>NW_028263390.1:3885448-5297948 GCF_051168715.1 Poecilia mexicana | reverse complement strand
AATGTATTTTTCAGGCACTGTTGTGTGATTTCTCCCTCTGAAAACAACTTCCATAAAACAGTCAATCTCTCCAAAGCAGCGATTTTGGGATCAGTACTCTGGTTTTGGGACCAGTTTGTAATCAGCCAATCTGCTTCGGGCCAAAATCATCTGGTCTTGGACTAGCCTTTGAAATGATCTCAATTCAGTTCAGTTCAGTTAAACTGCATATTCACAGATTTGTCTGTAGAGCATAACTAAACTATTGAACATGAATAAACTTGGGAAGACAGAATACCTAAAGACAGTGTTACTTTCCATGCTATTGGGTGGCATTTGCAAAGCAGCCAATCCTAGAGAGTCATTTACTGCCCTTGGTTCTAATAAGCTATAACCCAAAGATAAGAGATAAAGAAGATTGTAGACACTGGCTTGTGGGCAGTGCCAAGACAGTTCCCACTGTGCGCATAGATGTATAAGATACATTTGTAGTTTGAACTGTTAACATGAACACTTACAAGCACTTTAAGAGAGACGATCTTAAGTATTTGAGGATTTCAGCTTATTTCCTGGCTGTTGCGTTTTCAAACTCCTACGGATGTCTACATCTCAAGTCAAATGAGAATCTGACAGGATTTGAAAATTAACATTAACAGAGAAATCAGCAGAAAAACGTTTTTTTTAACAAAATGTAGTCTCTCATTCAAAGCTGATACAGTATTGACTCAAAGTTTAATAGTAACATTTTTAAGCTTTGAGAGAGAAAAAAAAGTTGTAAAAACATTGATTTTCCTTCCACTTCCCAGACATTTAAAGTAAAATCCTACACCTTTTGTGTTTTTCACCATTATTTTGGCTTTAAGTATGAACCCCAACAGCAAAAACAGAGCCCATTAGTATGTACAACGTGCGATGTTTATTATCACGGATGTTTAAAAGGTAATGAATACATTAATTGTGTCTGGTCATGGCAAATACAGGTCTCCTTCAATCCCCAGCTTTCCTCGCAATCTCTTCATTTATGGTTGATATTAAAACCCGTTGGGGTAGAAAACATTCAAAATGCAAATTGTTAACCAACCAGCTCACTCCAAACACACTTAGCGCGCACACACACACACACACACACACACACACACACATGCACACGCACACACAGAGCACTCTATTTATCAGAAACACCTAACATGATTAGATAGGGGACCGGTGCTGAAAAATCAATTTTTGTTGATTCAGAACACAAAAGGAAAAGCCCAGAATGCATAGCAACAATTCATTATTTACAAAAGCTAATATGTCACAAAAGCTAATATCAGATAAGCCACTGATCTGAACGCAGCACCATGCTAGTCATACTTATTAATTCAAAATGCGCCTCTAGGACATTGTTTTTTTCCCCTGTCATTAGTCAGGTCATTTTAAAACCAAACTTCTCAGAATATCGTCGACCAAAGACGTTGCCATGTTGCAGTGGCATGCCGTGGGGTCAGGACCTTCTATAGACGTCAGCGATACCTGAACAATACACACATTGTGCAGGACAATGCAAAAACTATACACCACACCAAGCCATAGGTATCCAGTAATGTACAAATAAATAAAAATGCATCAAGTAAAGCAACAATGCAGCCTAACAATGCACATATCAAGCAATATGTCAGCATTTTAACAAATTACACAGGCAACAGTGTACATAACTGAACATCTATGTTCTCCAGTTAAGCTCAACATCAATCCGTACTGTTCAAATAGCATGTGTAAACAACTAAAAGAAAAAAATAAGTAAAGTTTGTATGAGAATGTAATAGTAACACTCACCTATTACTTAAAAATAAAATCCATGCATCTGTTTTTATCATACACACAATCTAGATTTGATTTGACCCCAAGTTATATTGTTTCCCTTTGCTATCTGCAAGTTTGGAGCTTTGCAAACCAACTTTATTGTAAGTTCATTATAATGGTAACATTAACAATGTGTCTCCTGATGAATAGAGTTGAACTGAAAAATTATTTCAGTAAAAAAAAACAAAAAACACATAAAAATCGGTCTTTCTTGTCGGCATTAAAAATAAATATATAATTTTAACAAAAAAGCATTTCTTGACTTAAATACATGTCAAATAAGGAACATTTTCAGTCAGCCTACCTGCCCAGTTCAAATACGGGAGACTTGATTGACATGCTTCGGTATCATAAACAAATATTTGCTTTATATAAAAAACTGTACACTTCTTGACTTCCTAAACAAATACTTCCTTCATTTTACAAAAAATAAGTCTTTCACTTTGTTAAATATACTTTTTTTTTTTTTGCGAATTCTTTCTTCAGATACGCAGAAAAAGCTCCTCTGAGAACCAGCTCGGCATTTGCAGTAGTGGGGATTCGGTTTATTATGGCAGGAATGGAAGGTGAGTCAACTGTGTTCAAAGGAAGCATTTCTTCTACTACCGTCTGACCAACTTTTTAAACTCTCCATCACTAACTGGTTTCAACCGAAGTCCAGCGTTGTTTGCGTGGCGGGACCTCCTATCGCAGTTCTCTGCGTTGAACCACCTCTATCAGTTTGACTGTCCCGTGCTGCAATTCCAAATGTTTCTTCAGACTTGAAGTCGTGTTTTTGAAGGTAGACTAAACTTTCCCCCCAGCACAGAAGGTACAGTGAACCTTGATGCTGACAAAAACTCTAAATACTTCCTGTTTTTCCAACAAAGTGCATCCTCCCTCTATCGAGCTGCATACAGACTGCAGATAATACGCAAGGCTGTCTCATTGCCATTTTCGAGGATAAGAATCTAGCCCATTCTCCGTTCTGCCTTTGCCTGTGTGACGTAGGCACTCTCATGTCTCATGGTTGTCTTTCTCACAGAGTGGAAGTCTGCCTTGCCTCCCTCTAAGTGTTGGCTAAATAACATATTTATGTCATGTTTATGTCACGAAAACATACACTACACTTTCATTGATAATGTTCCCAGAAATGTTAGGACTTGGGGAAGGGGGAAGGGTCTTCCTCGAGCATTTGAGCAGTTCCTCTCATGTAAGTCACCGATAGTGGCAGCCTCACTCCGACTCGCAAGTTGCTGTCCTTACTTTCGTAGAGAGAAAAAGTCTCACGTTCGGTAAATTTCCAATAATAACTTACAGCGACGTGAATTCTGCAAGCGTCGATCCACAGACGACATCTTCCGAAGCCTCTTGTCAGTAGATGTTGGACTCACCTTGCCACAGAGGGGAATCACGAAGCACTATCCACTGTGGTGCTTTCAGCTGATCTGAAGACTGAACTGAATGTTTTCTGATGAATAGGACTCTTAGCTATACCGTATGACGGTATTGACTGGTAATAGTGCTTACTCTTAAATTATTGGTTAAGCGTTCATCCAGTAAATTGGATAAGGTGCTGTATTCCACAAACACCACGGTACCAGCCCACAAGCCGCGCAGACGTAGGATTGTATACTGTACAATTTCTCATTAACAATGTTGTTTAACATCCCAGGAGACAAATCCTATACAAATCTAAAATCTCCCAAAGTGCATAGTTAGATTCTGTACTTGAATTACTTAATTATAGAGTAATGTGTTTTTCCTGTTCTGTCAAAGGCTGCAGAAGAGCCTTTTCACAGTCTGGTAGTCCTGAGTACCGTCTGCAGATATTCCTCAGAGGCTGTCGCGGCATAACTCTTTTCGTGTAGGTCGAGTGGTGGCTTCACCTCGGAGGTGAGACTGCGAGCAGAAAAATCTGTAAATCACAGACTGCTCCTTGTAAAACCTAATTACTGAAAGCTATGTAATACGTAAAGGTGACCTGGATGAACAAATCAGCATTTTTATCACCTCCTCCCTCCTCCCACCTGGAGTCTGGCAGCCTTCTCCACATCTCGGCCCTCTTGCTGTTTCCAGACCTGCTTACTTTGTTTTTTCCCTTCAGCTAAGACAAGAATCCTTAGAAACTGGTATAAATAAGGAGGAGTTTGATAATTTGATTGTCACTTTAGTGGATATAGTGTAACCTTGAGTGTGTTTACATGAAAATATTTTTTTTAAGTCCACTGTGATCTAGTTTTTAAATTATTATAAAAAACCCCAATTATATTTATGCTGAAATATTATACCAATAATTATTGAAGAAGATGGAATATTATAATAACCAGAGGGGCTGCACGGTGGCGCAGTTGGTAGCACTATAGTAAATGTAAAAGTAGTTTACTTCTTGAGGAAAATCCCAACATTTTCTGCCATTCTGCTCTTTATAGAGCGAGATGAGTCTAAGAACGTTATAGCTGCTTTATTAGGTTGTCTGCTTGGGTTGCCAGCCTGTAGTTGGCTCCTGGACAGACAGGTCAGGTGTAGTTTAAAAAAAAAAAGGTGCATATGGTTGAAGTGTGGGAGGGTGAAAAGTCCTGCTGGAAAATGAAATCAGCATCTACGTAAAACCACTCAGGCATGAAAACATCAAATCGCCACCGGCTGTGGAAACGAGACGTGCCTCTCCACTCTTCCTCCAGTTGCTCCTCCTGTTTTGAATTGGAGTCTGCCTATGTTCTGAACAATCAAAGTCAGAGCAAGAGGAATATTTAAGACAATTTCATCCTGGCAAAGATGTGATGGCCTCACATACAAGGAACTTGACAAATGGATCCCATGTCTTGAATTTGTTTCTGTGTTTTGGCTTTAAAATCAGCTGCCATCCTTCCTTGATGAAAGTTTCCCAAAATCTTGAGTGGATTTTACTTCAGGATCTAAAAGCAGATGTTACTCCTGTTGCCTGTGTAGCTTTTCCTACCACACTTTTTGCTTCCACTAAACATCCCATTTATGTTTAGTGGGATGTTTTTGAGCAGCTAATTACTTTAGCACTGATCATTTGGAGCTTAACCTCCTTGTAGACGGTCATACTGATTATCAATCCCTGTGATTGTATAGGCCACGACCTAAACTTCCTTTCTTAAAAATCATCACATTCTGATGTTAAATATAATAATTTCCAGAGTTGGACCTGTATCGGAGATCAATTGATCTCAATGTTCAGCACCATAAATGAAAGAGCTAAACGAGCCAAAATAAACAGGAAATGCATGAAAGCTGTATCGATGTAACATCTGCGACAGAAGCATTACCTAAGTGTCCACTTTAATTCCCAGCAGCTGGATCAGGAGCAGTCACTTAGCAGCTCCTCCTGACCTTAGCTGCCACGTTAGCATGCATGAGCAATCTGCATCCCTGACGCTTTGATGTGCCGCCGTCTCTCCTTCTCCATCCACGCGTGAGCGACTTAGAGATTTCCTGCCGAGGTCAATCACACTGAAGTGTGGGCTGATTCACTGTGACGATCAGCTCTCTCTCTCTCTCTCTCTCTCTCACCACGTCTTCGGGATGTTAAAAATTCAGCCTTACCTGTACCTTACCCGGGTCCAATCACCTTGGCTGTGAGCGGCGAGGTCTGAGTGTGGCTGACACTGCTCCCAGGACAGCAAATCAAAGAGATGTAGATTGAAGCCAGCGGTTTGCAGAGAGGTTCCCCCCCACCCAGCCCTCCTGGTCATTTAGCACTCACCACTACAGTGTCAGTCAGGGGAGGATCCTGTCAGACAGAAGGGAGTGGACTCAGAGCTCCTTTCTTTCATCAATGAACCAAGTCATAAGCGAGTCATTAAAAGGCCACCTGTTCTTCTCCGTTCCAGCCTTGAAGTACCGATCCCTCCAAACATCTAATACTCAGAAAGCATGTGCACGCTCGAGCACATCTGCGCACTTGTACATAAGCAGCGCTCCACACCATCAGACACATGCCTCTGGTTAAGGTGATGATGCACAACATATGGTGCTCGAGATCCGCCTAAACCCCTCGCGGGGAACACTGCGCAATCCATAGGATTAGTGTGGGAGCGGCTCATACAATGGGAATTGTCAGATTTAGGCTTTTGGCCAACGCTGGCGAGCTAATGGCCTTTTTCAGAGGTTTAATTAGTTTTTCTGAGGCAAACATTGCCAGCTATAGGAACAATGATATAATGGTGCAGTCGTGTATTAGGTCAATGTTGAATAGTTGATAAAGCTGCAGTGATTACTGCATCTCAGAAGTGAGGACGTGCTCTCTGTTGATAGCAGTGGTTGGACGGACGCCGTGGACAGAAAAATGAAGCGTTATAGATATGGCCAAGATACTCAGAAACGCTCCTGAGGCAATTCTGAAGCAGTGAGCAGGGAAGCGCGCTGCGTAGGGTTGTTCAAATCCTCAGATATATTACACTCATTTCAACTCTATATTTTATTCTGGCTCTACACTAGAATAGCTTTTCATGATTCAAAGCTTGAAAAAAAATCCCGTACATTTTTCATACTGCCTATTAAACACCAATCTGTTATGTGGTGCAATTTAAAGGACGAAAATGAAGGATTTGGGCAGGCTCGGTGAGGCTTTCTTTGCCAAAGCCAGCTATTTCTCCTGCAATGACAAGTTAATGCTGAGAACTGATAAAGGAGTTGACAAGGTGACCCAGCAACCTGGTGCAGCTTCGCTAGTAAGATGCTGACACACTAATGCTAGCATTTTAGTAGGAGACAAAAAGACAACTAATGTTGGATGCTAAAACTAATGCTAGCGTTTTAGTGAGACAAAAAAAAAAAAGACTATTCCTTCAGTGTGGTCACGAAGCGTGTTTTGTTTACAGTAATTTGTTCCTGGAACCAGTTTTTGCAGCCATTATTACGCAAGTTTATTTACTAGGGTAAACAACAGATAACCAGATATTTACAGTAAAACAGACTCTGGTACCTTTTTGTTTGTCAGGAACATTTGGATGGAGCTGTGTGGAGGGAGCGTGACAGACATTTTGAGCTGATTAAATGTTTTTAACATTTTAATTCAGTCAAATCAGTTTCAACTAGTTTACTTCTACTTTAACTTTAATAGTAATTGATTAATAATAAAATGTTCTGTCTTAGAACAGAACTGGTGTAAAACTCTTAAATGTTACATTGAAAAAAGGATTTACTCTTTCAAAACAGACGGCTGTTAATAGATATCAGCAATTTATAAAGATTTTCAAGTGTGCTCTCAGTTATATGTTTCATCAAAAATATGCAAACATTCTCATTACACTACGCAGGTAACATTCACATTTAAGTCACAGATAGATGCTGACATTTAAATTCGTGGTCGAATGAACTTAAAAATGACGATCGTTCTAGTAACTCGTACGAATGCTGCACAGTCGAGAGGTTGATTTGAGTCGATCTGTCAGAAGATACACATACCTCCGCTGATTTTCCAGTCAGGAAAAAAGGCAGATTCCCAAAGAACCTGGGAAAAAGATGAATTTTTGCACCAACATTGAAATCTTAGACAGATTTTCCTCTTGGTGACACTTATTAAAGGTCAAAACTTCACGGCTTTAAAGGCCAGCAGTCAAAATGACTGAGGTGGATGAAGCTTCCTATTACCTGCTAACCCAGGGGATTCCTCCCATTTGCCTGTGAAATGTAAAGACTTGATTGCAAGATGTTATCACTGATTACACACACGCACGCACACACACACACATTCGCATACCATTTCAAATAAGTCTTAGAATCATCTAAGTGTGTCACTACCCTTTCTGGTTCCTCATCCTTAAGACTTACATGACGAAGTTTCCTTGGCATCGCCGGTGGCGATCAAGCCTCTGTGCATGGGGGCCGGGGTCACATCTGGCTCTGCCTGGATGGGGATGAGTGCGATCGGATGGAGTTGGCGAAGCATCACACGACAGCCTCTGCGCACAAAGGGAGGGCAGGGGCAGGGGGTGTGCAACGAGGCACAGCGGGTGAGACGTGTGCAGATGGTTGATAACTCCACCGCAGTTTTTCCTTTGCGTCCTTTCGCTTAAATAAGTTGGTATTTAAGCTATGTATGCCTTCTTTTTTACCTTCTGGCTTTGATTTAGTCAGACACCACTTGCATGAGCAACTTAAGTACTTTCACAAACATGAGCATCTTTCTCTGCCTGCCACACACCGATTCCTTACAATTCACATGCCTGAGATTAACTTAATATGGAGGAGGAGGAGAAGAAGAACTGTGAAACTAGCATGAGAACATGCTATTTAATTGTGTGGGCAATAAAGTGAAGCTGTGCCTGTTTGTTTTTTGTTCTCCCCTGGCTGCCCGCCGCTTGTGGGAAGATCCATGTCATGCTGTACTAGGAAGAGAATGGGTTTGTTTAGAGATCTCGTTTTGTTTAGTCCTTGAGAAACCCTCCACAATGACCCGTCTTTACTTCTGTGGCATCTTCTTGATAGCGAACACGCAAAGGTTAATGGTATCAGAATAAACAGGCAGCTGTGGAGGATAAAGCAGAGGCTTTATCCTCTGCTTTATCCTGTTGGTCATGTTGCCATAGAGCTTCTCCTGGCCATGCCGTCTACCTCCACTCATCATGGGTATGAATACTGTATCATGTTGATTAAACATGACGTTATTTTTCTAGGGAACAATAATTACATGAGTGTTAAGAAATCGGTGAATATCCCCCTAATCAGAATTATAAACACAGTGCTTTACAATGGATTACAGGTTTCCTCTCATTTGGCGTCATTGTCGCACTGCAAATGTTTCAGATCATCAGCCAAACTTAAATACCAGACAAAACTAATCTGATGAAATGGTTCCATCGGTTAGGTATGATGACAGCAGCCATTATACCACCACCGTGTTTGAAATCCGGTTTGTACTAAACCAGATGTAACAGGTAACAGACCTTTCCAAAAGACGAGTCACTGATGTGCTTTTGGAAGTAATTTCGGAAGGTTTAACACGGTTCCATGTTTTCTCCACTATGGCTTACTGGAATCCCCAAGACTTAGAAACGGCTTTGGATCCTTTCCCAGATGACAGAGGTCAACGAATTAGTTTCTTGAATTCTTCAAAATTGTTTCTTCAATCTGCTCCAGGTTCTATTTAATTCACTGTCATCCCAAGTTTGGCCCTTGAAATGATTTTCATTACATGAAAGACACAAATTTGGTTCCTCAGTCTATGTGGTTGATGAATGCAGACACAGTTCAAACGGCATATTTGGGTTACAAATTTCTTCGAAGCAGAACCTTTCAAAAAAACAGATGTAGAAAAGTAAAAATCAGCTTCAGACTAAAAATGTGAGGTATAACGTAAACTAATCTATTGTTTATTGAACATAATTTTTTTGGATGACCAATTATGTTCTTGTTGCTGAAAAAACACAACCGATCTAAACATGATAGCAGTAAACCATAAACCCCAAAATTTATGAGTATTGTCGCGTGTGTGTGTATTTTTCTTATTCTCAAACCAGCTCTACAATAACTTACATCCCTTTACTTACTTAAGATTAATTCTTAACAATAGTCATATTTGAGCATTAAATGTATTTTCTACCAGATGTAAAAGTTTGTACGTTTTCTACCACTGATAAATTCACAAAAGTTCAGAATTCAAATAATTTGGAATTATGTGGAATAAAAAGAAGCTTCGAAGATGGAAAGATAATTGCTTTGTTTCATAGTGTTTTGCCAGGCAGTTGAATTATTGCAACTTGTTGAACTGGAGTGGAAAATTAAGAGGGTCATGATGACTTTATTGATGACCTTCATCACATTATTTTGTGTAAAATCTGTATTGATTCTGTTTAATGCAAAAAAGAAAAAAAAAATCTAAACATATTGTATTAACGTAACATGCAATAAAAACTGTGCTCTTCTGTTATTACCATAGAAATCCACATTTTTGATGAAGAAAACCAAAGTAATTATTAAAGTAAAAATTCATAGACCCGTTCTAAATATTTGTGCAGCCTTCAGGTGTTTGTTCTGGCTGCCACAGTAATACACAGATATCTAAAAGAGATCCTGGCTGTTGACTTTTATTGCTTCTTTTTTTTTTCTTTTTTTTGCCTTTTGCTTGAGTGAAAACATCCAATATTGCACCACTGCATGGCATAAATATTAATCTTTAATTTCTTTTTGTAGGGTTCTTTTTTGCAACCTGTCATTTTCACATTTATCTTTAAATGCATGGGAAACAACGCACTGGACTGGGTTCCGTTCGGCATGTGGAAAGAATAAACCAGGGAGCAGCGCGGCCAGATGGGGGCTTCCAGTTTGCCAACGTCACTTTTTTCATATCCGCACCTGTAATTAGCGGTCGCATGTACTGAACATAGAGACACAATAAGACATCTGTGTAATGAGATGTTGATCTAATGCAGGGGTCCCCAAGCTATGGCCTGTGGGCCGGATCCGGCCCGCCACGTCATTTGGTCTAGCCCCCTGAACAATGCCGGATCTGGCCCACCTCCTCATACCAGAGAGCATTCAGTGTTTTTTTTCATATATTGTATTTTCTGGTTTATATGTGGATTTTTCTTCAACCACCAGGGGGGCTCTTGAGCAGATGTGAAACTAACTTTCCCTCAATGGAATATATATTAGTCAGTCCCAGTCACCGTTTCACTCACGGTTTTTTCCATTTGCATTCTGGGTAAAAATCTATCTAAAAGCACGAATGTGTTGTCGCGCTGTCTATCTGCCTGAGAAAGAAATCACTCCATACTCTTTTTTTATCAGTGACGTAAGGATTCACCGACGAAAACAAAGCACATGCTGATGAAATCAGGAGCAAACCAGAACCAACAATAACACCTGGGTTCTAACAAACAGCCACAGATCCACCAGCAGAACCGTGGATGCAAAGTCAGCTGTCAGCTCAGTGTGGTCCTTTTTCATTTTTCTATTTTCTTTTTAGCTTTATCCAACCACTGATTACTTTTGAAGAATTACCTCGGGGACTTCAACAGAAAGTTGATTGAGTTGGATTTTATTTAGGGATCTTGAAGTCAAAGGGGCTCAACACAAATAAATACATATCACACTTTTTAGATTTTTTTTGTAAAACCTTTTGGAAATCTAATTTCACTTTCACGTCACAATTATGCACCCAAAGGTTTCCACAATTGACCATGATCATTATTTCATAGAGATACCACATGATTGTTTAGTAATTTGAGATGTGCATCATGGTAAATGGGTGAAGAGTTTAGCTTGGGTTGCAAAGCTTTGCATGTGTATTTAATAAGGTGTGTTTATATCTTATTAGCTTCAGACAGAGTAATTATTGGTAAAATAAGGGCACAGTCCAGTAGATTTTTATTGCACCGAATTTATCGCATGTGTTGCACTTAGTGGGATGCAAATGGAGTATTTTTTATCCCATAAAATACGTATTTACTGCGTGCCTTTAACACTGTGAGGCATCAGAGTGCATATTTGCTGACAGCAGCTATTCCCGGCTCAGTAGTAATAGTGCAACAAAGAGAATTTACGCTCACCCTCAGCGAGAATTAACTGAAAATGATGTGCTCCCTGTGCTTTTTTCCCCACTTTAGAAATTACCCCTGTGGGCACTGCCCGTACTCATGCATATCTCTGCTCCAATAACCACAATGCAATATCCAGCTCCTCCCTCTCCACCCCCCAACAACAACAACAAAAATCATTAGCAATTCTTTTCTCTGCTAAATCTATTTACGCCACCCCTCTGCCAGATTAAATTGGAAGATTACTCTTTAGTCCATACAATTTAGAGAGCGCGCGGCGCTTCCATCACCGCGAGGCTTCGAAATCGATACGTCCATAACGTAACTTTTTTCTTTTTTTTTCCACCTCGCCGCTGGGCGCGTGCAGCTTTAAAGACCCGCGGGCACCGCACGAGCGCGCAAGCATTTATTTGCATTCGTCTCTTGAACGCTTCCTGTTGGGTAAACTCACGTGTTCGCCAGCGTTTATTTTTATTCGGCCGAATGAATCAAGCCAGCGTGGAACAAAGAGCATCATTTATTTAGAACAGTGATCATAGAAACAGTGAGACACGGCACCCTCCGAGAGCTCATTTATCAGACGTTTCCCCTCTGTGAAAAGTTACGTATCTGCAATTTGGATATCACATATAATGCCCTTGGGGGTGAATATTGCTGAGTATGTTTTATTCATGCCTTGCTACCTGAACTCTGGCCCGGCTCAAGCTGGCTCGGTGTGAATCCGGAGCATGTTAACTAGTTACCTACCGCACATTAAGGAGAAGACACCGAGCCCATCGAGCTTTTGGAGCCCGCGACGGCGCGCCGCTTCTCGCCATCTGCCGTGATACACCTGCTGCTGACGGCGGCGAAACTCGACGCGTCCCTCCTTTTTTTTAAAAAAAAAAAAACAGATAAGGATCCAAACCTGCCCCGTGTCTCGAGTTCGCCTCGATGAGCCGCAGAATGACACCGACAGCTTCCTCTGACAGAGCTGACAAGGCCAAACAATGACTTCTTATCGGTCACTGCCGCTTGTCTTCTTTCTCTCTGAAAGGGAATTTTGTAAATATATAAATATCTCCAGACCACGGAGATGATCAATTACCTTCTGCTCCCGCTCCACTGAGCTGGAAGGAGAGAAGGTGAGATAACTCGGACTCTGAAGCACATAAGGCTAACATTTTTCATATTTGGGTGAGACATGATGTGGTGAGTAAGGGAACCTGTCTAATAGAGGTGTAGGTTTACACCAAAAGCCCTGTTTGGGTTATTTTGTGTAACTTAACCCCCCTCCGCAAAAAAAAAAAAAACTACTTTATTCAGCAGGTAACAACTAATGTTTCCCTGCTGAATAAAGGTATTGACAATAATTCATCAGTATTTTTAAAAAAATGGAGGCATTCAATTGATACTGTCTATAAAGTATACAGCAATTAAGCCAGATAGCTGGGAAAAAGAATGTATGCGTTTTTTTGGTATCCTGGTTTAATGTCACTAAAAATTATTATTTTTATAATCTCCTACGTGGAGATTATTGGCACTAATAATGTGGCAATATATCGACCTACTTGTTTTGACACCATTTCTAATCAATGTTGACTTGTCATCATTTTTATTAACTTCATATTCTAATACACAGTTTAAAAGTAGTTCAGCATATACACCAGTCCACACAAATGAACCTCCTGGCAACATGTTTAAATTCCTAACAGGAAGCTATGGCTCTTTTGAAGCAATCTGATTGGCTGACAGGTTGTAGCTTTGCGCTACACTGCCCCCTATGGGTTTGGCATGTTTAAAACAACGCTCAATGGCATGTTTGTGCAGGTTTGTGTGGATGAAAACTTCTCTGAAACTGATTCCATATGTACGATGATTTTTTTAAAATAATGTGGCGGAGATATTTGATTTTATAAAAACCCGACAATGTGTGTGCAAGGCCTAAATCTCTGGATAACGGGCAACGTTGTTCAGAAATGTTTGAATAAGATAAAAAAAAATAAATTACTTCAAAGTTGTGTTACTAAATATGTACTACACCAATCAGTGTACAGGTTGTACTTGAATGCACCAAGTAAGTGGAGCTGCTATAAATTAATCCTCTGCTTTTTTGGATGGTTGAATGCTACAGGAAGTTGAACGTGAACCTATTTTTCTCTGTACAGAGCTATCAGAACTAATGTGTGAAGTTCTACGTTGTGCCTTGCAACTATAAAAAGTTCTTTAAAAAAATGAGAGATGTACAGACTAAAGGCCAAATTCAGGTGCCTGTAGCGTTCAGGCTGCCCCAAATGTCACTCATACTGACAACACAGGTTTCTGCCAACAGCTGCACCTCCATGGTGCATTCAAGTACCACTAGTACACTGGTCTATGTGTCAAAACAACTCCAAACCGTTTCTTAGCACCTACTGTTATATTTGTCTTTTCCCTAATTTCCTAAAACAAGA
Source organism: Poecilia mexicana (assembly GCF_051168715.1). Classification (NCBI taxonomy): domain Eukaryota; kingdom Metazoa; phylum Chordata; class Actinopteri; order Cyprinodontiformes; family Poeciliidae; genus Poecilia; species Poecilia mexicana. The sequence goes on along the minus strand of NW_028263390.1, from coordinate 5,284,204 downwards.
ACATGACCATATTTAAGCGGTTCTACTATGATACAATCCATCTATACATCTGTAGTCCTGCCCACTTATCTTTTTTAGTTTTATAAATGAAACCAAGTTTTCTGTCAGTTCCATAGGCCACTTTTTTTTAAATGCTGTAACATTACAAGAAAATCAAATAATAGTACAAATTTTTGGAATTGTCACTGTTGAATGAAGAAAAAAAAAACATTTTATTGAATCATACCAAAAATGTATGATAGTATGGCTTTGCATAAACTAGTCAGTAGTAGTAAACCACATACAAAGAAAGAAGCAATGAGCTTCGAACCAACTAACGTTTCCAAACATTTTGTGAAAGCAGGACTGCTGTGCCTATATTAGTAGTAACTCTGTTTTTAACAGCCAAATCTTTGAAAAAGCAGTTAAAAGAGTAAACAGGATTTTTTTTTCTGCATACTGGACAGACTAATTATCAAGCTTTTATGTGTGATCCATAAACATTACACTTTATGAGCTTTACTTGCAGGATGTGCACTTACAGACCTTAGTGGATCGCTATGGATACTAAAAGGAATTAAAGGTGTACTAACAGGAGCTGAGTTGATGATGTGAGTTTTCTTCAGCTGCCTGATGGATTCTTCCAGCAGATTTTCATAGATAAGTTCCCAATGTTCAGAAAGCTATCGGTCAGAACTACCTGTACATGGACTAACAAGTGAAATTTGTATGAATTATTTGAAACAATTCTAAGAAGAAAAATCAAGACCAACAGGAGGATTTGCCCACTTCTTGGTACTTTCAACATCTCAAGTCACGAAAGCAGCTTTTAGTAATACCTCACTCTTCTTTAGCCTAAGACTTGCACAGTGAATCAGTCATCTTGTAGATGTTCTGATAAGTTTTTTCTCCAGTCCCAGTGGCAGGCATCCTCCTCACACTGCAGCTATCTTGCCATCTATCTGTTTCTGTGAATGCAGGTAGAAGCAACTCATTGCCAATCGAATTGTAGTACAGGCAGTGTGTCAGCGGAGGACGGCTTTGCTGATACACTTATGTACATCGATGCATTCGCAACAATGTTCAGTACAGTCCAACTGCAAACTTTTAATAGTCCAAAACATAAAATAAAACATTATTATGCTACTGCCATTGGACATTTTGTCAGTACAATCAAGTAAACTCACCAACTACCTGATTAGGTCAACATTACCTGTACCAGGTAACAGCTTTGGATATATTACTCTTGATATTTTAGCTCATCTTAACAGAACAGCATCTTAAACAGGTACTGCAGATTGGTCGGTTAAGCTAGACATTGGTTTTTCTTTTGTCATTGTGAAGCAGAATTCACAAATTGTTTGATTGTCCCGCTAACAGTATTGAACTTTAGGCGGGTTTACATCGTCATGAGACAGGTTAGTTTTATTTTAATGGAAATGTTATTGGAGGTCACTGGAGTACCGTGAGCTCCTCAGGATATACAGGAAACCGGTTTGAAGTGCTTTGGTGCACTAGAAGTTGAGTTTACTCAGGCTACGTTCACACTTAATATGCATTTTCCGTTTTTTTGGTTGTTGCTGAAATTCAATTTTGTGTTAATCTTTGGTGCGGTCAATACTACTAAATGTGACCGCAATCAGACTTCTGTGTGCGAGTCCAAAGTGACCCACGTGCGCAGACGTAACAATGAATGCTGCCATCGGGCGATCAGTTTTAAAGTTGTTCAGCAATGGGGGTCGACTGTATAATCACAAGATCATAACGTATGAGTAAAAAAACGAAAGCAAAACTAATGGCAGTGGCCTTTTGTGGAGCACTGACTGCAACTTCTGTAGAGAATCTGGATGTGTAGCCAGAGCCAAGAGCAGTGGGATCGTGATGTGATGGGATTCACTGACAGATTCTTTCTTAAGTTAAGAGTTTTCATTGTTAGAGTTTTCAGCCATTGTTTACATCCAGATTTATGGAGGGATGACGTACGTGTCACATCAACTATGTAAAGTCAGATAAAATACGATAAAATCATGAGCATGATTTCATGCTCATGCTGAGCTTACCAGCTATTTAGTTGTTCTTACCGCCAACTAAATCAGATCTGATCTAGTACCACATGTGGAAGTGGCACATATATATTTATATATATTTTTGGTCGGGTGTAAATAACCCAAATTGGAGTACTCTGACAAACGCATATGGGCAAAATAAGCGGATTTGGGTAACATTTGCCTTCTGTGTGATTATAGCCTAACTGCGAGAATACCTCGCCGGGATGAATTGCTGATGAAAAACAAAATGGATTCGTGGTTTCATGTCTTTAATGCCAAATTCTGACTCCGCCATCTGAAATCAGTTGAAACTAATCAGACCAGGAAGCATTTTTTCCAGTCATTTGAGTCTCTTTCACCATATCTAAATTCCTAAATACATTTGAGTTTCTCGCTTCGAGATTTACGACATTAACAACCAATTCAACAGGTGCGCCTAATAAAGTAGCCGAATGGTTCATGCTGAATTAACCAGCTTCAGATTTCCTGCAAACGTCTCCATATCTATTCTATACAAGCTGTTTTTTTTTTTACTCCTCTGCTTATTTTCATATGTAATCTGCTTTTTTTTTTTTGCACGTGCCTCCAGATCTTTGCCTCTCCTCCACATGCATTTTGCTCAGGCCAGATCAACACTGCTTCAGTGTCTGCATCTATTCCACAAGCTAAGAAAAAATGAAAAAAAAAAAAAAAAAACAGGTTGAAAGAACTGCTTTTAACTCGAATACATTGAAAGTGTGGATTCCTGCTGCAGCGATAGAACTGTGGATTTGGGGGAAATCGCTTTATAGCATGGATAGTGCTGCTGTTGCACTGCTGCAATATTACAGCTTATTTCCTGTAAGCCGCATTTTCCACAGAGGTTAACAACGCGCTGGAGCCGGGGATGAATTGGTTCGTGTTCTGTCCTGATTTCATGCTCATGCTGAGCTTACCAGCTATTTGAAACAAAAAAGAGCATTTAATCCAATGGAACCTGTGATTTTAGGTCCCCGATTTAAATATTGTGAGTTTTTTTAACTCTACCTTTTTATATTTTAAGTGTATGTTAAATGATCTTGAGGTCAATAAAAACGTTCCCCGTCTTTCAGCAGTAACATAACATACGAACCTCGGATCGGGTTATTCCAGAATTATGCCGGTATCAAAAGGAATGTTTAATATGGAGCTGTGTGATCTTTGCAGCCTCAGAAGGAGCGTGTGGAACTAATTATTTGTAATTAGCTGGATCCCGTTGAAGGGGTAAACAAAGGAAGCGCGCACAAGTTGAGCCAACACTTTCCCAGCTCCGACTGTCTCTGAACGGCTCCATCGTTTTGCTTCTCGCTGGTTTTTAACTGGGGAGATTTATTGATTCCAGGAGTTTTATCTCTGCTTTCAGTGAATTTATCGCCGATGCACCGATTATTGAGTGGCGAGAAAACAAATTAGGATTTGTAAAATAGCTTCTGTGATTGATTTTTTTTTTTTTTCTTTCTGGAAAGGAGGCAGTGTGTTAAAAACAAAAAAAGAGAGATCTTTCTTTAAGCGACAATTTGTTTTACGACCTCATAATAAAGAGCAGCACAACACACTGAAATTAATTTTAGCCTGGAGGCGGACAGCTGTGCAATATGACAGTCAAAAACAAGAAAGAAAATGATGAAGTCATTGTGGTAAATAAACAGCTTTTGTCGGATACATATATATATATATATATATATATATATATATATATATATATATATATATATATATATGCGCCTATTACACTGTTGGACTATATGGACTATATTGCTTTGACAAATTCTGCTTAATTATTGTTTAAAGGTTGGAAGCATTTGACATTGGCAACAAATGCTACAATGTTAGCAAAGCCATTTTTCTCAAGCAGAAGGATTTGAGCTTTTTACATGTTGAAGTTTGTATTGTTTTAGATGCAGACACATCTTTTTCTACAAATGATCAAGCGTATACTAATAGAATGCTGTGTCATTGCATTTTAACCAATTATTTTCTTATTTGTAAAATACATTTAATGCGCGTTTGTGTTTCTAATAAGCTAAAACATGCAGAATGTGACGATTGTTACTCGATTAATTGTCAGAACAATCGTCAGAGTTCTTGATTACTGAAATCATCGTCAGCTCCAGCCCTGCTAGTTATGACTGGAAGACGGGACATTTCCAGCCAGCTATTTCTGGAAATGAAAGCTTGACCAGGTTTTCCTGTTTCATTCCAGCAAAAAGAAGGCCTAACATTTCACTGTGGAGACATGGTCGTTGACAAATGTTCCACAAACCGTCGCAACACGCAGAGAGCAATTTACCACGCTCCCCAGTCAGTCTAATCTTCAAAGGATGCTGTTATTGTGGGGGGTGGCTTACATCCCTCTCTATCCACACACACACACACACATACACACACACACACAGTCCCCGGCCCCATCCTGCCACCAAGTGTCAGGTAGTGTTAGATTATAGCTCATGTCAAACAAACACCCCTCTGAAAGTGGCAGCGCTAAAAATGTTGATGTGCAGGTTTGGCTTTTTTTTTTTTTTTTTTTTTTTTCTGTTTTCTGTTTTTAAAAAGAGCCAATATAGAAATGATCTGCTCGTCCCCGGGCCCTCGCAGCCTGCCGAGGTGAACCCAGACAGCTCCAACCTCTAAAGGGATCAAAGTCCAACTCCAGCTGAGCAGACTGCTTGTAGCTACAAAGTACTGGGGAGGGAGAGCACCGACGCTCTTTAGCCAATCGTAGGGCGCTGAAACTGCTCAGATTAGATTGTGCTGCAGCGAAAGAGGAGACATGTCATCAAGGGGGTTAAAAAAAAGAAGAGAAAAGAAATGAGGAGAGAGGAACAAGTGGGATGACAGAGGGAAGGAGGTGGGTGCTGAAGCTGAGAGCAGAACAGAGGGGGACGAAACTCTGAGCCAAACTTGCTCCCCGTCTGGTGCCAACACATTTCATCCCATTGTCTCTCCTTTTTTTTTGGTCTTGTTTTTTTTTTCTTTTTTTTCCCCCTCCTGTTTCCAACACGCTCTGCCAGACACGGTCCACAGCCCAGATGAAGCTCTGGGCCACTAGTTTGGAGGAGATATAAGGCTCCAGCAAAGCGCTCGCCCGTCTGCCAAGCCTTTGCGATAACCGACTTTGCCAAAAATCGCCACTGTAATAATAATTTGCTGGGTTTTTTTAACGTGGTTTGAGCGAAACGAGTGGCGACCACTTCCACCTCGGCGCTGACGTTCCGCCGCCTGCGAAGGCCAACGAAACAGCTCGACGATAAACAGCGAGAGAGAGAGAGACAGGCCTGTGCCGTTCGCATTCCAAGATTGCTTTTGTTCATGGGCATTAGGGCCGTGTAATGCAATTTATTTTTGATGAATGGCTGTAAATCTTTTGCTTTTATTCCTTAATCCCCGAAAGCTCAATGCGCAAAGTGTTACCGCACTAATAAACTCTCTGCAAGCAGAGTACTGGAATTTCATTTCAAACACCTTAACTCCCCCTGGTCCATTTCCCCCCCCATGCATGTGTTTTGTTGGACACTTGGCAGGTACGTGTAAATGACTGTATGTCAAAGTGAAAATGCATGTCAGCTCTGTGGGCTCCCGTGAGCTGGTGATGAATGCAATTAGTTTCACATCGCTAATGCATAAATAATGACTCCCTCCGGAATGCGGCGAGCGTCCTCTGTCAAAACGCTGTCGTACACAGCTCTGGATCTCTCCCTCTCCCTTGAGCTCTTTCCATCTTATAGGCTAATAGAGGTTGGCGAATGCATACGTGAAGCGCAGTTTTTGGAACTGGTGAAAAGATAGTGGCGTTATTATTCTCTACCAGTCACATTGTTTTGTGGCTTTGTTTATGTCTTAGTAAGTCATTAGCAGCTGGTGAATCACTGGCAGAAGAATGTGTTGCGATGGACTTTATAAAATTTGCATTGGGACTACAATTCGTTTGCCAAATCTGCAAAGTTTACGACTGTCTAATTTAGTTTCGTATTATTTTAAAAAGTAGGATGAGTGTAGTCAGTAAAAAATGGATTCATTAAAAATATGTCAAATTTCAAAGTTGTTACCATTTGCGAGTTGACTATATGTCAGAGAGAGGACTTCTGCTGTCTACAGTTGTCAAGAAGCAGATTTCACTGTATGTTAGTGATGAGATCCGATTAAATATCGGATCCCATACCCCCATATAAAGCTATATATCCACAAAATAAGCAACATTTTCAATTCAAACACCATAAATGATAGAATAAACCGACATATGAGCTCAGTAATAAAGAAAGTTGTTGTTTCTAATGTTATTTAACCATCAGATTGTTTTATAAGAACTCATCATTCGTGGAACTTATTTAGAAATGTTGACTCTAGATGCTAACATTAGGGATGTCTCTTCCCCAACACTACATTTTTAGCATTGAAATGCTATTCTATACTTGATTAGCTTCGCTGATAGGCTAACTCCTTTTAGCACAACTTAAATACAATAGTCTTGTCAGCGTACCTCCAGATTGTTTTTGAAGCAAAAGTTTACCTCCAGCGGGCTGAGAGAAGTGGCTTTGTCGTCCATAGCTGTTCGCGGATGTCCCTTGTGCGTCAGATTTAAGGGAAATACTTGAAACATACAAATATAAAAGTTCCAGTCAGAAAAAAAAGTGAGGAATTGTGTTATAATTTTAAAAGTCCTAGCCTTACTTTATACACTAAAGACCTGTTCTATAAATATTCCACATAAGGACAAGTAAATGCAGCAGTATTCTGTAAGAGTAGGTAGAAATTCCCACAAACAGAAAAAGCCTTACCAGAGATACTCAATACTGTGATGAGATTTAAAAAGCAAAGGTTTGGGTCCTGGAATGGAAAATACAGTCAAATAAAGGATGCCCCAACAACCCCTTGGTGAAAATAATGTTCAAACTTCACTTGACATTGGTCTTTTATAAACCAAGAGTCTAAACATCCTCGTTAATGTCACATAATAACAACCACGGTGATTCATGAAGAGAGTTTATTCATCACAGTCAATGTTCTTCTCATATCCCGATTTAAATTGTGATTTGATATGAGACCAATGAAGGGCTTGATACACAATTTTGATCAGGCCCTTCATTGGTCTCACCTCCTCAGATGGCCGCCATGGCGCCAACAACCTCCAGGATAAATGCGTCTGCACCGCAAGACGAAATGAGTCCCGCCAGCTGTTCTCAAAATGTCAGCCGTGTCCCGCAGAGAACGCGGCTCCTGTTGATTGAACAAAACACAAAATCAGAAAAACACACTCGTTCCAATCCGTCCTCCTGTATTTTTCCATTCTCCAGTAAATAATGAATAAAAAAATAAAAGTAAAAAAATCCATAGACCACACATGGATGGGCGCGTGGCCCTCAGCCCGTCTACTCATCACCATCGCGAGCTAATTTATTAATGATAAATGTACTGGATTTGAACGCTGACAGGATGATGAATGCGAGGGAAAGTGTGAGTATGCGTCACGCGTGAGGGACTTCGGTGGATGTTGTTTTCTTTTCTGTCAATGTAACTAAATGACAGATCCGGTGTGCGTCTGCAAACACAGTAGTTTACCTCCGCTAGCTTACGTTCGAATTCTGCTGATCAACACTTGCTCTGACCCGTTCCCTACCTTCCCGTCTGAAGAACGCAGTCGGAGTCGGACGTGCTGTTTGCCCGGCCGGGAGCCATACGTTGTTCGTCCTTGCATTTCGTAATGTTTTTTTTTTTGTCCCCTTTATTAGAAGCCACAGTCCAGGTTCATTCTCTCCTTCTCTCCTAATGTGCAACGTCAGCTGCAACTGTGTAGCTCAGTTCACAGTTTAGTGCACAAGATGTTGCCTTGTCAGGACTCCACAGTATTTAAGGGGACGGACAAAAAAAGAAAGAAAAAATGAAAGAACATCATTAATTCTTGTCAACAAAGAGCATGTGCTTCTTATTTTGTCGTTCCGTATACCATATGGGGCAATAAATGGGCTTCACTGTGAGTCTAACAAAGGACCGGGATGCTCTGTGCTTTTCTGATTAGAGTCCAGCTGAACCCGCTTGCTGACTCAGAATCCAATTAAATAGATCAGTGGATTATTTACATTAAGCTTTCCTCCTTCAGAGCTAAATCAAGCTCCAGACCAGTCGATTCATCCATGTCCAGAAACGTTAGCAGTTCTGCTGTACGGCATCCAGAAGTTGACTGACCCGAGGGAATTAAAGGACCCCAAAATTGACACCTGGCTTTCGGGAACATCTGTAGAGTCAGTGAACGCCTTCGAAACTGAAACTCTTCAGCAAGGTGTCGCTTTCATTCAGCTTTGGTTGCTATTGCAGCTGCTGCACGTTCAAAGCAGCTTTCCTAAGACCAAGTGTTGAACTTCTGCTAATTGGAAAGATATTGAGCAGTTTAAGCCATACATGGAGTCAGACATTTTGTTCCAGTTTGTTGGGTTTAAGATTCTTCACAGATTGCCACTTTGAACTAGCCATTGGAAGAAACAGGAAATACTAAAGGTTGCTTTACACAGGAATGAGTTAATGACTTTACAGTAGAGAGCAGCGTTTGCTTTGGGTCGCCACAAGTCAGCTAAAGTCCATAACACAGTGGTCCCTGGTTCGATTCCCAGCCCCAGGTCATTTGCTGCAGGTCATTTACAATATTTGTGCTAATGCATGATGTTAAAATGGGATTCTTTTTAATCGTATCAGTCATGGACCATAACTGAGGCAGCAGTCAATGGTTTTTCACAATTCTCAAACATTGACTCGTTCTCTTCACCAAGAGATCTTCTCATCAACTCCTTCATTTCCCCGTAGGAGGAAAGACTCATCACAGCATGATGATGTTCTTTGATACGCAGTGTTAGTTTTCTAATTCTTGTTGCCTTTTGTGTCGGCCAACAGGTTTTTGGTTGTGTTTGCTGTGCGCCCCAACAGACTAGATGAAAACTGAAAATAGAGAAACTTCTAATGGTTTTCTTCTTTGCGCTCATCGAAGGGTAAGTGGAATCTGTTTGAACTTCACAATTACCCACCGCTTTGTGTTCGTCTGTCACATAAAGCTGAAAGTTTGTGTCTGCGACGTGACAAAACGTGTGAAAAGTTCAAGGTGTGAAGTTACTTTTCCAAATCATTCCGTCGCCTCACAGGGAAAATGTTGTACAAGCACACTCTGCCCCGAGTTTCAACTCTTACATACCTGAAAATTATTTGAAGTGAAGGAAAAAAAAAAAAACAACCAACAACAATCAAAGTAAATGTTGTCTTTTGTGTGTTTGCGTTTGTGTTTTGCAGACCCGCACGGTGTTCTCACGCAAAAGTCAATAATTCAGCTCCTCGGCTTACGTTACCCTGGAAACGGTGTCTAATAAGTGAAAACATTGGAGCGCACATCACAGACACAATGTTTTGAATCTCACAAGTTGCTCGCTGGTATGGTTTGCATCACCACCACAGAACAGAGAGAGGCAGAAAGAGAGAGAGAGAAAGAAAAAAAGGAGACTATTTAAAGCTGAACAAGCAGTTCAGCTTTAAAGTAAAACAGCAGGGGAAACTTTTGCCCTGTCTGTCATTTGCAAGGCTGACATTACTGAAGATGTTGGCACATTAGGTGAGATCTCGTTAATAATGCTCAGTGGGCATCGTTAGACTGCGGGGTTTACGCTGCTTAAGCCCAATTACGTGCGAATTAGCGAAATACACGCAGGTTCCGTTCGATAGATAAATCGGAGCATGCGTGTTATGAGAAAGACGTCTGGGAGTGGCGTTCACCAGGCGCAGTTGGACAACGGATAATTGCGTTCTACATTTGCTTATTTTTTTTTTTCTTCAGTCTTCAGAAATGAAACTGCACTAGAGTCTTGCTCGCTGTTGATGCACGTGTTCATAAAGCACGATGGTTTAAATAACGAAGCGCTTTGTGAGAGGTTTGTTTTCGTCACCAACTCCGGTTGGTGTGAGATGCGTTCAGAGGTCGTACGCCCTTCAGGGAGAAACATATAAGACTCCTTTTTTATTCGAAATGGAAAAGTTTCACCGAAAGAGGAAAAACCCAGAGAAATAAAGAATTGAGAAAGTATCACGTTTTCAACAAAATGACCTTTGAAAGCAGCTTTGCTTGTGAAGGTGACGTCTCATACAGGAGCGAGGAAAAGCTGTGCTTGTTGAAACCTGTATGTCTGACAGGAAACATGGTTTTAATTCTACAATTTATTTGTTGATATACCTAAAAATGCTTTTTTCATCATGATGCAGATTGTAAACAAGATTTATACAGATTGTAAGTTTTACTTTGAAATGTAAATCTAGGATTTTACATCCACTCGTCATCGGCTTGATAGACACATTCATTTGTAGCTTTTAATGATCTATTTGAGTTCTTTATTTCAATTTCTGTTTCAGGTTGTGATACCAATACAACATATCGTCACCTTCCTAAAATAATGGTCTAAGTCGTTTTTTGGGCAACCACTTTTGCCAAAAAACGACTTAGGCCATTATTTTAGGAAGGTGACGATATGTAGCTTTGCTTAATGTTAGCTTGATTTATCCATAGCAAACCAGTTTTGACATCTGTTAGGGATCACTGCTCATCATGTTTCAATTATCTGGCCTAACTTGTCCCTGTAAGATGGAAAGAAATGCGCTCAGATGCTTAGGAACAACCCAGAAACCTCCAAGGCTATCATAAACTGGACATGCTTTAACACCAGTGTTAATGTACACAGTGAAGTTAGTTTAGGTTTTGAAGTGACATAGTGGTGGAGTAGACGCTCCTTATGCGACTGCTGTTACTCCAGTATGGCGAGGTTTACAGTGTGATAACTGAATAAAGGCCACTTAAATCACAAGCAAAGATAAAAACAAGATCGTCGGGACGGCTACCGAGGTTACGTTCACAATGCAGGCGAACGCGACCCATAAGCAACCTATATCTGATCTTTTCACAGCAGTCTGAATGGACAAATTTAGATTTTTTTCACCACCAAAAATAATAATTTGCGTCACTTGGGACTAAATCGGATACGTATCTGATTGTTTGCTAAACGTTTGCAGTCAGAGCGGTCATGTCTCATTTTATGTTACTGGCGCGAGACGTGCGTCATAATTCTGAACCAGCAGAAGTCAGACACGGTAAATCCACATGTAAACAATGGCTGAAAATCATAACTGTGGACGACGATCCTAAAGACATTAGGATGTTTTGGAGTTTTGGAGTTGATAAAAAAAAAAAAGCTAATGTTTTGTTTGTGGAGTCTTAGACTTGTTGAAGAATTATGGACCAAAATGTGTCTGTGCCACATTTTAATGAACCCCACCGTTTCCATGTCCATTCTGAAGTTTGTGTATGGTTTGTAAAACCATTTTTTTATCCTACAGATTGTAAGAGAATTATTTATTAAATGAGTAGATTCCTATGGCTACTATTTAAACACTGTGTGGATTAGAGAAAATCTACAATACTTTAACATTTATGCCACCAGTTACAGCTTTTGTTGTCAAACAACTTTCATCGCTGAATTGAACCGTATTGACTGGTGTAACGTCATGGAACGTTTTTGCACCACAGTCATTTTTTTGAGATATTTCTTTAAGATTCCATGTTGTCTGAAGAAAATTAACTTTCCTTGTTCTAAAGAAATAAAAGTGACCTGGTTCTCTGAGGACAGCAAAAATAATGGCTCTCTGACATTGAGTAAATACTGCATTAACAATAGATTGTATAATTGTTCTCAGCTGCTGTAAACACAAATGCACCAAGATTCAAAAGCCTAATTAAAGTTGCTTTCAGGATCACTTTCCTGTTTCAGAAGTCTGTAACTACGAGCACAAGCTTTTTCTTTAGCAGCTAATTACGTCAGGCTGTCACATGTTTACATGTTTCTTTAGTTATTCACAGCTTGAAAGGAAAAACTGGGCATATAAAAATGAATAACTACGAAAGAGGCACACTGATTTATCTGCTGCTTTTGAAATTCTAAGGGTTTTCCGATTTAATCAAATGAAGTTTTTTTCCCCTTTCATTATTACATCACTGAAAAAAAATCTCAGTAATATTAATTAAAACTTCAGAGATAATGCCATGTTTTTCCTAATTATTACTATTCAACACAAAAACGTAATTCCTTATTATCACCCCAGTAAGACATAGTTCTATTTCTTTAAGGGATACTGTTTTTTTTTTTTTTTTAATTAAGAGGTTGAGAGCAGCTAATAACATTGCTGCAGCAGATCAGCATCATGTTGGATAAACGCTATGCAGTTCCTCCTTTAGATTTAAGCTAATGGTAATTAAAGAGGTGGAAAGATCAAAGCGGCTTTCAGCCATCTTAAGGATAGGGAAAGGTGGCCTTGACTCAAAAGTTTAATGTCTGAGAGGAAAGGTTCTCAAAGAAAGAAAAAAAAAAGGTACAACTGTTGTGGGAATATTCCTAGCTATGCCCATTATGCCATTTTCTGTAAATTATCATTATTGGAACCGTTTCCTTCTACTGGGTATTTTAAGTAATTTATGAATTATATGTCTTTTGTGAACGGTTGCTAAGCCAAGCTGCTGCAGTGACCTTGAGCAACCACAACGTACTTGTATCGATTCTTTTTGTCAGACGCAAACGCTGTTGCAAAAAATGTTGCAATTGTTGCTCTTCTGACGTCTTTTTTCATTTCTCTGATTGGCAGTCAATGCTTAGCCTAACTGCTAACATGCTTGCATAGAGATGAAAAGAGAAAAGCATAAAACAGCCAGAACTAAAGGACTCCTCTGAATAAAGTATAAACTTATTAAAACCAGAAAACCCATCTAAGCGGTATGTTCCACAAACACTTGTAATACTTTTTCCAAGGTTGTCTAAAGGATCAAAATATATACCCTTATATATTTCATAACACTTGTTTTTAATTGAAGCATTTTTTCCCCCACCCATTCTGAACATCAATGCCCACTGGGCTGATGAATGCAGTCTGATTACTGCCATGAGAGAGAGAGAGAGAGAGAGGGAGAGAGAGAAAGAGCTGAGTTTTTTTGTTGAGACCAATCTTTTTCTGTTGCAACATTTCTAATGAACAACGTCTAGCCACCATTTCATTTATTGCCTTGGCTTTTTGTCACGTTTGAATGAAATAAGTTATGTTCTCAAGCACGACTTTTTCAGGCTTTATGTCAAAGTAAATAAAAAAGGAATGCAATTTTAATCAGGAAAGTCTACAGTAATGGATGCAGTGACTGCTGGCACTAGAATGTTTCCACCATTTTAATAATTCTGACCTTAAAGGGGCGGTATATGATGTATTTTCCAGGCCTGTTGTGTCATTTTATAGCAAAGTGAAGTAACCATGTTACCTTCAGTTGTTATAAAAATAAGTTCTATATAAAATATGTATAAAATATGATTTTAAAAAAATGTAGTTCCTGATTTAATGCCTTGAAATTGGACCTCTGTCTCTTTAAGGAACTCCTACTCTTTCTGAAACTCCGCCTTCAGGAAGCCGTCACAACATGGCTCTTCTATTAACCCTTTAACAACATTTATACCAGTGTTTCACTGAGAAGCAGCTCCTATAATGAGTTCAGCAAATGCTCAGTTCCACCAGGTGTTTGCTAATTGCTGCTGGCTAGTCTGAAGGAGCTGAGTGGGGGAGTCAGCCTTGACAGCTTGGAAACTGCAGGTCTGAGGAGGAGCTTCCTTCTCGAAGGCGGAGCTATGTCCACCCAGGCGTTTTGTACAGCTGAATGGTTGTGATTAAAAAATTTCTCAAACACGGATGAAATAATCACAGCAACACTCCAGGTATGGTTTTGATTAAGGACTAGCATCATAGCATGATGTAAAGATAATTAAAAAAAAAAGACTATTTTTGTTATTCCTCCTCTGCGTCAGAACAATTCAGGGCACTTTGACAACTTTTAGTTGAGTTTTAAAAAGTCTTGTGATCTCCAGCACACATAAAATCAGAAGCCTACCGACATACACACACACACACACACACACACACACACACACCGGGGTGCCTGCCCTCTTCCCGTACATGCGCTGACTTAAATGGAATCTTTAATGGACTTGGAGGGTCATCACTGGCAGGCTGGGCGCGATAGCATCGGTACTGTGGCTATGACACCACTGGGCCAACTGAAGCGGCACTGGAATCAGACTGGACTAATCTGCCCACAGGGCTGACGCTATCTGCAGGCTCATCTCTGCTAGGAATGAGATCCCTCTCACGACCTTCACCAGATTCTTATCATAGTTGGACAAAAAAAAAATCCAAGCGTGTGCGAGTGTGTGACTTGGCAGCCTTTATTGAACTTCTGAATCTAAGTGTGTGTGTGTATGTGTGTGTACAACCTCTGGAGATTGTAAGGACGGCTGTCTAAGAGAATGTATGAATGTGTGTGTGTGTGTGCGTGTGTGTGTGTGTGTAAGGAATATGCTGAACATAGCGAGCTGTACAGCTCAAACGGTATTAAGTGCCCTCTACACTCAGCATGATGGCTCTAATCAGTACAGAAAGCTGGGTCAGCTTTGGGAATTTATTAAATATTTAAGGGTTCACCACAAATCCTCCATGTTCCTTGTTCTGTAAGTAAGCGAGTATTAGATCTGTGGTAACTCTGCAGCTGCCAAACACAAAATAGCAGCAGAAAATACGTGTGGCCCTAGAACGCTGGTAAAAAAATAAAATAAAAAACGTTAAAGGGTTAAAAGAGGAGCCATGTTGTGATGACTTCCTGAAGGTGGAGCAGGAGCTTCTTAAAGAGACAGGCTGGATTTTAATAGGAACTTAGAAAGATATTCTTAAGAAGATGCTGTCTGAAAATGTACTGCTAGGTTGTTATTGTAAATCAGATTTTTTTCTTAATAATTCACCTGGTTAAAGCTGCAGTATGTAACGTTTACAAAGAATATGTTTTTTAAATATGTGCTGAAGCTGTCAACATGTGACAGTGCAGTATGAGACAGATAATCTGTGAAAGAAAAAATCAAGCTCCTCGAACTTCTCGAGTGTTGACTACAAACAACCAATCAGAGCCAGGAGCAGCGTCTTTGTGTTGTTAATCAACCTCCATGTGGTGCTGCTCACACCCTGTCCTACGCTGCAGCTAGCATAGCCTGTTGCGAATGCTAGTCACGTAAACGATCTTTGGGTAACTAAGTTGTTTCTCTGCCATTCGCACATTTGTCAGCGAGTACTTGGGGTTGATTGACAGCATTAAGACCCGCCTCCTGGCCCTGATTGCTTGTTTTTGACCAGATTCTTCAGACGGCAACAGGAGCTCAGGGAGGACTTAGAGGAGATTGATCTTTTCACAGATTTTCTGTCTTAACTATTATATAAAAAACTTTTCTTTCCAAAATAAAAGCTACAAACTGTGGATGCAAATAAAGGTTAAATAAATAAATGAAAACTGACTCGAGGGATAATTTCCTTTTTGCATCCGACATCACATTTCGAGACACTCGAAGCTGATGCAGCCGGTCTGTTTTTTGATAATCTGTGAGAACCAAAGTATCCCCGGCTTTAACGTGGTTTTAATGAGCAGCTTTTCCAGGAATTTATCCGCTGTGGGGTGTGATGGCCACAGACCCGTAACTATCGAGACATGTGACATTTAAATCAGGCTGTGAGCCGCCGTAGAGATTTATGGTTTGCAGACAGAGTCTCACTTCACGCTGTAAAATACCCCGTTTTTTTTTTTTTTTTTTGACTCAATAATTATGGATTACAAGCCCGACGTGACGGACACACGAGCAGCTGCAGTCGGAGCAAATTGAAAAGTGTTAATCAGAAGCCCAAATGTTTAATTGCAGAAGCAAACAGAAAACTCAATTTGTGTGTTTTTGCTTTTGTCTTCCTAAGCATCGCTGCCTCTCTTTGTTTTCTTTTTGTTTTATTGTTTTTTTTTTGCACCTGCAATGATCGATTAAAAACAAACCCGGCTCTTTCAGCGGAGAGACACAGTTTAATGGCCCTGACACAGAATTAAATTGTGTTTGCCGCATTGTCACAGTTTTAATTTTACGAACGATTTGCTATAATTTCGGCCTGCCTGAGCGAGACCCGGTCACGTTTTTTTTTAAAGGCATTCAGAAAAACTCGACTCTTCCGTAACGTCTGGATGGAAGGCCGGCGGAGGAGAGCTACTAAAACTTGGTTCTGATTCTCATTTGTTGAGAAAAAAGGGGAATATTGTTTCGAAATTGTCCCAGTTAACCCATTCTGGACCTTCGAGATCAGAATTTGCTTTCAGACGGGGGAGAAAGAGACAATGGGGGCTTTCTCTTGTTGCGGCGAGACGATCTGCTCTGAACGTCGAACGTGGCTGATAAGAGCACATGACTCAGCTGTGTTTCCTCTTTATCACAGTAAGCTGCCGCAGAATCCATTATCTGGCTCCTTCAATACCTCCTCTGACAGAATGAGAAACCAGGGGGGGGGGGAGGAAGAAGAAGGGGGAAAAAAGAGATGGAGAGAACTTAAAGGAGATTTGATTTTGATGGAAGCTCTCCTGCTCTGTCCTGAGCTATGAATTCAGACGTAGGTTTTGCACAGCTGTGTGGAAAGATGCGGTGACATCTTTGCATTAACGATGTTTTTGTTATAAATATATATATAAAAGGATTGAATATGTACTTTTTTGTTTATGTGTGTAGACTGGAACGCTAAAATTAGTTTATTTGGAGCTAGAAAGTGAGATATTTACTCAAAAAAAGAGTCACAATCTCACAGTATCTTATTTTCTGTAATTGTTCATTTGAAACTCGACTACTTTAGAAAAAAAAGACAAGCGATAAAGAGTGCAAAAATTGCAAAAGCTCATTTCCAGAGAGAAAACCTCTGGTATTGTTTCTATTATCAAACAATTTGCCACTTTTGGTTTACTTAAAGGGGCAGTAACATGTAAAATTGACTTTTTTGAGTGTTATATCATGTTATAATGTTATTCCCTGAAAAAACAAACCTGGAGTGTTACTTTGATTCTTTAGTCATGTTTTAGAAATCCTTTAATCTCCCATGGCAACCATTCAGCAGGTCAAAACACAGGGGTGGACCTAGCTCCGCCTTCGAGGATGAAGCTCCTCCTCTGAGCCACAGTTTCCAAAATTCAGAGCTTCCACCTCACTGAACTCCTTCAGACTAGCTGGGAGCAATCTGATTGTGATGACTTCCTGAAGGCAGAGTTTCAGAAAGAGAAACAATTTCTTAAAGAGACAGAGGCCCAATTTCCATGTACGTAATCACAGTCAGTTTCTTTTAAGTCGTATTTGATATATCCAGCTTTTATATAACAAGTGAAGGTAAGAACTACTTGATTTTGGTATAACTAATTAGCGCAATGTGTAAAAGTACTCGCTCCTTTCCGTACTAATTGAGTTTTTGTTGTTTTGTCATGTTGGTCCAACAGTAAATACTTCCTTAGGGCCTCGGGAAATTGGTCCTCAAAACTTTCCATCCTGCCCTCTTGAACTTGACTTCGGCATTTCGGCTCGACCTCATATAGTCCTTTAGTTTTGGTAGCTTTAAACATAAAATCAGTTAAAATATGTTTTTCGTGAGTACTTGTGTATCAAATAATTGTCTTTGTTAATGTACACTTTTCTACTGCGTTACCACCAAAATAAAATCATGCAATATTTAAATTGTTTGGAGGAAAAAATGTTTGTTTTTTTTTAAAAAAAGGCAGCGGCATGAATTCGTTAAAAAATTGACAAAAATCAATTCCCTCCAAACAACAGTCACTCCGATCAGATCAACATAATCCCAAATTTGTGTTACTTACTTTCTCAGAAATTGTGTGTGTTCATTGTTTCTTCCCCTATCAGCGCTGGGATAAAAGCTGCTTCTTGAGTCTGTTTGTTCTGGCTTTAATGGCTCTTGAACCATCTGCTCCAGGGAAACCGTTCAAACACAGAAAGTTCAGCGTCAGATGAATCTCGTAGAAAGTTTTAGGTTTTTTTTTTCTCCCCCAAACAGAAGGAACTGTAATGGCTGCTCAGAGGAGGGAGGCCAGAACTGTTCTGGGTCGCAGAGATGATCCTCTGGAGAACTGCACACAGAAACAGTTTGTCAGGATTCAATGGAGCTGTGGTGGAAGGACACCAAGAGTTTCTGGTTCAGAGGAAGTGTCACGTAAAATTGACTTTTTTCAGCTTTACATCATGTTAAAATGTTATTCCCTCATCGAAAACAAACCTTGAGTGTTGCCTTGATTCTTTCACACGTTTGAGAAATCCTTTAATCTCCCGTGGACCTAGCTCCGCCTTCGAGGACGAAGCTCCTCCTCTGAGTTTTCAAGCTTCCGCCTCAAAGAGCAAATACCCCGACTCAGTTCCTCCAGACTAGCCAGCAGCAATTAGCAAACTGTGCATCTTCTGAGCTCATTATTGGAGCTACTTCTTAGTGCAAAACTGGTAAAAATGTTAAAGGGTTAATACAGGAGCCTGCAGAAAGAGGAGTTTCTTAAAGAGACAGAGGCCATCTTTCAAGGCGTTAAATTACAAAGAACAATTTCATTCAAGTCATATTTGATGCACACATATATTTTTATAACACCTGAAGATAAAATAGATACTTGATTGTGCTATGAAAGCAAGCGTTCTAAGTGCCTGGGGAAAATACATAATGCTGCCCCTTTAAATGCATTTCTTCAACCCATGTGGAGGAGATGCAGAAGCTTAGTATCTTTTTTTAAAAGGTGACACTCTAAATATTTAACCAGGCAGTCAAACATATGGTGACTGAACTATTTTATAGTTATTGATTTGGGATCACATAGAAATCTAACTCCTTTTCATCTTGTTTGGATTTTTATTTTGTAGCTGTCTATGGAGGGCTAAAGATATGGACTTGGATGTCAGATGATGCAATCCAGTTTACGAACAGGCTCTAATATTTAACCAGAAAGAGGAAACTGCGTTGCCTGCGGGTCAAGGGTTTGTTCTCTTCTTTCATTTTAGCTTCTTTAGATCAGCAATCTTCACCTGTGCTGCCTCATCATCTCCATGTGCTTCACCTGATCAGGTGAGCTCTTGACTTCTCCACTGCTCTGTTTCTACGTCCTGATTAACATCTGCTCACCACGGTGCTGCTTGATGCTACGGGATGAACCTAAAAATGAACCAACAGCATTTCTGTCACAAAGGACCTGCTATTTATTTAGAAAATGTTTGTTTTTTTGTTTTTTTTTCAGAACACGAATTGTTCGCTCAGTGTCGGACAGAATTAGGCTTTTCACTCTTGTGGGCGTAATGTGACTTTAAGGAGAGCCAACCAGACTCCGTAGCTGACACTATTCATATGTTCCTGAACTGCACATCCATTTGTCACGCTGTGAAACAGATTCATACTGAGCAGATTCATACTGAGCACGTCGCAGTGTGAAGGCAGCAGACGGAGAAGGAGAAGAAGCGCTATTCAGACGAATCATGGTGGGAAAAAACGCATAAATCTGTTTTTTTGTGGCCTTCAACTGTTTTAATCTGAGCAGCTTTGATTCACGTGGCTTAAAGTTTTGGACACCAACATTTGAATGTAAATTCAAGCTACAAACTTTATCACTGTTGCTATGGGTGACCATCCATCTAGAGCAGTGGTTCTTAACCTGGGTTTGATCGAACTCCAGGGGTTCGATGAGTCGGTCTCAGGGGTTCGGCGGAGCCTCTGCCGCGGAGGTAAAGACACACTTGTGTAAAGTCGTGATGATGTCCCGCTTTGCCATCACTTGCTGCAGAGGATCACGTCACATTGCTGAGCCAATCAGAGCTGCGGAGGAGCACTGATTGAAGGAGCTCCACTCTCAGCATGGATTTGAACTTGTGTCTTTAATTACTTCAGCAAAGCTCAGTTTTTACCAAATTCTGTGTACTTCTAAGTCTGCTCTTTAGTCGCATCTTTTCGGGGCTGCTACTGCCTCTAGTGGCATGGAGGTGGTAACACAACTAATATAATTACATTACTAAATCAGAATACCGCAAAGTCTTTATTTGTTATTATTAATTTTTCATTCTCTTAAGAATGCAGAGCTAATTAAATGATCTAAACAAAACCTTAAAGTGGTTCCAGTTTCTCTGATGGCCAACCTGTTGAAACTGGCAAATTTTAAATACCTTGGGTCGTTCCTGGACAGTCAGCTCAACTTTGCTGAAAACACTGACTATGTTTTGAAGAACTGCTCTCAGAGACTCTACCTTTTAAGAAGACTTAGTGATCATGGGGTGCTGGGTCACCCCTATGTCTTCAATTTGGGGGAAAAAAAATCATATTTTATTTATCACTACTGAAGGATTCAGTGAATGCGCATATGAAACTGGTGGGTTCGGTACCTCAGAAAAGGTTAAGTTCCACTGCTCTAGAGCTTGGTTCTGGATCGCTTTCTGACTTTTCATTCTGTTCTGCTTTTTTTTTTTTTTAACATGCGATTTCTGATGTGTACATTTTTGAGGCCTGGGAACAAACATAAATAACATGTCTACTTTTCTGTTTTAGTTTTTCATTTGGACAAATTAAACACTTTTAGCTTCAATTATATTCATGAAATGCACAAAACACATGACTGTCCTAAGAAACAATATTGATTGCAGCCAAAACCTGGAAACAGAGGGAAAAATGGATTCTTCAGATGGTCATAACACATAGCGTAGATGAAATATTTATTTAGAATGGCCTGAAGCCACATTCCTCACACTCCTCACATCCTGTCTGTGCAGCAGGAAGTTTTTTCCCATCACAGATCAACATGCCTGCGAGAGGCTGGAGGAGTAATGATCTTTTTTTTTCCTTTTTTAACATCCATTTTTATTACGGCAGTTTTAGTGGAGTCAGATTTCCAATAACACTCCCCGAATTAAGCAAAACGACTTCGATGTTTCACGACCCTGTGGAGGAGAAGCACCTCAGAGATCTTACCTTTAAGAGGCCGGACGTCGTCCAGGAATCACATCTGCATGCTGAGGACGCTCTGCACCGTCTCCTGCTGCGTATTTAAATCTCACGCCGTTAAGTGTTGGCACAGACACATTTTTATGACGACTGTGAACTCGGAATGTCTTTATTAGCAAATAAACTAAGCACAATTTTGCATACATGCATAAATGTTATGTAAATTCTCAACAGGGTGAGCATTAATTAAAGATTTTTTATTTTCCTTTAAAGACGGCCTGTAAATTCAGTTCATGTTTTAGTGTAGTCTTTTTTTAAAAGATAATTATGTTGGTTGACAACAGAAACAACCAGAAGGTTGAAGCTGAAATATTTATATCTGCTGACATTTTTAAGTTTGTCATGAGACAGTGTGTTTTATTAGGACTTTGTGTTTCTTAAATGTTTTTTTTTCTTTTTCTTTTTAAATGAAGTAGCATTGTGTGCATTTGTATGCAGCTGGTTTAATCAGACACCTATAGATATATTACAGTGGAATTACAGAAGTTGCATAAATTAGTCCATAAACATACAACCAGCATTTTTTCTGTGATGGAACGGCCTAGACAAAGTCCACACCTCAATCTGATTCTAAGATTTGATGAAAACAGAGGCTCTCTGTCCAGCTGGACTGAGCTTCAGCCGTTTTGCAAAGAAAAAATGTGTCTGGATGTGTAAAGCTGGTGGGATAATGAAGCAAAAGCGTGAAACACTAGTTTAGATACAATAAAAAAAAAAATAAAAAAAAATGTATTATTTTGTTCCACTTCACAAATATGCACAATACTATCAGAAGTTTGTCCCTCTACTGTGGCTCTTACAAAACCAAAAATGGGTTGTTTTTGAAAATGGACGCAATAAGAAATGGTCATTTCAGGTAATTTTCCTGTAAATTTGCATAAAATGGCTACAACAGGCTTTTAAAAGCAGCTTGGTTCAAACTTTGGGACTTTCCGTATTTAACAAATTTTTTCCTTCTTGTAATAGAGGGTTCCTTTTGTTCTGTAATCTGAAATTTAAATACGTTTTAGTGTAATTCTGCCGAGCTTTCATAATAAAACATTTGAGGTATTTAGAAAATAGTCTTTTGCGGCTCTACAAGGGTTTCATTTTGTAGCTTTACTTCCATTCAAACTGCAAGTTAGAGAGCTGGAGAAATATTTAGCCTCTCATTTCTGTCCTTCAGATGAGCTGAAACATTTAAAGTTAAACAGAAGGTACAGTAACTGACTTAACGCTGACAGCAATAATGTCTGTCTGCGTGACATTTCAGTCGGTTGTGACTCCCTGAAGCTAGCAGTGTGCGCCACCGTCACTTTCCGAGGGATAAACAATGTTAGAGAAAACACTAATCTTGGTGTACCGGCTCGGAGCGTCTCCTCCGTTAGCGCGGTATAAATGGCATAATTAGGCACGGGAGGAAACGCAAACGCCACTTATCTCACTGCGAGCGGCTCGTCGCCGTACATTCCTCACGCTCCAAACCATCCACTAGCGCCTTCCAGCTGTAACCGAGAGAGCAGGGAGGAATCCGAGTGAGGGAGAGGATGGGGGGAGTAAACGATCTGCACTGAGTTAATGTTGTGTTTCATCTGCAGGTGTAGGATACCGCATGTTCAGGCCTGAGGGGGAGAGAGAGAGGAGGTGAAGGGGAGCAAATATATATATATAAAAACCTATCAAATAAAAGATACAAAGAAAAGAATTAAAAAAGACGAGGACATTTCTAACTTGTGTTGGCATTAGAGAGGCTAACGACTAGCATCGCTAGGCCGTTGATCCACCGGTTTGCTTTCTCTCTGCTATCTATTTGGATGGATAGCCTGGTGGTAGCATTAAAGGAGCTAACGACTAGCATGCCCAGAGTGGATACATTCTTTCTTTAAAAGAAAGCTTTATTGTACAGGTACAGGTAGCCACCCCTGGGAGCACCGTAGTCTTAATCTTGGCCCTAATCCCGCCCTACATAGGACAGCTAGCCGCATCAAGCGCCAAAAACTCTGGTGTCCAGTTTTAACTTCATTGCACGGCTTCCTATTATTTTCCTCTGCTGTCTCTTCGTATTATAAACTTTCCAATGACAAACCTCGTGCTTCCTCTTAATTTGAATCAACCAGCTGTTATGATTATCCGCCGGTTATTTCCGTTGGTGTAGCGGTCACCAGACTCATACGCCTCTGTGTTTGAGATAAAGCTGCTCTTTCAGAGGCAAACGTCTGGAAGGAGTTTTAAATACCCACGTTGCTCTAAGCCAGGATGTGTGGGAAGGACACATCATTTCAACTAAATGACCTTGTTCTGACATCCTGACTCCTGCTATTAAAGTGAAGGGCTTCGGTGGTGAACTTGTGACTCACGTTGGGACTCGTGATACGTACCACACTGTCCCGGTCCTCTCACCTCCGGTATGAGTGGGGGCAGAAGAACAGTCACTCAGGCTCATGACTCAGAAGGCGGTACCATTTACCTCCTTAACTTCTGGTAGAGAAATCTGGAAGAATCATTTTTGGAGTCCTCCTGACTTCAAAGGTGAGTCAGGAGGACACATTTGATCAGGTTGCAACCACTAGCTTAAATAAACAGAAAAGCAGCAGCATCATGCTGTGGGACACAGGTGAGAAGATGAGTCGAGCTTAGCAAATGACAACTGTCTACAAACCAACCCCAGACACATTCATTTTATTCACAAACATGTAAAAATAATGTACAAAAATAATAAGTTTACGCCACTAACAGAAGTAAGCATAGATTAGCAAATGTAGTAACACAAGGACGTGAAGCGTTGGTTCACCTAACAAATAAGAAATGAGGGAATATTAAATATTGGCTGAGAGAAATACAAACTAAAAGAGAAGAAAACAAAGCAAAATCTTAGCAGACACAAAGAAGAATTAGTCACAATAGTAGTAAATGAAAATTGAACAATACAATGCCAGAACTGCCTTTTCAAAATAAAATAAAAGCAAAGTAAACTGTTAAAACAAATGTTTTAAAGGAGTGTTGCTCTGATTCTTTCACGCATGTTTGAGGAATCCTTTAATCTCCCCCGGCAACCATTCGGGTGTTTCTAACTGCTTGCTCTCACAAAGCTCCTCCTCAGTTGAGCTCCTGCATCACAGACACCCCTTCTCCATGTCTCTTCCACTCGGCTCCTTCAGACTAGTGGCAGCAGCAGTTGGCAAACACCTGGTGGAGCATCTGGTTTCCTGATCTCATGAACGATTATAAGCGGCATGATGGATCTACATAGTTATGAAGTCCTGAAGGCAAACTGTGGGGAAAAAGTCAGCTTCTTAAAGAGACGGTCGGCCATTTTCAATGTGTCACATTATGACGTTTGTTTTCTTTTAAGTTTTGTTAGATACGTTTATCAATTTTCTAACAACTGAAAGCAACATAGTCACTTAATTGTACTATTAAATGGCATTAAGTGTCAATGAACCGTCTTTATTGCATCAGGATTAGAGCTGTGACAGCTGGGACTCAACCAGTCCAACAGGATTCCTAAATCCAGCTGAGAATCTGAGACAAGCCTTGAAAATCACAGATCAAGGCTTGTCCCCCCAATCCAAACAGAACTTGTAAAGAAAAATAGACAACAGATTTTTCTTTAACATAAAAATTCTTCTCTACTTTGTGTTGGTCAGAAATTCATCTGTTCATTTTCTTTACCTACTTATCCTTACAGGGTCACAGGGTGACTGGTGCCTATATATAGAGACACCGAGGACAGATGATAATGCACACTCACACCTGAGGACAGCTTTCAAAGAAACCAATTAACCCAACGGTCATGTTTTTTGGTCTGTAGGAGGAAGGACTCTACATGTCGATGGTCATCTAGATACATCTCTCTGTACCAGAGTCCAAAGACTTACCTTGGTATCCTTTGATCTGCTCTCCAACAAGGAGCTGAATAGAAAATATAAATACTGTTTGTCCGAGATTTTCCTTGTAGCATTGTGTTTATGTTTGGACAAAAGCTTTAAGATTGAAAGCGTGGCCACTTTAAATTGTCCTCTCCGGTGCTGCTGAAGGCTTATTTGAGCGGTCTATTCAGTAAACAGAAACATTTACTGCACTGAACAAACGTACAAAACCGGCAGATTTAGGATGCATTGCTGTCTCAGGCTGTGCGACTAATTTCTCTCCGCGCACACAGACGGTGGCGTCTGGTCAGCATCGTCCTTCCTGGATCCTTCCTGACAAGCCATATTTCATGTCTTTGTGGGTTATGGGAAGCGTCCCCCCCCTCACAGCCCCCCAGGCCCCAGGAGGTTTCCACTTGTCAAACTGTCACATCTCAAAGACCCCACAAGGAGAGAGAATTTGTCGGCATTTGCCAGAACACACAGGGCCTCCTGCTCTTCAGGGATTTGATATTCTTCGTGAGCGCCATGTCTGGGCCTAGGACGCAACAACTGCTGAAACAGAGAACAAAAGAGTAGATCTAATGCAATCTCATATAAGAAACCTCAAGGAGTCAGGAGCAACGGCTGACATTTTTCCCCCGTTGTTGCGTCATTCACTTCCTTTGATGCGAACTCTGTCAATCTTGGACTCTATCAGATCATGTAAATGCAATTTTATGCCCCTCTAAAAGTAGAAAAACCTAATCTCAAAAACCTCACCAAGACGATAACTTCCCTTTATGTTTCTATACTTTCCGTTTTTAGTCGTTTTAGGCGTTAATGACTGACAGCCTTTTGCGGTAAGTCATTTTAAAATGTTCCAGGTTATATTTTGCTCTCTGTTTGCTTTGTAACATCAGACATCTGCTGGCTTTATTTGTCGAGGATGAGCAGCTGAAGATAAATGTCAAATTTTCATTTATTTTGAGACTGTTTGCTTTTCTTTAAGACTGTGCGGTGGAAAGCACTCGTCTCACAGTCAGGAGCTTGCCACATTTCTGTGTGCAGCGTTCTTCCCCTATGACCATATACAAATTTTCTCCAGGGCCTCCTGCAGTCCTAAAACCATGCATGTTAAGTGAAGATGTGACTGAAGGCGTTTTTCTACTAGACTGCTTCTAACCGGTAGAGTCCTGGTATACCAGGACAACAGCTCAACCTCCATTTTCCATCAACGACGAGACAGAAGTTAGAGGAGAGATGGCGAGCTCCATGCTTATTATTCCGTGGTCAATTCCAGCGTCAACTGGACGGAGCCACTTGGAACAAACAAATGGACAGAGAAATGTCGGCAAAAATGGCCGAACTAGAGTACACGCATACATCGGAACCGTGCCGTGAAACTAGAGGATGACATTTACCAGCAACTTAAGATGTAATTGAAATATTAATCAGCATATAGCTAATGAAGAAAAGAGACATTTCATGAGTTTCATAGCTTTATTTACATTGTGTGCAGTTCCTGCAAAGTAATGCACAAGTGCATCTCTTACATTTTGTTCCTCCTCTTCTCTCTGTGCCCCCTCTAGCAAGGGCACATTTTGGTCCACTGCTGGTACAGCACAAGACGGGTCATAGGCTGCATAATGGTCCTCACACAAGTTATGCAAAGCACAGCAG
Organism: Poecilia mexicana; assembly: GCF_051168715.1. Classification (NCBI taxonomy): domain Eukaryota; kingdom Metazoa; phylum Chordata; class Actinopteri; order Cyprinodontiformes; family Poeciliidae; genus Poecilia; species Poecilia mexicana. Next base: position 5,257,740 of record NW_028263390.1, on the reverse strand, counting down.
GTGAGGACCATGCGCTTTACCAGTTTGAGGTCAGTCATTGCACTTTAAAAGGCAGCTCCATCTCTCTTTCAGCTGGCCAAAGGTGTGATCCACCACCACCCTCGCTTGACTGACTTGTTGCTTGAAGCGTTGCTGCTCATTTGTCAGTCGTCCGGTGTCCGTGAATGTTTTTAACAGACAGTTTTTCCGCGGGTAGGTAGAGTCCCCCAGGATGTAGTAGCCAGCAGAAACAAGATCTATGTCCCTGTGGTGAGGTGGGATTAGGTTGCTCTGGTCGGCTCACTCCCACAATGTGGACACTAGTATTACCCTTACATTGTGAATCTTACCCTTACATTGTGAATCGTTCCAGAATTGTCCCTTTCTATCAACCACACCCTGGAGGATAATGGAATGCCAGCCTTTGCGATTGAAATAGTTTGTGTGAAACTGTGGTGGTGCAATGATGGGTATATAGGACCCATCAATAGGACCCAAACACTAAGGGAGACCCCATCGATTCTCAACTATTTTAGCCATATTCCTGTATCGATGTCAGGATGGAACATTAATCTCCAGTACGAGTATTGACTGCGCCACAAAACAAAACTCCTGGAAACACCAGCATGCAGATCTGATGCTGAGACCGAAGAGATGGCCAGTGGTCCTGTAGCTAGCTGCCATTCAGCTATGGCCGCTCTCTTCTTCAATCTTCTGAAACGGACACATTTTCTGAAACGAGTGTCTGTGCGCTCCATAGTCGGACGTAGTCTGTTGCACAGATACACCAAAGTCTGTTCGAACATGTAGAAATTTTCCACCTCACTGTGTGGGTCCGAAGGCGGAAACTATGTCGTCCCACCACTGCATAGTACGGCCAAAACTCCAGAGGGCCTGCAGCTTATGAGAGCACCGAGAGAGAGAATCCATCGCTATTGTGATGACCTGGCCACTGTCAGTGGCTCTCAGAAGTTTGCACAAATGCCATATTTTTAGAACCCAAAATGAATAATTTCAGAATGTTTTCCACAAATAGTGTAATGTTCATCTTGCATAATTCAGCTGAAACCAAACAAATCTGTTTGAAGCATCTACAGATACAGATCCTCTCCAGGTACAGCCTCAGTCCAAGAACATGACTGTTGAGTTAATTGGTCTCTCCAAATTGTCTGTATGATGGATGGATGGAAAATTGTGACGAAAAAGAAAAAGACATGGTTTACAAAAAAAATCACATGAATATTGTGTTCAGCTCCCTTTACTCTCATATAATAGCCACTGGATCCAATAGTTGAAGACAGTACCTGCCGTTCCCCTTATGTTAAAGCCTTCTTTGATGCTCTGCCTTGCTACAAGTAAATTAGTCAAGTCTGATGCTGAAAGACTGCTGCTTCTCCTGACAGCCACATCCTCAGGATATCAGCAAATGACCTATCATTAAAGAGGGCCTCTCCAAGAAAGCGGAACAATAAAAGCACGGCGAAACCCTTCAGCAATAATTTCAAAATGAAGAAAATTACTCGGAAAAAAGTTTCCCTCAAAAGTCTGCGCAGTCTTATAAATGATGAACACAAGCGCTAAGCTTGTCCCCAGGCCGTCATTTAAGTTATCTCACTATGAAATGTAAATGAGAGCGCTCATAAGGTTGTAATGGTGCTCTATTTAAATCATGAGGTTATGATTACACCGTTTCTTTCCCTTGAATATTCAAAATGCATCAAGTGGGAGTGATTGGATCTAATTCGATCACGGGGACCAGGAGTACGCGCCGATGCATAATGGATGAAATCTCGGCAGCCTCTGCTACATCTGAGGGTAGCCAGGAGGACTCAAGTTCACGGAGAGCCGGAAAGTCGAGAGATCTCTCAGAATGCATCGCCTCGTGCCGTTTCCTCTTCCTGTCTCCGAATGCTTCGTTTACACGAGCGGAGCGTGAATTTGATGTTCGTTTAGTGTCGTAATAAATGCAGGAATGCAAACACCGGCGAAACGGGAGGATGTGAGAGGTCTGCTGCAGAGATTAATTGGAGGCCTGGAGGAATGTTGTATAAATGCGTGTGTGTGCATACCTACATGTAAGAACCTGCGCTGCCTGAATGTTAAAGATGGATCGCTACGGAGACGGATTGCAAGCCAGTGGGGAAATGGAGTAATTACGGTATGCTGGGGAGCAACGTGAACACTATCTTAAGAACAGGCCCTCTGGCCGGCAGATACTCCACCGTACTTCATGGCATCAAATGGCCAATTACATAGCGTGTCAGTGGGTGATTTATTGTACCCAAACTAAGTCCTACCTGACACACAATCAAAAATGAGTGCCCGATTCTATTAGATACTCTTTATGTCCTCCTGCTTGAGGTCTTTGACAAAGACAGTAGGCGGTGTTTTGACGTAATTCCATTATTTAACACGTAGAGAGGAAAGCAAGAGAGGCACGAAAAATGTGAATAGGAAAATACATGATAAGCATGCAGGAGGACAAACCCCATCAGCAGCAACTAGTGTATGAGTGAGAACTGTATTAACAATTATATTCTCCATATGGAGAGCATTGATCAGATCACAACAAACCATGACCGCTTATAAGGTTTCTGTCTTTATTGCAGGAAGAGTTGTTAAAGACTCTTTGATTATTAAGCTTGCTGTGGTTGGCCTTATTACTGACAATGATGAATCTCCGTATAGACAGGAAATCCAGAACCTGTCTGCATGAATGAAGGTCAACAACTTCATTCTCAATGTTAAAAAGATAAATAAATAAAATCACACATCAAGGATATTATCCATCCTGGCTATTTCCTGTTCAAACTGTTACATTGTGCCAGGTGCTATAGAGCCATAAAATCTAAGATTCTCTAAGAACTTTTTTTCCATTTGCCACATCTGTAGTAAATAACCCCTGATTTTATTTACCTTGAGTGAATGTATTTTATCTGGTGTGATTTTTTTTTCTTTTTTATTGGTCTTTTAATTTGTTTAATGTCTTACTTCGCTCCATTGGGTTGCATTCCTCAACTACCATTTCAGTACAATAACAATAAAAGCTCTCTAGCTATAATAAAAAAGTAATTTCAATTGAACGTTTTCATAGTTTACCAATCAAAGGTCAGAAAAAATAATTAATCCTCATCAAAGATGAGCAACACTTAGTTTCTTTTTCTCTACAGTCTCTAGGATCTCGAATGTTACTGGATTTTTACAAATTTGTTTAATCTCATTTTAGCTTGAAGGCACACATGACCCGACTCTTCTCTCTAAATATCTGCTAAGTAGTTTTCTACTAATGCTCCACTTACTACCCAATAAAAATGCTTAAACTCACCCCAGGTATCTCCTCCGCAGTAGGATATTCCCTCAAAATTGGCAGAATTTGCCGATAAACTCGTAAGAGTGCCGATGTTGCAAATTTGTTGAAATATACAGGAGTGACTTTGTTTTTGGTCAAGACTATAGTCCAATAAAACCAATTTACAACAGTAAAAATATTAATTATGTTGTGTCATAAGTATTGAATAAGACAGTGGTAAAAAAGAATAAAAGAAAAAAATGATCATTTTGTTTTAAATGTAGTTCCATATTGGTGCAAAGTGCCATGTAATGCACTATAAGGTTATTTTTATGGATACGATCCCAGAGCAGCCAGAACTAGTGTGTTAGTGTGCAGCCTAGTGGACCCACTGCTGAGAAAAGATGAAAACGTTTGACAGTAATAAGGCTGTATGTTGTTACATAAGACATATTCTGCACAGTTTAAGCCTTTGTCACACAGAAAAGTGTTTAATCTGTTAATAATTGTGATTTACAGTGCCCAAATTTAAATATTAACAATATACCATGTTGCAGTAGTTGGATCAGTAACTACTGTCACATACCAAAACTTGAAAAATAACATTTTCAGAGTTTAGTAGAACTTCAGCAAAAGAAAATCCCGGAAACAGAAGATTACTCTTTCAGCAAAACATTTCTTCCACCTATAAGTCAGACACTGATTTTTAAGTCAATGAGAAAAGTGACGAGTTAGGAGTTTCTTGCCAGAAAAAGTCTAGAAGTTGTTCATCTCTCACCTGACATTTCAAAATGAATGCTCCGCTGAACCTCCTCAGTATGCTTTAACATGCACCACTTTCAAATAGGCAGTAATAATGCCATACTTCTATTACTCACCCTAATCCTTTATCCTCTGTTTAGTATTTCAGCTTGTAGCAAAACTGAAGCTGCTCTGAATTGTGCACATGGTGCCACAGAGGAGCAAAGCCAGGTCAAGAACAAATAGAACAAGTTGTGTTCGGATTATGTTATTACATGACACACAAACTGAATTATTAGTAACCAGAAACAAAATCATATTATTAGTGAGTATATTAGTGACACTTCAGCAATATATCTAATAATCAAAAAAGTGTCCGTTTTATTATGGCTTAGGAGTGTGTAAACGTACAGCACATCCAAAGAGACCCCAATAAATCAAGTACAATATATGCTGAGATAGACATGTGATCAATATCAATAGAAATTATTTCACTGAACTCCCATCTGGAACCCAAAAGTACATTAAGTTTAAATTAAGTGCAGCTTAATTTAATCAATTTGCAAGAAGCAACAACAACAAGTGCCAAATGTGTTTCAATCACTTGTGCACTAAGCTGATTATGTATCCGAGACTTTTTTTTTTTTTTTTTTTTTTGCAATTTCAAAATCAAGTTGAAATCAATAAATACAATATTATCATTTGGCATTGTACATACCCAGATTAAAAATCAACAAAAAGTTGAATTTGCTGTTTAGCTGCTCCGGTCTCTCTGTCACAGTGTTATAGTTTTAAAGAAGCCATGCAGTAATTCTCATCTGCTGATTGTAAATAAAAGCGGGACAGAAAGTGTTCACATACCAGCGACTAATTCTGGGTATGTTTTTTCTTCTTCATTTTATTTTATTGTATTAGTGGAAGAATACTGCTGTCCAAGCAAACACTGTAACTTAACAATTACCATCCCTGTATGATATTCACTGTTGAACAGCAGCAACCAAACTTTAATAAATCTCAGCTGTGCCACTGAGAGAATACAGGAAGCAATATTGAAGCCAAAGCAAAAATTAATGGGACCCACATTTTCAGCTGAGTAGAAAGTAATTACAGTCTTTTTTAGAAATGTTACCCTTTGGTGGAAGAAAAAAAAATGAAGGCCACACTAAAGCACAGATGGGTGATATTTGCCTGCTGATAATTACAAACCATCAGTTCTGAGCCAATTTCCCACTTGTTCTCCTGGTACGGTAAATATCAGCCACTTCTTTTCCCATTTGTTTCACAGTGCCAGAGCAAAGAAACAAAAAAAAAAGAGAGAACAAGGTCTCATTTTTCTTCTTTATGTAATGATTTATAAATCAGACATTCACTGTTCTTTCAAGTAAGTATGAAAAGGAATCTTAAAGCCATTTGCACTTGCTAGTAAATGTGGCTAATTAGCTAAACTACAGGAGTCTGCATCACTGCCCAATTCTGCTTAAAAAAAAAATAAACATCTCAGACTTTATTTCAGTCCATTTTATATGTGGTGAAGTAAGATTTACCTTTTAAATCATTTAGAAGTGCTGCAATTGGTAGATGTCACAGCCCTGTTATGAAATACTATTAGACTAATATCAGCTAATATCTGGTGAAAGGCCAAACTAGTCAAAAACTCTGGGATGTTTGGTTCTGTCTGCATTATTACTCCTGTTTTCTAGTCTTAGGATTTCTATGTTGTTTTATAGCTCAGTTTGTTTCTGTGAACACGGCAGTCCAGTGCTTCGCCGGCTGCGTTCCCAATACAAGCGAGCGCACAGCTTCTGTCAATACTTCGCTAATGTCGGGGAAAAAAAAAAAAACTCACAATTTTGCAATTCTGGTGTTTCTGTTAAATAAAAAGTGGAAATCAAACATGATAAGTCATTAAAAAATTTTTTTAAAAAAACATGCTGCGTCGTCGTCCTCCTACTACTTCCTGTTGTCTTATTTGTGGTGTCCGCCAGTGGCAGCATCTGGTTGTTGGTCGTGTGATGTGAAAATTTTTTTCCCATTACAGTTTTGCAAAATTAACCAGTTTTGATACAGATAAAAACTCTCATCCTAGCACAAAAAAGAGTTTGTTTGTTTTTTTTTTTTTTCAGAAATGGCCCTGTTTTTGTTTTAGCAAATTTATTTTGAAATCCCAAATAGTACAACTATGCGGTCAATGGAAAGGCAGTTAGTGTAATGTTTACTTGGTTTCAGTCTCACTCGGTACGCCCTGTTGATCTTGTCTCAATGCTGCTGCACATTCTGGTAATTACACTCACCTGTTCGTTGATCCACTATTCTGATGACATTACTCTCTTTCTCTCACTACTTTTTTGATTCAGTCGTTGTTCCTGTCCTGTTTGTGGTTGCTCTCATTGATCGCCTTGAATTCACTGCCGCCTTCATTTCTCAAGGTCCAAAAAAAATTGGAAAAATTCATTCTCCCTCTGCCAGAAGAACGTCATCCTTTTCTTCAAGCTCTGATTTGTGAGTTCTTCCTGATTCTCCTTGATACATCATCTGAACTGAACGTCTTTCTTCAGTGGTGTCCGACAACTAAAACGAAAAAAAGAACAGAATTACAACTTAGAAGAAAATTATCTAATTAATCTAAGTTTGTCAAACTTACTTTATGTTTGTGTAACATATGAACATAATAAACTTAACAAGTTTACTGTGATGAACTTTATTTGATTAGTTGTGAGCAACTGATGCAATATATTTAAGATGGATCACCTGTTTTCTTTTTTCTGTGGTCTAACATTTCCAGAGAAGTTCATGACTCCTCCAATGAACAAGCTAGCATGTCTGTTAACCGGCCGTTACTGCTGTAAGTAGAGTTCTTGCTTCTTTTCGTTGTGAAACGCCACGTTTCACAATTCTTATCTACATTTGGGTCCAAACTACACAACAAGTAAAACTAGTATTACTAGCACGTTTTCAAAAACGTGGATTGTGTGTTTTCCTGTTCTGTTAGCCGAAGTAGCTAATAAGGGCTGCTCCATGGCTTCCTGGCAACACCCTGTAAAAAAAATTGAAAAAGCCTCTATCCGTTTTAAGTAATTTTTGTAACATGGCTTTGGATATATTTCAGAGAGCAACAAAAGTACCTAGAGATGATATGAATGAGCTGTTAGAAACCCTCTAGCGGCTAACCGTTAGCCGCTAATGACCTTAAAGCTATGAGCTTCAAAGCTTCCTTTGTAGTTGCACTAAGCTAACAGGATGTATCTCTGTATTCTACACTGAACTTGACATTCTCTGATACAAAACCTTCGGCTCCAACACTTATTAACCTAAACTGGGTAAATTCTAAAATCCTTTTAAACACATTTTGAGGATGTTTAAAAGTTTTTTCCCCTCTGGCGCTCTTCAGCCCGATGTTGTGTATCCTCTTATCTTGTGAGCTGAAATCATTGTTACATCTGTGATAAGTTATAGAAACAGTCACGGCAGTGATTACATCATAAAGTTGTTTTCTTTCATCCTGCTGTGAAAGCACCGCCGGGTCTCTCAGTCGAGGGTTTCTTGTCGTTTTTAGCATCTCTGATTTACTCTGCCCCTTTTTTTTTACTGCTATTTGTATGATTACAAAGTGAATTGTTTTCTATCTTTTGTCTTTGGAAATAAGAAAAAAAAAACAACCACATGTCAGACGTTTCCATTTGGAATCTTTTTTTTTTAAATTTTTTATTTTGTTTTCAAGCATGGTGAGTTTTAAACTACTGTTTGGGGAATTTCACCCCTGTAAGTTCATAAGTTTTACAAGCATCTGCCCATGCAATTGCTTTCCCTCAAATGTAAATCGAATTTCCAAAAGAGAACTTCATGTACCCTCTGTGATTACCGAGGCCTTTTAGGGACAATCTAAAAGCCAAATTGGAGAACCACTTCATCATATAATAACTTTTGGCATCATAGCACTCGCACATTTCTTGAAATTATTAGCGTTTAATTTTTACCATCCAGCAGATGAAATCCTCCACTGCAATTACAAAATAAGAAACAGCATTTTTCCATTTTCGTCTTAAGCTACTTTGGTGTTTTAAAAAAATATTTACAGCAAAGAGGGGATGCAGAGAAGACTATCATGAGTTTTAATGAAGTAGCTATTCACGTGTTGCAGTTGGTACATGAATAGTAACTGTGCGTAACACTGGCACACAAAAAACCTTTGTGAACAACAGCGATGGACAGTAAAGCTGCTTCTCTTGGCCCACAGGGGTTAATTTTTGCTTCAATAAAATGACGGAACGCTGGAAAACATTAACATTGTGTTCAAGTTGTGCTAAAAAGTGATAGCCTATCACTGAAGCTTTTCAAAACTAAATTATTGTCTTTGTGTTGAGCGTTGACATCCCCAGTGTTAATGTTATGGTCAGATAACCTGCATAATACATACATTTAATATCTTTGTTGTTGAACTCTTATGTCTGTTTGCTAGGGTTGCCACCTGTCACGTAAAATACAGAATCGTCCCGTATTTGGCTTATAAATGTTGCGTCCTGTATTGAGCCGATACGGGACATGATTTGTTCCGTATTTCTATAAATGTCCAACAGACATGCCTATCACACACATATCAACACTAAGTGTAACAATAATGACCAAAATAAAACACAGGAAATATTAAGGTCAGCTAAATTGTTGTGGCGGGAGATAAAGGACCCCCGAGTACCCGGAACGCTGCGGTCTGATGCTGTTGTAACGGTGGCCTAGAGATGGACACTGCTACAACCTGCGTCTTTTAAAATGTCCTCGACCCGATACTCCACCGTCCTTAGAAGCAAGAACTCTGACTCTGATACAGACGTGAATGAAGTGGACACACTTGGATGTTGAGGTCCATCATGTTGACCCATGAAAGCTCAGCTGGAAAAGCTTCATGTTCACAAGCAATCTGCTGTTCCTTCATGTCGATATTCTGGTAAATTCTCACTTCTCTGAAAGGCGTGTAATATCTGGAATCGATATCCGGCTCTTTTCGATAAATTTCAAACGTGCTCTGAAGAGTGATCTGTCGTGATAGAACTGTGGAACAGGTCTGAGAAAACAGTCAGTGAGCTACATTAAAGAGAGATTCCCTTGTGATATCATAGAGTGATGACATCACTGCTGATGTCATTGATACCATTGGAACTGAACATTCTATTGTAGCCTGACGTAAAAACATTTTGCTAGACAATGTCAAACATTGAGAAGTTTTAACTTTTGTTATCAAACATTATGAAGCCAAAAGAAGAAAAACCTGAGAAATATACAGCGTAGGGATGCTACCAGTCTGTAAAATACAGAATCGTCCCGTATTGAACTGATACAGGACACGATTTGTTCCGTATTTCTATAAATGTCCAACAGACACGCCTATCACACACATATCAACACTAAGTGTAACAATAATGACCAAACAGTGATTCTTGAGAATAGGGACAAAATGGGTTTTAATTTTCCAATATATATATATTTTTTTATTTCTCAACCTTATGTATGCAAATATGACAAATAATGTTTTGGAAATGTAAAGATGCTAAGGTGCAGGCTCCCAGTTGCAACATTTTTAATCGACCTGACCCAGAACTTTGTCATCACCATCTAACAAAAATAAATATAAGATGATTTTTAAAATACCCTATTAGTGATATTTTTACTCATTTTACTGACAAATGCTTCTCAAGAAACAAAATAAATATTTAAAACAAAAAACAACAAAAAGTCCATCTGACGGAGTTGACACAGAACTGAAGGTGGTGACAAACTGGTGTGTAAAATGAAAAACTTGATACATATAAATCTACTCAAGTATAAACGTGTTGAAGGTATGATACTCTGATTGGACTACAATTTTGGTGGGCGTCCCATATTTTGATTTCTGAAAGGTGGCAGCCCTGCTATCTGCTCAATAATCTAACAGCAAAAAGAATTCCTGAATTAAAAATGTTGCTTATTTTATCCACAGATCATTTTAGATAAAACTCAATTTTGTTTGATTAATTACAGTCCCTCCAATTAACACATTTAACACATCACTAATACTTTTAAAAGTATAACACTTCACCTCTCGTTGACATCGTGCTACGCTGGATAGCTTATTTCAAACTACATACATCAGAGTTAGCATTTCACTAAATACAAGCCAATATATTTTGTCTGCTTGATTTAAATCCAAACTCAGGCAGCGGAACCAAACCGGCCAGCTGGAGGAAGAATAACCAAACCACACGAGTGGCTTGATGATTGCTATAATCACAGTCTAGTGTTAAAATCAGGAGAGAGACGCTCAGCCAAAAACATGGTTAGCAGGTTCGAGCAGCTGACATGTCTGAAAGCATCTGCATGGTGGAGATACAAAAAAAAATACACACAGCCCAGACCCCGACCCATCAATCACTCCCGAGTATCATCACATCCAATCACGAGCCGAGGTGTCACAGGAAAATGCTTAGGTCAGAGGTTATAAGCATCAAACAATCGTCATTGTTTCACAGAACACATCAGAGATTCATCAAAAAATGTCAGCTGTTTGTTGTCTGTTTGTACTTGTTGCGTAAAATGCCGGCGAGCGCCATCAATCCGAAGGTATGGATTTATGAGTTTACAGCTTCCTTCCTACCTTTTTCCCCTCTGCCATGTTGAGCCATAGATCTGCGAGGCCTGACACCTCCATGAGCTCATTCCAAGCAAGCGATATTGCACAATAGATTTCACCAACGTGACAGAAACACCAATACAGTGCTGAACAAAGAGGCATTAAGGCCAAGATAAACCTCTGCGAAAGGAACATAAATCTGCAGGAGGGGTCCTGGTTCGAGATGGAGCCCAGAAGGGTGATGGCCACCCATGATCAATACGAAGCTCATCAAGAGAGGTTTCTGCCACTCTGTGGTAAGTTATTCCACGGCTGGAAGGAGGATCTGCTTTTAAAGCCCACTTAGCAAGGCCGGCTCAATCAGTTAGCAACGGTGCGGTCGTTTTACCGCGTTCCTACAAGGAAAGAAAAAACTAAATCTGCAAGTGTGGCTTCAAAACCTCTCTTGGAGCCCTCACCCCCTTCAGGCATGATGTATTTGTTTTGAACAGACACAGAGCTGTTTTTAGCATTTAGCCTCCATGTAAGACCACATTGAGACATGAGTCAGTGGTCCAGACAAAGCTGTGTTGTCTACGTTTAGACGAAACAAAAGTCTGTGGTTGAGCTGGAGCATAAGCTTACAATCTACAAATTGAAAACAATCTCAAACAGTCTGAACGAACTACCTTCATCCGTCTTTCAGTCGTGACATTATCATTGTGTGGAACTAAACTGTGGCGGGAGTTGAGAAAGCAGCGCAGATTCCCTTTTGCAACATTTTTGCTGCTGCTGTTTTCTTCATTTTGTCAGTTCGGATTCACAAAGCAGATTGCCCTGAACGCACGCGAGAGCAATCCTGCCCATACAGGCCAGGAATTGAGAGATTCGCCCCTGTTTTTGGATCGGTTTGCAGTTCTTCTTTCAAACGCAAGTAGAATATAAGAAGTGATCAATTTATTTTCATTAAATGATTCGAGATCCTGACCTGAAAAATGTTCCCCCAAAAGTTTTAATAGCAATATCTATGTGGAGGCATAATGTTGAAATAGGATAATATAGATAGAAACTGTTTCTACCAGCAATCTCTGCCTCACACAGTTTCACTGGTGCAGGTCTGGCTGACTGGAGAAAAGTCAGCAGGAGCCGCCCACGACTGATGTTCCTGCTCCTTTCAAAAAACAAACAAAAAAAGTAAAACGCTGGCACCACATTGTAATGCAGAGATGATGCAGCAGTAAGATAGTCTTGGAGCCAGATGAGGGGTGTTTTAATTGGTATTGACAAAAAAATAAATGAAGTAATTAAATTTTTAGTGACTAAAATAAAACCAAGAGTAGCATACATAAAAAGATCTGGACTTGAATATTATGTTGAGTAATATTGTTGTGAGTTAATTAATGCTGTTCAATCTGAGCTAGAACAGACCTAAGGGTGTTTTTTCACACCTCATAGTCTGGTAGACTCGGTTCGATTGGGGAGAAAAATTGCAACATAAGTTACATTTTCAGCAGGTGTGGTTTGATTTCACGCTGCACTTCGTCAAACTATCCAAACTATTAAAAAATCTGTTACCCTCTTCACTTGTGGTGGCGCTGCATCAAGAACTACTAAAGGAAACAACGTGAAAACCTCAGAAGAAGACACTGAGCGGATCTTACTGTTTCACATATTTTGGAATAGCATCAGATTTTCATCATTATAAGGTTTCTCTTTTGTCTTTGTCAAAAGACCATGAGCCATTTCTCCCTCACATGTTACTCTTGCGTTTTGTTGTTGTATCTATTCAGTTTGCCCTGCTTTTGGCACGGTCTCTGGCTCACTTGCATTCTCATATGCATTCCAACCAAACCAGGGTTCACTTTAATCGAAAAAAGTCCTACGCTTGTAGGTGGACCACAGTTCTCTTTCCTGGTCTGAGTTTGATTGCGCATTCACACCTCTGCAAACAAACTAGACCAGACTAAACAAGTCTGTTGAGGACACACCCTAAGTTTTGATTTAAAAAGTAACACCAGACATTAAAAAATAGACCAATTTCAACCTACATCCTCTATAAGCCTTTTTGTTTTTTGTTTTTTGTTGGGGTTTTTTTTACACAAATTTTTTAACTCAACAGTGATTATTGGATTGCTAAGGCTGGGAAAACTGCAAAGTGATTGGTAATTTCCACTCCTCCAAGGTGAAGCTGTACGAGTCATGAGGATAGAAGTCTTTTCTCCTACAGTGCATCAATGTGCTATCAAGGTTTCAAGTATTCAGCTAGCCACTTGATGAAAGTGTTAATCCTCAGCCGGCATCAGTCAAGTGGACGGGGTCTGGCCATTGAGCTGAAAGTTCACGGTGAGTTCACGACGGAGAAACTTGAGATAAGGCTCCTTTCGCTCGGCACGAGGGCCGTAGTCTCACTGGCATTTTCACCTCAAGCTTCACGGGCTCAGATTGCATTTTCCTGTAAAAGTGGTTATTATAAGATGGCGAGTTATGAGGAGGTAAAGTATCGCGCGCTGCGGAGACTTTGTGACATTTCCATGCTGGTTTAATTAGGCAGGTACAAAGATCAGATTTACAGGATGAAATCCCACAATGCTTTTAGCACATCTTAACAGTAAGTCTTTTATTCATTGCTTTGTCTTCGTGGTATTCCTTTTGTTCTTCAAACCCTTTACCACTTTAGATTTATTCATTGGAACATTCTGAGCAAGCATTGATACTTAGATCTATGTCGTTTTATAGCTGGTTTTAATGTGTTTAGGAGGCCTCCAAAAGCTTTTACTGCTAACAGTGTGTGTATAATTGTTGAAGAGTTTCTCAATTCACACCAATAGAGATTCAGACAGACGTCGTACCTCCTCTTATTTCATAGAATAAGACAGAATATTTACCATATTGTCACTGCTAAAATATTGACTGCGTCATTTTTTTTTGCCAAAATCACTTTTGGCAAAACATTACTTTGTCCAATTATTTTAAGAAGGTGATGATCTTGAGTCCTGAAGCTTATTGTTATATTAAACATGCATGTGACAGAACAATCTGAAGAGGATCCATGGACACACCTACAAACACATTCATACTTCCTAAAATTAGCAAATTGTCTCCACAAGTTATATTCATGATTTATATTTTTTGGTGTTCCACAAGGTGCAACATTAGGTCCCATTCTTTTTCAAATTTGTGTCCTATCCTATCATTGGGGACAGTCAAAGATGCGCAGTAGACACAGAGCGCTGAAATCTTAGTTATTTATTGTCTGGGAGTTTAACAGACAGAAAAAAAACTTTAATTCAGCGTTCACACAGAGAGGGAGAAAAACTCATGATGCAAATTGAAACTCTGTCAACTGTCACAATTCTTGGGTGTTTGGTTTTAGGTTTGATTAGTTCTTTTTATACTTTCTTGATCTGTTGTTCCAGATATCGGCTTTAAATTTTTTTTTCCGTATCTTGATCTTCTGTGTTTTTTATTTCGGTTCAGATCTTACCATAGTCTTTTCAGATTCCTACATGAATTATTCCTCAGAAGGTCTTGCCCTATAGGTTTATTCCGTTTGAAATTAGTTTCATAGTTTATCTTTGCATTTTGTTCTTTATGAATTTCAGTTTAGTTCGCATAGATTGGCGTTGGCGCTTGATTTTTCACTTTGTTTTCATGATCTGATTCGCATCTACATAACTAAATTTTATATCCTGTTTTTCCTGCTCCTGTTCCTGAGTTTTAGAAGTTTTGTTTTTTGAATTTTTCTCTGCCTCTCATCAGTGGCTGTCTGATGGCTCAGTTTCTTCACCATGAAACAAAAAGATCCTTGAGATTTCTTGAAAACATTCTCATACTTGATTTATATTGACACTTCACAGACCGTACAAATAATGTATAAAAAGTGCTGCATTAATACAATCTGATTGATTGATTGATAAAATATGACAATTCACAGCTGAGAATCTGCTGTATAGTAAGTTTTTTTTCCCAATATATCTTTTTATCTTATGTCTATTTAGGGATTTCTGAAAGGGTGAAAGATAATTCATATTGGGGAACAATGTCTTTGCAGGAAGCTGTTACTAAATTGTATGAAGGTGCAATTTTAAATTGGTTCTTTAATCATTTCTTTTTGTTTCATGCAGACTCAACATCGCTTAACCTCCCGAGTTAGGTGCTATTCTTATAATGAACAATGGTCAGGCACAGTTGCTGGGGTGAGAAATTTGTTAATTAGCAGCCATTGTCCAGAGGAAGCAAAATCTTCAGGCAACCTTTTGTAAGCCTGCAGAACTTCTGCTCAGTAACACTTAAAACTGCAGAAAACCCTCTGGCTCATTGGAAAATAGTATAAATAGCTACATGAGGAGACATGGAGACACTTTAAAAAATACCCTAACTTCCAAGAAAACTTAAGTATATAGCTTGTAATTTAGCAACTAAGGGGCCAAATTAAAGTCCCTGTGGATGTATATATTCATAAGATTGACAAAGTTTAATGCCTCACAGATTGTTTTCATACAGAAGCAGACCTGCGATCTACAATTTGTAGCCATTTGCTCTGGGAATCGCTGCTTACTTCCAACAAAGACAATGGGAGCTACTAGATAAAGTATTGATCACGATTGTGTTCGGGTGGTAGCAAAAAATAAATAAATAAAACCTTCTATGGCAATTAAGCTGGTCAGAAAGCAATTTATGAAAGGAATTCAGGGTTTAGTCTCACAAAAGTGCAAATAATTTAGTAATTTGTTAGGTTTTTCTTGAAGTGTCTCCCTCTAACCCTCTCCGGTGAGATATTGTTACAGAAATATTTGCTTATGAAAACTGCCTTTGTTACCGGTGAACTAAAGAACACAAAACACAAAGGAGCCCGTTGGAGAAGGGAGTGTTATCAATTAGAGAGGAGATCTGTAGTTGTGTTTCCAGTAAGAGCCAACCAAATCGATACCTATATTGAGGGTTTAGGACGTTTACCTTCTAAAAAAATTGTTCTGCAGGACAGTTAAAGCTATGAAGTGGGATTCAATGTAGAAAAGACACATTGATTTTTCAAACCAGCAGTGTAAAAGAAGATGTGAAAACAATATCAGTGTTTCCACTAATTTTCCTCTTCAGAATAGTTTTTTTTTTTTTCTGGACAATTTTTGCTACCTTTTAGACATTTGAATACAGAATCATGAAACACCACAATACTGAAGTTGACCTTGAATTTGCCGGTGTGGTAAATGGAAGGGAAGCACTGTTCAACTTTTATTCCCTTCCGATACCGATATCGATATCTGAGGTTTAGTATCGGCCGATACCGATCCGATAAAACGGTGCTCAAAACTTTCCTTTTTATTACAAATGTATTTGATAACTCTGCACCAGTACAGCACACTTAAGTCAACAAATAGCTTCACAAGTTGGTCAAACATGTAAAAACAACTTTCATTTGTTTAGTCAGCGCATTTAGGAGTAAAACAGCCAATGGAAAATAAATAATAAAGAAACAGAAACTGGCAAAAACAATAGTTTGACGACCTTGGTCAAACATGTAAGAAAAAAACCTGAAACAAATCATCTTTAAAAATGGTTCAGTGCAATTAGGAATTCTAAATATAATGTAAAATAAATAATAAAGACCGATGTCGCTCAGAGCACCAAGTGTAGAATTAAACTGAATAGATCTGGCCTTGTGAATTGTCACTGATGTCCAATCTAGAATTATTAACATTGGATTGGTGCATCTCTACTAAATGGAAATCTGGGCCTAAGTAGTCTTAACACATTTTGCCATGAAGGTCAATATCGTCAAGTTGAGAGTTGATTAAACCAAATTATATTAGTAGAACTTTTTGAAACACCCTGAGCTTCATAAACGGTTATGAATTGTCGACTGCTTGATTATTCGTTTTCTATTATTTGACGAAAGTGCAATCGCAAAGTAAATGGTTTCTTTAAAAAAAAAAATACTGCTGAAGAACTGTAACCTCTCTAGCTTTTGATTGTTTTTGAATTAATCACCTTTTATCAAACATGTTGATTAAATGAACGTCCTGCAGCAGAGCAGATTCACATACCTAACGAAGGCCAGTGTGAAAAAGCCGCAGTTATTTAAACAAAAGCAATTTTAAGTTGGACCTTTTTTTTTTCTTTTTTTTTTTACGTGTGCTGTTAATAACTTGTGCGGATAATTACCTTTTGTTTTCCCACCCGAATCCCACAGCGTCCAAAAAAAAAAAAAAACAATAACCCAGCTGAGAGAAATGCTTATTTTCAGGAATGGAGGTGAACAGAAGCAGGGATTGGCAGGGCCGTGATCTCCTCTGGTTTCTGGTCTGCTGCGGTTCCCTGGAGGCGCTGGGGCCACGCCGGCTCCCTGCCGCCGCTCTGCATCCAGTCAGCCTTCATTAGGATCCACCGTAGCATTCCTCATTCCGCCAATTCACATTCAGACTTCCTGATGGCTTGAGAGTGCTTCCACTGCACCGAGCCGCAAAAGTAGGGGAAAAAAAATATATCGAGCCAAGTTTTAAAATTGAATATTGAGTGGGAGCTGTAATGAGCTAATTACTGCTGCTAAATAATGAGTAAAATCTAATTTAAGGGGACTAATCATTAAGTAAGTAATGATCGGTTCCAACCAGTGTTTTTCATTAATTATAAGGGCCACTGTGATTGCTGTGCTTTTTACTCATACTTTAATGAAAATCTCCTGAAATCCAAAAAGCCACAGTAAGAAAAAAAAATGTCTTTCATTAAACTGAAACATTAAATGTACTGGCCACATTTAGCTGCTGTAATGTAAAAAGTTATTACATTTCAAAACAAATGCATTTCCTTAAAGCACAATAACCTGCTGGCATACAGCAATTTAACTGATTTATTACCAATCACCTTCAAGATAAAAACAACTATGAACAATAATAATCTGATTAACCAGACTCTAGTGTTGAAGTGAGAACAATCATATACTTTTGTAGTTTACTTAGATTTAATGGAAACCACTGCAAAAATCAATTAAAGGAGATTATCGACATCTTTAGTTTGAAGCTGCAATTGAAGGTTATTTTAGTGATCAATTAATCTGATGATAACCAATTAATCAGAAAAAATGTGGCATATTCTGCATTTTTTTAACCTCTTGAGATTATTTGATGCTACATTAAATAATTTTATTTTCAAAAATGACTTTTTAAGCTATGAAAATAAGCATTTTGTTGCCTAAAATGCAGTAACAGCATTCCTTTAGTGAAGGCTTGATCAACTGTAGCAAAAAATGCATCTGCATCTAAAAAACTAGCTCCGACATCAATATGTGAGAATCTCAGTCCTTTCTGCTCAACTTAACACCTCATGTAATGAAGCTGATCAGTCGACTATTTTTAGGATTAACTGTCATAATTGTATAGCTAAAGGTGATTATGACATGTTTTCAACTGAACTTGAACCAGGTGAAGCTAAAACTGTCACTTAAGGACAAAGTTGTTTTTTTATGTCAAATCCAAAATTCATATATATATTTAATACAGTTTTGATGTAATTACTGCCCTGTGTTGTTCTTTCAGCACATGGCTGTTTTTCAGTTTGTATGACTTAGTTACCGATAAGTTACTAAATAAGTTGGCCGATTAATTGTTTCAGCCATGCTTTAGTTTTTCATCTGATTTGGATGAAAATGATAGAAATTAAGCGTTAAGTGTGCAACAGGACTCATTTTGATGTCAAGTATTATTAGCATGGGTTTTGTACAAAAGAAAAAAAGGAAATGAAAGCCAACCTAACTTTTTTAGGTTAATATATTAAAAACAAATTAAACAAGCTATTCTTGGTATGTGGCTCAAAAGCAATAGTTCATAATCCGTTTATTACAAAAACCACCAGCTTTTAAAACATCAGTCACATGTCATGACGTCTCTGCTTCACGCTGCTCACAGCCCCTCCCCTACCTGTTGATCAGTGCATTGCTCTCACCTGTACCTCTGCCTACTTTAAAACCTGCGATAAGCATGCAGACCGTTTCTACAAACCAAACGGTAACAATAATGTCGTTTATCACAATAACTTCTGGTACAATTTATCATCCAGTAAAATATGTTATTGCTGACAGGCCTTCACATCCAACATCAGTGTCTGACCTTGCAAATGTTCTTCTGGATGAATGCTCAAAAACTCCAATAAACACAATCACCTTTGTGAAAGGCCTTCAAGGAAGAGCTGCAGCTGCTAAAGTTGACCCAACGCCACATTAGAACCTTCGGATTGTTAAAGTTCATGTGTTCCAAAGAAGGAAATATGAAATATGACTAAAGTGTGAATGACACTCCGTCTGTCAAACAAACCTAAACGGATTGAACAAATCCCGCCGAGCCTCATGAGCAGTCCGTTGTGATTCCAATGCTGAAGAGAGATGCTGGAATCAATAGTGATCAATGCAATGCATCAGGGTTTGTGCTGCCTCAGCAGAGATGCAGGTGATCCGTCATGCTGATGGGAAAGGACCTCTGGACCTTGCTTTCATTCTGCATCGGAGCTAAGCCTTGTGCACAGCAACGCTCACCAAGCAGTCCCCAGGTGCAGAGCACAAATTCGTTTTAACATTCTGATCGCAGCCGTGAGCGACTCAGACCTTTCCCTTCGTTCGCGAGCCGATCGTGTCGTCTTTAATCCCTCACGGTGCTCGGGCCGGTCCGTTCGACGAATCGCTTTAAATGTCTGCTGCTAAAAATTAACGTGACTCTCTGCAAGCCGTCATCTTCACTGGAGTTGTGGTTTTTATGAGCTGACTGACACGGCAAAGAAATGGAACAATCACTGTGGAGTTTGGGGGTAGCAGCATGGATGAAGGAAAACCCCATGAGATAAAAAAAAAAACACAAACAATTGTTTCTCATCTATATTCATGTACTTTGGGGGTAAAATAAATAATTGGCTTCATGTATTAGTCACATGTGTAACCTACTGTTTTTTCCTCCTACAGTCACCGTAGGAGAGGACTCAAAAAAAGAACAAGGCATCCACTTGTGAAACCCTTAAACCTGGAGTGTGTTATTATCTCCCTGTACGGTTCAAAGCAGGAAGATGAAAGGCCTCCAGAGTAGTTTCTACAGACGAATTAGTATTGTTGCACTCAGGCTCTGTTTACTTCCTAGCTTCAGCTTTGGTCCTGAGGAAAATGTACAACACATGAACAGATGGCTTTGAAACATTCTGAAATAACTCCTCGTATTACGGCTCCTGTAACTTTGCTGCTTAATAATTTGTGGGGAATTATATTAACCACTCAGAGCTGTGGCGTAACCTTTCTGACAGAGAGCTGTCTTTAAAAGCTAAGGCTGCTCTTTACTCTGCCTTTCCAATTACCCATTTAAACACAGTTTCACACACCTTTCACTTGAAGCCTTAAGGTTTTCAATATATGAAATGTATTGAAAATGGGTCAGAGCCATCAGTCACCAATGCGTGTGCTGTAACCAGCCAAGGTTCCTGTTGAGACGTTCTGCCCAGCTGTTTATGGTGGCATTTTAACCTCATGGGGCCTCCCAGTCAGGTCACAGACAGAGGAGTGTTATATTGATACAAGTGAAAGCTGGGTAAAATAAAATCTTGCTTTCATTATACAATTTTACAAAGGTTGGATTGAAGCACTTTCTGGACAGCGTTGATGATTTTTATATAGTTTTACTTTGGTATAACTGACACCTCTGATGTAACCATTTGTATCTCTGTCAGTCATACAGTATGGAGTCCTACATGCAGAACTTAGATTTTACTGCAAACTCCAGAATACCAAAACCAGCAATAGCTCTGACTGTAAACTAAACATTTATGCCTTCTTGTTCTGTTGTGTGTGATTTATTTCAGAACTGGATGCCCAATACATGCATTGGATCTTGGATTTTTATATCAAAACCAGGCATTTTTCTCGAGTTAAGAAGTACTAAGAATACCAAATCTTGGCTGTCTGTTAGAGCTGCAGTATGTAATCAGCCTTAGTAATACATATTACCTCCAAGACAAATCCATTTGCAGACGATGGTGAAGGCAGGGTTAGCCAGAACACAAAGGCTATGCTCACTTACCTTTTAGTCCCCATCGTGTTTATCCACTCATAAGTCATAAACATGACCTGTCAGTCTCTTTCCCTGATTGGCTGATGGACGTTATCATCATTCTATGTGTTGGTGAATGTTGGGTGTCTTTATTTCATACTGATACGAACACACTGGAATATAGGACTAATTTGGGAACTAAGCTAAACATGGGACAAAAGGTCTGACATGTCATTAATAAGAATAAACAGTATTCATTGACAAGCTCCAGAAACAAAGTGAGCTTGAAATTCATTTCTGTTAGACCTCTGCATTAAGCAGAGTCATTGTATCTTCAAACGCCTCCTGTTACCCAAAAAACCAGCAGAATCCAAACATCTGAGATCTTTTTTTTCTCTCTCTTTTTGTTCTTTTTGGGTTTGGAAGTAACGTAAAGAGAGATTATATTTGGAGCTAAACAGAGACAAATTGGACCCAATGTAATTCCCTTAAAGCTTTCCTTCTGACAGATCTTGTCTTGCAATTTAATAAAATGAATGAAAGACTAAAGCTAAGGCAACAGGAAATTAGGTATTTACTTAAACCTGGCCTAATCAACCGATCAAAGCTCAAGATCTAGCCTTTAATGGGTGGGCCATGTCATTAGCTGACTAAGAATAGGAAAATCACTGCTTTTATTAGTTGATACTTGATTGCCAAATGTTGGGATGAAAAGCCTTTGCCAGATGTTGAGCTGGTACCTATCATGCTAGAACTGTGACTTTAGACTTGCCAGCTTGCATCCAGGCAATAAAAAAAAGCAAAACATCGGCAAAAGCTCATAAAGTTCAGTCAGAAACGCACCCTGTGGTTCTTAAGACCAGTACGGCGGCTCTGCCAAGAACAGGGAAACAATCAGTCCAGAGACATGTTCATAATCAGTGGTGTCTTACATAAGCCGGAACGTTGACGATGGATGTTGGAACCAGAAATGAGGTAAAGAAAGTCTTCAAGCGAAAATCGCTAGCCTGCCAAAGCAAGACTGATCTAGAAAACAAAATGGAGTCACGACGAGGGCCTGGAAAAGGAAATCTTGCAAAGCAGAACAGACTTTAAAAAAGCAGGGACCATCTGTGAGACAAGGCAAGAGAGTCTCACTAGATTTGACCAGTCACCAGTATCTAAAGCTGATCTGCCACTACAAGTTTTCCAAATCGGGAGGTGAGAATACATGTGCCGAGTGTTAATGCAACCCGCTTGCTTTTTAAACTAAAAAAAAAATAAAGGGAGAGAGAGAGAGAATCTACTCACACTTTCAAAATATCACAGGCACAGGAGAGATCCCACCTCCCTCAAGACAGCAAACATTGTTCCTATTAGCAGGAAGTCTGCTGTGTCAGGGCTAAACGACAATCACCTCGTTGCACTCGAAAACCTCTCTGATTAAGTAGAGAAACTGGGGATGTGGAAGTGTAAAAGCTGATGCTGCGCTACCTCATGGCACATAATGCCAACTTCTCTGGCTCCCTGCCAGAATAGCTGGCAGAATCCTAGAGATAATGGGGATCCTAATAAACAAGAACTACCATCTTTCAGCCTGTCTTCCTACACCCTAACAACAACAAACCCCACATTAGGATGCCGTTTGCTGATTTCAGCTCACCACTCAGTGCTACGGTACCAACGAGTTGGACTCTGAAGCACTAAACCAGAGCTCTGCTCACCGAATGCCCAGATGACATACTGCATGAAGACAGGTCGACTTAGTAGTTTACTGACAGCCTCAGAAAACCAGATTTCAGACAGCATGTTGTTACTAAAGGCTGCAGTTTTGCAGTGTGGTGGACAAGAAGGAAAACATGGAATGTGATCAGAACTCAAAAGGTGACTTGATTTTTGAGGAAAAGAGAAAGTGTTGAGCTGATGGCATTGAAGCTTCCTCTCAATCAAAATTCATCTGAAACTTTAGTTTTTTTATGACACGTGTAACCTGACCTGGAGGTTCTCTCTGCCCTGCACGCTGCGCAGAGACCCACTTATTAATTGAAAGCAAATTGTAATTAGCGTACATTTAATTTGATCGTGATACCTGCATGCAGAAAGCTTTATACCCAGATTTTTTTTTTTTGTATATGAAGCTTAAGTTGGCTTCTGACTATAAAAATTCTAACCAAAAAATTGGTTTATTTTTGGTTTAACAAACCAAAAACAAGTGTGTTTTTGTGTTTTTAATTTTTTTTTAGTTTTAAACGAAAAAACAAATTGCCTCAATGTACACTGACCTTGTACAGCTGAGTAAAAAAAAAAAAAAAAGAATAGCTAAAATGGAAACAAAACGATAAGATCTAGCACTTTTAGCTTCAAACTAAATGATAGTTTTTATGTTCCTCCACTAATTTTGTACATGATGATTTCTAAGTCTGTGTCCATACAGATGTTTTTTCTTTTGCATTTTTTGGAAATAAGTCACAAGTGAAAATGGTATATTCATCTGAACAGTGAAATCTCTAACCTGACCTACGTAACAACAGTGGTGGGTTACATGCTTATGATTGTGCTGCGTCTACAAAAATTATACAAAAGACTCTTCTCATGTTTTGCTGTTCACCGATTTTGTTTCCTTGTGATTAGCTGGTGGCTTTATAAGCACACCCCATACTCAGTGCTTAGCACCACCTACAGGTCTGGAGGAGCAAAAACAGCATGATTTTTTTTTCTAGATTTTCTTTGTTTTCATGTGGACACAGGTGTTTATGAAACTGACGACCTGTTTTTAGATCTTTGTGGATCTGGCATTAAATATCCTAACTTAAGGTATAACAATACATATAACTCATCAAATAAGATGATATCAGGTACAGTGGGTTCTAAAGATAAGACAAAATGGTTTTTTTGTGGATAATAATCCAGTCCAGGTGTGACTCATTCATATATTGCCATATATATGGTTGTCTCATTTCTAGGAATTCCTAATGAAGAAAAAAAAAGCATTGGATATAGGTTAATACAAATAAAAATGAATAACTTGCATTATGACTTTAATGTGACTAACATAATCCTATGCTAAACTTCAACAGGTGGACTAAAAGAAGAAGGGCCAGTTTTCCCACACTAGCCAAGGCAACTCAAGGCGATTTAACGAAATGTAAATGCAGTATCAACAATAAAAAGTTTCCAAAGCATAAATAAATAGTTTGGTATTCTTATGATGGCACTCCAGTATAGAAAACTGTTGATCCAGCTCTATAAAAATATGTTGTTGTGGGCATGAGAATTGGCTTCACCTTAATTTATTTCCATGGTCTGACTGGAACAACATCCTTCACACACACGCACACACACGCACACACACACACACACTCAACCCCGCTCCCAGAAAGGCACAGGTTATCTCCACTAAGAAGAAAAAACACACACATCCAATACTAATCAAATGAATCAGTTCAAGTGCATTTCTGCCCTCCTGTTTATCAGATGGCTCTGACTGAACAGCTGCTGCTGATGCTACGCCATGCACACCGAGGCAGAGGCTCACTTTGACACACAGCGGGGACCCATTTCACGCCCGCCCAGTTCAGGCTTGGGGGGAGGGAGGGATGCTAATGAGTCTGGTTAGCATCTCAGAACTGGGCCTGCACGGGAATCGAACACCATTAATTCCACCGCCATTCATTTTGCGACCAATTCACTGATCAAAGTTCATTCCGGGAGAATGATGGTTTGATGTCAAGCTGTCGCATCTCCGCAAGCAAATTATATGGATTCCTCCCCACCTTGTCTGCACACTTAATTAAATAATAACGATTATACGTGAGATTAAATACCCATCTTTTATTTTTGGATGAAACGGCTGATGGACGTTTCGGATTGGCTGAAACCTTTATCTGCCTTCCATATGTGAACCTTAGGTGGTCAACCACTTACATGGTCTGTTGAACAAAAAAAAAAGGTAATAAGCAATAGAGTTGGTGTAAAGATGGAAATAAGAATGTGTACTGTACGTCTCAAAAGGTCATGGCGATGTTGCAATGAATACAATATTAGTTCAAACAGACAACAGAGTTAACAGTGATGTTTTTGAATGGGATGTTATTACACTGCAGCCTTCGTGCATCAATGAAGTTACAGATTCGGTACAGAGCCGTGGAGTCGTTGCATCAACTCATGCAGCAAGTTGGGCTGCAGCCGTTCTTGACACAAAATTTGTTCTGGATTGAGGTTTACGACCAAGCTGACCCCAAACAAGCTAGTGTTGTTGGGTGAAAGGGGGGATTAATATGGTAAGGGTGCTATATGTAGAAGTGCGCTGGTACGTTATAAGACTTTTGGAGGGGTAAATGACTCTTGGTTGAGCCAGAGTGCTGAACCAAAATCAGTTTTCATTGTCACACCTGCATGGATCTCTACACGTCACTGTATGTATGACACGGTCGTTTCTCCCCTGATGTCTGAAACAATCTGGGCTTCACTGTAAAAAGAAAAAGAAAAGAAAAGAAATAAAATCTTTCCTCCAGACCTCTGCAATCCAAGCCACTTCCCACTGATTGTAAGTTCGTCCTTGATGGTTTTCTTGGAGAGAAGTGGCTCTTTAGCTTTTCTTGGGCCACCCTGTTGGCATCCCAATGCGTTAGTTGAATCGTCCTCATAAGGCCGATCTGGGAGTTGCTGGACTCTCTGAAGCGTCCAAATATTTCTGTATAGTTGTTGAATATCTCTTTTGAATTCCTGGTGAGTCAATAAATGGTTGAGTTGATACAAATCTCTATAAAGTTCTGTCTTACATGTGAAGGCCTTTTGATGCAAAGCAATAATGACATCACAAGTTTCCCTGGAAGTAATATTGGCTGACAATACAGGCAATTATGACTCTTTCTTACTGAATCAGAACATGAAATAATAAATACGTAAATAAAGACAGTAATCGTAGATTGCATGTCATTCCATGTTGGTTCTGAATGGGAAGATGTCTGTTTGTATTATTTCTTCCAGGGTACAAAATGTCTCTAAACTCTAAGCAATTCTGTTGTCACTGCTGTCAAATTCAATCCGTATTACGATTTCTTGGAGGACGTTGTTTGGAGTTTCTTGTTTCAAACAGAACCACAGCGGCCGTGTAAGAGAGCCAAAGATTTGCTTAGGTTTTAGAGGAGCGCTGTATTTTGAGTTTGAAACAACTGTGTGACTTTGGTTGCTTTTATTCATTTTCACTCAGTGTTTGTTTGCACAGAGGGCAAATGAAAGATTACAGTTGGGGCTGGATTTATGTCACATTTGTTAACACATGGTAAAAGGCTGCACTTCTTGTTACAGTGACGAGTTTGCAATGGCATCCTAACACAGTTCTTTTCTGTTTTTTTTTTTTTATTATTATTATTTGAAGCCTAGTCTTGATTTACTGAAACACATCATGAATGATAGATGTTGCAGTTTTTAGAGAGAGAAAATGTCTAAAAGGACAGTCTTCAACACCGTCTTACGGGGCTTTGTGAAAGTAATGGGGTTTATGTGAAGGAGGAACACAAATGGAGCACAACTGTGAGGTAGAAGAAGGATTATAGGCCCATCGCATATTATTGCTTACATCTGGACTTCTCGCACATGCGCACATTGCTGGAGGGCAAAAAGACAATTCGTTTACATGCCGTCTGTAGCCGCGCTGCTCTGGTAGAACAGTTCTGTTAACAAAATGAAACCTGGAGATGTAGGTGGTATGAATTTGGTGCAGAGTGCCACATCAAAGGAAAAATAACCATTGAATAACGGCTCAAACCCACTCAACCTTCTTTCTTTCTTTCTGTCAGCTACACTACACTCAACTCCACTAATGTGTCAGTATTCAACATTGAAAAACACGCAAACAGACGATTTGTGGAAATGTTTGAGATTGGGCCGACTCTCAGCCTAATTGTTTGTAGTACATTTTGTAGGATAACGAGAAGTATTCTCTAACTCCCATTAATACTGGAGACTTACTGTACTATTGAATTTGATTTGATTAAATAAAGATGAATGAAAAGGTGTTGAATTGTTTAGAACTTAAATTTGCACACCTCTGATTTATACCCTTCTGTTGTAGATATCAGTCTGGAAGTTGAATCTTTTTCCCAAATCCAAAATCTTTTGTTTTCATCTTTAGCCATCATCTTTTTTCTTTTTTTTTTTTTCCAGAATTGCCCTGTATTTAGCTTCATCCATCATTCCGTCAACTTTTTCAGAAGATGGATTGGACAGTCCTCCACGAGACGCTTAAAATTTGAGATATCGTTTTATAACTTGATCCAACCTCAAACTTTTCCGCAGCTTTCTCCCCTGACCTGTCTGCTGTTTTTCTCATTTCTTACGATTCTGCTTGCTCTCTGATGTTCTCTAACGAACCTCTGAAGCCTTCACAGAACAACTGCAATCACTCTGAGATGAAATTATGCGGAAGAGGAGTTTGCTTTGTAAGTAGGTGACTTCTGATTGCAACTAAATACCTCTAAATACCTTTTATTTAGAGGTATCAGTATAATAAGTAGAGTATCGAAAAGGTCTTTCCACTTTGAAATTATTACTTTCCCCCCCATAAATTCATATTAAAATACAATAGATTATATGTTTTTAAATGTGACACATTCTTTCACCATGTACCATATCACAGTTGATCGTCATCACAAAATAATGTCGGAAGGCATTTATTGCCAGAAGATGATTTAAACAAAAAAGAAAATTCACTTTTGGCAAAAAAAAAAAAAAAAGACCATTATTGTAAGAAGGTGACAAAATCTCGATTATGTTTTTCCCTTATTCCTGTTTCTGATAATAGGCAGAGTGGTACAGCTGGTTCTTAGGCAACTAAACTTACAGAGAAGATGCTACTGAACGTTCGTCAAAGAACAGCTTCACCTCCATTCTGTTGGACTGAAAAGTCTAATCTAAACATGCACATAGTCAATATGCAAACTCCTCACACGAAGACTCCAGCTGAGAGTTAAATCAGAAAACCTATAGCTGTGAGGCAGCAGTGCTAACAAACACGGCAACCCCGCAGCAACTTGAAAGCCAGAAAAACAACAAAGCAAAAGTGTGTTTTTTAAAACTCTTCCCAGGTGTACGCTGTTGTTTTTGGCACAAAACCAATACAAGTGAGACCAAATGCTGAAGTAAACAACAGGTGAAAGCAAACACCAAGACTGAAGTTTCAAAAGTTTGGGGTCTAATAGGAAGGAGAAGTTATGACAGAAAAGTTTGGAGCACCACCACCTTGAGATTTTTCACTCATAGAAACTAACTTCTGTGACAGTTTCGCACATTAAATTTGGTCTGTTTGCCTGACGGGATAAAGATAAATTCAATTGGAGTTCCATGCAGCTTCAACACAATTTTAGGCATCACCATAAAGAAGGAAGCATACACAGAAAACGTCCTTGACAGTTTACATAGGAGGACCAAAGGTTATGTCCAGTTAAATAATGGATTTAAAAGGGTTTATAATTATA
Organism: Poecilia mexicana; assembly: GCF_051168715.1. Classification (NCBI taxonomy): domain Eukaryota; kingdom Metazoa; phylum Chordata; class Actinopteri; order Cyprinodontiformes; family Poeciliidae; genus Poecilia; species Poecilia mexicana. Next base: position 5,229,681 of record NW_028263390.1, on the reverse strand, counting down.
AAAAAAGTTTATTTTGCAGTTTGAGAAGCAAAACAAGTTAAAGTTCTGTGTCAAACTTTGTTTATATACTTTTAAATTACATATACTATTTAGTAAAGATGTATGAAATAAGTGCCATCAATGTGTCTTTAGCTGATCTGAAGTGTATTAATGATGCATTTACATTTATACAACTTCAATATTAAAATAAATCACAACACCCACATGCTTCACTGTATTTTATTCTAATTATGTGACCAATCAATGCAAAGTAGTTCTTAACTGTGAAGCGGAAGAAGAATGATACATAATACATACAAATTTGAAATATATGTTAATAACGCCTCTAAATAAATCTCTGTGTAATCAGTAGCTTTCGTCTAATTAGTAAACACTTTCCACCTTATGTTATTGAAACTGCATATAAATCCAGCCACTCATGGTATTTTATGATTGTGATATCACAAAATAAGTAGTTCAATGGGTTTGAATACTCGTGAGGCGCTGAAGATCACAAGATAAGTGATAGCTGAAACCGCAGGCGGTACCGTATCCGAATGCCTGATGTGAACAGACACATGTAGAGCAGATATTATCAGGCGCGTTGATTGCAGGTGTGAAGACAGCCTTGGAGATAATTGCGTCACTGTAAGACATCCTCCTGACGTTTGAAATATGTGAGGAAACCTTCCTCTGCCCTCCCCAACCCGTTCTGTTCTCCTGCAGCTCCTGAGCGACGCAGACTCAGCGCAAACGTCTTCGGAATAACCTGCTTCCTGAAAGGAGGGGGGGGGTTGGGAGTCTGGGCTGCACAAACATTGGATTCAGAATAAATCTCTGAGCATTTGGTGAACAACATGTTGCACATGTTTATCTGCTGCCAGCAAATGACTGTGTTAGAGATTGCACTTGACTCTCAATCGTCCACCCAGTTCTGCTCACATATTGCGAGAGACATCAGCTTAGAAAGGAAAGGCACATTCCTGTTTTAATGTTGAGTTATAGCACCACCAGTGGTGTCGCAAGCTTCACCCTGCACATTTAAATTTAACAGTAGAACCCAATCAGGCTAATCACTCTGCTGTCCTCTTGCCAAAGTGGAGTTGGAGAAAGCAGTGATTACCCACCTAATGAAATGACTTTGAATACATTTTATAGCACCCTTATTAGGCCACTTTTAAAGGCCATAAAACTATGACAATACATCAGCCCTTCACACTTAACTGGCTGTGAAAACAGTCAAACAACAAGACAAACCACATTGATGGAAAAGTCTGTAAGGACAGGGAAAGGAGAACCATTAACACTTTTAACAAGCGAAGTGGGCATATTTGATTTAACAGAGGGCAAAGGCTGGGATTGGTTTGATGTGCTCTGGGGCCACATGCAGCCAGATATCTGAGAAAACACATTTTAATGCGTTTTAGCCTTTCATCCACACAAAATCCTCATTTTACATCACTAAAAATGATTTACAAAAACACCAACCAACGTGGAGGTTTTGAGGGCACTGTGTGTTTGTATTTCATGTGTATGTGGAAAACGACTAATACACCAATAAATTTACATACTTGCTTTGATGTGATTCAAAATCGACATAATATGCTATTTATTTTTATTATATTGCACTATTTAACCAATATGTTGGTCTGCACAAACAAACCTCCTGGCACCATGTTTAGATCCCAACAGGAAATCGTCATTGTTTTGGAGCAATCTGATTGGCTGACAGGTTTTAGTTTTTGCTCCACACTTCCCCTTTTGGGTTTGACATGTTTAAAACGACGCGCAGGGACGTATTTGTGTTGGTGAAAACTTTAGTGAAACCAATCCCATGTTTATATTTACTTTAAACAAGGTGGAAGAGAAATTTGTTCTTATTAAAAGTTTGCATATTCAGACTTTATTCCCTGTTCTTTTTTATTCTAAATGCTCCATCCGTCCGTCCATCCAAATACTAGTTTTCCATCCATGTATCCATGTTTGTCCAACTATCCATCCTTTACATCTACAGATGTTAAAGTCACAGATTTTTCCAACCATCCTTCATTTTTCTATGTTTGCCCTTACATCCTTAGGCTTGTCACAATAATCAATAAATAAATTAATCGCATAAGAAAATAAAACAAATTCAATGACTTTTTTCCTTTTTTCTACCAGAAACTGGATGACCTTAGTCTTCAGTTTGGTGCTTTAGTCTCAACTAGCTCATTCTTTTGTTGGCAGAGACCTTATAATTCACTTATTTGTGGTTTTGTTTATTTATTTGTGGGTATTTAAAATGTCTATCAGTTCCAGTCTTAAATGTTCATTAGAATTTAAAGTTTATTGATCTTCGAGAATCTGCATTATTATCTTGCCTTTGCCTTTATATTACTTAAAAATAATCTCAAAACAATATGTCCGTTTATCGCAATTTGTTGTGACAGGCCTGTATTCTCCCTCCCTCTATAAAAATCAGTCTTTGCTCTGCATAAGTAGTCAAATGACTGCAATCCCTGTAAATTTCTGCTTAGAAAAACAATGGAGCATTTTTTTCCTAAGAATTGCAGTACAGTCTTCAAGGCAGAAGTATATGGAGAAGATATAAACATGTAAAGGTGTCTGTGTTTTCTGTAGGGATAAAAAAAAAAACCAGGAATATTAAATAAATAAACCGTCCAGCCAGTCACAGACTCTCAGGTACAACAATAAAATTTACAATAGACATTAAATCCCCGCATCAGTTCACACGTTCTCTTTAAAGATTTTAAAATTAGCAGCTGTGCAGCAGAAATTAGCCCCCCCCACTCATTGGACGGCACACAATGGCTGCATGTGTTTGTCCACGGCCCTCCTTTTTCCTCGCATTCTCTGAGTGCACTGATGTGTATGTCCTGCTGCCTGTCTGAGATGACAGGGATGGCACAGCGCCCGAAGACCCGGCGCCGCATTCCAATGGCCATTAATTGAGTACCTGCCCGTCATCTCCTGCCTGATTGATGGCATAATTAGAGACGGGGCCGTTTGATGGAGATGCCTGGCAAACCCTTCTGTCTGTTGGCCTTTGTGTGAACGTGAGGCCCAGGTCCCCGGAGCTTTGGTCTTTTGCTAACCTTGCCTCATAAGAGGGTAGCAGTCTACCTTAGCGTGTGTGCGTGTGTGTGTGTGTGTGTGTGTGCGTGTACATGTGTGGATGGTGTTCACCGGTCCTGCTCTCTCTTTAACAATGAGCACAGCTTCAAGCTTGGGGAAGCTGATTAAATTAAAGTGCCTCACAGGCAATCATCCCAAGGTCAAAGAGATGCTGTGCAAACTGCTTTTGGCATCAACGCTCCTCGGGGTGCGGCGGCGCTTATCAGCTGTGCCGTGTGCGGCTTCGGCCCCGGCCGTGGATGAACAGTCGTGGAACGTGGAAAATTGAATTGTCACTGTTGATTTTGCTTCTTGCATATCAGAGAGAAAAGAGACTTTCATCAGCGGCACAATAAGAGGCCCGCGGCTTACAAACATCCAAAGCAAAGCGAGGGAGTGGGATTGCTGCCTGTTTGTCTCCGTCAGCGAGATTCAGTGAGATATGTTTCTTCAGATGAGTGGTAAGTCATTTGATTACCACGTCAGTCCACAAATACAGCCGTCCGCGGTCAGACCCAGTGGTTCCAGCTGCATTAGAACTTTATTCTTCAGAAGGACTTTGACTCTGTCTTTAAGGTCTAGAACTTTTGCACAGCTGCTAATCACCGTCTACGTTCTTTAATGAATACAGATGTATCCATGCAGGATGAAAGAACACACTTGATGGTTTAATGAGTGCTTAAACATTGGAAACAAATGCTGAATGACTCAGTCACCGGGTTTTCCAGAAGCTAATTAAAGGTCATGTGAGGAGCAGCTTTGCCTCCAACTTGGTCATAACATCAACAAACAAATAGTTGTTGTTTTTTTTAAATAATGGACAAGTGTTTGTCTATTTACCTTTTGATTACATTAATATTTTCTAAGGTACATAATTTAACAGTAATGGTATTTATCATGTAGTTTGTTAGTAGTATCGGGTGGTGCTAGAGATATACAGTTGAAACAAAACTTCTTTTTTCCTGACTTTTGGTCAGTCTCAACATTTCTTGTTCAGGTAAAATTAGAAGCAGAGAAGCAGCATTCAGCTTCTATGCACCACAAATCTGGAACTAACAAAACACACCAAATTCCACAGCACATCCACCTTTAAGGTTGTCAAAGTCAAGCTAGCATAACTGACCTATTTCCATACCCATCATTGTTTTTCCTGTTTTAATTAAATCTTTTTCCTGACCTTATCTAATTGCCATAATGTCGACAATTGGTAGTAATTGCAGTTTTATAGCTGATTACCGATCTTTAAAAAGCCTGACCCCGAATTCCATTTTTTTTTTGCCCAAGATGTTGCTAAATATAGGAAGAAAGTCACTGAGTTGGGAACAGAGGGGTCACTGTTAACTGCAAACATGCAGGCATGACCTAGTGGGTCGGTCTGTCAGTCAAACTTCTCTGTTTAGTGGATACTGGTGGATCTTTAGACTTTTGCCAAGGTAGATGACATCAGTGGATAAGATTCACTGGCTGATCACCAATCTCCCAAAATTAATTAAATTGGCACTGATAAATCAGCTGGCCGATAAAGTATTGCACCCTTAGTTGACAACTTAGCATCCAAAACCAATGGTAGTCATCATTGGTGAGCAGTTTCTTGCCCTCCAGCAGAGAGTTGGGGGGCGTGAATGATGTCATGTTGCGATTTGGCATTTCTGTCTGATGCATGCCCAAAGGTGCCAGAATGCCAGGGGGCATCCTTTACTAATGCTTCCTGGACTATTTCAAGGTGGAGGGAAGGACATCTAACCCGACTTAGCTCTGTTCAAGCTCGAAATTGGACAAAACACTGATGTGCGATTCATTCTACTCTGTGAACTGGGATAACTGTTATTACCAGCACTGGCTAAAACCAATCAATTTCTGTGCATTTCACACTTTCAAACACTGCAGCAACTTGTCCAGTAGAAGAGGTTGTCCGTTAACAAGCTCCAAATGTGAACGATTAGATAATATACAAATCATCAGAACCAGCTATCCCAACTTTCAAGGCTAGAAACCTCCGACTTCCCTGCTTGGAAAACTGATTTCAAGGGACCTTTCATTTTTCCAACTACAAACATCTTTACTTTGCATCCTTCAACTAACTAACAGATGATGGTGATCCAGTCAGCAGCTGCTTCTGCTCCTCCATGGATGCCTGTGGCTAATGACTCACCATTTGAGTGCCTCCACGTCCCGTGGAGAGATTCTGAACCACGGGCCAAGTTTTGCGTGCCATCGGATGCGTGAACACCAGTGGCGTCGGCAGCATATGCTTAATTGGCAGTTTGAGCCTCTGCTCTGCTGTCTGCGTTCCAAATCATTAACATGCATCCTGCACGCCGGACCGTGGGCTCACAAGAACCATTCCCGTCCGCCGCAACGCCCAAGCGGCTTTGCGGGCGCGCTTCCCCCAGCTGGGAGACAAAAGGGGGCCTCTGCTTTCCGTCACATTGCAGATTCCTCTTCAGTTTTGCGATGTGAACTGTCGCCACCTCTCAAAATTGATCTCTCTTCACAGCGCTTTCTTGTGGGATCCCACTGGAGCGGCGGCTGGTTTTTGTCTCCGCTGGTTTAAGGCGTAAGAGGGAGGAAAGACGAGGGTGGGACAGCGAGTGCTGTTAGCAGCTTGTTAAACATTTCTGCTCAGCTGAGGAACATTCACACCCATCTGCTGCGTCTGTGATACACAACAATCATCAAATCTATTGCTGCAAATGGGAGAAGGCTTTTATCTTTGGAACAGAGAGAAAAATCCTATAATGTCTCACCGGTCCATGTTCTGAGTGAATATGTGAGGCTTTAATGAGCTGCTAGCTTAGACTGAGGTGTCTTTGTTTTAGACCGTAAAGGACCAAGTATAGCAGGTAAGAATGTAGACAGAAATAGGTTGTTCAAGAATGAGTCACAATTCAAAATTTCCCTCTAAGTAGAGAAAAAAGCTCTGTGTTTTTTTCTCCTGAAGCTGTTTGGAACTGAAGCTGCAGTGCTTATTAGATGCAACCAAATTCCAAAAATAGTCTTGCTTTCACAGTCATGCTTACCATTTTTTTTTCAGCTTCCTGCCTGAGCTTTGATTCAGACTTTGTCGACGCTTCATTTTCCAAAACAATTCCTGTGTTTGTGGGTTCTTTAAAAAAAGCTCCTAGTAACAGAATGATTACTGGAAATGATGAGGAGTGTAAATATACACAAAGCCCAGGTTTGAAAGTCACCGTTCGGTTCGTTTCGCTATGCTTTGATCAAGGGAACACATTTTTCTTTTTCAAACTTTGACCCTCTTTTTCTTTTAGAACTTCAGAGAGCGACTTATAGAACTGACTGAGAATTGGTTTGATCATTTTAAATTAATAAAGCACAAACAGGGAATGACGATGTCCGCCTGAGAATGGACGGTAAGGAATATTTGAATATTTTACTTATATTTTGTAGTTTGGGCAACTTTCTCTGTGTATACATGTGCTTGTTGTGCAAATAGTTCTGCAGGTAAAAACATTCTGCATGGGTTCTGTGTGCATGTCAAGGCTGTACTGGGACTGTCGTCCCTTGACTATTTACATTTCAGTATTTACCTATTTGTGAATTATTCTGTGGGATGTAACTCTAAATTATTCGCATAAAATCTTCTGCAAAGTCAGATTTTCTCCTTTTTTTTTTTGGTGGTGCATATGTGAAATATAGAAAAGAAAATTGAGAAGCTGGAATACCTTGGTGCAGTGCTACTTGACACGCTATTGGCTAGTAGCGTTTGCAAAACAGCCAATCCAGGAGCAACATTTAATGTTTTTTGGCACTGATTAGCTGCAGCCCGAAGAGCCACCATAAGGAAAACTGTAGATATTAGGTGTCATGGTAGTGCTAAGATGGTTTTCACTGTACGCATTAATGCTTATTTGGTGTTTGAACTATTAAAATAGGAAGTTAAGAGAAAGTTTACAGGAGGTCTTAAGTATTGTGGAATTTGCAGGATTTGTGGTCCACTGTAAACCCACAGGAATTACTTCAACACAAAAACATGAAAAGACCCAGAAAACTATTTTGTAGCTATTCTAGATTGTGACGTTTTAGCCCCAGCCCTTCCAAAGAAATGCACCAAAAACAAAAAAAAGGTGTGAATTGGTCACATAATGGAGGCATTGTGAGGCAATAACAGCACGATCCAAAAAAAAGAAAGAAAAAAAGAAATCTAAATTTCTACAGAATAGTTTTTTACACATTTAAATTTTTCCAGATCTTATACTAAAGCATGTCCCCACAGTAAATAATAAAACCGGGAAAAAGAAGTTTCATAATTACTGAGTAAGAGATCTGACAGATAAATTATTAACATTTTTTATCAAACAGCTAAACAGGAAACGCTTTGGCTGGCCGAGCTCATTGTGTTGGCAGAATCAGGGCTTTCACATCGTGTGTTTATGCGAAATACGTTTTAAATTAAAGGCACACGTCTAATGCTACGGTTACAGTTAAACGTCAATTATGTCTTTGTGGTTCTGAGGAACGTCATCATAATTAATCAAGACATTTTCAATTGTAATGTCTAATTTAAAAAGTAATAAGTACAAATAGTTCATCTGTACTTCATTATTGCAATCAGTGACTGTTATTAGATTTTATGTTTCCCATGAGTCATTATTGGATTGAAGAATTGATTCACACCAACGCTGCTAATAACAACCAAATACCAGCAAATTACTATTATGGTGGAGCAAAAAACAAAAAAAGCAAACTAAAACTTGATCATTTTTAATAAATAATGGCCAAACGATGTTTTTATTTCCCCCCTTACCTTTAATAAAACGAACTAAGTGAAAAGTCTTTCCAAGTTTTTTTTTTATATGCTAAATTCTTGCCAGAAACAAACTTGGGAGTTGAGTGAGACCATAAATAAGTGAACATCAAAAGCCACTTCCCAGTGTTACATCAGCTGCAGATGTTTGCCAGACAAAAATAAAAACCTCTGCAGTCTTTCCATCATAAATGAGAAAAATGTTTTGCTTCTCAAAAGCCTCCTCTCTATCTGGGCCGGCTGCACCGCAGCATAACAGGCATTACTTTCTCTGCGAGAGCAGCTTTTATGACTGTGGTCCAGAGAGAACGCAACGGCGAACAGGCAGTTCATGATTGAGAGAAACTCGACGTCTCACATTCCAAGTGAAGCTTTCTACCGATGCTGCAGAAAAACAACGGCAGGAGAGTGGGAAAGTGGCACACTCTGAAAAGTTGGATGCATGATCCTGACTTGCACAAAGCCGAGGAAAACTAGAGATTCTGGAGTAAAAAAAAAAAAAAAAAAAAAAAAAAAAGGCACATCATTGCAACTTTTACAAGTGTGAATGTTTTAACAGGAAGACTGACCTGAATCCACTTGATAGGCAACGAGGGATGTGTCTAAATACATCTGTGCTGCCCACGAATGGACCATGAAGTCCAGAAGTAAATGGCTATGAAGTTGGATTCTGATTTGTTCCTCCTACCTCGGCTTATGTCCTGTGACCCAGTAAGCTAGCAGGCTAAAGGGAAATGAGAATCGAGAACAGTCTCATGGGAGAGCAATGCTAGCATATGTTGAACTGTCTTAAGATGATGATCTTAAGACAGTTCAACTTCTTAAGAAGGAGGAGGAACCTTTTTAATCCAAGTTGTCAGACTCATCATTCTGTTTGCAGAGGCTGGAACGATGCTAATGCTCTTTCTTTGTTTACAATAATTTGGTGCTATTTTGAATTAATTTTATGTCATTGTAAAGTAAGGTAATTTTATTTATATCACACATTTTCAGTAACAAGGCAGCTCAAAGTGCTTTACATGAATTAGAATAAAACAAGAAACCAAAGGAAAGAGCAAAAGAAAAAAAAGGTATAAAACTACATATTAGTTCCCCGTGTTTAAGGATACGCAGTCTGTAGGGGATTCTTGTTCTGATGAAACCAGATGGTACTTTCTACGTTTTTTCTAGATTTGTAAACTTGCAGGAGTTTCTTCAGGTCTTGCTTCGATATTAAGAGTTTAATGCTAAATGCTGATCTAAGGTAATGAGTAGTTTCTCTAGTTAAACTAATAGGAGTTTCTCTGGATTCTAAGTTTGTTCTCATTCCTGTTCTGGGTTGAGTGACATATATAATTGTAGTAGCTAATGATGGTGGTTGCTATGATTAGATCTCTCAACGTTTTTGGTCATATCCTTTGTCTTTTTCCCTCATGAGGGAGAAACATCGCTCAAGTATTACATCAGTTTATTGCCCTTTTTTTTCCTTCTTTTTTAATGAAAGCCATCACAACCTCAAAGATTAACTCTACCAATGATTTATGGGGACTTCCTGTGTGCTTGAACTGAAGGTATTTGGTCTCATCCGTAGCCTTTGTGCAGGTCAGATTGATTGAGGCGAGTCCTCAGGCCTTTAGCAGGCCTTGAAAGTCTTTAAATGTGCGCAGTTAATTTAGTCTTATCAAGGCTCTTCATAACTCATGTTAAGATGAGTTGACCTTTAATATTCAAGTCACTGCCATTGTAATAAATACATCCCCATAAGACACAGTTTGGACCTTGGACGTCTAAAAGGCTTCCCTTTTTAAAAACAACAACATTGATGGAAAATTTAAAGCAGCACAAAATGTGAACTGAAATAATTTAGTTTTTTTTTCTTCTACTAAGAAATCTTGACTTTTCTGGAAGTTGTTTTAAAGTCCAACGCCTGGAGTCCAACTCTCCCGGGTCTCCCGAGAACGGTAAATCTCTCCGGATGGACCGCGCAAACACCGAACATTCCCCTGTCCCCCGACATGAAAGTAAAGGGGAAGAATGTCTTCCCCGTCACCTCTGGGAAGCTGCAAGCTCCGCCGCCTTCACTATTCATCGCCGTCTCCGCGCGTTACGGGCCCCACCAGACGGCAGGTCCTTCTCAAGGTCACAGCTGCGCCGTTCCACCTGGATCGGCGACTCCTGTGACCCGCCGGCCCGGCATATGGAGGCGTCGCCACGCTCCACGAGTTCCCGGAGAGAAAGCCAAGCCTTAATCTGGTCAGCTACTCGGGAATTTGCTCGAAGTTTCCTTGGCAGGTGGTGCTTTAATTATTGACATAGTTGGGTTCACATTTAGTTTAGCCACCGGTGACTTTTGCATCAGCAGCAACTGGGAGCCAGAAGCAGCCATATGCAGCACATTTGAAGCTATTTTGAGCAGTTGTGCTTTTCTTCATCTTGTACATGCAAAAAAAAAGAAAAAACGTCTTTTTTTTTCTCTCCCTCTCTCCATTAAATCTCTCGCCCAGCTCACCCTAGACAAAGTTTATACATATATTTTCAAAAATTCTTGGCTGGCGAAGGTACCGCGTCTTTAAATCAAGGAAACCAGACGAAGAGAAAGCGTTGTTTATGTCCGAGCCAATTATTCCTCTGTACTCCTGTCTCCGGAGACATCACCTTTCCTATGATAAAAGGCTTTCCAAGGCGCCCAACGCTGCAGCGTATGCCGCATGGAGAAATCACCTATTAGAGAAGAAGTTTTCTTCAGTGCAACTTCTGTAAAAACACCAAAAAAAGATATTTTTTTTCTTATAATGAGAAGAAAAATGTGTCGAGACCTATAGGTTGTTAGTTGGAAGAAGCAGAAAAATGTTGGGAAAACTTTATCACTTTACGAGGAGTTCTCTTGGTAGCAGAGTAGCAAGAATTTTATTTTATTTTCTTTTAACATGTTTGGCACTCTGAACTCTTAAGTGCTAAACTGAGGCCCAACAGATTTACTTTCACAAGTGGAGTATTACGGCTTTCACCAAGATTCTCCACTTGATATACAGCTGTGACAAAAATTAAAAGAACACTTAAAATGATCAGTTTCTCTGATTTTACTCTTTATATGTTTGAGTAAAATGAACATTTTTATTTTAAATTGTGAGCTACTTACAACATGTCCAAGTAAAAAGTTTGCATTTATTTGCAAAAAATGAGAAATGGTCAAAATAACTGAAAAAGATGCGGTGAAAACAAGTTCATGTTCATTTAGAAACAACAACACTGATGTTTGAACTCAGGAAGAGTTCAGACATCAATATCTGGTGGAAGAACCAGGAGGTTTTCAATGGGGTTCAGTAAAGTGGGCTCTTATTTTTTTCCATAGCTGTACATATGTAACTCTAACTGGAAGTTGGTTTTGCGTTTATTTAAAATGTAATGAGGAAAAAAGAGAGAGAGAAAGAGAGAGAGGTGTGGTGAAAAGGAGATCGATGACATAATAATTGTATCACCACTTAAAATTACACGGTACAAGTTAATTCAAGATGGATGGAGTGGTGACCGTAGCCCAACTGACCTGAATCGAAACAAGTTTAAAATTTTTGTTTGCATTGTTTTTTTGTTTTTTTACCTCTTAATATATTCCACAATGAAACTTACAAAATCCTTCAACGTGGTTTATTACATCATAAAAACCTGGCGACCTTTTCTACCCACTGCAGATGTGCTCAAAACTTGTGTTTGCAAGCAAATATCCGTTTGAGCCTCAGGGAAACCGAACCAACAAATCTGACCGTCGGAAACGTCCCAGAGGCTGAACTGGTTGCACGGTTCTGTTTGTGGGTTGCATCACGGCTCAGCTGGCGGCCGGCGCTTTTATTGTGTCAGAGCCCATAAACACCTGCTGAAGCTAAGAGGCTTTCAGATGACCACACAGCAGTTTTCAGCCCGGTTGACCCCACTGTAGTTTTACTGAGTATACTTCACACACTGCTGTATTGCAACCAGACTCGGCGTAGTGAGTATGTAGTTTAAAAATCACGTTGTTGATCAAGAAAAGCAGCCTATTTTTCTCTTCGAGTAAAGATGCGTGTCGGCCTCATTGTAACCGAGAACAGAGGATGATCATTTCATTTACAAACATTAATAACACCCAGCTAGACGACTATTGAAGGTAGTTCAGAGTTCAATGCTTAACGGTATCCAGACGAAGTCAATACAGTATTTTCGGTGTTTTGTCTGAAATGAAAAGAGGATAAAAAGTTGTTTTTTGAAGGTTTTTAATCTTTGATATGACCTAAAAACTGTTGAAAACAAGTGAAATTTCTAAGAACTGAAATCTCCACCAAGGTTGATGAAAGGACAAGAAGAAAAGTGGACCAGGAGGCTTCGAAGAGATCTTCAGCCACTTCCAAGGAGCTTCCTGACCAGTACACATGTTCTCTCCTGGCCTTTCCTATAGAATGGTACAGAATGAAAACAAGATTTTTTTTTTTCCCAAGCATAATTGCGCAGGAAGGCAGCAATCAGGTTAACAGAATGATGAGACAGAAACATGTAAAAGCCTTCATGACTGGCTAAATTTAGCAAAACTACATTTAAATTTTCCCAAAACCAGAAATGTGTCATGGTCTGATGAAAGTAGAATAATAATAAAAAAAAAAGAATATCATGGGAACAGAGTGTCTTCATTTAAAGGCTTCTTCATTTTTGTTGTAATTCAAACCACAATATGAGATCCTTCAAAAAACAAAAACAAAAAAAAAAACAAAAAACATACATTTATGAATTACTATAATTTTTAATGCCTACAAAACATATTTTTGATCATAAAAAATATATATTTTTAATTGATTTGCCTAATTTCACGATATGTTTGTCATTTGCATCTACTTATTGGTGGGAAAAAAGGGGATATCATGACATTTATCCTAAATGTTGTGAAAAACACGAAGCTTCACCTGCATTTGGTGTCCAATTAAAAAACGACTGAAGACGATGACAGAAGGGGAAACGAACCGAGCGCAGGAGAAACGGGCCGTCTCCAGATGTTAACGTCTGTTATACCTGCTTTAAGCCTCCTTTAAACTGCATCCCTTAATTACATTTTCTCCATATTGAGTCTGATTAGAAGTTGTTTAAATGTGGATCACAAAGTGAAGCTGTTAAAGGAGCTTTTAGTAAGCAGGAAATTAAAAGCTCTTCTGGCACAAACGGAAGAAAGCAGACTTCCAGCGACCCACCTGTTCACAGACTGAATCAAACAAAGAATAGAGGAGATTTCCACATCGCCATATGGACGGTGGCGACCCGTTTTCTTTTAAGATGAAAGTAAACGATCACAAATGGTCGAAATCGAACCGTGCTGGGAAGAGACTTTTTCAGTAAAATAAAATGAAAATGAACGGGCTGCAAGAGTCTGCATAACTGGCCAAACTCAGTAATGAGTTTCAAGTACAGCTTGTCTGTTGGAGGTAGAGAGAAAATGATATTCATAACAGCAACGTACAGACTAAAAGTTCTGGCTTTTGATTGAAAAATGCACCATGTAGGAGTTAAGCAGATTGTTCCGTTTTATTTGTTCATTTTTTTACATTAATTTTGAAGTCGGCCTGTAGAAATGAATTTTGTGCGCTGAGTCTTACCCAGAGCGGACGGCTGTCAGAGCAGGTTCTGTTTAATGAGTCGGGACGGAGCCCTAATGGAGCAGGAAAGTCTGGCTTCCAAAACGACACAAGATCGAAACTTTTGCAGCAGTTCCACCAAAAGTCAAATGAGTTTTATTTTTATTTTTTTTCTACATGAGAACCTGTTTTGAGTGAGACGGTTGCTGAGGTCCTGCTGCTGCTGGTCAGAACAACCCGCCAGGATTTGGTTCATCAAGATCCAAACTACTTTTTCATTTTCAATTTTCCCTTTACAATTAACTCAAGACAGTTGAAGCGATGAGATATTTTCAATTTAACATCTTTAAGGCTAAAATAAACACCCAGATTATTTATTTAGATGGCTAAAATATAAATATAAAAGCTAAAACTGACTTTTTTAAAACTACTCCAAGCTTTTGCACTTTGAAAACCGAAGTATTTTTCAATATCATTTTTTATCCTGGACTCTACTGTACTTGATTTTATTCAGTGATTGATAAATGAAGCAGCGTAAAGTTTTTTTTTTTCCCTCAGGCTTCATATAACTGAAGTTTTACCAGCATTTGTTCTTTTTCTCGTCACTTATTTTCACTTCATCGAGTAAAAAATTAAAAAGTGCAAACAGTTTAGAAATCTGCTGCTTTGAAGCTTCTTATATAAAACTTATGTACAAACAAGTAAAAATTAATACAGCTGCTGAGAAGGTAGATTTATTGCGCAACAGCTTATTATTAGCTGCCAACATTAGCATACAGGCTTTTAGCACTACGTCATGATAAAAACAAAGAATGAAGCTTTTGAAAGTCATCTGATCAGATAACAGTAACAAAAACTAGAAAAAAATGATTTTAGCTTCATACAACAAAATACCTTCAAATCACAGTTTGCAGAAATTAGAAATGGTTTAATGGGATTGCTTAAAACTTTTGAATTGTGAATATAAAACATCTTCAACATGCAATAAAAAAAGCTACTTTCTGGTTCTTTTGTTTTTTTTCTTCAGTCTTTTTAGTATTCAAGGTGGAAGGATTCCGTTTTGTAGCCTGTCGCATATTTGCAACTAACCCCACGTCTCCCAATGCTGTTGACAAATTTCGTTTTAATCTAATCTTTTAATCAGACCACCATGTTCCTTCTCTAAGGTATCGTTTGGTGGTGGCCAAACCAGATTTTAATCTGAAAGTCTGAGGAGGCGACTAAAGATGGTGACGACAAAAAGCTTCCCAACATCAAACACTTGGAGCTCATCACCAAAGATAAACCATCAAAGGGTTTGTTTCATACAAAAGAAAGAGCTAAATAATTTAACAAACCATTTTTTAAAGAATTTCAGATGTAAATATGCATTTTGTAGGAAAGGTTTTGTGCTTAACTGTACATGAATATTCTATATATAAATCCAGATATTTATTTTAAAAAATTAATATTTGACATTTTTTTTCAAGGTGTTTATTTGTCTTTAAGATGTTTACTTATGCACATATTTTAATCATTTTTCCTGCCTAAATACGTTAACGTTCACGCTTTTAACGTTTTGTCCAGTCCATTCCTTCTTTAGACCCGGTGGTGTCCAAAGCTGTTACTGTATTTTGGGTCAAACCAAATCCTAAAGCAGTTTTTTTTTTCCCTTTCTTTCTTAGAAAACAAAGATTTCCACATCACAAAGAACCCATAGTGGAACTTCATGACATTAGCTCTGCTTAAGCTGGGAGCATAAGTTTAGTAAAAAAAAAAAAAGAAAAAAAACTTGACGAGGGCATAACGTTTATGGAAGTGGACGGCACAGGAGGAGGGAAGAACAACAAGGTGGCCGATGCCAGCGCCAAAAGCCACAGTTCATTTCACCCGGTTAGCCTCTACATAAAACCTTCACTTCTGCAATAACAAATCACATTTTGACGTTTCGGGGGCTTTTAAGGAACATAGAAACTTCCCACTCCAAACACCAGGGTGACACGCCCTTTTGTGTTCCAGCTGCGGTTAATTGTCAGAGTGAATTAGGACTGGGGCTAATGTGGGTTTCCAAACTGGGACGGAGGCTCCAGAGTTTAGGGGAAATAGTTCACTCTGGGATTAAACTAGTGCCATACGAGTCAAATCCTGGATTTCCCCCCCAGCTCACTGCCGAGCCGCGGCGGCTACGCTACCATGTCAGCCACTTCCCATATAGCTGGGCCAGGTGGGGGCAGAGCCAGAAATCTTTGACCCAGAATTACGACTGTCTGACCCAGAATAAATTTAGCCAGCTTCTGTGTAAAACCAAGAATGCCGGGTGACTTCACAAGAAAAAAAAAAAAAAAAGTGTTCGTTTAAATCCAATGGCTCTTTTTATTTCTCAAAAAGCTTCACTTAAGTATTTACAGTTTGTGCAAAAACATTTAAAGGTTTCAAGGACTTTACATTGTAAGTTCAACCTCAAGGCACATACATGGAACAACATCAATATTTCATCATGAGAAAAAAAAAAAATTAAACTTTGGTTCCTAAAAATGTCTCGGTGTGGATGGCTAATGTAACACTGCCGCGTCTAAATGAGAAGCCGGTATTCCGAACGTAGCCATTTTACATGCACTGCAAAAAAAAAAAAAAAAGTTTGTTTTTTTTTTTTTTTTTCCAGCCTGCGTCCTCCAAACCACATGAAGCGTTCTGCGTACGCTCGCTCACACTGCAGCGCAACCACCTCTGGGGATTTCCTTAAACAGAGAGACGGAGAGGAAGAGAAGGCCAGTCCAAAACCTGGTGTGTGAACAAAATGAAAGGCTATGAAGCTAAATACAGTACATGCAAAACAACAAAAAGAACTGAAGAATGCCCTTAATAGTTTAAAGGACAGGTTTGGTCAGTATGACGAAAAGATGACATGAATCCAGAGTCGTGTGTTTGTCTGAATTAGAAAAAAAATAAAAATAAAATAAAAAAACGCTTTAATGTGAACAGTCTCTCCATGTTTTGGATGTTGAATTTTCACAGAAACAGCGATTAAAAACTAAATTATTGAGAGGTTTTAATTAATGTTCAATTTAAAATACAGATTTTTTTATGTGATTAAAATATGATGGAAAAGAAATGTAAATTATTTTTTCCCCCCACCATGTAAAAACAAATGGTACAAAGGTTCACATGTGTCTTAATGTTTGGATTTTGTCTTTGGAAATAATGAAAAACTAAAAAAAAAAAAAAAAAAAAAAAAAAAAAAGTTTTTGTTTGCATTTTTAAATGTAGAATATTAAATTGAAACGCAGGCAGTCACTCTTTTTGGGGTCAAGGAAGGACAAGAACACATATTTCTTAAATATATAAAATAATAAAAATTCACTGGTAAATGGAAACAAAAAAACAGCATCTATATCTGAAGTTACAGCAGAAAATGCTTCAGAGGTTTTTTTTGTTTAAATCTATTATTGTCGTTCTCCAGACGTATTCAAACTGTAGAGGTTTTCACTTTGTATGGTCTTGTTCATTATTGTGGTGAAAAATATTTGTGACATCAGACACGGTGCCTCCTAAGGTCACAAGCGCCAATATAAAAAAATAAAAATAAAATTGTTTGCTTTTCTACACTGAAAATTTGATCATTTCAACCATCATTTTTCACTTGTTTCATTTTCTATGACAGAGAAGATTTGACTTGCCAAGAGCAGAACCAACATACTTAACTTGTAGCTCTAGTACATTTCTTAAAGTAAGCTAAATCCAAATTTCTACTCATCCATTTTTGACCCCCAAAATGGAATATTTCACATTTTAAAACTAAAATGATCAAGTGATGTATTTTTTGTCATTACTGTTTTATGATGGGAACATTCATTTACCAAACATGCACAGGCCCAAAAAAAACAAAACAAACAAAAAAAAACGACTCCCCTCCCCCCCCCGGAAAACAATTAGCTTGCTTTCTCGTGTTCTGACTCTCTTACATCTCACTTTCGCTCCATCACAGCCTCTAAAATATGTGACAAAAACAATCATCTTTTCCTCGACGCCTTAAAACTTTATTTTATTTGTGTTTATTTCATATGCTTTTATTCAACTGTATTTCATCTCTGGTCCAAAAAAAAAAAAAAAAAGCAGCATAACTCCTTTGAGGTACACAAAAGTAGCAGAAACCCCGACTGTTGAGATAAAAATGGTTGCAGATGTGTCTCTCTTTGCCTGTGAGTTTGTTTGTATGATACAAAGAAACATTCAGATTTCTATCATCTGCTGAGGGCTGCAAGAAAAAGTAAAAGTTTGTATCTTAATTTTATTTGTATTTTACAACAGAAATCCAATCATCTCTTGTTTGTTGTTGTTTTTCATTCCTGGTTTCTGACCAAATTGTGCCTGTTGGCTTCTCGGCGCTCTCGCACACACAAAAAGGGAACGCTGTGAGCCACAGGAAGGTTTTCTGATCTGCTGTTGGTCCTGACACGTTAAGAGAAACGCAAACCACAAAACAACCAAAGCTCCACCGCTGCCTGCTCAGGCTCAGTTTTTTTTTTTTTGGCACAAAATGTTGGATGAACCGTCTTCGGTTAGCTAGTTCGCTTGATGCTAACAGTTTGTTTGCCTGTTAGGGATCTGTAAGAAATGTGCTTTCCTTTCAGCTTTTCCTGTTGATGTCTCTTCCCATCTTTCACCCCGTTAGCTCTCTGTAGCTAGCAAAATAAAGGTAAGGCAAATATCCGTCTCCGTTAAACATTCACAGACAGGTCAGATACTATGTGGCAATGTTTTGACCTGACTTGTTTGACCAGCATGTGGCTTTAAAATGGGGCTTCTGTCTTTGAAAAGGCGGGGGTGGGGGGAACAAACAAAAGTTCATGGTAGCGTGTCACTGCGTGGGAGAGTTCAGCAGGAACGGCACCTAGAGGACGAAAAACGGGAAACCTGTCAGGTGCTCAGCGAGTCCCAGGACAAATCCGGTCGGTGTCGTCGGACATTGTGAGCAGGGCGAGAGGATATATAGGTATTAGTAGAAAAATGGTGAAATAAAAATCGGGGAGGCTTTGGTAACCACAGAAGTTAATGATAAACCCATCTAATCGCGTCCGACGTGGACAATATTTGCTCAGAGAACCAATTCCCAAACTTTTCACCTTCCAGCCCACAAAATAACAGCAGCAGAAACTTGTGACTTCAAACTATCAATTGGGTAGGCAGGCAATACTGTAAAAATATACCTGTGAAAGAACATCTCTAATTTACAGTAAAATACCTGTATTTAACCATAAACTAGAGATGTTTTTTTTCTTTATAGTGTAGTTGGTGAGCTAAAAGTGGATATTAAATTATGACAACAGTGACATATTTTGAAAATAGCTTTTTTCCCCCCTTTTTAATACTTAAAACAAATTCATTTTAATATTAGAATCACACTATTTTGCCTTCCTTGGCTCCAGATGCCAGCTATATTCAATAAATTAGAATATGCATCCAATGATGGTCGTTCGTCAGATTAAAAGTATGTTTTAAAAATAAGCTTTAAGCAGGTATGAGGCACATTTCTGAACTATGAACCTTGAAATCTGAAAATGTTTTCCTTAATTAATGTTTAATGGGTTTCACTTTGTGAACTGAGTTACTGAAAAAAAAACTTTTCAACTTTACTCTAAGTTACCACAAGAGTTCACTGAATAATTAGATTTTTTTTAAAACAGTCTTTTAACATATCAAACCTAAGAATTCCCACATATTTGGCCAATGAAAGCAACAACCAACATGTGCTTTCATACTATTTTGCTAGATTTTGTTTGAGGATTGAGGGAATTAAAAATTAGTTCAAGTGAGGGTCATATCCTGTGATACTGGTATGGAGACAATATAGAAATGTCTATTTTCCTTATTGATTACTTTCTCTTTTTTTTTGGGGTTTATGAAAAAGTAGCTGAACTGGCAGGTTATACAAAGAAAAATGAAATATAGCAAGAATTTACCATTTTGATTTTAGAATGGATTACCTCACAGTTTTTTTATTTTAGGTATTTTATTTCATACAGAACCGTTGACTATGTTATATTTAAAGGAAAAGTTGAAATAACACACCTCACACCCATACTAATGACCAAACTAATAACTCATTATTTCTGAATGGCAAGCAGCCAGTTGGTTTAACTCGAAACACACACAAAACAGCAAGTATTTATCTACAAATCAGCGAGAGAGAATCATTTTCTTTTCAAATTTAACCTCTTGCCCATTTCTAACATTTGTGACTCGCTAAGCTAGTTTTCATTAACAGCTCCCACTGAATATGTGAAAGAAAAACAGCGAAAGTTGCAGTAACTGGCTGTATTTTATCATATCAGCTCCAACATCAGTATCTGCTGTGAGGTATATTTTTTGTGAAAATGTTCCTTTTGGTGTTTGGAGCCATAAAATATGATCTAACTGGCTTGTGTTGCTAAAACTATAATCTGGTCCACCAACATAGCAATTGGCTAATGCTTCTGGTTTATGATTTGCGACTGGAACATTGTTAACAAAGATGTGATGCAATTAGCAAAAAGCCTTTTCCAGGGGAAACATTGGAAAAAGTTAGTCAGTATTTAGAAAAAGGGTTTGACGGCTACACTGTAAAAATAAAGGATTTTTTCACCAATTATTGATTTTTCCATAAAACAATGAAACCAGCTGACCCATTTTGTCTTTTCCAAAGTTGATACTCCTCTTCTGTAATTTTGTTCTCCTAAGGCGTCTGTTTCGTTTCCCGTCAGGCTTTAAATCTGATTTAACATATAAATCTACCAGGGCTGACACAGAAAATAACTTGATATGTGCAAAATATAATTTGCTAAAAACATAACCGGTGCTGCTGCTGGAATTACAGACAAGTGAAGCTAACTTTGCAAAACTGAGGATAAATACTTCCACTGATTATCTCTGTGATCTGGAACAAGTCTGTTATTTTTTTTCTGCTTCAATTGTTCACCTACACCTAAAATTTGTTCCAAGAAATAAAGTGAATCTTCTAGAGGGAGCTTCACGCATCCGGTAGGAAATTAGCGCTGCAGATTTTTCTCCTGTTGTTTGGTTGGATTATCAGGAAAAATGATCAGGTGTTCTTGAGACGTGTTACTGTAAAATCGAATAATCAAAGCAAATCATTTGTCATGAAAAAAAAGCAACCGACTTGTAATTCCGACTTGAAAATTGTGAGGTTGTAATAATCTTTTAATTTTTTGTTTTGACAATAGTGGTTGCATAGTAACTACTTTAAATTAGATTTTAAATGCTGCTGGTGTTACAACTTGATGGTGTTTTTAAAAAAAATCTAATCCTTTCTGATGGAAATGGACTCGTCACTCTTAAGAAATTAACTTAACAAATAGAAAGACGGTCATAACTTGCCAATTGTCAGTTTTATCATACTGTGTATTTACTGTTTCTATGCTTTGCAGTAGGGTTTGGGACGCTTTATGACAAGTGATCATGGCTGGAATTAAAATCAAACGCAACTAATTTTGAGACTTTGGAAAAGAAAAAAATCCCTGGAACGTTTTCCGCTCTCAACGTTTCCTACCGTCTAAAACAGGCTGGAACACAAACGTCTGTGGAGCCTCGCAAAGAGCTAAAGACCGTTTCATCTGGAGCGGGCTTCATGCGGCCAAGTGAAAATAAGGTTGACATATTTTTCTTCCTTTTTTGGTAGGATTACGAGGAGAGAGGTGGGTGGGAATTCTTTAAGCTTGGCCGCCTTAAAATCAAATTGTGTCAGATCAAATAGAGTCCTGAGAAGTGCATAAATGGAGACCTCTCACACGCTGAAGAGCTGCTGCTGCTGCTGCCGCAGCGTCTGAGCCGAAGGGCAGGAAGAGCGTTTTAATTGAGCCCATGCAGGGATCAAGAGCATGCAGCCTAGAAATGAAGGGTAAATCAGCTTGGACAGAGTGTGAATCATCCTTACAGCTACTGCCGCCCTAAAGAGAGCAGGTACAAACGTTTGAGACGGGCAAACCTGGAAATGAAATAAGGCGCCTGGCGAGGGGGGGGGAGGGGACAAAGAGATAAATAATGATGAGCTAGGCAAAGAGCTTGGCGTGATCATGGGCGGGGTGTGATCTCAAAGTCATTTTCTAATTCATCACTATGTCTAATAAACGCCGGGACAAGGATGAAATATGTGGGTGTATAATTAGCGTTATGTGTGAGCCGTCTCCAGATTCATCACTCTCCCCCCCCCCTTTCTTTCTTTCTGTCTTGCTCCAATCTCAGAGGAATCTTTATGCCGCAGCTGAAAATCCATATCATTTAGCCACCAAACACTGAAAACACTGTTAGTTTTAAACACTTCCGTGTCATTAAGTAGCTCGATGAGCATGACTATGCTGCTTGAGTGTGAGTAATGCTGTCTGGGCAAAAGGCTCTGGGGAGAACGATGGAGGTAAAGCGATCTCTCTGGCCTCTCTACCATTACTTGGCCCCACGCACACAGTTGAAGGAAAACCTGCCCCCTTGTGGCCAAAAGATTAGGCCAAGAAAAAGACGGGATAAGAGCACGTTACAATTAGAAAGGAGCTTCAAGTCTCCTCATTAGAGACAACAATCCTTTGTTGCTTCTAAGCCCACATTAATTATTTTTGCTGAAAGCTGCACTAAGACTACTCTAACCTCCTCTGTGAAGCAACAGAACAAAGACGCTTTTTATTATCGTGTGGCACTTTTGGGAAAATTTCAACAAATACTCAAGTTTGACATTCTCTATCCACAGTTCCATCACCTCTGCTCACTTCCTGCCTGGCTGCTGTCAATAAGAAAGTGCACTTAGATAAAAAAATATATATATATAATTATATATAGTTTACAACACTAATCAGCAGTGCTTCGATTCCCCTTGCTCTGTTTTACCGGGGAGTGACTGGGGTGGAAGGGAATAATCGTTTTTGGAGTTGTGAGGATAATAACCAGAAAAGGTCATATTTTGTTTCTGTGGTTAGCAAAGGATCCCAGCCCTCCGGAGCGGCCCGTTCGTTTCCGAGGCTGACGCTGTATTTGTCTGTCAGGAGCTACACCCAGGGTGCCATGATTGTACAAACCTATGTTCATGTACAGTACTGACCATTGAAACAACTTTCAAAACCCTGCTGGTTATAAAAAAAAAAACATAAAGAAGAAAAAAACCCACTTGTGTCTCTTTTTTTTCTAAGAATAAAAAAGATAGCAGAGAATCCCACATTATTATCCACAGTATAAATTACATTGTAGACAGATCTTGGAAATATATATGGTACAGTTATATTTCACTAGAATTTTTGTATATTTTTCTTTTTTTTAGATGTCATCTACACAAACTGTGTGTATTTAAGCAGTTGTTTCTGGTCCGTGTCCGTCCGAGCACTGCATCACGTGTGGCAGAACTCTGTACTGGGCACGTTGCTGCTCTTGCAGTAGGCTATGCTGTTGTTGCTGAGGTGACAGTCTCTAAATCCAATGCCCCCGTTGGGCGTGTAAATGGGCTGGATCCGGAAGTCTCCCTTGAGCAGCTGCTCATTGTTCAGAGCCACTATCTGGAAACTGGTCTCGGTCATCTCCAGGATGGAGTTGTCCTTCTTGGTTCCCGCCTCGCAGTAGTCGTCTTTTCTCCGCCCGCGGTTGTATTTCCACTTGGTCGAGGACGACCGGCTCTTCCGGTGCATGTGCCAGCAGAACAAGCCCAGCAGCGTCACCAGGATGATGAGGACCGCTCCGCCTATAATCCCAGCCATGAGCAGCGTGGAGTTCAGGGTGTCCTGCGGGGCTTGCTCGCGCCCGGGAGGCTTAGTGGAAGTGGGCGCCTTGGTCCTGGCGTCGGAGCAGATAGTATCCTCTCCTGGCCGGTAGGAGTTCAGGGTGTCCAGAACGTGAACGCAGATCCGATACACCGAGCGGGGCTCGAGGTCAGTGAGGCTTAGGTGGCGCCGATCCCCGCTCACTGTCCTCTCCCGCATCCCTTCGTTTTGCCTTTGGCTACTTTTGACCCAAGTGACTTTGTAAGCTGTGACGGTGAAATAGGACGCCCAGCTCACCTCGATGTTGGTGGAGTTGACCACATGGAAGGAGATCTGAAGGGGATCCTCATAGGGGGGAAGGGGCCCAGGGGGGTTATTATGGATGGGTGGTAAGGGAGGAGAGGGGGAGTCAAAGTAATAAGGGTTAGATGTGGTGATGAGGGTGGAAATCATGGTTGTGATAGGGGTGGTGGTGGGTGGAGGAGGGGGTGTGGAGCGGAGGGTGGGCCAGGGTGTTTGGTCAGGGAAAATAGGGCACTCAATAATATCCAGCGTGAGCTCTCTGATTGTCATGCCTCGCACCTTCTCTGGACTGTTACACACAAACCCCCTGGCGTTGATGGAGGACGGCAATGACTTGAGCCACACCACCACCCATTTGACAGAGCAGTCACAACGCCAGGGGTTGCTGCGCACCACAAGGTGCTTCAGGCTCGACAGGCCATCGAACACTCCTTGCGTAAGAGTCTGCAGCTGGTTGGAGGAAATATCCAGTCTTTCTAGCCTGTTTAGGTCGGCAAAGGCCGCCACAGGGATCTGGTCGATCAGGTTCTCCTGCAGACTGAGCTTGACCAGAGACTGGCTGGGTAAGAGGGGTGGGGGAAAGGTGAGGGAATTCCTAGCCAGAGCCAGTTCTCGGAGAGAGCCCAGGTCCCTGAAAGTCCCTGGCGCTATGCCCTCGTCCGTCAGTAGGTTCCCGTCCAGCAGGAGGCGCTGCAGGCGCGTCACATTCTGAAAGGCCTCCTCTGCAATAACAGCTATGCGGTTCTCATCCAACCGCAGCTCCTTCAGGTCCTCAGGAAGACCAATAGGAACACTGCTTAAGTGGTTCTTGGTAAGGAAAAGGAGCTTAAGGCTTTGCGCCTCCCTAAAGGCCCCTTCCTCCACCCCCACTGTAGAGATGGAGTTATCATCAAGGTGCAATTCCTCAAGTTTACTCAGCTGAGCCAAGGCTGCTCTGGAGATTGTTTGGATGTTGTTCTCCTGAAGATGCAGGACTTTTGTGTTTTTGGGCAGATTTATGGGGAATTCATCCAGCTGGTTGCCATACAGATAAACAACTTCTATGGATTCTAGATTGTGAAATTCCATAGGGAAGCCGGCATTGTTGATCTGGTTGTTGTGTAGGAAGAGGATGCTGTAGCCCTCCCCTATCCCCAGAGGCACTGATGTCAGGCTGCGTTCGTTGCAGTATATAAACGCTTTGTCACAACGGCACACTTGGGGGCAAGAAGCAATTGGGCTGAACTGCATTTGAAGGCTAAGGATGACAGTCAACCAAAACTGCAAAAACGACGCCCAATCTTTATTCCACGGTCCAGAAAGAAACTCCATAGTGGAAAACCAAAAAAAGGAAAACCAAAAAATAAAAAAATGTATATCCCCCCCAAAAAAGGGCAATAAATTGTATGTATCGTATCCACAAAAAAAAACAAAAAAAACAAAAAGAAAAAACCCAGATCCTGCAAAAATGTCCACCAAAGGAGAGTCTAGCAACAATTTACAGTTAGTTGGGAACAAAGACAGTAATCCCGTAAATGCTAGTCCTCAGCTGAAGAGCAACGGCCTCATTCGCAGTGGTGACTCCATCCATGCTGAGACGTCAAACAATGGCGGGACCCTTCACTCGCTGCTCCACAAAGAGCTCAGCCAGGGCCAATTTGAAGACACGCAGGAGAAGGCCGCCACAGGCTTTGCTCGCCTGTCCGTCACACACTGCTGGTCCCAGACCACCGCAGAGCCCGCAGGGGGCAGCATTTGGATCCAGCGACCTGTGGGAAAATGAAGGGAAGCTAAATAAGTTTTTATTTTTTCAAGGAATGGTTAGTTCTTGAAAAATAGGGACCTCATTTTTTCTTCCGAGCCTTATGTACCTTTATTTAACATACAAACACACTTTTTCATCTATGTGTCCATGTCTCTTGAATAGACAACCCAGGTCACATATTGTTTGGAATTATACACAGACTATGTTATATAGGGAAAAAAAAAAGAAGTCGTCTGATAAATATTCAGAACAGCTCTTGCACATCCGGTCTCACAGACATAAAGAAGGCTTTTATTCCCCTCGCGCTCTATCAAAGGAGGTAATAGAGCACTGCAAGGACACTCACTCATGGATTCACGGGGGCTTCTCGGCAACATCGGGGCCCGCTTAATGGAAAACATGATAAAAAGAGATAAGGCTAATAAAGACATCGGCTTTCTAAATGCCAACATGGATGCACAAGACAGTTTCTGGTGAGAAGAAGACAACATGAGGAGGGGGATAAAAACGGATAAATAAGAGCTGCACCTGCTTTTATTGTTATTATTTTCTCTTTATTTCCAGCTGCTTGAGCAGACGTTGCACGGAAAGGTGCACGAGTAAACACGACTGCTTACAGTAAACAGAGGCGACTGTTTTGCCGGTGGCCCGCAGAGGAGCTTGTTATTACCAGCGCAGACTGGAATGACGTGCAAATTTAAGGCCGGGGACATTGGGGGTGAGTGGGTGGGGAGTGGGAGAAGCAGAGGCAGTCGAGGAATAGAGACACTGCATGTCGGCTCCCCCTCTGGATCGGAGTGACATACACGACCTGCCAACTGGAATGGGATTGGAAAAATCATATTCCCCTTCAAGCTGCAATGCATGAACAATACAGACTTATAACTTAGCATTGGAGAGATACTGAGTACCCCCCCACCCCACTACCACCCCTCCGGATCCATTATTCCAACTTTTATAAGCCATCAAACACCTCTTCTTCCATCTTTGCATGATTTAAAGATAGTGGTCGTCATCTGCAGCTTTCAGCTTTGACCGAAGCCCCTCCCTGAGTCGGCCACAGTGGTGGGAGCGAGGAGTTGAATGTTAAGCACTGCAGTGGCCATGAGTGTAGATGAAGGGTTCCTGCTCGGTTTGGAGCAGCCAGAAAGAGACAGGTTGGGAAAACAGAGTTAAAGGACAGTAGGACGCTTTAACCAATTAAAATTTATGTGAATTACATCTGGCAGCTATAACGGATGAAATCTATTTAAAAAAAAAAAAACTGATCGATGGCTCAATGGATGCACTGATCAAGTCTTATTGACTGATCCCGGTTTTTTGTTTTACACTAACAATTATAAAACATAAAAGTGGAAAAATATGCTGCAGGTTCTTTTATGGGGTTAGTAGATTAGAAAGTGAATAAATCACCATGTTACCCCTAGTTAAACATGAAAGCAAAAGAATACATAGCTAATTAGCTATGAAAAATATCTCACATTTTATATATATATATATATATATATATATATATATATATATATATATATATATATTATATGTATGTATATGCTGTTTTACAGTATGCCACCAATACCTAGATAGGGCCTATAAGAATAGACTATTCTTATAAGCTCCATTAAGGTGAGTGCTTTAAAGAGTGAACTTACATATAACTCATTGAAAAAAAAAACATGCAACACTTATGACGTATTTTGGAGGCTCAGTCGAAAAAAACAAACAAATTATATGGAAGCAGGCAGAATACAGTCAATGTTTTTAGCTAATTGTTAGCTAAAAACATTGACGTTAGCATTAGCTTCACAGCTTTTCTCAAAAGTGATGCTAGATTTATTCTTTTTGAGAAAGCAAAATTATAGTACTTTCTGTGTTTTCTAGGACCGTAATGTTCAGTCAGTAGAACCTTCAGGAACAAAAACTGGATTCTTAGTTTCCCAAACCATCTTGTCTCGTTCTCCTGAACCCATCATCATCTAAGCTGGATTTATCGACACAACCCAATTAAACATATAGCCACGCTTCAACAACAAAAAAAAAGTATACCCTGCCTTTGCTTGTTGTGGAGATGGGAGCCAGAGACACAGGAACAATCCTTTGACACACATCTGTGATCTACTTTTCTAAATTGAAAAGAGCTAAATTTAATCAAATAAGCTTCAGGGGTGGTGGTGGCGGTGGGGGTGGATAAGGATAAGCAACCGCATGAGGCGATAAAATGCGGCTGAATCTACAGCAGAAGGCAGCAGCGTCAAGATTATTATGGCAGCGTGAATCAAGCCACTAAGAATCCAAATTATAACCTTCAAAAAGCAGCACAAGTTTACGGGAAAACACCAAAATTATCTCATATCAAATGCAGACAGGAATCAGCACGTCAGGGGGTGCTCTTTCTTTTCTTTTTTAATCTCCCCCCTCCTCTTTCTCCTTTTCTTTAATTTCATTTCCAGTCGAGGGAGCACAGTTTCTCACCACCAGATGAACGCGGTGATACGCGACCAGGACAATCCGATTAGGAGTGGGTTTAGCGCCTGAAACGCAATTTTAAAAAAAAAGAAAAAAGAAAAAGTTTTTTTTTCTTTTTAAATGGATAGGGGCGTTTAAAAAGAAGGCGATCAGGTATACTTCAAAGGGCTGTTCATCTGAATGAACTATTTCTAAAGGACGGGGGCAGGAGAGCGTGCAGTGCATCGAGAGCGAAAAGCTTCTCTAAATCACAAAAAGGAGGAAAATAAAACGGAAAGCGCAGTAATCCACGGCATCCAACTAACATGAATTAAAAATGTGGAAATATTTTTTTTTAAAAGTGTATAATGAGATGACTGTGAAGAGGTTGAGTTGTTTTGTGTGTTTGCACATACATTATTGAAAAAGTCTTCGATCCTAATGTAATTTAGGCCAGAGCCACACATGCATTTCTTTCCATTTCTCTCCCGCTTTAACATGAGACATTCTCCGTACCTTTTGCGACCCCGCGTCCATCTCGAACCCCGCAACCGCATTTAACTTTTGCCCTCTCTCCGATCCTCTGTCCTTCATGCGGTCCCGCTGCGTGTCCGTGCGTAAAATGTTCCCATCAGCGGCGTGGACCCGACGACTCCTCGGAACAGCGTAACATTTTTATCCCGCATGGGTCCCCCTCCGTCTCCTGAGCGCTCTCTCCGTCCGTGCGTCCGCACTTTTTCACCGGGTGTGCGTGTGTGTGTGTGCGTGTGTGTGAGTGAGAGTGAGAGCTCCGCCGCTTCCACTCAGCACAGTCCGCGGCGCACCGGGACCGAGGAACGCGGCTCCCCGCTCACACACCGTCTCCGCGCGGCGAGAACACACTCTCCCAATCCGCTCCGGCGGGCCATGGTGGCCAGCTGCGTCCGTCCGTCCGTCCGTGTGCGTTTTTTTTCTTTTAAAAAAGAAAAAGGAAAAAAAAAAAAGAAAAGAAAAAGTCGGGAGGCTCAAGTCTTCTTCTGCCTGCGCAACTCGGAGCTCGGACTCCCTGCGAGCTGTTTTCCAAGATGGATTCAGTTGATAGTGCGACGTGCCTGCTCCGCTCACCTCTCCCTCTCCTCTCCTCTCCTCCGTCCCTCCGCCCCCTCCTCACGGTGAAGAATGCCTCTCCTTCCAGCAGCTCCGTGATGGCTCTAAGCCACAGATCCTCCCCGCCGCCCCTCAAACTGCACAAAATAGTTTGCCTCTCAACAGACTTGATCCTTGCGCGTTATTCGCCCAGCCTCCCCCTCAGCCCGCAGCGATAACACGGCTTTCATTTGCGCTTCATGCACAAAATCCAGGCATTCGACTTGGAGTCACATCCACGGTGGGGAAAAAAAAAAAAAAACAATAACCACACAGCAGATTCCTTTATTTCTTTGGATTAGTGGATTTTGTTGGCTAAAACCTTCAGCTGCACTGTTCGCTGTGTGGGGATATTTTATGATTAGCTCAAACTCGCTTGAAAGTTTGGTTTTAATTCGTGATTTGATCGACATAAACAGTGAAAAGCGAAACCCGTTTGAGTTCTTTCAGAGTTTTCCACGGGTATCTGGATCAACCTTCACAGTAGGACTAATTTAAAGATTTTTTAGCATTAACGTTTAACACTAACCCTACATCCAGTGGTGATAATAGCATGAATCGGGCCATGGGCAGACTCTTCCTCTGTGCCCCCCGCAGCCCCCCAAAGAAAACTGAATACATCCTCTCTGCCTGAATTTAGAAAGGGCTTAAAGGGGCAGTAGCACAGTCTCCTCTCCCTAATTTTTTTTCCTCGTCACAAAGTATTTTATAGGACCACAAAGAAAACATATCACATGAAGTTTAATTTGTTTTAGTTTTATTAGTGATGAGAATCGATTAAAATCTTTAATCGGTCTGTAATTTATCACAATTAATAACATTTTAATCAAACTATTTAACAACAAAATTAACATTTTAATTTTTTTTTGCTGCCAAATTATTGAACGAATGGAGAGATGAGCTCAATGACAAAGATATTAATTTTTTTTTTATCTGTTAAGGTTATTCAGCCATTAGATTGGTGCAAAGTGCTATTATATCTATTCAGCTTTCTAGTGTTTCCCTCATCAGCCATGTAGCTTCTTTGAAAAAAATACTTCTTTAGAAATGTGGACGCCAACATCAGCATTGGGTACACCTGTGCTGCTGCAGCCTCGGTGATGGGCCACAACAATCGTCTTTTCCAGCATCATTGGGTCATTTATTGAAGCAAAAATGAACACAGTGTTAAAGTAGCACCAATTCATAATTATAACCTGCAAATGGGACTTAAGTCACTGCTGTGGTTTATAGGCCTGGTTTAAGAAAGCAGCTCGGAGTGATACGACTCCCAACTTAAATCTATTACAATTGCTAGCTAGAGGATGCTCCAATAGAATTAGCGTTACAAACCAACGTCAAAATATTTCTCTGAATTTTATGGGAAATGGATGTCGTCTAATAGCGTGTGTGCAAATAGCTCCAACTTTCAATGTTCCTCGACTGTGGCAGCCATGTTGGATTTACAGTCATGGTTCATGGAGTCCCAGCTGATTTTCAGTAGTTGGACGTCAACATTTCAGACGTCATGCGACAAATGTAATTCCACTAAAACATGCACAGCCGTATTCATTAGAGCAAGGCACACTTAGCCACAAGCACTAACATGAAATACATATAAAACCCTACTTCCCTCTTTTTTTCTCTTTCATGCACTCAAAATAATGTTTAAAAAAACAAATGGGGAAATAAATTATGAAAGTTTTACATTTTTTTCCCCAACTAAGATAAACTCAGAGGTGGAGTTGAGGTTGTAACGTTTGACCCTAATCAAACATGTTTGGACGTCTTTAACGTTGAAATGAGTACATGATGTGCTATGCTGGGCTTTGCATCTAGAAATGAAACAAAAATAACCACTGATTGAGTCCGCATTCGACTCGGTCATTACTTCAATTGTTCCCAGCGCGAGTCAAACACCAGGAAGTAATTACAGCCTCAATGCTGATGACAGTCGTCCGGTGAATTGTTTGTTGGAACAGTCTATGTTCTGTTATGCAAGCAGGGTCACTTTGAACTGTGACAAGCCGATAACTCCATGCCTTATCTAGCCGATAACCTCTTCTTCACCTGTCCAAATCCTAAGACGTCCCGCGTGTCTGTTGCACTCTTTATCTCCTCTACTCGTCCATTCCACCCTCTGGTTCTACTCATACAGAGAATGCAGTGGAAAAGCAACCAAAATTAACCTGTAACCTATAAAATGGACGTTTTTAGCTTCTAAAAACATACAGGGCTGCGGCCGCAGATGCTAATGTTTAAGGAAGCCAATGGAAAAACATTAAACTATAAGTTACACCCCGGCTCTGTTTGGAACACCCAGGGGATTTACTGCTTCAGCCTTAATCTTATAATTTATGGATCAGAGTGACAAATATTTGCTGGTAGTTAACATAGCTTAAAAACTTAATGGTGCTAGCATGACTCTGATCAAAATATTAGCATTTTTCATCACACCGTGCAGTGTCTGAATGAATTTGACTCTGTAGTGTTGCCCATTCATCTGTTGTTGTAGAGAGGAACTTTATAAATGTTAGATTTTTCTGTGATTGTGCCTCTTCATGCTGCATTTCCACCGCTATCTTGTAATGCAAACATTTCTCTTTTTAAAATAAAAAAATAGTAAGGTACTCAGATTAAGTATAGTTTATAAACAGTTGTTTAAGTCATTTAGATTTTTGAATGAGTGATAAGAGCAGCACAAAGTAAGAGAGAGTAAAAAGAGTGAATCTGTAAAATCATGGCTTTAGCTGCTAGTTGAGTATTTAACACTCGACACAGAGAGAACAACAATATAAGAGTGGCAAAACATTGCCGCCCCCTGGCAGAACATTACCCTGGGCAGAGAGGTATATTTCTTTTCTTTTCTTTTTTTAAAACAGACTACTGGGTTTGATGGAAGTTGTCTCTTCACCAGATGCTCGATAGACATTTTAATCTCAACACCTCTTCTAAGGTTGTGGAAAGGGACCAATTCTGGCAACAGAAGTTAAAACAGTATCCCCATCTTAGCCAGGCTTACACATTTTTCAGCGTTTATTAGCCAACTTACCTCTAAAAGTACAATATACAGACTCTTAATCTGAGTTGAACGCGAACCTGAAAACTGAACGATGAAAGTATATATACTTTATCTGTTTTAGGCTATGGAGAAACGATTCAGTCGTGCAGCACGGTAGTTTATGGCCATTATGCAATTTCAGGCATCAAATTTCAGAGGTACATCAGCTTAAGCCATTTAATCTTATTGCAGTTTCTGTTTAATTTATATCCACTGAGGCAGAAAAGAAATGAAATACAAATGAAAGAATATTCAAAGGCCCAAGTTTTACTTAAAAAAAAAAAAAATTAAACCTGTCATGTTCTTTGTTTTCCCCCCGTCTGGCGGTCGAGGTCAGAAAGGCACACAGGAGTCACAGGATCCACACGGGTCAGCAGGTGCACATTTTCCCTTTCATCTGTGCCTCCGGTTCCCGAGCGATATTAATGTTTGACTTCTAGTGACCCGTTTCAACATATAAATCAAACACCAGACTGGCAGCAAATAACAAGGCTCCCGTTTAAACCGCCGTCTGTCATTTCGCGCACGCGCTGCGACAGCCCGACTCGTCAGCTCCGTCACGAGACAATTTGGTTGTTCCAAATGTCCCCTCCCTTCATGTCCAATTTCGTCTGCCTTGTCTCTGGGACGGACGGCTGTTGCGAAGCCCAAGTCCACAACGTTTAATTCCTTCATAAATCAAGCTTCTCTGCACGGCATGCATTATTGATTGAATGAATTTAGAGGAAACGGCCTATTTTTATTTTCCCTTTGATGGACGTGCTTCGCGGCGGTGCACTTCGTTCCCGGCCGCTGCTGCATTATGGAATGTCTCTTTCAAGCAGGCAAATGAGAATAAAAATTACAGCTACCTGAGGGGCCCTGTGAGGATAAACACACCGGCGCCATTATACGGCCCGTTAATTTAATTGTGTTTATTGTTGCCAAGCAAAATAGCTGAGCGGCATTTACGTGTGAAAGGCTGGAATAGTGTTAGCGCTTTAGGTTTAAAAAAAAAAAAGAAAAAAGAAAAAAACAAGTTACTATTCTAATGAAGTGTCTGTTTGGTTCATTCCTTTAAGCTTTGATGACTGCATGCTGTCCACTGTATTGCAAAAGTATTCACATCCAATCAAGTTTTTAATATTTTATGATATTACACTATATAAACTACCATTTATCAGCTTATAAGACTGATATATTAATTTGCTGCAATTTCCTTTAGTAAAATATTTTTTCTGCACCTACAGGACACCCAATGTGGCTCTTGCTCAGGGGCCCAAATCCTAGTAGATCCTGATTAGGCTCCTTGAATCTTTGCATTAATTATTCCTGAGCAGCTTCCATGTTGACAAAAATAACCCCCACAGCATAATGCTGCTATCACCATGCTTGAGCATGAAGGTGGTGTGTGCAGGATGTATGGATTTGGAATGAACCAAAATATCAATAACAGACACCAAATTGGTATAAATACTGGATCCATGCTAGCGTGGAAAGGTCGATTCTTTAGTTTGAGATTCCCTCTTTTAATTGTTTTTATTTTTGCATTAAAGTTTCTCAAATCTACCTCAACAATTTTGTTTTGATTTGCTTTCAAATAATATGTTGCACTTTATTTAGGAAATATTCACATAATTCATGTCATGTTATTAGAATATTTTATATATCCCTATAAACTTTGCCCATATTTAGTCCTATGTTGGAACAAAATTATTCACAGGAAAAAAATCACAAACACACCTAGAGGTCAGAAGTTTGACATATCAAAGTCAAAGTATCAATATTAGTATCGGTATCGACAATATGGTATCAGATATCTTGGCATTGGTATCGGATCAATGCCAAGATATGCGTATAATGGTGTATTGCATGTTTGTTTTTGTTTTTTACATGTTTTCCAAAGAGTTACGTTTTGCACAGTCAGTGGTTGTCAAGTCAACACATCCTTCCACCTGAGCTGAATCCTCCACAGGTGGAATTTAGCAAGTCATTTGATGACCTGTGGGTTTCATTTAATAGAGAAATAGCAGATAGGCAGGTGCATTTTTAAGTTGCATTTTCTTTTCATTTGCCTTATTCTATATTCATTCTACTTCATAAAACGATAAACTACATTGGAATTTGTGTGGGTTTTTTTTTTAACATGACAAAATGTAGGTATATTCGATCCCTTTGCAGGGCATTTTTTCCATCCACATTCCAGAAAGGCAGAGTAAAATGGTAAAACATCCACATTCACCCTCACTCCGATCTCAAAGTGGAAATTCCCACTGCCTTGCCCTGTGTTTTGGTGTGGCATATTTACTCGGCACGCATGTGCGGCATGATAAAACTACAGATACTCATGACCCCAGAGAACTTCAAAGCCTGCTCCGTCCATCTGCTCCTGCTCAGGCCCCAGACTCTAACGGAGAGTAGATGGGCTTTAAAAAAAACAAAAAACATCCACTTAGATATGCAGATATGTTTCTCCCCCTGGTTGTATCCACTCCGGTCCCTGAAGACATCATTAGCTTATCACATTCCTCCCTCCTGCATGAATTTACATCTGGACACTGAGAGGCACTTCAAAGGTGCCAACAGCATGAGTGTTTAAAAACCCCCTTCCCCTCGGCAAGTCTAGGCGAGACCCTTTTCAGGAGCCCGAGTGTGGGAAACCACAGTATCACGGCGAGCGGTGATGTAATCAGGCCCCGTCGCTCGAGATTCGCCAGGCTTTGAGGAAAAATATGCTGATTATGTTTAGAGTGGGCGATCAATGCATTCATTAATTTCCAAGGCGGTGTAATTACGTCTGCCCCTGTCGATTATCAATCTACATACGGCTCACGCCGCAGCGGGGCTCTGAGGAGAGCCGACCAGACGAGTCAGTCAACAACACGCCGAGTGTTTTGCTCATGGAGCTTGGCGCCTTTTTACCCAGCTGTATGGGCGATGTTACAAATAAAGCTGCAGCTCAGTTTTCCTTCAAATTAAGTGTTTGTGTCTGTTCATTTTAAACATCAGGATTTCATTTGAGGCAGAAATGAACACTACTGATTACGTTTGCTCAGGAATGTGGCACATGAAGGATTAACGCTGTTTCCATGTGTTGGTCAGAAGTTCATTATCTGCTCTGAGTTCAATTCCTTATAAATGTGAAGAGCTCAGCTTTCCTTCCTTCTTTTGTTGAATTTACTTATAATTACAGAGGTAATATCTTTTTTGTTGTTGTTTAAGGAGATTTTGTTGTTTGCTTCCCTTTCATATAGTGTTATAGCAACTGGTTGACCACTGGACCAGTTTCTAAAGATCACAAAGTCTCTTAACTAGAGGAAATACAGCAACTAAAACAGGATGTGATGTCATTTAGATGAGAAAACTCATCTTCTGACATGAACAGTTAAACTACATTTCATCCACACCTTCTGTAGTTGTTCAAATGTATCAGGGCTGCAGATGAAAAACTATACCTACACTTTATAACGACGTTCAACATATTTTAACTGGGATTTGTTAAAGTGCAACACTAAGCAGGGCATCATTTGTTCTTTCACAACAAACAATGTTGGATTTAAATGCATTTTTGCTAATAACAGAAAGAGATTAATTCACTTATGACATATTTCCCATGTTACAAGTGAAATAATCTACTAGTGGAATTAGTGCTTCTTTATCAATACTAAATAATTGTTTACTTAAAACAAGCCCTTATGTCTTAATCAAAAGTTGCTTTCAAGTGTACCAAGATATTTTCACTAGAAAAAGACTTGACAAGAGTTTGTGTTTTTGTAGTGTTTGTCCATTTAGGTGATTATATTGTAAATAAGTTGAGACCAGGACATTTGAATCAATAAAGGGCAAAATAAAACATGTTAGAAGCTGCAAAAGACATGTTAGTTACTTTTACGTTGGAACGGCCCAGTCAAAGTCTAAACCTAAACCCGTGTGAGAATCAATGGCTAGACTTGAGATATTCTCCATCCAGTCTGACTGAGGCTGGTCAAAAACCCGCCACTTTTGATTCAAAACTTAGCTGATTTTTTTATGTATGCGCTTTATTAGAAATTGCTTTGGATTTATTTCAGGAACATGGAAAGAGGGAGGAAAAGGTTTAAAAGGGAAAAAAGAGAGAAAGAAGCACAGAGAGAACATAAGTCAACACCCAACTAGTCTGCCTGTAGACCTGCAGAAAGACA
Organism: Poecilia mexicana; assembly: GCF_051168715.1. Taxonomy (NCBI): domain Eukaryota; kingdom Metazoa; phylum Chordata; class Actinopteri; order Cyprinodontiformes; family Poeciliidae; genus Poecilia; species Poecilia mexicana. Next base: position 5,193,726 of record NW_028263390.1, on the reverse strand, counting down.
GGAAAAAAATGGAGCTCTACTAATTTTGAAATGAAGGATGATTACAGATGCATGCTCCAATTACAGATGTTTTCTTTTTGTAAAATAAATAATTAAAACACTATCAAAGTGGCAATGCAATTTATTAGTTTGTGGTTTGTAATATGAAAAAAAAATGTAAAAGCATTCAGAGGACATAGATAATTTTGAAAGACTGCACAGCAAAATGTCATGTGCGATATGACACATGGCAAGAAGATTTATCAGCAGGGCATACAGTAGCTTTAATAATAAAAAAAAAAGTCTAAAATTGATGGGGACGCTGTCAAAAGGCCTAGCAGCACTCAATCAGGGCCATTTCATATGTGGCGGTGCATGCAGTAAGCAAGGTCTCGGATGTGAATTTATCGAGGAGCGAACGCGCGTTCCTCGCTCAATGCTGCCCTGTGCTGATGCCAGGCTGTAAAATCACCGACTTGACAAGCAAGTCCCTGTAGTTCTGCTGAGAGAGGGATGGGAAGCAGGATGGCAGGAGGTGGGAGGGGCCGCGCAGAGACGGAGGGCAAACTGGGAGGGTGGGGAGGTAAAAAAGAAAAGAAAAATCACTCCAACAGAGCTGCCATGTCATCCTAGTCCTCCCACTGTTTAGTATATCAGATTACTGCCATGTAATATCATATTTTCAACTGAAACGTTTCACTGATGTGTTTGTAGTCAAGGTAATACAAAGGAAGCTGTTCCATTTAAGGTTTTCAGGTTGTTGTTTTTTCCAAAGTAAAGATTATTTTCAGCTTTTCTCCTGACTGTTTTCTCCATTTAAAGCACTTTGCTTATGTCATTTTTAAACCTGCATTGCAAAATGTCAATAAATAACTTTAAGTCAATAATTTCTTAATTTTGATGAGAAAGTATTTGTTCCATTGGCAGATTATTTCACTAATAACACATTCTCCCATGTTGTAAGAGAAATAATCTACCAATAGGATTACTTTTCATCAATAAAACTTATAATTAACTTGTTGGTTTTTGTCTCATTTCAAGTTTACTATGATATTTACATTAGAAACTAAACCAAAATTACTTGGTAAGAGTTTGTTTTGCAGTGCGTCGCAGATAAATTAAAATTAAATTTTTTTAAAGACCAATTTTGTTTGGACTTCATAATCTGTTTTATTTATGGCTCTGGTTGAATTTAGTTTTTATTTCCATTTTATTTATTGGTTTTGGTTTATGTTTTATTTGGTGGCTTTATTTAAATATCTTCCAGTTCCTGGGTGACTTGTTCTTTACAAAATTAAACTTCATCGACCTTTGAGAGCACAAACTTGCATTATTTTGAAATTATCAATGTATTTATTTGAAAATGGTCTCAAAACAACAATGTTGTTGTTTATCATAATAGTTTCTGCAACAATTCATCGCCCAGCAAAGTTTATTGAGACATGCCCAGTTAGGAATTAGGAAGACTTTACATATTAAGACCGTTTCCATGGTGAGTATTAATGCATTTGGAGTGGTAAGCATTTTCTGATGGCTTCTGAAGCATTAGCAGACTTTAGCTTCTCGCTAGCAGCTGTCAATAACGTACTGCGCAAAACGCCAACAAAAATCCAATTTGTTTAAAATGTTCTGTACTAAAATATCACTGAGTCATAAGAAAAGCAGCAAAACAAGCCATTTGTGTGTGGACATTTTTGGAAAAATGTGCAGGAACTCTGATGCAGGTGTTAGCATTTTGAGTCTTAATAGCTTCACAGAGCCACATTCCAAGCTTTCAAGATTGCTAAAAAATGACCATGTTGGCAAATCTGTGCTAAACCTCATGCTGAGCTCAGCAGCTCAAACAATAATAATGGCCTTCATTAGAGTGAATTATAACACTTACTTACTCAAAGTCCATTGTACTGTCATAGTGTATGAGTTGAGGAAGCAGAGGGGGGAGGAAAACCAGAGAACAATGCACATCGTGATGGATAGTTCAAAGGAGAACAAAGTTCCTTGAGACACTGATCTTGTATCACATCGACTCTTAATCTTTCTGCGCATGATGTTCGGCAGCAAGGCCAGTCAGACGGATCAGCACTTGTTAAAAACAGCCTTGTCCTTCTACCAGCCATAAAAGGAGCAACGGAAAAAAAAACAACTTTGAAGAGCTCAGCACAGAAGAGATGCAGTGGAGAAGAAAAATAGACAGATGCCAGGAAGGAGCAGGTCCCGGGGTCAGGCGAAAGATGGGCCTGATCCCACCTCCAATCCCTGCAGCTTTTCTTTTGTTTGAAGTCACATCTGGGCCAAATTTCCCCTGTTTCTGACTCGAGCAGAGAGGAAGTCTTCTGGGTGGGTGTGAGGAGGACGCGGCCCGCCGTGGCCTGCCGGGCTAAACTGTGCGAAACTCTGTAGCCGCCATGAGTCACGGCAGAAGGGACAGAAGCCGGGGGCTGGGGGGGAGGTGCAGACACGTAGTCAGAGTTCTTCACGGGGATCCAACGGTGAGGACAAGAATGTGTCAGATAAGTCATTCAGTGACACACAGGAGCAAAGACATGTTTAGACACTGAAGACAGATAAGCAAGGAAAGAACCGGGGGGTGGAGGGAACTAATCGCTACATTACCACATCACCTCAAACGCAGGTCAGCACTGACTCAACATACAGTGGAAAAGAGAAGGAGAAAATACTCAGTGAACTTCTCACCTCAATTAAATTTTGCTCACAGCTTTGAGCTTTGACAATGAAAACTAAAATGGAACACAATATGAAATTAAAGAACTCTTTGATGGAGTATTCCCTTAATTCTTTTCACAAACTGACTGACTTGACTTTTAGTGATGGCAGTGGAGGAAGTGAACGAAGCTGCTCAGTCCAAATATTGAATTAACTTTAACAGCCGCCTCGTTCAGATTGGCACATCTCTCTTCACAGTGGAGGATGGTTGTTCACGGTGCAGGTAATTTCCGGTAAGCTTCATAACGTCAAACTGGCGCATTACATACATCGCAGACTAACGTTAGTGACTGGGTAAAATTTAAACCCTCAGAGTCCACGCCTCCAGGCAGCTCGCGCTTCTCAACAGCCGAATGTCCAGACCGTTTTGACGAACAAGGGGCTGGTTTTTACCGGCTCCGTCTTATCTGAAGTAAGGACGTTCTTCCACATATTTTCTGTCCATAACCTGACAAGCAATTCTTCTAACCACTTTGGGTGTTTTTGCCTCTTGAACGGCTCCAAAGCTCTGGATTTTTTCAACCAACCTTGATATGTCCGAAAGTTGGGATAATATTTCATAATCTAACTCTAGTTTAAACATCTGGAACCTCAATCCATGACCTGTCTGCTGTGTGTCTTGATCTTCAAGATGCTGCTTGTTCACTAACAAACCTTTAGAGAACACCTGGATCGATACCAAGACCAGATCACACACACATTTGATTAGATTACACTTCAGTAATTAGGCAACCTCAAGGGAAGTTGGTTGCACTGGATTTTATTTATGAGCAACAGAGTAAAGAGGCCTCCATACAAATGCAAACCAATTTTTCTAGGTTTTTATTTATACGTTTTACTTCTGTTTTTTTTGTTTTTATGAGAAGGGACAGCTGCAGGGAGAGCGGTTTTATGTTTTCTGTGAATTTTGAGATATACTTTAGAATTCTGGTTGCAAATCATTGACATGGAATTGAAAGCAGAGTGGTCTGACACAGGTTATTGATTCAATTATGAAAGAGGAGGGAAATAAGGAGCTATGGAAGCACGGTGACCTGTCACCTGCTTCTCTGCTGGCTATCTTTAGCTCGGTTGTTGCCGTAGTTTCACCAGAGTAAACCCAGATTCATTTGGAACTGGCAACATTCTGTCCGGAGAAATAATCTCCCCTGTTCTCCCTCTGCTTGACTTCATGCTGTTGTCCATAGAGGACAGAGCGAAAAAACAAAAAAAAACAAAAAAACAAAAAAAAAGTAGACGTTTTAAGAATTCATGCACTATAAAAGTCATATGCTTCTTTGTTTCCAACCAATTTTCTTTTATGCTGCTCATGTGAGTTCAGTAATTCTATTACAGAGGAGCATGAAAACAGGGACTGGATCTATTAAGAGACCAATTATTGCATATTACTAACAGAATTAAAGCATTTACAAAAAACAAACATATAAACAGATTGTGTAGACCAAAGCTGATATATAGTGGGTCAATGAAAAAACATGACTTTATGGTAGTACATTACATCTAACAATCTCGACTTTTATGATTGAATAGCTTTTTGTGTAGAAACGAATAATTATATTTTTTAACATTATATTAAAAATAAATAAATGGTTCATTTGTCTTTGTCAGTCTAATGCAATCCAATTATTTTCTTCAAATGTGGAGATTATAGACAAGCTTTTGTGGATTATATCTTATTACATTTAAATTCAAGTACATACAAATATATTGGAGCATAATAGAAAAGTTCATTTATTTCAAAGCAAAACTCGTATTTAATGGTTTCATCAGATAGCATTATTCCTCAATAATATTTTATTTAATATTTATTTAAATATACCTGCATATATGTATAATTTAGCAAAAGTTTTCAACCACAAGAATGTCTATACAGTGATGATTTAGAAAATTACTTCATCTCATATTTGTTCTTCTGGAGCTTTTTTCTACTAGAGATTTTCTCCTTCCACTAAACTTTCCATTAATATGTAGCTAGCTTCATTAGAAATTACATTTTGTAGCTTCTTTATATCAGTGTTACATTTAAATTATTTTGAAACCCAATTAAAAAAAATTGTCCTTTTGGAACATTCTGCTAAAAAACTTTTTCCATCCACTAAACTTCCAAATATTATGTAGTAGGCTTCATTAGAAGTTACATTTTGCGGCTTCCTTTCATGTTTGATAATGGTATATTTAAATTGTTTGAGACCCAAATAAGCAAATCACTTCACCACATATTCGTCTACCAAACTTTTTCCTGCCACTAAACTTTCCATTAACATGAAGCCATTAGAAATTTCATTTTGTGATGTCTTCTTTTTTTTGCCACTGGTCATTTTTAAAACGATTGAGACACTCACCTTTGGGTTTTTTATTATATATAATCTAAATTAAAAGAACAAAACAAAACACAAATTGTGTCTTAAGTCATCTGCATAAATGTCATTTGTTTGCAGTGAATCACTATATATATATATATATATATATATATATATATATATATATATATATATGTATGTATATGTATGTATATGTATGTATGTATGTATAAACACACACACATCATTTTATAAAGCAAGCAAACTATTGAAATATACCTTTAGTGTTAAGTGCATGTAACTTTATAATTAGAGGCATTCATCACGTTAAACCAGCAGCCTGTATGTAGAACAAGGACCTGTGATGTGAAGCCCAGTGCGTTTAAATAAAGCTCAGCACAGCGGCGGCGTTCTGCTCCGTCTCACCACCACCTTGATTTGATCGGGTCCTTGCAGCTGTTTCAAAGCTCCGCCTGCGCTTGAATGACAATCTGTGTTTATCTTTGGCTTTCCTCTCCAACTAATTAACTAAACCCCGGAACACCAAAACACACAGTCCCTCCAGAACCTTCCCCCTCTGCTCTGACAGCTGACGTATTATTGCGCCGTTTTTAAATTAGTGCTGAGTGGAAGATGTCTCACAACAATTTACACTCGTGTGGCCTGAGACACTTATTAATTGCTATGTTTTAATTAAAGGACAAATTACTCTATCTTAAGCATATAGTGGAGTGTAACTGTCAAGTTTGAGTCTTTATGTGTGAATTACAGCAGGATGATTGAGGGAACCTGCTGGTTTTCTTAAGTTTTTTTACCTGGATTTTTATTTCATTTTTTTAAATTTATGACAGCAGGTTTTGGGTCATCAAACCGGATGTGCGGGCACTCTGGAGATGAGGCTGTTCACTCCCACTTCCACTTCTTCAGTTTCAGATGAAGCACTCTGCCAATCTCTATCCCTCCTGGAGACGTTTAATTGCCTGTGAAGCGGAGAGAGACGTTTTCAGGCTCGCCGTACGTCCAAAAGCAGGCATTGTTTTGGCCCCCCATTATCTATTCTTTTTATTTTTTTTGTCATTCCCCCTTCAGCTTTTGAAATGCTCTCACAGCACAAGAGGTGGGAATTTGGATAAATCCAGGTTACATCAGCAGGCAGGTGAACCAGCTCAGAGAAATAAAAAAAAACAAAAAAAACACAACTAAAAATATAATTATGCTGTCAGACGCTGCTAAGCTGCAGCCTTTAATCCCTCGCCACGTAGATACCGCCGCTTGTCTTCTCCCATCACCAGCCGAAATCCAATATTCTTATCCCCGGCCTTAATATGCGTTTCTTTCCTCTGGTTAATTCATCATCATCATACTTTTTCACGTTATTTATTCTGGTAACAATCACAGTATTGGCCTTGGCACGCTCGAGCGTAATTTAATGCGCTGTGATATTAAAGTCTGGCAAGTGTTCATTTGCTTTCATTTCGGGAATATTGCTCTCAAGTCGAAGCGAAACTCCCCTCCGACAGACTTCTCTCTCTCTCTGTCTGTCTGTCTGTCTCTCTCACGCGCCCGTGGTGTTCCTGCCATCGTTTCCCCTCAAACTAAACGCCCCGGACAGCGTAACAAAATATAGAGCTGATATCATGGAGGGTTTTTTTTTGCGGAGGCCTCTTCCCCTTTAAGACAATCTGCGATTCCATCTGGTCGCCGTGGGTTTTTCGCCTCCCGTCCTCAACTCCCTTCCACTTGATGACCGGTTTGAGAGTAATTTTCCTGAAACTTCCCGAGGGCATCCTTCGAAGTGGCAGCGGGCCCATCTCTGGCACCTGCCACCATGCCCACGTTAATTGGAGCGTGCCACTGTAAATGAATCGCATGTGGCTAATACCTTTATTACTACTACTACTATGAAGTAGTGGTTTCTTAGTTTTTCACATTAAAAGAACACATTTCTATGAATTTTAACCAAGATTTTATGACAACATTGAATTTGAATTGAAATGGTACATGCGTTTTGAATCGCTACAAATGAAAATCAGAAAATTCTACAGAGTCTTTAGTGAATCTACTAGATTCACTAAAGGAATGCAGATTTGGTCAGTTCTTTGCAAAATAGCTCAACATTCGGTAGGGTGGAGAGCATCTCTTTGGTCAAACTTGTACGATTTAATCTCATTGTAGCTTGAGCTGTGTTTTTAGCTCGTTACTCATCTCCCTTCAGTGTTCCGTCTGGGATTTCTCCTATTGAGTTAAATTTCTCCGGTAGAATTTCAGCCGTACCAATTGGCGAACAGAAGGAAGATTTGTGAATGATGTCAATTGGTTTAGAACTGAGGTCTGAAAATAGGGTTTTCACTTAGCAATGCCAGCGGAGAAAGCAAACAAAGCCAGTAAGTCAGTGTTGCATTTGTAAATGTTGAGCAATTGAAGTTGAAGTCAGAAGAAGAATGTTTGAGACACTTTATTGCTGTCAAAGATGTCATTCAGCTTGGTGTTTCTTTCTTTTTGCAGGTTGTTTACAGCCCTCACAATTTCCGCCAAACTTCGTGATATCCAAACGGTAACGCTTTGGTAAAATCAGATGCTATAATTTAAAACTGCAACTGAGTTCATGACTCCAGCAAGCAATTGTTTCCCAATCGTCAATGGTCCAGATACTCTGTACGAAGCAAACGAGGGGCTGGTTTTTACCAGGCTTTGTTGTCCTTTTATTGGACGGTCAACTCTTTTGCAGCCTCTGTTAGTATATTCTAAAAGTACTTTATAGACACCTATAAGCTTCGTCCAAATGTTTGACAAAGATTTAAAAGATCTAGCAAAATAATTCCAAAGACAAACCAGATAAACACCTGAAGGTCATTAGTTTGATGTTATATCAAACATAAACAATAAGTTTCGGTATTGGTATTAATATTGTTGATACTGGTCATGTATTCACTTGGTATCGGATCAATACCAAAATATTCAGTATCACACACAGTATCAATACTTTTACTAGGCACTGTATGAACATTACTGATTTATGTTTTTTTCACAACTCTCTCCCTGTTGACTCTTTTTTTCTTTTTTAAGAACAAAAAAAAGGTGAAGGGGTAAAAAAGGAGGAAGAGTAAAGATAACCGAGGTCAGGTGCTCATTGGCTGGAGTTCACTGTAAAATTCATGACTTTCCATTTTGGCCTTTTCCATTTGTCTCGTACTGCGGTCCACTCTTTGCTCTTAACCTGGCACAAGGCAGATTAATTGCTCTGTCGTATGAAAGGTAGGAACGGGCCTGCGCACCTGTCCGCCGTGCCACTACCCATTAAGATGAATGCGTCCCAGCGTTGGTCTTTATTGGTTATTTATAAGGACCCACTGCCCAGAATAACAGCACTAACAAGAAAGGGACAGGCTGAACGCGGGAGCCAGCGGCGGTTTCTGGCAACGCTCACAGGGAAGTAATAGGAAAGTGTTGACCAAAGTGACATTAACCACGGTGCCCCGCCAGACGGCTCAATTGGGTTGTCATGTCAACGTGGCATGCTTGTCACATAAACATCAGGCTTGGACAAAAGCTGTGTGAAGAGGATTTGCTTATTTTAATGGCTGCAAACGGATAGAAGACATTTGAATTTGTTGGTTTTGGCACCGTTTTGAGTGTTCGTTGTTTCTGGGTTGTTTTTTTTTGGTGTAGTAAAATAACAGTAATTTTATGATTTTATGTAATTTTCACCACAAGGAAAATTTACATATACAGTAATTGACCTCAAGGAAAAGAAAAAACAAACTATAGAAATTTTTTTTTTTTTTTTTTTAACAACCAACAGCTTAAGGTCAACTGAAGGTAGACACTAGATAAGTATTTATGTAATTCTGCTTAATTTCATTTTGCTGTACCACTGTCAACTCTTTTATGGAGCTCTCTAGGTGCCAGGTGTTGAAATGAAAACAAGAACTCTGTTATTTGCATTTATTTCATGCAGGTGAGCTAGCTGCCGTTTTTATGTGTGAAAACAAGCAGTACATCAATTAGTCATAGAAAAACCATCAAACTAGGTTATTCATAAGACCATAAAACCTACAGACAGCCTTAAGCGTCCTCTTCATGAAACCGTTACATGGTAACAGTGTCTACAGTCAGATGCTTCTACAGAACTGCTGTAATACAGACTGCTACAGCAGCTACAGCCATCAGCATCTACAGCAACTTGATAACGAAAATTTAATATGAGTCACAACATTCATTTTACCTCTGGGATTAATAAAGAATACTTATTTTTTTTAATTGACGGTGCAAATATACTAAAATACTAGAAGCAAGAAATCTAAGAGAAACTTTGCTAAAATAGTTGACTCTGCATTTGAGAAGTCATTGAAATCAAATTATGGTTAACATCTTTTCACCTTCATGTAGTTTAGCACAATACAGATACAATTTTTGATTTGATTTCTAGAGTCTAGAGGTAACATAAAACCTTCTGGCGGTCTGGGTTTGGTCAGCGGGCCTTTAGTTTGATACACGTTATCTATTGGAAAACTAACTTCAGAACTTTAATTGGAATAAGCCATTCCTAACACGAAAGATGGTTTTGGCAGCATCATGGTGTGGGAATGCTCTTATTAAGCAGCTGATGGGCGTCGATTGGAAGGTGAATGTGAGTACATGTAGAATGTGGGCAAGCCCAGTCAAAATGTAGACAAATCCAATGAAGAATTTGTAGCAAATGCTGAGAAATTGTGGTATTTAGCTAAAAATTGTGCAAAAAAAAAAAATTAATAATCTTGAGGTCTTCAAAGCTAGCAGAGACATACTGTAATGTTTTCCCAGAGGTTTGATGGTTTAGGCAATGTGCTGCAGCTATTCAGGAAGATCTCGCAAGACGAAAGGCACTCTACTGAAGTTTGAAGAAAACCATTAGCGGAGAGGAAACGCGGCATTCGCAGCGCTTGTGGGGTTGGTTTGCTCCTGTCAAATTTGATCTTCCAGCAGGCCGGCATTGCGGGAGTTTACTGCCTGCGAGCTAATATTTAGTAGCGACTCGAGATGTCTGATAGCTAATGAGAGGACAGGCTTTCACAAAGCCACAGCGCCCCATTGATCCCCCCTTCTTATCATCAGCCTCATCAGGGTGCATTCACTAACTTGGCAGGGACCCTGATTGCATGGTTAGAAATTCAAGTGGTGGATGTATCAGGTTTGATATGAATATTATGCGGTTTGCCCACAGGGACAATTCCATTTGTAGAGCCTTACCTCCCTACTCTGGAACTTTTTGCATTTGTCACTTTGCATTTGCTTTAAGGAGCGAAGCTTTTAAGCACTCCCAGTAACAGAAAGCATGCTTTGCTGGTGACATGGCTGTGATCTCTATGAAAGCCATCTGGAATATAAAAGTTCTCGGCTTGCGTTTTAAAAGCATGTTTTGTGCTTTTTTTTTTTTTTTTCAAATTTCCTGGTCTGATGCGGGTGTGGTAGGGTGTGGGGGAAAGCGAGTAAATCAGCTCATGCACACGCTCAAAATGCTTTGAGGACGATGATGACGCGTTAAATTTAGACACAGTGAGAGTTAAACACTTGTCTGTCATCGCGGCAGCGCGCGTCCCCAGACGCCCCCTCGCATTTCCCCATCTGTGTATAAAAACAGATGTGGGCGACGCTGTTCTTTGAGTGCGTTTTAATCTTCAGACCCCCTGCCCCCACACACACATTAAAAAGAGTCTGTTTTTTATTAAATACCGCGTCAATGTACGTAATCGGCCCATTAAACGACGCATTTCGGGCTCCCGGCACGAGCCGTCAGCATGCGTTCGCCAACCCACCACCGCGATTGGCGGCATGGCCTTGGCGCGCACCAGCCAGGGTCGGCTCCTGCTGTCGAGGGATTTGTGTACACAGGCTGTGGAGAGGGTCTGCGAAAACATTAACGCGAAACGGAGCGTGAACGCGCGCCGCACGGCTGGGATTTGCAGGTGCCTCGTTTCCCGCACACTGTAGGTCTTTGTTCTGCCACGACCTCGGTCCAGACGCTCCCGTCTGACGGCGAGGTGTGGCCCGCGAAGGCCGACTGGACGGGTTGGCGATTGTGAAAGTGATAGAAACGGTCTTGGCATCCGTCGGTATCTCCTGGGTGCCTGCGAAGTGGGAAACAATAGCTGACGAACGGCCAAAACTCCGGAAAAAACACGACGGAGGGAATGGCAAAAAATCTCCCCCGTTGTTATTTAAAACTGCTAAAAGCTAGCAGGTATTTCTCATGACTATCTGCTTTCCTCCTGAGTGTCTGGTATCTGCGGAAAGTTGCAGAAGGTAGTGCTAAAGGTAGGCGGCATGCAAGGGCTGCACGTGGAATCGTTTTAGACCGACCGTATGTGAGAGGGATGTGAGGAGAAACATCGCTCAATGTCCTCTTCAATGTATCTCTTGGAGAGAGTGTTAGCACATGTTCGGTTCCCTGGCTGCCCTGCCCCACAAGTGTGTGTGTTGGTGTGCGTGTGTATGTGTCTGTAACCGGCCTTGCAGCAAAGCAACTGCCACGTTAAGGTGGGGGGTTGAGCAGAAATACACCCCTGAGACTTGAGTCCTGGCTCAGGTCCAGCTCTCCTGATATGTTAACAAGAAGAACTTGTTCTTATCAATGGGCTGCTTTATTCCTATTCCACACACATACATACACACGCACACACACACACACACACACGCACACGGATCAACAAAAATGCTAACATCAAAAATTCCAGTACTCTTGCTCGCAACTACACACAGCAACACACACACCCAGATAGACCGACAGAGGAGAGAGTCAACCGGCCTCTGAAATAAACACAAATGCACAAAAGTCATGCTGGACCTCATGTCGTCTGTAGAAACACACCGATACATATTTTCTGTGGCCAATTCAAGATTCTCAATTTTTTACAGCTCTGGCTCGTCAATACTGATTGTTTTGTCGAGTCCAATTTCCATCAGTAACAACAGAATACCTTTTTTCTCGCCTCCTTTTTTCTGCTTAAATTGAACAACTTATTTTTAGTAAAGTTAATAAGCCCAGAGTTATGGAAGTGACTGCCTCGCTGAAACGCATCAAATGTTGATAAATCTTCAAGATTATGGGATAGTTGGATCTGTATAGATGGCCTACGTTCAGCTTAGCTCTCTGATGTCTATGATACCCTCTTTTTCATACTAAATCCTCTAAAAATAACAATGTCCATCTTAGTCTATGAGTAACTATCTTATTTTCTATTGGTTAAGAAATTAAGTCGATTATTAATTATTTGTAACTTGAAAAAAAAGCCATGATATGCTCTTCTGGTGTTTGTAATCAATTATTTTTGTTAGAACCAAAGGCAAAATTATGAGATGTTTGAGAGAGTGTAGTTGGTGAGAGATTAGAAATGGAATTTATTTAAAATAAAGAAAATGATTACAGAGTTGACCTTTTTGGCTGTGGTTATCAGCGCTTGGCACGCATGTAGCCTGTAGCAAAACAAGCATAATTAGCGCAGTTAGCATTACTAACTATAAATTTCAAGTAAGGCAACTAGACCGATATCTCACTTTGTGCTGGAGCAGACTGAATGAACAGATGCAAGATTTCTAGAAGCTTGACTTGATTTGTAAATAGCTCTGGTAGCTAACAGGCTTCTTTCCTCAGTAAGAACACCACACCAAAATGGGTGGCTGTCATTGGTCCGGCGTTAAACTGGTGCCGTTTTCACTGCCGAATGCCAAGAGCAACACCTCCAACATGCCGGTTTGTTCTTTGTACCAACATTTGGGCTACGTTTTGTCCATGTGCGACTTTGTATGTGGCCTTTTCATGGCTGTTTGGCTCAAAAATCCACATTTTGTTGCTTTTATATGTGGTACTAAATCCCATACGCATCTTGTCACACGGTCACATCGCATTTTATCCATCTTTTGCGTCGCTGATGCGAGGGGCGAGTCATAATTCTGCCCCAGAAGAAGGCAGGCGTGGTAAATCCAGACGTAAATGATGCTTCATGGAGACCAACAATCAATTGAAACCATCAGCAGCAGCAAGTTTTAAACCCTGGAGTTTATCTACCCAACTTACAGAATTGTACTATTACATTGGTTTAAGCAATGGAATAAAAGAAGCTTACTATCTCCAATCACATCATATATGAATACGTGCCGATTCCAGCTCAGTTCTTACTGTACTGTAGAAAACTGTTGGAATCTCCCACTGTACGCATTTACGGTGCTATTGGTGTCGATAAGGAATGATTAAGATTAAAAGTCATGCCGTTCTTCTTGTAGGATGGGTTGTTTTTGCCACATGACAAATGTTCAGGATTGTCCTCACGTTTTTTTCTTCCGCACCACAGCGTTCGTGTTGAAAACAAGCCTGGGATGGCTCTGTTCGTCCCGCTGTTTGCCTCAAAGCCTGCGTCATTACTTAAAGCCGGGACCTCGGTCCTATTGATACCTTCTCCATCGATCCCCTCCCCTTCTGCTCCTCGCCCACGACAACAAGGAGCGTGCCAAGCGGGGCCCGCTCGTTAAAAAAGTCTGAATTCAAAACACCTGCTGAGAGGAGAGGGCTGAGTGGCGCTGATAAACAACACCTCAGAGCGCTGATGAGAGACAGGAGAGGGAATCAAAACAAAAGGTAAAGTCGGAAGGCTGAAGGAAGAAAATGAACCGAGAGACGCCGGGAAACAAAAACAAGCAGAAGATGTCTTGGGCCGATCTGAGCTTGATAACCGAGGGTGCGATCCGTTGCAAGCAAAAGATTTAATCACTGATCTGCATTTTTTGATGTTAGCAAAAAGAAAAATGCAGATATGGCAACATTTTAAGCACATAAACTCTGTTGTTGCCTCAGTGGGAACAGTTCCAGCATCCTGGATGTAGGCCGGAGCAGTTCTCGGTGAGCCCCTCCCTCTGCCTGCTGCCAGCCAATTAGAAGGCAGGAAATCGTCTCAGACATAGCTGTGCAGTGAAAGGAAACTTTGTATAAATTCACACCCCTGCAATTAAAGCAACAAGTCTTTTGGGGAATGCTTCTAACAGCTTTGTGCATTCTTCTTTAGAAAGGATTAGAATCCCAGATGGATTAGATGGAAACCATCTGTGAACTGAGTCTCTTTTTATATATATATATATATTTTCTCTTGAGGTGGGACTCTAACAAAAAATTTTAAATCGAGTTAATTGCAAATTCTGTAGTTAATCACAAACAAAATGAGCAGAATTTTAAAGTCAAAAACCCCTTTTGCTGCTAAATTTTTGCAAAAAAAAAAAAAAAAAAAAAAAAGACACTTGAGCTAGCTATTGTTTTAAATCTGTTATTTGACTTATTCATCCATCAAACTGGTGTGAAGGGCCATTACAGCCGTTCATCTTTCAAATGTTTCGTGAACCTCTGATCATTCATGGAACATCTTTGAAAAAAAATTGTCTGAACTGGACGAAGCGGAGACGTCTGTGCTGCTGCTACTTGTTTACCATTCAGACGGTAGGTTAGGCTGGAGCAGCTTTGCTGATAAGCTAATGTCTTTTAGCACAACTTGAACACGGCTATAGTCTTTTTCCAGCATCTCTGAAGCAAAAATTAACATTCTGAGAGAAGCATCTTTGTCGACCGTTGCCGTTTTCGGATGTTGCTCGTGCGTCAGATTTACAGGTGTAACGGAAACACGCAAATCCAGAGATTCTGGCCACAACCTTTGGCTGTAAGAATCAATTTAAAAAACACAAGATTGCATTAAAATTCGTAATGTATTGAAATTAACACTTAACAGTCCAGATTTGTGGAGTAAACAACTGCAGTTCTCCCACCTGTGTGGATCACTAGACTATGGAGGGCCACATAAACAGAACTAGCAAGGTAACAGATGTGTGCTTTAATATAATTTTATCAATCAAATAAAAGCAGGTTTTATATACTGCTAAATTACACGAATATGAAAAGATCTTCAACATTATTTAATTTTAAGAAGGACTAATAGAACGCAGAGATGGGTATTAATATTTTAACAGTTTCTTCATGGTTTTTATCTATAGATTCTGGTTCAACTGGCCCATTGAGAACATTCCTGATCTTCATGTGACCCAAAGTGAAAATCAGTTTGGCATCCCTGTCTGCCTCCCTGATTGACAGTCAGTAGACCTGCAGCTGTTCCATACTCTCCCTATCGTCCCGTTGATGCAGCAGTCCTCAGTAAGACATTCAAAGCCTGGGATAACTCTGCTTTACAACTTTATCTCAGCACATTTTATTGGTAAATCTGGGGAGTAGCTGTACTCTGTATGCCTCTCTGCATTATAAAGGACACAAAGTGAACTTCTGGAGACAGAGAGAGAGAGAGAAGCTGATGAAAACAAAAATGTGACACCACTGTTTCTGCTATCTGACGGGAGTTAAAGCACAGAGAGAACCGAGCAGCGTCTCCTCCAGGTCGGCCGGCTGACACCGACTCGGGGTGAGGCAGGGCACCACGTTGCCCCCACCGTCACCTGCCCACCTCCGTGGAGGTGGGCCGTGGGGTAATTATAAGCTCCTACACTTTCTCCAATCCTCTCCATCGGCGACTCCTCCACAGACCTCCCATGCTTCCTCCCGTGTCGCAATCAGACCCGTTTACTTATGCCAACAGAAAAGCCTTCACTTTTTCATTTTTCGTCACTCGGACTGCTGCCCACATCCAGCACACACACAGAGTGTAAAACACAACTCCCACTCTCAAATAGTACCAAGGCCAAGTGCTGCATTACTCACACTCTGTGTCATTTGAACAAAAAGCGTGAGGCTTGTGCGGAGGCAAGATGTTAATACTTTTTCCCTCAGCACAGTGTTATTATAGCTGGAAGGGTCTGAAAGATCTGCCATGTGGTTGACACCAGCAGGAGTCTCTTCTGTCTGATCCTAGAAGGTTTTTTTTTTTTCTTGCACAGGAAGTCACACTTACCTGTTGATTTTTAGAAAGCCACCCGCAAAAGACAAAGCATGTGGCCGCCTACAGCCACCCTCGCTTCCTCCGTTGTCCTGAAACACGCGCATTGTGCTGCGTCCTTCATCACGCGGCTCACTCTTGGGTTTAATGAGGACTATTATTGCTTATTCTGCTCTGAATCAAAGCCTCCGTGCTTTTAGTTAGGAGTGCAAACCCTAAACTCGGAGTGCTGAAGTAATTAAAATCCTGCTGTGTTTGTTGTATTTTCAGTTCTGGTGGTTGCAACCTGGGACTTAGTCGGGTATAAGAGTCGGATTAAAGCAATTAAAAGAATTAGAACTGGATTCTTGGTGTCTGGATGACAAAGGGTCCAATATGAGATTTTGATGCAGGGAAAAGTTATGGTGCGAGTCACAAATGAGACTTTATGCAGAACCAGTCAATGAATTACAAAATTGAAAAAAAAGACTCATTACAGCAACTCAATTAACTAAGCATAACACATTATGTAGACTATTGTGCACAGAGTGATGTTTTCAAGGCTTTATTTCTGTTAATTAGGATGATTTGCTGCTTACGGCTAATGACCATATGACATTTAATATCAGAATATTAGCATATTAAAATAACCCCCAACCCCTCAGATCTTTCCAAGCATTAACCTGGAACTATAAGAGGGATAAATTGGGCGTTTTATGTATTTTCCAGGCACATAGTGTCATTGTATAGCATAATCAAGTAACTATGTCGCCTTCTGTTGTAAAATTGCTGCATATATCAAACATAACTTAAAATAAATTTGACTTTGCAATTTAATGCCTTGGAATTGGCCTCCGTCTCTTTAAGAAGCTCCTGCTCTTACGACAATCCGCCTTCAGCGCGTCTTCACAGCAGTGTGAAGATGTAAACAGGATGTCGTTTACAACAGTTTTCAGCATTTAGGGACTCCCAACTGGTTGCCACGGGAGATTCAAGGATTTCGCAAACATGCATGAAAGAATCAAAAGCAACACTCCAGGTACATGTTGATTAGGGAATAACATAACAAAATAGAAAATGAAAAATACTTCATCTTCCATGCAGAAATACGGACTTAATTAAAATGTTTAATTCCTGCTTAAGGCTTATTTTCAAAAAGTACTTGTAATCTCAAGTCTCATTGGGATAAATCTTAGCAAAATAAAAATTTTGAGATGTGTTTTTATCCAATGTTTTTATTTTTTATCCAATGGAATTTTAAGGAGGTTCAACTATAAAACAATGACACTTAAAGTGTAATTTTATTCTTTACAGAACTAGACCCATACGAGACACCAAGCAGTTCAGGCTTAGGAAAAGACGACCAGCTCTCATGTGTAAACATGCTGTGACCCAGACGAGACGAGAACCTGATGACGTTAACAATATAATTAACTATCATTACAAACAGAGACTGACAGAAAATAAGTAGACATGAACATAGCCTGGTGTTGAATCATGTTGTAAACCCTCAAATCCTGTTTTATGACCAAACATCTTCGTGTTGGTAGTTTCACTTTTTACCCGTCACTATTTCTGATCGTGTGATCAAAATTTTTGATCTTTTTTTTTTCTTTAACTAGCTGCTAACAGGAACTGGAATCTGCTTTATAGTTTCCTATTCCTAGTTTTACACTTTCATCTGGTTGTCTGGCCAAACGCCAAGTGGATAATTCTAGACGGAACAGAGATCCTGAAAATAATGTTTCATATTTCTAAAACTTGTTATTCTCACAACATTTTCATTTTTTATTGTTCCTTTTGGTATTTTATGCTATATGGTCGGGTTCAGCCTTGATATCACCTTTTATGTTAAAAATCTTGTGCTCTCAGGAACCCAATATTGTGGCTCGTCTCCTGTTGCGATCTGGATGCAGCGCTACATCCATCAGCTTCTTGACAGAATATCCAGTTTTGCTGTAGAATATTTCATCTGCTCCTGGAACAAAGTGCTAAAGGATACAGGGGGGGGTTGACACTAGGAAATATGTTTTATTATAAGACAAACTTTTGATTGATTTCCTTGCTGTTATGACTGCTGGCATCTTTCTTGGAATCTATTTAAAAAATATCGTGTTTATCTCGTGTTTGGCATCACTACCAAAAAAATTATGCAAATATCAGTTAAATCTGTTAGCATTACTATTATTGAAGTCGTACCATTAGGTGTTTCTCTCACAACGTTATTCCAGAAGGTTTTATGAACATCTACTCAATTGAATATTACTATGGAGCAAAAGTCATTTTAGCTGAGAGAGTCTGTTTCCAGTGAAGTTCTGCTCAAGCAACCATGGAGCGTTTTTCCAAATGCCTGCAGCGCTTCTGAGAAAATCTCCTTAAACTTGAAACAGTTTACACAGCCGGGCCGACTGAGCACACAAACACACAACTTTTTACTTTCCCCCGCTCCATTCCTTGCTCTGCTTCCTCATCTACGCTCGATCCGATTTCAGCCAGACGCCGGCAGTCCTTCCTCTGGGCTTTGTCAGGCTGCAGGCCGCCGGGCCATTTTCACGCGCCGGAGCGAGAATGAGGTATTCCTAATGACTCTGCACTCCGATAGTCTTCTAGTGGTGCCCAGGACTTCCAGCCAACGACCTTCTGATGTGACATAAGCACTCATCGGGCCATCCCCGTAACGCCACGGATCAGGCAGAAACAACGCGGGGCCTCCGAGTCCGGGCAGCTCGGCAGCAGGCGAGCGTTAGCAGATGGAGACATGCTGATCAGAGGAATTGTTTCAAAGGTCTTTTCTTCTCTTCCTATAATGAGGTGCTAATTTTTTAAACACCTATATTGTCCCTGGGGAGAGCTTGAGTAAAAAAGCTCCTTTCATTCAAGCTGAGGTTTGTAAAGTATTCATAATGTAATGTATAATTAATATGCTCGTATTAAAAATATTTATAATCCTCCAGAAATGAGTAGCTGTGAATGTGTCCTTGGGCGTTAAGGAACCTTAAAGCTTTAAGATTTATACTTTATACATTTTTTTTTTCTCTTGGCTTTGTGAACTTTAAATTATTAAATATACACGACTGGACTATTTTAATACCTTCTATGTTTTATATATATAAAGTTTTACAAAGTTATAAAAGAGTTTTACTGCAATAGAAAATTATTTTAACCTCTGCTTTAAATGTTATGCTACAGTGATGGATGAAACATTGATTATTTTGTATTATTTTTGAGCTATTTTACTTCCAAACTAATTATAATAGGTGCCATTATTATTGTTATGCAAGTCAATATATATTTTAGGAAGTTCTGTACATTTTATAATAACATTTCTCAATAAATCTACTTTCAACCCTTGTTGGGTAGTAAT
Source organism: Poecilia mexicana (assembly GCF_051168715.1). Classification (NCBI taxonomy): domain Eukaryota; kingdom Metazoa; phylum Chordata; class Actinopteri; order Cyprinodontiformes; family Poeciliidae; genus Poecilia; species Poecilia mexicana. The sequence goes on along the minus strand of NW_028263390.1, from coordinate 5,174,482 downwards.
GCTTATTAAAAATAAAATTGAGGTATTTTTTGTTTATTCCTATTGATGCTCCAGAGCATTTGTCTAATCTTTAACTGAATGTGCATCAGAGAATATTTTACTTCCTGATAAGTTTATGACCCAAAGACGAGGAAGTTTGTGGTTGTTTGATTATGAATAAACTAGGCTTTGTTTAGACCTGGTGATCGCGGGTCAGATGTGATGAAGAGAAAGCAGCCGACAAAACTCTGATATGAACTTAGATACGAACTGCCTTAAGGACTTTCAATGTTCATTCATAGTATTTTTAGCTACCTTAGTCAAACAAGCTATGTTACACTCAGACATATCTAATTCTTACTATATCTTCTTAGGGGCATGTTTAATGTTTGTATAATGTCTAATTAGAAAGGGAAAATAATAAAAGAATGGAGTGATTTCACACCGTGTTATTACTGCAGTATTTGTGAGAAGTTTATATATTTACATTCCTTAAGAGGAAAATATGGAACAACATCCATGCGTAGTGCAAATGCAAATCTTTCAGTGTGTGCTGATTCAATTTATAAGGTCACGATTCAATTCAGAAAAAAATTTTAATTCAGAAACCAATTTTTGTATTTAAACCATCTGGAGATTCTGCTTAAATTATGTGACCGACGAGGAAATGACAGTTTAAACAGAGCATTTATTGAGAACAATTTAAAAGTTTCTATGCTGCATCAAGTTTATATTGAAATAGAGATAGGTTTGTGCATAATGTTGTGTAACAAAAATGACCAGTATTAGGTTAGCTTAGCTGCCTGGTGAAAAAAAAATAAAAATCAATGAAGTATTCAAACTTTTACACACACAAAAAAAAAAAACTAAGCAGACAAAAATGGAGCGTTTTGAATCGATTCAGAATTCACAGGACTAGAAATTATAAATCTCTATTGAATTTTTTTTCTGCACCTCTAATGCATAGACCCAAAGACAACACACACAAACTTTGCTGACACCAGTGCTCAGTTACATGTAACTATACACTTATATGGAATATGGGCGTATTCAACTTATCCCACTGTGTAGAACTGCACAGCGTTGTGGCTACATCGATCCAAAATAAAAAGAAAGAAAAAGAAAACAAGGTTTAAGCTTTTTAATCTGCTTGTTGTACCAAATTGAGCGGCACTTTCAATCTCATGTCTCCCTGGCTGGTTTTACTTCCACTTGTACAAAACTGTCAGATGGATTTTAAGCCCCATAGTCCTCAACATGAACCTGTAGTCACATTGTACGGTGCGCGCTTTTGCAAATGAGAAAAATGTTTTCAACAAAGCTCGTAGGAGAGGCTTGTAGGGTGGTCAGAAAAACATTTATTAGCTTCAGATATTTATGTTTGACTCCATATAAAACAAATTTGAGTGTGCGCTTTACTAGTGCTGCCATATTCAAAGACAACCGACTAACAATGGCAGAGGGCGTTACATGAGAAAGCCTTGGCATCCCCTGTTTTTCTAAAAACGTTATGGTGGCACATCGATCCATGTGATTATGGATTAGAAATCGTGAGTTCAAGAGCAAAGAAACTGCATCTGTTTTCAAATGTGGTGAAATGAGCAATTTAAATGTCCCCTTTGCAGCCAGCGTTGATGTACAGTGGAGAATACTTCACAACCTAACACCTCATCTTCTTAAACAATGGCCGAATGTGGTGCCAACTCTCTGCACTGGAGCTGCAGCTCCGGAGCGCCGTCGTGCCTCGCTTGGCCCAAACTGCCGCCCGTTGAAACTTTTCTTTAGCAGCTGCGTGCAGCGCTTTCAAACATCTTAAATTTGTTTTCCAAAGCCCAGCTGAAAGATGGCAGCTCTGGTGCAGAATGTTGGTTGGAATTTGAATCTGTTGTTTTGACAGCAGCACGACATTACAGAGGATTTTCTGCTGTTTGTCAATGTTAGAAAGGAATTTTTCCTGTGCCAGTTCTTTTGAAACAACATGCTCTATTCTTGCAGTAGATTTTGGTTTTTCCAGCCTCTGCCTCTTGGCCTCAGCTTTCGGTCAACAGACGACTACTAACAGAGATTATACCGCGCCTTGTTAAATCTGGATAGATCACATGTCTATTGGTTTTGCAGTCTTTATAAGGAAAACACCAGAAAGGTAAGGCAATTATGATGATTTCACTTGTAACTAGATAACACTGAACGATCATAAATTGTTGAAAAGCTTGTTTGTTTCACTTCAAATTATGCCATATTTGTAGAGGAAATACATTTGTTGATTGAGCAGCAAAGTTAAGTACAAGGGTTGACAAATCCTCTCCACTAATGCCAAGAAGCTTTGTTACAACAAAAAACAAATTGCATACATTCACTTACTGTGTGTAGAAACTTAAATATTGATCCCCTAATAATTAGATATGCCAATACAATTACGAGAAAAGCAGCACACCCTGTCCTGATATTGCAGAAAACAGAATTTGACACCCTTCATCCAAATATACACGCTCTGTTCAAAACGGGACAGAAGTCTTAGGCTACGTTCACACTGCAGGTCTTAATGCTCAGTTCCGATGTTTTGCTAAAATCTGATTTTTTTCCCCCACAACTTCTATGTGAACAATTTATTTCTCCAAAGAAGAACGCAGGCGTCACACCAGCGCACTGTTCACAGATACCGCGCGTAGAGGGATCGATTTTGAAATTATTTAGCGATGGGAGCTAACAGTATTGTCACAAGATCAAACAACGCAAAGGAAGCTAGTAAAAAGAAGGTGCAACTAATAGAGATGGTTTATTTGGAAGCGTTGTCGAAACCGGGAGTGGTGGGACTGTGATGTAAAGGGCTTCAGTAGCAGACTTGTTTCATGAGTTCAGACTTTTCAAAATTCTAATTTTCAGCCACGTTACATCCGGTTTTACCGTGTTTAGCTTCTGCTAGTTCATAGTTATGACGCAGGTCTCACATGAGTGATGTAAAAGTCACATAAAACGTGACATTTCCATTCAGACTGTAGATACAAATCCGATTTAATTTGGAACTGACAAATCAAAAATATTTTAGGGGTGAAAATATCGGAGTGGGGCCAGTCAGACTGCCATGGTGAAGCCTTATAGGGGTTGTATTTACCTGTTGAGTGAACGTAGCCTAAGTGACACATTTTTCATTTGACTTGATGTTTCAAAGAATGAGCTTCATATGAATGTTTCTTTTTTTTTTGCCTAGCATGCAAAGAGTGAGTGGGTGTGTGGTCGAGCTAGGAAGCTACATCACTTTGTCTAATATGGTGAGGCTAGCCATTTGACATACAAGTTTTTAAAATCTGAGAAAAAAAATTTTCACACAAAAACTGCATGTCGACAAGGGATGTGAATATAGGGAATAATTCTGGCTTATTGTAGGTACTTCCTGGCTAACATGCAGCGGCTAGGTGCTGAGTGGCATCAAAAAGCCCCGATCCTCCTCCACTTTAAATAAGTGTTTAGGGTAAAATCGAGCTCTTGACCCCCATTGTTTCTGCGCTTGGTCATATTTGTCCGTCATCATCACAGGTTCACGCTGAACTTCACTTCCTACAGCATATCGATGTCTGAGACAAAATAACACGGCGGGCGTGCAGAGACACACACTTAGAATGTCATCACAACGTGGGTTCATCACCTCCATCAAGAATGAAGCAACTCATCATCTGCTCTAGAAAAGGACACACACACACACACACACCTAACTCCCACAGCTACGTTTCAGTTTGTCATCTGGGCACACCAAGATGTGAGACGTCTTTGCCGTACTCATCCCCTGACAGTGCGGCTCCTCTGACATTTACCCAAAGCAAAACAAATTCCACCCATGAGTGCGTTTCCAATACACACGGAAAAAAAAAAAAAAAAAAAAACGTTTAAAGCCATACCCGGAGTAATCAGAGTGTAAGAGCGTCCCTGGATAATACAGGCAACGGAGGAAGAGGATGGAGAACGAAGCTTCCTCGCTAACTGACTGGCGATATTTTTGCGGCGGTGCAAATGAGGCCATTTTACTGCTGATAACGACGCAGGTTTCCACGGTTTAGGGGCTAATTTACAGAGGAAGACCGCTCCAGACTTACGGCCCATACAAGTTGAGTACGGGCCGTATGAGCTTTGCTTTCAAAGCAAAACGGACTCAATAAGCCCTTTTTTTTTACATGTCTGGGCCCATTTATGTGAAAAGCGTTGTGTAACTCCTCCAGAGGCTCCCTCTTTCTTTCTCTTTTCTTTGTACCCTCCGTCCTCCCTTCCCTCTCCACCATATGGGAGATTGAGACACAGCATGTTTTGAGGATGGAAAATTGATTATAAATAGATGATGTGGGGATCCACGGTAACGACAGGCGGAGAGTGCTCTGTCCCACATTGCCCATGTCTCAGCTGAAATGATGCAGCACTCTGATGCTTTCCAGAGTATACTCCTATGCTTTAATGCTAGTAAGTCTATATGCCTCTAGGGAGTTTGATTGGGGGGGGGGTCACCTAATGGGCCATCCTCTTCCTCTTTGCCTTGGAAGAGCGTCAATTTCTTCTTCTTCCCCTACCCTGCCACCCGCCGCTTTCTGTTTCTCTTTCCAGAAGACTGGTTACAATAACTACAGCTCTCACAAACTCCGGTCAGAGCCCCGGCTGTGCGAAGAGATGGAGGAAAAGTATGCACGTAAACCCGACCTGCACATCCAGAAGCCCGCACACGGTGACTCACGCCTTGGAATCCTTCAATTTGAGGGTAATAAATTGCAGCAGGAAGCAATTGTGTCACCGATGTGCTGAGGGAGATGAAATTGAAACCCGGCTCGGTGACAGTGGCACGCTCTCAAAGGGGGAGAAGCACCCAGGCGGCCCCTCGCTTTGACTACAGGGAGACGAGCTGAAACAATTCCCAGAGTCCCCCCTCACCCTCAGTCTTTTGCAATGCCAAGCCTTTCTCTGGGTCATGAAAATGTTAGTCAGGTTGAGCACTCTTGGCAGTGGAACTGCATCTACATACACGTGTCAAGCAATAACCTCCACTCCCTTATTCTTTTTTTCTCTTCATGCAAGATGAGAATTCGATTGACAGCAGCAGCATCTAGTCGAGTAATTGTGCAGGCAACCAAACAGAGATATTGAAATGCGATTTCTGCATTAAACAGCCACAGGAGGTTCTTATGATGATTGAAATATGTAGGAACACACACAGACTCGGAAATAGACACACACCTATGCATTGCCTTGTGAAGGTTCTCTTATCGCTTGAAGTATTTCAGTTTGTCACATTAAAACCAAAAACTTCGATGGCTTTTATTGGGAATTTTATGAATTAACAACGCAACCCTCTTACCATTATACCAATAAATAAAATAAAATGCTTCTTGCCTAGTTAGAAATGTAGGAAACGTCTCAACTAGGACAGTTTAATCCAGGTCTTGTAAATTCACTAAGTCCACTGAATCAAGGCTCCGTTGTAACTCTGGAGGAGCTGCAGAGATCCAAAATCTCAGTGGCAGAATAATTTGGTAGGAAACTTCTGATCACGACCGTGTCCACAGCCCAGATTTCTAAATGAGTAATTTTTCAAAGAAGTTACTTTAATGATCGGAGGTTCCTGAAATACTTGAACGCTGAACGAGTCTAATTACAGACACTCCAATCAGCTCAATGAAAAATCTGAACTAAGTCCCACCACTACATGGATATATAGCTCCTCCCTCTGCCTTACTGCTCAGCTGATGGGCGGCTATGTTTGCTCTGACTGCAGGTGGCATTGGTGACATACACACACACACACACACACACGCACACGACTCCATCTTTGGCCCCGAAGAGAGAAGTCAATCTGATTCCCCCCAGAGCAGTGAGGGGGACCCCCAGCGTAACTGGATAAAGTTGGTTCGCGAGTGGAAATGCAGTCAGAATCTAATAAGAGCCCAACTCGCACTCAACATAAACCGTACCTAAACAAGGCCCACGCAACGTGGACGTCCTTAAGCAGGTAATTTGGTCGCTGGCCGGGTTTAAACCACCATTATTCTGTTACGTTCCCTCACGGCCCTCTGCTTCGCTCTCCGTCTTGCTCCGCTCCGATTCCCTCCACGGGAGAAAGAAAGCAGACATTTGCTGAGCTCGCAAATTCTCTCACAATGATGCTGTAGTCTGCGCAGACAGCTGATTTCAAATTCTCAACCTCGTCTGTAACGTCTTGTTTTATTCTAAGGCAATTATGTTGTTTTTTCTCTCATGCCAGATAAAAAAAAATAAACAGCATGTGTCGAGAGCGTCAACAAAGACTCGTTTAAAAGCAGGCGGACAATAGGATTGGCAGAACCTTGTTTTCTCGCTAAGTCTGTGGATATCAGATAACGCGTAGTGTTTTATTGGGTGACAGATAAATAAAGAATAGCAGAACAGCGTGTGGGAAGACAGACACCGGTCTAAAAGCCCTCCATTCATCCCTGAGTTATGTTTCAGCTGGGTTGCAGTGTCAGATTGGACCCTAATCTCCTCCAGATGCCCCCACAGAACAGAATTATCCCCACCCGCGCAAGACCAAAACAAGGACAGAACCTTGAGAAGGCGACTGATTAGCTAGCAAAGCTGTAGTTGTAACTCGCTCATGCATCTCCTTGGTTTTGTTTCTGTGCATCATTGCTTTCTAGTCCTGACTGACTGTATTTTCTATAGCTCTTTATCTTATTCCTGTTCCTTGATGGATGGGAAGAAGAAGGGAAATATATGCATAGCCCTGTGATGACACACCACCTGCTTTTATGTTGGATTCTCAAACAGATGTGCCTTCTCTCTCTCTCTGGCGTTATTGGGCGTATTAAAGTGCGGCGTGGCTTTGTCTCCCTGACTTTGTAAATACAAACACCCACAACATCATTTGCAAAAGGCAATTCCATTTCCTGCTCTATAAACTCGACCCACCGCATTTGTTTTCATGGAATCAATAAAAAAACCAACCTGAAACTTTTTCAGTGTGTGAAGGACAGCTGGTGCCGTCGACGCTCCGCGGGGGGTGGCAAAACCCCGGATTTCATCATACGGAAAGGAATTTTTACAATGCTCGACATTTGTGTTCAGAACAGAGCACGTAATTTATTCCCTGGGATTTTCTTTTGTAAGTCTTCAGTCAGATTTTTTGCATGATGAACGCCACATGAAATTAGTTTGGTTTCAGAAGCACTTTGGGGTTTAATGAAAAGAGCTAGGCTACGTCAAAAGTTTAAGAAAATATGTGTGGTTTTCAACAAACTTGTATAGAGAAAACCAAAATCAAAAAACACCAACAAAGTTAGTTAACATGTTCTCTTTTGCCAGTAGATCAGTGTTTGTATCATATTTAATCTGTAGGAAGAGAAAGGAGCTGAAATTTAACTTGTCGCTAACAAAACTAGCTAACGACAGTATTTCCGCTATGCTAATGGCTGTGCAGTAGTACATCAGATTATTCACACAGTTTTTATGTATTTTGGTCTCATGGTCCAGAATGTATTAATTCAAGGATTAAAATTGTTAATAATTTTGTGTTAGACATTATTCAGTACTTAAGTTTTTGTCAGATAATTACATACATTTTCTCCAACTGTGTTTGGGGAAAAAGTAAATCTTACTTGAGCCATATCTGTCTTCTCAATCTAGCATTGTTTTTAGACACATCTGATAAATCAGTATTAAACTACATATTTTGATCACCAGTTTATCCAGGCTGCTTCAGATTTTTTTAAGTCACAAAACATTTTCTTACAAATGAGAGATTACACAATTCTTCATGCCTGACACGTGAATTTATTTTTCAGATATACCAAGATACTTTCGATTGAGTGGTAACCTAATTTTTTTTTATTTATTTTTACATGTTAAAAAGCAAATCTTTCAAGGCTGAACATTTATTCTCACCTGCTGAGGACAGGCTGTAAAATATCCGAGACGATGCGGAGTTTTAAAAGGCCCCAGAATTTGAGAGGATGTCTGTCTGTCCTTGTAAAACAAAACTGTAAATACGCAGATTGAAATTTACAAGCCAATTGAGCCGCCTGGAATTGAGTCAACTTAGTAAATGCTGAAGAGGAGAAAAGGAGACAAGGAGGCCTGGAATTATGTAGGCCACTCGAGCTGAAGTGTGGTCAGGGACGGACTGGGCGGCTCTCGCCTCGCTCTGGGCCAGGTCTGCTGAGAAGGTCATGTGAAAGTGGAATGTGGCTGAGCTGGACGGACGCCAGAGGCTGTGTTCACTTGAGTTCTCACTTTTTTAAGCAAAGTGAGACCTGTCAGCCACTTGGGAGAGATTCTTTCTCTCCATTTCAAGACATTTTAGTTTTGAATAATTGAAACCAATTAAACTATCTTCCTGCAAGAGAAAAATCTCGCTTTTGCTGAAGGATTTTGTGTTTTGTATGACATAATTACTACAAAAACAAATTATTACCAAGTATTTCGGTCTAGTTTCTAGTGCAAATATCTTGAAACTTAAGTTTGTCTTGAATTAAGACCAACTTTAAAGTCAAATTTCAGCAAGATATAAGATCTTTTAAGTAAATAATTCCTTAATATTGATAAATTCAAAGTAGTTCCATTGTCAGATAAATGTCTTGTTACAAGTGAAATAATCTTCCAATGGAACTAGACCATTTTTATCAATATTAAGGAATTATTCACTTCAAACAAGCCTCTATATCTTGATAAAAATTACATTTACATTAGTCTTAATTCAAGTGTACCAAGGTATTTGCACTAGAAGCTAGATCAAAATCAATTGGTAAGATTTTGTGTTTTTAGGGTTAGGGACAAGTCTGCTGTTTAACTGGACCAGCTATTGTCTGGCAAAAAAACAGTTGAGATTCAGTGATAGAAGGGAATCCGTCACTCAGCAGGCCGCCGACAGAGCGAGTTAACCCAGCAAGCGACATGCAAAACAGGAGAATAATAGTGTTTTGTGCCAGAATGCAGACTGTCCGCACCACGCTGAGGCATAAAATAAACAAACAGGCAAAGAATGTACACAGGTAGTGAGGCCACACTAACGCGTATACAGACAAGACACATATCCACAGAGATATGAAGGTATTCTCCTGATAGTACCGCTCTCAAAACAGAGAGCGGCACCTCGCCCTGGATAGGCATCTTCAAGATAAACCAGTTGGTACGAAAAAGAAATACAAGTATGCTCTCTTTTTGGACATGTGAAAAAGTTTAGAAAGAAAAGAATTACAGTAACCCCTAGCAGGAGAGGCAAGGAGTTACGTATATGGTGTCAGAATGTTGTTTGGGTAGGGAGCGATACCGTCTTGTGTCAACCAGGCCATTGTTCCCACCCGCATCCTTGAGTCACAACTCTTGGTATCGCAATAAGAAACCAGGCGGTGATGTCATGCTGGCAATGGAAAGAGTAACAGGGCAGTCTAGAAAGGGGGATGAAAACAAAGGTACTTTTTCATGAGCTGCCTAAAATCTCATCAAGTGGCGACTTGAACAGTGTAGAACTATTAGGAGCATTAAAATTTGATCCAAACCATATTTTGCCTCGAGGGCAGAAAAAGGATTAATTTACTTTAAAATAGAAACCAACACAGAGCATTTCTAAGGTATCATCATACACCTTTAACCTCCTGATGCGAGTAATGTTACAGCATCAAACTTCAATGCATTTAATTTAGTTTTTATGCAACCAAAACCATAAAACAGATAACTGTAAACAGGAAGTACTGTAGGATGATAAATGGTCTTCAAATTTAGAACCCCTTTTTGGTGCAATTATATGGCAGCAAACCATTCATTTGGGGAATGTCCTAGCCAGTGTTGCAGCTTAAGAGGCTCAAATGTTCTGCATTTTCTTGGAAACGTAGCTGCAGCTTAGTCGGATTGAATGGAAGAGCAGCAATTTTTAAATTAAGCCTCAGATTTAAAACCTCTTAGCTCTGTCTATATGCCTCTGATTCAAGGATTGCACTTCACTGCTGGTTATACCATAACTGGATCCTGACATTACTGGCCATTGTTGGCCATAAAGAAAAAACATATCAACACCTTCCTTCTTTTGGGGATGAATTTAATATAAAATCTCCCCAAAATGTCCTTTCTTGTCTGATTGAATTCAAGTGTTTATTTGAAAGTTTCCAGGTGTGCAGCTTCACAGTTTTGTTTTGTTTTTTTTAGGATAAAATCTTCTTTTAAGGGATCACAGTTTACACTGATGTGAAAGGGAACCAAGTACAAGCATATCTTGCAAATGAAATTGTAGCAAGGAGAAAATCCCCTAAATGGAGCAGAATGTAGGAGAAAATCGAAATGGCTAAATTGTGTCATTTAACAGTTTGTTTGGAGGGTAAACAGAAACATCTGTGTGCTGCAGATACCTGCCCGCATCGCCACCATATCTGCGTTGTGAAGTGGGACTCATCTCCAGTTCTCATCTTATCAGCTGCTGCATTTTTGGGGGGAGGAAAAAAAATGTTTCATCTGTCACTATGAATTCTCTGCTTCTACATAAACCACCTGAAACGCCACTCGCAAAAACGACAACAAAAGGTTTCTCGCTCCGAAAGATCCTGAGCGTTGAAGACAAGCTCCTGAAGGCGAGGTGAGTTTTTATCAAGTGCGAACATAAAAACGGAAGATAGAGAGGAAAGTTGAGGGCAGACAGGGTCGAGAACGTGTCAGAGGCACGAGGCCCAGTTCCAGGTTCGGTGTGGCTGGAGCAGAAAATCACAGAGTGAGGCTCCATGTTGAGTGCTGTACGCCTGTTGGCAGGCCTTCTGGCTAGGCGTCACTGATGCGTTTTTGGCCAATTTACGATGGCTCCAAAGCAAACAGTAATGGTTCTGCTTACGGGCTGTAAAACATGTGTGTCAGCCTACTCAGTCATTGCCAGCGCTGTGCTCGCAAAAAGAGAAGAAAAAAAAAGGCACGGTGGTATTATTACCTTTCATATCAGATTAACACTAAATGTTAACCTCATATTCTATAAATCCTTGTCTTAAAAAGGCCCACTTGTGGGATTTAGATTAATGGTACGTTGGACGACAGCATGTTGGATACTTTAGTACAGTGAGAGCGCATTTGTATTCTTTGAACAAATTAGTGAAAACGAGCTAATGTTTAAACTATTTGTACATGTATTTCCCACACTAGTGATCGACAGGACTCCTGTGGTTGGACGACATTCTTCCACCATTAGTATTGGTCCACTGAGTTGGTCTTATACCAAAATAAGTATCAGCCCATTGTTTCGTCTAGTCAGAATCAGTCATTCACCAGCTCTCTCCTGGGATAAATAAAAAAACCTCAACTTTTTCAAAGCAGTCCTGGATGTAGTCCGAGTACATTTCCTCGTCATGTTACCATTTTCCAAAATTAATATTTAAATGTAGCTAAGTGAAGTGTTGTACTTGCAATCTGCAGGATTTTCCAAATGGTAGATTTCACTGTAAAGACTAATTCCTTGTACAGGTGTGAATATCTCACATCGTTTACAAAAATAATACTGTACATACGGGATTGTGTTCAGAAATGTTTTCATCAACACGAAGTTCTACAAATATACCATGAAGCGTTGTTGTAAATATGCCAAACAAATAGGGGGCAGTGTAGCTAAAACCTGTCAGCCAAACAGGTCGTCAAAACAACCACGACTTCTTGTCAGCAATTAAACATGGTGCCAGGAGTTTAATTTGATTGGACACTATAAGGCTGAACTACTTTAAATGGAGTATTAGAATATAAAGTTATTAAAACACAAGGCGATGCCAATTAGGAATCATGTCAAAGAAAGTATCTAGATACACTGGCACATTATTTGTTGCCCAAACTCTGTTTTCCTATGTATCCTCACAAACACAGATACAGAGTTTTCTTAAATCTCCACTTTGTTCAGAGTTTTTGTAAATAATTGTTCTTAGTGAGGCCAAAATCCATAAAAATGCTTTTGTTTTCCCAGATATCCATCTACGTGGATATCTGGGAAAACATATCGGCTTTATATCTAAGGCCTAAGACCAAGCTTATACTTGGTCTTAGGCCAAGTAACCCGATCAAAAAACTTAAATAGGTAAACTTGGAACAAGTTCAAAGTCAAAAATTATTTTTCATGCAGGAGATTTTGTTCTTCAGCCCTGGAACATTCGTAATCAGCAGAATAAGAATTATAAGAAAATAGGGTATAACCCAAAACAAGCACCCTACAAGCTGTTCCAAAAATCAGGCTGATCCACCTCAACCGGGAATAAAGAGAACTTAATCTCCAGATTATCAGATGCAATGTTTACAGTGCAGTCACTGTGTTTTCCTAATTGATATTATGTAAATAAGCGTTTTCTGTAGGTCTAAGATGCTCACATTTTGTGAAACATTTATAACGTATGTACATTTTACATCATTTACATTCCTCCAGGTCCCCCTGTTACAGACTGTATGACCATCTGGGGATGAATTTTAAGGATCAAACCCTCTATACATCGCAAACGTATTAGAAAATTGGTCCCACCGCCACGCTGTTGGAGCTACATCGAGAATTAACATATTGAGATGAGAGAATTTATATTAGTACAGAAAAATCTGTTTTAATTATTAGTAAAATAACATATGCTACAATATCAGATGTATAGAAAGCTAATACTGCAACATTATTTGAAGTCGTGTTTCTTTAAAAATAAATGCGTACATGAAAATGTGACAAGGGTCTTAGTGTAGTTTTTGTGAGAGGCCTTTTAGCTAAAGAAAATCTTTTTGTTTATCTAATCATGATGCACAGAGCATGATTAGACCTTGAGTATCAAGCAGGCACTGCCAGGTTAGCTGTCACATAAAACTTAAATTGCATTTCATTATCTGAGTGAATTTACGCCATCAGATCTTCATTTGTTAGCTGCTACTTTGCTGCATAAAACCAAGCAAGTGAAACTTCTGAAAATATATTTTCTTCTTTTAAATATCAGTGTTGGACAAGTAAAATAAAAAAATTTCAATTCTAACAAACCATGTTTTTTTTTTAAATTCAAGTAAAGTCAGAAATATATTAATGTTTTTTGTAATTGAAGCAGTTCCTTCCTTTCATTCAGGAAGGCCTGGAGGTCGAGCTCAAATCTTCCTCATTATGCGTTTAATGTTCAAAAAATGTCTTTATGCCAAAAGAGTTTAGATTCAACATTTTCTGTAGCATTGTTGCTATTGCAGTCAGGCTGATTTTCTCGTTTAGGTTGGCAGGACTTCATTTAAGAAAAAGATTGCATTTCACCACTGATGCTTACATCCATAATGCTGCACAATGAAGGTCATTGTGGACGACTCGGCTGCACACTGAGGTATGTCGGAAGTGGTGGAGTTTTTCCCCCCGCTTGTTTAGCTCTGGTCATCTTGTAGAGACCAAGGCTAAATTCTTAAGTGTTTTTCTTTCCTCTTTTTCTTCTGCTGTCTGTAACTCTGAATGACAGATCGCAAATAAACAGGTTGCTGTGGTCGCTAAGCAAGAGATTATGAGCTTTTGAGGAAAACGTCTGTTGGTTGAGGTTGTTACAGTTGACGTCAACGCCGTGGTTCGACCTTCAGACGCTGATGTGAATTAACCGTTAAGGCCTTTTTTTTTTTGGACTTGGTCTTTGCGTTATTCTAATGTCTCAGCAATGGACCCTAATCTACTGACCGTGTTATAAGTACCCAGGTATTATCTTCAAAAAAATATATATTTGCAACATTCTTTCTGAACTATTTAGTTTCTGTTTATTTTCCAGGAGGCAGAGGGAATTCGAGCTCACTTGGCAGGATGGAGGCTAACTTGCAGATGTATATAGACAGAGCCTTTTCTTTTTTTTTTTTACAGACACTTAACTCCAATTAACCTTCATTCTCTGATTTGCCTTTAATCACATTATCCTACGGTATTCGACTCCATTTTTGTACCCCTCTGCTGCATGCCCAAAGAACAGTGAAGCGGCGCAAGAACAAGCTTCTCCTTGTGTTGGATCTCCCTATTGGCCGGTGAAACATGCTATAGTCTTCTTTGTGCGTTTTCTCTTTCCCTACTCTAAGATCTCTCTCATTACTTCTCGTCTTAACCCCCTCTCTTTGCCTCTCTCTCCTTCTTTCCCCACTCTGTTGCAGGATTACCCTCAGGCTATGTCCAGCTTCAGACAACGCCTGATTCATGCCCATAGTAGGCTGCTGCCTTTACTTGACTCCACTGTACAACAGGATTGGGCTTGAGCAAGCAAATGTTTCCACATGAGAGAGAAATTCAAGAGGATTGTTAAAAGGGAAAAAAAGTCAAGAAATGTCATCCAAGTGTGCTTTTTATTTCTAACATTTCCTTTTTTTTTTTTTTTTTTTTTTGACAAAACTCTCCAGACTAAGTAGGTCATCGCTGTGTCAAAATAATGTCGGATAATTTTACTTCTTAGCTTAAAACTGTAAGAATGGACAGTATTGAAACAGAGGCATAAACCGTTTTTTCACCCCTTTTTTCCTCCCCCTCCTGCTTCTTGCAAAAACACATTCCAGCTGTCAAATGTGTTCAATCCTGCAGCAATATATAAAACCGTTTCAGACTACCTGCCTGTCCCCTAAAGCAATTACAAGTGACAGAGCTCACTTTTGGCACTTAAACCCAAATGCCTCAAAAAGGTGCCTGTTGAGCTGTCACCTTCCCTGACACATTAGTAACATGCTTTGTCTTCCAGTTGACACATGAATGACAATGCATGGAATTCACAGATTAGGAAAGATATCGCTTCAGGAGACTTCTGCACAAAAGACAAGTACTGTGTGATGTTTATTTTAGTTTTAAAGCTAATACTGCAGGCAGGTTGTAGTAGAATAATAATAATAATAATAATAATAATAATAATAATAATAATAATAAAGAATGTAAATTGTACTGTATTGCTAGTTTAATTTAGCAAAATTTCATTAAAAGCAATTTGGTACAAAAATGTTAAGTAAATTAGATGGAACACAGTGCCAACAAAAACAAGTAACCAAGATTAATAGAATAAGCAAAATAATGTGATTAGGCAGAAAATATTAGCTAAAAATGACTAGGTACAGTAAGGCTAGCAGATACATGTTAATCATTGTAAATGACTTTAAAAAAGTATTTCCTGAGTTTTTAAAAGCCAGTGTTTCAAAGATAATTCTTTATTAAATTGGAATAAGTCATTTGAAATTGGCATTTAAGCTATCTTAGTGAAGCTAAAGCTAGCATACAAATTCAGCAAGTAATCCTATGGGTTTTTTTAAGTAGCTTTTAGGCTACAAAGGGAGGTTAAAGTAGACTTATTGAAAAGGGCACATTATTACTTTTTTGTAAAATAAAATAAAAAGTTACAGCTAAGCCATAATTTCAAAATTTGCTTTTAAAACGAGAAATTTTTAATATACCAAAGTAAAAGAAGTTTAAATTAAATACATATATTTGTTTTTATTTGTTATTTAACGCAGTATGACAAAAATGATGCATGTCCTTTCTAATAATCAGTGGAGATACTTGACTGGTATTACAGACATCAAACCCTACTTGTGATTGCCGACTAGTATTTTAAAAATCTACCTCAACTTCTTGAGGTTGGAAACTCTCTTTGCCATCGCCCTAAGGTTTAATTCCTTCCACACATTCTGTCATGGATTATAGCCACAGAGTGTTATTGTTACTTTAGTGTGAAATCTGTAAAGATTACTTAAATCTAAATATGCCTGATATGTGAATGAATTACAGTTTTAATATTTACGTTTAGTTAAGTAGTTTCAGCAGTGATTTGACAATCGGGGCTGTTAAAAAAAAGAAAAAAAAAAAGAAACATTACTCTTAATAGTTGAAATACGGGACACGACGGCTGGAGTTTTAGAAATGCTGAACGGAAAACTTCACATATGTTGACATGACTTGAGATGTTAGATGAAAGAAAATATAAATTTCAGGGCCTGAAAAAAAACAAACGCATTGATTTCTTTAAAAAAAAACAGAACAAAACGAGTGACTCACTGAAGGTGAGCTCATCTGATCTCCAGGGGAATCAGTGTTATGAAGCGCTTTATTTCCTTCTTGACGCATTATAGATCTGACCCCTTGACTCATTCTGCCATTCAGTGGATACAGTAAAAGCTGCCATTGAATCATTCTGTAGTTAGAATTTCTTCTTTAGAAAATAAAAATAAAAATAAAAGTTTTCTGTACAGCAAGTGTGGATTTTCAGTAAAATATGTTGACACCGGGGAGGTATGCATTGTTATTCTCTATAAGATGTAACGGTCCGTCATTAATCACGTGCGTTGGCAGTCGGGGTCTGGTGTTCAGCGCTCCAGAGGTGTATTAAGTGAAAGCCGTAAATAAAGCAGCTTTGTAAATTGAGTGCATTCGGGGGCAGCTCTTTTTCCTGCCGACAAAGCTTTTGATCATAGCGGATGTCATTATTTTCTTGGTGTGTTTACTTGCGTGAGGCAGAGGAAGACTTCACACCTTTTTTTTTTCTAAATAATGACACCTCTACAACAAGGCAGAGATTAGAGATAAATGTTTGCGTTTCACACTCAGACTAATAAAAAGGTAAAACTTAAAAGGCTCCAAAGTTATTTTTAATGGCTTTCAGCAGAGGGAAAAAAAAAAAAAAGAGAGACGATGGAAGACTCCAGACTGGCCTTTAAACTGATTTGAATTTTTAAAACGACCCCCTGAGAAAGCATGCAAGTGCTCTTTTATCACGCTCGGTTCAAAAAAAGAAAAAAAAGCGAAAAGAAAAAAAGAATGTGTAGCCAACCTTTTATTTACTATCACCTGTAGGTCGCTCATTAAAATCATCAAACCTTTTTAAAACTCTTCCTCGGATGCTTCATGTCACCCCGAAGGTTGACGAGATAAGCACGAGGTCACGGAGGAACAACAGGCATCGAGCTAGAAGGGAACACGGCGCTTATGAATAATGCATGCACCAAAGGTTTTGTCTAATGGCACTCTTAAAAGTTTTAAAAGTTCATCTTTCAGCTGAGGATGCTCTTGGCTAAAAAGCCTCTTTCTCCCGCCCCGCCGACGTACAAAGTCATCCTCCAAACTCGGTGTGAGTGAGACACTGATTGGTGTAATTATGTTTTCAGTGATTACTTATCTTAATGGCACTCATCACAATATGAGACATGAATCACAATGATTTCTGAATTAAGTTTCTGGAACAGACTGTCTTTTTTTATTTATTTTTTTCCAACTTGTATTTTACCAGGAAGAGAAAAAAAAAAAAAAAAGGCTGCACAACCCCTAAAGCCATCCACTCACAAACACTTCCAAACACTCACATGTTGAAAATTTCAAGAGGGCCACTCACCATCTCCGGTCAGTTGGTGGTCATGGCAGGGACAGAGGGAGAACAGAGGCGCTGAGAGAACGGAGAGCGCGACCCCACGGCGTTTACGCTCACATCCCAGGCACGAGGAAGAGAGCGGCCGGTCTCGCTAACTTGAAAGCCCAGACGGAGTGCAGTGGGTTTCTGCCGCCGTGAGTTCAGAGGAAGCTGCTCGGTCGGTCAGGCCACGAAGGAGAAGAAACAAAACGGACAAAAAAAAAAAAAAAAAACAACAACAAAAAAGGCAGGGAGGATTCAAAGACGCTTCTTCCTCTGTGCTCCTCGCTTTCCCCGGTGTAACTCGACCTCCTTCGAGGAGGACACGGCAGGCAGGCAGGCAGGCAGGCGCACAGAACCAGTTCCAGACCTGTCCCACTCCCGACGGCTGCCTCCCCTTCTTCTCTCTCAGGTTTTTCTCTAGTTTTTTTTTTTTTGGTATCGCTTAACTCTCGGTTCCTCGGCCCGGGTGATGAGCTCACCGCGGGCTCAGGTTTCAGCTCCTTCGGCTGGAATGCGAGGGCAGCGTTCGCAGAGGCAGAGGTGCCGGGCGAGGTCAAAGGCTACCGGGGCAGTTTGGAGGAACTAGGACGACAGGGGTATCTGTCATCTGGGACCAATGGAGGGAAATCTGAGGGGCCTGGAGAGCCGAGAACATAACAGGAGTTACAAGGGTCACGGGTTACGGATGTTGTGGAGCAAGGCAACATTTGACAGCTCTGGAGGCTTTGGACTAGGCGACGCTCAATACATTTACACGCTCAAATTCACACACCAACACGCACTACCACTCCTAAGTGCCAGATTTACTGCTCACTTAGAGACCGGAGTGTTTTCCTCAGGGAGAGACTTCTTTTTCTCCCACATCCTTTTGTTGAGCTACTGCTTTTACAGACTTAGGTCAGCAATTTGAAATCTACAACTGGATTAAATAAGGTTTGTCACCCCAAGCACAAAGGGAATAATAGTTTAATTTGGTCAGAGTATTGATACAAAAAGATACATTTCATGGTAATTAAGCTAATAGCCTAACCCCGACTCAGGAAGTGTTAGTGAGTTAATAAGATTAAAACAGTAGATAGAAGGTAAAACTAGAAAATTTCTGAAGAAATTTAAACAGGGCCTGCCAAAGTGTGTCCATCGGTTGGAACCCAGTGTTCTGATGCTAAAAATGCTAAGCTTAGCTAAAATAATATTAATAGCATGTAGAAAGTCACAAGAATATTTACTAACATGCACATAGTGCACTAGTGGGTGCACTGCCTTAACCTGAGAGAAACGAAATAGCTAAAATGCTTATTTTAGAAAAAGAGGTAAAGTTAGTGCACTTGCTTCTCAAGGCAGTGCACCAACTTGAGAGAAAGAAATAGCTGAAATATTCGTTTTAGGGCATCGCCTTGAGAAAAAAATAGCTAAAATGCTTATTAGAAGGAAAAGACAAATGTTAATGGACCGCCTTGCTTCGCATTAACGGTAATAGGAAGCAGCAGTTATTTTGAGGTGTGTAGAACAACAGGTGTTCAACAACGTAATGAACTGCAAAAACTATAACGCTATGAAGCAGAACACAAACCAAAATGTTGATTGTACTGAAATTGTAACAGGGTCTACAAACAACTGATTAGCTTGAAAATAAATTCAAAGTAGACTAACTTTTCCAAATCAAACAGGTCTACTTCCATTTTATAGCACCAGATAATACCTTAAGACTGACATTCACCTCTTTTCCGAGTTGAACATGTTAGAAAACTGGTAGGAGACATTCTCTTTGTTATAGAAAATTCAATGGTCTTCTAGAGATTCAGTTGTTCAATGCTAGCTTTTTGTTGTTTGCTTTGCTATTTTTTTTTCTCCAAAGGTGTTCCTCAAGGATGATCACTCAGCCAACTCTGATGTACGGTAAACTAAAAGATTACTGCATTTTTGATTCTTCACGTCTTTTGAATGGCAAAAAGCTGATATTCATTTTGCTTTATTTCAATTTTATTTAGCTTATTTTTTCAGTTTCATTTATTTGTCCATGCAATACATGGACAAAATAAAATAGGATCTTTAAAATAGGATCTCGAATCTATTGAATAAAAGTTTTCAAATTTGAGGTTGGATTGTTAACATTTTTTC
Source organism: Poecilia mexicana (assembly GCF_051168715.1). NCBI lineage: Eukaryota > Metazoa > Chordata > Actinopteri > Cyprinodontiformes > Poeciliidae > Poecilia > Poecilia mexicana. Next base: position 5,155,076 of record NW_028263390.1, on the reverse strand, counting down.
CCCTATGTTGTTACCAGAAAAGCTGAGATGTTTTTCCTCTTCTGGATCGTCTCATGCTTGTTAGGGAATGTGATATCCAGAGTGAATATTTGATTAGATAACTTGACCTCCTTAGTTATAAGGCATTTTGAACAAAGTGGTCGTGCATTTGTATTCTTACATACAGCTCTGCCAAAAAAAAAAAGAAAAAAAAATTAAACAAAAAACCTGTTTCAAATTAATTTTCAGAAAAAAGCAGTTTTGATTAAAACAAGTCAGTCCACAAAGCATTAGCAAGGGAGAGTGCATTTACTGAGGAAAAACTGGCCAAAGTCTCAAAGGGAGATTAGTTGAAGTGCTGAGATTAAGGAGGAATTATTGCTCTGTTTTTACATCCGACTGTACTTAATTTAAGATGGCGACCCTACAAAGCTAAGGCACATTTTTACCAGCTGAACAGAGATTTCTAACTGTGCAACAAAATAAATTGCATTCTCTTATTTAAAAGAAGTTTTCATTAAAACTGGCTCTAGATTTTTTGTCCCCCTCCCCCCCCCCATCTATTCCTCTGAACATACAAAAACTTAGCAAGCGTCTCTATTTTTCTAGGTTGGGTTAAAAGTTCTGAAGTTAATTTAAAAGTTAAAATATTTATCTCACCTCAAATCCTTTACTGTAATATTTTTTTCTCTTTCTCCTTGTCGCACACCATCGTCGCCGACATTGAACTTTTCGGCCGTGCTCTCGTTGAACACACGCAAGTGCAAAACTGTTAGCAATTACTGACACCTGTTCGGAGGCACACGCTCGCTTTCGCCTCCGCGAAGCCACGCAGGTACACCGTGGGATAATTACACGGTGTTTGTGCCACCTGGAGAGGAACAGCAGAGGTGTGAGGACAGGTGCTAATTCCTACCGAAGGCTAACCCGACGACACAAACCGCGGAAGGAAACGGCTAATATTCGAGAACAAAGTGTCACTTTGAAAGGCGTCGCTGTCATACTGACTTTCCGGCATAATAAAAATGGCTCACTGCAGTGGCTTAGCATGTATTTGTTTCGTACTTTTCTCCTTCCTTTACCTCCTGACAACAACCACCACCACTCCAGCCTCACTCTACCCCATGCTTCCCTGGCCACTAGGAATGTGTGGTCTTTATTAGCAGAAGGAAGTGAGCACCGCAGGCCCAACATCTCAGGTGTCTTGATCCCTTTTTTTTTTCCCCACGCGGCACCTCTTACAAGCGGGGTCCGGCTAATCGCTTACTGATAGCAAGGGCTACGGTTCTCCACGAAAGGGCCCATGTCGCTCTCTTCCTTCCTGCCCTTCTGGTTTCACGCAGTGCGCCGGTAGGAAGGGGAAAAAAAAGCTCGCATGTCATTTGTGCAGATGAGTGTCGGAACGGGGCGCACCCTCCGCGGGCCTGTTCCCATGGGAACGGCAGCGATAGCGAACAGCTTGTTTTTGTGTTTTTTGGCAAGTGTTGCCGCTTGCTGGAATACTGACAGGCACTGGGGAGGTCTGATATGCAAAAAAAAAAACACTGCCAGGTAGACCCTATGAGAGAAGATGTTTTCACTCCCACTTCCTCCGCTATGTTTTCACATCCACACCGAACTCTGCCGGGTTCACCCGGCTCCGGCGGAACTTTTTCACCTGTTCTTCTGACCGAACTCGGTTCACGTTTCAGAGTGTGCCTGGTGCCACGAGCTGACAGGCTGAACTTGTTCTCCAGGGCTGAGAGAGCCCCCCCGAGGGGGGTTTTAGTCAAACGACTGCAGGTTAGTGTTACGCGTCTCCACATGTCTGGTCGACAGACACTTGGCTTAGGTTCTGACCTTACCACATCGCTAAGGAAATTCCACACCAGTCGGGCAGGGAGAAAAAGAAAGAAAAGAATCTCCTCTTTAACATAAAATTTCCAACGATAACATCACTACATGGTTTAGCTGACTTCATTAGCATATTTGTAATCGGAGCCCTTGTTGCATTTCTGAAAGACGTCGACCCTTGAAAGGACTCGTTGGTACAGACTTTATTTGCTATGAACTCCTCTATAATGTTGTCCCTTAATCGTTGCTGGATTCACACAGGCCTCTGCAACTTTTGGAAAACATATGGCTCTAATATTATTCAAATCCAATTTCATCAATATTATATAGCTTGACGAAAGTCCTGTGCAGTACTAAGGTTGCCTTTACCAAAGAAAAATAAAGGCAATCATAAAATATATAAGAAAACAAAAAAAGAAGAAGAAAACAAAGTACAAATACTGTAGTAAAATAAAAAATGGTACAATAAACCGTGTGTCAAAAACCAAGTGTGTTTTAAAGAAAAAAACTGCAAAAGAAAAACTCTGTCTAATACGTAATGGCAACTTGTTCCATAGTTTTGGAGCTACAACAAAGTCTCTTGATTAGAGCCTGTGGTGAAACATATGGGTGGAGGAAGTGGAGAGGGGTGGAGGAGCATTAAGGCTCTGAAATCTGTGGCCATGAATGCTTTGATGTCATCTAGTCACTTTAGGAGATGCTGAATGGGGAGGTAAATCCGACAGTCATCTGGATAACAATGAAAAAAGATGCACCGGTTGCTCAAAATTGACCTTAACAGAAGAAGATGGTAGAAAAAACTGAGAGGGCTGAGAATTAAACCTTGGGGAACTCCACAGGAAATAGGTGCTGACATGGATCTAAAGTTTTCTGTAGGAACACAGAAAGTTCAGTCCTGCAGGTATGAACTAAACCAGTTTAATTGACTATACATCATTTAGTCAAATAGATACTTTTTTTCCGGTATAGAAAGAGATTTGAAGTTTGGTCTACACCTGGATGACACTGTACACATGTTGATCAATATTGTGATGAATATATGGATCCCAATCCACATTTTCCAGAATCTTCTCTTGAGTTTCCGTCATCATTGTGTTACCATCACTTCGACCTACATTGGGTGGGACTATGAAGGTCTTCCAAGACCAAGAGAGACCACAAGATAGAAAAGCTAAAAGGGAATAGAAACGGAGGGAGGTAGGACACGAGGAGCAGGAAAGAAAGAGGACACAAAGAAGAAAGAAATTGAAGAAATAAGGTCAAGAAAGAGGGAGAAAGGAATACAAGGACAGAAAATTGTTAACATAAGAGGAAAATTTATAAAGTCTAAACACAACAAATTTTTCCAGTTCTGTCTTCTTTTTTCATCCAGATCTGGAAGATACGCCAATCAAATTCCACACTTTCCCAGAATACAAAGGAACCCAGCATCAGATCCCAATTAAACACAATGAATCTGTGAGAAAATGTGGAAAAGTTCCAGCAGTACGACTTCCTTTGCACGGCCCTGTGGGCTGGACAAACACAAAATCCACCATCTGTGTCCTGGAACAAAGAGCAAAAGTCTACCTCTGCCCTTCATACATCAAACAGAACCCTGGACTGGAAATAATGTCTTATTTTTTTTTCTTCCATTAATATTAGCCCGGCACAGAGCGGGGGCAGCCTCGAAATGAAATTAAAGCGTGTGTTTACTGTGCAAACGACTACCTCACTTTATGGTGTTTGGATTCCTAAATGAAAACACTCGCCGAGGAAGCCTTCGCCAAGGCTTCTTGCTGAGAAAGCGAGCAGCAGCTAACGCCTCTCCGCAGCTCCGCTCGCCTGGGACAGCGGGATAATTACATCATTTGGAGATGGAATGAAAGCACTTTACACGCGAAAGTAAGTGAAATGCTTTATTGCTCGCGGAATTGCCAATTAAAAAGCAACACCTGGAACGCAGAGGCTCAGCTGAAATGGCCCCGCTACCCCCGACCCCTTTGACAGGGGCCAAAAACCAGCAGCCCCCTGTTCCACCGAGGCCCCAGGAGAATGTTTTCCTTTCCTTGTCTTTAACTCACCTGTTTCAGGCCCCAGTCTTATTTGTGGAAAAGGTGTCGACAATGCACCTTCACATTGCCAAAGCCCTGTGTGTTCTTAGAGGCATTAATAAAGCCTATTTCCCCGGGTTGGGAATGTGGCACGGCTGCAAGGTAAACCGGCGCAGGGCACGCTGCTGAGAAAAAAAACAGTGGTGATTCTCTCTAGCACCCACCACCACCCGTCCAACATAAACACATGTGCTTTGGCCCCTTCCAAGCCCAGATGTGCTCCACGATTTGGCTTGTCCCCTTCCCTAAGATACAGACAGAGAACCGAAACGAGCAGAAACCGAGAAAAGAAAGACGAGTGCCTTTCATATTCCTGCAGAACAGAAACAGACCTCACTCGGTGGCATACAGACGCCTCCTGCAGCAAAGTGTCAACTCTTCTGATGAATAGATTTGGTTCAAGGCTGTTTTGTCACTGAGGAAGCCAAGCTTCTGTCTTCCTGTCTATGGCTGTGTGCCCACATGGTGATCATTGTTAAGTTCCACTAAGAGGTTTATAACTACTTCTTATGGTAACACTCAAATGCACGTACCTTCCAGTTTGGTTAAAGCAAACTGGTGTTTTGAGTTTAATTCATTTGCTCTATACTTGACCAGTGAAGTCTTCAGTATTTTTCTGCACTTTTTGCTGTCAGTTTGACTTCCGTTAAAGTTTGTAATCAACATTACGTTCCCTCACACGTTCACGGGTGTTGGAGTTCATTGTCGCCCGTTGTTAGCTAATATCTGAATACTTGAGACTCCTATAAACGATTATTGCTACTTATTTTACTAGTTCAAACAACTACACAGCGTGTTGATATGCATTAATACACACAGCGGAAGCCATCTTAGCACTACCACAGAATGTCAATAGTATACTTTTTTTACTCTGGGGGCTTTATTCAATCAGTGCTAAGGGAAATGAATGGCACTCGTGGATTTGCTGGTAACGTGTCAAGTAGTATTGGCTTTTGTGTTTCAGCTTCCCCAGCTGCAATTTCTTTTGAATAATTAAAAAAAAAATCTGTAAATAGGTAAGTTTCCTGTAAATAACTTGATTTATGCTTTACATAAAAATCTGAAATGCAAAAAGATGGCGGTCCACTTTACGCGTATACATATTTTTTTTAAATACAATGATACATAAGATCTTGATGTGATGAATAAATACAGTTGGGCCCCAACACTGACCGTTGTGGTTCTTCACGGTTGATATCAATCCATTAATACCTGTGGTCGTCTTTCTGCTCAAACTGGTTTCTGTTATTCTGGTCATTTTCTACGGAGCCAAAAACCTCTCTGACAGCAGATTCCTGAAAGTCTGCTGGTTGCTGTCTTATGGTCTGTCATTATCAGTGCTGGTTTGTAAATCTGTTGTAAATCTGAATTCCTGCTTATCTATGAAATAGATAAGCAGTTAATTCTCAAAGCGCTACTAAAATAGTGATAACAGTTGATAATGTTACATAATTTAATTTTTCAATTTTCTATCTTAATGTTTATACAATGTTTGAGCTGTTTACTTTTTCATGGACTCACATGTATCTTTTCAGGCAGCAGCTGTCTTTACCAATATGCCTGTCAGTCTGAGGATGTAATGGTCTGAACATAAGATTTGTGTTTTAAGTCCAGCATTTGAACTGTTCTTTTTCCAGGATGGAAGGTCTTCACGATGAACGATGTAATGAGTATTTAAAACCAGAGAGTGAATTTAAATTCACTGTGGATTTTTCCAAGTTTTTAAACCGTACACACATGCTCAAATACATAGGCATACATCCATATTAATATTTGAAAGTTTTAGCAAGTTGCACCTAAACTATTAGCTTTTTTTCTTTAGTCATCAAAAAACATTTGGCGTAATCTTGTTTGGATTGTACCAGTTCTTGGCAGAATTGGAAGCATTTACTAGTTCTTTCAAATTGGTTTGTCCACTAATTTTGGTTAGATTAATGTCAGCGATTTGCAAAGGCCATTCAGATAGTTTCATGTAAGGTTTCCAAACTCAGATTGGACAAAGATTACTAATCACTGTCCAGTTCTAACACGATTCTGTGCAATTTTAAACCGTCAGATGAAAGAAAACTTAAAGAGATGATCAGAAACAACACTGGAAGCACGTCAGATACTGGAAGGTGTTGAAAGACCAATCTGATCTGCTGACTGTTTCTCAGCAGACGTGCCGACTATGAAACAGGTTTGAGTAAGAGCTTGAGTAAGAGTTTGTTATTCCAGACTTTGATGTGTCATGGCTTGGCTTTGATTTGCATGTAAAGCAGCAAATTTAGTTTATTCAAACGGCTGCCAAGAGTGAACGGTCGTGTTTCAAGCCGTCCAGTTGACTCTGAATAAGTCAGAAGTCAGTCTGAGAACCATTGACGTGTGTACAAATATTTGTTAAATGTTCTGGTTGTTGTAACTTGAGACAGTCATCTAAGTTGCTCAACTAATTAAATAGCAAAGATCATTGCCTTCTGAAGCTTAATTATAGCAATCACAAAAGAATGCTTGGATGTAACATTCAGAAGGGTGTTGGGAATATTTGGAATGTCATTCGTTCACGCAATACTTTTATCCAGCTGCATTTTGTTGCCCGCACCTATTTATTCATGACCAAGATCCTAAAGCTTTTGTTTGTTTAGCATCAATCTGTGATGATGAGGGTTTTATTCTCCTGATATCAGAGCTCAGACGTTATGCATTCTCTGGTGGCTAACAAATCCAGATTGAATCGGGTTGGCAGATCACGTTTATTGGCGTAGGAGGGGCTGTTGCTGTATTTTGTGCGTAGCAATCGTTGCCTCTTTAAGTCTTTTCTCTGAGAACTGAGATTCCGGTTGTTTCCCTTAGCTCAGGCCGATCTTTTGGCAGCTTTTCCCATGATAACGACGGGATGTCAGCTGACTTCAGGTACCGGTGGAAGACACCACTGTAGCGTAACTGTTGTCTCTCTGTCGAAGATAGCTGATCTGACTGTCTGTGGGTAATCCGCCATCAGGTATCCCCCTTTGGGGTTCCAACATTTTGTGATCCTATTTTTTATTTTATTTTTTTTTTTTAAAAACATACCAAATAATAAAAGATTTCTTCTTTTTCAAAAGATTTTTCAGCACTTGTGGCCTTTATTCACACTTTGCAGAGAGGAAACGGACAGAAGTTCAGCTAAGAGCCAGAAGACCTGAACTCAGAAAGTTGCGTCAAGGACAAATCTGCTCTTTTGCTACGTCTTACACCGCTTCAATTTCCAGAATTTTTAATATGTTAATTACCACAAAAGACAATTTAATCACTAAAACTAATATATTTTTACCATCTAAAAAGGCAATGTGTTTTCAGAGGGACACTATCCAAACCTTTGCAGCAACATTAGCTCAAACTTTTTTGTGTGTCCATCTCTGTCATATGGACACATGGAATGGCCTTGTAAAGACTGCCAAAAAATAACTTCTATATGTGGATATTTTTTCAAAGTTGTTTTTATACATCCTATTGTTAACTTCAGTCTTGAACATTTGTTTTGTGTTTTTTATCCAAGTTGAATTATTTTTGGATGAAGACTGAGTGGAGTGAATGCATTCTGCAGGAGTGTAGGAATGTTCAAATTAAGCAGCAACATTTACTTTCAAAGTATTTTCATCCCTTAGACACAATTGTTAAATAGAAAATATAACATATAAAAAATTTGCAAAGTTGTAGACTTTAGAGAACATAGAAAAATATCTCCACCTTGTGTGCGATTATCACACTTGAAAATTGGAAAAGGTTTTTTGTAAAATTTTAATAAAACAAATTTCTTGAAAAAAAGAAAAAAGAATTGATCAGTCATTGGTACGAAGTGAACATAGCTCAAAGTCATATTACGAGAATAAACTCGTACATGAATAAAGTCAAAATATCTTGAGAAAAAAATCATAGTATTATGAGTTGTAATATTACAAAAACAAGTCATAATATGAGAATAGTCACATTTCAAGGATAAGGTAATACTAATTATAAAATAGCCATATTACAAGAGTAAAGTTGTAATATTGTGACTTTTTTCTTGTAATATTAGGACTATATTCACTTCATTTTATTACTTTATTCTTACATTTTTTTTCTTCCTTACCATAGCTGTAATACATGTTGAACCTTGAAAAATGTAAAAGAAATTTAAATACACATGATGGCCAAATTTCATGTCACTTGAATCAGCAAAGTCCAAGTAAAACGCAAAAGTAAAATTCAAGAACCACATAAGTGGTCCCTGGACCCAGGCAGGCCGTGGACTCCCCTCTGCTCTGTTTGTCCTACATAATGTGTCTCTAATGGATTCTGCATAACTGTGCACTGGCGTTTCCCACTCCGACCAGCAGCCGCTGTCACCCGCACAAAAGATTAACATCAGCCCGCGCTGCCATGGCGACACCGGCGATATCGACGCAGACAGGTGGTGCTGTGGCAACCGGACTTTGTGGGCACGGATTTGTGGCGTTCAGAACGGGAGACCTTATTTACTTTGCAAATGTCTTTACCAGCAGCGCCGGCTTATTACTTCTGAGGCCCGAGTGATGCGGCCGTATGGAAAATAAATTGGGAGAAGCACACTTGAATCATGGCACAGCACTTATGACGCTGCTTTAGATCCTGAGCGGAGACATGAAAGCAGATGGATACTCGAAGATAAGATGTATTGTCATGAATGAGAGTGAGAGGGATGAGAGAAAAACTGAACAGGGCTCCCAGGCCTTTTGTAGGTGCAGTCAAAGTGCCTTCTGCATATTTAGAGCCCAGCAGCCAAGCATAATGTGCCTCTCATGTCCAAATAATAGCTCCTGCGCTTTGTACATGTCCACACAATTATGGCTGCATATCTTCTTTTTTTTTTTTTTTCATGCCCAACGTTATCAGTTGTCAAGCTCGCTTGGGCGGAAAGCGCCACATAAAAGCGAGGTGTCACGTTTCCATCTTCCTTTCTCTTTCGCTAAATGCCGCTGGAGGATGCCCAGGCTCATTTCAGCCATGGCAGATTACGTCGACCGACTATTTATACAGATTGGCTAAAGGCAGTTCCTGTGCTTGGCTTCACACCAGCAACCAGAGACGTGTCAGCAGCAACGCAACAATCACCAGGCGGGATTATCTTTTGAAGAGATATGAGAGAAGTTTGTTGTAAACAAAAAAGTAAACAAAAAGAAAAGGAAAAAACACCCTCGAATGGCACGGATGGAATTGGAGATAAAGTCGTGATCTAAAATTGTAGCTGCGGGGTTAGCATGCCGACTGTATCATATTGTAGTTTTGCAGGAGTCGGATGATCATATGTAATGGTCTGCGCTTACACAAATGAGGAAACACGAGTACAGGATATTTTGTTGCTACTAAAATCTAATAGACTTTGAGGGGCTTTCAAGTGACGAACCAAGAAAAATTAGAAGCAGATGGAAAATGATTAATCATTTCGAAAAACAAAAATAAATTCTAAAAAATGTGGCATGTATTTGTATTTTTTCCCCACCATTTATCATGCCATCAATTCTAAACAGCTGCCTTGTCCCCACAGCATGACGTCGCCACCACCGTGTTTCAGGGTTGAGGTTTGGGAAGATGTACACCAGACAGATCCCAGCACACAGATTCTCCCATCTTTCTTGGTTTGACATGTTTGGATTTGCTCCGTACTCTCCACATTTACATTTGCGTCACCTTCTTTAACAGCTCAATAAACATGTAACCTTCTTCTATCAAAATTTGGGGGTAAAACGAAACCCCAGGGTGACCCGGCCCCATAACATCTTGATACATTATCCCTGCTCTCTGAGCGTGCCCGGCACTAATGCCCCACCTGTGACGCTGCAGGCTGCGCCAACACGTCTGACTCAGGAGTAATATCCACTTTGACATCCTGAAATATTCATTGGCACACTTTGGGCGCACCGGAGGAGGTGCGTAGTGTGTCAAATAAGAATATGGGACCAGGGCTCGCCTTGCCCCAGTCTGAAACGAAGGCTAATCGCAGCGACTCTTTGGAAAGTAGAATTTGCTGGAAAAGGAAGATGTTTCTCTCATGCAGATTTTAGTGAGACTTTTCAGAACAGAAGTATGAATCAGCAGTTCCATGGTGTGCATTCTCTGTCATATCTGTAAGCACAAAGAGTTGTATTTTGAAAGCACATTCGTCAAAATGAAAGGCCGTTTTAGTCAAACCTACAGTACACAGAGGAAAATGCTTGCTAACCTCCGGCTAGGGTTAAATGAAACTGTATCCAAGTTCTTTTACCGATTGTCTGAACGTCAGAAACACACAAGGACAGCTGGCGGAGTTGAGAGTTACGTTTCGATATTGAGTCAACACGGAGCCGACACCACCAAAACAGTAGCTAGCAGCAGGGTCTCTGTTCTGGTTTTGACTAAACACTGCAGTCACTGGAAGTAATTTCGACTTCTGAAGACGCGGAGCGTGACTGACATCGGAGCTAATAATCTTAAACAAAAAGCTACTTCAGCGCTGCCAGAGGAACGCAGAACAGAGGAAGCAGGCAGGGAGAACTTTGTATGGGACAAATTAACTGATTTTATAATACAGAGGCTTACAGAAATATCGCACTGAGGGAAAGAGGGAATGGAAACACAGGATGTGACAGATTAAAAATATGAGATTATGAGTTTATGGCCGTAATTGTCACTAATATAAAACATTTGCCTATTCTACAGCTACAGTACAGCATGCAGACAGAGTTCGTCCCTCTAAATATTTCTTGTTGTTGTTTGGCCAGATCAGCAAATTTGGATGTAACATACAAAAAATTATTTTAAAATGATAATTGCATTTATTACAATGAAAAGTGATCAAAAGGAACCTTGTTGAAAATATAATTTACCCCCAGTGATTAGGAGAATTGCTAATAAGTTTTGAAGAAATTTTGCTCCACTCTTCTTTGCAGAATTGTTTTAATTCATCTTAATGTTGAAGACTTTGAATTAAAGAGTTACAACAATATTTAATTTCCCTTTTGAGATCAATAAAGTAATTTTGAATTGAATTAATTTGATGAGTTTTGAACATGAAGTGCCGGTTTAAGGTTACATCCCGGCGCCACAATTCGATTTACATTCAAACTTTGACTACACCGCTCCAACACCTTCGTTTTGATCTTTTTCACACCACCAAAGAACATCAAGGTTATGTAGATAAAGCCATTATAATACGCAAGACAATTCAAAGTACCTTACGAGACATCAGGGGAAAGATTAAAAGGAAATAGCACAACATGAGCAGAAAAGCACCGCAGAGGAAGAGATGTAAAAATAAAGGTGAAAGTAAATCTGATTTTAAAAGTTTAATTTAAGTTTTATACTGATGTAGCCATCAATATCATTCATTAAGCAGGCAAAAAAAAAAAAAAATGTTTCCATTCCTGATTTAAAAGAGTTCATGTGCATGTCAGGTTTTCTGGGAGTTTGTTTGTTGCAGAGCAGCATAGAAGCAAATCACTTTAGTCCCAGAAACACAAAGTAATTAAGCTGGACTCACTGTGAAGACTGCTTCATGTTTCACAGGCAGATCAGAACTATATTTCACACTCACGCACTAACATGAACTCAAAAAGGCCAAAGGTCACACCAACACAGGTTCATATTTTATGAATGCAACATGTCCATCCTGATGGCAGATGCAGCCCTGATTTAATAAGGTCAGTCAGGCAATTATGTTACCATCTTTACATATCCTGTCTGCAGACAGAACTGCTCACGGCCCAGATAGGCAATCAGCTTCTTCATGTGGTGTGACTGTAAATAAATAAATAAATAAATAAATAAATAAATAAATGTATTATGACCCAAAAGAACAAATTTAGGATCTGTTCTTAGACAGGAAGTCAGAGCATTGTCCTGTTGGATGAGTTTTCTTGACCTTAAGGTTGCCAAGCCAAATTCATGGTTTCATCTTTTATAGCATGGTCAAAGCATCAAACTATCATCGCCACGTTTGACTGGTAGTTTTTTAACAGAACCCATCATCAATTAACAGAACCACATTTGTCTGGTCAATCATCAAAGTATTTTTCCAAAAAATTTTGGAGCAAATGTCAAATGGGCCTTCTGTGTTTTTTTTTAGTTTTTTTTTTACAGCAGTTGTTTCATTCCAAAGTGAATCCTGGGAGGATTTCCCCATAAATGTTCCTTCTACCAAAATAAATAAATAAATAAATAAATAAATAAATGTTATGCTAATTTATTCCTCACCAGAATTCAAATGTTTCCAAATTACACTGGTCTAGGACTTTTCTGCAATTTTCTTCAGCCTAAATTGTTGGGATAATAGTTGCTGGAATTTCTAAATCTCTTTACATAAAACAGATTTTAGATATTAATGTGTCCAAATATGTTAGAAAAACACACAGGCTTTCAAAGGCTGTTCTGATTACCTCACTCAATCACTGTTATTTTTGATTAATTTTAAATGTAAAAAGTGTTGCATCTTCATTTTTTTCCCAGTTCAACACAGCAGAACTGCCGGTTAGAAGCCACAACCAACCGCTAATAAAATCCAAAAATATGCTTGAGATGCCAATTACACCTCAATATGCATTAATAATACACACTATAAACCAGAACTACCACAGAAGCTAATATCCACATTTTTCCTTATTTCCACTCTTGGACATATAGCCAATCAGCGCCAAGGTAAACAAACGGCGTTCCTGGATTGGCTGCTTCCATCGTCACTGTGTCTCTGTAGTTCAGCTTCCCAAGATGCATTTCTTTTGAATACTATGTGTAAGAATCTGTGAGTTGTTACGTTTTCGTACTGCATGCTGAACCTTGAACAGTCGGGGGTTCACTGCTCTGACTTCTGAGCGACTGTGATTATATCAGCATGTTTACTTCTGCCATCCAGTGAGTGCCTTGGCACAAGATCTCTTGGCCCATTCAAACTCATCCATAAACATTTTTCTTGATTCACTGACTGTTTACCTCTACATCTTCTTTCAGCTGATTCTTACGTGAAAGTCTAGTGGCTGAGATATTTCCTTGTGTTCTGTATCGTTTGGAGCGCACTGCTCTGTACGCAACATGCAACGTCGAGCTGTGCAGGACGGACTTTTTAATAAAATATGTTTACGTCTTCTTAAACAAGAGCTTCAATTTAAATTCTCTCATTGGAAAAAAAAAACAAAAATAGAGAAATAAAGAAGTGCATCACTGTCTGATTCGTCAACGCCGTCTGGATGCCACTCGGCACCCATCTGGCGTGTCCAACTCCAACAATGTTTATCTCTTTCTTCATTTGTTCAGCTGTCATGTGATTACTGCAGACACTTCTTAAAACACACACACACAGACACACACACACACACACAGGGCCCGGAGAGTACACAGGGTGCTTCATTTGTAAGGACAGAGCGAACTCGGAGCGCACACAGCGGGACGTGTGATTGAGCGAAACATAAAGGCGGAGTGAGTCTCTTCCCAGATTGTCAGATCAGAAGTGTGGATGGATTTACATCTGAGATCTGCCTCGACAGGGAACTCCACCTTCCCATGTCTCTCTCTCTCCCTTTCTCTCTCTCTCTGCCTTTCTCTCTCTCTCTCCCTCCCTCTCTCTCTCTCTCCCTCTCTCTTTCTCTCCCTTCCTCTCTCTCTCCCTCCCTCTCTCTCTACATCACCTATAGGTTCCAGGAGGGCAGCAGAGGAACATGTGGCTCTGCAGGAGGATCCTGCTGGAGCGAGGTACACCAAGAAGGTTGAGATATTTCCAGACAAAGGTCAACCACTAAACGGCTCCCTCGCTCTCATCTTCCAGTCTCTGTAAACATTCAGACTGACAGAGTTTTCCTTCACCCGACACCATTAAGGCAGATTCCATGAAAACACATCCTACAGTTGGGAGTAAAGGGACTTACTGACCACTTTTGCTTTTCTTACGTTGTCGAATAGTGAATTCCATCTTTGCAACAGGTGTTCGATACTGAGAGTTTTGGTGTTGCTGCATTTATAACTTTTATGTTTTTTCTGTGTAAAATGCTATGTGGTAGCATTTACACTAAAGGTGTGTAATATTGGAAATTTTGGCATAGATGACACTTACAAATACAAGGCTAGTATCTGTAATATGTTTTTCTAGAAATGTTATCATTGAATAATTTGATGATTTGATTTGAGTTTGTTTATGATTATTATAAAATACAGAACAAAGATTTTAGGTAAACTATTTTTTTTAACTACAGTTTAGCTGAGCAGAACTTCAATGATTTCCTTTTTACTTTCTACTGGAGACTGGAAATGATAGCAAATCGATATCAGTATCAGATTGATTTCCTATTGAAGATTTATTTTATTTTTGCATTGCCATTTCTCAACTCTCCCTCAAAAAAGATTTTGTTTTAAATTGCTCTTGTGATAATCTTTTGAACTTTGTTTAGGAAGTAACACAAAACACACTCACTCGTTTTTGCTTTTCTATAGTTACCGTTTGTCATGCTAATATGTTATGAAAGCATTTCGTAAACATCTTTAAACTATGTCCAAAGTTAGCGTCCAAAGTGGCGCCCAAAGGTCTGATTATATATCAAACTTAGAAAGTATTGGGAGCAAAAGGGAGTTATCGTATTGGTATTGCTATCGATATCAGTCACACTGGCCCTTTACTTGGTCGATACCAAAAAATGCACTACCATACAAATGTTTATTATTGTAACTGAGTCTGAAACTGTAATCTGTATGTAACCTAACACAAAGCATCATCACATTCAGCCTTATTAATAGATAAGGTTTGAAGTATATATCTTTGCTTCAGTGTATACTTTTGAGTGTCAGATTTTTTTTCAGGTGCCTAAATATAAATGACGCTAAAATAGCCAAGAGAGAGAGGTACGGTGTTTCCGCTGACAGTGTTGGAGTAAAGCTTTGCCCCTGGGGCAATTCAACAAATTGTTTCCTACAGAAAGCAGATGTCTAGAGGGCAAACGTAACAAAGGTATGAAACCCTGCTCTCAAATTGAAAAAGATGTGAATGTAAAATGTAAAAGCTCTTGATATTTGGTATTTTAATTTCTGTGTGTGAACTCTGAAGAAATTTAAGTAAATTGCTGGACGTTCGGAAAAGAAACTGCAAGCCAAAGCTTCTGTCTCATCATGCTAGGAGCGATCCAATACGAATATTCATCTGGGCAATCGATAGTATCGAGAATCAGATGGATACACCCAGCGCGACTCTTTGCGTCAACATGCTTACATACCTTTCATCCAGCATGTTAAGTTAGATATTCAAAGAATCCTGATGGAATGCATAACTCGGTCATCGGAGTGAAGGGAAGCTTATAGATGCAGTCGGTAAGCAACCTCAGATCATGTAGCATTGGCTCTAACTTCCAAGAATTCTGTTTAGCCATTGGCTTCTCTCCCGCCCTCCGACATGCTCTACATCCCTCAGCAGATAGACAATCCCGCGCGCCCCGCCCCTCCCAGTACGCCTTCCTGCACCCACCCCAGGCTTGGCACCACCAGCTGTTGAATGCATCGCAGCCCTGAAATGGCTCATCAGCTGCTGCTGTGGCACTCACACACTTCCACAGCCCGAGCAGCTGCTGAGATGAAACAGAGGAAGGTCACCCTCAGGATGAAATGTAGCTACCTGCTAAAACCTGGGGATTACAGTGCCTCACAGAAGTGTTCGTACCCCTTTAACTCTTCCACATTGTGTCACATTGAACTCCCGGTGTGTTTCACTGGGATTTCATCAGACAGAGAAACACAACAAGAGTGCAACAGTGACGTGAAAGGAGGTAGGTGTACTCCAAAATGAAATGTATTTGCCTTCAGAGGTCACCTACTTAGCCCTACACACAGGTGGGTAGGAAAACACTTTTACACTTCCAATATCTGATATCTGCAGTCTATCACTGGCCGATACAGATCCGATGAAGAAAACAGCTGAACTGACTTCTTCTTTCTTTTTTTAAACACAGATATAAATGTACTCAATTAGACATTTATTGGATAACTCCTCACCAGTACAGCACACTGAAATACATCAATAGCTTCACAAGCTTGGTCAAACATGTAAGAACAACTTTAATTTGTTCTGTCCACGCAATTTGGAGTAGAACAGGAAATACAAAATAAATCAGAACACAAAGCATAGAATTAGACTGAATAGATCTGCCCTTATGGATGAGGCTCAGTGTCACGATACCCAATCTAGAACTGACTTCAAAATCGGGACCTATAAAGATATTAATATCGGATTGGTGCATCTCTACTAGTAATTAGTCAAATTTATTTAGTTACATTTACTTGAGTAACTAATTGAAAAAAAATACTTTTAAGAGTATTTTTACTATGCCATACTTCTTTACTTTTACTCAATCATTTTGTTATGAAGCATCATTAGTAACATTTTTATACTCTACCCACTGTGAGTAACTTCACTAAATGAAGAATGAGTTTGTTTACTCCCAAAAATAATCACCAGACACACGCCAACAGTTTTTCTTCCTTTCATTAGTTTTAGACAGAAAAAAACTGATTGAGATTTTGTTGTTGTTATTTTTGCAATCATGTTATGTACATGAACTTATTTTTATTATTTTATTGACATTTTCCTGCCAAAAGTTGAACCTCTGAAAAAAATAGTCCCCGCAGCATGACACTTCCACCACCGTGTCTCACAGTTGGCTGGTATGTTCAAGTATGATTTAAAGGGTTGTACTTGTAAGGCCTAATTAGAGGATTTCTGAAGATGATTTGTCGAACAAACTTGAACGAGCACAACTGCAGCCAACATGTCTAAAGCGAATAAATAAGCAATAAATATAATAATTATCCTAAAGGAAACGTGTCAATCCTCAGTCTTGTTAACTGCTGAGGCATTGTGGAGATAAAAAAGCAGACAGCTGATTTACTGCTCTTGTTGACACACAATAATCGTCGTCCTCAGGCTGTAACAGAGGTTTGCCATACCACTCCCGCATTAAACTCTTAAAACGCGGCTGTTCCTAATAAATCAGTCGGCGCAGCAGCGAGCAGGGAAACATGTGGCACGAAGAGGTTTGATGTCGTTACCTCGTCGCAAGTGTTCCCTAAGGGCGAGCTTACAAGTCAGGTTGAGTTTGTTCACTTGGTGGGAAGATTAATGGCTCGAAACTGGTTTGAGTACCACAGGGCTGCAGCGTTTGGCAGAAAAGATAGAGGAACCAGGTTTATTTATTTTTCTTCACATGTCCTGTTGTGGCCTTTCAGGCAGACCGTATGGAGAAGCCAGGTGCCTGTATGTGCCGGGGGAGTTTTGCGCTACGATATCCATAGATTGGAGCATAATTACTTGATCGACTTTATGAAATCAGGGGATCCATCTGGCTTCAGTAGACAGCCTTCATTAGTAGAGCATTTGCATGACCTTTGACCTGTTTGGTTATTTTTATTGGTGAGTGAGCGTGGATGTGGCTGAGTAGAATTGCAAAGATGTTACAATACCGAGAAGACTAGTGACAACACAAGTAACCATGGTTACCGTAGACTGCCAAGTTCTCCCCTGATTCACCATCCCATATCCCAACATCCTGTTGTTGTGTAAATGCTTTTTTTTTTCTTTTTTTTTAAGAGATGGCAGCTAGTTTAAAAATAAAAGTAGGAAAGTCGATTATGAAGCCTGCTCTATGTTACTGAGAAACTATTGATTGCTGGAGGCGAGGACTCTGTTGGTTTTAAACAATTGGATCTGACTTTACCCAACCGCTAATATTTAGAAATTGCTGTCAACAACCCCATGGTAAGAAGGGTCTTGACATCTTAGTCAGCAACAAAATCCTAAGCGTTCCTCTTTCTCTAACTTTAATTGCTCAGTATTTGGAAGTGTCTCCAACATGGACTCAGAAGTTTCCTGCTTACCAAATTACAACCCTACGTAGGCAGACTACAATTCTAAAACAACACAGAAAATCGACGTCATCGTTCACAACTCCTCTCTCCGTTTGCTGATTGGCTCTGGTTGACATTCAGCTGGAGAAATCAAACTCAATTGGAGAAATCCAAAGAGCCCTGAAGGGAGATGAGAATCGAGCGGAACTGAATAGGAAGACAATCGACAGGCTATCGTAACTAGTATCAAAATATCCTAAAATATGTCTATAATAATAAAATATGTCTATATTAACTCAAAAATGTCTATAATAATGGAAAACTGATTTGGATTTATCAGAGTTTGTCCTTTCTGATCATGTGGTTCTGAAGGGGTCTGAGGAGCTTCCTGTTAGCCGTTGAGCTCGTCTAATTGACTTGAGCTTTAACTCCTTGTTGGTGCTCGATAATCTCCACATTTCAAACAAATGTATTCAGCTGCTCTTTTACAACAACTGAGAGGGATCTTGTGTCAGCAAATAGCCTGCTTGGTTCCACATTTAACACGACACCCTACATGCATAAAACATGACAATTAATGAAATAATACCTTAAATATTTTTTCTAGTTTGTAAAAAAGAATAAAGATGCTCATATTTATTGATGTTTATGATTTTTGAGTTTTAAAAGTTTTTCACACATTTCACCTAAAGTTTAAACAGCTTGGAAAAAAGTTTTCCTCTGAGTTTATCTGCAGGGATTTCAAACGTGAAACTCAAAATTGCATCTACTCCGTCTCAAAAGTGTAACAATCACACAGTTTCAATCACATTCCTTGGATAAACTACCTGACAGATCATTTCGGTCTGATTTCAGTCTCTCTCACACAGGTTCCTTGTAATTCCCGGTGTTCTACTTGTACTAATCTTAAATTCATCAGCGTGGATTATGCTAATGTGATAGCTTCAGCCTGACAAACATCCTCTCCTGTGTAACCAGAGAGAGTGAGATAGCGCTGCCTACTCCGCGCGCATCCTGTCAGGGCTCTATTTCGAGAGGTGGATGACTCAGTGGCTTGCAGATGTCCCTTCTATACATCTGATGGATGCCCCACCGGGGAGCTAATGCTGCGTTCCATTTGCCTCTGAAGTCAGAGCTCTGTGCCGGGAATGCCGCCCCACCCAGACGACTGTGTTCCAGCTACAAGGCAGAAAGCTAGCAGGGCTCGTTTTGATAACGGTGCTTTGCTTCAAGGCGTGCGCACGAAATGATTCCACGATACAGCTGCAAACGGGAGTCACTCTTTAAACTGTACTAGTCTTTCACAAGTCAGTCGTGTAAGCGCTTTGTTTTCTGCAATGAAACACTTAGATGTGCCGTATGTTGTTACCAAAGCTTTGGTCCTTCTTCTGATCTCTTGTAAGAATGGAGGGGCCCGGGGTAAGATGAGCCATTTTTCATATTTAGGATTCCTACATCAAAGCAACGTCAGGGTGTTTTCCCACCTGACAGTCCGGTAAACTCAGTTGGATTTATGGGCCAAAGTTGCAACATTTGTTCAATTTTCAGCTGGTGTGGGTCTCTTTCTCACCACATTGTGTCAAAAAATCCAAACTAGTTGAAAAACATGTCCCTGCCCCCTTCACCAGTGGTGGCGCTGCACCACAAACTACTGAAGGAAGCAACACAAAAAACTCTGAAGAAGACATTTCGAAATGTAAACAAAAATGGAGTGGCGTCAGATTTTAGCGGTTGTAGTTGGTTTAAAAGACAGCGAGACAGTTCCCCCGCTAGCGCAAGACTCGCAAGTTTGTTTTGGTTGAATTTACCCAGAATGCCCTGCGCTGTAGTCTACTGTTGCTTTTAGAGCGGTCTCTGGTCCATCAGAGTTCACTTTAATGGAACTGGGACCTAAAGTTTTAGGAGGACCAAAGTTTGTTTTTTTGTTCGGCATCAGAGTTCAATTGTGAATTCACACTTTCCCAAGCGAACTGAACTTTCCAGGCAAATGGACTAGAGTTTGATTAAATCAAACTGAACAGGGCTGGTGTGAATGCACCCTAAGTTTGGTCGCTAATTTGTACATCTGCATGCTTCAGGCTATGCCTTAAAACAATCAGAATGAGTGTAAGCATAGATGTTTTGATTAAATAGGATGTCCAAAAAGTTGTTTGTTGGCTCAACTTACCCCAAAACAACTAACAAAAACAAAAATACAAACAAAAAAATCACAATATGTTTTAGTGGGCTTGGGAAGCAAACATTAACATTTGTAAAGAAAGCACTAAAAACTGAATCTTTTCCAAGTTGAGGCTCCATGGCCTGCCAGTGGCTCAACTTACCCCAAACGTACCCCATTTCCACTTTATTTGTGCTCACAACTAAAATGGCACATTTTATCTTGGCTTTATGACCTCATGCTGTAACTCAGAAAAAACACAAATAAATAAAAAAATATCAAAGTCTAAAGTCTCACAAATATACTAATTTTGTTCCTAACTTCACAGACTTCAAAAAGTGATGCCTTCCTCCTAACTAGTTGGTCACATGATCAATATTTTTAACCATTTCCTAGCAACAAGGGGTGACTCAACTTACCCTTTGGCTCAACTTACCCCAGCCTTCGCTACGTTCTAATCCGAGTGACACGCATGGATACCGTGTTTGTCACTCTAAATATACTGTGATAGAGATGAAGACAAGTTCATGCTCCATTTCTGGGACTGAATGCACCGTCAAAAAGTTCAAATCTGATAAGAGCAGATGCATCTCATTCCATCACCGCTTCTCCCCAGACAGCTGAGTGACTGTCATTTAAGCTTCTGAACGCCAGAGACAAAAAGACATCTATACTTTGTCTTTCATAGTGTATTGTGTTTCCAAGTTAAATCTGATTAAATGTATGTGGCTACATGCGATTGTTGCACTATTCAGGTGACCTAAGCCTTTCTGTCAAGAAGGTTGTTTGAACTTTTATATTTTCTTCATACATTTTTTTTACTTTTTTAGTCAGGTGCTGAAAGTAAATCCTTGGCATATCCCAGCCTGGGTTGTCTTGGCTTTTGCATTCTTAAAACATGTTTGACAGTAGATTAAATGTATTTGTCTCGTCTTGTCCTCAGAAAAAAAAGCAACGTGAAGAAACCTGGCACAGAGCTGACACAAAGTTTCCTCCATACCGTGTTTTTTGCAAGAAGATTTGTACAACCAGTAATCTTCTGGTCTAAAATGTATCTTGAGATCAGAGAATAACCCCTTTAACTCGTTACTAAAGGAAGGAAATCATAAAACCCCATTTTAAAAGGGAAGTGTAATGTGAAATTATCCTGTTTTAAGGTTTACATTGTGTTTTAATGGCAACCATTCAGCTGTTTAAATCGCCTGGGTGGACCTAGCCCCGCCTTCAACGACAAAGCTCCTCCTTAAAGCTGCAGTTTCCAAGCTTCTGGATTACAGAGCACTCTCTCCACTCCCTCACTCAGCTCCTTCAGACTAGCCAGCAGCAATTAGCAAACAGCTTGTGGAACTGACAATCTGCTGAGCTCATTATAGGAGCTACTTCTCAGTGAAACGTTGGCAAAAACATTAAAGGGTTAATAGAGGAGCCATGTTGTGACATCTTCCTGAAGGCGGAGTTTCAGAAAGAGCAGGAGTTTCTTAAAGAGACAGAGGCCTCTTAAAGAGACAGAAGCCCAATTTCAAGGCGTTAAATTTCAAGGTCAAACTTCTTTTAAGTCATACTTGACAACAACTGAAGGTAAGATAGTTAGTTGGTTGTGCAACAAAATGACACTATGTGACTGGAATACACATAAAGTATCCCTTTAATTATTCAAATCATAGCTTATCTGATGAGTTACTTGTGTTTTTATGGTTGGATGAGGAATTCAATTCTTTGAAAGAAAGACAACTCACTCACTGAAAAACGGTGAGTCTGTCGGAAAGCCAGAGGAATTACACATCAGAATTATTTTTGAAGAATCTGGGAATCAAATTATAAAATAGGATGATAGAACACCTTGTAAAGAAACTCCCCCGTTTAGGGGCTTTTGTTTCCATCATTATAGCATCTTTCAGATTTGATTAGATTTTTTTAATGACCTACAGACAACGCCTCTCCACAATCCGAAACCCCTTGATTGACTCCAACAACTCTTTCCCACCCACCCGCTCCGTCCCACCGGTGCTAAAGGGGTGTTTCCTGACAAGTCAGGTCGTTTTACATTTATGGGCTAAGGCTTTAAGGCCAGGGCTTAGGTTCAAAATTTATTGGCTATTGTATAATGTTTCATGCGAGGAGACCGGGTGACTTCGTCTTGTGTTCTGCCGCCGGGCCGACACTCAGGAAAGAGCCGATGTATTTTGATAGCAGTGAGAGTTGAGGCTGTCAGAGAGGCCCGGCCTGGGGGGATGGGGTAAAGCTCACCTTTTCGCATTTCTCGCTGATTGCGTAAACTCCTGTCACACAACAAAAGAGGTGCTGTGTGAGCCTCGGCACGTTGTAATTACCTCTGACTTTGCCTCTGCACATATTTTTTTTTCACTTGAACTAAAGGTTGCGGAGTATAAAATATTAACCTCCCGCGCGGAGCGGAGAGCTAATTAATACGGTGTTGCGGGGTTGGTTTGTGTTGCTGGAAGACATTCATCTATGAAAATATGTGTAAAGCAATGCGAGGAATTCAGCAGTTTGAAGTGTTTTTCTTTAGGTCTGATGAGCTTAATGCAGCGGCTTCACTTCCAGAAAGTTATTCTAACCTTTCGATTTTTGAGCCAAGGACGAGTGCCAGAGTGGGTGGTAATAACACATTAATGTGAATAGTTTTATTACCGCAGTACAGCTGTTCATGGTGACGAATGTGAGCTTTTTTTCTCTCTCTTTTTTTCTTTCTCTGCACTGTTGCACTAAACACCCCGGTGTTGACTGGAGTCGCCGCTAAGACGATGTGTCTGTTACGACCACCTCGACCTTTCTTTACAGTCTGCTCTGGATTCGTGCTTATTCAAGATGTGCCTTTTATTTCTTTCTATCTGAGCTCCCATCTCCTCTGCAGTATGCAGTGCTGTAAAGTAAGGTTACCACACTTGGATGTTTTCACATCAGAACATAAATGCCAAAATCCAATAAAGATGACCTGAGTCCACAAAGGCTGGTTTTATTGCAATGATGTCATTCTCATCATTGAGAAGAGTTTCTTTATTGTGGGGAAGAAACGCTGCCGCTCTACATCTAAATCTAAATGAATTAACTGCGAGCGACCACGCTTTCTGTTTATGGTACGCTTCAGTTGAATTTCACAAGCCACACCCAGGGTTAATACCCGTCTTATAATCATTAAATCACTTTGTGTGTTTTCGCACCTGATAGTTCAAACCAAAACTGCAATTTGTTTCATTTTCGGCTGCTCCGTGTCGACCAACCAAACCCTTTGAAAAGCTAGTTCCACCCTCCGCCCTGTGGGGGCGCTGCACTCGAAGAAACGACAAGGAAACCTCCGAAGAAGAAGCAACACTTGCAACCACTCATAATGTGGCGATTTGTAGGATTTCTCTTTTGCCATTTCTCCTGCTAGCTTTAGATTCCTGCATTTGTTTTGGTTGCATTTACCCAGAATGCCTTGCGATGTAATCTGCTTCCTGCTTTTGTAGAGGTCTACTGTAGACTGATGAGACAAAATGTGAAATGTTTAGGTTGAGTTTGACTTAATTGAACTTAGTTTAATAAATGAATAAAGCTATAAAGTAGATCAATTTAAAACAAAAACAAAGAAAAGAAGAACAACACTAGAGCACCTTGTTACATCTTAAAACTATCACATAATTTAAGAAACTGAACATTATAGATGGTCTTCTTTTTTGCTTTTCATGGTTATTGAACCATGAATTCACATAAAGTCTTGCCATCTGTTTTTTCTTTTATTATTTTTGAATGTGCAACAGCACAACAATCCGTTAGACCACCACTTAATCACTAAAAGATGACGTTTTGGAGGGGCTCACTCCAAGTCCGGGCCATAAATCCATTCCAAGACGCTGCAGTGTGGATCTTCATGCTGTAAAACCACATCATGCGCCCAAATTAGAAGAAATCAGCACCACAGATCCGGCCAAAATTCCTCCAAAGACTCATTACCAGTTTATCCCAAACACTTGATAGCAGCTAAAGCCACCAAAGGGTCAAACAAGCTGCTATTGGCTGATGGCGGCAATTACTTTTTCGCATACCACCACATTGGTTTGGATAGCCTATTTTCTTTAAAAAAAAAAAAGAAAGAAAAAAGTGCATTTCGTATGGTTATTTGATATTTAAAAGTCAGTTTGGTGATCTAAAACATTCATATAAAAAAAATTAAAAGAAAAAGAAGGAATCAGTGAAGGTGTGAAACCCTATAATTCCTTTAAAGCAGCTATTCTCTGGGGTTGCTATGGTGGCGCAGAAGTTAAGCACAACTCACAGAAGGAGGACTTAGGCCTCGACACTGCCGTCGCAGGTTTGATTCCCTGGTGATCTTTGCCGAACGTCTTTCCCTTCTCTCGTTGCCCTACTTTCCCTTCATAGCACGTTCAAAGAAAGGCAACTAGAGCCAAAGCAGCTAGTCCAACACCACCCCCTCCACCCGTCTCCCCCACCCAGTGCAGCTCATCAGGGGGAAGCTGTGAGAAAGCGCCCTGCAGGGTTTCCTGTCTACATGTTCTTACCATAAACCTTGACTGTTAGTGTTAAGGCTGTGGACAAATATGCACATCCACCCATAATCCAAGGCGGAGTTTGGCTGACTCTGTAAGCACCAAAACCAGCATGACACACACACATACACACACACACACACACACACACACACACACACACACACACACACACACACACACACCAGTCATATGACTGGCCATGTGCATGTCACCACACAGATGTCGAGTCAGGAAAAAAAAAAAAAAAAAAATCAAACGCTTGCGTTAAAGACAGATGAAATATGAGTTGGAATTATGCCTCATCTCTCTTATCTTCCCATCCCAGTAAACAGGAAATCAACTTTTTTTTTTTTTTTGCGGTTCCTGAAAAGTGAAACAAAGCCACGCTGATCTGTAATTTTGTTTATTGCAGGGCCGCATTAAGCTCTCCACAAGCCGCTCATTTTGGTTTCCCAAGGCCTTCGCCTGCCGTTTGAAGCCCCCCCCTCCACTTATCTCTGCACTGACGTATTCCTTCTGGTTTTGCTCGCAGAATCATCATGCTTCGTTGAGTCACCGCGTAGTCCCCGCGCCGCGTCGAGCGTTTCGCAACCTTGTACTCAGACAAACAACTTAGTGAGCTCTGATGTGCAACAAGCACAATGGAGCAAATTGCAAGATGACACACGTGTGTGTGTGTGTGTGTGTGTGCGTGTGTGTGTGTCTGCAGAAGCAGCTCTTGTGCAATTTTTTACAAGATAAACATAATTATGCAAATCGTTTGAAAAACCTTTTTATTTAAAATCACTACAGAGGAATTTTTACAAAGCGCCTTTTTTTATTTTATTTTTTGCTATTTCTTTAGTCAGCAACTGTACAAATATATATAGAAATATATTCTTCATTTGGGAAGCTATAATCTTCCTTCTAATTCTCAGTTCTGCACTATTCATGTAGCTTATCGTAAAAGAGTGAAGCACGTTTTTGGTCATAATGCAATAATGTAACGACAGAATGCAAAGGTTGTAAAGAGATGTGTGTGAGTCACTGCATCTGATTTCTTTAACTACAGAGATGGAAAAAATATACCGAATCATCAATAAAATGCAAGATAAGCTTCCTGTAAAACATTCTTTATAAGCAATAAATAAAGCAGGTGTAGTTAAAGTAAATTGATTATTATCATTATTATTATTATTACAGATTATCTGTCTAATGTAAAACAAAGTGACACGCTGCAGCTTTATGATATAACTGCTGCAGTAAGCAGGAACAGCATCCTGGATTGTTTTGGGTTTGTTTTCTTCGTGACCAGCCTCAGATTCTGTCTTCACTTCTGTCCTTAGTAGTTGTTTGTTTATTTAGATTAGATCTGCTGCTTCATTTTTTCTTAGTTATTTCTTATGTTTACATTTATTTTTCCTCTCCTGTTAGCATTTGCTCCTCCTTCCTCTCCTCTCTCCCTCTCTCCCTCAGTCTGCCTTCTTCTTCTCCCTCACAGCTGCACCCTGTCAGTGTCTGTTGTGTCTGACCACCTCTCCTACATTCACTCCTCACAGAGTTCTTTTGTTTCCCTCATGCTAACTGGTTTGTGTGTTTTCCCTGCTTTCTAAGTTCTTGATTAATTATTTAAAAAAATCTCAATCTGCTCGCTGCCTCTGCCTGCTTTTCCTATTCAATCATCAGCTCTGGACCATGACACTGTCACTGCTTTTCACTTTAAATTACCCCATAAAGATGTTTGCTATCAGTCACAAGAACCTCTTGTCACACACTCATACCATCCTTTTCTGAATGTCTATAGATATGTGTAAATTATTTAGCTAATTTAAACACTCAGTGTGTTGCGTTCTTTTCCTGCAGCAGAATGATGACACGGTTCAGACCTTGAATGGGAAATAGCTTCAGCCTGGATATAGATTTATCTGAAAGCAGTGTTTATTTGTTTGTTTGTTTACATTTTTGCTTTCTATTTATGCTAAAAGATGGAAACATATATATATTTATGGATGCCTGGTGCGTCAAATGCCTCTTGCAGAAGTTGAGACCAAGTCACCAGACATGAAGAGAAATTTTGCTTTAGCAGGTTTAAGGTTTTATCAACTTCAGATTTTTGTTACTAAAGTAAAAAAAAAAAAAAAAGTGTGTATCCTCTGTATGCTACACAACATCTGTCTATTTTTGCTTTACAAGATTCTAATCTTCCTCCATCCACCTCTGACAACTCATAACTTTTCATAAAACACATTTTTTCTTCATATCCGACTCAGTTCGATCTAAACTAGCAAAGCATCCAAACATGCAGTGACCTGGCCCGGGCCGCCCGCCGCGGAGCGACCTGCTGGCTCTTCCCAAACGTTTGTCGTCTCTCTTTTTTTTTTCCTTCTCCCAGACTTTCGCCCTTAAATCAATGCTAGGTGTTGCATTCAAAATTCTACAACACAGAAACCATCTTTTAAACTCACAAAAGGCCAGTAAGCTGAAAAAAGCCAAACTTTTAATCAGACTGGCGAATACTTTGAATGCTCATTTCTAATAGCACAATTTTCCTTCTTTTTACCTCTAGCAGTAAAAAGAGTGTTCATACAGTATGAACACTTTTTTTCAATTTTTCTTTTTTCTTAATTACATCATTAGGAAACCGACCCTAGTGTGATTAAAATTGCAACTTTTAATACAGCTAATGAGTATTTTCAAGTGTTTTTCTTTCCTTATCTTGAAATGAACTGCAATTATTTTGATTGATGGAGAGAAAAACACTACTACAAAGTAAACAGGGTATGAAACGCTCAAGACAATCCAGCAGACAATCCACATACATGGACAATCCATTTTTTTTTTAAGTTACCTTCTGTACCCATAAGAGCTTCTTTTTCCTGAAGGACATGTATCTGATTCACTCTGTCTAATTGCTGTTCCTGTCATTTAGCTTTGATTTAGATTTTGTAATTTCAGTGAACTAAAATTATTCTCACAACCTTCAGCTAAACTCCGAGTGTTTCAAGTGTTTATAAGAAGCGTTGCTGATAAAACGCAGACGTCCACTTCCTGGTAAGATGTTTGCTTTACCAGTTGGTAGAAAGCCCTGGTAGGAGCTTCGTGGAAACAGTGAATTGTTTTGAAACATTACAAAAATATATTTATATATATAAATCTCCAGTCTTACAGCACAACCTGAGTGTTTTTTCCCCACCAACCCAACAAAAGCTCTCAGTGACACTGCTGGGCTCCTCAGTACTGCATGTCTGTAATAAATTACTCTATTTAATGGTATGAATCTAATGTGGACTTTTTTTCCTCCCCAATACGATTTTAAGCCGTTTTCACCAAAGATTAATCTTCCCAAGATAATTGGTTCGGACCTCCTTTGACAAGTTGTCATTAATAATTATTTCCTTCTCAAATTTTATCTCCATATTTGCAGTATTTGTCTTTTCAATCTGACCGATGCATTTCATTGGTTAAAAGTCAACAGTTTATCGATTTTTAATAGGTGATTGGCTGACTTTAAAAGTGCATTCTGGGTGTGGACTGGGAGAGAAAACAGGAAGATATGCCTTGAATACCTTTCCACATTTTCTTCACATTTACAACACATGTTAGTAAAATACATTTCAATATTTTTTCTAGGACATCGCAACTGAAAGTCTGTTAGATTTGTCTGAGTTGACTGTATATTTTTTCCACCCCCATTATTTTATACAAGATACCTCAAACTGTTCCAGGCTGGATTGATCAATTTTGTAAAGGTTTCAAGTCTTTCCAAAGGTTCTCTATTGGACTTTGAGTAGGCCAGTCGCTTTGTTAAATGGTCCTCTGACTAATGCTCTCCCTGTCAGGTTAGATGACCGGCCATGTCCAGGTTACTGTGGTCACACTGTGATAAAATTAGCTGGATTGATTATGAGACTTCTGAAGGACATTGGTCACCTTATTAGTGAGCAACTAATCTGTGTTTTGTGTTCCAAGATGTGTGTGACTGTTAATCAGGTTGAGCTTACTGCCAATAAATCGTTGATTCTTTCAAATAATAAGTAGCGTTTAGGTGGGGAGACTAACAGTAGCTTGTCGTTCATGTTAAGTTTCATTTTTCTGTTTTTGCATTAAAAAAAAACAGAAAAATGCAACAAGGGGGTTTAAAAACATAACATAGTGACCAATTATGAAACGAGCAACAAATGGTGGCGTTTTAACTTTGATTCAAAGGAGCTCAGTGTTTCAGCATCTTTGTAGTTTTCTGGAAGTTTGTTCCAGATTTGTGGTGAATAGAAGCTGAATGCTGCTTCTCCATGTTTGGTTCTGGTGATGCAGAACCAGAACCAGAAGACCTGAAAGGTCTGGAAGGTTGATGGAACAACAACAACAACAACAACAACAACAAATGCATTCTGGTGCTAAACTAGAATGCATTTAAGACTTATGAACAAAAGTTTAGTAAAGTCTCTTCACTATAAAGAATAGCGAAGAGGCTCTTAGAATAATGTTCTTACACTATTCTCTATAGTGTAGGAACTTTAAAACTTGTCTGATGTTCTTTACTTTCATCGTTTTAGTGAGAATGCGAGCATCAAAACCATCATTCTTTCACCATAGAGTAGAAAGTCTTTTGCAGTGCATCTCTACCAGATTTATCCAGAGACTGAAGAGAGAAAACTGCCAATAATTTGGGAAGGTCTCCAAAAGTTCTTAATTGGATTTACGTCCAGTCTTTGACTGAACTGTTCTAACAGAGCTGTTGCTCTCCTGCAAGAAGGTGAACCTCTGTCTCTGCCCCAAGTCTTCCTGAACTTTTAACAGGTGTCGTTCTTCCTGTATTTAGCTTCATCTATCAAATTGGAAGAGTCTCTGTTGGTTAAAAGCATCTAAACAGCTTTGGACCACCACCGCCACATGTACAATTTTGCATACAAGCCAATAAGGTCAGATTTGATCTTCAGTCAATCAATCAAATTTTATTTGTATAGCACATTTCAGCAGCAAGTCATTTCAAAGTCAGTCTTGTCTGACTTCTACCTCTGCTCTCAGATTTTTGTGCAGATTTGGATCTCCAGTGAGTTGTGGCAAACTGCAAACATTTTCCTCATAACTTTTTTTTTTCAATAACTCGGTAATCTTGCCTCTGTTCCATCGGACCCAGATTTGTGGATTCCAGGACAAGCAGTTGTTCTGTCAATAGATTCTCAGTGAAAGAGTGTTGGATCTCTGCAGCTCCTCCAGAGTCAGCATGGGTTGTTGGCTGATTCTCTGATTGTTGCTGTTTGGTAGGATGGCCATGTTTTGGCAGATTTGTGGTTGAGCCAGGCTGTTAATTTCCAGACGATAAATTGAGTTTTAGAGCCGAGCTCTGCTCTCCACCTCTCAACAACTTCCTTCTTGCAAAGTCTCTTCCTGGTCTTCCTGATGCTGTTTGTTCTCTGAGGTTCTCCAACAAACCTCTGTGGCACACATTCTGAGATTACATTCTATCTCCTAAACTTTGTTTCCTAATTTGGTAACTTCTAAACCCAAGACATAGGAAATGAAAAGGGTCAAGGGTCTTTAATACTTCACAAGACTTTCACTTTCACATT
The DNA here is from genome assembly GCF_051168715.1 of Poecilia mexicana. NCBI lineage: Eukaryota > Metazoa > Chordata > Actinopteri > Cyprinodontiformes > Poeciliidae > Poecilia > Poecilia mexicana. The sequence continues at coordinate 5,125,129 of NW_028263390.1, read as the reverse complement.
TCCTGCATCTAAATCACCAATGCGTTTGCAAACACTTGGCCTCTCAGGCAGCAAACCAGTGAAGTTGCAACATTAGGATTCATTTGGAGTCATGCCTCAGAGAAACCTCACCTTTTAACTGTGATTTGGGTTTCCGAGGAGCGGCGCTCCCCTCCTCTGAATGCTGCACCACATCTTACAGCTTGCCACAAACAACTAACTTCCTTGAGGTCTTGTTTCAGGGCAGCCAGTGTATGGCGGGTTAAGTGTGCCTTTCTATTTGAAATACCTAGCCCTTCCCACACAGAGGACAGTGAAAAGGAGACCATGCTGCACACCGATGGATTTAGTGAGTAAAACAATAACCGAAAACATGCTAGAGCAGGAGGGAAGCCGGGGTGGCAGCTCCTAAGCTGAGGCAGTTAAAAAAAGATTATGGAAAAGCCCAGAGGCTAAGTGCTGTAAAACTCGGTAGAAAGTTGGCAGTTGTGTTGCAGAAAATTATAGGGATGTGAAATGGGCTGTAAAACAAGTACAGCAACAGATCAGAACAGAACCTCTCAGGTGGCATGATGCACCAAACAAAAAGCCTGAAGTGAAAGAACGTAATCGATTGTGCAAAGGGGAGAAAACGATACGCAGAACCCAGTTTTCATCTGTAGTTGCACTGGTTACTGCAACGGCGTCTTCAGGAAAGGTGGATCAGAAACACTCAGAGTTTAACATGTTTTTATTGGTTTATAAATCACTGAGCGAATTAGCACTAAAATGCATCCAGGACCTGTGATTGTTGTTGCTGCATCAACCTTCCAGAACCAGAATACCTCTGAGGTATCCTGGTTCTGGAGTTTACTCTACATCACCATCCAATCATCTGGTTCAATCATCCAGTTGTACCAGATCCAAACATGCTGTTTGGATCTGGTTCAACAGGTGCGGTTGCCCATAATACTCTATTATGTTTTTATGGTGTAAAGCACTGGGCTGCACAGTGGCACAGTTGGTAGAGCTGTTGCCTTGTAGCAAGAAGGTTCTGGGTTCAATTCCCAGCACTGGTCTTTCTGCATGGAGTTTGCATGTTCTCCCTGTGCATGCGTGGGTTTTCTCTGGGTACTCCCATTTCCTCCCACAGTCCAAAAATATGACTGTCAGGTTAATAGGCCTCTACATATTGCCCCTAGGTGTGAGTGTGTGTGTGCATGGTTGTTTGTCTCTGTATTGCCCTGCAACAGACTGACAACCTGTCCAGGGTGACCCCACCTCTCACCTGGAACATTAGCTGGAGAGGCACCAGCAACCCTCCGGACCCCACCAAGGGACAAGGGTGTAAAGAAAATGGATGGATGGGTGTAAAGAGCTTTGAACTGCCTTATTGCTGAAATGAGCAATACAAATGAAAACAAACTCCAACCTTGGAGACTGAATGCATTTTCCCCTTTTCAGATTTTTGTTTAGAAAAAAATGTAATTTTTTTCTGGTCTTTGAGAAAATTACCCAAATTAATTACACAGAATTTTGTAGTTAGGATGATGTAGCAATAATGCCAAATGGTTGAGTCACTCACTGTATGTAGGAATACCAGATTCAATTATCTATAGGAATAGAAGAGTAAACCTATGTATTAAATCAAACTCTACTGATGTGTAAAGACCAAACCTTCTCCAACTTTCGGCGTTAGCATTTCCTCTTCACCCTGTTTCCTTCCTGACCTTAAAAGCCTCGACTCCTACTGGCCCTGCAGGCTGCGCCGCCTCCCACTGACGGAGGAGAAATGCTGAGACAGGCTGCAGCAGCCGGGGGCCCCAGGAGCCGCACGGCAAGCTGTTCAGAGAGCAGTGTCATTACTGCCGATCGCCCACCGTTCGCCGGACGCACCCCGTGTCCCGTGTACCTGCTGATGAGCAACACGGCGGCACAAAAATCACACTGCTTTGCACCACGAGACAGGACGAGGAGAGAAGGACACCGTTGCTACGGCGACTGACGTCCCGGCCACAAAAATTGAGGGAGAGCAGCTGAGCTGTGCAGGGCGTCCCTGCTGATGCACTTTGGCTTGGCAAAGTTATGCTTTCCTCGACTCTCTGGTCTTTTCTGCTGCTTTTGCGTTTGTGTGGCTGCTGGAGGAAAAACATGAAAGGGAAAAACGGGAAAAAGGTCAAAAACTCTTGAGAATAGTAAATATTTTTAACACAAGCAAAAAAAAAAAAAAAGGTTTGTCTTCAGTTATTAGGCAGCAGAACAGAACACAGTTTACTGTCACAAATTTCAAAACTGTGTCCAGATGCTTCTGTTCTCTATTAAATTGTCAGTAAATGTTTCGGGCCCACTGAAGCGATTCATACGCCCGTGTCATCCCACTGTCTCCACATGTTTTACAGATGTTCTATAGAGATGTGTTCTTGAAATCAAAAGCTCTTCCAGTTTTTATTTTAGCGTTGATAAAACTCAGCTTTATCGATCCCAAGTCGCTTATAAGCTCCGGACGGCCTAATGCAACGTTTACGGCCTCACCGTCTGGGCCGACGGCGGAGCTGCCGTTTCTATCAGCCGGTGAGGTTTTCCAACGCAGATGTTACACCCACAGGTGTGTTAAAACAGGACGCTCCGTTTCACATCTGGCCTTCAAGGGAGAGAAACGACCAACAGGACAGAGAGCGTGATCATGAGCAAAGGCAACCCAGGGGAAGTGTGTTTGTACTCTAGCATTCGTACACGGAGTGAGTCAAAGTCAGTTCACATTTAAAAAAAAAAAACGAGGAAACGGAGATAAGACACATTAAAATACTAAATAGATTTTTTTTAAAGGCAGAAATTTAGGCAGGTTAGGTGAGGTAATCTTATTTATATAGCTCATTTTCACCAATAAAGGCTGTTTAAAGTGCTTCACATGAATTAGAAGGAAATATAAACAAAACAAAAAAACAAAAGAATAACAAAAGGCTGGAGAGGTAGAAAACTAAAAGTTGGTTCCAGTTGTTCTGAGTTGAGTTCTAGATTTGCATAAAGCTAAATGTTGGTTCTCCATGTTTGATTCTTGTTCTGGGTTGCTAAGTAAACTGGCAGGAGTTTTTCCAGGTCTTGCTCTGAATTTAAAAGTATAAAGCTAAATATTGGTCTAGTAATAAGCACTCCACAACTTATAAAAGTCATAAACTAAGAAGTATGAAGCTAAATTTTGGTTGGTTCCCTATGTTTGATTATAAAACTAAATGTTGGTTCCAGTTGCTCTGGGTTGCTAAGACGATACTGTCTAAGTTTGTTCTAGAATTGTAAAGTATAGAACTAAATGTTGGTTCTTCATGTTTGATTCCTGTTCTGGGACTCTCTAAAGTTCATGAACAGCTAGTGACTCAATGGAATAATTAAGATCAAAGCATACTTATGTGCTGCCTAGTCAAAGCCCAGACCTAAATCCAATGGAGAATCTGAGTAAATATTTGAAAATACCCGACTGAGATCAAGTTATATTCCAAATGTTACGTTTTAGATTTGTCTGTCACATTTAAATTTGCAGCTATAAAAGGACAAAACGAGATAAAGTGTAATTTTACATGAAATGTTTCTTCCAAATAACATCTTTAAAAAAAATTACAATTTACTTTTAACACGTTCATGAAGCGCAGTTATATTTGGCACCAAACCCGAACGCCTGAAGTCCAAGGTGTTCGTGCTGACGGGACGTTGATACGCACCGCTGTTCTCTCCCACTTTGAATAGACCTTCATGTGAACATCATTATTAATTCATCAACCTGCCAGACTGGGCTTTAGCCTTAATACATTTAGAGATTGAGTTATCTGCGCTGGCAACACTCTGAGTGATTAATGATTGAGGAGAGGCGAGCGCGTCGGCTCGGTCCACCAAGAAAGGATGAACCTGGTCAAAGGGTGATCCAGAATCCTCCAGATCCGCCGTGCTTTTTGATACAGGGAACATTTTGAGTATTCATACAGGCATACATCAACATCAGGAACGATGGTCACATCTCAGCCGGATGCATAAAGTCGGCTCTCCACTGTTTTCGACATGACTGATGACTGCCTTGTCTGGCCTTTAAAGACGCCTGAGCTTGCCGAGTCACCTCAATCAAGAGAAAGGCTTCAGAAGGGAGAAGCAGAAGGTATCGGCATGTACACAAACTCTGAGCATTTCAAGAGAAAACACACACTCCCTGCAAGTATAGGTGAACTTGCCTTAGTCTCCTTGGCTCTGTTGTTGTACCTGCCACTGTAACACACAACCTTGAGCGATCTCTCGCAGACAGCGGCACGTTCCTCCCCGCTCCAGCTGGCTGAGACTTTGTAGACAAAAGATGAAACGAGACCTTTTGAAGGTCGATGTGAGCGGGTGAGAGACGACGGGGAACCTGGCGGCGCTGCGGTATTGTTTTTGGCCTCTTATCTCTGTCGATGTGACGCCTCCATCCCGCTCTGCCCCTATGTTACTAACGCGCCACCTGGACTTTGATGTGCCGGTCTCCGTGTCTTCCCGAGCGTGTCTTAGCGAAGGAGCTGTCAGCGAGGAGCGCTCACAGACACATGTTCCAAAACAAAGTACGAGCTTCTAAATACAAGAGCCTCGCAGTAATTGTAGGATGTGAGTGAGAGGTACAATCAGTGAGGAGTAACGTCTTCAAGTGGATTCACACAAAGTGTCAAGGACGATGGACACGGCCTTGTCGACACGGTGCAAGCAGAGACTTGCTCTGTGGTTTTATCTTCGCGGTAAGCGCTGTGTTTTGAAATCCCAGAGTGCCAACGAGATAAAGGCCCAGTCTAAACTGAGGACAATCTGTTTCCATCGGTGACAACAGATGATACAGTTTCACCTCACACGCTGCCAGAGGTCTGTCGGAACTTGCCTGAGCCACAGTTTGCTCTTAACTCTTCACCTCAGCTGTACATGACTTTCTTCGCAGGATCTGTGAGGCCTTTGCGGATGTTGACCTTTTTTTTTTTTGTCTTCAGGCGGGAGATTTCTCAAGACGTTAGCAATTACGGCGCTGTCGCGTTGCCAGAGCAGTTTCTAGTGTTGCACGCTTTAGTCTTCTTTTTTTAAAGATACTTAGATGAATTTTCTCTTGTAATAAATTTTTCGACAAGAGAGAAATGCTGCATTCCTCCAGGCAGGAGTGTCATTCTTTCCGTAACAAAAGTATGTTTTTATTTTTTTTCAAACTCTCTTTCTCTTTCTCATTGTTTATTCAATGTCACATGCTGTTCTTATTTTTTTTTTCTTTAATTATGTAAAGCACCTTGAAATGCCTTGCTGCTGAAATGTGCTATACAAATAAAATTTGATTGATTGATTTCACTTCCTCTAAGACAAGAAAGGTCCGTTGCTGCTGTAGCATTGGCCTTGTGTTTTACGACTTTGAATTCTCGTGCTTCCTGGTGCTTTTAAGCACGACGCAGTCCTTGTATAATAAAAGCAAGAGCTGTGTTTGCATTGTCAGCATAAAAGACAGGAGCACATCCAGTGTGGCTGGACTCCGCCTTGCCTGCCGCTTTTCTCTGATCCTCTTCTTGGTGCTCATGGACAGGACCTCGGGGTGTAACCATGGGAAGCTGGGTGACTGGTTAGGAAACATTATCGTTGGGTTTTCTTTGCAAATGATGTGGTTCATCTTCAAGTCGCGGCTCTTGAGAGGATGGATTTTTGGATTTTTTTGATGAATATGTAACCATAAATCAAGATATTTGATGTGAGCTAGATGTGAGACAGTGGCTGAAATTTGGCCTTTTCTCCTTTAAACTCTCTAAAAACCAATCCACAGAGATGTGAACATGCTGTTAATACTACCAGGCTCTTCCATTAAGCTTCCTGGACTACAGAGATCACATGACCCCTCAATCTGACCACAGAAGTAGAGGAGACTGACCAGATTCTGGCATATTTTTAAGGTTCTGGGGCAGTTTGGAGGTAAAGGGGTGGTTGTCGTCCTTTTTCGCCTCTTTATATGGGGTTCCCATAAAAAACACAACACAGCCTCCCTCAATTTACACAAGGTCTCGGCACTGGATTCCCTTCCTAACTCAGAGAATTTATCTGGGGCGCGCTACCACCCAAGTCACTCCCTTGTCCATGTTTAGGGTAACAGAGGCATACATGTGAAACATCCATTGTTCATACTTGCTTACTGGGCTGTGGGGAACTGGTGCCAATGTTCAGCGGTCCTTGGGCAAGAGGCAGATTAATCTCTGAACAGGACAAATAACCATTAAAACACACACACACGCACACACACACACACACACGCACACACACACACACACACACACACACACACACACAGACTCTTACCGTAGGGCGATGGTGACGATGGTAAGACTTTGTCCTGCAATCGGTGGGTTGCTGGTTTGACCCCCAAAGCGCAATGAAAATACAGACCATTTCCCATTCTTACCATTTAAAGAGTCCAATGAATCTAACAGTCATGTTTTTAGACTGTGGGAGGAAGCCGGAGTCCCTGGAGAGAACCCACGCATGCACAGGGAGAACATGCAGAAACCCAATCCTTTTTACAGCAAAGCTACACTGCTAACATCTGCACCGCTGCGCAGCCCTACGTGAAACGTATTGCTGGCAAAGTACATGAATGTCAAACGTCAAGAACAACGATAAGTCAAATACAAAAACTTCATGACCTCAAAGATGTTCTTTTTTTTTTTTGTCAGTGTTTACTTTGTGAATTCAGACGAAAACTCCAGTCTCACGCCAACCATCCCGCTTTATGCTCCTCTGTGACGGAGTCACAACCAGATGGCTGTCACTAATTACTTCTGCAGAGAGTGTTAAATGGTAATAGGAAATGTCTCCGCTTTAAGAGAAATGACAAACTCGTCAAGTACGTTGTGATAGTAGCTTAAATAGACCTTGAAGTACGCAGCCGAGAGGTTCACAGACGAACCAGTCACGGCTTTGGGGCTGAGCCAGTGCAATATAAATCTGCCCTTTTTCTTTTACCATAACAGCACACGGCTTCTCCCGATCTCTGCTTTTGGTGTCGTCTGATTGTGGAGCCGAACGACTTCAATCAGGGCGCATTTATTAGCAGGAAACGGTGTCTTTGAAAGCGAGGCTCGTGTTTGAGGCACAGAGCTCATTTCCAACAAATCAAAGGCCCTCTTATGTTCTTAGTAGTAATTAGCGTACACGAATGGTGTTCAGGATGCAGCCAGGGAATGTGGAAGCATCTGCAAAGAAAACAAGAAGTCCAGTCCCAGCACTGCACTGTCCAGATCTTTCATCTAATCTGCTGTAATAACAAGCAGTTATATAGCGGGGTGAGGGTTGCTTTAAGATGTAAAGGAAATAATGAGCCTTTGTCTGAAGGAGGTCAGTCACCGCAGAATCTAAACACCTATATTTTATATATTTATTTGTGTCACGAAGCTATTCTTGGACTTGTGTTTTTGGTCTCAGTTCCTGCAGCGGTGACTCACTGAGTCCAGGAGCACTTTCCTGTCCACTAACCAACGCCAGTGATTAAAGAGCGAGCCTCCCTTGCTTAATAAGTGACTAATCCCGCTGCCCTTTCAGTTTGTCAGTTCAAACAGATGAGCTAGCAGGTCAGGGACGCTCATCCAGGCCAGGTTTGTGGTTGCTGCTGGAGTACGACCGCAGCAGACTTCATCCTTTGCAAATCACTTGGTTCACTTATTTTTCTGAGCAGCCAAAGTGAAACTGGTTGAGAAATGAAGCCAAGAATTCAAGAGTTATCTCAAGAAAAAAGTATTTTTCCTTTGATAATGTGCTGTTGGTAAAATAAAAGTGTGCCTCAGACATTTACGTGTGTGTAGCAGCTCTAAACGACGGCTTCATTCATCAGAGCTCTTCAGTATAGCTCTGATGAGTCAAGTTTTCCAGCATCTTGCTGCTTTTGTGTTGATGCTGCGGCCAGCTAAGCTAGTCTGGACTACACTATGCCTCCATACAACTATAGCTTTGTGTGTGAAGTTTAAATTATTGTGTTGTGATATTTTCATTGTATACCAGAGTGCAATAACACCATAGTTTCCTGGCATTCCTGTATTAATTTTGCTAACTGCTCATTTAGCCTCCTGTCCGCAGCGTACCAGACGTCCTCCATGTAGTTTGCTCACTTCTGTTTGTTTCCTTAAGAGTGACTGGTATTGTCATGACCCGAAATATTTGCAAACAATCACATCTGCGTCTCCTTTGCAGTAAGAAAGAGAAACAGGCAATATCTCCTCTTACAGAGCTGAGTAACAGTGAACAGGTGCAGAGGAGTATTGCTGCATTGTTCTATAGCGAAAATGCTGGTGACTTTGGCAATTATTCTGGCTTTATATTAGAATGACTTTATAAAAGGGAAATGATGGAAAACCTTTGTCGTTTTGAAACAATAACTTCTTTAAAACTTGATCTACCTTGATATCAATAACCAGCTTATACCCAGTCAAAACAAACACACTAAATATTAATCTGCCAATTGTGACGTTTAGTCAGTTTTTGGTGTTTATAATTACAATGTGAGATTTTGCAGAAAAATAATACTTCAAGTAGCATTTTATTCTGTTTGAATTATAGTTAAATTTCATACTAGGACTTAAAAATAAATTTTAAAAAATCATAAATTGATTCATATTTTAAATGAGCTACATTTACTTCAAGATCACTCCACATATCTAAAATATTTTGTCATGTATTTTGATGATACTGATAATGAGAACTTTATTTCTATTGGTAAGACATCTACAGTTCATAACCTCTCCGTAGAATCCCGCTTCAAAATTGCGAAATATGTTCAACCCAAACATTTGATCATTTTACTGTTGACATAATCCACTTTCTTCACGATAATAAAAAAAAAAAGTCTAATGGCAGAAACATGAAGCCTAAACGTACATGAAGCATGTTGGCGATAATAAATACATCCAAGACAAACCGGCCCATCTGTTATTGTCATTTCTCACAGTATTATTCTTAACGCCCTGCACTCCCAGCAGTCAGCTGTGCCACAGTGATACATTTAATCTACATAAATCATAAGTGAGGCTAAAAGCATCCATTACTCACACGGGAAGTTGACAGACAATAGCAATTGGCTTGAAAAAAAAGGGGGGCAGGGGGACGACTTGAACAGAGTTCAATTGTCACAGGAGATAATGTTTCATCTCTTTTTGTTGCACAGCAGTGAGTGACCTCTCACCCCACCAAACCCCGGCCGCTCCTAAATCAGTGGCTGTGATGTGGATCACATTCTTGGCTGTTTACATTACCCCCCCCCACACACACACACCCCACTCTCTTTTTGCCAGGCGCTGCTGCCACCAGCCTTTTACACCTGTCCTGTCATGTCCTCAGAAAAGAAACAGCGGTATTTTTTTTTTGTGCGGAGTGGAACGGAAAGACCTTTGTGTGGCATATGAGTGTGTATGCGTGCGTGTGTGTGCGTGTGTGTGTGTATGCGTGTGTGTGTGTGACGAGACAAGAGATTAATGCCCAGGCATACACATGGATTCACAAAATGTCTGCATGCGCACACCTACGTGGACGGCCCACACAAAGTGGCGCAGAAACTCGGTAAGACGCTCATAATTCTGTACGGAGCTGTCAGCCCGTCAGACGGGTGAGTTATGGAGCCGCTGGATGCGTCTGAACACGGAGGGAAAGATTCCATTGAGGTACGGAGTGATAAATGAGGGAGATGTGAGGAGTGGAAGCTCACTCCCGACAAAAAAGAAAAAGATCTCCACAGCTGCTCAGTTGAGAGGCAGGGGAGGCAGATATGGGCCGTCGCCTCGCTGCTGTTCTCTCACTTTGTGCATAGATGGGGAATCAGACAGGGGTCACTTTAATGTTTAATATTACAACATGAGACAATGCTTAAAGGGCAGTGTTATGTAAAAGCAACTCTTTTTAGCCTTACATTATGTTATAATGTTATTCCCTCATAAAAAACGTACCTGGAGTGTTGCCTTGATTTTTTTTTCATACATGTTTGAGAAATCGTTGGATCTCCCATGGCAACTGTTCAGCTGTGCAACGTTTGTGGCGACATCACGCCGCCATCAACACACCGTTCCTCCTCAGACCAGCAGATAAACTCCTGAGTTTCAGCCTCACAGAGTAACCCTCCCCCACTCTGCTCCTTCAGACTAGCCAGCAGTAATTAGCAAACATCTGATGGAACTGTGCATCTGATGAGCTCATTAAACGAGCTGCTTCCCAGAGCAACGCTGGTAAAAACGTTGTTCAAGGGTTAATAGAGGAGCCATGTTGTGATGATTTTCTGAAAGTGCAGTGTTGGAAAGAACAAGAGTTTCTTAAAGAGACAGAGGCCCAGTTTCGTGGCTCTAATTACAAAGTTAAATTTCTATATGTAATTAATATTACATATATATATATATATATATATATATATATATATATATATATATATATATATATATATATATATATATATATATATATATATGGCATTTTTATAACCAAAGGTAACACTGTTACATGGTTGTGCTATAAAATGGCACAGTGTGACTGGAAAATACATAACACTGCCCTTTAAGACTGAATGGAATTTGGACTCCAGGGTAACTTCTTGCTAACTCCGATCCACAGAGGTTAGGGACGTCTGCCTGCAAAAAGCTGAAATCTGTGAATACTTCAGACTCCCTTTAAAAACACTTATAATTCAAACATCAAGTACACTATGAGTATTAATATGCATTAATAACACTCAGTGGAAGCTTGAGATATTTTAGCTTAGTTTATGTATTTGGTTCAAACATATTTACATTCATAATTCAAACACAATGATATGTTTTTTTACAGTTAACTGTAAAGAAGGTAGGCAGAAGTATAAACTTATTTACACTTACTTATATTTAATCCTGCCAGCTTACTTATGTCTTGCGTTTTACATGATATTATTTATTTTGCAAGTAAGACTAAGCTACTATGCATCTTAATGTGTTTCCCTGAAAAAACAGACATTTTACTGTCAGACATTTCACACAAGTGAAAAACTGAACTGTACGTTTTTTTTTTTAATGTAAATACTTTTTTATTTCAATGAATGGCTATTTTCACTGTTGTTTTATTTTGGTATTTAAGTAAAATACTTCCCACTGTGCAGTGGAGGCACAGCTCAGCTCCATTTTTTCTCTCATTCCTTGAAATGGATAAATCAGATTTCGTAAGTGCAAACATGGTTGAGTGGGAATAAAAAGTCTGATCGTTATGCTATTAAATTTGAGCTCAACTGTGTTTGTTCGCCTCACAGCAGCTCCAGGCGCACGTGACGTTAAACGGATACATTTTACTTTACCACACGTTGTGTCGCGCGACTCGTTGTCATGTTCTTTTGTGCTCTCCGTCCTGTCTGCATCACACACACTTCACAGCCATCCATTATCCACACACTCGCCACATTCACGGCAGCCCACGCGCGCGCGCACGCCGCGCCTCGCGCAGGGCCATGCAAACCTGCATCGGTGCCAATTCATTTCTCACCCCCCCCCGCCTCCTTTCTCCCGTCCTCACCGCCATATCGGACTAATGGCCCTAACCGCGCGCCCACTGCATCATCTGATCCGCGCGCGTGCAGATGAAAAACTTGAGGCGGACTGGGAGAAAAGACCCGACGACACGGGAGGGAGGGGGTGAAAATGATGGATAGAGTCGGAGAGGAGTGATGAAAATGACATGTTGAGAGATACAGAGAATCGAGATGACAAGGCCGGACTGACAAGAGGCACCGGTGACATGAAAATGTTGTCTCGCCGCACTCAGACTGTCAGCAGCCGTGGTGTGAAACCTAAACATCACGGCTCTTTGATGGAAACCTTGTTTTTTTTTTTTTTCTTTTTTTTGATACTTTGTAGCTTTCGCCAAAGCTCCGTGTAAGTGTGAGGGAAAATGAAAGACAGCTGAGATGGAGATTAAGTCGAGAAGAAAATAAAGACAAAGCTACACGTGTGTTTGGAATCCAGCGTTCTAAAATGTATAAGCTTGGATCTTGAGTGATTTAAAGCACATCCTCTTCCCAGGATGCTGTTGCAGCGATAGCTCAGCGCTCGATCTGAAGCTGGTGCCAGACTGTTTCTCATCTTGTCTCCTGTGTACGGGAGTCTAAAAGAGCCTTTCTCTCATATATGTGAACTGTCAAAGAAAGTCACTTTTGTGTACTGGGTGTAGAGTTAAAAAATTCTAACTTTTTTTTGTTTGTTTCTGTCAGAACTGACATAATTTAAGTGGTCATATAATTAGTAGCTGAATTACTCAGAAATTAGGTCAGACTGTCCTCCTGTTGGAGCCACTATAAGTTCAAAAATTGCTGAGATGTGAGAATCTTCACCGGCGAAGACGGAGCGTCTGCATAGCATAGCAAATACTTGTTGCTGCAACATTTAAGTAGCACTGGCATAAAATCGGCTGCAGAAATGTACAGTATGATGTACATTTTCAGTAACTGTTCTACGTCAGTGTATCGTGCATCGTCCGTAGCGCCCACATCTCCTCAAACAGGACGAAGTGGGTGAAGTGAATGAGGAGCTAACAGGCTGTAAAAATTCACGCCTTTATGAATTCAACGTTGCTTTGGAACGTTGCAAAAATTACGTTGCCGCTAATGCGCTCATTACCGAGTAAATTAGCCCAGCTAACAGTTTCCTTTTGTCCTTAGCAGCTCTGATTTAGTAAATGCTAATCATCTGCAGGCATGCTTAATGAGAAGAATGAAAGCAGTCACGTTTGTGCTGTGTGTTTTAGGGGCTGGATTTAAAGCCTGGAGAGGTGAGTCACAGATAGAATATTTCCGGCACTGAATGAATTACGTTTGTGAGGGAGTGGGAGGTTGGATCGCAGAGCTGTGTTTAGCCTGATAAAAATGAATCGTGCAGCAGCAGCCATGTACAGCAGGAATAGATTGTTTATTTGGTTGAGGCTGCTTTATTCGTCTTCCCTTAAACAAACTGTCCTCGCTATTTTTAAATGTGAGGCTGCAGACGCGCCGTCTGAAGGCAAATCGTCTCTTTTAGTCATCCAGTTGCAGTCATTAAAGCTTGTTTCAGTCTAATACCTCGGAAAGAGAAAGGCGAGTCGAGTCATAACACAAATGGAAAATATCTCCAAATGCTTGTCGTCTTTTGTCGCTGCTGGAGAGGAACAAAAGAAAAATAAAATAAATCAACAAATACGCTAAAAAAACAACAGCAGTTAAAGGCTCTAAATGCTTCAGCTCAGTAATAAAAACATGCCTGTTATTGCATGAATAATTAATGTGCGACTAAAAGGAAACTCTAAAAGGAGTGTGAGTTTTAAAGACTTCTAATTTTAGGTTTGCTTTCTGTTTTTGTGTTTTTAGAAGGTTCCAAACTGGGATGCAGCTTCAACAGCAGCTGAGTTTTTAATTACAGCAGAAGATCTGATCTGATCTGGAGTCTGACAGACACGTTAAAGCTTCATCAGTTCATTTATCATCCATTCATCCCTCCCTCTCTCTCCTCCACTGTATTCATGTTCATGCACAACTAAATTCTGGGAATTTGATTCTGAAAAAACTAGTTGAAATTTTGTCATGTAATAAAAAATCTGTAGAAATGTTATTCCACATCATGTGCATCATTTCTCCACAGTAATAAAAATATCTCCAACTTGACCAGAATACAGATGTGATGAAAAGTGACAGAGTTCACAGTCAGACATGATTTTAGGTTTTTTGTCAGAGTCTTTATATATTTGTGATGTTCGTTTCCCGGGACCCTCGACGAACACTCGGCAGCTGCCAGGCGGGTCGGTCCGTTCAGTCTGAGGAGAGACGCGGCATAATAGACTGAAAGGTTAGCGAGCGGAGCAGCCAGAGCCGTGTTCCACTTGAGTCTCTGCTATAAATTGCTGGTATTCATCAACTTAAGTGATGAGTCTGTGTGATGAATGGGCTCTCATTAATATCATTATGCTATTAGGCTACGTCCCGCTCGCTCGCTGCTGCGCTACGTACAGTAAGTAAAACACAAGCAGTCTGCTGCTTTCTGGATTGTTGTGTTTACTGTATCCGTACGCCCTCGGGAAACCAGAGCTACGGGGGTTTCACCATCCCAGGGCGGCAAAATAAACAAGAAAAAAACTAAAAAACTCCAGCCTGTTTAGAACCCCGCTGACTTTTGTAACATCATAAACAGCTGAGAAGAGAAGAGAAGAGAAGAGAAGAGAAGAGAAGAGAAGAGAAGAGAAGAGAAGAGAAGAGAGCACGTAGAAATGTAGCTTTTGTCAGCTGTGTGTGATACGGCTCAGTCAGAATGATGATAAGATGATTATTTTTCTCACTTGGAGGCATGTTCCACCATCACTAAATCCATTGCATTTTCTCAGATTCACGAACACAACAGGGTGTATAACTGTCACGAGGAATAAAAACAATATCTACAGATAAAAACTGAAAAGTGTGGCATGCTTTTTTATTCAACCCTCTTGATTTCTGACCTGTCGGTTCAGGTCAGATCTCTCACTCTTAATAACATTAGCTAAAAATGATAAAGAGCCAGCTAATGCTTTTAAATAGCAATAAGAAAAATAAATGCAGCTTATTGAAGATTTTTAGTTAGTAATTCTTCTTATATGTTTCTCATTAGGTTGGAAACTATTGACATTATTTTTCATTTTTTGCTTTAAAACTCCGTTTTGCTGCTGTCGCCAGCAGGTTTGTGCATTTGAAAACTGAAAGAGATATTTTCCTCTGACCAGCTTCCCAATTCCTGCTGAAGAAAAGCGTTCCCGTACCATGATGCTGCCACCACCCACTACACCACAGCATGCCCATGGTTTTGATTGAGCTTTCTGCCACACATGTTTTATATATATAAGAAAAACTTATTTTTTTTCCATATATTTTTTTTTCTTTCCCTTTAGACTTTCACAAACCGCAAGCAGGATTTCTCACAACTTTCTTGCCAAAGTTGCTTTCTTCCAGCTGCAAGGTCAGATTGTGGAGTGTATTCTGATCGTTACAGAATCTGGATCTCTAAAGAAGACATTTCTGACCCGTCGGTTCAGGTCAGCGTCCTGCAGCATGGAGCTGCAAGCAGATCTTACTAACTTTAGCTATAAATTATAGATAACTAGCTCATGTTTTTAAATAACAGTATAAAAATAAATTCAGGTTTCTGAAGATTTTTAATACTTTTTTCAATGTTGGAAACTGTAGACTTTTATTTATTTACTTTTACTCTTTTGCTATCAATTCCACAAAAACATCCCCACTGAAGAAGTTAAATCTATACTTTTTCCCTCCCTCTATTGATTTATGTTATTTCTTTAAAAAACAACAAACAAACAAACAAACCTAAAAATAGAGATAAAATGCTGGTTCTATTTAAATTACAGAACGTTTCTTATTGTGGACATTTATCAAAAATGTGTCTTTATTTGAAAGGGCATCTAACATTTGTGGAGCGTCACAAATGTCTCAAAATGAGTTTTATTCAGCTTGACTGAGGGCAAAAATAACCGTTAATAGTTAACCGTTAATATTAATAGTAGTGGGCACTGTCCTATTCAGCTTTACATATTAATATTGCACATTTTCAAGTGACTACATTGTTGTATAATCTACATATTCAGGTATTCACACACATATTCAGGTGTGTGTGTGTGTGTGTGCGTGTGCGTGCGTGTGTGTGTGTGTGTGTGTGTTGGGGTGATTGTTTAATATTCTGAGTGAATCCCTGCCAATCAGAATGCTAAGAACACCACGGATACCGACCAGCTAAAGGTTGGAGCGAGATCCCAGAGAAACTGTCCTCTCTCTGTCCCCGAAATGCTAAACTTTGATCCCAGGTCTGCATCACTCGTAACCAGAGCAGAAACATAATGACATCCATCTAAGGCTTTGGTATGCATCTATAAACACAAATGAGCTGGCTCTTTAAGAAGATGTCTAGCCTGTTATCACTTTATTCATTGCCAACCAGATCTGCTTATTTCTCTACAGCCAAATTATCAACAAGTCATATCAAAACAGAGAGTGGACCAGCTAGTTAGTTGAGAAAACTGATGTGTTAAGTCTGACATGTCTTCATGAATACGTCATCAAAACATTACAGTAGTTTGTTTAACCCCAGCAGCTGCTGTTGGAGCAACATATTGAGGAAAATCCAAGGGAAAATGAACGAATACAAGAGGCAGCGTTGGGGAGATAAGATGGAGAATCAGTATAAAATATCGGACTGGGACTTCTTATCAACAAATGCCTGTACTTGGATGACTGACCCATAAAAAAAGATGCCTGATTCGCACATGTCGAATCAAAAAGGTAAAAAGAAATACTGTCCACATCGGCTGAACACCTTTCGTTTCTGGACTGCACTGAACAGAGTAAATTAAACTTTTTGTTAAAGGGGTAGTGCAATAATAATTGACTTTCTTTTTAGCTTTACATCAAGTTATAATACTATTCCCTCATAAAAATATATATCTGGAGTGTTTTCTTGCTTCTTTCATACATGACTTCCTGAAGGCGGAGCTTCAGAACAGGAGCTTCTTAAAGAGACAGAGGCCCAATTTCAAGGTGTTAAATTATAAAGTCAAATTTCTTTTATTTTTATAAAACTTTTAGAACAGCTGGTAACAGTTATTTAAATGTGCAGTAAAATGACTGGAAAATTCATAATTCTGCCTTTGTCCTTTGCTGGAACTTGTGCTGCATTTCATGTTGGCTACAAATGTTAAGGTTTGACATTGAGACGCTAATAGTTATAGTAATAATAATAAAAGTGTTGTACCCCATGAATTACAGTGGATGGAGACAGAAAAGGGCAGGAATTGTGAAATATAGCAATTTGATAATCAATATAATGGAAGGTGACAAAATCATCTATCTTCTGTGACCTCTGGGTCCCATGGCAACGGGAGGAAGATAAAGGCCAGCAGAGCAATTGACACCGTCTCGTGTGGCCGAAAGCTTAAGGCAAAAACATTTATTTTCTTCCAGTTCCCTAAATCTTTTAGAAGATAAAAAGCTTGTTTTTTCTAATAAATTATTGGCCCTTTGGCTTCTGATCCATTTAGAACAGGATCACTTTTAAAATAAACATGGACAATTATAGCCACAACATTACCCTGAGCTCTTGGCTGTCTTTGAGCAACAAATTTAGTTTAGTAGAAAGGTTTTTGTGGTTTTGTAGACGCAGCTTTTAAAACCTCCATATACACTGACAGCAGAAAACAATGGCTGGTTATATCTGGAAATGATCTGGTTGCCTTGGAAACAGCCTACACAAAAGTTGGTGCCATTAAATTAAACTGAACTGATTGCCCTTCAGAATAAAGTGTATTTCATGTTTCAATAAAGTATGTGCTTAAGTAATATTTAGAAATATTTTATTAATTCTTACTATAATGATGATTTAAATTAAAGCAACATTTCTACATCCCCCAGAATGCTGTGTGGCTCTGGTTTAAAGTTTGGTGAATATTCTATATACTGAATATTGAACATTCTATCAGACTCTTGTGTCTACTGTGATATATATTTTAACTGATTTATTGTGGGGCCTTACTCTGTTGGATTTATTTAGTTTGATTTTTTGGTCCATTTACTAGGAAAGTGAACTGAGTTGGTGTTAAAAGAGCATTAATATGTGTTTTCCAGGCACATCAATCAACCTAATGTTACCTGTGTTATCCTGCACATATCAAATATCACTTACAAGAAATTTTACTTCCCGACTAAAAGCTTTGAAATTGGGCCTCTGTCTCTTTAAGAAACTTCTGCTCTTCCTGAAACGCCGCCTTCAGGAAGTCATTCCAATATGGCTCCCAGCGTTTCACTGCGGAGTAGATGGATTTCTCAAACATGCATGAACGAATCAAGGCAACATTCCAGGTGTGTTTTTGGTGAGGGAATAACATTTTAACATGATGTAAAGCTAAAAAAATAAAAATAAATAAGAGTCAGTTTTACATAATACTGCCCCTTTTAATTTCAACCTGTACACATTCCAGACTGTCTTTTGTCAAGCCGGATGGCGAAAACGAATTAAATTGAAGACAATTAGGAGAATGTCACAGGGACTTTTCATATTAAAGCTGAACATTTCGCCATTACTCGTTCTGGCTTGGTCTTGGTCTTTGTCCGTCTCCCCTGCCCTGAAGGTGGATGAAGTTATCAAACCTGATGGGGTTCCCAGACTAACAAAGACCTGGAGGAGAGATCACGCGGCTGAAATATTTCCATCACAGGAGTGAGGCCCGGTCCTGGATGCAGTGGAATGACAGCTCAATTTGTGGCCAATGTTGTAGAAAGAAATAAAGACTCTCTGTCCACTCAGACAGAGACGTGCTTTCTAACCTCCCAGCCTCTCAGGCCCCTCTCTCTCTCTCTCTCTCTCTCTCTCTCTCTAACACACACACACACACACACACGCACACACACACACACAACTAATATGCCTATCAGAGGGTTCATCCTCCGGTAGATACACAACCCACAGACCTTCTCATATCCACACTGGACCTCGCGCTGACGCTCCAACAGCAGATGTAGTTGCACCCTGGCGGCCCTCGGGCTGCATGACGCTTCATAATTATTGATATAAACAGATTGTGCTCAGGGTTTAACCTGCCGTGGTTGATGAATGGCAGCCCAGAACTGCAGCACAAACTGCCAAGCGGAGTCCTGTCGGCCACGCCGGGTCAACTGCATGACGAGGATTTATCCAAGCAACCTGGGTGTCCATATGTCTGCTTTCAGTGTTTTCACATCACACGTAACGGGAAGAGGGAAGGAAGCCGCAGAAGGCGAGCGAGGCTGCTCAGCCGGTTAAAAGTTAAAAAAGCTTTCAAGAGCAAAACGAGGAGATCGAGACCTTAGAAAGCCAGAGGCGGAGGTGATGACCACATTGATAGGATTGTTTCACCCAGACCTTGGTGCAGGTATTGACTGTTTGTGTCTTGAGAAAAGAAACGGGCTTCTCTGTCAGTGAACGGGCGAAGTCTTTATCTTTACAACGTTTCCACAGAACTGTGCAAAAACATTTATGTTTTTTGAACGTTTCCACATTTTGTGTAATTACAACAAACCTCAGAGTGTCGAGGGATTCTAGTTAAAGCATCATGTGTTTTCCAGACACATAGTGCCATTTTATAGCACAGTCAAGTAACTATGTTACTTTCACTTGTTGTAAAAATGCAATATGTATCAAATATGATGTTAGAGAAATCTGACTTTGTAACTTAACACCTTGAAATTGGGCATCTGTCTCTTAAAGTAGAGAGTCCTTGTCAAACGGCGTTTTGACTAAAGTCCAAAGGGTTGGAGTCCCAGTTGACGGCGTCTCAACTAAAGTTCTACAGCTTTCTATTTCTCTTTCTCACTGTTTATTACATGCTGTTTTTATTTTAATTATGTAAAGCACTTTGAGATGCCTTGCTGCTGAAATGTGCTATACAAATAAAATTTGATTGATTGATTGATTGATTGATTGATTGATTGATTGATTGATTGATTGATTAAGAAGCTCCTGCTCTTTCTGAAACTCTGCCTTCAGGAAGTCATCACAACATGGCCCCTAAATTAATCCTTTAACAATGTTTTTACCAGAGTTTCATTGAGAAGAACTGTGCAGTTCCACCAGGTGTTTGCTAATTGCTCCTGGCTAGTCTGAAGGAGCTATGCCAGGAGTTTTCTACAGCTTAATGGTTGCCACGGGAGATTTCTCAAACATGCATGAAAGAACGAAAACAACAGTCCAGGTTTGTTTTTCATGATGGGATAACATTATAACACGATAAAAAGTCAATTTTACACAATACTGCCCATTTAAATTACAGTCAGTTTGTCAAGTTATTGCATCTCTGTAGTTTGTGGACAAACTCATATAACCATTGTCTGCTGCAGTGTCACAACAGGGCTGGTGTCTGTGTCCATCACTCGTTGGGCGAGATGTGGGGTAGGTCGTGGACAGGTCGCCAGGACAACAGAGGAATACGCATAATCATATGCATTTTCATTCAACAACCACAATCCTTCTATTTAAAATAAATCTGTTTTTTGGACTCCAACTGAATTACAAGCTAGTTTTAACACCCAAACACATATTTTTTTTTTTTTTTGTCTACATAACATCCTTCGTCACCTCAGTAATATTGCATTTTGTTAAAAAAAACCCCCAAAAACATTAAACCAACTGGCATCAAAACACTGGCATCATTTTCCCTTTACTTAAGCTTTGTTATGGTATTATGAGCCATTAGAGGTCTTTGCTGCAAAATTGGGGTTATTTTTTCTGCAGTGTTTGTAGCAATTCCTAAGAGCATGCAGAGACAGATCTTGCACTTAGCCGCTCCCTCCATAACCTTGAAGGACTATTACAGCTGGAAACAAGTCCTGAGACATTTATTGTGATCAATATGACTGGTAATGCGTGTGCCCTGTGAGGCACCGTGGCTTTAGTAAGTCGACCAAAAAAAACAAAAAAAAACAAAACATGTAGCAGCAAAATGGATTCGCTGTACTTTTTTTTTTGTTTTTTTTTTTGAAAACAGAAATAGAAGTTGTTTGTCCCTCTCTGAGGCGGGGGGCCAGGGGTCCGTGTGATTTGTCCAACGATTCTGTCAGTAATCTCTGCTGGCAGTGTGTGGAAACCTTCCTGTTTAGATCCAAAGGACAACAGCATTGTCTGCGTGTATTAACAGCCTGTGCAGCTGGACTCATCTCATATTCGGCCGGTGGTTGTGTAGCATTCCTCGGGGCGCGGGCCTGACATTTGGAGGTAGACTCTTATAGATAGAGTAATAATGTCACGGGGGCCGTGGGTGTATTTTTTTTTTTTTTTTGTCTGGGAAACACGGAAAAACAGCAGACAGGCAGCCATTGTCTAATGTTGAAAATGATTTAATCTGCAGAGACAGACGGCACACAGATGGAAATAACTGCAGCGAATATTAAAGTTCTGCTTTTTTCTTTCATTTCAGCGTATCTGAGGATTGCACACAGAAGCTGCGTTCGGAAAATAAGCTCACTGTTCTGCAATCATTGCCCTTGAAGCAGGCTGTGCGTCTTTGATATCCAAAGTTTTATGGAAGTCTAATAAATGTTTTACATTACAGTTTGAAACATACTGATTGTACTTCTCTTACCTTTAAACTCCATACACGGTTCTGTGGCGTAATCTTGTGTCGGCTGGTTGGTTCAAGTCTTGCTAAGGTTTGAAAAGGTTATGGTTTTTAAAGCCACTAATATTTTCCATTACAGTTTTTACTGTTTAAAGTCTCTTCAACCTGACGACAGAGAAAGTGATTGGACTGCTCTTTGAGCGCATAACCCAGAGTTGCCTCTTCCTTTATTTGTTGCTCCACGCCTCCAGTCGGCCAGCTTCAAGAAATCCTCCAAAGACGCTCTCCCTTCCTCACAGGAACAAGTGATAGGTAATAAATACATCCAGTCACAAAATATCTGTGACTTACAGAGCTTCAGAAGAAAACAACCATCTTTTATCAAACTTTTCCAATGAGATCAAGATCCTTTTCTTGAAGTTGAGATGTTGATCTGCCTACTCTCAAAACTCTGACCTTACACTCAAAAGACTCCTACATGCGAACAAATATTCTCCGCTCTCCCTCAAAACTCTGTTTCTTCTCTCAGATAAAATCTGCATTCCACAAACACACCTGTGTGTGTCTCATGCTGCGACTCTGCTCTGCCCCTCCTGGTCCTGCTGGTCACTGGTTGCCTCGTCGTATGCCTCTTCTTATACCAGACTAGACTTAATTCACAAACAGGGTAACGAGGTAGTGGAGTATATGTAGAGGTTTCAGGTTTAAGGGAGCTCATTTTACGCATAAAAAAAAAACGTAACAGAATAAAATGTGACTACATATATCACGGTCCATACGGTATTGAGTTCCTTTGTGAATTGAAAGTGTAACTGATAGTCGGTGGAAACTCAACAACCATGTAAAAGAAAACTGAACCTGCAACGAGAGAATTATTTCACAGAGTTCTGCGGTGAAGCCGTAAGTGCAGGCAACACGTGGAAACCTCAGTACCTTCATGGTCTGCTTAGCAACATTTAGCCTTGTCCCACACACTGCGAGTATCCAAGCCAGGAGCGTGGAGGAGAGGCGAGTGATGTGTGTGTGTGTGCGCGCGTGTGTGTGTGTGTGTGTGTGCTTCATGTGTGCTTCATCTGGCTTAGCATAGACTCAAAAGGTCTGTGTGGGTGTTCTGTGTTTATATAGCCCAGGTATTGTAAGGGGTGCACTTTGTGCCTGTGTGTGTATACGTGCAGACAGTGGTGTGTAGAAATGTGCACACATAGTGGTCAACAGCGGCTGATAGATGAGGTGGAACGTGGTTTATTGACACAACACCTTCACGTTACGCGAGGCCATCAGTCACACAGAATGTCCATCTGCTATTTGAGGCATAACCAGCACTTCACACACGCACACACACGCACACACACACACACACACATATGTGCAAGGCCGACAAATATGTTTTTTTCTCTACATTTCCTCTCAGTAGTCGTGACCTTCAACACTTCTCCCAACACATTTTGAAGAACTTATTGAAGAGTGCTTTTAACAATACCGCCTTCAAAGGAAACATGCCACTATCTCAACAGCACACATGCTGTTGAGATCATGCTATCAGATTTATTTTTATTTATTTTGCAAAACTCTAAAATGCCAAGTGAACATCTCAACAAAAGGAGTCCATATTGGAATATTAAGTAAGGTCACTTCCCCTCTAGTGGCCTCTCTGTGATACCAAACCGTACCAGAGCTTTTTCCCCCCCAGGACATAAATAGAGATAAGCTGGTGTTGACCTTTAAATTTAATTTAATCTCTTTTTTTTGTGCCCTTAAAAAAAAAAAATTGCTAGAACTATTTTAAAATAGTGTAGAAAAGACAATCGCAGGAATATTGAGAAAAAGAAGAATGAATATAAACACGGGTTTAATTATATATTTATCTGAAGAGAGGAAGTGATGCATGACATCCTCTAAAATATCCTAAATATTTTCCATGAAGCTAACCCTCTTTCTTCATTTTCACAAAGAGAGTACAGGCTTCACAATTTTAAAACAGCTCAGTATTATGAAAAATAAGATATGACACATCTTGTTCAAAGATATGTGAACAAGATGTGTTTGTTCAACAACAGTCTCATAATAAACTAAAAATGCTCTTTGCCGTTAGCTGGAAGCTCCCGAGCAAATTCCAACCTTGGCTTTACTAGCTGCTAATAGCTATTCAGTAGTTATTGTCTGTCTCTCTGTTGCTGTTCTTTTCTTTTCTCTACTTAGCATCCAAAATGCTAAAATGTTCATTTCTAACAGACTATTTGAAAGCGGTGGTAGATAAAAGCATGGAAAACCAAAATGAGGCTTGTTGGCCTAAAGAAGTCTTCGTGAGCTGAATCTGTCGACAGACTCACTTTGAGGAGAGTCGCAGACGTTGATAGAACAACAGGACAAAGCGACTGAGTGATGTGACTTCACTCTCCTTCCTAAGCAGAAAACTGTTTATTCCCAATGTGACATCTTGAAAATCCAAGTGGAAATTTTCAAATCACCATGGAAATTATTTAAGATAAATTCAGTTAAAAGATCATAAACAGTTTATCTCAGCTGCAGTAAGTAAGTTTCTTGACTTCTCAATTCAGATTTGCTAAAGCTAATGACTAGTCCAAGAGGGAGGAAGACCAAATTGAATTTCTACCTCTTTAAAATGTCAAAAAGTGAGTTTCAGTTAAAGCACCAGTTTTCTTATTGGTATCCTTAATGTCCTAAAGTCCTGGCTGTCTGGTGATATTGGAGAAACTCCCACAGCAGGATTAGCAAAGCGGCTCTAAGCTAACAGTGAATATTTTAAAAGCAACAGACTGGCCAAGACGTACAAAGTCATGTTGGTAAAAAGGGGAAGATGTTATGAAAAACAACATTTAATTTGGAATGAAGATCCACATAAAAGGATTGGAATGTGAACTCACCATTCTGGCTTCAGTTATCCAGTCGACTGTCTGGTCTTTATGTCAAGTCTCTGCGCCTTAGAGTCCTTCAAGTCAATTCAAGAGTTAAAATACCAGTTGGTTTTTAATAAATGCTCAAGAAATGCAAAATGAAAAGTGTTTGTATTGTCTCATGAAAGTAGATCTCACACAGGGAGGCAAATGCAGTTGTGGATGCGGCGCATCGTATGAGCAAACGACCAGGCAGAAAAGGAATTTTTGGTGGCATAGCACCGGCGTATCCTGTAAATATTAATCTGCTTTTGAATAAATCACTGTCCAAAAAGACCAGTTAAAAGCTTTCTAAAGTAGTATTCATGGAAATTGCGATGGCTTTTTAGACTCTGGTCTTGTTTTATCCCAGCAGAACAAAAGCTTTTGTCTCGACCCTTTTCAAATTAGCTGTTAGCTTCCATTCCTGGGTCTGAAGACACCAAGAGAGCTCTCTTACCCAATTTATAATCTTTTAATAGAATCTCACTTCAAAAATCCCAAACCATTAATGAAAAGCGAAGGAACACAGCCATCCCTAGATGGAGGATGAATGGTTAGATTTCTCTTTTTTTTTTTTTAGAAAGATGAGTTCAGTTCCTTCCTGCTTTCCACAAATGTTCTTAAGTTTGTCAGAAAATATTCTTCACAAGGGGACTTAAAGGGTTAATTTATGACCTCACAAACTAGCATCTGATTTTAAGTAATCATCAGTCTTAATGATTCGAGGTTAGGGATGAACATCTGGTATCGGTTTAAGACAGTAGTGCTTTTTCTGTCTATTTCCAATTGAATACCTTGATGATTGTGACACCAAACCTGAAGCCAAAGGAGACATTTTTTTTACCAGCCATCATCTATCAAGCTACAAATTATGAGAGCATTGTTTTTGCTAAGAAAAATAGAAAAATAAAAATGTTGCAGCCTAATACATAAACAAAAAGGGAAGGGAACTTTTTTTTATATAGCAGAGCAAGTCGAAGTGATTGGACAAAAGTTACAAAGAACACACAGTAAGAAAAAACACATCAAACAGATTAAAATTAGACAGATTAAATTTAAACAGGTTTAAAAATAATAATAAGTGTAAAATAAGTCTGTCTCCAAGGGTTTGGCCTTGTTTCCCCGTTGCACACAGATTGCAACAAATTTGGGGAAGGGAAAATGCTGAGTACGACTAAAAACGCCGGCCCCTCAGTTAATCACAATTGTGGAAACATAATGGGTCAATGGACGAGGCCTGGAGCCAATAAATCTTACACAAACATCTCCTTCTTTCAGGAGGAACACTGAAGATGGGTTGTAAATGGTCTTTTAGCATGGCAAGGATCCAAAACGTTCCAGCGGAGCAACGAAAGAGTAGCAGGAGAAGAAGCACAGTGTGGCCTACACGCTCTACATGCTGGTCCTAAAGACATTTTGCCAGGAATGTTTTGCCTCTGGTGTATTTATGTTATATATTGTTCAGATGTAGTTGACGTCTATTGAAGGCCCTGACTGCGGCATGCAGCGACATAATAGGCAAAAAACTACGGCCATGCTCATTTCTTTTAGCTCATGTTTTATGTTTTCTATGTTGAGCATACTGAATGTAGTAAGTCGACATGCTAGTGATACCTGACATACTCCTGACAGCATTTACGTCAACCTTAGGATTTTTGCTAATTTTATCTTTATACTAATGTTTGCACACTGAATGGTTATTTTACGTTAGTCGACATGCTAACTCTCATCCTGCTGGTAGCATCAACATGCTAGTGACTATGCTAGCGACAGCCCTCATGCTAATGTTAGCACTCATTTTTGATTCATTAACTATGTTTATCAAATGGAATAGATTAAGTCAATGGAAATCAGCATGCTAGTGATACGACACATGCTACTGACAACACCTAAGCTAACTTTAGCACTTTGGCTAATTTTAGCTTATACAACTATGTCTGCATACCAAATGGGGTAAGTCCATGTTAGTCAATATAATAATACTCCACATGCTACTAACTTCATTTTAGTTCATCTTAGCTGTTGCTAATTTTTACCTTCAGAACGCTGGGTTCCAACCGACATGCACACTTTGGCAGGCCCCTTTTAAATTTCTAGTTACTAGTTCCACTTCACAATGCTGCACCACTCTGTGCTGATCTGTCAGAGAAAATCCCAAAAAACACAATCAAGTTGTAGCGTCACAAAATGTGAAAAACTTCACAAGGATGCGAATACTTTGTTGAGACATTGTGTACTAGAAACATAAGCGAGCAGCAGTGCTGTTCACCTTTAGATCACCCAGAGCTTTTTCCTCTCTACTCCTGTGCTCTTATTATTTCTACAACCTCCCCATCTCCTCTGTGCTGAGAATCAAATATACACTTCAAACAAACAGCCGGGGATTCTTCCTCCTCCAACCCTGTGATTTCTTATTAAAAAAAAAAAAAAAAAAGGATTGGCTTTCATTCTATCTTCAAGCAGAAAAGGAATGCTTCATTATTCTTTGTCTTTTTTCGTGTTTGGGGGGTGTACCTTTTCAATTTCATCGGATTAAAACGTCCCCACCGTTTAACTTCACAGCAACTTGATTGGTTTCCCCTGGTTTATGCTCAGCTGCTCGTCCTGATGATCTGACAAGCACACGCTCCGGCTGGATGCCGCTGCGTGCCACTGAGTGTTTCCTCCGTCCAACTGGAAAAGAAAAGCCGGGGCGAAGAAAATAAGAGTGGTTTGGGATGAGCAAGAGAACTGGGGGAGGAGGGAGGATGTGTCGTGTTTTCAAGCAAGGTGACACATGCTGGGACTCTTCCTCTCCTCCTCGCAGCGGTGTCCTCATTACAGTTAATACAAAGCTGGTGGCAGGGGGCTGCGCTGCCGCATGGGGATCTCAAGGGAGTAATGATGGAGGCCAGTGCCCAGGAGCCCCAGGAGGGAAGTTTGTTGGTGGTGATTCCCTGCTACTTATGTCGAGGTCACGGAGGTCAACTTGAACCGCTCGCACTCCCTTACACACTCTTGCTCGTTGCAGACAGCTGCAGCCGGCTCCATTCCCCCGTTTGCCCTTGGGAGTTCGACGGGATGAGGGAGGCAAACAGCGGGGGAGTGTTTGCCCAGGCGCGCCGCCACACCCCATCCATCTCTCCCCACTCGCAAGAGGAGACACAATCATTTCTCCCTCCCGCCGGCCCCTTCCGCCCCCTCTTCTCCCCTCCTCCCCCTCCCCTCGGGGGCATATTGGTCCAGTCTCGGTCCAGCGCAGATATAATCCTTTAACGCCTTCAAATGATCCAGAGGTTGAGCGCTCCTCCCGGAACGCCGTTGGGACCCGCTGGGCTCACACCTGCTGGAGCAGGTTAAGATAAATGCCAGCGACCAGTCGGGCATCTGGTCCGGCATTAATATTTAACAGGTCAACTCTCATCTCCTCGCCGCTGAAGGCGCCAAGGATGCCAGAGCCGGGCCCCAAAGACATATCGCAGCTTAATATGGATTTGTGCAAACTGCTGAAATTGAAGCTTGGCGATAGCACAGGGAGGGAGTCAGAGAGCATGCTAAGAGGAGCGGCTGTTCACGTGCGCACGTCTTGCGTTTGGGCGTGAGGAGAAGCGCAGCTGCCTGTGCGGCTCTAGGGGCAATTATCTGAGCATTATGTGGTCTCGAGCTTGTACGGACTATAAATCTGAGATCAATCCAGCTCATCATCCGTGTCTGGCTTCTCAAAAACATCCTCTGACTTATTCAATTAGGTCCGTCAGCCAAACTCTCCTGGAAACCCCCTAACTCTCCCCTGCTTCCTCTCAAATCTCCGGTGTTCCTTTAGGGTCGAGGTTAAGTTTACTCCCTCAAGAAGTACAAAACAGGGAATTGAAGTCTTGTTAAGAACCCAATCCGACAGTTTCAACTTCACTCGGGTTGGCTTGTCTCTTCAAATCACCTGGTATCTGAACAGACCTAATTACCAAAGATTTCGACCTTTGCAACAAGGTGAAATAGTTTGCATACTTCCTTCAAAGGTTCCCTGGGAAACGACAGAATCAGGTGGTGTTGACCTGCAAACATAACCCTTGTTAAATTATGAATGCAGCATAATGGCAGGAAACACCTGCCTCAGTAAGAAAGGTGTCAACTAATGACAAGTCACTGGAACGGTGACACAGGGCTTCACAAGACTTTCTATGTGCAATAGGAAGAAACTTTGGTCAGACATTAAATCTAACTTTAGGCCAATGTGTAAAACACGTGTGGCAGAGAAAAAACACCATAAACACACGTTGCTCAAGGGGAAAAATGTGAATGCTTTTCTTCAGTTGGACAGGAAAGGGAAAGCTAATCGTCCAACAGGATAATGACTTTACAATGAGATTAAGACCAAGGTATATGAATGTCTAGAATGGCCCAGTCTAGACCTAAGTTTAATTCAAAATCTGAACCAAAACTAGAAACTTTTGTCTGTAGCATGTGTTACATCCCATCTGAGTTACTTTGCAAAAAAAGAAAGGGGGAAAGAACTTTATTCTTTACATACTGAAGACCTGCAGTCAAAGATGGTACTAAGAAGTCTTGACTTAGGGGGTCTGGACACAAATTCATGCCACACGTTCAAATTTTATTTATTTATTTGCTAAACATAGTTTAAAAACCATGTCTTAATTTTCTTTTACTTCACAAACATACACTACTTTGTTTTGGTCTACCACATAAAACCTCTAAGAATTGAAATGAGGTTGTAGCATTAGCAAAACTGAATGTGTAATTGGAAATTCCAGTTTTGTTTTATTGCTGTTCTGACATCTGGGTAAATAAATACACATTATTTATTTAGCAAAAAGCAAGACAAACAAAGAGCATGCTTCCTGATGTACATTTCATATTTGGGATGTTTTTCCAAAAATGGAATACATACCATTTCTCCAATAAAGAATATGCTCTCTCTAAATTGTAAGAAATCATGCTCAACAAATGTAGCAGTTTATTACATCGGCTGCCAGCAACACTCAAGATTTTGGCTGTTTTGGTAAATCGCTGTACTTACTTACACTGAATAATTCTAACCGATGCATTTTTGCAACAGCAATGTTTCCATTTATGGAAAACTCGACGTTCAGCATTCTAATCTAATTCTACTTTTGATTGTTGGGCAGGAACCTTCTGTATAATTCATGCCCTGCAGACAAACCATTTGAGCACAAGCTGTTTCCATTAAGCTACGGTGTTGCGTGTCCCTTGAATGAAGCTCAGCACTTGCACAAAAATGTTTCCTTAAAGGAAACATATGTCTCAAATAGGCCTCCGATCTGCACCAGACACAAGAAGGGGTTCAAACGTCCACATGAAGCGCTTGCTGAAACGTTTGAGTAACCAGGACAGCAAGCTTTCTCATCTTCTGACTCAATGTGTGGAAGGATCAAAATATTGATTACGTTGACGGGCCCTACACCCTACGCATTCAGCGACGTCATTAGACTGATCGGTAGTTGAGAAGATATTACTTGAATCTGTTGACATGAAAATGTATGGAGAGCCAAAGCTGCCAAAATCCTTAAATTAAATCAAAAACGTTAACTAACCGTAAATTCCAACGGATTGCTTTTACCTACATATTAAATAAGTTTAATCGCCCAACAACAAAAAGATTTATTACTCTGCATGAGGGATCTTAATTCATTCATGAGGTGTAGCTCAAGTCGAGTCTTTAAGATCTACTATCCTGCAGCTTTTACATGCCTCCCTTCTCCAACACACCACCAGCAAATACCAGGAAAAACAGCCTTTGATAGAAGTAGGGAAGCATCTAAATGTTTCAGATTAGCAGATCTTGAGGACTGGACTTGGTACAAATAGCTCTTCAAGCACATTTTGAGACTCCCAGATTGTTTCCTCAGCTGATGAACTTTGATGCCTGCAAAGGGAGACATCTAGGACGCATCCTAAAAGGAAGTCCAAACCACTTCCACCCCTACAGAAGAAACAGCTTTCAGCAGCATGGACCTGGTGCCTTGCTCTTTGTTTATGAGCTTTGTCCCGTGACCAGAAGTCGAGTCGTAAAACAGAAACAACAGTAAATAACAGGCTTTGATTTTAGTCAGAGCGGGCTGAGCGTGTGCTTTCATCGCATGGGGAATAGTACTTCTCTTAAGTGGTGACACTCGTGCCAAGAAATAGTTTGGCAAGTGTAAAAAAAAGATTCTAATAGTCTGATTTTGTTGAATGTTAAACTAATGAAACTGTTAGACTTTTACAAAGGTGATATGGTGAGAATAGACTCATTCAACGTTGAATGCCACCGAGATGAAAGGCAGACATGACACTGAAAAACATTTGTAGTTATCACAACACCATATAGTAGAGACACCACTATTTGTTTTTTTTTTTGTTTTTTTTGGGGGGGGGGATTTGTTAACTTTACACTGAAGTATGTTTGCTTAATAAATCACACTCATTGAAGTTTTGTGGACAGAACTTCTGCTGAACACCTCAGTGTTTGTTGCTGGGTTCAGGTGGAATGAAGTGGTGAAGCTCAAATTAGACCAAAACAAGAAAGTGACTTTTCTAACAAAACTCTACTTGATCACACATTATATTTTTCAGTGTGTTCTGTTTTTTTTGTATCTTCTTCTTTCTGCTTCTGAGCTTTGTGAGGGTGACACACTACAGCTGCCGCTGTGTGACATCACGCAGACAGATTAGGGTGGTTTGTGTGCCAGCAGGGTGACAGCAGATGCATCAAGACTCAGCAGTGTGACTTCGATTAGACATCCTGCCACATCACTACGGGGATCAGAGCATGAAAACCCCGCGACTCAACAACAGGTCAAGCCAACCTCCTTCACCGTCGGCTCGTCGCCGTGGGGGGAGGAGCCATTTTCACGCAAAGCTCTTGTTTGGCACCTGCCTCCGGTGGCTCGGAAAATAACATCTAATTAAGGCAAATTCAGCTCGGCGGCAGACAGACAGTGAAAAGAAGGGAATTGGGATCTTTTTTTTTTTTTTCGGGTGGAGGAGACATGTATGAACTCCTTCACATTTATCACGTTACGTCCAAACACCTGTCTGTGTTTCAGAGAGAACTTATGATAAGCAAATGGAAAGCCCTGCATTTCTGTAACGTAGCATGCGTTTTTGAATTTTCACAAATTAAAAAAAAGAAAAACAAAAAAAGTATGGGATATGCTTGTTTAATCTGACATCAGCTGGATCTTCCACAATGGCTACTAATAGCGTTGACTAAAAACAATAAAAGAACAAACAAATGTTTTAAAGGGGCAGTATGACCTAAAATTAACTTTTTTGATCTTTACATCATGTTATTCCCTCACCTGCAGTGTTGCCTTGATTCTTTTATGCATGTTTGAGAAATCCTTTAATCTCCATGGCAACCGTTCAGCTGTTCAAAACGCCTACATGAACTTAGTCCCGCCTTCAGGACGCAGCTCCTCCTCTGAGCTGCAGTTCCCAAGCTTCCACCTCAAGGAGGAGCCCTCAACTGCGACTCTCTCACTCGGCTCCTTCAGACTAGCCAGCAGTAATTAGCAAACACCATCTGCTGAACTCATTAGTAGGAGCTACTGCTCAGTGAAAAGCTGGTACAAACTTTGTTAAAGGGTTATTAGAGGAGTGATCTGATGACTTCCTAAAGGTGAAGTTTCAAAAAGAGCAGGAGTTTTTAAAGAGACAGAGCCCAATTTCAAGGCGTTAAATTATGAAGTCAAATTGTCGTATTTGACATACGTAGCATGTAAGGTAACACAGTTGTTTGCTATAAAGTGACACTATGTGTCACTTTAAAATACAAACACAATGGTTGCCATGAGAGAATTATGCATTTCTCGTACATGAATGAAAGAATCAAGGCAACACTCCAGGTATGTTTTATATCATAGTATGATGTAAATCTTTGAAAAAAAAAAAGTCGATCTTAAACAATGCTGCCCTTTTGGAAAAAGGATTGAGTTGTTTTTAGCAGTTTTCATGATAAACATCCGCCGCCTTCTGGAAGCTCTGAAAGGTTTTGTTTTTGTCTTTTCAAAGCAATATAAATCTACCACACCAGCTGAGCCGATAGTAGCAACCTCAGGGGGGCCTTTTAGAGGAGCCTCACAGTTTTTCCTTTCTTGCCTTTTTGCCTGCTGGTGGCCTTTCATGCGGAGGCGATATCAGCTCATCTGGCGGTAAACGCTTAACAGCCGCCGAGATCGAGATCCCTCCCTTTTGAATTATTAATATTCATTTTCCCCACAAAAAGGAAGAAGAAGAAGAAAAAAAAGCAGGTGGGGGCCTCGACTCCCACTCGTCCGACCAGCGCGGCACTCGGACTGTCACTGAGCCAGAGTCAACAGCAGGAGACAAGCTGTGCTCTCACACGCCCAGATACCGGGCGCAAAATGAGGCGCCTGCACTCACGGTCGACCTTCCGTAGCTAAACACAGCCTGCGACGAACGGGAGCTCAAAAGAGAGAGAGCGACCGCCAAGACACCAATTTACTGGCATTACGGTCGGAGGCGGGGCGGGGCCCGCGTGGGTCCCCATCTGTGCACACAGGGCTCCGTTTTATCTGACACTATAGAGGGCGTTTCAGACTCCGGGAGCAGGACGGTGTCTATCCAAACACTTCCTGCCACACCAGCCAATGAAATGAGCGTTTGATCGGAAGCGCGCTGCGGGGCGGATGATGCAACATTTTGAACGCTTCAGAACTTCCCTCACGCGCCTTTCTCCCCTCTCTGCTTATTTATAACGGCGGTAACCTCATCACGTTTAAGCACTTCTCAAGCTGAGCATACAGTCGATTCCAGGAACATACAGTAACAAAGGGCAACTGCTGCTGTGTGGCCTCAGGTCCCCAAGCGTGAGTATGTTGTTCTAAGCAAAGTTCCCACTCATTCTTTATATTCAAGCGCCATGGTTTTCCATGCTTTAATTTCCAGTTATTAGCTGCTTTATAGACCAATTTATTAGAGTTTGAACTGAATTTAGGTCAGATAGTTCTATAAAAGTCTGGCTTTACATACGGGAGACGGAAAAAACACAGTGAGAGGAAGATGGATGGATGGATATTAGATTATATGATTGACAGATGGATGGATGATTGACGGATATATGGACAAATGGATAGATGTTGGATCGGATGATGGATGGATGACTGACAGATAGATGGATGGATGGATGTACAAGTTTTACACAAAGTACACAAAATACTCTGTAACTTTATTTAAACTAAATCTTTCCGTTTTCTGACCTGCTCTAGAACCCTTGACAATCGTAATGAACCTGCATCAAAACACAATGCCAGTCCGAGTCTTTCCACTCAGCCAGGCTTCAGCCTAAAGCCAGGGAATGTTCCCCATCCTGCAGCCTGATTGGTTGGTGAGAGGCTTCATGCTTCTGCTCCATTAACTCTCTGCACTTTCACTGGGAATATTCAAGCCCACGCTGGGAGCTGCAGCAAGGTGAGATCTGCAGTGCTGGACAGGAAGCCGGCATAGTGCATCCCCATGTAGGGACTCTGTTCAGAGGGAGGGTGAAGGTGCAGTCACTGGGTGTTATGTTTATGTTTTATATATATGTGTGTGTGTGGGGGGGGGGGGGGGGGGGGTGTGTGTACGTGTGTGTGTGTGTGTGTGGTGGGGGTTTTGCACACACAGATGGCCACTAACATCAACAGGAAAGACTCTCGCTTTGTTCTCTGCAGGACTATGACATCAACAGGAGAGAGGAAGAAAATGCTGCTGCAACTCTATATGGGCCCTAAGGGGCCCACAGGGGCCAAAGTAATGCAAGTAATCTTTGCCACTTCCTACCTGCAGAGATCTGCAAACAAAAGAGAAAACATTAACGGAATGATCATTCTGGTGCACACACATCATCTGGTCCTGTGAAGGTGTGTTTGTGTGGCTGATGGAAACACGTGAAGCTGAATTTCATGCAGATTTGCTCATTTCCTGCGTTCCTCCAGCTGTCTTGCGTCACCCAATTGTTTTTTCAGCCATAACTCTTTTATGGACAGTTTTGTCATTTTCCTTTGATAGATTTTTTTTTCTTTCTTTTTCAGAGCGCTGTGTTATCTCCGCACATTCTTTAAACATAGAAAAGCTGTCACAGGGAACCTTAAGATGCAGTCTGCCATTTCATTACAGGATTCTGTAAAATCTATTTTTAATTGCTTTTTGAACTTTATGCACTACAGCTGCCTGCAGCCGCGCTGCTGCGGTTTGCCTCTTGGTTTTGACAAGCTTTAAAAAGAAAAGCAGGTCGTAAAGTAAACACAGAGCCTGCCTTTCTGGAAGTGAAGGCGGAGGGGGAGTTCAACAGTTGCATGAAGGAGAGACATCCTGCAGGATATTAAAGTATTCACGCTCTGAAAAGCCATCAAATTAAAAACAAAAGGCTAAATAAATGATATTAGGTTTTGAGAGAAATATATAACAAGTGACATCAAGAAAGTTAAGAAAATAAATATGATTTTTGTGATTTTTAGGCAGGAGTTAATGTGACAGACCAACACAAAATATTCGCCTACATAATTGTAAAGTGGAAAAAAATAGACGTAATAGGATTATTGCAGGTTTTGTTCTGGACTTTGACTGGGCCATCTTAAGATGTGATTGTCATTAAATCCAAATGACAATCACGTCACTTGGTGCTGCTGCGTGTTTAGGGGTCGTCGTTCTGTGGGATGAACCAGAGGATCTTCCACATTTGATGACTTCTGGATCTCTGGCTTTCTGAAAGTCGGGCAGAAAATTTTGCATTTGTTGCACCTCAGCCTGCCACAAAACATGATGTAGTAGGTAACTCAAGGCATTTGGTTAATTAGTGGCCCTGTGACAATGCTAGAGAACCACACACACACACACACACACACACACACACACACACGTTTGTCTGGCTATCTTTGTGGGGACTTTCCATTGACTTCCATTCATTTCTACAGCCTAAACCTTACCTTTACCCTTTTCCTAACCCTAACCATCACATACCTAACCCTAACCAAAACTCAATTCATACCTTAGCCCTAAATCTGACCCCTGACCCAAAAACAGGGTTTCCCCTCGTGGGGACCAGGCTCCGGTCCCCACGAGGAGCAATTGGTCCCCACAACGTAGTATATGTCAGGAAAATCGTCCCCACAAGGTATTACAAACAAACGCACACACACACACACACACGCAAACATACACACACACACACACACACAAAAACAGCAAATGGTGCCATGTTGGTTATTTATGAGACAGAGGGAGAGAAAGATAAATAGAACTAAAGCAGTATTGTTTAAAGGGGCAGTGTTTTGTAAAATGATTTTTTTGTTTAGCTTTACATCATGTTAAAAAGTTATTCCCTCCTCAAAAACATCCCTGGAATGTTGTGACTTCCCCACTCAGCTCCTTTCTCTGGGTGGACAGCAAACGTTGCACGTACACCTAAAATCGCCTCCATGTGAACGGAGTCTGAGTTAGAGTGAAGGAAACAACTAACTCAAGACATTTGATTTAAATAGATCGCATACAACCCCGATAAAATCGACAAGTCTATGGCTTTTATCTGACTGAAAGGGAAACCATTCCGGGATCTGATGTGGAAGAACTGAACAGTGTCGTCGTGTCCAAAGAAAGCAACGTTTCCATCCAGAGCGACCCTCTGATGACGATGCCAGCATCAAGTTGTGGTAACTCACTGTCCTCCCGACACGTTACCCTCTGGGACGCCATGTAGCGTCTGTGTTTTCACCACGGCGACTCTGTTGTCGGCGTGTAGAGGACGAAACGAAGCTTCGAGGCCTCGGAATGAAATGTTAACAAACTTGAAGCAGCATTTCCAAGCAGAGAAAGAGAGAGAGAAAAAAGAGCTCACCACGTCTTTGTTCATATTTTATTGTTTTTCTGAGCAGGAGGGCGACTCTTTCATGTCGAAGCCGTTGCAAAAGCGGAACGGTGCGAGCCAGTCGGTCTGTGCGCATTGGGGGTGGGGGGCCCCTAAACAGGGCCCTTCTCTGAACGGATGCCCGCCGCCCTGCCTGTGGGCGGTAATGAAATGAACCTCAGTTCTCTCTCCTGCAGGTTAATTGTGCCGATTTGGATGAACACTGGAGGATTCTTTTTTTTTATTCCTTAAAAATTTTTTTTACAGCACCCTGAGAACTCGCAGCATTTATGACTATATTTTCCAGGACGATGACAGTGTGGATTTTCTTTTCTGCGGTATAACACGAGAGCGGGGAGGCTATGGCGTACAGGGCCGTGTGAAAGTCATTTGCTAATGAGAGCTCGTAAATAAAAAGCTGCTTTGTGAGGGACGCGGTTACGTTTACGTGCGCCGCTCTTTGTCCTGCCAGGGTTTCCTCCACACCCCTTCGATTTCGTTTAGACGCTTCCAGCTCCATGTGCGTTCCTATTATTTTTAATATTATTATTATTTCTGGAGGTTCGATTTCATCGTGTTCTGTGGCGGTAACCTTCCAGCGTTTTCCCCAGCGCGCCCAGCTACTCCTTGGGCAAACGTATTTACAGTATGAACGTGTGATTTATTTCCACACAGATAATAACGTGTGTAACATGGTGCGAATTAAACTGCAGAGGAGTTGTGTTCCTCTTGTTTCCAGGGGACGCCTGTGAAGGGCAGACCAGACTCTCTCCAGTATCTGTCATGTTGAATTTATGCGCCGCTGCAATGAAAAGAAGCTGTGAAAACATTTACTATCCAACAGCATGTGACTTCTTTAGGCCTTTTAAAAACCACTTCACAAATCTTCCCAAATCCACTTTCAGACGGGTTCTCGTCTCCGTTAATGTTCTACAGCGCGACTCAGATTCTGTGCTGCGGTATTTCTCATCTTAGAGGTTTCTATATTATTCTTAAATAATACAAAATAATGTTATCAAATTGTGGTTTTCTATATATAAAAGGAATAAATTATCCAAAATAATGTGCGTGAAAAAGTGACCCTATAACCTTTTTTGTTTTAATCGATTTGATTAGCCACTCTAAGTATTGACTCCTGCCAGGAATCACTGAAGTAGAACCTGAAGTAGGCTGAAAGATCTAAAACAGCAACATGCTTGAGCTGTTGCTGGACTGTCTCGGTTCTGTCTCTGTACTCGGTTTTGAGTGGACACCAAAATTGCAACAATTGCTACATTTTCAGCTGATGCGCTTCGTTTTCACGCTGCTCTGTGTCAAACCAACCAAACCCTTTGAAAAAGCTGTTCCCCTCCTTGCCTGTGGTGGCGCTGCACCAAGAACTGATAAAGAAAACAACATAAAAACCTCTGAAGAAGACATTGAGCGCAACAAAAATCGAGTGGCGTCAGATTTTAATGGTCGTATGATTTTCTCTTTTGTCGTTGGTGAAAGATAAGGAGTCATTTCTCCCGCTAGCGCTAGACCTGTGTGTTTGTTTTATTACATTTACCCAGAATGCCACGCGCTTTCATTCACTTCCTGCTTTTAGAGTGGTGTTGGGTCCATTTGGCATTCACATATGCACTCCAAGAGAGTAAAGATGAGTCATCCCAGACCAACACGTTGAGCTCTGCAGGCTTCACTTGCTTCAGTAAAGGTCAGTGTTCAAGAAGCAACAATAAGAAAGAAACTGAGCAACAGAAGACTACATGAAAAGTTAAAACCACTAAAATGGACACAAAGGCATGTCTCAGATATGCCAAATATTATTTTTCGTGGCTTCATAGAGTTATTGGGAATATAAGAAGGAAAAAAATGTTTAGCTTTTTGTAAGGTTTGTGTTCTGTTCAGCATTTCTGAAAACTAACACTGAACTGACAGTAAAACATGGTAACGACAGTTTGACCTACACTTCATATCAGAATGAATGATAAATTCATGATTTGCAATATTAAAGATCTATTGCCAATGTTTGTAAACACTTCATAGCAAATGTCGCCACTTAGGTTGAGAGAACCATTTATTTGGGTTAAGTAAGAAATTACTTGTGTTCTTTTGAGTATCTTTTTCTCTAGACAAGTGAAAAAACTACTTTTTCTATTTACTTGGGTTATATTTCTCTGAAATGTGGCATTTGTTTAAAAATGTGTTGATTGATGTGAAGCTTGCAAGTACGACAAAGAAATCTTCGAGGGCCAAGTACTTTTCCCACATCGCTGCCTTCGAGATGCGCCGATGTCTTTAGTATTCACGAGGAAACTTTTCTTGATGCATAATTGCTGTGCACCTTGAGAGCTGGCCTGTTGGGAGATGCGGGGCCCCACCTGCATGGGTCGTGTTGCATTTGGCATGCAGGCAGGCTTTCAAAGTGGCAATAGCTGCATGGGTAAAATCCCGCAGGAGGTAATTAACACACATATAGTACTGGAAACTTTTATTGGCAACCCTGGTTAAGATCTGTAGAAAGCTTTAAAATAAATGTGCTTTTTTATTGCAGCACCATATATTCTCACATTGAAACTGCAAGTAAAACAGAATGCTTAATTTGAGTACATTTACTCATGGGAGGAAAAATAATCCACTTTAAGGAATGCCTGTTTTTGCACAGTTGTTGGTAGTGCTGATCTGAATACGCCCTCCTTTGGTAATATAACAGCACTTAGTCTCTTTCTACACAATATCACAAGGTTGGAGCATGCAGTGGAAAATACTGTATTTTCTTTACACACTCTCTCTAGAGTCCTGGGTCTTCTCTTATGAGCTTTTCTCTTCAGCTCACCACATAGTTTTTCTATATGATTTATGTCTGGGGCCCTGGAAGGTTATTTTTGTATCTTGTGTGTCTGTGTTTTTTTCCAATGTCTTGGTATTTCACAGGGTTCATGATGCCATGCACCCTAATAGGGTTCCCAGGGCCTTTTGGAGAAGAAACAGGCCTGCAGCGTTACGGATTCTCCACCGTTCACAACAACAGGCATGAAGTGCTTTTCCACAGATTAATCCTCCGTTTCATGCTAAATCTGCCAAATGCGTCAATGGGCTGAAACTTGGATAAATTTCACTGCAACAGGATTCAATGAACTGTGTGCCAAACATTCCTCGAGTCAAGCCACTCGTGAGCCAGAGACAACGTCCGATGCGTCTTACCTGAACTCAGTAGAGAAAAAGAACGGGACGTTTGCTCAGTGGTTTAAAAGTAAAGTTTCAGGAAGGAAGAGGAGAAAGAGTGGAAGCCATGATGCTTGAAGTCTGAGATGAGTTTCCACAATCCGTGATGGAGCCATGTTATCTGCCGGTGTTGGTCTTCGGGATTTTCTGCAGTCCACAGTCCACGGAGTCGTCTACCAGGACATTTGAGAGAGCTTCATGCTTTGGTTTGCTGACCAGCTTTAAGGAGACGTTTTCATTTTCCAACAGGTCGTGGCACCTGGCCTCACTTACAAGGTACCAAAAGCTGGCCATGGTGTTCCTGTGTGAAGTTGACCCGCAAACTAGTCTGACCTTTCACCCCAGAGAGACTCCATGGACTGTCAAGAGGAAGATGAGAGACACCAGATGCAATAATGAAGACATCTTGAAAGCTGCAACCAATGCAACGTGGGCTTCCTGAACACCTCAATGCCACATTGCCAGTACTTTATGCAAATTTATTCATCAACTTTATGTAATATTTAAATTTTTAGAGACATTAACTTTTGCATTTTCATTATTCATAAGTCACAATTATCCAAATTACAGAAATATGTGTTATAAATCCATGCAATCCATGGCAAAAATATTGAACTTTTTCCACAATATTCTAATTTTTAGATGTACCTATACAATAGCACAGGAAGATAGATGGGTAAAAAGTCTATCAAACCTGTCTAAAGAAGGTCATGGAGTCACTGACTTTGCCAGTAATCCTTTATCATGAATGATCAAGTGACGACGACGCTGCATTGATTCAGTCTAAGTCAACTGAAACAACCTTTACTCCTGGTTTCTTGTCTGGAATAATTACAATTTAGATCCTTTTGGAAACCACCATCCTCTTGGGATTGGTGATCAGGTTTAACCTCTTTGTAAACTCCTGAGCTTCTCATGAACAGACAGCTTTTTCAATCTCAGCACAATGCCTACAAAGGAATACACAGACTAGGTTTGTGAATGTCTTCTCCGTTGTTTAACCAATCATATCCACATAGGATTGGAACTGCTCCTATCTCTATGTGAAAGGAGAGAGACTATTGAACCTCAACTGTTGTAAGAAAATGATTAATGTCATTGTTGAAAATGCAACTGCGCCCTTTCTTGTTTGACCCGCTTTGTGTCAGGGTCAAGACTTGAGATAGGCCGAACAATGCGTGAGGAAATACATCATGTCTCGCTCATAGATAACGTTGATCTGATGAAGGCGCATAACCTTGTAAAGGTGACGTTTTGTACATCCGGCCAGGAAAATATTAGCGGCACGCGTGAACTTCACATTTACAGCTGACTGTCGGACTCTTATCTGTCCCTTCTATGAGGCTGTAACCCAGTTCTCCCTGAGACGTGTTTAAAATTCAGCGAAAAGTCAAAGCCATAAAATTCCAAATTACCAGGACACGTACCTGGCCGAGTCACGTGTTGGACACCGATGGGTCGGTTCTGCCTTTAAGTGACAGAGGATTTGGGTTTCCGGGGGCGGCGGTGGTGGGGGGTGGATCTGCCATTGGTCGTGGTGCAATAACCAGGCGAGGCGGTAGCTTATTATCTACACCCAGACAGTGTTTCTCCCTGCTGGTTGCCCCCATTGACCACGGCTGTTTGTGTGTCACCCATGCTGGCCGCCTCATATCTCGTCTGCTCAGCCGCCTCGATGAAATGAACCCCTCCACCCTCCACCCAAAAACAGCCCCCACCACCACCTCTCTCTACCTCGTCTGGTTGCTTCGCTGAGCGCCTTCGGGGAGAGGTCAGCGAGGAAAGCTCGCCGTCCCAGCGAGCCGTATCACACTTTAAGTGGCATTTCGGCGCGATACTCGATCAGCTAAATATCATTATGAGCTTTTCATCTCATCCATAATTCACCTGCGGCTAAGAATAGTCTGCTTTCAGCGCTAATGGCAGCAGAGAGGAGAGAGGGATGACACGACGAGGATGTGTGCCGCATGGGCGCTGTGGTGCCTCGCATTGTTGCCGCATGCCGGTCCGATTTCCCCTCCCGCTTTTTAAATAGCAAGTCGATGCGTGCTGATTTGAACTCTCTTTTCCTACCTCATTGTGTCATCCCTCGGCTGAATCACTCAGGAAACAAACGATTAGACAGACGTGGACGGTCGAAAGCGCGGTGTGTGTCTCCGCATTGTTCTGCCTTTCCCCTCGCGTCGCTCGGCGTCGCTCGGCCCCCCTCAGCCCCCTCAGCCCAACTCCTATCTCGGCCTCACATGTGTCTGGAGGATGTGACTTTCCTGAACTCTGGACTACTCTGAGGGAATGTTTGTCTACCTAAAAGACTTCATCAGCAGCCAAGTCTGGACACAAGAGGGGACACGTGCTGGAAGGACGAGACTGAGACAGACAGCTCCATCCCCGAAGGGTTGTTTCTGCTTTTGTCCACTTTGCAGAGTGACCATAGGGACGTACTTCACCATTAATATGTTTGGACAACATGTCAGTCTTAGCATGACAAAGCGCTTCACTTCAGGTCTGCTTGGAGCTCTTAGACTTGCCGGTGGGAGACCACGGAAGCGTATTCCCAGAAGTCTTTGGCTGTTTTTTTCCCCGTTGCTTTCAAAGCAACAACAGCTCTCTCTTTTTTCCACTTTGAGTTGCATGCTCTACTCCGAGAACGAACAAAAAGCTGACATTTGACCTGAGTGGAAAAAAAGAAATGCATATCTGCAGAGTCGGCTGAAGAGTCACTCTGACTACGAAATCAACCCCCACCCCTCAACTCGCAATGCTTGAATCAGCAGCGAAAGGCCATGGACTAACCGCACTCGTCTCCCAGAGCAATTCTCACATTCCAGAAGCAGCTCGGAGAAAGTGTCAGATTGTTCCCCATGCAAATAGGACAGGAAGAGGAGCAGAAAGTCAGTGAATGGGGCCCGTCTCTCCCTCCTGGTGGAAAATAAATAATAAAAAGAAAGGAGAAGGATTTTTTGGGGGGGATGGAGGGGGAGTCAGACAGGAAGGGTTGAGAGTCATCCAGCCACTGCTTAATTCATGCATACTGGGGACATAATGTGACAGTAATGCAATTTGTTCTGGGCCAAAAGCCCAGTCGCACTTATCTAGCGGTTACAGGCTTGATTTGTCTCCTTAGCCCTCCTCCCAGGCCACTGTGGATTAAAGGGGTCGGGTTTTTTTTTTCCTTTCTTGTTCCTCACCAGGTTGGAGGATGGTCACCCTTATTAGATGTGACTGCATGATAATGAAACTGCATAGTGCAATGTCAAAGCAGTTGACACAACACAAAAGGCTAAGGCTGGTGAAATTCCTAATCAGCTCAAAATGTCACGAGGTTCACCTTGGGTTTAAATCACAGCCTGTGGACAGATTAGTCCTCTATCTTGATGTCAGCCTCAGCGTGTCTGTCCAACTCTTGTCTTGTTCTCCACTCTCCTGTCTTTTTATATTTTATATTAAATTCACATAGAGTTCGTTGTAGTTCAGAATAGACTTAAAAATGCTTTTATCAGCTTTAGGGACTATATTGAGAACAAATCTTGGTGAACCATAAATTGTCCGAGAAATTATTGCGATAAATGATAATATTGTTGTTTTGAGACCATCTTTAACCAATACAATGACTGAGACATTACAGAGCAAGTACACCCTTAACAGTACTCTACTTAACACTGGAACTGGAAGACATTTTAGATCCAAAATGATTAAACAAAACACACAAAACAATAAATAAAATGTACTGTGCAGTCTCAACTAAACTGCTGAAATGTGCTATACTAATGAACTTGACTTGATCATATGAGCTGGTAATAAAATGTTGGGGTCACAAAAGGAACGTTTTTAATCCTGTTGAGATGTGAACATTTTAACAGCAAACTCCACTTTGTTTAATAAATGGTGCTGCGGGGCAGATATCAGTCAAGATGATGTTGCTGGTTTGGACATTAGAGCACCAGGTTTTTTTATGATATACTTTGAAATAACTGTCTAGTTGCTGAATGTGTGCAATTTAAGAAAAACCCTTCCACGAATAAATGCTACTGTAGATATGCAAGCTAATATTTACATCTTATTGCTTCCAAAGCTGGAAACATCGAGACTAAAGTCAGTATTCTTGAAGTTCTGAAAGAGCTTTTTATCTATTGTGAGGTTGGGTATTTCCCAGAGGAAACATTTTTTTGTGAAAGATGTAAGCACTTTCTAATAACTCAATATCACCTCAGGTTTTCTACACTTATATCTCTTTTTGTCAAACAGCGTTTGCCTTGGAGATTTAACTCACTTACCCCAAGGTCCTAACTTTAGAGCAGCCGAAGATAAAAAAATATATATATTTTAATTTCATTTCACACCTTTGACACCAACAGGCTAAAAGTAATAACCAATAGAAGAAGCCATTCAACTCTTCACAGCCTCAAGGTAACAGGAGTGAAGCTTGGCTGGTTCCTTTCAGCTCACCAGCAGACCCAGTTCATGTCCAGCACTGAGCTGCATCACAGCTCATTAGTCACCGACTCTGGATCTGCTGGTTTGTTTGGCTGCAGTCAGCCTGGACCCAACAGAGCCTGAAGCAATCCCCCCGAGAGTCTTAAAGTCCTGCAAGACAAAAGCCGTCTTAGTGGCGAACAAAGGAATTAAATATCCATTTAATACGGGATGTGGAGTCGGACGGTTTGATTTCCTTTATTAGCGTGATCAGTGCTGTCGTAAAAATACAGTAAT
Source organism: Poecilia mexicana (assembly GCF_051168715.1). NCBI lineage: Eukaryota > Metazoa > Chordata > Actinopteri > Cyprinodontiformes > Poeciliidae > Poecilia > Poecilia mexicana. The sequence continues at coordinate 5,081,413 of NW_028263390.1, read as the reverse complement.
ATGAAACAATTAGGACACTTTGATCAATATAGAGTTCTTTATTGTGTTCAAATATATGCATGTAAAAGCTCAAGAGATTTAAATGTACTTAAAATAACGCAATGGTTTATCTGTTCAATGGAATATCTGAATAAAAAGTGTTTTTAGCTTAAAGTTAAATCATTTCTTGCAGACATCTACCAGTCTGTGACATTGGAAACAGACGGGTACTACGTTTTACTTTTAACTGGGATGGTTTTGAAAGGTTTCCTGTAGGTACATTCTGTTCTAAGCCACCGCAGTGAGATCAAGGGCTGACCTTTGACCTGGCCCAGGACTTGATTTCTTTACTGGCATGTTTTGTAACTGTGTCTTTAAAGAATGTTACTGTTTTCCTTTGATTCACAGTAAAACTCATGGTGGTTTCTGTGATGCTCCACCCAAACCGTGTACTCTATGTAAGGGTGAAAGGATTTGAGGTTTCAGACAAATCAGAAATTAAATGTAAAAAAAAAAAAAAAGATTAAGGAAAAATTCTCATCTTCTCTGAATTAATGCAGCCCTTGTATTAAAGGTTGAATAGATTGCCTTTACTTTTTTGGTATTGTGACTCCCAGACTGATCTTTAATTGTTTTAAAATCGACTTGTAATTTCTGTGATTCTTGTTTCAAAGAAGAATGTAATGTATATCCCGAAAAAATAACCAAACCGAGCGAATATTGACAAGAGTTGGTTATAAATTACTATGAATTAGTACAGCTGTTATGTGTATTGTTTTGTTTTTTTTGGGGTTTTTTTTAGGGAGAGCATTCTTGAGTTCTGGTCACCATTATGGGGTCGCGGTATCCGTGACTTTTGAACTCCACGAACCAAATTTTCACTGTTTATCCTCGAAGGGAACATTTAAAGGTGGAAATGTTCTGAGTTACAACATGAGAGACAGAAAGAGAGAAAGAGAGAGAGCTGGTGAACTGCAAGCGCGAGGCCACTGAGCATGGCAGATGGCAGCAAGAAGCATAAATATTTTCAACAGCTTTGGACGTGGACGACTTTTAACCCTTGAGGAGAAGACGCGACCCCAGGGGCTCTGGTTTTCCCCTAAGAACTGAGGCGATGTTTACAGGCCTCTCCTGTTTGCAGTGGCACCACGTTGTGAATGATGTCACGTGACCGAAACAGTCTCTTCATAAAATGGTCAAGAAAAAGCAGAACAAGGTGATATATTGTGGGTTTTTCTTGGTTATTTAGCATTTGTAATCTTCCATAAACGTAAATGGAAGATTTATTTGAGAGAGAAGAAGAAAACAAGTACACCTACTCGGATGTGAACAGCATGACATGCAAGCCAAAGGTCAGAGATGGAGAAAGACCTTAGATGGTCTTAAAGAGATATACGCACGTGTTCCAGTGCCAGGAAAGGAACAATAAAACCTGCACAGGATGCGATACAACTACTGTAGGTCAGACCCAGTTATGGTTCGGCTGAAACCTTTCGCCTGATACAAGTTTCTATTGACATGCGATAAATTAAAAAGCCGCGGCAACCTACGGTTAAATAGGCCGCAAATAAGAATGTAATTACAGCGCTCTTGTTTCGCTGATTAACAATACTGTGGCACAGTTTTCATGTGACCTCTTTGTGCTTACAGAAAATGGAAACTGTTTTGAAGTCTTAGGAGATTTTTTGGCATTTAAGCAGACATAAACATTGAAAATACCTAGAGAATTTACATGCAAGGCGACTCAGTCATGACCTAAAGGGCCCCTCGTTACAGGCTTTTCATAATGCGAACATTTTTAAGATGTGACACTAAAGATAAATGTGCTACAAATTGGTTGAAGTGACCTCAAGACAACAGGAAGAAAAAAAAAACAGGAGAGTTTTTAATAAAACACAACTTTCGCAGTAACTCTAGTAACCTCTAGTACAAACGTGCTAAAAGCTGAAAATAAATTTGTTTAAATTTTTAAAATTTCACCCATTAATCCAAATGCACAGAATGTCACATGTTGGATGTTTATATTTATTTTCAGAAATTATGGTTATGCTTTTTTTTTTTTTAAATGATCTAATAATAAACTACTGTATGTTACCCCAAAACATTTCAATCATCAGTACAACGGAGCTCCGTCTATTTATGGTTCAGTGTTAGTAAAACATAACTCCAACATTGTTTATGGCAAGCTTTGGGAAGTTGAAATGCTAACAGAGTGCTACCTGACATTGTATTAGCTGGCGTTTACAAAGCAGCCAATCCAGCAGTGGCATTCATTTTACTTTGTCCTGATTGGCTGTACTCTAAAGAGCAGAAATAGGGAAGACAGTGGCTGCCTAAACTGTAATGCAGAGGGTGACACTAAAAGCACAGATGTTAAAATTATATTTAATAGAGACATGTTAAATGAAATGGCACAAAATTTCACATCTAAACTACAAAGAAAAATGATAAGAAATCAACTTGAAAGTATGGCAAAAAGAAACATCCTATTTTTTGGGGGACAAATCACAACACAATATGGGGAAAATGCAAAATAGCACCAAAAAGAAATGCAAAATAGCCGCAGATATGATCAGCCACAAAGAAATTAAACTAAACGAGATGAAACAACTACAAAGAGCTTCAAGAGTTTGTAAAAACTACAAAGAGATGACTTCAAAGGAATTTGACATTTACAAAGCAATAAGAAAGCACAATAACAAAAAGGAAAATGACAGAACTACAAAGAAATGAGAAGAAAAGCAAGCAAAGATTTGAAATCAACTACAAATAATCAAAAGGACAGAACTACAAGGACATACATTTTAAGAAAGCAACGAGAGATTTGACTTCAAACGGCAAAATATCTTAACATACATGTGAAATAAAAACATATTTTATTAGTATTAGTACTTTTACTAATACAAAATAACAGCCAAAAGAAAATGCAAAAACAACTACATGTGTCAGCTAATGACTTTAATGGCGCATTAGGAGAGTTAAGACCACAGCACAAAGGATCAAGGAGGGAAAAAAACAGAGATTTAAAATGAAAAAAGGTGTGATGTACGCAGAGTAAAATTAAACAAATGAACTTCAAAAGTCACAGCTGAAAGCTAAGAGACGATGGGAACCGCGGAGCGCGCATTCCTCCAGCTTAACCTGCTCATTACTTAAAACTTTAATGGCAAAACAAATTTTTCAACACATCTGTTATGTAGTTTCGCAGAAAACAGGAAACCCTCCATCTCGCTCCGGCTCACCTCAGTCCTGTAGCAGTCCTGCTGCCAAAAGCTGATTATTTATGTCCAAGTCCTCCTTGTCAGCATGGCAAGAAGCCATCGCTTTTACAGCTTAATGAAGCAAATGTATTCCAAGTCTAAAATATAATAAAAACAAAGAAAGAGACGACCTTTAACGCAGCTCTGCAATCCCACCTGAACAGAACGGTGACGATCACAGGCCTGCAAACCTGCACACAAAACAGAAAAAGTCTCCTTTGTGCTAAAGAGTAAAACTGTGAGGCACATTTTCAGCAGCACTAAAATAGTTTCTAAAAATGCACTTTTTTTTTTCTTTTTTCTGGCAAACATTGTGTGGAAATCTTTCTGCAAAAACATGGCAGAGACACGGCCAGCAGAAGGGCTGGGACGTAATTGCTGCTCTGCAGCAGGGAAGCAGTGCAGGCGCCGCTGGCCTCGCAGCATTCAGCCTCCTCCTCTCCTCCTGATTGATGCTGCTATTGGAGCGGCCTGGTTAGCCTGTGGAAACCGCCATAAATTCCACTCCGCTCCTTATCGTTAAGCTTAGCAGCCTGGGAAATAAAACGGGCCGAGTCCAATTTTGGAAAGGGACGCATGACGCCGTATTTAACAATTTACAGGGTGCAGTAAATGAACAAAAGCGGAATTAGGAGGAGAGATACAACGCAACATATTTTATGTGAGCGAGTTGTTAGTGTAATTTTGTGTAGTTACTCTCTGACGTCACAGTTAAAGTCCCATCGAGGACATTTGCTTTTTGTTTTCAGTGCATGAAGCTGGAGGTTAACTGATTCATAAAGCTGCGCATTACTGGTGTAAAAGAAAATGTGACTTTGTTCAACTGTTTTAGACACAAAGGTCACGCAGGGGGTTGATTACATATTGAACACATCACATTTTTTATTAGTTTGGATATTTTTTACCAGGCTATTCACCTATAAATCCCACCACAATAACACAAGGTATACAAAGGAAACAATAATCTAAGCCTCCAAGTGACTTTTTTGGCAAAGTACTGGAATCAGTCAAGGACTAACTATTTACCACAGTTACAGACATTTACCACTCTTGGATTCCTGTGTAGAGAAACTCATCATGCATAGTGCCGGAGACATTTATGACCAAATATTCCACACAAACAGTCTCTAAATCTTCAAAAAGTCATTGTGTCTTTTCTTTGAACTCTAATCTTTAGTTCTTCCAGTAGATTATTAATTTTAGTTTCATACCAATCAATCACAGTTATGTGATTGATTTCCTTCACTGTACTATTTGGGACCATTGTACCCAAATTCACTCTGATTTCATCTTCACATTCTGGTACATTTCTCCTTCTACCATATGAAGTCGACCAGAACCATATGAGGTAGGAACAGCCATGTTCCCACTTGTAAACGTCACTGTTTGGCATGGTGATTTTAATGAACATAACCGTTTTTGTTTTTTTTCCTTCCAAACATCATTTATGCTAAGAGTTTAGCTTTAGCCTCTTGTTTACTGACATAGTATTTAACTGGCCTGTTCAAATCTTCTGAAGTAAACTTTAAACGAGCTTCAGCAGACCTCTTCAGCGGTGGAGCATAGAAGCCATCATGGTTGAGTTGTTTAAGCTGATGTTTTAATCAGCTTAAACATTAAAGTTTTAATGGGGAAACGTCTTTCCGTGAACGCTGTTTGGCTCTTTGAGAAATCTTTTGATTTCTATCAGAAACGTTACGAGAGCCACCTGACTCCAATAGTCCCAACCATTTCCATTGGTATGATATGCAAAAGTGGGACGTTTTTGTAAATGTTTCTTTGTTTTAACCTCTCTTATCACTCTGTTAAAAGTGTTAACAGAGGTGGTTAGCAAAGGTTTCTTTTTGGTAATGAGAATCCATCCATTAATACCAAACCATCTAATGTGGAGTTGAACATAGCAGCAGGAATGCTTTCTAAATATGGAGATATTTTTGCTGGTTCTTGGCTTTCACATCCTTTTCTTTGTGTGTCTAATTCTGTTCCCTGGTGCAATCCCAGTTTTCTACCTATACCTAAATCTGTACTTAATTTTAATTTGCTGTGGATTCTTTGTGTGTGTGGAATATTTGGGCTGTTACTGACACATGGTATGGACTTTTTTCCTCAATGGCCACATTAGAAATATTGAAAATGAAAAAAAAAAGTATATCCTGTACAATTCAAGTGCAGAACTTCTGGAAAGTTGAGGGCAAATGTTGCCAAGTCAGAACGTTGGGTTGCTGAATCCCTCCTACCAAAGAAGACTCAATGCTAAATCTAAACCCAAAAGACCTTCAACAAAGTACGAGTTTAAGAATGCGCACAGATATGCAACCAGATTATGACAGCATTTTTGTTTTCCACTTGAACTGTGCATGACATTTCTCACTTTATTTCGGGACTACAGATGCAAGTCACCCTCTGTGGGTAAACCTGACACGTGTGTATGATGGAGCGAAACACTCGTGATTGATTATGGCGCATCAGCCCAACGTCTAGACTTCTCAGAGCCACTGTACACAGCTGAGGCTCGCGGTCTGACGAGGGCAAAAATGGCTGCAGCTGCGGTACGGTGAGGAAGAAACTTTTTCTTAACGTCAAGCAAACATGCGACCATACTTTATCATCTCTGACTGATCCCTGTTGCGAAATCTCAAGCTGGGAGTCTCTGCTCCCTGATCTTCCTTTTGGTTTGAACTTGAATCCCGCTGAGCCGGGAGTAAAGCTCGGGCTAAAAACCAAAAAAAAAAAAAAAAAAACTGAAAAGAAAAAAGTGACATGCCTTACATCTCCCTGTTTAGGTATGTTTTCACAGAGCGTTCTCAGTATCCAAGCCAGTTTGTGTCCAAGTGTTGAGCTATGTCTGTCTCTTGGTAACGTCCTTCCACTCGGCAGCATATGTTTATGATCACAATCCTGCATTCCTCCTCCTCCTCCTCTCCCTCGCCCCAGTGCGGCTGTGGCTGCTGCTGCTGCTGCTGCAGCGTCGCATCCCATGCGCAGCTCCCAGCCACAGGGCGGTATGCCGAAGAACCGCAACACATGAGTGACCGACGGAGCCTCCCCTCGCCCTCGCTTTGTATGTCTATTTGTCTGTTGGAGGAAGCTCCATTGTTAACAGATGGCAATGTAATAACTTGACCTCCTGACCCCTGTGTATGGCGCGCAACCTCCACTTAATGCTGCGCGATATGTTAAGTGTATCCTAGACGGCTTGTCAACAAACACGCAGGGGAAGGCGGTAAACGACGCGTTGCGGTTGTTTTAACCCCGCCAGGGCAGAGCGCATTAATCACAGCACGAGGCGGAGATGATGATGAGGTGTTTGGTGGTCGGCTGGAAATAGCTGGTAATGGAGCTGCAGCGAGTCGAGGCGTCCTACGCCGGGCTTCGTTTAGGATGCCAGAACCGGTTCAACAACGGACGACTCGCTGACACTCCTTGACCTTTTCCACAAGTTAGTGCGTCCTCCTTGCATGAACTTGTGTTAGTGATACTTGGTTCTCAATTTACCCAATCATTTGTTGTTTCTGACCTGTTATTTTTGTGGAGTCGTGTGGTTGGTGCTGATGTCCAGCGGTAATCGAGCAAGAGACAAGAGACACATCCAGGGCAGATCACCAGTCTAACAGTGAAACTCACAGCACAAGCAACAGTAGCTGCGTTTTATCGACCATATAGCTGCACAATTTGACATTTCAAAAATAAATTCGCTCAATGGAAATACACCAATTCTGAAAAACATAAGTTTTGGCACAATTAGAGGACATGCCTTGGGTGTAACGTGCCTTCCTGTTTTTTTTTTTCAATCTTTTCTAGCCATTGTTTTTGTCCACACCAATTAATTTAGTTTGGCTTTTAAAACTGATCATGTTCAAAAGCAACGTCTGATTTCCATTTGGTAATTTTCAGTAAATTTTTTTGTGTCGTTACTTTTGTCAGTTACCTTCTTCTGAGTACCTGATACATTTGGAGATTGGATCGCGTTTTGGGAACATAATAAAAGAGTTTTGCTTGACTTTTGTCTTCAGCTTGTTCTGTGACCTTCTGTTTGCTGCTGTGTTTGACGTCTGAGGAATGAGCGCTGTGATTAGCTGGATGTGACTGCGCGACGCTGGGCTCTCATAAATGTCCCGAGATAAATGATTGTTATTTTTGCGACTTCCACAGACGAATGGACTTCTGTGGAACCAGCCGAGGCAAAAAAAAGTAAAATAAAATAAAAAAAATAACACAAAGGCAACTCTTCGGGTTTTCCTTTTTTTTTTTTTTTTTTGCAGACTTGCCTCTGAATGGGTTTAAATTTTTGCTTTCTTAAGTTATACTTTCAAATAAATATCAGAAAACCAGATTTTTGATAAAAATCTGAAGTCTGTGGCATGGGTTAGTATTATATTAATTTTGTAAAATGTAAATAAAACATATTTTTTCTCTTCTTATACTCCTATTACACTGTTTCACTATATAAAAAAAGAGATTCTTGTCTCATTTTCTGTGAAAACTTCTTGTTTGAATAAAATAATTTAAAATCCGAATCCGCCATTGGTATGAATTACTGCAAGTCTAATTCTACCCCCTAAACTGCAGCAGACAAACAGAGGTTGCACAAAACATTAATTCATGAGGGCTGAACGCAAATAATTTGCCTCATTTTGCAGAATTTTACTCGTAAAAAAGTGAGAAAAATGCCAATCTTTCACTTTCTACATCACAGCTACACATTACTCCGTGTTGATCTGACAAAATTCAAATAAAGCAAACAGGTTTCTGTTTGAAATGCAACAAAATGTGAACATTTCAAGGAGTGACATTTAGATAATCTATGCTCTATTTTGGCTGACTTTTTAACACCATTACTACATAGATGAATGTAAGTTATAAGGGATGAGCACAATCCAGGCATCAACTTTTTTTCTTAATTCATCTGGTTCAAAAATTGACTGACAAAAAAATCTGAAAATTTCAAATCTAGATAAGTCTGGAATTTTGGCATCAATGTCAAATGTATCTGTCACATCAGTTGACCGAAGAGCCGCACAATTACACCAACCATCATAACATAAAACAAAGATAAAAACAACAGGAATAGAGATGAGTAGAATAAAAGTGTAAAGAAACCCCAGATATCGGTGCCTCACCAACGATAATTTTGCCAGTTCTTTTTATCTGAACTGCTGCTACGTTGATGATGCTGTGCTTTTATAGATCTGTTGGATTTCTCTCAAAAGATCCAAGTTTGAAAATGAAGCAGTGTGTGTTTCACTACAATCCACACACAGACAGAGAGATGTTGTACATGTTGTATCTCCCAACCCGCCTGGTTTCTCTGTCTGTATTTATTCCTGTCTGAAAAGAAGAAAAAAAAAAAACTTCAAGTGTTATTGTTCCATTTCATCACTCGGCATAAATACTCTCGTGTTTTTTTTTTCTTTGCTCTGGCAGAATAGAAGAATACTTATACTTGACAGAAGAGCAGCTCTTACAGTTCATTCAGTTCAATTGGTCTTTCAGGAGAACAATCATTTTGAGATCAGCTGTTACCGCGGCGACCGCAGCTGTGATGCAAATGAGCTGATTGAGATCCAGGGACTGTCACCATATTTAATATTTACCCGGTACCAAATTGATAAACTGTGGCACAGAGTTCAACGGCAGGGATGACGGGAGGGACCAACAAAAAAAAAAAAAATAAAATGAAAGACTGCAGTATTTTTCTTTTCTTTTCTTCTTCTTCTTCTTCTTCTTCTTCTTCTACCCCACACCGGCTGCTTCATTTGGCATTCCAGTCGCGGGTCAGGATGCCTTACAGAGGCAGAGCGGGTCCTCCGCAAGGTCGGCACACATGGACGATCGGTTTCACGGTGAATACCAAATGTAACGGCGCATCCGAAGCCTGGAGAGGCGAGACAGGACATTAAAAGTGGAGTCCCCCTCCCTCAGCGCCCCCCCTGGGCCCCCAGAGAGCAGAGGAAGGGCCAGACTGCAGGGAGGACAGAAAACAGGTGGCAGGCCTTCACAGAGGAAGGCTTTATAAATTATAGGAGGTTGCTGACTTCTACTGGGGGTCCCAGCAGTGTTCTGTATCACTCTTTTGTTTTTTTAAACACCGTAATAAATAACACGGATTTCCATGCTACCTGAAGAGCTACGGCCCCGTCTTCTTCCTGGAATGTATTTATTTGTTTATTTTTTATTTTTTCCTGCAATGATCTCAGTTCATGTGCCATCATTTCTCAGATAATGAAATCATTTCCTCTTTTCGGCAGACGGAATGAAGTGACCGGCAGCCAAAGCAAATTAAGCGACTCATCTCTCACAAAAGAAATATAATGCTGTCCTTGCCCACGTAATTCAATTGCAATATCTATCCATTAAAGCCACTCGGAGGCATAATCATTTTTCCTGGATAGTCTATTATTATCGTTATTATCATTGCGGATGATTCTGGAGGACGTTTTTTTTTTTTTTTTTTTTTTTTTTTTAAAGGTTTAAAGAGAACGAAGCTCAGAATGCCAGAAAGATGACAAAGGGTTAGACTATATTACATGAAGAGAGGGTAATACATATATAAAAAAATAAAATCAATAATCTTTCATGTATTACTGACACATGACACAGTCTGAGGCTGTGATTGGTCGCGTCCAGCGTCTCATTTGTCAGGGGAGCCTTCGAACGGAGACCCTGCAGTAAAAGGGGAGGAAAAATGATTCTGTCCACTGCTGCACGTTGGGGAAACAAATCAGGAAGAATGTTGAATGATTCATTTGGCCTGTTACTTAATGAGGTAATTTATGGTTAATTTGTACCTTAATTGGTTTGGATTAATTTGCTTTAATTGAGTGTTATCACCTTTGACTCTGCTCATTGGGGGCATGGCGCTACATGAATACTTACTGGAACATTAATAAACGGAGATCGCCCTTCATCGTCCCGGTAAAGTTTCACTTTTTATTTGACTCATTTTAAGACTACGCTTTCACTTGTCACGCATCATCACCAATGTATTTGCTTGATGTAATACACAATTATGAAGCCTAGGCATTGTGAAAACATCACATTACATTAGCTGTATTTCCACTGACTGTACAATTTCGCAATTTGACATTTTGAAAATAATTCTGCTCAGTGGAAACGCTGCAATGTTGAAAAAAGCTTGTTTTCTTTATCAAAGTTTGTGATGTTAGGATCGGTTTATTTCACAAAGACATGCAAACGCAGCTTATGTCAGGTTGAGTTTGTTGGTTTGAACCTACAACGATCAGCACTTGCATCACATGATCCACAGAAAGTAGCATTTGGCTAATATTTTTTTGTCCTTAATGCAGATGAACCCTAAAAACCTTAACTAGCATATGAAATTCATACAACAGGAAGAATCAAGCCGGAACTCTATTATAAAGTTCTTCTGGTTTCAAAGATGTCCGACTTGGTTGAGACAGGACTATGTACAGTAACACACTACTTCATTGCATTAGCTTGACTGGTGCTACCTCTGAAGGGGATTTTTAGTCAGTTTGAAAACTTTGAAACGACTGCTATATCAATCACTTCACTGATATATGATTTTTACCCAGAGAGATCAAAATTTTCCCTAAAGTAATAATAATCTCTTATGTTAAATGATTTTATTGTACTCTTCTTTCTCATATATCATTGGTGTTCTCAGTATTTACTTTCAGACATAAAGATCGGAGCCAAGTTTGAACATTTTCCAAGACTTCTTCACGTGTCAATTATACAACTGTGTCATCTGCAAACGGCGTAATTTCAGAATCCTATTATAAAATCTTACACATACATCCTGAAAAGCAGTGGTCCTGGAAATGATCGTTGTGTCTTACTCATAATGCAGGCTCCATCTGAATACATTTCACTATTTACTTTAGGCCACCAAATAAAATTTTACAAGCAGCTTTGCAGCCATTGTAATACCCCGTGTCTTAGATTAAACTTTAAAGGCTTTGTAAATGTAACTGGCTGCATCAAAGGTCTCTGAACAAAATGTAACGTTAAGACAGAACAAGTTTATCTAGAGAGAATCTCTATAAACCAAGCTGCACAGAGTGCAATCATGTTTCTTTTTTAGAAAATAATTCTCTCCAGAAGTTGCGTCAACTGCTTGCTCATCAATTCTTGTGCAACTTTTATACAACAGGAAGAATACGTGGTTGTTTGCTTCCTTTGTGTACTGAAAGCAGCTGTTTCAGGATTTATGGAAGTAAACTCCATATTGATTTATTTACATGTAACAGAAAGAGCCAAGTTGCTCTAATATATGTTGCTGAGCGAAATCCTATTTACCTCAAACCATCGATTTGTTTAAAGTCTACCACTCTGTAGTTATTAGATATTTTTCTTACATTGCCCTTTTCACCATATTATAACTCCCATCATGCTCATTCTGTAATTTATTAAAGTACAAGCTTTAACTTTACCTTCATGAATGAGCCATGCTTTATATTTACAGTTCCACGCTCATTTCTGATGCCCTACCATGAGGTTACAACAAATAACAGCCATTAAATATTTATAGAGGTTAGCGAGCTATTACTTCCAATTAGGCTGAAGACAAAACTGATGGTCTTTTGCTTTTATTTCTTACGGGCTTGCATAATTTGCTTCCACCTCTGCTCACAGCCCGGTGATTGCTAATGATAATGAGAATCAAGCATGATTAATGATAATAAGAAGCAATGTTGCATATTTTCAGCTTGGTATTTTTCCTCCTGGATAATCTGGTGCTGCATCCCTTCAGTGACTGCATGCGAGCGCCGCCGTGTTCTCGTCATGTATTGGGTTTATAATGACTGCGTGCACCGCCAGCTCCAACATAAACCTCCTTTCTTCTTCTGTCTGATCCGAGGAGACGCGTCTTTTATCCTCCGCCGCTTCGCCATTGCTTCCAGGAATAACGATCAAAATAGCAATAAGGAAACGCCGGTGTAAATAACGTCGCCTTTTATTTCAGTTTCTTCGTTGTTCTTGAGGACTTCGTGGTTGTTATTTGGGCAAGTTTTATTTTAGTTCACTCAATTAAGATTTACCTGAAATGTTTTGGACGTTTGTCAATGGCAATTTTCTACATGCAGACACATAACTTTATTTTTTTTCTTCTTTTTATTAAACTTGCCCCACCTTTTCACCCAACTAATACTTTCTCTGATTGGATTTCATGCAGTTTCTAACATGGTAAATGGACTGAACCTGTACAGTATTTCACATTTCTTACTAATGGAGGCATCACGATTGTGTTCTTTCACCATTAGCAGATTAGCAACAAAGCTTATTGGAAAGGCAGCTACAGAGACCAATCAGAGAGCTCCTATGCCGCAGTACTACGGCCACATTGACCGGGTCACACCAGTAAACATGCATACATTCATAAGCAGGCTGGCAGGCCACTCAGACAAAGCGCCCTGCCCAAAGGCACATTAATATGTGCCAGGAGAGGAAGCTGGGATTTAACTTTACCACTGAGAACCAGTCATCGTTTTCTCTACAATAACGTAGCAATTTTTTAAATCGTAGTACTATATGTTTCTTAGGAAAAAATGAAAAAGGGTTCCTGACAAAATCCTGACTGAAACATTTTTTGTTGACAAAAGTGCCACAAATTGTCTGTCTGGTTTGAGACCTGAGGAGATCCATGGCAAAGTCAACACAATGAGACCATTTCTGAATCGCTGCTGACTTCTGGCAGGTTGCATTAAGTTGCAGAAAAAAGGCCAGAGCCACAAGAGAAAACTGTTTTTATCAACGGGTGACCACAGTGTGGAACAACGCTCAGGTTGGTGACATGTGTCTGGATATACTAGATGGCTGGACCAGAGTATTTCCAGCAGAAAATAACCCCGACCATCACACTGTCACTGTCAGCTTTTTCTTCTTCCCATAAAGTGTTCTGGTGCTAGAAATCCGACCACCCATGTCCTGTAAAAGAAAATCCAGTACCTGTGATCCCCTTTGTCCACATGATTATTGTTGCTCAGACACAAGCATCTGGGCAACCTGGCATCCAACCAACCACAGAGTTCCTTTAAATCAAGGCTAAAAACCCATTTGTTTACAGCATCATTCAATGAATAACAACTGAACCATCATAAGGCGTAGTCTGTGTCGTTTTCCCTCACTTTACCTCTGCAATGTAATATTTTTTACAAGTTTGTTGCTTTATTTAACTTCTAATCATAAAAGCACTTTGAATTACAGCTGGTTCTTCTTTCCTTTTGGGTCAATAGTTGTTGTATGTATTGAAGTTCAGGCTTGTAGCCGTTCAGGTTCCACACTGTGGAAACTGAAACTGCCACCAAGTCTTGATGCAGTGGACTTTTAACTATCTGCTGCTTTCCACTTTCTGCCACCAGATGGCGTAACCAACGTTGATTTAAGGTTGAACTTGTAAACTTTACTTCCGGCTCTATCTTCAGGAACTTTCAGTTGTTTGGTCTCCTTTTCTGCTTACTTCTGCAAGGCAGTTACCTCGTCTCTTAAATTTCTGAACATATTTGTAAAATACAATGAAACCTTATTAGGAACATTTCTGGTATCTGAGGTTTTCCATGTCAAGCACACAGTGTGACTAATGAAAACCTCCACCCCTTGCAGCAAATGTGCCAGAGTCAACAACTAATTTGCAAATACTTGCCCTTATGAAGAGCTCTACTTAGGAAGTTGAATAATGAGAGATGCAGTTAGTGGAAGTGGATTTAGTGTTGAATATGAAAGTACACCAAGTTTGCAGTGGATGGGTCAACATTGTAGGTGCAACTGTGTATATCTATTCAACAGATGTCAGGACAAATCACTATAAAGCTCAAATGTTGATCCACTGGTGGTGTGAGACGAAGAGTCATGAGGTCAAACAAGTCATTGGGTTACATTCACTTGGAACCAGGAGCTCAATTCATCAAACCTTTGTATAGACATACCACAAAGAACAAAAAAAAAAAAAAAAGTTTTGGAGACCTGAAACGTCATGCTGAATTTCCCACCAGTCAAATCAGTACGATGTTGGTCAGATGGCCAGTGCCAAAGAAAATGTGTCACTAAGTTTCCTATTCCAAGAACCGTGGATGTCAAAGTCAACTCTAATGGACGTATCAAGTAGCTGCCAAGACATTTTGCTTGAATACTGGAGTGAAGTCAACCTCTTGATGGCTCAACGGGAAAAAGTAAACTGGGCTCAGGAGAGGAAAGTGGCTTCAATCTGGGATGTACTTAAACATTCACATTACAATTCAAACCAGTCTGTCCAACATTTGCGTGCAGACACCCGAGCCGCCCAGTAAAACGCCAACTGTGGTAGAAAGTTTTCTGTTTTTTACTTGACACGGTAGAAGAATAATCAAGATTTTGGATTTTTTCTCAGTTTTTTTTGTTGTTGTTCTTGTTGGAAGAAAGTTGGAACTCGGTTACATCCTAAACTTTCTTTATGCCAGATACTCAGTGAAATTCAATGGTGTCCTGTTCTGGGCTTTGACAACATGTTGGCTGTCGTTCTCTGAACCCCTTCCAGAGCTCATTTGGCAATCTGAAAATGTGTGGCTGTCTGTGATATTTGCAATTTTGTTGAAGGGAAAAAAAAAAACTGTTCATTTGCTTCCAATTATAATTCCCAACCTCTTTACATGTCTTCCGGTCCCTTCTGTTGAAAAAGCCCCCTCACAGCATGACACTGCCACCTCTGTGCTTCTCTGCGGGGGGGGGGCAATTAGTGGAGTAATGAGCTGTGCTCATTTTCCGCCTGACACAGAGAGAATTGTTTTATGGCTTGGAGTTTAGATTTTCATATCAGCATAACAGACTCTACTACTCAGCTGCTGTTTTGCATCTGAGTCGGGGGAAGGTTTCACTCCAAAGATTTAGACTCTTTTTCAGTTTTCCAAAACCATCTTCACTGGCAGCCTTGAAACTCCACATTTGCAGACAGTTTTAGGAATATTTAGGCTACATATTGTCAGTTTTCAAACGGGTTCAGAATCTATGTAGCTGTGTTGTTTTGGTTTTTCCAACATTTTTTCCTTTTCTTTTAATATTGACAGGTTGTTATGTCAACTTAACTTTTTCCCTTGTATATTTTGGGTATTTCAAGTGGCACACCAATACAAAGTTGTCCATAATTGTGAAATGAATGGAAAAGCTCAAGTCAAAATAGATAGAGAGCATCTGTGGGCATCAGTTTCATCATGTCACAAAACCTCAGTTTGAATTTTGGCTGGTTGATTCTAACATATAAATATTTTGCACTTTGTTATAACTCTTACAAAACGTTCTGAGCTGTACAGGGCATAGCAACAACATGTCCTGTCCACAGTCTCTTTTCAGTATGCTAATCTTAGCTTTTAAGTCCAAGTTAGCTAAAAAGCTAATGTTAGCTTAAATTTTATTATCATGATGACTTATTCTGGCATGATAGCTAACAATGATTTCATCCACTCAGAAGGCTGATTATAGCTTTTAAATCCAAGTTAGTGAAAAAGCTAATGTTAGCTTAAATTTATCATCCTGTTGGCTAACAATGACGTAATCGTAAATGATTTTAGTTTTACTGCCAAAATAACCTAAAAAGCTAATGATAGCTTAAATTTTGGCTGACTCTGGTGGAATGGCTGACGATGACTTGTTAGCCATCATGTCAGAAAACTGACTTTGGTTTTCAAGTCAGAATAATCTAAAAGACTGATGTTAGCTAAAACTTTAATGATCATCATGTTTGTGCTTAGCCTATCACGATAGCCATCAATGACTTAATCCATTCATAAAACTGATTTTGGTTTTCAAGTCAACATAAGCTAGGAAGAAAAAGCTAATGCTAGCTTAAATGTTACAATTTCTGTTTGGCTAATTCTGTGAAAAGCCTTTTTTTTTATATAGTTTTTAAATCCTAATAAAACCTGGGGAAAAAATAAAAATGATCAATGAGTAAAAATACTCTGCAAGCACTCTGCACGCCTTGAGCTCAGTCACTTTTGTCATTTACTGGTCTTATAATTTCTTAGGGTTTCATCATGGAATTATATCTTAATATTGTTTATGTGGTCATAAAGGAAGAGGTTTGTCATACAACTTTGGCATACTGCTGCTTTAATTTCCGGCCTCAAGCCACAAAACGGTTTTAAAAAGGATGTTGTGTTTTTATTGGCAGGCTCTAGATCACCACACCTCTGAGCAAGAAGTCAGAACCGGCTTATTTCTAGCTATTCTGGGCCATCAGTTAAACCCTGTGCTCCCATTTAAAACACAAAAGTCACAAGTGAAGGATTCATCCTGCATAAATACTAGTGAGGACTAAACTCCCAGGAAAGATGCTGATCTAAAGTCTTCACAGATGATAATGGCGATGCAGTTAAAACTAAGTCAATTTGAATTTTAAATACTAGTTTTAGGGACTGGCTGTAGTTTCGCTGCAGAAATGGGAAAACTGTATGAAAAGCCTTACGTGTGCTTTTCTCACAGTTGTTTCTTTCCTTTTTCACCTCAGTTGAGTGACCTGAAGCGTGCACTTCCTTTCAGGCCCCAGGACTGAAGAGAATTTAAATTAATTACAAAACCCAGAAGACCAGAACACTGTGAAGACCACCAGTAGACAAGTGCATACGGTGCCTAATGTGTCTGCATGCGTGTGCGTGTGTGAGGGAGAGAGGCGGGGGACATTTTCAAAGCAGCCTTTGACTACTCAAGTATACTTTTTAGCTGTATGAGAAAGTGTGTATGTGTGTGCTTGTAATGCTCTGACCGTCAAGCGAGCCCTGCCAGGTGTGATTTCATTCTCCCAGCAGTCACAGGTCTGCCAGATCGTTTTAGACTCTGTTTTTACCACCCGCTGGCAGACATTGGTGCTCTATTTCCTCCCAAGCTGGATCTGGTGTCAATGTAGTCCGTAGCATCTGTGTGGACTAGTTTGTTGTATTTTGCTTTCTTATTTGTGTTTTCCGTTCTGTTCGTTCTGCAGGTAGGAGCTTAAGAGTGGCTCTCAAAAGTCTAACCACCACTGGTAAAGTGCAAGGTTGTTGTTTAAAACAAATACAGTCAGAGAGGAAGAGATCTAAGAAACGACTGAGGAGTTTGATGTTGACTTACAAATCTTGTTGACTACATTTGAATAGTAAGGATATAAGCTGAACTCTGGTTCATTTCCCTGGAAAGTCGGGTCCATTTGGGGACCGAAGACGATTCCAAAAGCAGGAAGCAGACTATGGCGCAGGGCAAACACGTGTGTAGCGCTACCAGGAGAAATTGCTTGTGGTCTTTTACCAATGACAAAAGAGAAATCCTACAACCATAACAATCTCGTGCCCTCCATTTTTGTTTGCATTTTATAAAGAAGAACGTTGCACTCAGTGTCTTTGTGTCCGTTCCTTCAGTGGTTCTTGGTGCAGCGCCACCACGGGAGAGGAGGGGAACAGGTTTTCTAAAGGCTTTGGTTTATTTGGTTCAGTGCCGTGTTAAAGTGAACAACACCAGCTGAAAATGTAACAAATGTTTCCATTTTGTTCCCCAATCAAACCAAGTCTATCAGACTATCAGGTGTGAAACAACAGTCTTAGTCTCCATTGGTACTCAGCAAATGTCAGCTATTGTGAATCAGAATAACTAGAATAAAGTTCAGCATTTCTTGACATTTCTTCAGCTGCATCATTTCGCAAAAGCCAATATTTGTAGATAGTTTATAAAAGATCAAAATGTCCTCATTGTACAAGTATGTCCGTCAGGAGAAAGGTACCAAAAAAAAAAGTCCACATTACTATATGATTCATGTAGGCATAGATGGTACACACACACATAACCCATAGTATAATAAGTGTGTCCGCATAAACACAGCCGTTAATAGTTGGAGTCGGCCTGGCTGTATGTTTCGGGTTATGGTCATGCTGAATGACCTGTCCACGACAAAAGACGTGGTTGCCCAAAACCTGACGATACATGGCCCCATCCATCCATCCAGGGTTGAAAGACCGAAGCCTGTTTGCCAAGTAAAACATCTAATTCTGACCAAACTTAAACTTTTGCCCTCAAGTCCAATTTTGTGAATAGGGGAAGAAATGATGAATGTTTCAGTCACGACTTCCAAACAGCAGTCAGTTTTGACCCAAAAACGCCAGGTGTCTGCGCGAAAGCCCAAGGCAGACATGGACTTTATTTTTCATGGTCCAGCCGTACATCGGCCAACAGAATCACTTCACCAGAACAAAATCTGAGTTTTGGAAGGGAATAGTCCAGAACCTTATCCAACAAATAAGAACACAGCTCAGTGAATTAGAGAGTATAAGGTCTGATGAGGCTTGTTTGACAGATTAAGTGTACTTTCTGAAAGTAACAACCAAGGTATTAAACATTTTTCATGAAGCCCAAAAATGTATTGATTTCCATTGGTCTGATGTAATATTCTAATCTTAAATGTGCTCCATTTGTTGCACGCTCAAAATCCTCATAATTAACAGAAGAGAAGGATTTAAGACATCAGTCTTTCTGTCATTTACATAATTAGTTTCACGTTGTGATGGACTTACTGAAATAAATGAACTTTTAGAAAATATTAAGATTTATTTAGTTGCACCTGTACTTTAGATATACCTTTACACACACATGAATTTCAAAGATATCCCCCTTAAAGTATGAAGGCTTTAACATGCTGCTGACCCACACTTTGCAACTATAACAGGTTCAATTCCTCTGTAAATGCTTTTTATGAAGCTTATGAGAGTATTTATGGATTTTTTTTTGTCAAGAACGTAATTTGTGAGGTCAGACATTGATGTTGGACGAGATGGCTCACTGTCTTCTCTCTGTATTTCATTCCCAAGGGTGTTCTACAGATTAAGGTAAATGATACGTATAACTTTATGTAACTTATGACAAGTTATTGAAACATTAATGATTTGGAGGGTTGAGCCAGTGATTTTACAAATATAGTCTATCCATAGAGCTTTTACCAGGCAGCGCTCAGTATGTGTGGTACTAGTAGATTCCTGTCAAAGACAGTGTTAAAATTGAATCAAACGGTGGTTCAACAAGTGTGCACACTTCTGCAACCAGGTTTGTTTGTTTTTTTTTGCTTTATCCAACAGTTTTGTTGTTTAGTTGAATTCTACACGATTCATGCCACACTAAAGGTGGAAACTGTTTTGACATGTTTTACTCACGTCCCATATTGCCATGTCACGAAATCCTGGCATTTTAACAGGGATTTGCAGACCTTTATGAGCCACTGAACGTGTGATATGTGGCCAAAGACTGCATACCGGCGGCCATATACAAGGATGAAAGGGTTTCTGAACGTGCGTGACTGTCTATCAGAAGGGCCCAGAGGGTTATAAGGAGGGAGGCCCTGAGGGTTTTATGAGGTCAGCTTCCTGCCACGCAGAACGCTTCGAAGGAGATAGTAACAGTCGGGTCAAGATTCAATTATTTGCCTAAGGATTAACCTTGCGGGGTATTTTAGGAGGGTCAGAAGGCAGTGAGGGGGCTTCAGGCTCCTGAAACAGAAGCGACTTACAAAGCGCCTGTATTATCGTTAAGTCTGTCTGATCGTAAAGATCTGGTAGCTGAGACAGGCAGAGTCGGAGGGCTGGCGGCTAAACGTCAAAGTTTGTTTGTTACTTTTGAGCTGTGAAGCAACACAGGTTGTTGTAAAACCCGTGTTTTTGTGTGGGACTTCTCATCGTTTCTGTCTCAAATAGCCCTTTATGGGTTATTTGCATGACAGCTAAATGTGAAAACATGAACGCTTGAAACATGAGACGTCAACAAAGGTCAGCTCCGACCGTACACCGACCCAGCGTGTAGCAGGAAAGGAAAACAACCGGTGACGATTAACTTTATGATCATGTACTGAGATAAACTTTCATGCTGTAAATTCTGGTAAATATTGTTGGTATAGAGACTAAAAATGATCTATCTTGACCAAAAGTCTGATAACAAAAGCTTGACTTTTGTTTTCAGAAGACTGCATGTTGATACCGCAACTAAATAAAGAACCTTGTTCTTTTCCCCACTGTTGGCAGTGATGGGTGGCCTCCATTCAGCCATCCGTTTTCTGGGTTCAATCTGTACTCAGGCTGGGGCAGCAGGCTAACCAATGTTGGTTTTGAAAAGTTTCCAGCAACCCCTAAAGAGATCTCAGAAAGAAATGTCTTCCTAAACCCAGTGCATAAGAAAATGCAACAAAACACACTTTAGAGCAGGGGTCCCCAAGCTACGGCCCGCGGGCCGGATCTGGCCCGCCTCCTCATTTGGTCCGGTCCCCTGAACAATACCAGAGAGCATTCAGTGTTTTTTTTCATATACATGTGGATTTTTCTTCAACCACCAGGGGGGCTCTTGAACAGATATGAAACTTAGTTTCCCTCAATGAAATATATACTAGTCAGTACCAGTCACCGTTTCGCTCACGGTTTTTTTCCATTTGCATTCTGGGTAAAAATCTATCTACAAACGCGAATATGTCGTCGGCAGTAATCCAGCCCCCCCCGGTCCACAGTTTCACTCCCCCCCCCCTCAACAAAAGTTTTCTAAGGTTTCTTTCTCGAAAAACTAAGACCGGCCCCCGACCAGAAAAGGGAACAGTTATGTGGCCCTCGCAGGAAAAAGTTTGGGGACCCCTGCTTTAAAGGAATAATCATAACACCGTGAAGCAGTAACATTTTCACCAAAGGCTATACAGTCATGACTTCATACGGGTCCAGACAGAGCTGGGGTTCGAACCGG
Organism: Poecilia mexicana; assembly: GCF_051168715.1. Classification (NCBI taxonomy): domain Eukaryota; kingdom Metazoa; phylum Chordata; class Actinopteri; order Cyprinodontiformes; family Poeciliidae; genus Poecilia; species Poecilia mexicana. The sequence goes on along the minus strand of NW_028263390.1, from coordinate 5,060,486 downwards.
CAACCTACCGGTTACAGGTAGCCGCACTCCAACGCCTCCGCTTCATTTAACGAATAATGTTCAGACTGTAAGCACGAGTTAGGCAGATACGTAACGTGGATTTGCCAGCTGAGGCACCGCCGACAGCACAGGCGAACACACACATTATCACACACACCTTTAGAGCTCAGGGCTTCTGTGATGAAAGATGAGACGGAAATCTGAACTTCGCGAAAGACCCTCTGACCATCTGATGAGAGTGAGTGAATCATCTGCGAGCCGCGAACCGAACAGCTCGTGCGATCGCGCCGGCGTGTGTGAAGCGAGGGCGTGTGTGTGTGTCCCAGATATTTACAGGGTAAAATCCAGCACCGCAGGCACTTCCCCTACCTGCCCGTCAGCCCTGCAGTCATCGTCTCTCTTTTTCTCTCTCTCTGTTTCTGCCTCCCTCTTGTCTGTCTCGGCCTCCTTGGCTTTCTTGCTCAGTCAATACGGTCTTGGCTGAGAGCGCGCGAGAGATGAAAAGAAAACAAAATGCCTTTTGATCCAGCGGCCTTATGTCAGAGAGCATTACTCTGATAACCCCACCGAAAACACCCACCGCGGGTTGGCCGTGCCAAGGTCTCCCACCTTTTAACGCAGCGCTGTTAATGCACTCTCGTGAAATGTGTGGATATTTGGTGAACAGGATATAGCATTTCTTTAAATTGCCTATTTCATTTCACGTCCACGCCGCCATTCTTTTCATGTTTCCTGCAGCCGGCGCTACGAGAGTTCAGCCAGCTGCATTTTCAGGCACTTTTCAGTCTGATCGAATAACTGTGAACTGCATGCAATGTTGCTTTTTTTTCTTTTTTTCTTTTTGGGAAGAGCAGTGTTTCATGTTTGACATACTCACCGCAAAGGGAAGGCAATATTACCCATCTGTTATGCGGCAAACGGAGGAGAATAACGCAGGGACCTTTGAAACTGCCAGGAAGATGAATTTAGTTTGCTCCCATGAGACATGAGCGTTCTACATAACCTTGCTGGAGACTGTGAGACATTTGAATTTTTTATTTTTTTTCCCCTGTCTCCGAGCAAGCCTCCAAAACCTTTTTCATCATCGCTGGCACAAATAAAAGAGAGAAACTACAGTTTAAGGAGGCCGGATTATGCTTTTTGTTCTTTTATTTAAAAAAAAAAAAGAAAAAGAAAAAAACCTCTTTAGACCATTCTTTAGGTGTTATTGAAACACTCCTAATTTTCGTCTACTTCTGATCAGTGCCACCATCTGATATTATTTTACTGTCCTCAGAATTCTTTGTCACTTTCATTATTTCTTTGCTAGACTTTTAACCATAAACAGCAAAAAAAGTAAAATAAAAAAAAATCACCAAATAATCTAATTTTGGCTCTAAAAGCAAACAAATTATTGTGATTTCAAGCAGCCATCTAAATCCTTAGCGTTAGCTTTCCAGTGTGGCTAATCACGGGAGCCAGGTAGGGTTTTCTTCAGCGCAACAAATGAAATTCAAATCTTATAGGCAGCGGTGTACTTTTACTTGAGTACTGCACTTACGTATCTTTCCTTCACTTGAGCATTTATTTTGGGGGGAACTTTCACTCCACTACATTTCAAAAGAAATATCATACTATCAACTAGGCGCAAAACTTTGTGCTATTCCGCTAATGTTGAAAAAACACAATTTTCCAATTGTGTTATTTCCATGAAATAAGAAACAGAGTTAAGATCACATCAATAGGTTTGTTCACACAATAGGTCATGAAAAAACATGCTGCACCCATACATGACTTGTGTGAAGTGAAAAAAGTTTTTCTGTTGAAATACGATACTTTCTAAGTGGGTGAAAAACCACTTCTTTCTAGCACAAAATCGTTTTATGAAAAATGTGATTTTTTTTTTTCAAAATTGACATGTTTTTATTACGCAAATTTATTTTCATAATTCCAATTTATGCGATTTTCCTGACCAAAAACAGTCAATCAGAGGCAGGAGGCGGGTCTTAGTGCTGTCAATCAACAATGTGTACCTAATGTTCAATATGTTTATGGTGAAGAAACAACTGACTGCTACAGATAAACTTGGGGGAAGGTGGGGGGGTTTTGGCGTCATTGGTCTCCATGCTAACTAACATTAGCATTCATGGTAATGCTACTTCCTCCTATGAGGACGAAGCATAGCAGAGGGTGACTGACAACCAATCCCAGCTCTGATTGGTTGTTTCTAGATGGCACTGGGATTTAGCAGAGTAATTAATTCTTTTCACAGTTTAATCTGTCTCCTACTACTTCACCAACTATGTAAATAAAAGATTTTTTGATAAAAGTTATATTGTGCAGCTTTAAGTATTTGTTAAAGTAAACACTTCAGTACGTTATCTTGAGTAAACGTTTGACAGAGTAGCTTTTACTTGAAGTTCAGTAAGATTTGACCATCGGTACTAGAGTTGAGTACTTTGGAGGTCACAAGCACATCCCTGTTTTAGCTGGGTCACTTGGCCTGTTCAGAGCTAATCAGGCTTTTTGTGTTGGTTGCTTGCCTGAAAAGTGCTCTCTCAACTTCTGTTGATTTACTTTTCAAACACCACAAAACAAATCTGTCCTGACGGTATGCTTGAATAGAGTTAAAACCCTCCAAATTTGCATTATTCAGCATGACCTTATTAAGTCACAAGCGGCTGTCCGTCAACACGCCATCGCTGAAGGCGTAAGTGTTGTCTTTGTATTTCCTCATAAGTGCGCTCACTATTCATGCACGGAAAGTTTTTTCGGTTTTTTTTTCTCTTCTTCTTTTATCTCCGGCCGTTCAAACACTGCTTCTCCGTTGCCTTTCATACCTATCCATCACTAGAATTGGTCGTGTTCCACAAAAGCTTGTTTGTGGAGATAAATGCGGCGTGAAAAGAAAAATAAAATACAGCAATTATTTGGGACAACACTTTATCAGAGACCACACTTTTGCAGCACTCGAATGAATGAACCGATGAGATGTTTTACAAAGCAGTCAACAGAGAGAGAGCAAAGAGTCAAGCAGCCTCAGGGAGGGAAAAAATAAAAAACACACTGGGCTGGAACGAGTTGGAGAGTTTCAGACGGTGCTGCACTAGGAGGGAGTCTGACTGTGGAGCCAATAAAACACAATGTGTTTTTTTCTCTCTTTGTTTACCCACTGCTGACATTTTTGAGTGGGCAACAAAGGAAGACATTTTGTGATTTTGGGTGGGGGCGGGGGTAGGGAGACCCCCAGATGGTATTTTAAAGTCCAGACACTTTGAAAGGGTCAGAGGGTTGTCAAACATGTCATATTTACAGTTATAATCGACACAAGCTGTTCGGAGACGGGAATAAAATGACCTTAAAAAACAGTTTTGGATGCTGGAAAGTCGTCTGTTAAAATAATTTAGGTAATTAATATCCAACCTTATGTAGAAAATCCTCTTATCTTCTTAATTCGATATAAAATATTAAGCTAACAGCTTGTTTGCGAGAAGCCAGCAGTATCTAAAAAACACCGTCTCATGCAGATTACACACAAGTGATTATAAGTTTTCACAGGAAATGGTGGTCAGAAGCAGCGCATCACCAATTATCTTCCTGAATGAAACGTGCTGACAATGCAAAATGTTATTGAACACTCCAACAGTGGTGTTTTGGTGAACAAAAGTTATGTATATTTTTAATCCTTACTTGTATATTAAGCAAGTGAATCTGATGGGAAGCTCTATGTATATACTTTGAGTATGTGTTTCAGTCAGGAAGATCCTTGGTGGCGCGCTGTCTCCAAACTCAGCTTCCCTTGTAAATAATCAGTGGTGTCTATGTAAATAACTGTGGAATGGAAATGTGATGACTATTTAAAGGCTAATAAAACAAAATTACTGTCTTCTTCTTTTAATTCATTTTATTTTATAAGCCTGCTTTGGTCTTAGTCCTTCTTGGATTTATAGCTAATAAAGAGACCAAAATAGTTTTCTACTGCTGCTAAGTTACTATTATTATCTTTCAACAGAACCTTTTCAACAATTCTGAACAAGTAAAAATCCGACTTAAGTGGTATTTACCGCTACTGTATCTCACCTAAACCTTGAAGTTGCCTATAATCAAGGTCACAACGCTTAAGGCGCTTTTGTTGCCTAAACAACATCGCTATGTTTTTACAGGTCTCTAGGACACACTGGGCATCCAAAAACATTTCATGAGTTTCAAAAGTCTTAACACTTCTTCACATTAGTTGTCTGCTGTGAATCGAGAGCCAATATTTACAGAGCCGACCCTCATAACCTCTTCATAACCTCTGCAATTCCCCCTGACGTGCTGGATGTGCCCTCCTGAGCCAAACCGTTTATGACGGCGACCTGCTCTCTTCTTATTGAGGCTTGGAGCTGATCACAACTGGCTTTGGCTTCTCTTTTTAAGATCTGACCACAGGTTCTCATAAAGACTGCGATCTGGAGAGTTTAGTGCCCGCAGATGCAGCTGCAGGAATTTAGGAAAAGCCTTAACAGCAGCTCAGAACTCATTGAGTGAGTGTTTGGGAAACGCTATCATTATCACTTTGTGGACCGTCGTGGGGAAACTGCCTGTAGGTGATATGGCGTGCAGATTTTTGGAGATTTGCTTAACAAGCCATAAAGAAGACCCTAAGAAGCAGCTTAGGAACATCTTAAATGACTTCCGCCAGATGACATGATGGGAAAACGCGAGTACAGGGAATGTGTGGGCCAACCATACGAGCAGTCTTTTCTTTCACATAACTGAGAGCTTAGAGGGCCAGTACGATGTATTATCCAGGAACATAGTGCCATTTTACAGCACAATTAAGCAACAATTTTTTCTTCAGGTGTTACAAAAATGCTATATAAATCAACTATGACTTAAAAGAAATTTGACTTCCGCATTTAACACCTTGAAACTGGGCGTCTGTCTCTTTAAAAATTCTTGCTCTTTCTTGACACTCCCCCTTCAGGAAGCCATCATTACAGAGCTCCTTTATTAACCCTTTAGTGATGTTTTCACCAGTGAGCTCAGATGCACAGTTCCATAGCTAATTACTGCTGGCTAGTCTGAAGGAGCAGAGTAGGGAAACAAAGCAGAATGGTTGCCATGGGAGATTACAGGATTTCTCAAACATGCATGAAAGAATCAAAGCAACACTCCAGGTATGTTTATGATAACACTATAATATGATGAAAAGCGCAAAAAAAAAGTTAATTTTACACGATACTGTCCCTTTAACGATATGAGGACAGCTCATAACTTACGTCACAAAATCTGAAAAGTTAGCTATGTTTGCCTGGTAGACACAGCTAAAGATATTTTAAAATATTACCCCACTTTACTTTGAGCTGCTTGCTGTTTGTTCTCTATGAAACCCAATATTTTGCTATTTTTGACACTATATTTGCTTTTATTCACCGAAACAAGAGAGAGAATATTTGGTTTTGCTTTAGTTACGCAGATCTGCACACGAGGCAGCAAATTTCTCCATCTTAGGGTTTCTGTCTGACAGTAAATATTACACAAACAAGCCAAAGCCAGCCTGTGATTGATACAGTTCGACAGTTGGAAGGTCAGACCTGACAGTGCTGATAAGCCTCCGCTCTGAAGGTGGAGTTGTGCAGAACAACCACAGTTTACGACAACAGAGTATTTCTGGAGGTTCACTGCGGGGTTTCCTGCGGTACTTCCCAGCCTCACTCAGACCTCCAAGTCAAGTCAAGTTAATTTGTCTGGCACCTTTCAGGTCAAAGTGCTTTTTCATGACAAAAAACTTCACATAATTAATCTAAACAAAAAAAAGAAAAGAAAGAAAGAAACATTGCATTACAGTGGTAAATGAAAGAGAAGTAAAGAGAAAAGTCATGAAAAGTTGTAATCCAGACCGGAATATTTTCCCATTGCACCTACAGCAAATTCAAGGAAACTTTTTCCCCAATCAACACCCAAAAATACCATCGGTTTCCAAGCAACACTCTTGTGTAAACAAAGCCATAGAAATGGAAAAGGTGTAGGAACCCTGGGCAATGTATGACTGAACCAAATATCCAACGACCAATCAGAGCACTGATCTATGAGAAGTTGAAAAGTTTTACTAGCAGTTAAACAAATAAAGTGTTTTTCATGTGATTTAGCTTCTGGTTGACACCTGTAGCAGTCGACTAGCTGGTTAGGGACAAACAGCTGCAAATGAGCTCATTAATAAATTCTCTTTCTTTGAGAAGGCAACAGAAGTACGGAAGCTAAGAATGGACACTTTCTGCATAAACCTTTTCCTGATGGTTGTCTCCAGATAACATATTAATCTACCAGTGGTTTTTCTGCCGATGATGAGTTAATCCTGAAGGACGAACTCATTATCACCAGAAAACCACTGGAAACAATTATTACCGGAAGTTAACTCGTTCTCTCAAGAAAACCATTTTTAAAAAAGCTGAAAACAGAAAATTAATTAATCTTGAGAAAACCACTGGCAAACAAGTACATGTGGAATACTGGAAGTTATCTCATTATCTCGATTAAACTATCAGAAATAAAGTATATGCGGAAAATGTCCGCTCTGGGCTTCCGTACAGAAGGTCTGCTCTTAGCTTTTGTTACTATTTCCTTTTAAAATAACCTGCTCTTGTTGTTGTCGTCTCCTCCTTATACATCAGTTTAAAAAAAAAAATGTATTTAAGGAAATGAGTTCTGAAAACCTCAGTATTAACCGAAAACATGAAAACAGCGAAGGTGAGCGGTTCTGTTCGGTTGGGAAAGCCTGGTGGCAAAATATCCGACAAGCAAAAACACACAGCCGGCCCAAACTGCCACATTCTGTAAACGTCAATCAGACCACTGCACAATCTCCTACTGTGCCTGTTATTGGTGCCATATAATTCAATCCTTAAACTTTTTTTTTTTTTTTCCACAGAGTTCGAGTTTTCTCAGCCACTCCAGGGTCATGCCACGGGAAGTGTTGAAATAGCGCTGCGAGCAGAGATGTCATTACTGGCTCTTTGCTGCTGTTCTCATTATAGCAGATCAAGTGAAACAGCAGCCGCTTTGCTGCCTCTAGAAAGCTGTGATAGTAATTGTGTGTACACTCTCCGTGTGCGTGCGTGTGTGTGTGTGTGTAAGTTTTCTGTGGGAGGATTAGTGTGTGGACGTGAGAAAAAAAGAAAAGAAACCCATAAAAGCATTGTTTCACTCTTGTTTCACGCCACTGCCAGTTTGCATCGTTTTCCGCGGTTCCTCCAACATACCTACGGACTGATCCCGGATCAGCCGGAGGTCAACGGGGGCTTTCGCCGTCGACCGGTACAGTCTGGGTTCAGTTTAATAAAGTCTTCGTATCACGCTGAGTTAGCCTCGACTTGGCCTTTCCTCCCTGCAAGAGAGCGCGTGATGAGAGACCACACTGAAAGACGAAGTCCGATGAAGTCAGACTTTCCTGTACACACCGAGCGTTACAAACTTTACATAAACAACCCATTATCTCCACCCAGATAAGTTTTCCTCCGGTTGGGTACGCCGAACGGATCAGAACTCACCGCAGCCCCCTTTTAACCTCCTCTACTGATCTCTAAACAAACATTAAGGAAAATGAAGAAATACTGATTTCTTCTTCTTCTCCACACAGATTGAGTTTGAATCCCTTTCAATCCGTTTTTGGACTGTGTGAAAATAAACCATTTCCCTTTCATGTTACGGTTCAGTTTCCATGAAGGCCCTCTTGTAGGAAAATGACAGCCTGTGCGTACTCGAGACTTGAGTTTTTAATAAAAACACAAAGAAAAAAAAAATGCAGGTTTCAGTTTTGGCTGAAACTGTTTGCGACTCAGACGCCGTGTTTCCGCGCGACGCCAGCTGCTCATTCGCCAGCATTCCCACTCCGCGCTCGGAGCGCGCCGGGGCTAAATTGGAGCTTTGACAGGGTGGAGCGCCATCGTTTAGCTTTAATTTGAGGTTCCTCTCTCAGCTGAGGTCAGAAGGAGTCGGATTGGAAAGCCAGGGGCCTGATTTGGCAAGTTAAGAATATTCCTCTGTGTTACATACGGGATCATTAGTTTTATTACGTCTGAACCAGCTTCAAGCCCCGGTAATGGGGCCGAGAACCTCAGACAGCTTTAAAGTCGGGCGTTTGGTGCTCACACCTCACAGCCATTCATTCTAGTGCCAACAAGAGGAGTGTAAAAAGTCAAAGCAGTTTAAAGAAAACATCAAGTTTGTCACAACTGGTGCTGGGATTAGAGGTTTTCTTCCACTAAGCTTTATAGAGGTGTAACGGTTCATCCTGCTTGGCTGATAAGACGACATATGGTGCTTTGTTCAAGAGAACAAGATTAAATTAATTAAAATTTTAGCAAAAGTTTTGGTTTTCTTTCTTGGATTACTAGGTTTTTGAGGAATCTTTAAAGGGGCGGTATTATGTGTTTTCCAGGCACAATCAAATAACTATATTACCTTCAGTTGTTATAAAAGTGCCGCATATATCAAATATAACTTCAAAAAATTACTTTGAATTTAAGGCCTTGAAATTAGGCCTCTAACTCTTTAAGAAACTCCTGCTCTTTCTGAAATTAGCAACTTTCAGGAAGTCATCACAACATCTCTCCTCTATAAACCCTTTAACAATGTTTCTACTGCGGTTTCAATGAGAAGTAGCTCCTATAATGAGCTCAGCTGATGCGCAGTTCCACCAGGTGTTTGCTAATTGCTGCTGGCTAGTCTGAAGGAACTGAGTCTTGGGGGAAGAGGGCTGCTCTGTTAGGTGGAAGCTTGGAAACTGCAGCTCTGAGTTCTGCCTTCGCTGTTGAAGCCCCAGCTAGCATTTTGCTCACATGAATGGTTGAGATTAAAGGATTTCTCAAAAATGCATAAAAGTAAGGCAATGTGAATTTTTCACACAGCGCTAATCGCTATAACAATTTGTTGTGATCATGATGTTTCCAACCCTCCAAATCTGACTTTATGTTCATGAGTGGCACTTCTGATGAGCTACATTTCCCTGGTTGTTTCCATTAAAGTGTAAAAAAACAAAAAGCGAACAAACAAACAACAAAAAAACCTTAAAAATTAGATTTATTGCCTTTGTTTAGTTTCGGACACTAACAACTGTGGCTCATTTCATGTAAATGTACTGAGCTTCAGCAGGCAACCGGACTTTTACTGTTGGAGCTAAATCTGTTCATGGCTGATAAGTTATTTAGAGCTAGAAAACCAACATGTTAAATCAAAGCTTAAATTGTGGCTAATATGCAACAACCTGAAAACAAATCTTAGCCCAAACTGGTGCTCTCTGTGTTCTTAGCACAACAATATCCTACTTTTACTATTCTATTTAAAACTAATGGTAAGAAAATATCTTGTTAGGAAGACTTTTTGGATTCACTGTGCGGTACGGGTTCCATAAAGACGAGCATTTTGGACGAAACCTGACCGTTTTATGTCTTTTTACGCCTGTTTGTGCCTGCTGCTGCTAGCTTGTTAAGAAGCTCACTCGAGCTTGTTGCTACGTTTCGAGGCAGTTTATGATGTTCATCCGTTTTATTTCCCCTTCAGGACTCGACTTCGTTCTTCTTTTATTTATTTTCCGCAGTCACCAGAAAGACAATTAGTTCTTGTAAATCTCTAAGCTAAAATATTTTATAGAATCACAGTTTTCTCTCTCTTTTTGAATCATCTGCGAGTTAGCGGTTTGACAGAGACGGCCTCTGGGAGGAGCAGATGGTGTTGCATCGTTAACCTTTAGCAGAAATGTGTTCCGGATTGAGGAATGCATCTGGAATATTTTCTAAGAAACAAAATTAAGGCCACACTGTTATAAGAGCTGACTTTTATGTCTCAATCTGTGTTTCTTATGAGAAAAGACGTAAAGAGGAGAAGAGTTTCAAATGTGGAAAATAAGGTAAGAATTAAACAAAAAAAATGCCCAGCGTGAATAGATATAAAAATTATGTTTTCTGTTTTTAATTGGCTTTGCAAAAAAAGAGCAATGTTTCTCATTGATATTAGACAATATGGTGGTTACGATGTCTCGTTTCTAATTAGCTTTTGTTCATGTTCCCGTAAAAACGAGCTGTTAAAAGAAAGAAAAACACCAACATGTCGGCGGAAAAGCAGCGGGTTATAAAAACAGAAACTTTTTAACAATATACAGGAAGAACATGAAACAGTTTGGATTCATTTTAGTCAGGCAAATAGGTTAGAAAGACAAGACGTGCTAAAACTTTTAATACTCAAGAGTTATTTTGCATGCAAAAAAACATGGAAACAAGTTTTAATCAAATATATTCCAATGCACAAACTGCAACAGCAGGACTTTAAAATCCAACATTTCTCGTTTAACATGTTGTAAAAAGCACATAACAGAAATTAATCCAGTTAATATAATAATTAAAGGTAACACTAGACTGCTATAAAATGTCACCATGAGGCGGGGAAATATGCAACACTGCCCCTTTAAAAAACAGCAATACGTGTTTTCGTTTAATTGGGCATTTATGTGTTTGTTCTTTTTAGTTTTTTAGCAGTGTTTTCTCTGTTTTTCTCCTTTGTAACTGCCAGAATAGTTCTGGCAAAGTGAGAAAAATGTGATTGGAACTAAATGACGTTTGCCACAGTTCATTAGGATCATCCAGCCACGTTCATTGTATTGGTTTCATCATCAGAAGCCTTTAATGTCACATTGCTTAAAAAGAAAGAAAAAAAAAATCTGACCCACTGTGTGCATGTCTATTTTTCTCAGTGCAGTGATTATGACTTAATGCGCTGGCAGCACGGTGCTCCAAAAGCAGAATTTTCTCGGGGCGCCGAGGGACCAGATCTCACTTCGTGTGTCTGACTTTTTGCGGCGGAGCCCTCGCTGACGAAGGGCTCCGTCCATACAGAGCGATGCAGAAACAAATAGGCCAGGCCAACGTTGGACCGTCTGCCAATTGATTTTCAGCGGGGCGATCCTCGGATCATCCCTGGCTCTGATATCCTATCTGTCTCTCCCCCACCGATCTGAGATGAAAAAGCCAGACGCGGTGCCGTGTAGTAGAGCTTTGAACCGGGGGCAGTGGGGCTTTTCAATCACACCTCCAGATGGAATGAGAGACTTTACACTTTGTAAAAGAAAAAAAAACCCTGAAAACATAAGCATTATTTATCTGCACAATGTTTCATGCCTTTTGGAATTGAAAAATAAGTGGGCTTGATCTTTTTAGTGTTTCTTTAATATGAAATCTCTCTACTGCTGCTGTGTGTCGCAAGATTAGAGCTTATCAAGTAAGCTTGGGATACTATTTTATTCTTGCTTTTTATATATACCAGCAAAAAAAGAGAAAAAAGTCCTCTTTTGTGGGGAAGGAAATTTGATTTATCCTTGCTCACAATGCACCCAAGACACTGTGTAACTTATTTACAGTAAATTGGAGAAGGTAAAGATTGAATTTAAGCTAACCTACATCAGTATGCATTCACGGCCAATAAAAAGGCTTCCCTGCTGTCTGACGGAGAGGCTTCTGTTCGAAATGAAAGCACTGGATCAAGGAAAGAGCAAATCATTAAAGTCTTTCCTGCGCATGTATCTCTATTGGCCATGATAACTACATAGTTTGGGTATAACAGCCCGTCTTTGCTTCGTTGCCCTCTGTTGCTTTGAAGTCTGTTCAGCAATGCAATTGTTGCCCTCATGTTTCAGCCGGATAGTTGAGGGAAATATGTGTGTTCGCTTCCAGAGACATGTTGGAATCAACCGCTAGTCTAATGTGAAGCCATGCGGGCTGATTTTATTGAAAATCTTTGAGATGGTGAAAAAACCCCAAAAAGAAATAAATAAAAATGTTCAGTGAAACAGCAGGGTTTAGTTTTTGTTTTTTTTTTTACCCTGAGAGAGGGGAAAACAGGGGCAGGGCGGAGGAGAACGGGGGTCTAGGAAGTTGCGCTCCGGTTCACAGAGATGTAATGATGGGCTGGGATGAGCTGGGGTTTGCCGGAGGATTACCGTCTGTCTTCGAAGCTAGCGTGGCTCTCCGAGGCCGCCGTTTCTGCCCCCACGGAGTGGACTCGCTGCCAGGGCCAATATGAAAAGAGAAGGGCGGCATGTGCACTAAAAAAATAACCCTTTAGCTTGTTGGGTTGTGTGCACACAGCAAAATCTACTGGATATAGAGAAAAAAAATAACAAACTACAGGCTTTTTTAAGACAATGGGGTGGAGCAGAAGCTTTGAAGCTGTGACTTCCAACATTGGATGTTGAATTAAACTTAGGCACTTTTTTTTAATTATTATTACAAAAATAAAAAGGCGAAGTACCTAGCGACCCAATTTAAAAACCTGCATCCTAGCCTAAGGGTGTGAGAAATCTCTGAATAACCAATTAAAAAAATGCTCACTTCTACCTTGTTTTTTTTTGCCATGAACGGTATCTGATTAAAAAATGTGTTATGCAGTTCAAAATGTTAGGAAATGAAGATTTTAAGGAACATCAAGTCATGCCATATCTTTCTGAGTCGTGCATGTATGTCGGGATTAAAGGAATTCCATTACAAATGTGCGCAAAACTTTGTCACATGTTGGGGAAAAAAAAACACAATTTCGCAATTCCGGTGTTTCCACTAAATAAGAAATGCAATTAAAATCACATATGAGTAAATTTGCTCACTTGGTAAGTCATCAAAAAACACCATCCTCCAGCTACTTCCTGTCCTCGTCTTCTTCATGGTTTGCGCCAGTGGCAACATCATGTGACCTGTGTGTCATCGTTCCATTGTTTCCGTTGTAGTTTTGCGAAATAAACCAATTCTACACAGCCAAAAAAAAAACTCATCCTAGCATCAAAACCTTTTACCAAAAAACAAAAGCATATTTTCCCCTGAAATTGCAGCGTTTTGATTAAGTAAATTCATTTTCTAAATGTCAAATGAAACTAATGTTCACTTTAACTGTGATGTTACCATCTTATTTTATTTTATTTGATGTTTTTCAAAAGATCTTTCTGGAGCAGTGAAAAGATTCATAGCCATTACTTTCTACTTTTAGTTTCTAGCATTTCTTATGCCGACATGAGTGAATCTTCATCAGTTTACACATCATAATGAAGAGTGAAACGAGGCTACAGTGTTATTGGATCGTTGTTGTGATGCATACATGGAGGAGATTGTCATTAACAGAAGAGTACAAACAATGGTCACTATGGTCACTGAATCAACTTGAAACTGACAAAAGTAATCAGACATTGCTTTTGAAATGTGGTTCAACATAATCAGATAAAAAAAAACCTCTAGATACCTCCATAAAAGATTGAAAATAAACAGACAGGGGCATGTTAAACCAAGGCGTGTCCTCTAATTAGCATTACAGGTGTCTTCAAGCTTGTAATCAGTAATGTCTGGATATTTAAAAAGAGACACACTGAACATGGACCACAGGAAGTAAAGTAGAGATCTGTCCCAGGAGATCAGAAAGAAAATTACAGACAAGTGTACCCGGTGGACTTCAGGGTTAAGCATGACTTTGTGTGTGGCGGTCAGACAACCCACGGCTCACCAGGACTGCATTCGGAGGCGTTCTCCGTTTATCCAACCTGACAATCAGGAAATATAAGCACATGGCATGTGCCACAAATCTACGACCCACGCTATACAAAATATTAGTCATATGCCGTATATTGTGGTCATAACAAAATCAAGCAATTAGCGCCTTAAAATGCTACGTTGTTGTAATAATGACAAGTGGAAGTATTCAAAGACCTTTCATTCATGCAGAAAAGGAAAATAAACATTTGAACAATAGGGATAAAAACAGAGGCAGTGGATTGTAAAACTCGCCTTTTTCTTGTGGAACAAATAAAACAGGGAAGAAGAAGAAGATGAAGAAGACAACTTGATATTTATAGGAGTCCTGGAGGACGCCGGACAAAAGAAGAAGAAAGTGTGGCAGAGTTGGAGAATCAAGTCCCCAATAATAAAGACACAGAGGAACAGTTGGATATGAACAAATTCAATAAATAAACACATTTGGTGTAGTTCTACAAATATTAATATTAAATCTTACACACGCATATTAAAAGCCATACGACCATCTTATGACTACAGTTGCACATATTATTCAAAAGCTTAAGGATTACGTAGCCAACCTCCCTGAAAACCAATGACAAATCAAAGAGAAGGACGGATAACACCAACGGTAACCAAGGAGCAGAGAGCTAAAGGTGAACGCCAAGGACAAACAAAAGGTATAACAGTGTCAGACTGCACCATTGTTTGAGCCAAAGTTGACATCATGGAAGACAACCAAGAAGGAAGGCAAGACATGAAAAAACAAGACTGGAATTTGCCATAATACACATTGAGAAGCCACAAAGCTTCTGGGAGAATGTCCTTTGGTGGCAGTTGTTAAATGTCAGGCAAGGACAGTTTTCTTAGTCTTTGATCGTCCTTGAGTTGCATTCCAACATTATTTACTCACATTTTGTCCCACCTCAAACTGGTAATTAATGCTAAAAAAGCAGCAGGTATGTTGTTCACAAGCAAAATAAAACTCCTGAAAGTTCTCCCTGTAAACGTGTCCACAAAAGGCACCCGATTGATTTTGTGTCTTGTAAAAAACCTGGCATTTTACTTGATTAAACCGTTTCCTTTAAGTCCCATATTAAAATGTTTTAAAGAACTCCAATTAAAGCTGTGGTTGTTAATGGCAGTCTCCTTTTTGCCTCACATTGTACACAGTCCATTTTTTTTGTATGAACCATCCTGTGGTCTGTTCTAACAGGTCTTTATTGCATGCTGTTGGAATAATATAAATAAATGTAAAATAATTAAGAATTACAGAAGCTTCATCCCCATGTTTTATTTTGGGGATGCAGGTATCATCAGACTAACTTTTCAACTTTTGAAGCATACTCATTTTGCCACCTCTATTAAACCCCAACGTGCCGATAGAATTGATCAAATCGTTTTGATTTATTGCAGCTTCATTACAACTCTTTTCATCATTTTGGTTATCGTTTCTATCACTAACTCCATGATGCTATCTTTAAAAAATGACCCTGAGAGATTCTTGGCTAACTCTGACATGATTTTGGAAACTTTTTAAACCTCTCCAGGCTGTACTCTGCTTCTTGGACAATGGCCACTGGAGTTATGCTGAGCTGACCCTGAGTTATATAAAACAACATAAAACGGTATAAAGTTTTTAAAATGAGTAGTCTTTAGCTGCCTTTATTGTATGCTTTCATGCTTGAAATTGTGTGTGAAATTGTTTCTGCTGCTGCTGCCTTGGTCAGGAACCTAATGTAAAAGAGATGTTTAACTTTAGTGCTTCCTGAGTAAATAAATATGAAATACAAATAGTTACAATTCTGGTAAAAAAATAAATAAATAAATAAATAAAATAAAAATACTTTAGCCTGGGTGACATTCTTTAAGAGTACAGGCAGCAGACCAATATATGGAAAAAAAATTAAGGGTTTTAAGTGCACATATTAGTCTGAAATTGTCATGTTACAGATGGTACACTTACCAAATACAAATACAGATTAAAGTAATGAGGTTTATGCATATTAGCAAATGTTAGCATTTCTGTTTAAAATAAGATTATTAGTCTCTACAGCATTTAAATGTATCTGATTTCCTCTACAAGCTGCACAAACTGAAAGGCAGCTCGTTTTCTATCCAAGGAGAAAACCCATGCAAATTCAGACAAGAAAAAACACATTTATGGTTGTCATGTACATAACATGTACAAAACCAGTACTGAGAAATATTATATTCAGTTGTTGCGCAACACTCTAACTTCCACCAATGAGTTGTTGATGAATGCTAACTGCTACTAGCACAACATAGAGTGATCAGGCATTTTCTGTTCCCCGGACATGTCCATGTTTTCATCAGTTTTCGAGGGACCCACAATGCATGGAATAGAACAGCCTTTTTTTTTTTTTGTCCGTCCCGTCCCAGGGTTACTGCCTAGTGGCTGGCTCTGAAGGAACTCTGGTGAAGTTCGCAGCAGGTGTGGAGCGGAGACACATGCAGACAGACGGAAGACAGTGAACTGTGCTAACCATCAGCTGCATGCTCAATGTAAGTGTAGCTTTGCGGACGAACCGGAAAATAAATGTCATACCTCACCTCATCATGTGTGTTTCTGTGTGTGACAAAGGTGCCAAAGATTCTGCCCTTCACATGAACACAAAAGCTACAAATGGCTGCGCAAAATTGAAGCTAATCTATTAAATCAACGGAAAATGAATACGAAAACTAAAAACTGGAGCACACACTTTTTCAAAGTATTGTCAGCCTGCCGCTTTCCTATTTTTATTAACACATTGAATATGATTTCATATTTTTTGTGTATTTGAGGTATTTTTGTTACAGGTATATTTTCTAAGCTACAGAAAAGTAAATGTTAGGGATGAACACAAATATTTGGGATGATATTGACATCCAATAATTCTCCTGTTATGGCCGAATTTACCAAAACTGTGTTTTGGTAAATACGATGCATTGCTTGTACAGATCTGTGGAAGTTCAGTTAGAAAAACAGAAACCTAACCTTTAAGACACTTTAAGGTGAAGTGACCCTTACAGCCCGACTGAATCCCAACACAGGCAGTGCAACAGGTCGTCTGTTTATTACAGCGTTTAGACGGTCCTCACCGTGTCTGAACCTCTGACCACCATCTGGTCTCAGCAGGCCGCGGAGACGAGATGAAAAGGTTGTCAGTCTTCCTTACAACAACTGCAAACTTCTTCACCTTTCCCCCAGAGCCTCCTCCCTCCTCCACCCCACCTCACGCCTCCTTTGCAATCTGGAAGCTATCAGCGCTCCTTCATATCTTCCTCTGGCGAGATATGAAGTGAGCTCACATTATAAATATCTCCATTCTGTTTCATTGCCCTCCAAATAAGTCATGCTGTTCAAACAAGTGCAGAGCACCGCTCGGCCGCCTCCCATTGTCTGGCTTTGAGCTTTTGACGCTGCAGCTGACGATTTATTATAGGCACCTTTCCCCCGGTGACCGATAAGCTCCGTGATGGATGCATGATTTTACTGTGCCAAAACGGCTTTATCTCCCACACTCCGAGCTACTATCTCAAGTGGCCTGATGAGCTTATATGTTTCTCCTCTGAATGTCTGACTCGCTCTCTCTCTCTTTTTTTTTTTCCTCTCTTCCCTGAGATTGAGACCACCGAGTCATTTTCCAAAGAGTCCATTTCACCAGCAACAAATGTGTTATGTTACTAACAGATTTTCTCCTCTCCGCTCTTTGCGGCATTCTTTCTCCTTCCTTTCTGTGGAGCAGCTTGCGTGTGTCCACTCGCTCCAAAGCGTCGAGCGGAGCATCAGAACCAGAACTGTGTTTTTCGGAGCTTCGGGCGAAATATTTGACTGTCTGCAAACCGTACTATCAATCACATCAATTAGTGCCGGAAAACTCGACTTGCAGCTCATTTTCTCTCTATTAGCAGCACTCAAGTGGACTGGAAGGGAGAGAGGCAGAAATTAAAACGGGCAAGTCTTTGGTGTGTTCGCTGAACAACACAGTATGATAGTAGAAAGCAAAGTTACCAGAAACTTAGAGCAACGTAACTATTTTTGAAATAACTGAACTATACGTAAAAGAAAATACGTCTCAACTTTGAAATCGTAGTGACGTTTCCACCAGCGTAAAAACATGCCAATTAAAAAAAACAAACTAGTTTTCTGATAAAAAGTTTTAAGATGAGGCGGTTTTTAAGTTTTTAAAATGTTCTTTTAGGAGTATTTTTATACTATGCTTGTACTTGTTCCTTTTTTTGCTTAGGTAATTTTATTCTGAAGTATCTCTACTCTGACCTTAGTAAAATGTCTGGATCCTCTACGCACCAAATGAAGAACAAACATGTTTTAACCAAAACTTTTACCAGACACAGACACACAGCTGCAGTTTTCATTAAAGCTTCATAAGTTTTATATTGAAAGAAACTGATTTGGAAAACAATTTTTTTTGCCTGATTTTCTTTTTATTCATGTTACTTATATGAAATATTGTCTTTTGGTCATTAAAATACCACATTTTCCATTTAACTTTACATTTTAGTCTGTAATTTGTAAATATTAAATGATAATTTGCTGAGTTACTCAATACTTGAATAGACTTTCTACCAAATACTTTTTTACTCTTGAGTAAAATCTTGGATGGGTACGTTTACTTCTATTTGAGTAAAAATATGTTGAAATAATGCGACCCTTACTTGAGTTTGATTTTTGGCCATTCTACCCGCCTCACTCGCTCACACCAAAAAGACATGAACGAGTGAGTTTGGAGTAACTTCAATGGTCTGAATGGTCAGAACAGACACTGCAAGCCAGACTGTCTCATCCAGCATCGCTGCCTGACCTCATGGATGACCCTCTGGAAAAACCAAACCTTCCCAGAAAGGTTGCCATGATCACCAGGATAAGGGAATGACGTTTCCTTCCAGAATCCTGACCAAAAGCACTTCCTAACAAAAGTTTGTATTTAACTTCCTCCAACAGCTTCCTGCACTAATCCACCAACTTCTGGTTGAAGTGTCTCTTTACGCCTGGAAGCGCACTGCATTTACCATTGTGTTCATTTGCATTTGGCACCAAACAACCCGGCTCTGCAGCATCACTCATCTTCGCCTCCCCAGTACCAGTCAGTGGCGTCACACCTGACTTCGACGTTCTTCCTGTGCCAGATCCAGCTGCCTCACCCCGCAGCTCCCATTTCCGATCAAGCGGAAAAGTTGGCACATGGAGCCGGAGGAAAACTCTGCGTGATTGGACGAATCTCAGCGATGTCAGCGTGGCACATCAACGTCGGCAATCATTCTCGAAAACAACAACAACAAAAAGGGAAAAAAAAAAGAAAAAGCGCCAGCGTCGGCCCGGCGAGGACGATAAATTTCTTAATTAAAGGAATGCGGCCGAAATACACAACGCCCGCATTAGTTACAGCTGTAGATTAGGGTTGTATATCTACATTTCTGTTCACACTTTCTAATTTCCAGCCGTCATCCATCAGTCACAGAGGGAAGTCAGGCCTGACGCAGCGTTTTCCTGACACAACGCCGGAGTCCCTCCGCCCCTTGGAAACCGTGATGCATTTACCGCCGCCGCTAATCAAGACGAGCGAAGCGAAAAATGTGTGTGTAATTCACGACGTTGTTGAATCTGAGCGTTCGTCTGCACCTCAGGTACATTTGATCCAAGCAGAACCGCAGTTTCAACCATGGGAACCAGACTTGGTGTGATGATGAGGGTGATTAAGGGAAGTTAGTCCACATATTATTCCTGTTTCTTCTCCCGCCGGGTGTTTATGTACCTTGGAGGATGAATGCGGGCGGAAAGGCTCCCTCTGGCTCGGGGGGCTCGGCTCTTCTTACTGGGGGGGGTTCTGAAGACGCTGGGCTCTCTAAACACAAGCAGAGAGAGACAAGAAAGAGAGAGCAAGATTTTGAAATCCTCCTCATGTGGGCAAAACTCTTCTGGTATCTGGCTGAGCAACTTTGCGTCGTCGTCCCTTTGCCAGGAATGATTACAGTAATCCGTGTTCGAATGGAAGCGCACGCCCCATTAAAAATGACTAAATCAATATTTCAAACACGCTGCTTTTTCCAACTGATGGGACGTCTCATTGCATTAGTGAGCGCGCAATTACACCTCACCCAGCGCCGCTGGATTCCACTAGACGGGATTTGTCAGTGAAAATGAAATCGCGATGGATCCTTTGTCGGGTTTTTTCCATTTACAGTCACAAATATGCGTCAAATCTGATGTCAGTTTTGGAAATCAGAGCCATTTAGACACCGAGCTGTTCAAAGGAAGTTTCAGTGATGGACTCATTGAGCAGCAAACCCTCTGAGCCGTTTTAGATAAACTAACTTGTTGTGAACCATAATCATCTCTTCCCCAACAGCATGAATATGTTAACAACACAAGAAATGGAGTTAGGTTAATAATGCATTGAGGTTCTCTGAGGGGAGGAATTAGTGGGATGACATTTCAGGATATTAAGACGATAAAAATAATTCTTCTTCAACTGCAAAGCGCCACCCAGTTGTCAACATGTTTGTGCTCTGTTATTATTAGTCTGAAATATGAATATGAGCTCTATAAACACATGGGCAGCAAATACAGTGGTGTCAGTATTCACTGGCTTTTATAGTTTTCCTTGGCTTTGGTTTTTAATTACACTTGTGTCAGATCATCAAATTAACTTTAATATCAGACAATAAGTACAAAAGAAGCAAATTTCAAATAATATTTTCATCAATTGTGAGCTATCCAAAATAACTTGTTCCTATGTTAAAACATTTTCTTAAAAAAGCAATTACCCTCAATTACTGTGGCAACAACTGTCACGAAGCAATTGTGATAAGAAGGGATGAATCTTTACAGTTGATTGGTGACGTTGAGTCTATCAAAGAGTTTGGATTTCATAGTCAAGCGTCCCGACTGCCTACATTTCTCGTGGCAAATTCCTTTATTTCCCACAATTCAATGGATACTATCAAGTTTGATGAGCTAGCCGAGAGCCTAGCTCTTCTCTAAAATGGCCGACTACAATTTCCCCAAAGCGCTCCCAGTGGGCGGGGCTTAACGAATGAGTAAGACGCCGACGCCTCCTCTGATGGATGATAGATGACGAGCGCTGAATTATGGATGTATGTCATGTACATGTTCACAAGCGTCACTGCTGTGACTTTTAATAACTTAAGTTATTCACGTGTGATTTCAGTTTCATTATTTAAAGGAAACGCCGCAATTGTGAAACTTCAAAAAACAAATTGTGAAACTGTATTTTTTGAACATTAGCGGAATGTAGACAAATATTTGCGCACATTTGTAACGCAGACCCAGCTAGAGTCTGTGACAGAAAAAAAAGCCCCATAAAATAAAGTTGAAGTTTGCTGCTGGGAAAGAAAGCTGCTGCAAAGCAAAACACTAAAAGCAGGAGAAAAAAAACAACTAAACATGCGTTTCCTAATGGTGCTTAAGACACTGCAGACTGCTTCTTTGAACTTTGTTTTAATATCCATCTAAGAGTTTTGGTATGCACCCATATATCTGCGTGTGTGTGTGCGTGTGTGTACCTTGTGACTCAGATAAACAGGACATGCTCCAAGGAGCGGGACGACGGCCAGTGGACACAGCTGAGGAGGCAGCTGTGAGGAGGAGGTGGAAGGAGTGCATGAGGAAGACGAGGAGAAGGAGGAAGAGGAGGAGAGCAGCGCAGTGTGACAGCCAAAGGAGTCTCAGAGTGGGACCTCTCCAGGCCTGACAGATGGACAGACAGGGCTATGCCCCGCTGGCAGACTCTGGCGTCTGATGGCGGCACACATCCATCAAACATCCACGGCGTGTGAGATCGGGCTGACACAAACATCCCCACCGACGACCACGACGACGGATACGATCAGCGGAACGCAAAGACGCAGCGTGCCGACCAAACGTCAGACCAACCGGCCGGAGTTCTAACCTGAACGTTCTGTGGTTGAGCCAGTATGGATCTTTGTCTTTATTAACAATGTTCTATCTGAAATTGTGAATTCAAATGTCTCTACAATGAAATGATTGCCATAGAAAAACTAACAGTTTTTGCATTATTCAAAAATCAATTTTTAGTAGGTTTCTAAGAATATGAGGCGCTTTTACTTATTTCTGCTTTTACACTTATATTTATTTTGTTCTTTGTTGGTTTATGTACTTTTCTGTCTTTCATTAATATTTTTATTCTCCTTAGGAGGCATTGTTTATACTTCATTCTAGCCATAAAATGTAGAATAAGCATCAGTTATTCTACATTTCTTGGTATTTTCCATTTATTGATTTATGCATCTCTTTTTGTCCATTTTCCTTTTTCTTCCTGACGGTATGTAAATATTAAAAATCTAAAAATGAAGTCGGTTAAGAAAAAAATACCTTCTGGAAGTAAATCATACTTTTCATAAAGCCCATGCTTCTGATTTTAATAGCTTTTTTAAAAATTGATCTGATGTCACATTCTAATTTTAAATGTTGTGTTTTCATTAGCTGGAAGCGGAAAATCAAAATAACAGAACCACAGGGTTGGAGTCATTCAGTTAGTGATAAAGTTTCTGAAATAAATAGATTTGTTAATAATACTTTTATTCATTGAATTCTTCTTTAGGTTACAATCTTTTTGTCATGAAGCCTGGAGGCGGGACAGAGCCAAAGCGCAGAGAGACGCTAAGATGACGCATTCAAAAGATTTTTACTGATGGGAAAAAAAAATGCAAGTCTGGAATGAACAAAAACAAAACGACGCATTGGTGGCAGAAACGGAAAGTCTGTAGAATCCAGCTGGAAATGAATGACAGGAACAGGGATGTTAAAGTGCCGTAAGGTGGAGTGAATGAAGCTGATGAGCAGAGAGAGAAACTGGCAGGTGGAGCAGAGAGGAGTGGAAGCGTGGAAACATGAGCTTAGTGCAGAAAAGCAGAAAGACATGAGAAACTGAAACCAGAAAAAAAAACTGAGAATAATCTAATTACAGGAAACAAAGCACAAGAATAAACCAAGAAACTAAACACAAAGAAATTAACTAATGTGGCAAAGCCTAAACAATAATAATGAGCTAAATATGGAGAGAACATGGGAACATAAATAAACCACAAACAACAATCCAAACACACCTCAGGGTTGTGACACGTTCACTTTATCTCACAGACGTTGCTGTACATTTAAAACCTAATTAAAAGTAATTACACCATATTTACTTCACTGCATTACAACACAGTTTATGCCGCGTTCTAGTTACCTCGGAAGTCAGAGCGCATTTAAACGTAACACCGCGATCTCAACATGCCGACGCCCACGGACATCGTTTGCATTACAAACATCATTTTAAGATTTTACTTTCTATAAGAAAATGCCATTTTTTAAAGTGTTCAGTTTAGAGTTGCAAGTAAAACATGTGGCGTTAATTTTAGTAAAATAAACATGTTCACGCCACAGGAGCGGCCATATTGAAACAGGAAGTTAGCCTTACAAGTCGTGACCCGGGGTAGACGGAGCTGTGTCCAGTTTTCTGGTGGGAAATCCGACTTCAGAAAGGCGTCACAGTTTGTTTTTTTTTTTTTTTCTCAGTTACGACTACAACTGATACACTTGTAACCGTAAGCGTTATAGCTAACATGCTATAGCTAACGTTGCTTACAGTCGTCAAAGGGTGGCCTGCAAAATTCCACAAGATATTCATTCACTGGTGTCAAACCTAACATCAGAAGGTAAAAAAAAACCTCTTAGTTCCTGCTTTGTATTAGGTTTTTAAATCATATCAATGTCTTGTAATGACAAAGGATACTTTAGAAACTTTTACAGTAGACTTAAAACTGTCTTAGTCATTGATATGATCTTAAGTCACTGTAACGATACTTTTAGTCTGTACCTGACTCCGTTTTTTGTGTTTACAGTAGACTGTGCCAATACCAGGCTGTGATTGGTTCCTCTTTGGGCTCACCTTCTCAGCTGCTTCACGCCGCCTGTTGCTGCTGATGAGCCGTCTGTGCCAGCCCCCGTGAACCAATCAGCTCTGCCGTCTGTTCAGCCGGTTGATCGTCTGCAGCTAAAAACACAGGCAAGATATCGATCTGCATGGCTATGGGAAGAACTCGCCTCTGTGCCTCTGCTGAAATGATGTGTGTTAATGAATAAATAAAATGTTCTTGCTTTATCTTTTGAAATGGAGAACACCAGGTTAGTTTTAGCTTCCTCAAGTTAAGCATGTTTTATTTTTTTGATCTGTTTACAGGATCCACAGAGGCCCTGAGGTTCCTCTTCTGCTTAGTGTCTGATAAAACCTTGTTTATCATAATTAAACAGTTAAGTTGTTTGAGTCATACTATTTGTTTACTGCTTATGTATCCAGGTTGTAACAAGCATCTTATGTTAGCGTTGTTGACATAATTAGCGCTGTTAGCATTACTAATATTTTGCGTGTTTGTTCCCTGTAGAGTGAGGAGACCCTGCTTTGTATTAGGCTTTGCAAACATTTTCTCATTCATTATGTTTTTAATAGATGGAGTCTTTCAATGAGTAAAACGAAGCAACTTAGCAGTTAAAAGCAGCCGCCTGAATGAGTGGCTGTAGACGTGTTTATCCTGGGTTTGACCCAGCCGCCTGCAGCGAGTCCAAAGGTCCAGACATCGGAGCACGGAGGTGGGGGAGTAATGATAAGGATCGGCATACAAAAGATGCTGCCAGAGTGACATTTATAGACCACTGATGTGAGTGAATCAACAAAAGCCCAGACCCTGTTCCGTAGAGGCTGGTCAGAATAATGACGACCCCAAGCACAGAGGCAACAGAAAGAAAGATTCACTGCCAACACAAATCCAATGGAACAGAGGTGTGAACAAAAAGAGATAAGTGATGGCGTCTGTAGCATTACGTTATGCATTCTGGGTTAGCATTGTTCTCTCGCAGCAAGAGGCTTCAGAGCTGAAGGCCCAGTTCTGACTAGAGTTAGCCATTTCCCCCCAGGGTGCCTGGAGAACATGGTCTGGTCTGGAACTGGGAGGAGCAAAACGGATCCGCCTCAACACCCTGGCAAAGAAATTCTGTCTGTGGATTTTCGGTCCGTCTGGAATGACTTTGACATCAACACAGTTGAAAGTTTAGGGAGCAGTGGTAAATGGTAAATGGTCTC
This sequence comes from Poecilia mexicana, assembly GCF_051168715.1. Classification (NCBI taxonomy): domain Eukaryota; kingdom Metazoa; phylum Chordata; class Actinopteri; order Cyprinodontiformes; family Poeciliidae; genus Poecilia; species Poecilia mexicana. Next base: position 5,035,858 of record NW_028263390.1, on the reverse strand, counting down.
TCTCTTCACCACGATAGACCGGTACTTCACTCCGCCGATCAATCTCTCTCTTAATTTTCACTAATTCCTGAACAAAACCCCAAGATACGTAAACTCCTCCACTTGTGGCAAGACATCTTTTCCAAGGACAAGCTTCTGTAGCTTCATTTATCAGAATATTGGTGGAGGACTTTGTGTGTGTTTGACCCTGTGTATATATTTGTATTTAAAAATGATTAAATACATTATTTGTGTTATCTAATGATAGCAATGCGGCTACTCCAGCAGCTTTGAATGGGTTTCCATTACACAGACGTGTTTTGTATCTTGATCTTGAAAACTATGGGAAGTCTTGTTTTTTTGTTTTTTTTTGTTTGTTTTTTTAAATAAACTTTTACCAAAGAAAAAAGGAGGGGGGTGAATCAAGTCAAAACATTCAGCTTTTTCGATTTAGGATGATGCCCAAAAACCACAGGGAGCTACTGGACGATCCTGCCTGTTGATCAGCAAGCCTTTTTATTTCCTACCCACACAAAGGACAGCGTGGCCAAGATGAGAGACGTGGACTGAAGCTTGTGAGAGCAGGGAGGAGACGGGAGCAGAATTCAATCAGAGTTGACCATCTGCCAGATCAGTCGTAACGCCGAAGGTGTTATTCCTCTGTGCTGCGAATCTGGACTGAAAGATTGAGGCACAAATGAAAAGAAGCGCGCAAAGCTTAACTTCAGCTGTCCTCCGGCAAATACTCATCGACTGTGTAGCAATAATAATCCAACATTTTTAGACTTTGGTTTTGGTGAAAGTAAAATTTATTTGAAAGCGTTAAAAAAACAACAAAAAGCTAAACTTAAAACTTGAGATTCTGTAATTCCATCATAACATTCACTGTGTACATTTTGAGTTGAGATCACATCTAAAGGTTTAGCTACAGCTCAAAACTCTAAAATGTCATCAAAAGGGTCTTGCTAGTGTAGATATGAAATGCCTGCCGGTGCAAACAGAAAGAGACTCGTCAGGTTTAACTTTAATGGAAAGCTTGTCATCAGGAAACCTTTTGTCTCTAAGAAACACATAAAGGTTTGCTTAAGAGATTGTAGTCTGAGATCAGGATGTCTTAAATGATGTTTGTGGACAGATCGCCCTAAAACGGGATGTTTTGAACCCCGACATGTTTGGGGCAAACCAAATCCTGGGTGAAATAATTATCATACCAACTGTAAAGCGTGGAGGTGAACCTTGGACCAGTCTTGGTTTGATAATGGTTTGCTGCAAAATGATCCACCTTTAATTAGTGTGTCAGAAGTGTCATGTCAACATGTCGATGACCCAAATAAATCCAACTAGGATTGGTTGGGAATTATGAGTCAAAGCTCAAATCCTGATACAAACCTGAAACAAACAGAATGAGCAAGAAACCCCCAAATATCTCACAACTGAAAGTGAGGAGTGGGTTAAAGTTTATCACTGAAGTTATTTCAACCAAAGGAGAAACACTATATTTGAGAGAGCAGGGTGTCTTAACCTTTTCCTCACTTCTTGTTTATGTTTCTATCTTTTATACAAGAGCAAATCAAGGTTGATATTTTTGGTTGAAGTGCAATTAAATTACTTCCTCTTTAAGAGATAAATAAAAAATTAAGATTAGTCATGTACATTTTTGATGAAAACTAGAAAACTTAATAAGGTGACCTAGTTTTTTCATCAGTGTTTGAAGGACGCTCATGTTTTATACTTTCTTTTTTTTTTTTTTTTCAGGTGTATTCGTGCAAATATGTGCAGTGAACAGTCCAACTGGCAAAGCATTTCTCTGTCCTGCTCCTTGAATTCTCACATATATCTTTGTGGAGCACCTTGGATTGCTGCTCCATAAGCCCTGATTGTGTCACACTGGCAATCAGGAGTTGGCCAGGCTTCTGTTAGAAATAGATTTATCCATTAGACATTAGATGTGCATCAGATGTTGCACATGTACACCACACCTGTGTGCAACGACCACGAGATAAGATTTTTAAGTGAGATGTGCCTGAAGCCATCACAGTTCGTTGGGCTTCTTGATGAAACTATCAAGCCAGTGCACAGACAGACGGCTAGTTGGTTTCTCCAGCCATCAGTACAAGCTATAAATAACAGCTGATATAGAGAACTGATCCAATTACTAGCCTCAGATGAAATTTTTATTTAGAGGTCACTGCCCACAACAACTTGAACTATCCCACTCAAGTCTCAATATCCAGCTGCAGGTGAAAACAAGGCCAAACAAGCCTGGGATTGACGCAGGCAACAAACTAACACCAGGGCTCAAGGACGAGTTAGCAGATGCATGCATACAGTGTATTAAAAAAGTCTTCATACTTCCACACATGTTGCGATGTGACAACCACAAACATGAATGTAGCTTATTTTGACTTTCTGGATAAGATCAGTGCTGGATGGTAGAGGACCAGGAAGGTCCAGCCTTCGGTCTTTCTACATGCTAATCGGAGGTTCTCCTTGTGCATGCATGGGTTCTCTCTGGATACTTTGACTTCCTTAAATGTGACTGGTAGTTTCAGAGGCTTGAAGATAAGTGTGTGTGTGTGTGTGTGTTAGTGTGTGTGTGCATGGTTGTGTGCCCTGCCATCCTCCTACCACTTCCTGTAGTTTTCTTTGTTTTTCCCACCAGCAGTAACATCCGGTTGTTGATCACGTTCCATTGCAGCTTTGTGAAATACACTAATTTCAATATGGCTGAAAGACCAGAAGGAAGGCTGCCACACACCGGGGGACGGACAGACGGAGGGAGCGGGGGTCCAATTACAGGATGAACAATGATGTAGTTTACCCTACATGTCTTGTGTCTGTTATTCTACAAATGTGTCTGTTAAGTAGTTGCCCTCTTAGACTGTCTACAAGTGCTGTGGATCTTTGAAGATCTTCCAGATGTACCATGGATGTCCTGTGACTTGTGGGGTACCAACGTCTGCAAAGGCATTATTGAGCTCTGCTAAGTTACCACTGAAATGTAAGCTAAGCTTGCTGGAGAGTTCCGTCACTGCAGCACAAGGATTTGATGTAACATGGGACGAAAGGAGAGGAAGGTGTAGGAAGAGGGAGGACAGGAAGACGAGGCAGTCTGTTTAGTAGGAGGAGTGGCGTGAAACCATTTGAACTGACTGAATGACCCAGGGACCCGCCCGTCACACTAGACCCTTTTCTTGGCTGGCTTTACTGGGTACTCTGAGGACAGTGATGTTCGACCTCTTTCCGTTCTCTTATCTTCCACACTGTCAAAACCGTTCAGTTACTGTGGGCCTAAACACAGAGTCTGTGCTGCTTCTTTTTTTTTTTCTAGTCAAATCTCCATCTCTGTTCTTTTTATGTCCGTCTTTTACCCGTTCCCACCCTGGATCTCGTCTTTCCAGTGTGTATTCACTTCACTCTCCTGTTCCTACTTTTCCTCTTTCCTCTCCTTCACTCTCAGCTAATGATTTTTCCTCGGCATCTCACATCTCCTCTCCTCTGCCTCTTCTCCACGTCCCTCGGTATCTTTGTTCTTCGTCATCGCCAATAGCCCCCTCTCTTTTCCTGCCCCTGACTTGAGTGCCATTTGATGAGACCTGGATTGAGAGAGGCAGAGTATCGGCACCGTGCAGCAGTGCACTCAGGAGAGGATTTCAGGGAAACAGACAGGTCCTCTTCACATTAAATATCATCTGACACCTAATCGGCTGCACCTTCTGGTGGAGCGCTGAGAGGAGGAAGACGGAACGGCTCCCCGTGTTCAGAGAAGACTCGCACATCTTTATGCACTCTTGGTTTATGTTGGTGGAGGAAGAAGTGCCCCATAATTAATACTTGAAGACATAACATGTTTCTGCGCCTTCCTGTCTTTGGGAAGAAGAATGACAGAAAAAAAGGGGTGAAAAGTAACTATCTTCATTTATGGAGTGAATCAATTCAAGCTTATAATTAACGCAGAGACAAAAAACCAAAAGCTTCTGTCATGATGGCTAAATGACAGATAATGACTGTCAGGACAAGACGGGGTCATGTCCTGACAGTCGTTGTCAGTCATTGTAAAGAGTATTCTAGATGTTAGTCTTGATTTTTATTTTCTGTGTTGTGCGACACAAACTAATGCTTCCTTCTATTATGTGACATCACTGAAAGTTTGAATGAATCCACCAGTAAATCTGGATGCGAAGTACGGATCAAAAGTTTGGTTTATCCTTGATTACAACTTCCAGACACCTGAAGGTGTCCAAATAATTATATGCAGGCATGAACAACATCAGGAAGTCCAGCTGTTGCACATTTTAGGAAGTAGATAGAACCTGTGCCAAAGCAATGAACTTCTTTTGGTGAGGTGAACCAACCTTATAACAAAAGAAAAACACCTTGAAAACAAGCTGGGGGAGGCTGGTGCTTACTGAGTGAAATGAATCCTGTGCTTAACGGCCGACTGCAGAGGAAGAGGCCATTGTTCCAAAATCAACTTTACAAAAGCAGATAGAAGTTTTTTTTAAATGCCGTATCCAAGCAAAATGAAAATGACTTCAGCAGATAAAACAGAGGAAGCTCAGATCCCAAATGTGAATTAAGGTGGTGGCAGCATTTGCTACCAGAAGGAGAGGGGGACGTCAAAACATCGATGGCATCCTGAGGAAAGGACAGTCTGTGGAAACATTGAGGCAACCAGGAGGTAAAAGCTTGGGAACCAAATCAGTCCTCCAAATGGACGATGACTGCCAGCATGAAGCCAAATTAACTATGAAGTGTTTTAAGATGCTTTGTCTTAAGCTGTGATCTCAAGCCCAAAGAAAATTAGAAGGCAGAACAGAAACTTACCCACAAACCTGACTGGCTTCTCTGTGAGAAGTGGGACAAAATTTCACCAAGACACAAACTACTAAGACTCAAGTTTTGAGGATTAAAAAAGAAACAATGGCTTAAGGGGAAGAGTAGTGGTCTACCCAAAGTCTAAAAGTTGCAAGCTGCCTACTGACCTGTGTCTGACTGTGTGCCTTTCTAAGAATCGTGGCTCCACTGTAAAGGGCTTTGAGTGGCCAGTATGACTAGAAAAGGGTTATATAAATTCAATCCATTAAGCATTTAATGTAAAGACAGCGAGGGAGAAGTTTATGTCTTTTTATGGTCTATGTGATTTTCTGAATTTAATTCAGTTCAGAAACACTTTATTAATCCTTTGGGATCAATAAAGGAGCTGCTTTAAAGCCTTGGGCGAAAATCATGAAGGTTAACCACTTCATTTCCCTTTACTTGTAATGATCCTTAATGTGATGGCCAAATCCATGGCCACACTCTGAAGACAGAAGTCGGTAACTCTTTTATGTACAATTTAGTTTTCACAATAGTATTTAAATTTAATATTTTTGATTTTCATTTATTGGGTTTTTAGTTTAGCCAAACTTAACTGTACTGTTATTTGTTTTTGTGTTTGTAATTATATTCTGTTTAGTTATCCCTATTATGTCTTAATTGGTCTGATATAAACCCATGTGTGTCGTTTCTTTGTGAGGTCAGTTATGTTTGTTTGTGCAGCCAGTTTGTTTACATTTTTGCCTGAGTTCAGTTTTGTTTCTTTGACCTCTTTTATGAGCTCAGTTTATCCTTTTGTCATTTATAATCTTTGGGTTAAAATAAAAAAAACTATTTTTCTAATTAACAACTTGTGACTCCTCCTGTTTTTAACTCGGTCCATCACACTTCACACGTCCATTCAGGAGAAACTGAATGCAAGACTGCTTTTACTCAGTTCAATACTGAATACGCGATTAGGAATTAAGCTCTGCTAAACTATTTTTTTCAGCCTTCAGTAACGTTTTATGAGCCACTACTCTTTGCATTAACAACCCAATTCCAAATATAAAGCTAGAAACATCCAATGTCAGAGCAAAGAAAATAAAGTAAAACATCTCTGAAAGAAACCAGTTTCCAGTTGAGTTGAGGAGAAGCTAGCTGCATATCTATGGTGATACTATAACTTGTGAGAAAACTATTAGATTTGATTGTTCAATAAATATTTAACTTAAAGGAGCAGTAATATGCAAAATTGACTTTTTTTAGCTTTACATCATAAAGTCATAAAAAACATACCTGGAGTGTTGCTTTGATTATTTCATATGTGTTAGAGAAATCCTTTAATCTCCTATGGCAGGGGTGTCAAAGTCAAATGGACGGAGGGCCAAATAAAAAATTTAGCTACAAGCCGAGGGCCGGACTGATCGAATGTTCATTGAAATTTTTTTAAATGACTCATATAGTCTAGTGAACCTAATTGAACCTACTGAAAACCTAACAAATATATTCCAATATGATCAGATAAATAAAGCAATATTTTCTTATGGCTCTGTCAGTAATCTTTAATTTTCAACAGACACAACTGAAATATTTTTAAAATATAATTGGATTGAAATACAATAAAATAAAGTGCAAAAATCTATTAATCCACATATGTCAGAGTCAAGGCATTTAGATGTGTCGCCGGCGAATTACGGTACTGCAAATTTAGATGTGTCGCCGGCGACACATCTAAATTTGCAGTACCGTAATTCCGCCACACGTAGCGCTAAGTGGAAAAATTCCAACGGTTTCTGAAAGGGGAGACGTTGCACTTTCCAGCAAGTATCGGGTTAATACGGTAACTTCGCAGCTGCAGCTGCAGAGAATGTAATTAATCCGGGGGGCACTCGTTTAATAGACGGTATATTTCGGCAATAACTTGGTGGATATTGAAAGTTCCGGTTGTTATGGATACATGGGTAAGTACATAATCTCACAGAACATTTAAAGAACTGCTTACAGTTCAAATAAGGAAGATATTTTTTTTCAGACGGGGTGCCGGCTTGCTGCGGTCTGCGGGCCGGTTCTAATAATAAATCAAGATCATCCCAGGGGCCGCAAAAAACCTTCTCGCGGGCCGGATGTGGCCCGCGGGCCTTGACTCTGACATATGTGTCCTATGGCAACAACGCAGCTGTGTAAAAACACCTGGGTCGACCTAGCTCCGCCTTCAAGATGAAGCTCCGCCTCTATCACGACTCCCCCACTCAGCTGCTTCAGACTTGCAGGCTGGTAAAAACATTGTAAAAGGTTTAACAGAGGAGCGATGAGGTGATGACTTCCTGAAGGCGGAGTTTCAGAAAGACGCCCAAATTTAAGGCGCTAAATTAGGAACTCTAATTTTCAAGCTATATTATATAAATATAATTTCTATAGCATAGTTACTTGATTGTGCTATAAAATGTCACCATGTGTCTTAAAAACACATAATACTGCTTATTAAAAAAAATAAGATCTACTCCACTTTAGAAGTACTCTTTAAAACTCAGGCAGTATTTTATGTTTCAGATTAAATCAGCTTTATTGATGAGTGATATTGATTTTGATAACGGGTGACACCGGCTCAAGCTATGGAGGATAATCTGACTTTAACATGCCTGTCGTGACTGTTGAAGGCATTATGTTGTCCATCACTATGTTGCCACACTTCCAGTTCATATCAATGCATCACATGGTTGATTTGGCAGGGCGAGCTCCGGTTTGCAGTTGGGATTCAGGGCAGTGGCCAAGAAAACAGCCTGTTTCTGATTCCACAAAGGGCTGCGGCCCGGCACCGCCGCTGTTGTAAATTGAAAAATGAATGAGAACTGACAAGTCTCCCTGGGAAATCAATCCAATGCAATGGGTCTCTGATATGGAAATGCTAGAGAGATGATCACTTGGAAGCAGTTGCAGTGCATTCCTGATTTTTCATTTTTGAAGAATAATACATTGTTTTGTTTTTTTATTCCTCTTTGTAGGGGGAAGCAATCTGGATCATTTGAAAGGAAAATTAACTGAAAACAGAATAAAATTCAATCAATGTAAACAATTTTTATTTTTCTCTGACTGATGGAGTTTAACCTGAATCCCATAAAAACTTCATTTTATTGATTTAAACTTAAACAGTACCCCAAAAAAAAATCAAGTGCCTTCAAATAAACCCGTTGCTGTTGAATACAAGCTAGAATGTTGTGAAAAAAATAAAATAAAATTGTTTCCATTGCAGTCTCAGCAGAAACACAAATTTACAGCTGAAAAACCTCATTCTAGCACAGAAACATTTTTATCAAAAATTTTGGATTTCTTTAAAATGGTCTAGTTTTCATTAAGCAAAATTATTTTTCTAATAATTTTTTGCTCAATGGGAACTGAACTTCACATTTTCTGCGTTCTCTGTGACCATAGAGCATCTTCTGACATCTGAGGGCTGCTTTATTAAGAAAATAAATACGCAATACGCAAGTATATGTTGTTTGAATGCTGCAATAAAAATCCCTGCAAAAGTTTAGAATTTTGTCAAGTCCATTACTGTAAAACACTGAAGGTGTAAAAACAAAAGAACAAGGCTGTACCTGCTTCAATTTACAGCCAATATGTTTTAAATAACCACTGGTTAGTAAAAGTATCCCAATGATAAAGTAAATCAAAGTGTTGTTGAGCCACCACACCAATCGATGCTGGTCAGAATTAGTGTCCAGCATCTACAGGGCTTTTTGAATTTGAACACCTGTTAAAAAAAAAAAGACTAATTTTCTTTTGTTGTTAGAAGCAAGAGCTCTTTTAAAATCCTTGGATAGGAAGCTGGTCTGTTAGGTCTCCCAATCAAAATGGAGACTTTGCTGTCTTTACTTTGTACTGCATTGATCCAAGCGTTACGGTCATCGCCTCTTCAGCAAATGTTGTCTGGCTGGTGTTTGGTTCTGCTCCTTTGTTTTCTACAAAAACATAAACTCAAGACTTTCTGAGGTTTGAACAGAATTAAATCGACTTGTAAATGTGATGATTTATCCCCATAGACCACATTTTCTGCACTGACAGACTGTGTAAACTTCTTTAACTGAGTTGTAATAAGCTAATCCATTTATAATGTGCATGACAGGAACTTGGCTGCCGAGTTCTGAAAGTATTACTAAAGAGATAGTAAACTAAGAAAAAAAAATGTAGCAGTACAGTTATGAGAGTTTATTTTAAAACATTAAAACGTGGAATGGTTCTTAAGTTGGATTTACTTTTTGTGGATTAGAGTCGTCAAAACCTACGGAACAAAAACTGGGACGACACAAATCAGCGTAACGCTGCGAGAAGGCCTGGGCTGAAAATGAGGGGGTTTGTGTTATTCTGACTTCTCCAGTGGTAGCAGTTACCACATCGATCATCAGATTTATCTGAGTGGCTTCTTTAGGAACCGTGCTTTAATGTCTGCTACTAATCAGGAATGTCAACTCCATGTTTGATTTGGAACTTAAGTTCGGCTCTAAGTGGTGCAATTTACCCCGACGGAGCGCTGCGCCTTTCGAGGCGTCTCGCTTTTATCAGATCGCGTTTCCAACCGGCACTCGCTCACTGGTTCTGACACACTGACCACATAATCGCTCCACGCTAACTTCTCCAACGAAGCGCAGACATCCGTAAGCCTTTCGGAAACTTCAGCTTTCCCTCCGGGTCGAGGGCTGGGAACGGGGCGAGGCTTGTTCTTGTTTTTTAAAAAAAATAAAATAAAAATGGCATCAACTTCCCGAGATCATAGTAGCAGCATGTGAGATGTCTGTTTTATATATATGAATTTTGACTTTTATATGAAAAACGAAAAAAATAAAAATGAAAAATTAAATCTCCCCCACAGCTGCTGCCAAGAAACGCTTTTGATTATACAGGGTTTGATTATGCGACCGACAGAGCCTGTACCGCTTCGTTGTCAGGAGGGTTTGATGTGACTCGACAGGCAGATTCGAGCCACAACCAGAACCGGGCCCTGAGGGGATGTAAGGGGCTGCCAATGGGCCGTCTTCCCGGTCTGCCAGGTCTCCCTGAACTCCCTCCAGAGGGAGAGCGACAACCTGAGAGGCATCGGTGTCTGGGACTTCCAAAGCTCTCTCAGCCATTTGTTTCTGCCACTTTGGCATTGAGAGAATAGCTCTCAATCTCTCCAAGCGAGCCTGGCAACCCCACAACCCATCCATCACGGGTCTTCTCTCTAGCTGACGGACCCCTTCCCCCCTGACTCCTCTCCGCTGCTTTCATCAGCTGCAGGATGCCGTTGTGCGGGCCGATCTTCCCCCGTTTGCCTGCCGCAATTACCCTCTGCTGTGGCGTACGTCGCCTGGGACACTGGAGAACTTTTTTCAGTTTTTTTGTTGCGGTTGTTCTGGCACTAGAGGAAGTCCCTCTGATGAGCAGCAGCTGGAGAAATGTGGAGAAATACTCAGTTTCTCCAGTGTTACTCCTCTGTGTGTTTTATGCCTAACTCAGCGTCCGTCGCCTTGTAAAAGTAATTAGATTTCTTTGCCTTTCTGTTCAACAATGACGTTTTCTTGCCACCCCTCCAACAACCTTACACCTAAGCCATGGGTGTCCAAGTGTGGTCCTTGAGGAGATTTTCATCGCCCCCCCAATCACAAGGCAAGAAGGGTAGTAAAAAGTTTGCTGACAAAATAGAAGGCAACAGATGAGCGCAAAAATGTGGAAAGTGTATGATGTGTGTGACCATGCTAAGCTCTAAAAGTTATCAGGATTTTGTAGGGGCAGTACTATGTGTTTTCTAGCAACATAATTTTATTTTACAGCATTTCAAATATGACTTAAAAGAAAATTGACTCTGTAATTTAACACCTTGAAATTGGCCCTCTGTCTCTTTAAGAAACTCTTGCTTCGTCTGAAACTCCTCCTTCAGGAAGTCATCACAACATGGCTCCTCTATGAACTATTTCACCTAGAAGCAGCTCGTTTAATGAGCTCAGCTGATCTGCAGTTAAACCAAGTATTTGCTAATTGCTGCTGGCTAGTCTGAAGGAGCAGAGAGGAGGCTGCTCTGTGAGGCTGAAACTTGGAAGCTTGGAAACTGCACTTGAACGGCACTCCTATGACGTTGGGCTACTGTTCTGTAACTCAACTCTGGCTGTAAAAGCCTCAGCAGTGCCATCCCTGACCCGTATTCTTTCATCTTCATGATGCTGAAGACGAAGTGAATATATATAAGTGAATATATATTCAAGTAATATATAAGTGAATATACCGAAGGGTTGTGAATACTTTTGTAAAACAATGTGTTTTCTTGGCTTTGACGGTGGCCGAAATTCACGCGCTGGAGTGAAGAGCATGTCTGAAAAGCTTGCAAAATGCCAGATCTGTGTAAACAGAAAAATGATGAAAAATGAGTCCCTTTCAAAGTGCCCAGCTTTCCCATTTCAGTCTCAATTTATCAAGAAACATCTTCCAGGCATGCTAAAATGCAAATAGCAATTGCAAATGTACCATATGATGAATGACGCAGTTAAAAAAGAAAAAACAAAAATCCCCAAACGCCCTGTGAATTCATCCCGGAGTAAATAACACACCGCTGGAATCCTTAACAGTGAACTGAGCGGTTTATAAAGATGTCATACATGTGCGGGAAATCGAACTGTGGCCCGTTCTCAGCTAACTACGGCTACTGGAGAGCTGCCAGTCTCACATGTTGCCTTCTTCTTTACAGTAAGAAGGCAACTCTTCTGTGGGGGGAAACCCCCCCACTCCCCATGCCCCCTGCAACAACAGTCTTATCAACAATAATGGGCTCTGTGGCCCGCCTCGACACCGTGACCCGCCTGCGGCGGGTGAGAAACAGCAAAGAGCTAAAGCCTTCCATTTTAGGCGGTGAAAGTATCTCCAAAAAGGCTTCTCTTCCACTCGCTCCGCGCACACGCACAGCTAAAGGTTAAACCCCTGCCCACAGTCACTCATTATAAAAGTGCCATGTGCGAAACAGCTAATACAGTATGTGTCTGTGGGTGTGAAGCAGAGTATAGAGGGAGAGGGAGTTCTTGGCCAGCGCCGAAAGTGGTTAAATCATCACACATAGGACCAAAGTGGCATTTATAGCACATAAAAGTCAGTTGGAAAGAGCTGGTCCTTTGTTGCTAGTGCAATAAGCATCAATATGCACTGTAAAAAATCATTTGGGAGGTTATTAGACATTACTCACCTAAATGTATTAACTTTAAACAAGAGTGTTATGTGGATGAATTATTTAATAATGGTTTGAATCCAACAGAATTAGTTGCTTTTTTATGACATATTTTGATTAGAACCCTCTAAGTAACTTGTACTTCTGCTGATTGTTTAGAGTGTTTAGTAATCAATAGGAAGGTTGTTAATTTAACCCTTAAAAACCCACTGAAATGAAAAACCTCGTTTTTAGTGGAGTCCTGGCCAAGAGACAGCAATAAAAACAACACACAAAAATAAAATAATAGCCCGCTGGGTTTTTTTAGAGTTGAGTTTTACACAGGAACGTTTTTTTTTTTTCTAAAACAGGAAAGTTTTTAAGTTCTTGTGTCCAACGTTCACATGGAAATGGAGTTCTAGAGAACCTGAAACGGTTTTTTTGTAAACAGGGTGAAAATTTCCCTCTCATATTCACGTGGTTTTTCCAACACAGGAACGATGTCATATGACATACAAAAATTTTATTTGTTTAGAAATCTTTTTTTGTTTGAGTTTGTTTTTATTTCTGTAGGATACTCCATCATAAAATTTTAATATTTTCAACAAAAAAAATTGTTTCGGGAGCTTTATTTTTTAGTGTTAAATCCTAACAGTGAGTTTTATCAGTGCATGTGGACGTGTGAGAAAAACACTTTTAAACAGAAACAGGTTTCAGTCGGGCAGCAGTAATTATAAAGGCGTAGACACAAATCCAAGGATTTCCACCCACCAACAGTGTTTCCTTGTCGTATTTTCTTTTTTTTTTTTTTACAAGTTCCATAAAGTGGAAAAAAAAAACTGTCTTTCAAGCCACTGAAAAAAAAATGACAGAACTTGTAATCTGTTTCCACTTGGCAGTGGCTTGAACTGTCTTTCAAGCCACTGAAAAAAAAATGACAGAACTTGTAATCTGTTTCCACTTTTTCCATAAAGTGGAAAAAAAAAACTGTCTTTCAAGCCACTGAAAAAAAAATGACAGAACTTGTAATCATTCATTTCAGCGGGAGCGAAGCTGTGCTCCCACCCGACGGCCTCGTCTCGCCGCGCCTTTCAGCGGGTTTTGAATCAGCGAGGGCAGCCGCTCACGCAGCACAAGCAGGTGATGATTAAAGGCTGACCTTACGCTTAATTAGTGGCAACTGGGAGATTTCATTGCCTGGCTATGAATCATGGGAAGCAGGGGGGTTGGGGGGGGGGGGTAGCCACCGCCACCAGGGAAATGTTACCTAAGTGATTAGGTGAGGGCTGTAAATCAATAGTGCCGTTGACCTGCGAATGGAGTGGCGGTGGAAAAAGAGTGGAGGGGGCAAATGAGATGAAAATGGAAAAATAAAAAATAAAAAAGAAATGAAAAGACATGATTAACATGAGCGACCCATTCCTGTCTCAGGGACGTAAACAGCAGCGATACTCTTGAAGTGAGGTGTTCGTTTTCTCCATTTTCCCATCTGCTAGGAAACATGGGAGACCGATAAATAGTGTTTTTGAAGCAGGTGCTGTGCCCAGTATTTTGTTATGGCGCGTTGCCTATAGTTAACTGGAAATGTTTGGGTTTTCAGCGTAGGAAGGACAATCTCTCAGGCAAGTTTAGACGCTCAGCCTTCCACTTTGGGTAAATTGGGGTCATCTCCAGCAACTCCCGCTGAGATAAAACAATTAATTTCAAACCGAGCGCTCCTCTGACGCTAAGAGAGGAGGCTCAAGCTGCTCATTGATGTCCGCCGCTTTAATTGGTTCTGTGGAGGCAGTTGTTGTTGCCTCGTTTCACTTCTCCTCTTTAATTTGGAGGACCGCCTCTTAGCTTGTACCCAAGGTCAGCAGAAGCATTAGATATTGAAGAAGGGGAAATCGATAGCCAAAGGAGTCCTTGACAACGTCCAGCCTGAGAATGGCTAAGCACAACCTATTAGGCTCCTCGTGTTGGGGGGGGGGGGGGTGCAGTGAAGCCTCTAACAACGCTCTGAACACAGACCCCGGCTGATGGTCCCTAGCTAACTAAATAACCACCATAGCTAGGTTTCATGTGCGCTAACAGAGTACCAGCTATCAAAAACAAGATCTGGGTATGGTGAACTCCTACTTGCTGGTCCAATCAGGTTCCCATTATGCAGTAGCGGTTTCTGATATAATATTCTCATTCAGAGCAGCATTAAATATGTATATACACGCAATGTTCAAGCTATGGCTGTAATAAATCTCACACTACTAAGGCAGCTGGACGGCAGTTGTATGTGGCGCACAAGGTGGCTGATCAGCAGCATAAGTTGCTAACTGCTGTTAGCCGTTAGCTGCTTAGGACGACATATTTGGCTTTCAGCAGAAAATGTTAGTTTTGAAGACTTAAATTCATCTAAAATTAAGCTACAATGTGGGAAAGTAATAAAATATTTACTAAAGCCACTGAAAATGTGATGTTGGTCTGTTTGATTGTTTCTTAGCTGTTAGCCGTTTGCTATGCCAGTATAACAGTCCCTTCATTTCATATGGTGAGACAGTTATGGTATCCTGCTGTAATTACTCTGCTACATTAGCAACAACTTTACAGCCTGTTCAACAGGCACTATGTGTCTGGAAAATGCATAACACTGCCCCTTTAATGTGTTGTCGGACACAAAGCCAGGAGGAAGTGATGCGTTTAGAGGATTTGCTGCTGTTGCCATGGGAGGTCGATGTCTGTTATCGTACTTTAGCATGTGAACAATTACAAGATTAATTCAGCTCCCTTGCAGCTACTTTGTATTAATATTGAATCGTTTATATATATACTTATATATCTACTCATAATAAACATGCTATTGAGAGGGAATATGATGAAAATAATTATTTTTCCAACATTAAATTTGTCTTTTCCATCTGTCTTGGTGATATTTTTCCACAGTGTTTTGTTGTGTAATGAGATCTTCTGGTCTTGTTCTAACATCAGGAGGCTTGGAGAGACTCCCTTCATTGTTTTGGTCTAACCGCTTCAAGCTCACCCTTATCTTTAGCTTTAGTCACTAATGAATTCCCTCTCTGCCTTTAAAACCTTGTCCAGAGCTGTTGAAGCGCACTTTAGATTGAACACGCAGCGAGTGTGGCTGAGGTAAATAATTGGTACTTACTGGCTAAAAAAGTATTTCCCTCACAGATGAAAAGGAGGACAAAAATGAGAAAGAGGTTTATTACTGTATAACCAGGAGAGCCACCACTGTCTTACTCAAACCTCCATACCTTCTAGATTGTTTATTATTCTCTTAGAAATATTTAGTTAAAACATTTGATTCTACCATTCTGAGCCTTTCTGACCTCATAAACAACGAGCATCAGACCCCCATGCCCTTACAGCCACAAACTTCAATGTGTGTTTTTGGAATTTATGTGATAGATCAACACAACATGGTGCTTAGAAATATCTAATTTACAAATATTTAAATTACAGAATTTGCATTCAGCCCCCGTTTGCAGAAATACAAAACTCCTGTTCAGAAACAACCAATCAGAGCAAGAAGGAGGGTCTTAGTGCTGTCAATCAGTCCGTGTATGTACCCCCTCCCTACATTATTGCCTAGGTACAAACTGCAATTGGAATATTTTCTTGCTTTTTTCCTCACAACACTTTCAAAAAGACAAGGGTACGGATAATAGTTTAGCTTTTTTTTTCTTCACTTTTTCTATTTTTTTTCTTTTTCCCAGAGTTAGGCCTCTGAGCTGAGTTTTGAGCTCATGTTCTCGTAGCCCGACTCTTCACATGTTTTGGTAGATCTTGGTTGTACTCTTTCCGTATTAAGATAACATGCATAATATGTATGTCAGAAAAACAATTTCAAAACCTTTTATCAAAAAACGAGACTTTTTTCGAAATTGGCATGTTTGCATTAAGCAGACTTATTTACCAAATGTCAAATTGTGAAATTATACGGTCAATGGAAACGCAGCTGCTGAGATGTGATAATGTCCTCTGATATACATCTGAGGCCTTCACAGAGCATCAAGATTTACACTCAAATTAAGATAAAAGATGACTTCTGAAGGCAAATTTCAAACCACTGGATGCTAAAGAGAGGTGGGCTAAATAGATATTTATCATCCCATTTCAGATTTTCATTTGCAATTAAAAGAAAACGTCTCTTCATACTTTGTGTCAATCACATAAAATCCCAATAAAACACATTAAGGTTTGTGGATGAAACAAAAACGTCACCTCCATTCAGAGCACCTACTTTATTAGAAGCATATTTAATACTGACTCATGCAAGACTTCAAAAGCCTGAAAAAGCTCATTTTGCTCTCCTTTCCACTAAATACAACACTCGTGAGTCAATTTAAATAAAATTCAATTTACTGAATCTGCTAGCAATTAAACACCAGTTCCTAATGCCCCATGAAAATGTGGCCTGGGCACTGGATGTGTGAGTCTGTCAATTCAGGTGGAGACAAGTCCCAGGTGGCTCATTTCACTCTCTCTCACACACATACACACACACACACACACCTACACGTCCAGTTTTAATTGACTCTATTGAGCAGGAACAGCATGCTTTCTCATTGCTCCAGCACTAATTGGGTTCTGCGCCCTTACTTTTTACATGAAACACGTTTTATGGAGCAATTTAAAGCACATACTGCTGTATAATTAGAAAGAAATGAGGGAAGGAGTGGGATCTGTTCCATGACAACAGAATGATGAAATGCCTTTTATACACTTTGGTCGCCAGCTAAAGGTGGGGAAAAAAAAAAAAAATCCAAAATACAGAAAAACCATTTGTCTGGAATAAGACCGAACGGCTTTTTGGATGAAAAAGTCAAGACACCTTCCAGTAAACGTACAAATTAGCAGGTTAGGACAAGCAAAAACTGGGAAATCTAAAGAGGATCCAAATGGAGTCATTCATAATTGATTTGGGGAGCAGGAGAAGGAAGGGGAACACATGAAGGTACATAACGATTAGCTCTTCAGAACATATGCTGTTACTTTCATAAAGTCATTTCAAATGACTTATTTGTCAGTTGTTGCTTTGACCTGTGTGTGCTGTGTAAATGTTCAAACACTGGGGTGAGGCCAGATGTTTGGCAGACATTAATAAGCTCACATACACACAGACAGATGCTCGCACAAACCTGCACGGCAACAGCTTTAACACACACACACGCACACGCACACGCACACACACACACACGCAAACAGGCGCAGTCTCTCTTGACATCCTATGGGAGTTACCTTGGAGGAGTCATTCTTCCTCTTCCCTGCTTGTTGATATTTGTTCAGTCGACTCTCTGAGTCGACTGTCGGCTCCTGAGCAAAACACTGCAGCCAGCGGTACAAATATTTAATGTCATGAGGTGGAAGGAAATGTTCTGACACCAACTCAGAATGAAGACATAGGTTCCAGCTATAACAACTCAGCTAGAAAGAAACTTTTGCCTCGTTTCCCCGGAGTGGTATGGTAGTTCGGAAAGCTATTTTATCTGTTTCCATTAGAAACGACCTGCACTGCGCCGTTCCTGGGCCTCCTTCAATTGTAGGTGTGTAGGTACAGTCAGGGCAGAGTGGCTGGCTGCGTTTACGTTGATCTTAAGATTACGAAAATTGGAATTACAAAAATAAATTCACTTAATGGAAATACATCAATTTTGAAAAAAAAAAAAAAAAACTCAAAAGTGTTTGTACTGGTATGAGGTGGTTTTCTGTCCATATCGAAATCACCGTATTTCACCAAACTGCACTAAAACCACTTGTCACAGAAAACCATGAAGACAACAGGAAGTGGTAGGTGGATGATGACGCAGCATTTTTCTTTTCAATGGCTTATCACATGAACGAAGTTATTCACATGATTTTAATTGTGTTTCCTATTCAATGGAAACCCAGCGATTTTTTTTCAATCAGTTGAATTACTGAGTTTGAAGAGTTGAACATTTGCTAGAAAGAAAAACTCAGAAATGTTAAAATTGATCTCAGAAATTTTCCAGGAAAACAAACATGGACATCTCTGAGTTTCAAAAGTCCGAAATGTTCGACTTTTGAAACTCAGAAATGTCCATGTTTTCTTTTCTAAAACATTTGTGAGATTAATCTCAAAATGTGTGAGTGCTCTGGTGGGAATGTTAGTCATTTTTGTTTTATTTCTACAATGACTCCAACATGCTATCATGATATTTTGTCAGTGTGGACTGGATTCTCTGGGGAGTATTTGTGAACCCTCGTAGATTCCTACAAAAAGACGTGCAGCAGTTTTCAAGTCAAAACTGAGTCCAAACCGGTACCAGCGAAGCGTATCAAATGAACTTCTATTCTACATCCTGTTTGTGAAATGTGGAAGTAAAGATCAATGGGAGGTTTAAGCAAACCTTTTGAAAAGCTTCAAGTGGAGCGTCAGTACTAATGAACCTGCTGTGTTTTCATTACACCTATCCTGTTGCTGTAAAGAAAACTTACCTCTGGCTGTTTGCTCTAACAGCAATTAATTGCGTCAACCAGGCCTGTTGGCGAGTTAGTCTGGCTGAATACCTCCTGCATGCACTCAAAAGCAGTCGGCTGCAGGCTGGGTCCCGGATTTTTCTTCTTGCTGCTTTGTGAGGCAGCAAGATTCCAAAGAGATTACAAATAATGGCAGAATCCATCTTGCCAGGCGCCAAGCTATTTCTCTGTGGCCGCAAGCGAGTCGTTCCAAACCAATCACTTCCACAAACCAGCGGCGAAGGCAGATTATAGGTGTGACCACATACAACAGAGACTACAGGCGTGCATTCCTAAATATCCATAACACAGCAATGGGAGAATAATTTTCTTAATGTAAAATAATAAAAAGAGAGCAAAGAATGAATGCACCTCAGCAAAAGTTTGATTGTACAAACTTGAGGAAGATTAGAGTAGATTGAAGTTGGTGAGTTTTCCTGGAATAAAAAGCCCTGAAGTGGAAGTGGCCTCAGATTTTTGGTATGGTTTGTTTTGGTTTTCAATCCTGGTGTTTGTGTGTGCGTGTGCGTGTGTGTATGTGGGTGTGTGTGTGTGTGTGTGAGATCTTTGAGATCATCCAACAACAGGAATTACAAACCAATTTGGCCCTATGTGAAAGAGTAATTGGCCCTTGTACCCAGTAACAGGCTGTTCTACCCTTGGGTAGAACAACAACAACTGTACCACCAAGCATGTGTGAAAACTAAGTGTTCCTTTCTCATCTCTGTGGAGGAATTTTAGCCCACTCTTCATTGTTTTAATTCAGCCACACTGGAGGGCTTCCAGCCATAAACAGCCTGTTTAAGATCGTACTACAGCATCTCCAGTCTAGACTGTGGTTACACCCCTAGTAACCCCTCTAGTTATTTGGCTATTCAGGACTTACTCTGCACATAACCCAGGTGCCCTTCAGTTTAAGCTAAGTAACAAATGGCATTCTTCTTCAGGATTTTCTGCCAGACAGCACAAGGTCCTGAATCAGCAAAGCAGTACCACTATAATGTCTCAGAGTAATATCCTTGAATAAAATGATTGTTACCCAGAAGGGTCTTCTCTTCTCTTGTATAATCTCATTGTAGCCTGCAGGGTGCTGATGGTGGATAGATGGTGCCTTCAGGGGCAATGGTAGGCGGTAGGAGTTTGCCCTGCAGCTGGAGGGTTGTCGGTTCGATTTGTGCTCCATCTGCCTCTGTCTTTATGTAGATATAAAGCATTTTTATAACAACTGAAGGTAACAAAGTAAACTGATTTTGCTGTAAAATTGCATTATTTGGTTGGAAAAGCCATTTTACTGCCCCCTTTAATAAATGAAATTATCATGTCTGAATTGATGTCTTCATTTAATAAGTGATCTTGGATGATCTCAAAAGCGAATTTGAAAGTGATTTTCAGAACTGCAAAAAAGACAAACCTTTAAACTTTCTTCCACTTCATCACTTCAAGCATCTCAGTGACCCAGGCAGGCCCAGTTTTTCCCTTTGATGATCTCCAGCATATCACGTTCCAAATATAGCATGTCCATGTTTATTAACCTCTTATGACTCTCATGAAGCACTTCAATGCAAAGAGCGCCGGTTATTATGGCAGTTATCCCAGACTCGCGTCCTCCCGGTTGTTCGTAAGTGCCACGCTTGCATCTGGTTTCTCTCAGGTTAAATTCAGTTCGCGTCTCGATTCGCCCTCAGAAACTCCCCAGCAGCGCGGAGGTCCTAAAAAAAAAAAAAAAAAAAAAGCTCATGTATCAGCATCATCTGTTCTGTTCAACCAGAAGATCAGATGTATGAAGCTGTTAAAAAAAAAAGAAGTGAGCTTGAAAAGTCTGGTTCACTGGGATCCTGAGTGACTCCCTCCGCCTCTAGACACTTTACTTCTGATGTTCGCTTTTTACAGCCGAGGCGAAGTGGGAGATGGGAGTTGGCCTTGTTTTCTGACAGTACGAGTGTTTGATGACATCCACTTGAAATAGCTGAAATTCTCCCACAAAAGACTCCGTCGGACATTTGTACTCCTTTTCTCATTCTCTAATTTCTTCTCTCTGCTTTACAGCACATTTGTTCTGTGTTACACATCAGCATGGTGATGTAACACGTCCATTATAAAAGTCTGTGCATATCAACTGGGATTACTTTGAGCCTTTTACTGTCAAAGTAAAATAACTGCTTGGATATACCGCATGCTCTAATGATTAACATGTCAAAATAAACTAAAGATCAGTAACTGACTTTTTTTAATAGAATCAGATACCTAATTACTCATTTTACTGTTATATAAATAGTACATATATTGCCTTCTACCTTCTCTACAGTATGCATCAAAAAAGGTAAATTTGATGAAAAACATTCCAGAAAACACCCTGTAAAGAATTATATATTTGTTGTCTTGCCTCCAGGACTGCAGCTGTCTCAATGACCTCAGTTTGTTTGTACGATGATTTATTAGGGCCAGTCAAAGAGTTATGATAATAACGTCATAATGTTGGCAAAATAAAGACTTAATGTTACCAGATGAAAGTCGTGAAATTTATAGACAACAAAGTTGTTTTAATGAGAACAAAACTGTGATGTCTAGATGTGACGTGACCAGCTTGTCTAGTTCATGTGGTTCTTTATTCCAAGTCGTTTGTGCAAATCGTTTGTGATGCTAATGATCTGATGCTAATCATTAGTTAAAAGACTTAATATGTCCTATTTATTAAACTGATAGTAAAGTATAAGATGCTCAATAGATCTCATTTCATTTTTTTATTTGGTATAAAATTATCATTTCATTCTCCTAATATGACTTTTTTATCGTGTTATTACTGCTCTATTCTCGTACTGTTACGGCTTTCTTCCTCATGATGACTTTTTTTGTCAAAAGACTTGTTTCTTGCAGTTTTCTCAGCCTGGCCCTAACCCTGTCTGAGACTCCATTAAACCTCAGACAGTTGGGATAATTAGACTGATGATCAGGTTTGTCTACATGCAGCTGATAATGTTTGGTTTATACATATTTTATTGTGGAAATTATCAAGTTTAAAGCAAAGAGTTATTTTCCATCTGTGTTGCAGCTTATTATTTGTCTTAGTTTTATGGATTGTAATTTATTTATTTACTTTTGTGTTTCTTGTGTCATTTATGATGTTTCAATTGATTTTTAAAAGTAAATCACTAATGTTTGTTTACAAAACCCCTATAGAAATAAAGTATTATTATGCAGAAACCCATCATAGCATTTAAAAATCAAGAAATGTACAAATTTCCAGCAAAATGTATTCTTTCTTTTTTTTTTCTTCTTTTTTTTTTTTTTGCAATGAGCCACAAAAAACAACCGTATGCATCTTGTATTCATCAATCAGTTATGTGGGAAAAAAAAAAAAAAAAAGATATTTCACCGGTGAATTATGCAGAAGTTAGCAAAGCACATTGTACTGCTAATTAAAAACATTTGGCAAACAATTATAACATCCAATAGTGTTCTTTTAAAAAATACAGTTGTCCATTGTTTAGGATTAGTGAATACATTGTGAACAAGGTCTGGTCTGGTTTCCTGGCACAGTGCAGGGTTAAAGTACACTGCATAAACCACAGCTGATTTCTTAGGATTTACAGCCGATAATAATATAAAAAAAGAAAGAATAAAATAAGCTTTAGTCAGTGAATACTAATACTCCTCCAGAGTGTTTCTAGAATTTCAATGCTTCTCTTGCCTTTTATACAGAAGGTGACAAACAGTTTTATTGTATCGTGCAGTGCAATTTCGGTAAGTTTTGAATGTGAATGTGGCATTAGCCTTGGAAGCGGCTCTGAATGGCTGAATGGTTAGCTCGAGCGGGAGAAAGAACATGCACGACTCCGCGAGGCAATAACAGGTCAGATTTCCCTGAAGGTTCTGACACAGGCACTGAAATTAATTGCGCCGCTCTGAAGATGAATAAAGGCATTTGTGCTGTGATTAAGTAAAGCCCGCGCGCTCCCCTCCCGGCAGGCCTGAACCAACATCCTCAAAGACGCACAGCGGCGTCTTAAAACCACACGGCAACAACAACAAAAGAAGAAAAAAAAAAAGAGCAAATACGGGCCCTGTCGTTTGTCAAACAGCGCCAGGTGTAAGGGAACGCGAGGTACGTCTGAAAATTTGTGCAGAGCGGTGAGAGAGGAGCCAGAGCTCCCTGAGTGAGGCTGATACTGTACGCCACATCTGACTGGCTGTCAGGCCGAATGGAGCCGTCATGTGATTTTAATCGTTACCTTGGGTGACAACTGGGTAGCAGAGCTTTGCCGCATCTGGGAGCAATAAAGTGTTGGAAAGATAGGAGCCACTATCGTGGAATTTTGGAGAGGGGGGGAGTCGGGGAGGAGCTGCTGGCAGGACGTTGTGAACAGAGGGCTTCAGATTTATGACGGGAATATGTCAGGGAATAACATTTACAGGGTCTAGATTTGAGTACTCCTGCCTCTTGAACCTTTCCACATCACTGCCACAGACTTTAATGTATCTGACTGGGATTTTATGACGCAACAACAGAAAGCAGTGGATGACTGTCAAGTGGATGAGAAAGGATGTGGTCTTCTGGAAAAGTGTTTATTAGGATTTAGTGCCTATGATTCTAGCTCCTCTAAATGAAATCCAGAACAGTGCGTCAGAAGACACCGGTTTAAAGGGACAGTTATGCATTTTTCAGGCAAATAAGGCTATTTTGTAGCACAATCAAGTCAATTTTACATTCATTAAAATATATGTAAGAAATTTGACTTTGGAATTTGGCCTCTGTCTGCCTATAGCACAACCAAGTAACTATGTTACCTTCAGTTACGACAAAATGCTGTATAAAGCCAACATGGCTTAAAAGAAATTTGACTTCTTAATTAAACGCCTTGAAATTGGGTCTCTGTCTCTTTAAGAAGCTCCTGCTCTTTCTTAAACTCAGCCTTCCGGAAGTCATCACAACACAAAAGAATTAAAGCAACACTCCAGGTATGTTTTTTGATGAGGGAATAACATTATAGCATGATGTAAAGCTCAAGGGAGTCGATTTTAAATACCAGTAAATAAATATTCAATCAGGTCAGAGAGAAGGTTGACAAACTTTGGTCACAGAGGCTCGTCCAATCCATAATCTAAACATGGAATAAGTATGGAAATCCTCCTAACCTCCTGCTCTTGTGGTGTTCCTGGTGGCTCTGCAATAATTTTAGATGAGATGACCACAGTGCTGATGTTGGCAACAGTCAACAGACATTTTAGGTTTTGGTTTTCTAGGTAGTACTGCTCCAGGTCCAATCAAGTGTTTTTGTAAGAGTGCTTAGTAGACAGAGAGCTAAAAGGAAGCATTTAGTAAGTCCCCATTTAGTATAGGGGTAAAAAAAAAAAAGCCAAAAGCTTAATCTAAAAACATGTTCTAGAAATTTTTTTTTAAATGTTTGACTTTTCAGAAAAAAATATTAAAATTATTACTGAGCTCCAAAAGCAGAAAACTTACAAGAAAGAAAAAAACCCTGGAAATTTTCTGACCTTAAGTCAAATTTGTACAACTGTCTGAGTTTCAAAACTCGATTTTTTTTTTTACTTTTAGATCTAAGAAATTCACAAGTTTTTTTCTAGAGTTTTTCTTATAAATTATTGACTTTTGGAGCTTGGACGTTTTCTCTGAAAATTTTTTAAGATTAATCTCAAAATTTCAGGGTTTTTTGTTTTTCCTCCTGCAGAGACAATGGAGGACGGATGGAGCAAACAGGTTTTCCTTCAACCTCACAGGTTGAAGGAAAACCTGTTAGCACCTGCAAACAACTTGACTGGGCAGTGGTTAATTTCCAACAGGGCAATGACCCCCAAAATGCAGAGTTACACTAGAATAGAGTAAATCAGAGCAAATATAAGTGTCAAATTCATGTCTAGTCAATGTCTGGTGGCACGTTCCTCTTGCAGACACCCTCTATTTGACCTGGAGTTATTTTGCAAAGGAGAAAGAAAAAGCCGTCTCTACCTTGTGAACCCTGAAGCTGCTCTCGAGTACAGAATAAGAAACCAGAAGTAAGCCAAAAGTGGAGATAAACAGCGCGTTGCAGTGAGTCATTTCTTCCACAAGCTGTCAGGAAACTGGAGCTTTAACAGTGGTTTTCCCTCTTATGCCCTGAAGCTGTTTGGATTGCTCTGTTTTCATAGTTTGGCATCTTCTTACCTGGATCAGCGTCAAATCCTTTGAGCCTGACAGATTTGCTTTGTATTCGACTGAACACCACGCATCTGATCGGTCCGGTCACCCCAACACGGAGCCCTGCAGCCCACTGCTTTGCGAGCAGCTCTGTACTTGTCCAGGTTTTACGTGTTTGTGTTTGACTAATCTCTCTGACAAACTCCGTTCCACTTTTCCGCATCTCTTTCGGTGTTAGACAAACAGTTGTTTGGGGGGAGGGCTGGCATAGGGAAGTCTTGGCAATTTGGTCGTCACACATTAAGTCTTTTCTAATAATCCGCGCTTTCTACCCCGATGTTTGAGTGAGAGGAAATGAAATATGAAGGAGTGCAAAAGAAAAGAGTTAATCTCAGTCTGCGTTTTTCAGCATGTCTGAAAGGAAATCTAACAGTCCTGTGTTTAGCTCGCTTTGCACTCAGACTAAGAGCACTAACATTTAAAGACATCCACTGTAACTTCTTGCATTTGTAGCTTTTTTAAAACATGCTCTTATTCACCAAATCCCTTTTTTAAAAAACCTTTTAGATACTCAGCTTGTTCTACCGTCGAATTATCTAACTGATCCCCCTCCGCTTTCTTTCCTCTCGACTTTAACAGCCTCACTGCCAGTACCTCGTGTGATCCCAGAGGCCGTGTTGGGACACAGCTTCAGTGACAAATCACGTTTCCTCCGTTTCATTAGAAGGCTGCAGTTTCAAACCATCAAAGTTCAAAGGCTAATTCAATTGCAGGCGAATCATTACTGTCGTGAAAACTCCTACAATTAATATGCAAGCACTGACTCAAGTGTCGGATCAAAGGCTTGGAAGATCTATGCAACTCAATTTAGATTTTGATTTTCAAAAGAACATTTTAAAATCACATGTAACGTGCAAGTCGTTTAGATGTTAAACACGCTTTGGTCAAGACTGTAACATCCAAGAATGCACAATACTTAAGAGTATTACTGATTTTGAATATAATCTACTAACTAATATAATGCCCCAAGCCATTTTTTGCTAAATTTTTATTTTTTATTTTTTCCAAAATCACTTTTGACAAAAAAAAATGACTTGGGCCATTATTTTAGGAAGGTGATGAGATTTTGGTGCAAACCACAAAGACGAAGTCGGAGGACGTTTGTTAAATGACTTATCAAACGAACAAACTTATTCATGTGTGATTTTTGCGTGTCTTGTTGAATAGAAACACTGCAAATGCAAAATTGTGTGCTTTCGACATCAGATGAAGTTTTTTGCACATTAGTAGTGGAAGCAGAGCTAGTGTAGCTCTGCATCTATGGCTTTATCTCCTATAGTCACGGGACACAAGTGGGTGAAAGGCTCTTCCTCTGTAAGCTAACCAGGCTCAAAAGTAAGAACAGGGCGAAGAGGGACTTGGGGTTGCTGACCCAAAATGGCTTTAGAGAAACACCTTTTGTCTTTTGAGGTAAATGACTTCTTGTTTTTATCTGCTGTCTCAGATTAGAGCCACTGGTGCAAACTGAAGAGGATTATGAATCTGATCAGGATGTCAATATTATCCGGACAACGTTACTGACAGAGGAACGTCTCTTCACAACAAATTCAGTTGACCATTCAGAGCAGATTTCAGTGAAGTCAGAGGAACCACACTGAAAAATGCTGTTTTTTTTTGGTTGTGTTTGGTTGTTTTTTTTTAGAGCAAAAAGATTTTGCAAATACTTTACTTCATGAGAGTAAAAATATATCTAAAAAAAAAAAAACATGGTGCACATTTAGTAGATTTTAAAATTTGATGAATTTGTAGGCAATTGAGGGTCTTATGTGTCAACTATGATTCATTTTTTTTCCCACTGTTGTTCCAATTTCTAAAGGCGATAATAGTAAGAACTGTTGCAGGTCAGTATGACATTTTCGGATACTGTTACTCTACAGTGCAAAATCTTATGTTGCAACCCAAGTAGAGGCAGAATGACCTGTCGGTCTATCCACAGACATATCCCGAGATGTGTGAAACTTGATTTAAAAAAAGAAGAAAAATAAAGAAAAAATGTTTGAAACGCTCCATTTCTACTGTCTCTCCTCTTGGCTCTCTACCGTGCATTTCAGGAGGAGCTCCAGGTCGTTGAAGCGTGATGGCAGCCTGAGAGAAAGCTGCTGTGCGTCTCTGTTAGGGAGGGGGGCAAGCAAAGCAAGAATACATACTTCATTGTCAAGTGTGTATTACCCAGACACAATTTAGTTTTGAAGAACAAAGGAGTTTTAGAGAGAAAACAAAAAGAAAGAGATGATTTAATTAGAATATCGAGAGTTAAAAATGAGACGCTGAAAAGCCAGAGCCAAACCGGTAAGTTATGATGTGTTGGCAGATTCTTTTTTCTTTTTCTGAGACGTGTTTCTGACGGCTGATGTTATCCTGATTGCATGATGATTGGAACCATAAAAGTGGCCTTTTACAAGGTTGAGCCATCACAGAGGGGAACACGTGGAGGTGAAGCCGGAGCGGAGCCACTTCATCCGTCAGAGACCTGTCGGCACGTCACCGTGATTCATGGCAGCCATTTTGGGTCAAAAATCTCTTCACAAATCAGTCCGCTGTAAAAAAAAAAAAAAAAAAAAGAGGCCGACACATTCGTCCGGAGGCGGCCGGTGTGAGGGAATTCTCGGTGCGTGTCGGAGACGATGAGATGACAGGAAGGTTCGGAAGCTGCTACAGATGATCGTCGCTTTGAACTCACTTTCTGCCATGTCCCTGTTGTTCTTTAACGAAAAACTAGATCAGGGGTCTTCAAATTCAGGCCCTGAACACAACGTTTAGATGTGTTTCTGCTACAACACACCTGAGTCAAATAATCAGGTCGAGAATCAGCATGATGCTTGACTGCATACTGAGGAGGTAATTCAGCAATTTGGTTCAAGTGTAAGGACAAATGACACCCATGTTTGTCGCATTGTTGTACCCATTGATCATCTGAGTGAGCAGTTTGACATTTTGAAAATAAATTTACTTAATAAAAACAAGCCAATTACAAAAAACAACTCGTTTGTCTCTAAAAAGATTTGGTGTTAG
The DNA here is from genome assembly GCF_051168715.1 of Poecilia mexicana. Lineage (NCBI taxonomy): Eukaryota > Metazoa > Chordata > Actinopteri > Cyprinodontiformes > Poeciliidae > Poecilia > Poecilia mexicana. The sequence continues at coordinate 5,008,232 of NW_028263390.1, read as the reverse complement.
GATGAGGCGTGTTTTTTTTTTTTTTTTTTTTGGCCACATAGACTTTGGTTTATTTCGCAAAACCAATGCAATGGGAACACTGTGTTCACATCACACGAGTCACATGATTGACAACCGGATGTCGTCACTGGCACAAACCACGACGAAGAAAACGACAGGAAGTAGTAGGACGATTGTGGCGCAGGATGTTTTTAGTGACTTACCGGAAATGGTTTAATGGTATTTTTTATTTGACATCACCGAAATACTGATAAAAGTTTTTGCGCAATTAGTAAACACCTAATGTGATCCAAATGTGGATCTGCTGAACTCATTATAGGAGCTACTTCTCAGTGCAACGCTGGTGAAAATGTTTCTAAAGGGTTAATAGGGGAGCCACACCTTCAGAAAGGCAAAGTGTCAGAGCAGGCGGTTTTTAAAGAGACAGAGACCCAATTTCAAGGCATTCATTTACAAAGTGAAACTTCCTTTAAGTCATATTTGATATATACAGCATTTTTATAACAGCTGAATGTAACATAGCTACTTGATTAAGCTATAAAGTGGCACTATATGCCTGGAAAACACATAATACCGTCACTTTATTTTTCAAAGCTGGTGGATATTTACCTGAAAAGACAAAAGGTGTTCCTCTGAAGTACTCTTGGCAGCCATTGTGGGTGAAGAAGCCAAACATGTTTGTCTTTAAACGCTCTTGTGTATCATGGGCATAGAATGGCCGGTTAAAATGAGTTCAAACGCTGCTTCAACAAACACTCATCCGTTTCCTCGACTCGCCATCTGCTGCGTCCCTGGCAGTATTTAATAAGTCAGAACTTGAAGACAAAAGCCAGTCGTGCTTGTAGTGTTTATCTCTGTGTTCATTTCATTGGAACTTTGAAAGTTAATTAGATTACCCTCAGGTTCCAGTACAGTAAACAATTATCTATGAGGGAGGAAACAAAGGACACAAAAAAAGTATCTGGCAACCCTGGATTATTTTCCAATTCCCAATTTTGTTTTTGTCACTCCTCGAGATTCCGAGTGCGCCTCTTTGCCTCGGCTTCTCCCCGACCTCCACTCAATGTTTGAAATGTACCATTGGCAGAATAATGGAGAATTACCCTGTCTATATAAAGCTCCTGAAGTCAGGAGGTGCACTGCTGCCAAACGACACTGAAAGCAATTACCGTATGTTTCAACACCCTTTTCATGGGGAAGGGATCTGTCTCGAGGGCCACTCATCGTGCGTATGAGACTCATTTGGTTTGCATTACCATATCCTGCCGCAGCACAGCCGAGCCTGGCCTGTCACTGCTTCATCTACTCACCGTCTCGTGTCTGTGGTGGCTGTGTCCTTGCATCGACAGAGAATAAAGGGAGAGAAAGAAACACACGTGCGAACATGAACTCGGTTTCCCCAAGCAAGAAGCGAGTCTCCTCCGACTCCCTTGACCCGGGAGAGTAAAATGAGATTAAATAAAAGGGTGGGGTGCTTCTGTTCCTTGCTTTTGTGGTGCTGCTGTGGAATGTGAATTCAGCAGATAAAAGAGAGATTCGCCTCCTTCGCCTTCTCAGAGAACAACAACTATTGTAGACCGTCACAAAAGGAGCAAGAAACGCCTGAATGAAACACAGAAAACACGCTCTCGAGATATTTCCACCGCTGCCTCCTCTGCGTCCCTCCTTTCTTTTTGCTTTCTCCCTCTCTGTCCCCCTCTGGTGCTTGAACTCCGTGTGAGTTTGCCATTAATTGGATTCAGATTGCAGAGATAAAACAGGCTTGTATGGAGTGCCGTCCATACCAGCTTCTGAAGTCTTTCCTGAGCCTTGACCCATCAGCTAATGTTGGAGATAAACTAATGGCTTTTCTCCACTAGCACCTAGCTCGACTCGGCTCAACTCAACTCTACACAATCCGGATGGCTTTCCAATTAAGAAACAACCCTAGTGGGTGGATTAGTCATATGGTTGGACACCCTCAGGGTACGAAAAGTAGCACAATGAGGTGTGTACGCAACACAAACACAACAATGGAAAGTATGGAGGCTACGCTACGCAGTCTGTCGTTTTCTGTCAGACTGGGTCGTTGTTGAGTGGTGGGATGGATTACTGTAAGGACGTTTATCTTGTGACACAATCAGCTACTCCAACATCAGCCAATTAGTGACTGACTCGGCTGAGACACAAATACTGCAGAAAGCAACTCGCATCAACGCAAAGATGGGTGGAACTCGCCAAACTCACAACACCTCTGAGTTATCTAGTGGATTCAAACACAGCACACAGTCCCCCGACGATGACATTCTCTAGCTTTTAGTAAGCCAAGACACTCTCTCAATATTTCATCCATCATTGTACAAGGAGACCAGGAAAGGAAAACAAGGTAAAGGTCATTTCACACTTTGCTCAAATGTGCGTCTAATATTGACGCTCAAGATCAAGCGTACAACTTGATGTGTTTGACACATTTTTGACATGTAAATGGCATTCGGTCTGAGAGCAGCAGTCTAGATGCTGGTACCGTGTAATCATTACAAGTGGAAAACCCCTATAACCGTGTAGAGCTGAGTCTACCTACGGTAAGACTCGGCTTACCATGATTAAAGTAAAGCATTCAATCACCAGTCAGTGGGAGTGAACGGTGTGGTCAACGAAGCACCTTTTCCTTTCCACTTCACAAATATCCACTACCTTGTGTTGAGAGACATCATGAAGTCTCTGCAAATATGTCAGAATGTGAAAAAAGAGAACAAGATAAAGGGATGCAAATACTTTTGCAAGTAGAATGTTGGTGCCACAGCAATTACCTGATGATCACCTGGAATACAGTTCCTACCGTTGGCTTTTGACTGTCTGCTTGTCTCGACATCTCCAGAATGTCACTTGTAAAGTTACGTTATAATTCTGTCTTCACACGGTTCAAACTTGAAAGAGCCAAGAGCGAGAGAGGAAAGACTGTTTATTCTGTTTGGTTGCACAGCCTGACAGACTTTGACAGAGATAAGAGTCTTTGTGTACTTGTTTAGGTTTTCTTTTGGGGGGATGAAGAATGTTTCCATTTTCATGTGAAGTCAGAGCAGGAGTGACACAAAAGAGAGGGAGAAAAAAGTAAAAAAAAGAAAAAAAAACCCAAGAAACGTCCATGTGCGGTGAAGGGCTAAGAGCTCCACATTTGTTTTCAATTTCAAGCAACAATCCCCGAAACCAAATCAGTAGATTGGACGACCCAGTTGGCACAAAGCATGCTTTTAGCCTCCTGCATCACTCGGTCCTGCCGCTCCCTGGAATAATATTTTCTTTTGCAGACAGAGAACATGTTTGATCACCCTTTTTATTAGAGAAGAAGCCTTTCCTCTGAAAGGCCTCCCTGCCGGCCGTTCCCACCGCCGTCACTGTCAGCCCAATGAACCGCCACTTGCTGCGCAGCCTTCTGCTGGGAAAGCAGGAAGAGGGAAAAAGAGACGCTCTAAGATGTAGGATAGTGTGCCAGAGCGGGCCTTGGCTCGTCCGTCCAAAAGGTCATATTCTTTGCAGTGACTGGCTCTCTGCAACCATCGTTATTCTCCTTGATCAATGAGATAGGTTCCCCCATTTGTGTTAATCCCAAAAAGTCGCCCACAAGCAGGAATGTGCAGCGCAGGGAAAATCTTACAAAGGGGTAATTACTTCACATCTGTAGCCACAAGGCTCAGAGAGAAGTCTTGCTTCTATTTTTTTTTTTTATATTTCCCCTCATTCATACTTTTATAAGTGCACAAGCTTGGCAGCAGCATTCATCTTTCCTCCTTGGACAATGAGAAAGAAAATACCACTGAAGTTCTCCTGCGTTTGTTCTCTGCATTAAGCGAAAGCCCTGGATGATTTACATCAGAGGTCAGGCCGGGGATATTGTTTAAAAGGGACCTCAGGATTCCAAATCCATTGAGCACTTCCTTGGTTTTTTTTTTTTTTTGGTGTTAAGGCTTGGCAGATCTGAAGGTGGATGAGTTGAAAGTGCCACCATGACCTCAAAAGGTCCCGTCTTCAGTGACAAGGGGACAGGAGCCTGCTTCCTGTCCTGCTTGTCTGAGGAGAGCATCCTGTTTATTACAGCTGGATGGGTTCCCGAAACAAAGTCTGAATAACACACACAGTTATCGTGCATTGAACGGATATATAAACCAGATAAGAAGGAACTATTAACAGATATCAGAAACAAAGTTATCAGCCCCCTAATGCAGCTGCTGAACTTCCTCTGTCAGAACTGATGTCTTGAGGACTTTCCTGTACATTTTCCTTCAGAATGTTTACGGACTGAAAACTGAATTTTCCCTCCCACGCTTCTTGATGGATAACCATATTGGGTTTACTGGAGAACGTATTATAAATCATGATGATGCTGACCTTTCCTTACAAAACTGTAATCAAAAGGGAAAGAGCTGATCTGTACAAGACGGTGGAGTTGGTTTTGGCCGAGGCATTTCGGTGAAGCGCCGATGTGTTGTGAGTTACGGCTACGGACAGGACGCTTCCTGCTCCCTTCCATATACAGGATTACTGTCATTGATGAGCGCAGCACTCTGTGAGCTTTATGTGGCCTTGTTCTGTCTAAATGGATGCTGGGACTAAGTGCCTATAAAAGTCCAACCGTCACTCCACTTTAAAGAGGTACACTGCTTTCCTTTTTTTTTTTTTTGGTGTGCTGTAAAATCAAAATCAAATGCAGTGATGGTTTTTGGACCCGACGTTGTAAAAGCCTGTGCAGAGGTCGGCCTCGACTCTCAAAACTAGCTTAAATCTGTCTGTTTTCACAGAGGTAAATGAAAGGAAATGTCATCTATTTTGTCAGTACTCTCAATTACATTCTTGTTGAAAGAAATATAGACACCACCCACAGATCTGAAGGGAAGGCATGTCAACACGCTGAGCAATCACTTAGCTCGATTGCAAGTTGGGAAAAAAAAACCGATACCCTATAGTTTAAATAAATTGGCAGGAAAAGGGTTGTTAAGGCAAATAAAATGGAGGCAGAAAGCAAGTGAGTGACAATGACGAGACATTGCTCCTCTAAGGCGCCTTTTCTAGTCATTGTACCCATAAAACCAATTAACTCTAAAGACAAAGTTTATGTGGAAGGCAACAGATTGTAGTGCTTCTCATTCATTAGTATATGTCATTTCTCTTTGTGTGTGTGTCAGCTGGATGGACCCTGATGGGGCCATTATGGGATCTCGGGCCATGAGATTTCTGGACATGAACGTCTGGATAAAGCTGCTGTATGCATGTCACTTTGTCAGATGAGCTACTACTAAAATATGAATACGATCCTCAGTTCTTTAAGCTTAGCATCCTAACTAACCTTAACCGTATAATTGGGCAGTTTTACGGCATGTGTTTTTAGTGACCTACCATGTGAACAAATTCATTCACATGTGATTTGAATTGTGTTATTTAATGGAAAGACATCAACTACAAAAGTATGTGTTTTTTTTACATTAGCGGAACATTGACAAAGTTTTGCGTACATTTGTAAAGGAAACACAGTTTATGTCATATTTTGAGGTAAGAACAACAACATTGGGCTAGGTGACAACGTACGGTTACAAAACGGACACAAGCCTCAACGTTGTAATATTTCAAGTAATTGGTCAAAATTAAATAAATAAATGAGACATTGAAAGATGAATGATTTAAACTGACCATTAGCTTCTAACAATGCTAAGCATAGCATCTCCTTCCTTTGTATAAGCACTGCATTTGCCTAAGAACCTACTGGTTCGCTAACTGTAACCCTGATCTCTCGAGACAACCTTTAGAAATTGTTAAATTAGCGGTGTTCTGGTAATGTATTTGTGCATGAATAAAGTAGAAGAAACCTTGGACCATTAGAGGTCATAGCAATGATGACAAAAGCCTACTTGGGTACTTCACTACTTGAAAAATGTAAAATGCAAAGGCTCAAAGGCTCCTCCAATCCTAAGTATGCATCAGAGTGAGCATTCGCCAAGTGCTGATGTGTTCTTGCTACAGCCATTTTATCAAAGACACATAGACGCATAAATCTGCATATATAGGACTGGCAAGTGTCCCACAAATTTGCAAAAGAAGAGGGCAAGTGCAAACACTCTTAAAGTTTTTTGTGATCAAATTTTTTTGCCAAAAGTGATTTTTTTGTGTGTGTTGCTTATAACATATTTTGAAATGATTATAATATATTTAATAAAAATGAAAGGTCATTATTTTAGGGAGGTGCCGATATCTTGCTACATTTGACAATGGTGTTCTTATGTCACTGATTATTTAAAATATGAAAATAACATTGTGGGTAAGAAAGGAAATTATAATGAAGCTCAAGGACAGATTTTAAGTGGACTGTGACAAAAGTACACCCCGTCCCAATGGCAGAACAACCACACAGCATCCTTGCCAAGAACGTACTTTCAACTGTACTTACAAAGTATATAATTATGAAATGCACAAGAAAATAGTTAGGGTTTTTTGGTATTGAAAAGTTGCTTTTGTGCTGTCTGGGCACATAAGCTCACCATCATATTTTTGAGAATTCATTTTTTGGTATTATTAATTTACTATGTAGAGTAGATAGGGTATATTGAGTCAGATTACGCCAGAGGTTCCCAAACTGTGGCCGTGTCATTGCAGGGGGGGGCGCGGGAAGCCGTCTGGATGAAAAAAAAACAACAAAACATGAACACTGTATGCGCTGGGTTTTTACCTTAGAATGGCCAACTCTCTGTTATTCCTATGTCAATTTGATACAGTAGAGGCTTCCACACTTCCCATATTTGTGTCCTCTGTCACTTTTGTCAGCAGTTAAAACTGTTTAATCCGTTGTTAACGTGTTGTAACAAGTTTTTCCGAGCCGCCTTTAAACGCAACATGAGCGCTACGACGCTCGCGCTGGGTTTACACCTGTGAAGGAGACCTGCTGCTGCTGGGCGGAGCTACGTAGGTTTGTGTTAGAATCACGGCAGCAAACCAGCAAAACGCAAAGAACTTTTCACAGTTTTTCCCCCGCCCCCCCCCCTGTCGTTTCAACCAGACAGCCATTTGTAATCCATGGGAGGGGGGCGCAGAAGAAAAAGTTTGGGAACCACTGGATTACGCTGAGTCACCCCTTGTTGCTAGGAAATGGTTAAAAACAGACCAACTAGGTAGGAGGCATGCATAACTTTTTGAAGTCTGTGACATTAAGAACCACACTGGTAAATTGGATAAGCTTTAATTGCTTCAAAACATTTTTGACTCTTAAAAGTGAGTTTAGTCTATCATAACTTTTATAAGATTTGCATTTATACCATAATTTATATTTTAAAATTTGTTTTATATATCCATTGTGGTGTGCATAAGCTACAGCATGAGGTCATAAACCCAAGATAAAAATGTGCCATTTTAGTTGTGAGCACAAATAAAGTGGAAATGGTAGCGTTGGGGTAAGTTGTGCCACTGGCAGGCCATGGAGCCTCAACTTGCCAAGGATTCAGTTTTTAGCGCTTTCTTTACAAATGTTAAAGTTCGCTTCCCAAGCCCACTAAAAAACATTCTGTTGGTAAGTTTAGACAACTTACCAACATTTATTTTGGACATGCTAAATTTTAGAAACAGCTATGTCTACACTCCTACTGTTTGAAGGGAAAGAGAATATCCTGAAATATACGCAGATATACAAGTTAACAACCAAACTAATGTTGCCTCAATGTAGCGACAATAAAAATAAGAAAACTGGCTCCACTTACCCCAGTCTCCTCTACAAGCATGTAACTGTAACCTTGGCAGTGGCACAAAGCTGTATCTTCAGGTGAAGAGGAAAAAGTTATCAATTGTTTTGTTTCCTAGTAGCAAACTTATCCATTTTTATATTAAGCTATGCTAATGAGCAGTTGGCTGTACCTAACTGTAGCCAAAAAAACAAACAAGTGTAGCTTTTGTTCTCAAAATGGCAGGATTTTTTTCTTTAATGAATTTAATTCCTTCTAATCTGTTATTAAATTGCCTTGTGTTGTTTTGCCAGGCCCACACATGAGACACGACTTTTTTTCTCCCCCTCTAGCTTATGTAGCTAGGAGAAAATTTGTAATCAGAGCATGCACACAACACAGTTTCTATTTCAGTTGAACAGATATCATCACTGATAAGATAATTTAACAAAAGAAAAGATAAACATGTATTTTAGAATATGAGCTCACTAAATTCCTTCATGTTGCTTTAAACGAGGTAAACAGTTTGACGGGGATTATCGCTAGGAAAGGCTGCCAAGTTCGAGCATTAAGAAAGGGCAACTTCCCTGCCGTGCATTTTTCACACCAGCAGCATGAAGTGAAATTGGTTTCTGGGCTCCTAATGCCCCGTTCTTCCCCCCGTCAATGGGTGATTAGCTGGAAGGGCTCTCATATTGCGGGCAAAGTTGCGAGCCTCCTTTCAGACGAGAGTCTCGTAAAAGTTCGTGAGGTTCACTTTTCTTATTAGGTCCGAGTCAACTTCGATTTCCTGCGTGAGCGCGGAGTGGCAGGCCTTGGTGACTGTTCTAAATGTAAATCATGGCTGAATGGAATTACACCGACAGTCAGACATCTGTATTTTAATTGGCCCCTGGCCACAACCCTCCCCTGCCCCCCGCACCCCCATTTTCCCCCCTTTCCTCCCCATCTTCCACTTTCCCCTACCCTTTCTAGCCCCCTAGCAACAGGCTCCCACAAAAACATGAATTTATAGCCCCGCGTACAAAGAACACACCCCAGCTGTGTGAGCAGAGAGAAGAAAAAAAGCCTTACATGGCAAGAGCAATATTAGCAGATGAGGTCACAGCTACCATCTCCACTGTAGCATCAGCATGACAGGGCAGTCTAAAAAATATTGAGCTTGGCGGTTTGCGGTGCGTTTCTGCTCCCTCTGTCCGCGTGTGTTTGCTTTGTTTTGGGGGCTGCTTGTTTTCAGTACAAGCTTTTTGACCGACGGGCCGCTAATTCGGAGGCGTCTGGACCCAGCGGTGGCTTGGGAGGAAGGGGGGATTATTTCGAACAGTTTCGGTTAGGTCTTCAGGTCGAGAGCGTAGAGTCGGACCTGCTGTGTGGTCGGACGGTGGGAAAAAGAGACGGAAATCTGGAACAATAAACTAACCGAGTCGCGGTGCCTTGTAAATCTTTTCATATATTACCTCTTTACAACCACACATTTTTGACGTTAACCTGGTAGTATCTTGTAGGGTTTTTTAAAATTATTTTTAAGAAAATGTCAGAAAGCAAAATTCTGGAGGATTTGCAGATTCAGAGTTAACGATTTTCTAAGGATTCTTTTTTTGACAGTACATTTGTCAATTTTGCATTTCACAAGAAGAACAAAGTCATTACTGACATTGCACCCAAAACATCAGAGGAGACGTCTAGGTCTTATTCAGGCGTTGGAGCGAAAAACCGCTGCATTGTGGGCGGCTACGTATCCGGCGTTCTGGGAAAACTGTAGTTGACGATTTTACAGCAGAGCTTTGGACTCAACATGTTGGAATGACACACAACTTTTTATGAACTGCGTGATGCTGTGAGAGCTCTGGTAGAGCCAGCTGCTTATTGTCTGAAAAACACAAACCATCATCCTCCTACCACTAAGTTTGGTCGTCTTTGGCGTTTCTGTTACCAGTGACATCCGGCTGTTGGTCATGTGGCTCGTGTAATGCGAAAAACAAAGTGTTTTCACTACAGTTTAGCAAAATTCATCTTTTTCGACACGGATGAAAAACCGCCTCATCGCTGAAACCTCTTTTTCATAGAAGAGGAGCAAATATGTTTTCATAATTTCAATTTGCGCGATTCTTTGGTTAATAGAAATGCAGATACCAACAACCTCAATGAAACACATCAATGTATTTGGGGTCCAACACAACAACATGTTGGAAAGATTCAAGGGCAATGAATGTTGATATTTTTGCAGCGAGCTATGAGAATATGAAGAGACGACAGTGAGACAAACTCGAGACATTTGGGTTTTCAGCAATCCAGTTGCAAACCTCAGTATGTTGTCCGCTAATCGCGAGAGAAAACCACAAAACAGGAGGAGGCAGCGTTGAGCTGAAGAGCCTTTGACGGAGATGGGTTTCAGTCGGGGCCGCTGATGGATTTACGGATAATGGCTTCATTGTACAGGCTAATTGTTAAAGGATCCAGGCTGCGTGGTGAGTTTGGAGAAAAGGGGATTATTGTGATCAGCGTATCCCGCTGGTGGAATGTGTGGCAGGAGTCCAGAACTCAGCCGGGATGCACGGAGGGACGCTGTGTCTGGACCGAGGTACGCTTAAGAGTCGGGCACAGAAAACCAAAAAAAGGCGCCGAAGAAAGTCCGACAAACAAATCCTGTTTTCTAAGAGCAGAACTATGAAAGAGTTCCCAAAACCCCAAAAAGGGCCGATTTAAATGCTCTAAACTCAGACCTCGAGTGAATTTACTGCGTGGGAATAATTGCTAAATAGATTATCTTTTGTTCATATTCTTTTCTATATTTACTTCCCCTCAGTTTGTTTTTTTTTTGTTTCTTTTTTTATTATTTCTTTCCAGCCCTAATCCGCCATTTGCCACAGGATTTACATCCCAGTATTAAGTCCGCCCAGAGAACCACTCAGCGGAATAAGTCCATTACTCACTCAATTACAGGAACAGCACGGCCTGCTGGGTTCAGGTTTGGGGAAGAAAGCTGGAAGGGAAGTCCTTGTGGCTACTGGAGGGTTTCAGCGTGTCAACGCTTTGGGCTAAATTCGGCTCCGTGTCTTTCTGCAACTCTGACCTGGGGAAACAAGGCTCGCTCTGTATGTAGGCCACTTTGATTCTAGGGGTTTATGGATGTTGTTTAAAATTTCATTTGGACCTCCGTCGCTGTGTGGTGGCGGTTAGTGTTAACGTACTGCGCCCCTTTATCCCTAAGTGATATGTTGTTTATAGTTGCGTGTCTCCAAATAGTTTAATCACAGAAAATGTGACTTATTGAAGGGGAGCCAGGCGACGGCAAACCAAGGTTATTATGATGAAAAAACACCAAAAGTTGAAAAGGAGAACACATTCCTTAACTGAAATAAATAAAACGATAATTAGTGGGGAAAAACTACAAGTGGAACTATGCTGTGCATTTATTAAACTAACTGGTATGTACTGAAATTAGAAATATAATCCTCTTTGTTTTGTGTCTATGAACCTATTAACCTTTCAAATTGATGTGGAATTTAGTTGTTTTTTTTGTCCATCTCAAACAAACAGTTTACATCAGCTGTCAACAAATTACGGCAAAACGGCGACCACAAAAGACAAGATGAAACACCAAAGTTGAACAATAATTGAACACGTTTTTTTGAAAATGGTATCTTCTGTTGAGTGTTCATTACCCAATCAGTGTGTACTTAATGACGATACAATACATTTTATAAATTCTGCACCTAAAAGAAACAAAGTATAAGAAAACTGAAACTACCACTGTGACTAGTAAAAAAACTTAACTGGAGCTAAACAATATTTAACTAATAATAATTAGCAAAAACTAGCAAACCCGCTCAAAATTATAATTAAAACTAACCGAGTAAGGCAAACAAAAAGTCACAACAAAATACAAACTAAACTCCAATGAAAAACACAAAACTATTATGACCCTGCGGCGAACAGCTTGCCATCGTCGCCGTCGTTGTGATGCCGAGTAGCTGATCCACCGGGGCCGTTCCGCGCCTCGGAGCTGCTCAAATGATTTGCTTTGCGTGGAAATTCCTCGGAGAAACGCGCAGCTTTTGTTATTTCGGCTCCCTGTTCGTTTCGGCAGCACAGCGCGAATCCTGTCGAGTCACCGTCTTAGCTTTCATCTTCATACCGAGACTTCCTCCTGCTTTGGCCGGAGCAGACATCTGTTAATGTGGACTTTGGAGAAAGAGATGAGATATTAGCATGTGGAGAAAGAGAGGGGCAGAGAGGTAAGAGCAGACAGGAAGGAGAAGGGAAGGAGAGAAAGTGTGTGAGTGAGAAAGAGAGGCGAGCTCGTGTGCTCTTTGCACACATGCGGCATAAATCATCATGGATCCGAAAGGAAAATAGAAAATGGCAGTCCCCGCAGCCTGCTAAATCAAGCCACTGCTTCCTCGGTCTGTTCGGTAATTGCGCGGAGTGCTGATGGGGCTAAGCAAAAACAGCCATGCACCGGCGAACTTCGTGTTGTGCGGCGGCAGCTGTGGCTATCGGAGAGCGAGGCGGGGCGAGACAGAGGATCGCTTCGGGACAGGACGGGGAGATGACGGCGATCGGGTTTGACGGGCCCTGAGCGCGGACATTTGTAGAATCAGCAGAGGTGTCAAAGTCAGGTCTGACGCTGGCTCCCAGTTAATGAGATTCAGGATATGGAAGCCGGACTGTCTGTAATCGCTTGTGTCCATAATCACTCACGGTTCTGTACTTAGTGGAGCGTCGAAGGTCGATTCACATCGCGTCACTCAGAGTGAAGATGCAGAGCGAACATTAAGGGATCTCCAGAGACATGTCAAAACTTTCTACAAGTTTTACTCCAAGTTTATTTGACAGGTACGTTTTTTTTCCCCCAGTACTTCTTAGCATGGTTAAAAGGAGATATTTGCACATACCGTGTATACATATATAAAAAAGACACTTTCTCCTTACAAGGCTGACTTTAAAATGAAGAGACAGACAAGTGACAAAAACAATAAAAAATTTCGCAGAGAGAATTCCCGTCCCTTTCCGTCACCAGGCCCAGTCTAACCATGGTGTGTGAATTGTCAGAATTTGTGACCATGTTTTATGTAGAAGTGCGCTCAGACATCAATGTTAATATTTAGTTTTGACTTGTCCGCCACCACTGTACAGCTTTTGTACAAATACACATTAAAAAAAAAAAAAAAAAAGTAAAAAACATAGAGACATGAATACTTTTGATGCGGTGAGGAGTTATGCATATTTGTGCGGTTCTTCACTAAATAACTATGATAGTAAGACTGGCAAATGGCTAAAAACCTGCATGGAAACTTTAACGTTTCCATGCTGGATAAAGGTCTGTGGGAATATGAACGACCTGAAACCACATGACCGCATGCCGACTCTTCATGTTCAGATGAGATTAAAGCTTTTCTGTTTTAGGTCAGATACAATTACCAAGATTATTTCTATTTCCTATATATATATATATATATATATATATATATATATATATATATATATATATATATATATATACATATACATATATATATATATATATATTTTTTTTTTTACTTTTTTCCAACTCTGCAGTTGTTGTACATTTCCAAGGATATTGGTGGAAACACTTTTTAAATTATATGACTGAATGTTTTACGTATTCTTCCACATGATGTCACACAAGGAAGCGGCGCGTTTGAGGGCCAAAAACTCATCGAAAGGTGGGATTCAAATGAACTCACATGTGATCTGGGTTTTAGACCGTAATAAAATTACCATCTGGGATTTCCTAACCTGCTTAAAGGTGTAAAATAAAAAAACATAATTATTCTGATATTTAACCAAAATGATGGTAATTTTAAGTGACCTAAAACAGTAAAGGTTTAGTCAGAGGGGGAAAAGTCTTTTTAAATAGTGGTAAAATCTGGGTTGAGAAACAGTAAATTCATACATTTATATAATCACCACTCGGAATAAACTAACAATGTTCATGTTTTTATTTTCAAGATAACTTGGTTATGAAACATTGAGTATCCCTTTGGGATAAATAAAATATTTTTAAATTGAATTGCCTTTTGCTTAGTGCCAAAACTAATGAGAAGATTAATTTACGGTCAAAAGCAATCCACACCAAACTAATGCAAGAATGCCAGACCAGAAATCCAACTTTTTCCCTAAACTAACAGGTTACAGAAAACAAATATGTTGACACAGGAGCAGTGGAGTGATGGAAAGCCCAATGGTCATACTGGGATTCTTAACAGTAAAAAAGTTTGAAACCATTCATCATGTCCCTTCCAGCTGTTATTGATGTTTCACTTTATTTTGTCGTGTCACATAAAATCCCAGCAAAAATACTTGAAAAAAATGTTTTAGAAGTATAAAAGAGCCCATAAGCTTACGCTTTGTCAGCAATGTGTCTGGTGGTGTATGGTCCCAATTATACAGAGAGCGAGTCTGAAAATGGAGTCGGAACAAACTGTTTATGGCCAAATGACAGATAAGGAAATGCAAATCGGACAGCATATTGCTCATAAAGGGAGAAGCACAAGGCAGTCATTCCTGCTTTGTTTGAGGTGTCCGAATGAGAAAACATTACACAAACACGTTTTCTTTTGATATTACAAACAGAAAAGAAAAGAAGTACGAGGTTTTAATAAGGCTTTTCAGACAGTTAGGGAGTGGAAGAGCATTAGCAAAAGCTGAGCTTTGTAATCAATTTGACATGAAAACACGAAGAGTTATTCGTCTTCTTTAAGCCTTTAACTATTTAATTAGAAGTGATTTGTGCTCTGAGACTCTCTAACCAACTAGAAAACCACAGTTATGGATTTTGTGGAGCAGCAACGAATCCAGACGGAAATCAAAAAGTGAAAACCTAAAGTTTAACCTGAAAAATGACAAATTTTCTTCTGTATTTCTCCTCCTTTCTACTTCAACCCCAGGTGCAATATTTGTTACTAAAAATATTTACAAATGTTAATTTTCTTATACTGTAGTAACTTAGTCAAATGTTTGACTTAGCAGCTCTAGATGAACAGATCTGGATCACTATTTGGCAAGAAACTGCCCTTAATTAATTTATAACACATTAATTATTTATAAAGTGTTTACAACTTAATTCATATCTTAAATTTATTCAGTGGTCATTTATAAAGGAAGCTTACTTTAAAGTGGTGCCAGTTTTTCTTCCTCATTGTTCAGTCGCAACACAGGCAGAAGCAGCAGCTTCATTTTAGGATACTTCTTTAAAAATGTATTTTAAAATAAATATTATGTCCTTCCCATCATCTTCCCTTCCTTGTGTCCCTCCTTCATTTCTTGTGCCTGACCCTCATTCCTCACTTCATCCATTCTTTGCATCCTTGATCCTCCTTCCATCTTTATGTGCTTTCTTCTTTGCTCCCTCTGTTACATCCTTTTTTCTTCCTTCCTCCTTCAGTTGGTTCTTTTCGATTTGTATTGATGTGCTTTCATCACTTGTCCTTCTTTTCTTATTTCCTTACACTGTTTGTTCCTCATTTCCTTTATTCCTTTCTTCTGGACTTTCTATTTTGTCTTCCTTTCTTTTCTCCTGCCTTTCCTCCTCCTTTGCGTTTTTCTGTTTTTCTTTCTTCTTTGTGTCCAACCTTCTTTTCTTCACCTCCTTCCTTCATTTATTCTTTGCGTTCTTCATCCCCGTTGCATTTTCATGTGCTTTCTTCCTTACTTCTTCCTTCAGTTTCTTCTTTTCTTCCTGGCATATTTTCAAAACGTTCTCATTTTAATAATTTGTTTGGTTAAAAATGCAGATGTTTGAAGCTTGTATCAAAGTGGAGTGTTTTAATGGGTATGAATCGTTTCTGACATTCTCACAATTTAAGACATCGGCTTCAGGATGAGTTTATTTCTCAGAGTTGAACAAACAATGTTTTTTTTTCTCAGATACCTTTTCAGTGTCTGCCTCTTTGCCTTTGTCCTTTATTCCCAAATAAGTGACAGAGCAGAAGCAATGAAAGCCAGTTTTCTCATTGATTTAACAGAAGTTGAAACTGAATGTTAAAACTTTCCTCGATGCGTTCCCGGCTCTCTGTGGCTTGTTAGTGCGCACTTACCATCTATAATTGTAATTCCCATATGGAGACAAAAGCAGTTCAAAAAGAAAAAAAAAACATTTTCAGAGATAATTGCATCATTTTGTAGTCAAACATACATTATCAGATTTTGGTTCTCTAGCAGAGTGGAAATAAACTGTGAAAGGAACATTTACCAACTGTTTTATCACTTGAGAAAGCTATTTGACAAACTCGTCTGCTTACGCCAGCGGTCGTACGGCGGGATGAGCACTCATTATCAGACAACATGACAACGTTGTCATAACCTTGTGTGATGCACACGGTTTACCGAAAATGTCTTAAGTAAATTTATTTGACATTTACAGAGCAGCTTAATGTATTTTGTGAAAGTTCTGTCGATGCTAACGAGTGTTTCAGTTGTGCTTTATGGGTTTCTTTTTCATGTGATTCTCTTAAATGCAATTACAGTCTTTTTGCAGGCTTCAGCGTTTTTTAAAAAATTACAAAGTTTCACTTTTTTCTCTCTCTCTCTCTCTTTTGTGGGTTTAATGAGTTGCTGTATTTTGCTGGGTGCTGGATGTGTTGGCGACTGAACGGGGAGTTCACTGAGGACTGTGCAGTGAAAAATCCAGCCACGTGTGAGATTTGATGGAGGTTTCAGATGGGAGGCAGAAAGCAGAAACGTGTGAAATTGATAGCTCATAGCAGCTCTGTGCCATTAGGGGCTATTTTGGATTACATTAATAATGCAGCATTAAGAGACACAGCTTGGCTGCTTTCTCTAGCTAGTGAGCTTTATGTGAGTTTTAAAGTATAATTCTTACATTCCAACAGCTGTAAAGGTTCTTGTTGGTAACATTTCCTCAATATGTTTCAGCTTCCTGAGTTTTATCACACTGAGGCTACCAACATACTTTATGCACGTTAAAAAAGCTGCTCACTTTCACGACCGCTTTAAAAAGATTTACAATTTGTCATTTCAGCTCTTCACGTTTAAAATCTGTTAAGCGATTTTTAAATCACCTGACATTACCCCTGCTGGCCATTTTATTAGGTACACCGGTTCAATTGTTCATTAAAACGGATCTGCCAATGACATTGAAGTAACTCAGTGCATTTAGCCATCCAGGCGCAGTGAAGGCGAATTCGTCAGAGGGATTTAAAGTAACTTTTATCTGAATAAATATTTCTTTACATATTTCTTAAAACTGTCTCTATGTCATTCTGCTACTCTACAGCTTCTCCCTGTCAGCAGCAGAGCTTGCCGTAAATGCTAAGGCTACCTAGCATAGCCACTGATGACGGCGGATAAACGGTTTTTCACTGAGTCGACTACAACCCTTGGTCTTGGTTCGGTGTAAATGAACTCTGGTGCGAACGCCAAGCCGACCAGAGGTCACTCTAAAAGCAGGAAGTAGATTACAGTGCAGGACATTCTGGGTAAATACAACAAACACAAGAGTTTTAGCGATAGCTGGAGAAATCCTACCCTCTCTAAAATCCACACTTTTAAATTTTTTTTTTACACATTTTGTGAAGAAGGAAGGAACAAACTCACTGTCTTCTTCAGAGGTTTTCATGCCATTTGGTTCAGTGGTTCTTGGTGCGGCGCCACCACAGGCGAGGAGTGGAACAGGTTTTTCAGAGGGTTAGGTTGATTTAACACAGTGCAGTGTGAAAGAGAACCACAGCAACTGAAAATGTAACAAACGTCACAACTTTGGTCCCCAATCAAACCGAGTCTACCAGACTATCAGGTGGGAAAAAGACTCTATGTCTTCATTTCTGATGCAGCATTTAGAGGGTTTAAGTTCACATAAACACATGGATCCATCTTGGCTTAAACACCACAGCCTACCTGAGTATTGTTGCTGACCGTGTCCAGCCCTTCGTCACTCCAGAGTTCCCAGCTTCTGGCGGCTACTGCAGGAAAAAAAAAAAGCAGCATGTAACACAGATGAGATCATTTCAGAATGGTTTGCTGAACATGACGGAGTTCACTTTTAGTCCTCTGACCTCACCAGAGTGGAATAATGGATCTGCAGCCAACAAATCTTCAAAAATACTGAGTGATGCTGTCGTGTCGAACAAAACCTGTTGAATCTATGCCATGAAGAACAAAAAGGATAAATTGAAGTGTATGGAGAGTCTGCTGTGGTCAGTACTAGTACAAATAATCCTTTGGCTCTATAGCTCAATAATTAGTAAATAAAAGTATTTTTTTTAAAAACAGTTTTTTTCTCAGTTGGCTGCCAGCAGAACAGTCGATCAGCATCCTCTCAGCTGCCTGACTCGTCTGTTAAGTCGCCAAAGCTTCAGTCGCCCTCTCTTAAGCCCAAAGATTGAGGCTTCTTACAGCATTATTGCAAGTCGAAGCAGACGGAGCCTTGGAGTGGAGTGGAGTGGAGTGGGTTTGCCTCCGTTTTCTGGAAGTGGAAGTGGAAAACAATGAGTTTAAATCCACGTAGGATCTTCTTTCCCAAAGCTAGGAAGCTTCACCATTTAACAGGGTTCTACTCCGTCTGGGATGGTCCAAATAACTGGAAATGGTTTGTTGTATTTTACAGGCTTGATTGAGTATGAAAGAAAAAATAAAATCTGGGAAAACATTTCAGATTTTATTACAGTAGTGTCTAAATATTATGTCCTTCCCATCATCTTCCCTTCCTTGTGTCCCTCCTTCATTTCTTGTGCCTGACCCTCATTCCTCACTTCATCCATTCTTTGCATCCTTGATCCTCCTTCCATCTTTATGTGCTTTCTTCTTTGCTCCCTCTGTTACATCCTTTTTTCTTCCTTCCTCCTTCAGTTGGTTCTTTTCGATTTGTATTGATGTGCTTTCATCACTTGTCCTTCTTTTCTTATTTCCTTACACTGTTTGTTCCTCATTTCCTTTATTCCTTTCTTCTGGACTTTCTATTTTGTCTTCCTTTCTTTTCTCCTGCCTTTCCTCCTCCTTTGCGTTTTTCTGTTTTTCTTTCTTCTTTGTGTCCAACCTTCTATTCTTCACCTCCTTCCTTCATTTATTCTTTGCATTCTTCATCCCTATTGCATTTTTATGTGCTTTCTTCCTTACTTCTTCCTTCAGTTTCTTCTTTTCTTCCTTGCATACTTGCTTCCTTCCTCCCTCTCTCTCTTGGTTATTTCCTTTCTTTTAATCGTGTGCGTTCACCCTGCCATCTTCCCTTCCTTCCTTGTCTCCATTCCATATTAAAATATTTGACTGTTTTCATCTACAGAACTGAAGTTGGCACAGGTAATAAGTAGAACTTTGAAAACGTTTCAGTCCTAAGTATTTGGACATTAATAACATCTTCTACAATAAAAAATAAAAAACCTGGCTGTTAATAAATTGACTAGGAGCAAAACAGTGAAGCTCGACCCGCAGCGTCATGGAGCAGCCAGCAACATGCATTTATTTAATCACAAGCCGATTCAGAAAGCGCGTGCCAAGACCGCGGCGAACAAGAGGAGCGCTAATTTCGGTGTCACTGAGTCGCTTATCTTTTGTTCTCAGCAAAGTACATGTTGATTAATGGGAAACGACAAGCTGAGAGACACCCGACGTGGGCTGGAGCCTGAGCAATAATCAAGTGGGCAGAGAGTGACCCCGGCGCAGAGGCAGACAGGCTTCCAGCTGCCAGCGCTCTGCGCCTCTCCCCCTCCACACCGACCCACCCAGCCACCACCCCCCCCATTTTTTTTTTTCTCCTTTTTAATTACAGGCTAGACTTAATTAAAAGTTTCTGTGACATTTCTTACTGGCTGCTGCTCACATCCATTAAAACTTGATCCTCAATACAAAGACAAGAGAGGCTTCCTCCTCTCTCTCTCTCTCTTGTTTTTTTTTTCTTTTAAATGAAGAAAATGTCAGCTCCATTTACACGCTCGACATAATCATGTTAATTTGTCACATGCTGTATTTGTGGTTTACCCCCCGGGGCAAAGACCACGATGGCATCTTCCCGCGACTTTAAAAGCCACGCAGAAGCAGCTCGTGGTTTCACATAACGCCAATCAGGTTTCCATTTCAGCACCTTCAGGAGGAGCATCACTGCGTCTTTAAAGGCCGGCTGGCTGAATGGCATCTTCACCGGGGCTTTCACATTATTCTAGCAAGGAAAAGCCAAGTCACAGCCTCTATTATGGACTCATTTTAGGATCTCAACTTCAAATGCCTCGTATTGAGATTTCCCCCAAATGGACGCTCCCCTCTTTTCTCCTGCGCCTCATTCCGAAACCTCGGACCAAATTTTCTCATCTCTGGCTACAAGGAGCTCTAAAGAAAGACACTCAAAGTGTCACATATTGGATGTCTGAGTCATAAAAAGTAAGTCCTGGATGGCTATTTCTTCTACTTAACCCAGAAGGAGACCATCAAATGGATTCACTTTGAACTGTAAATATATAAATACTTCCAATTCATGGTTGAGAGAAGTTTCAAGGCTACTGAGTCAGAATCTTGATGGACAAAATGGAAGTGTGTTCTTTTTTCCTACTTCTTTTTGCTACGACGGAGTATTAGACTCACTTGGTTGAACAGAAAAAATAATGGTGGACATTTTTTGTTGGTTTCTTTGACTTGTTTTGTTACATTTACATCAAAATTTGACTTCAGGAATAAAGTCGAAATTCTGAAAAAAAAAGTCAAAATATTCAGGATAAAGTTTAAATAGGTTTGATATGCGACGCAAAACCAGATGTCTAATGCTTCAAGCTAAAATACATCAGACATGTTTGCCACAGCTGCTTGTGTCAACTATTTTCACATCATTTCATTTGTATGCGCAATATGGAGAAGTGCGCACTTCTGATTCCAAGGACACGTCTGTGTGGGCAGGTCATTGGTCGCTTACAAGCAATCATACCACTTTCCACCTAAGCAGCACCAAGAATCCAGACATGCTGCCACAACCCAGCCAGAAGTTGCGTCGTTGCTCAATTGAACTCTCTCACGCTTTATCTGCTCATAATGAGGAGCACTCTGGGAACCCTAACTGCTAATTTATCATGCAAAAGTTTGTAGCACCCCACAAAAGGCTCAGATAAAAGCAGCAATGGCCTCAGAAGCCCGTGAAGGACGCTGGGGGGATAAAAGCCGGCCGACTCTGAGAAGTTTAAGCAAGTGTGTAAACAATTTCAAAGCCTCAAGGCCAGGACCCTTCTGGAGACGAACGCTTCACCCAAACGGGAGAAATGTACTCCCTGGTCAATGAGGACCTCTAAAACACTAATGTAAATGGGACTTTTTTCTGCTTTTCCTTTTTTTTTTGTCAACTCTGAAAGCACTCAAAGATCAAGAGTCTCTCTCTCGTGCATGAAGGAGGGGAAGGAAGCGGCGCAGTAAACACATCCACCATGAGCAGGAGGCAAAAGAAGAAGGGAGAGAAACACTTTTATCTGATCCGAGCCTCAGATCTTAATGAAGCCAAACAAAAGCTTCTGAAACACAATCAATTATAGATTAAAGAGGGCTGATGTGGAATGAATGCATGGAGAGCCGAAGATATTCTATTCGTATAGTATTCAGGACAAAAAAACAAAAAAAACCTCAAACATTATGGCCTGAAATGAATTGCTTCAAGTCGCATGTCTTCACTTATGAAAGAATGAAGGCATCACTCTGGTTCCAGGACTTTTTCACATTACGACCACAAAATTCAACGGATTTTATTGGGATTTTAAGTGACAGGACAATACTTTGGGAAGCCAGGGAGGAAAATGATGTTTTTCGTAGTTGCAGCATTCAGTCTTTTGGGGGCGTGTCTCTCCACGTTTCAGAGATTTAGTGGGTAACGTTTTTGTCCTTTTTCCTTTCAAAATTGCTTCATGATCAATCAGACCAGATTGAGGGTGTCTGTGAACACTTTTCTTCTCAATCTCAATTACATTGAAGTCTAGACTTTGAGTGGGCAATTCTAGCCATCTCTTTATCGCTCTGGCTGGGGTGAACCTCTGCCCTGAACTCAAGTCTTTTCTTCAAGGATTGGACGATGCTTTGGTCCACCGGTATTCCAATCAACTCCATTACCATTCAGTCGGTTTTTCGCCCAGACTGCATTTTGATCGCCAAACGTTCTGTGAATGACCTTTTAATGTCCGTTACTTGAATCTCAGCTGACTTTGACTGGACCATTGTAGCACATGCCTGTCTTTTGATCTAAACCAGTGGATCTCAGCTGATCAGGTTTTGGTAAAGATCAGGTAAAGTTTCATCCTGAAATGGTAGAATAGATTGTTACAGTCTGGCTCAAAATATCAATACACACCAAAGTGAGAAGTGAAACTCAATCTTCAAGTGATAGAGACTTCAAAACAAAAAGATGGAGGAGAGCAGAGAATTCTTAGTGGAAAGTTTGATAGACCTGAGGGCCTCTGTAGGAATCAGCGTTGCAGAAAAAGATTAAAAATTACCAGCCTAACCACAAGGAAACCTGGAGGGGTTGTGAAACAACACAAAACAAAGTTGGATGAGAAACAAAAACAACATAGTATAAAGGTTTCTTTTTTTTTTTTTTTACAGAAATACCTTATTTAGCCAGAATTGGTTTTTCAATCAGTTATCATGAAGCTGAAAGTAAATTTAGAAGACGTACTTTAATGTAAAACACATTAAGTGAAAAAGGGCAACTAATAAATAAAAAATACAATGTCTGTATCTTTGGGGCCAGAGTTTAGAATGGGTTTCCAGAGGCACTAGCCCGGGGCTCTGGATTCTGGGGGCGTCTCAAAGACAACTTTTTCTTTTTTAATAAAGAAATTTGTACTTTATATAAAACTCGTGTTCATATGTCAGATTAAATTTAGTAAAATTTGGGAATTTTTATAAACACCAACAATACTTAAGTATTTGCAAATTATAAATATACAGAGTTTTAGGGGAAACAACATTCAGCTGCTGATAGTTACCTACAACGGATTAATTCACACCCGCTGGAGTATACAGCTACCCATAAATGGACTGTTGAAAGATTTTAACTTTACTGGTAGGGCACCAAAACTGACTTCGGCCCAGGGACCCACAATCAAGTAAATCCGGCCCTCCATATTTTACATAGCCTGTGTTATATTTAATTTTCCCCTTGCATCGATAGTACAAAGTCTTCTTAATATGGTGTGAAACAGCAGACGTCACTCTACACTGCAGAGATTTGTTGACATGTACTGTTAAAGGCAATAAATATATGTTTTTAGGGATCTTTTTTATGTTTATTGTTTTTCCCACACAAAAGCAAATTCACTTAAGATGAGTCTTCTGAGTCTCGGCCCACCAGCTGAGAACTGAGACTTCTGACGGATTTCTCGTAACAATCTATTTCTTTTTTTTGGCTCTAGAGGCCTTTATTTGATAGCTAACTGATGGTAAAGTGGGCAATGAGAGAAGGAGGAAGACATGCAGCAAAGGTCGCCAAGGCCGAGAATCAGACCTACAACAGCTGCGTCGAGGACTAAGGCCTCCATATGTGGGTTGTGCTTAACCCCTGCGCCACCACAGCACACCCCCAACAATCTATTTCTTCTTGTCTCTCGTCCGTGAAGCCCAGTTATTTAGAGAGCACCACTTTAGGTTGTCCTGTGGAAAAAAGAAGAAGAAAAAAAACAGATTTCCACAACCCACTCTAATTCTGAGGACAGAGTAGCATCACGTAGATTTAAAGAGCTGCTGTTCTGGCCTGGAATTTCTTTTTTATTATTATTTATTTATTTAGTTTTAAGATTTGTCGGTGAAATGTGTTTCTTATCAGGCTCCCCTGAGCTTGAGGAATGTGCTGCGCTTCATCACGGTTTCCGAAGGCTCTGGATGAGAACTCAGCTGCTGGACCTTCCTGACCAAGTTGTATTACACAGAGCACAGATAGAGCTGAACGGTTAGAAAGTGTGGATGCGGTTCGGTGTGTGTGTGTATGTATGTGTGTGTGTGTGGGCGTGCAGAGCCGCCAATGTGGCACAACGAATATCAGAGATAAAACAAAATCAGTAATGGTGCGGGGGCATTAGGTGGCATGTTTTAAAGCCAAAAGGGGTGTGTGTGTGTGTGTGTGTGTGTGTGTCTTCCATCATTTGCTCATGACTCCCTTTTATTTTTAAGCAACAATAAAAAAGTAGGGAGGTAAGGAACTCAGGTGGAGACAAAGTAAAACGGGAGGGGAGTGGATGCTTAGTCGTATCATTTATCACTCTGGGCTGTAGGGGAGAGGTAACAAATGTACAGATAAGAGAGAAAAAGATATTTTCTTAAAAACCTGGATCTTTTTCTTCTTCTCTCGGGTGGTCATCATAAGGCTCACTGTGTCAGTTGTCCAAAGCTAACTTTGACATGAAGTGTTATACAAACATGCTACTTTTGGCTATTTGTTTTTTTTTTTTTTCTTTTGACATGTTTTAGATAGTCAAACTCATTTTATATAAGACAGCTTCTGAAACCAAGCACTGGACAACTTCGAGTCACTTGCTGTTATTGTGTAAGTTAAATATTTATTTTGCTGGTTTACTATTTAGGTAGCAAGCTAAACATTTAGCTTGCAAGCTAACTATCTAGCACCGTAAATA
Source organism: Poecilia mexicana (assembly GCF_051168715.1). Lineage (NCBI taxonomy): Eukaryota > Metazoa > Chordata > Actinopteri > Cyprinodontiformes > Poeciliidae > Poecilia > Poecilia mexicana. Next base: position 4,983,982 of record NW_028263390.1, on the reverse strand, counting down.
TTTAGCTAATAGGCTTAATTTCTAGCCTGTTAGCTGATATATTGTCTAGCTGATTGTATTTTATAACAACTGAAGATAATATACCGACCACGTTCTCACCTCCCCCTGAACTTTTTCCCACGTCTGCTTTCTTTGAATTATTTCATCAAATAAACTTTTCAAACATTTAATCTGTGTCTGTGATCGTCGTCAGCTCTAGAGTCTCGCAGACATCCCAGAATTTGGCGTAAAAGCTTCGAATAATAAGCATTTATTCAACTACGGTATTTAAACTGGCTGTGTGCTATTTTAAACCTAATTTACAGGGAGGGTTGAATAATTTCAGGTGCAAATCGCTACCAGACCACAACCATGTGTGCCGACTCTTCGTCTTAATTGCCCTGCCACGGCGGACTTCGAATGAATCAGAAGCCGGCCGAGTTAATTAGGATCTTGTGTGAAACCGTCAGCGTTGCCTCTGGTGTGAAGGCTTTTATGAACATCATACAGTCTATGTGACTGAGGTAGATTTTAAAAATCAATCTGCCTGAATGTTGCAACATTGTTTCATTAGTGTTAGTGGTTTATTTACGTAGCGTCTGTCAGATCTATTGTGAGTCAAACAATGAAGACCTGAAATCAAAGCCAACAAAATGTTTCAAGCGCACGTTTGTTTGTGACTCCAGTAGTCTAATGTGAAGCCCCTCAGTGTTTATTGCGCTGACAGCAGAGGACCAAACTTTGGACTTTACGTCTTCGACACTTGTTTCACAATAGCGCACCTGTGGTGATGACAAATGACTGCCTCCACCAGGACCTAAATACAGCTGATGTTCACCTTGCGAGCGGAAAATGCTGCGCCTGCCTTCCAAGAGTTGTCACTCTGGGCGAGCCGAACATAATTGCACTGAAGAGGCGCTTTTGAAGTTGGAAATATCAGACGCACTCCTCGGTTCCTTGGTAGCAGATGTCTACTCCACCATCTGCTGCGGGCTGATATTGTGACAATGTCCGCCTCTTCACAAGATGACTTCTGAGAATCCTGCACTCACCCACTGAATGCGCTCGCATTAACTTGCTGAGAATATCTTCTCCACTTTTAAAGTGTGCAAAGCAACGGTTGGCGTCGGAGCGGAAATAAGGCGAGTGCTTGGTTAGCAAAAGAAGACTGTGGGTCTTGCGCCGCCATCATTATTTATAGCACTTTGCAGATGTACTCATCCTGCCTGAGATTGGTTTTTAGCATCACAAACAAAGTTCAATGTATTTTACAGGGTCATGTGTAATTATAAAGCATGGGACGCCTTTTGTAAAGTCACACAATTAGAAGCCAACAACACAATTTTGGGTTTATTTAGTCATATTTTCACCATGTTATTCATACATTTATAAAAGCCATAATTTTAAACTAAAACTTTAATTCACAGTCTAAAATATGCTGCTCAAAAAAATAAAGGGAACATTTCACTTTAATTTTGTGTGTGGCTCCAAATCCAGGCCTCCATTGGTTAATAAATTTGAGTTCCATTGATGATTTTTGTGTGATTTTGTTGTCGGCACATTCAACTTTGTACAGAACAAAGCATTCAACGAGAATATTTCATTCATTCAGATCTAGGATGTGTTATTTGAGTGTTCCCTTTTTTTTAGCAGTGTAGTTTGCAAACTTAGTTTCCAACTAACTGTTTAATTCTGAGCTAAATATTTGATTCACAATGTAAATATTTAGGTCCAAATTAAATAATTAGTTTAACTTTATTTACTTTGGAACATTTTCCAAAGTAAGTATTTGTTTTCTGAATTAAATATTTATTTCAGGCCTAAATATTTTGCCTACTAACTAAATATTTAGCCTGCAAATATTTAGCAAGCATCAGCGAAACTTCTAAATATTTTACTTGCTAGCTACATATTTAGTTTGAAAGCTATTTAGTTGGCAGCTAAACACATAGCTGCTAATTAAACTTTTAGCTTCCAAGTTAATTTAAACTGCAAGCTAAACATTTATTTTCCAAACTAAATATTTAGCTCAGATTACTAGCTATGCATCTGGTAAACTAGTTAAATATTTAACTAGCATAAATGTTTTTTGCTACAAAGCTGTTTAGTTGAGAGCTACATATTTAGTGGCAAATTAAATGTTTTGCTTCTTAGTTAAATTAAATTAATTTGTGAGGTAAATATTCAGTTCATGAATTAAAAATGTATTTTGGAACTGTGACATTTATAAATGTATGAGTAACATGGTGAAAATAAAATTTTGAAAAATGATCGTTGTTAACATTTTTCTTTGCAACCATGCAAACAAACATCCCATAAGCAAGTATGGGATGTTGAAAAAGGCATCTTTCAAAATATCACAAAAATATAAATATATATGATATAAATAAATATATATATATATATATATATATATATATATATATATATATATTTTTTTTTTTTTTTTTACCAAATTAGTAAAAAAAAATTGTGTGCAATTTAATCTGTGGGATAAGACAATAATTTAACTCTTTGGGCAGCAAAATGCTTGTTAAATTGGAGAAAACTAAGTGGCGGGATTTATGTTCTCTTATCAGGAAGAGGGAAGCTTGATTGATCAGCAGAGAGACAAAGCCAAAATGAAGGTTAATATTGCAAGAAAACCAGCTACGCATAACCAGAACTACAGTTTAATGCTTTAGATGAAAACATGCTCATGTTTCAGAAAGGCTTAGTCCAAGTCCAGACATAGAACCTGTAGTGATTCATGATTATCACACACATCTCCATCCAAACTGACTAAACTTGAGGTATTTTGCAAACTTTTAAAAGCTGTTGGTCACCTCGTGAACTCTGTGTGTCCAAACTTGTTAGACATACCTCAACAGTTACACCAAACAGAGATCCCACAAACTGATGAGTCAGGTGGCTTGAAAATATATCCACACATTTAATTTCATCACCTTCCTAAAATATTGGCCAAGTGATTTTTTTTTGTGCCTTAATCAATTTTTGAAAAGAAGATTTGAGACATTATTTTAGGAAGTTAAGAAAGCACTTTCATTTTCTTTCCAGTTCATAATGACCCACCGCTTTGTGTGGGTCTCTCAAGTGAAATCCAGACAAAATTCATCAACACTTGTGGTTCTAATAAGATAACGTGAAAAAGTTCAAAGGTTAAGAACACGTTTGGACAGTGCCTGTATATTATAGACAGAGCCGAAGATAACCTTGACAGTAACGGCTCGGACAGGTTGGGACCCACGCTTCCATGCCCTTGCAACCCGGTCTGCCCGGACCGGGGTCTGGAGAGTTATGAAGTTAAATATAATCAGCAAGGGAGTAATAACGGCCTAAAAGGTTGGGAGGAGCGTTCCCTCCAGAAGCTATGTGAAGGTGATGACATTTAGCTGTCCTCTGCTGAGTTATGGCTGGATAAGAGGCGCTCTCCGCGCTGCAACACGATTCCCAGGCCCCGGTCTTCCTCCCCACAGGATGAAGAGGTTAACAGCGAGTTCATAACGAGACCTTTCCAACGGCTTAGTCAGCACACACTCCCTTCCACCCTGACCTCTGCCTCCCCGCCTTACTCCTTCCCTTTTTTTTTTTTCTTGGCCTTCTGCTCAGACGGGAGTTGTTCGGAAGTCATTGCAGGTCCTGGATAAAACGCTGTTGCCACATCCTCCACCGTCAGCTCCCTTCCTTGTTCCTTTTTAAACTCGCTGTGGTTCAAGCCTCCCTGCCCCTCGACTCGTTTCGCAAACCCTCTGATATTTTCCTCTGGCCTCAGTCCTATTAAACACCATAACACTGCTCCGTCCAAGCTGCGGCGCCTTGCAAAAAGATTTCATGTGATAGAACACAAAGAAGTACATAATTGTGAAGCAGAAGGAAAATTATTTGTGGTAAATGATTAAAAAAACAGCATTAAGCATAGAAATAGTCATATGGCCCACTATAACTCTGGATCTGAAACTCAGGTGGAAGAATTGGTTCACGGGACAAATATTAATCGTACTTTCCAGAAATCTGACTTCCATAAAAAAGATCCAAGCAGAAAGTCATAAGAACACAAACTCATCAGATGAGGCAAGCATTTTACTTTTCTGCCTGAGTCCTTTTTTGTGTCTCTTCATGCATTTCTTACCCTGAAATCTCATGACAGAAGGCCGACTTTGCAACTGTCTTTATGTGTCTCTGAAGGTTCAGGACCAAGTTCAACACCACGCCCAGATTTCAGGCCCGGTCAAGACACGGTCCCAATCTGGCACAGCGCAATCAATCATGTCACGACCTCTGAAACCCGTCCTCTCCGCGTGCCGTAAAGATGTTCTTTTCCGGTCCCCGGAGAAAAGACTCCGGACTTTGTTCCCCCTTTCCTCCAACCTCTGAGGGGAGTCGGCGGGATCTTTTACACGCTTGTGGTTTTACTGTAAAACATCTCTCTTTGTGCGCCGCCTGCATGTCAGACAGCAGGAAAGGGCTTGTCTAGGATTTATTGGCAGCCATGGATCTGCAGATGATGAACGGATGGTCCTCGGGAGCGAAGGTCTTGTAAAAGGCGGAGAGGGTGGGATGGTCTATTAAAATGGCATTTATTTCCTTCACATGTTTTGCAGGATCGCTGTCTCTCTGTTAACATCATTCTTTCCCATGCAGTTGATGCATGTGTGCTTTTCATAAGCCCTTTTACTCCTGTTGGGTTTTCGCCAGTTCACTGGTACTGATGATTTTTGCCGTTTACCCAGAGTTGCTCTCCAGGACGGGGCCTCCACTGATAAGAGCCAAAATACAGGATTTCATAGATCTGTTGGAAAGACGAACATGTAACATTCATAAATTATTCCCTTTTGAAGTTCTTGGTTTCACACTCCAACAAGCCTGCTCTGCACCAGGAATCTGGCTTTGTTCCTCTCATCAGCTATTCCAGTCACTGTTTCCCTTCCACCTGATTCTGAATTCAGGAACCACAGGAAAAATCAGAGGTCAAAAATGTTTCTGAGATGCTCAGCTTATCAGAGGGCAAACATTTGTTCAGACTTGGTATGGTGGCTTGACACAAGATTTTAATTTGTAGCACTATTATGAGTCACAGTAACATGAACACAGAAGCTATACTAAGCCTAAATGCTACTTACTGTCAGTGGCAGAATAGAAATAAAGTGCTGAGATTGTTGTGACATTGCATAAATACAAGCTGGCAAAGAAAGGCCACATACTCCCTACAGCTGTAAGGGCTTTATGATCGCTCTAAAATTATAAGGACGGCTGTGAATAGAGCCATATTAAAAATAGTGAAGAAGCTGATCCTTGACCAGATATTTCTGGCCCCAAGCCGAGAGCCTGATAATGACCTCTAGTCCAAAAAACCAAAATGCTAATCCCAAATTAGCTGCCTTGCAGTCCTAGACGGTTTTATAAAAAATCTCTGCAGAGGGAGAAACCACACACTAATGTGCCTCCAAGGTACAGTGGCACAAAGTCCCTCCCCATCCTGAATGGGGGATCAGTTTACAGTCTAGTGGCAAATCACAAACAGTTGTGTCTTTTTAAGCGTCTCATCAACCCTGCATGCACTTTTGTGATTTTTGAAGGATTTATTGGGATCCACTGGCCTTAATGTGAAACTGAAATGGCAGGAAAGTAGTTTGTGTGTAATGGGGAAGACATGCCCTAAAGGTCAAAGCTAGGCACCCGAACACCTGAAGCTGCAAAACAACAAACATGGGTTTGGAAAATTTACACTCGACGATGAAGCAAGCTGAGTGTTTAAAGGCGACAAGCAGATGTGAAAAGCAACAGATCCTTCATATCCACGTGGCTGGTCTGCAGACGTAGCTGTTAGAGCAAGCAGACAGGAATGAGCAGACAATGACACAGACGTCCGATAAGAGAGCGGCCGCCGCGCCGGCGACTTATCCTCACATCAGATATCTGGAATCAGATCCGCAAGCCGAGCTGATTACGATTGGTGGTCCGGCGGCCCGTTTGGCAGCAGGCGAGGCGATGCTGAAACGGTGTGAAAACGAGAAGAAAGGAACGCTAAACGTGTCGACCTCTAGTTTGAGTGCATGAAACCTCTGTGTCTGCTTTGAAGGTTCAGTTTACAGGGAATAAAATATATATAAATATTTTCCCAGAGAGTTCTTGGCTTTGTACCTTCACGGGAAAGCTGAAAAGAGATCAAAAAAAAAAAAAAAAAAAAAAAAAAAAAAAAAAATATATATATATATATATATATATATATATATATATATATATATATATATATATATATAAATCTTCAAATGATCTTTCTCAGAGAGCTGAATTTGAATAAGTGACCAACCCTTGAAGTTTGTCACCTTACTGGTAACGTTGCTGCTTTTCTTCTTCCTGCAGGCTGATACTAATAATATCACCAGTTTTGAAGTATCATCTGCTGTTTGAATTTCTCTGTTTTAAGAGGTGATGACAGTCTTAAACTTTCAGAACTCGAATTCAAAGAAAATGAGGCTGCAACTCACAACAAAGAGAGGAGAACTTTTTTTTTTCTTCTTCCTCCCCTTCTTTTTTGGAGCAGACACGCTGATGCATAATTCCCCGTGCTTCAAATGGCACTCCTGCTACACTGACAGTGGAGAAAAGTCTCAGTGGGGCCTCACAGCGGTGTTCAGGCACTGGTCTAATCATCCAGCAGGGGAGACGTTTCTACCAGAAAATATTCAAAAGGTGACAAACCCGAACCTTGTGAAGACGGATCATCTCATCGCTGTGGGAGAAAACTCCAAAGAGCAAGATTCAAGAGTTTATAAAAAGCGGTTTTCTTTTAAAAGCAAGAGAAACAGTTACTACATGGTTTCTTCTTCTTCTTTTTTGTTCTTTTACTTCTCAATTAAATGCTTAAGATCATAAACACTTTTTAACATCAAACAAAGCTATTCGGAGTCAATACAAAAAGCATTTAATTTTACAACAAAAGCAATTTGACCCCCTTAAGTTTATTTGTTCGGTTTTACTCACCACACCCAAGTCCCATTACTGCCAGATTTGTAAAAGCAATTCAGTCATTTTAAGGCACTTTACAAAAAAAGTCAGTGCAGTACAATCATTCATTTATTTCAGTTGATCCTAGTTATCAAACAAACAGCAGAGTTCTTGGTTCAAAAGTTTTCTATCTAAGGAATCCCAGTAGATTGCATCGAGCCTTTGGCAGCATTTCCGTTACAAATGTGTGCAAAACTTTTGGCGAGGTTCCACTAGTGTCAAAAAAACTCGTTTTGCAATTGTGTCGTTTCCAAATGAAACGCAATTAAAATTGCATGCGAATAAGTTTCTTCACACAATAAGACATTAAAAACACGCCGCGCCATCATCCTCCTGCCACTTCCTGTTGTCTTCATCTCTTCCGCCAGTAGCAACATCTGGTTGTTGATCTTGTGACTCTCACGATGCGATAAAAAAAGGTGTTTCCATTGCAGCTCTGAAAAACACACTAATCTTGTTAAAAGCAAAAAGACCCACCTGATCTTAGCACAAAAATTTATCACAAAAGTTTGTTTTTTTCAAAATAGGCGTTTTTTTCATTATCAGATTTGTTTTTTTTAATTCCAATTTTAATAATTTTCATCACACCCTGTAATCAGGAGGAGGCAGGAGCATACACACCTGCCTTACATGTGACAAACACAAGGTTTTGGTAATTCAAAATCGAGTCTGAACCAACCCCAAATGCATCAAGACCTGACCGTGACACAATTTAACTCAATTCCACTTTTTGTTCATGAAAACATGGTGAAATTGCTTTAGTAGACCAACTATTTTTGCTTCAAAACTGAATCTAAAGACACTGTGTTAAATGACCGTCGATCCATAAATGATTGGGTTAAATAGTTTAATAAATTGGTAGAACTCATATTCCACCCACACAGATCCACTAAAGCCAGAAGCGAGACCGAGTTCCCCGAGAATGAAGCTGATCCACGAAGCCTGTGGAGCTATACTGCACATCCCACTGTGCAGGGCCCTGCAATCTTAAACAGCTCGAGAACTCAACACAATATACAAGAGCATAAAACCAGATGGCAGAAATAAAGCAGATGTGACAGCGAAGGTCAGCTTACGTAAAGGGACTCCTTTCAGCTCGACTTAAGGGAAGCAGAACAAGAGGAAAAAAATACTAAACCGATAAATTCATTCTGATTAACTTTTCTTTTCTTTTTTTTTGAGCCAAGTTTGTATCGGAAAAATCGACCTTAACTCTGTGAATCTGAATATGTTATATATTAGTTTTTTCATTATTGACCACAATAAAAAGACTGTTATTAGATCATAAATGTGTGCAAAACTTTGTCAATGTTCCACTAATGTCAAAAAAAAAAAAAAATTTTGCAAGTGCAGCATCTCCATAAGATAAGGACCGTATAGTATTTCCTGTAGTCTTCTTCGTCTTTTCTGCCAGTAGTAACATGACTCCAGTGTAGGGCTGTGTAATTTCATCGATTCTACGATATTTATTGACTTTTTTTTCCTCAGAAAGTATCGATTTTATACATTAAATCCTACTTTTGGTTTCATGTCAAAATCCACATGAATTAAATGACAGTTATCACATTTTATACCCAGTTGCACATTAAAAAGGACATGCAATGAAACAACCTGTTACAATTAATTACATAATGAAATGGATAAATTTCATCATCTAATATAAGTGAATAAGACAAAAAAGGGTTAATTTTCTGCATAACCAAATACACAAAGCCACACAGTTAACATTTAAATCGTATCATTTGCTATATATCGTATCATGAGGAGAATATCATGTATTGCATTGTATTGTGAGATTAGTGCATCACTACAGCCCTACTCCAGAGATGCGGAAAAAAAAACTAAGCTTTATATCAGTTTTGTGAAATACGGTTATTTTGAAGCAGCCGTAGAACCGCCTCACCCGAGCGCAAAAACTTTATCGAGAAACGTGAGCATTTTCAAAACTGGCGCATTTCCATTAAACGATTCACTTTCGCAATTTCAATTTGCGCAGTTATGGTCACTAGAAGCACATCTACTGTTGGATAGTTTCAATACTGCTGAATGCCTCTGGAAAAAAAAATCTAACTTTTTCTCCACTACTGTTGGAAGATTTTACTTACTTCAAACTTTTCTTTAAACTTTTCAAGTAAATGGGTTTTATTTTTACCTGTAAAATCTCAAGCTAAGCATTTAGTCCAGAACTTTAACAAAACAATGAACTGTGATTGAAATAAGTATTTCTTTTTCCAACAACCTCCCTTTTTTTGCATTTTTGTGGCAACCTATAAAAGTCCTTTCTGCTTTAATTTGTACTCTAATGTGAAATGTGGGGGGCCTGAACAACACCAATGCCAAATGAACTGAAACCAAAAAGCGCACTATCTCCTGCATCATTTTATTATGTTCACCACTAATCTCTCCCTTCATTCCAGAGTAATCCACTGAGTTAGAACCTTGTCGGGGGTAAGCTTTCCTCCCCTGGAGCAGCAATGGACGGCATGGTTCCTAATCCATCAAAAAGGTTTATCTGGCTCACCAGACAGGACTCCTACTATTACAGCACACTAAATTGTAACCTCATAACATAATCCACAAAAGTGTTTTTTTAAGGCTTTTTGGTTGTTATTTTTTAGTTTGGTTTTTTTTTAGCAGTACAATTCTGTATATTTCTATAATACTTGTGTCAAGAAGGGCGTCAGATACTGAACACGGATCGTCTGTAACTTGGTGTCGTTCACAAAGTTTGCCAACAGGAAAAGGTTTCAATGCAGTGTTTAGAATATTAATGAGGACTGAGGTTACAAATGAAAAACCCAAAGATGTCAGAAGCTATGTTTACATCCAATTGTCACATGAACTTTTTAAGTGTCACACAAAAAGAAAAAGGCAAATTAGGTGTAGGTCCGTCTGCTGGTTTGGAGCGAATTAACCAGGCTACCCAAAGCAAAACTTCATCAGGCGTTGACGCTACGCATGGCTGTAATGAACAATATGCAGAAGCTGCAAGCTAGCATGGACCACACATATCAAAAAATTGAGAGTAGGAGGTCTGGGCTCGAGTAAGGCACAGACCCACCAGAGGATGGGAAAGTTTGCTACGTCACATGTTATTCGGCAAATGTGTTTTCATCTCCCCTTTTGAGCATTAGCTCTTTTTCTGAAAAACCAAAAACAACGTCAAGCAGTAAAAACTTTTTTGTAAAACTGTATAAGTTATTCCTAATTTTGCCATTTCTATCAATCGTTTCTAATCAGATACATAAAAAACATTGAGAGAAACATGGCTGTTGAGGGTTGGGGTCCAGATTTTCTTTTTCAGTGTATCTGATTTCTAAGAGATGTGTGGGCAATGGGAAGACTGCCAGGTGAGGGAAACTATGGGGTTAGGGTTTTCCAGCTGTCGACCCGATCACAAAGAATAAGTAATGTAGAAACTCAGAAGAAGAAACTACAAGCCTTGATTACCATGATGGTACAATCTGGCAGTGACAGAAGGTCCTGTTGGTCTACTGTAAGATAATAAGACTTGAGAAACTGCAGGTCAGCAAGCAGCTCCTCTGGTACAACCTGACAGATGTAGAAGGCAGATCTGGCCTTGGCTGTAATATGTAACGAGACTATCTGTGGTCAGGCAGACCAAGACAGCCAAAAGCAAAGATTTGCCAGAAAGTGTCTTTAAAAAAAAGGTAGAGATTACAGCTACTACAGCTTTAATACATGAAAACATTCTACAAGTCCTTGGATAAAAGTCTGGATATCTATTGAAAGGCTACGCTACATCAGCTTGCTACACTTTTTGCCTTCAAGAATGCGGAACAGCTTATAAGTAGGCATAAGCTCATGCAGCCCCACTTATTATCCATCCTACACATCGTTTCATGGTTCAGACCATTTAATGCTTTACCTAATTTGAAGAAGAAATGTCAGATTTTTGCTTAAGTTTTAAACCTTTTACCGGTCTAAAGCAGAATTATGTTTGACAACTCAACTATGGCTGTTTTACACTTTGACTATGCCCTTGGCAAGTGTAATGTCTGTAAAACAGGTGTTTCACCAAATCCCACATGAACTCCGTTTTATAACTTTTTACCCAAGTCTCCTGACAGCCAGTCAGAACGGACAGTGTGAATTAGATCACAAGGACTGCGTCTCTCTATGGATCTGTTGCCATGGCGCTATTCTTTTACTCTGCATCTTTCAGGTTGTAAATGAGGCCACTCCTGACCCCGAAAATAATTAATAGGGTAGATAGAATGAATGAATAATTGGGTCAGCCTGTAAGGTCACGGCCATCGGGAGCAAGAGTGTTAACAAGACAAAAAGAAGCTACCGCTGTGTACAAAGTTTCCTGCTGTTCGCTGCCAAAGTGGTGAGAGGATGTTCATTTCACCTCGCCCCTTTCACAGTGTGACCTCACCAATTCGCATCCACTTTCAGCCGTCACTCTCGATTAAACCTGCAGGCGAAGGAGCGAGCGGCGGGCTCTCGCTCCTGGGGAAGAAAGCCTGCAGTTTAGTCGGGTTTTGTTAATTAACTGCGTTGTCCTCGAAGCAGCAGAGTCTTCAATGTTCTGCCTTCGCTGGAAGCCGGAAGGTTTTGGCTCAGCCGAACTTCCTCAGTGGGGGGTTTCTTTTAATTCTGGTCCAAGACCGTAGAGAAGTCAGAAGCCTGCTACTGTCCGTCACCAGTGGACGAAAGCCAACTGTGACTTCAGAACGCACCACGGCTGGATCCAGTTTCACTAATTACACTTTTTTTCCCCCCCATTTATGTAAGCTTCCCCGGGTATCAACACATGCAATGTCTTTGTGGATAAAAGCACACCAACTTCTTCAAACAATTAAACCGCCGATGAGCTACTCGCTATTTGTAAGGAAATCTGCAATCAAAGTACCTCTTAGGATATTCTGATTACTGGTCGGACAATGTTGCTAATTTGGATTCCCCGAGCATCGGCCCTGTGAAAATGAATCCCTGATTAGAGGTCAGAGGAGAATGACAGAAAAGAATGCATCAGAGCGGATCAGATAAATCAAACCGTCACGTCGTTCTCACATCCAGCCCCCACAGTCTGCCCCCCCCCCCCCCGCACCTCCCCTCCTCCCAACCGGGCTGCCACAGGTCGAGTCGCCATGACTCACTCACACGCGCTCATCAGATTTTCCTACGTTCAGTTTGCCTCATTTCTGTCCGTCTGTTTGTGCTGAATATTTAATGCGGAGTCACAGAGTTTCATTTCCTAATGTCAACACCCACACAAACTGTCACACGATTGCTCAACTGGGAACAATACCAAGAGCCAGACACGCAGGAAAGAAAAACAGTTTCCCTGCAGTGGATTTGAACTGTTGGGCGTTCGTAGAGCTCCATATTGCCACGGCTCCATATTGTGGTTATTTCCAGGTTTTGATTTGTAGCGCAGCATGTACAGGTTCACACCTTTTTTCTGTAGATGGTTGTTTTTAAGATCGTCTAATTCAAATGTGCTCCTAATGCCTAAAGAGCATTGAAACTATTCACATTATTCCCTTTCACGTATGTGACAGGGTATAATGTCACATACGTGACATTATGAAACGCTGAGGTTTCATAAATCTCGGTGTTTAAAGCACAAGTGTTTATCATACAATTAAACAAATTAAACCTTGATGTCATAAGGATGCTTCAAAGCCATCCAGATTTATTCAAACTGTGAAATTGCCTCTATTTTAAGCACAGATTGTAAGATTTTTAGCTGATGCTAACCAAAGTGTTGCTAGCAGCAAACAGCCAGTTGTGACATTCTCAGTGCTGTCAAATCATTAAGGCCCTCTTTATTCTAGGTTTTTTTTAAATGTTTTAATTTTTATTTATTTTTTTATAAATACTGCATATTACAAAAACATACATAGATTAAAAAATGTGGATGCAAAATGTGCTTCTCCAAAGCTAAGATAGGCATTTCAGTTGACAGGGCAGCCTGAGAAAAACCTTTCTTCTTTCCATGTAAGAGTCCGAAACAGAGATACAAGCCGTCAAGCAAACACCCATAATAGCTGACACTTGCTTCATTCTCTTACACTTATTTCATCATATGAAGTCATGCTGAGATCAAGTGGATAGCACTTTCTAAGACAGATTTTACTTCAATGAGAAGTCTTGTGGCACCTTACGCCATAGCTTAGATCTATTCTTAATCCCCGGTTTCTTCTTACAGTAGAATGAAATGTAGCAAGTCGGTTTGTTTTAAGGGTTTCCATTGAACCTACAGCATATTGATTATAACACTATAACAACAAAAAGAAGTCTTATTTTTGCCATTTTGTTAGCTGTACCCGGGTATCTAGTTTAATTTTAAAACCATATCTACGTAATGAAGGTTCAACTTTATTCCTTCAGTGATTTAAGTAGTTTAAACAACATTCTCTGTAATTGTGAAGGCAGAATTTGTTTCTAAATTAAATTAAATTAAATTAATTAAAACTTTGTGAAATTGATAAACTGGCTTTGTCTAAGGTACAATAATGGTTTGAACTTCCACCCAAAAACTTTAAAACAAGATTAAAATAGAGGTGAAATTTATTCTGCCTAATGGGTAACCAGCGGTAGATTGCTATTTAATGCTGTTGCCTGTATACACTAACTGCTTTATCTTTTAATTAAGTTGAACTTCCAGTCATTTCAAATCATTGACATTGTATGGCCATTTGAATTCACTGCTGGTGTGATTTTATAGCCTTGACTTTGCAATCACTTGTACCTCTATAGCAACATTGTGTGCTGCCTTTCTTTTATGAAAACCTGCTGTTTTAAATAAATACCTATTCAGCACCTTTCTATCAAGAAGTTAGCATTATTTAGTATCATGCTATTTTACCCAGACACTGTCTGAACTGACTCACCTCAACAAACTCAATGCTCGACCTTTTGAGTATTGCATTGTCAGTACAAGATGAACACACACACACACACACACACCTACACACACACACAATGTAGACAACCAGGACTGTGTGGTGATGATGTTGTTCAATAAGACAATTTAAACATTTGTCTAGAAACACCAACGGATGGGAAGACAGAAAACTGTCTGAACTTCATTTTTCAGGCTTTTCTTCAAAACAATCCCCTTTGAAAACACTTGAGCCAACAATGTCGTACTATGACATGCTTTCAAAAGCAACAATAGCATTCTGAATTCAGAGAGTGACAGTAGGTGCCTTTGTAGTTGTGCTTGTGCCAAACTTCACTAAGCTGAGGTTTTCAGCCCGACAAATACTACATTGGCACCTCAACGAGGAAAATTGGCAAGCTAACTTCATCTCACTTTGCCTTAGTTACACAGGTTAACACTGAGATTTCAAAAAGACCTGCGGCCCAGATTAAGGAATTTTTAAGTCAACTGTACCCAGACAACAACTTTTAGCAATATCCAGCTCTATGCTGCTAGTGGTAGCACCCCTAACACACTATTGCGTGTCCGGCTCTGCAAAAAAACAAAAAACAACTTCGTCATATAAAAAGGTTCCAGTATCACCTTAAAAACCATTTGATACTGTAGCATACACAACTTTAGCATCTGCTAATAACGGACAGCAAAAACTTCTCACCATTTACACCATTTACAGAATCAACCAAATATTACAGCAAAGATCTACAATCAACATCGTTTAAGCTCACCTCTGAAGGCTTGACGCTTGAGACCAAAAGTGATACAGCTTTTTGACCACTTGGAGGCACTACTACAGCATTAAAGTTTCATTCCTAGAAGGTCAGCTGATTCATAAACAAGATGGTGGCAGTGCATAAAAGTAAGGCATCCTGTCTTCATGGAGCAGAATTTCACATGAGTTCCACACAACTGACTCCATTACACACACACTATTCAGAACAGGGCTGCATTAAAAGTATGGTAATTCATTGAAGGGCAAACCGAATCTCCACGAAAATCTTAATTCCATCTGAATGCTTTAAGCTCATAGACATCTTTAAATGGCTATGGAAGATTGGGAAGTCATTGTATCGTTTCCACAAAAACATCATGAATATTGTAAAAAAAAAAATAAAAATTGTTAGCCAGTAGGTCCTATTCAAACTAAACAAATATGTTAAAAGTCAGATTTGTTCAGTCAACCAAACTGCCTTTTAACCACATTAGGCCAACGTAGAATTCCTGTCATTTTCACTTTTCATCCATATCTTAATGTTCTTTAAGGGTAATGTTCTTTTTATAATGAACCTGTGTTGCAGGAATTGAAGAGTTTTGCTTTGGATTACAGGCAGAACTGGAAGGCTAGTTTCATGTCAGCAGTCTATGCACTCTGAGATGAAATGAGAAGGAAATGTATAAAAAAAAGAAAACAGAAATCTCAAACTGTGACAAGTCAAGCAACAACTACCTGGCATCTGAGAAGCTTAAGCTAATTATAAATTCACTCCAACAGGGCAGACAGTTAACCTGAGAAACCCCAAGGAGCAGAAGTCGTTCTTAATGTACAGCACAGGCACAGCCAATAATACATAAGTCCTGCAAACTGATTTGGGGTTGAAATATAAGGGCTTTCCAACATACGCTTGTTGATACAATATTATTTTTGCACATCTGCAAAAGCAATTTAGTTGCTCGTCAGCTCGCCCAGGTTAAAAAATTGCGGTTTGGACAAATGAGCTTTCACAGGAGTCCCTTGAAATCTGGATGTGTGTTCCTCTGCGAATTTACACGGAAACATGTGGCGACTCAATCCAAGGCGGTCTGCTGTTGACCAACGCGGGGGGAGAGATAACGAGTCGGGCTGGTATTTAATTTTCACTTTTGAGTGGGCGTGTGTGTCTGCGTTTCCTCGTTTGTGCCGCCACAGTGTTCTCCATTCAGGGAAAATATAATAAAATACCAAGGTTGTTTGGGACCGGTATTCATAACACGGACTTGCGCGCAGACCAAAGGAGGTTGGTATTATTTCTAGGGTTGCGGTTGGGGTTGGGGGGGAAAGGTGTAAATTGAGTTTAGGTACCGGCTGGGATCAGGAATGATGTGGTTATGGTTCAGGGTATAGAGTTTGGCGGAAGACGGTCAATAAAATCTCCTAATAAGGGTATGCTAGCTTGTCTGACACCTAGCACCGCGGGGTTCCTGGTCTCGACTCTCCAACCTCTGTCCCCCTCTCCCCTCTAAAACACAGACACAGAAAGCAGCCAGCAGACAGATATTTCCTCCAAAAGCATTAATCCTATTGCTATGCACTAGGCAGCGGTACGGCAGAAATTCCCATCAGCCCACCTGTCAACCCCCTCAGGATCAACTCTCTAGTGGGTACATGCAAACACATGCAGCCCAGTGGGGAGTAAAATCATCCCAAAGCCTCATGGCTGAGAGCCTGTCTCTGCTTTTGGATGGCAGAAGAATCCAAAACAAAAGCTTATGCCTTCCCAGGCTAAAAGTTTTCATACCCCTTAATCATTGTATCATGTTATAATAACATATCTCAGCGTGCTATACAGGGTTTCTTTGAGCTGGACATTCACAAAGTGGTGCAAGATTGTTAAAATAAGTAATTTGTGGAGGGTAATGTGAACTTAAAGTTTTACCGTGATTATTTTTGGTATTATTGTGACAATGATAAAAGTGATGATAAGAATGACCACTTCTGAAATGACACAAAATTCATGAAAAACCATATCTATTTTTAATATCCTTCTTTAGGACACCAGTCACACAAAAATGTGATTTGTGCCACTAAACTGCACACAGTAACTGCATTCAATCATATTTATTGATCCTCTTGTTGAAAAAACAGTGGAGAAAACATAAAAATAGCAATTCCCACTATTTTGAGGAGCTAAAAACATAAATAATTGGAACTTATTGTGGCAACAATACATCAAAATTCTCAACATGGTGAGAAATTTATCTCAACAAGAGAAAAACAATAAATGCCCAACCTGACAAGCGATTTGGTTTTTATGTTGTTTTATGGTAAAAATCTAAAAATACATTTTCATTTGGTGTTGAGTCAAAACTTGTGGTACGTCTTTACCAGCTTTAAATACCTACTTTTTCCTCTCATGTTTTTGGCAAACTAGCTCAGCAAATGTGTATATATCATATAATAGAGAAAAAAAAATCATAAATCATGTTTTCATCTTTTACTGTAATCGTGCATCTTTCATGAGCTGGGGTGGACTGCAAAAACACAAAGTCTTATCACGTTTTTATGGACTAGTTTCTAGTGCTAATATCATAGAATACATTAAATAAGACACACTTACAAACTTAAGTTTGCAGCTTATTTTAGGTCAATAGTTCCTTAATATTGATGAAAACATACTAATTCCACTGGCAGATTATTTCACTTTTAACATGGGAAAATGGTTTAGTTTTGTTTCATCTCCAGTTTTCTAAGATATTTGCACTAGAAACTAGACCAAAAACACTTGGTAAGATTTTGTGATTTTGCAGTGCATCACTTGAGATATCCAATCAGACTCTCCCTCTGAGGTTCTGCCCCTGTTTTAACTTCTAAACGCAGCTGGATTTGAAGGCACAGGATTTTATATGTTCCAAATAATGAGTCGCCAAGACGAGTGAATTAGAGAACTTTTACCCTTTATGTACCACCTTGAGTTGTCCTATTACATAAGATCCCAACAGAATATACTAAACTTTAGGGTTGTAAAGCGGTAAAATTGAAGAATTTTCTAGCACTGTGAATGCTTTCTGGAAGTCGCTGTGTTGGACTCAAACTTCCAGCCAGCAGAGAACATCTGAAACAACAACTTGACGCCCTGCTGACGCGCGGTATTTTTCTGTTTGCAGGACATCTTCTGCATTATGTAGGCAATAAAAACGTCGCTGCGATGCAGACGAGCAGAAATGTCATCTATTGTTTTATCTAGAGAGCGTGAAACGAGCTCAAGTCCCTCAGTCGCAATGAAACGAAACCCAACCGACCCGCCGTGTCGATTCCCATACCGTAGACCGTTAAATAAATTTCAGGCGCAACAGCTGCAGATTAGATAGTCTCCAATAATAATAATGATATATATATATATGAAAAAAAATCTAATAGATCCGAGACTTGTCACTCAACTTTGGCGACACGGCCTCTGGATTTTTACTTTTTATTGTGTTTGTTGATCTTGTCTAACCATCAAATCCAATGAAGAGAAAGCGGAGGCAGCCAACGCATGAGCGCAAAACAAATGCAGTGTTTTCATTCCCATTGCAGCGAGTGACAGGGAGAACAAATAGCAGGGATTTCGAAAATGCTCCATCTCCCTCCATCCCGCTCTCTTCCTCCTCTGCCTCCTCCCCTCTCCTCTCCTCTCCCCACCACTCAGCTGCAGATGGTGTATGCCATATTAGATGTTTTCTTTTTGCACATCAAACCAGAGGTCACAGCTGCAGCGCTCCCAAAGCAGACGCAGATGTGTCGGCACAGTTACCTGACAACCGGTGCAGATGGAGCGCTTCCCTCTAGCTCTCTCTTTCTCTTACAGAGGCTGGAAGTGAAAAAGCACTGAAAAAAAGAAAGAAAGGAAAAAAAAAAAAAACAAGTGTTGTTTTGCCAGAAACTATTTCAGTTCCCCCGAGAACGCCACCGAGATCAGAGGAACGGAATAAAGACAAATTTGCTAACTTTTCTGTCGAGAGGTTGTTGTTTTTTTTTGCCACCTAGAGCGGCTGGAGCGCTGACAGAACGAGCATAATACAGAAGCAGGTGGGGGCGGGGCGGGCGGTGTTGCACATATTAACAAAAACCGTAGACAACATTGCATGAAGAAAGACACGGTCAAACATGAATATTGATGAATACGATGATTTATTTATGTTTTATCTTAGACAGACGCGGAGCGCGTGCGCACGCTATGAAGCTTGGCCTACGGAGCACCGAGGGGAGAAAGCCTTGTCAGCATTATGTTTGGGTCTGTCAGATAGATTAACATGGTAAAATATGTACATACTAAAAACACTCAGCGATTTACATGATCAGGGCTCGTCCCGGCGTGCAGCTGCGAGCGCGGTTCCTGCGGCAGCGCGGGAAGATGGATGCGAACGCAGAAACGCGCCACGGTAACGAGACTTACATCTGTAGGTTAGCAACTGCTTATGATAATCTACAGCATGTGCGTGACTGAGACTCTAATGAACTCATCTGGATATGGACTGGACTTCCAACCGGATATATGTTCTACTAAAGAAAAAACAAACAAAATGGGTGAATATATTTTCAGCTGGATTTGTTAATTGTGCTCCTTAAAGGAAACTCTGTCACGCTCACCACTTTAATCTGTGAAATATTTACATAACATAGTCGGTTTCTGGAAGTGTGATGCTTCTTCTTACCCGGCGGGATTTACAATGGGATAATTATTCTTTGTTTATTTATTAAAATGCATGAAAAAGCTGTGTAATTCATGACGTGAAGCATCCATTTTTATGAAGCAATTTTCAAATTAATTTTACTAAGAACATAAGTTAGTCGTTATTTTATTGCCTGGAGCATTATGCAGACATCCCAGGTAAACTCTAAATGAAGTAACTAACACTTAGCATTGTATAATATTCTAATAACACAGATGTAAACATTTAGCATAAACCATATGAGCGCATCATCACTCATTTTGATTTAACCAACAAATTATGAAGCAAGTAGTTTACTCTCTCAACACCATACAGTATAATAAGCATCATAATTAAACCACACTGTGAAATAAACAAGACCCAGCAGTGCTAGTTAGTTGTTGACCACTAGCATTTTTCATTAGCCTGAAGCTAATTTATCAAACCCACCAGCAGAACAAAAGACATATCTCTCAAAAGCTAACAGCATTGAACACCAACTCAGCATGTAGGGCAATACTCAACAACGCAAGTAAGAAGCAGTTTTATGGTTAATTTAGCTCTCTTTCTTCCGAAATTAGACCACTTCCGGTTCGCCATCAAGTTAATTTCGGCCTGCCGTCAAGTCACTTAAACCAAGGTAATTAAACCGTGGAGCCCCCTAGTGGAATTGGAGGAGTGATGTCCAAAAAAAAGAAAAGAAAAGAAAAGAAAAAAAAACTGTTATATTGAAATAAGTGCAACACAATACATCTATAATTTTTTTTTTTTGGTAGAACTATAGTCAAACTAAAACAACCCAATATCAAACAGGATCTGTTCCAAGACACTCAAAATGGTACCATCTCATTCAGAGGTTTATTGTGTACTGCAAAGGCTTTGTCTCCATACCCATAAATAAAGCATTAAATGCCCCAAGGGTTTAATATCTGTTTATTTCGTCCCAGTGACTCTGATCTGCTTAGATCAACTGATGTTGATGAAATATGACCTATGATCAAAGCTGGACACTAAGATTTTTCTCCAGCAACAGCCTAAAAAGTGCAATTTGAGAGGAACTTTAAGTCCTCTCCATCAAACACTCTGGAAAAAAAGAAAACAGTGAAGGTGACAGAGGCGAAATGTTCTTTAAAATGTGACAATCAAAAGTTCCTCGAAAGAAAATGGTGGAAACGAACTCAATAAACTCGGTAGAGTCGAAGTCCTTCTGACCAGACAGTGTGTTTCTACATGGGGAGAAAATGGTTGATGGTGTTAAAATATATGTTTGGGTTTGAACTTCTATCTATTCTAGTTCAAAGGAACGATGGGCGTCATTCATTGGCGCGCTGACCACTGGCCTGATTCAGGTTTAATAGAAAATAATAATAGCATCTTTTCATGAACTAGTTGTGTGTTTTAACCCTGGAAATTAGAAAAGTATGGGAAAAAAAAGTTAAATCATTTTTTACATCCTGAAACATCCAGATTACATCTGGATCATCTGACCTTTGGCGTACCACAAGGTGTCCTCCTACTTCCCCTTTGCTTCTGTTTTTCTACTTTCTTTTTAGCTACGACACAAAAGAATTGATGAAGTACAGAAGTCAAAAATGCAAAACAGAGAAAAATTTTTTGTGGCAAGAGAAAAATATTGTGGTTATATGGTGAATGGATGATTTATCTAACCATCACAGTAAGGAGCAGGATAAGGAGATTTACTAAGACATCGGGTTGAACTGTCTTAAATTCCTGTGCGACCACAGGAGTAATACATAATTACACGTCATGTTAATCTTTTGCGTTCCAGATGATGAATTGCGACTTCCATCGTTCGTTGCTTGTGACTTTCCTGTCGACTCGTTTGTGGTTTTTGTGTACGTTTGCTCAGACAGACCAGGCTGGATTCATTGATGTCTACTGGAGCCAGACTTGCTGTATTCCTTTAACTGGACAGTCCCTCAGGGGTCCAAGTTGGAGCCTGGCCTATTGTTGTTTCCGTCTTACCGCTCAGCACCGCCTCAGCTGCCAGGAATACTGTTCCAGCTTAAACTCTGACCCCCCGACGGCGCTCCACGGCCACCCAGACAAACAAGCCTGGGATCTCCCACTGTGTGGTCGGGGCGGAGACATCGGTAACCCAGAGGGTCATTGATTTTGTGTGCGTGTGTGTGTGCTCAAGTGAATCAGTGAGAGAAAATAAAAAAAAAGTAGAACGCTGCGCTTACATGCTCGTGCGATCACATGCGAATTTACCTCCAGCAGGGGTTATAGACTTTTTTTTTTTGCCTTCCCAGGGCTTGCCTGTGTTCTATTTACCCCCTGGCAGAAATCCAAATTACATCTAGTTAACTGGAAATGTGAACCCAGGAAGCCAGGCGGGGCCAAGAAGGCCTGTCCTTTGATCGGATCGCCAGCAGAGCAGCGGTGGTCTGCGGTACAGTACAGCAGGTCCAATGGGCCTCGGTTACCTTCACTGTCATGGCCTGATTTGAAAAATTAGCACAATAAGGAGATTATAATAGGAAATGGTCTTTTTTTAGGTTAGCAGGAAAGAAAGAAACCGGACTCAATATGTAGACTGTAACCACAAAGCTGAGACTTAATTTGTTCAAGAAACTCAAATAGAGAAATAAATAGTGAATATTTCACACTAAAAAATGCAATAGGTGTGACTTTACTAATCTACAGCAAGGTTCAACCATATTGGTAAGACTGGACAAAATACAGCTGAGGCGGTTTGGACAAGTGTTACACAAGTTGTTAAGCATTAAATTGGAAATATGGTTTACAAGAGTTCAAAATACAGTCAGATAAATATCAAATGCATGCAATTATTGTATTATAAAAAAAAAAATAAAAAAAAAAAATATATATATATATATATATATATATATATATGCTAGCTTTCATTAAAAGGGCAGTATTACATGTTTTCTAGACACACAGTGTCAACTGTACAACCTTTAGTTGTTAAAAAATATTATATAAAAAAAAATCTGACTTTGTAATTTAACACTAGCTCCTATAATGAGCTCAGGAGATGCACAGTTTGGTGTTTGCTAATTGCTGCTGGCTAGTCTGAAGGAGCTGAGTGGGGCAGTCTTAGGGGCTCTGTGAGGAGGAAGCCTGGAAGCTTCGTTGCTGAATGCACTGCTACGTATAAAGTGCCTTCAATCAATCAGATAGGAATTAGCCAAATTAATCTGAAAGAAGGTCATACCGGCAGGAGATTAATAAATATCATAGGGTTATTATTTTTTATATCTATATTGTTATAATCATAGGAAATCAGTATAGGAATGCTTTTTTGTTTGTTTTTGTTTTACCTCAGGTACTACAATGAAACTCAATGCAGTCCCAGTAATTAGCCAGGACCATAACAATCCCTCTGTAGTCAGCAAAGGATGATTCAGATTTTTTCAGTAACAATCCCATGAGTAGTTTTCCTTGAGATTTCTCCCTGAAAGCTGTTTGAAACCTCATGCTGACCTCAGCCACTCCAGCCATTTCTTAATTACACCGCAAACCGAAAGCGCTCCCCTCCCAACCGCCTCCGCGGTCATCAATTATTCAAAATTTGAGAGTGCCGGACAGCTGCGGGAGCCCAATGCCCTTACATTGTTGAGGAAAGGTCTGTAGAGTCGGGGCATTTGAGAAGGTGTTAAATTTGCATCAAGTGGTAATGAACTTCCTGCAACATTCAAAAGACAATCAAGGCCTCGGTAAATGTTATCCGAGACACTGAATTCCTAAGGATGGTGAAAAAAACCCCTGAAAGGCTGCAATTTTAA
This sequence comes from Poecilia mexicana, assembly GCF_051168715.1. Lineage (NCBI taxonomy): Eukaryota > Metazoa > Chordata > Actinopteri > Cyprinodontiformes > Poeciliidae > Poecilia > Poecilia mexicana. The sequence goes on along the minus strand of NW_028263390.1, from coordinate 4,960,918 downwards.
TGAACATTACAGAACTGAAAATGTGATGATTCACAAAGCTTTTTCTTTTACCAAGGTTGCTACTTTTGTTAGTTTCTGCAAGGATTAGTTGTAAAGCGCTACATCATGACCACAAAAAGAGTTTAGTCATAATTGTTTTGGTATTGATAGTGGCAGTCATCATGAATCCATTCCAATATGATGATTGAACACTTCGCAACAAGTTCTGTTGTGTTTTCTGACATGATTTTTAGAGACTGGACCAACTGGGTTATACCAGGACTGGTTTGGCTGGATGTAATCATTATCGGATTCATGTTGGCCAAAAAGTTCCATGTACCTGCTGAGAGCCTCTTCTTCTTCTTTTGCATATTTGTTGTGTCTCCTATCTAGAGTGTGGCATATAGGTCTTTTTAATTCTACATTTAACTGCTGGTTTTATTCTTGTAACTCTTCCACAAAGGTCACATCTGTGGATTTCCTGTAAAATAATGTTCTGTCAAAAGCTTTTCTACCCTATCAGTCAATCAAGTTTATTCCATTTTCCATGAGATGATGGACTGAAACAAGCTTGGTGTGAAAGATTTCAAGGTAAATTAATACTTTTGTAAGGTACTCTACATGTTGAGGAGTATTGATAAAATTGTTTGGACTGTCCCCTTGTTTTAATGGATGATGTCTGCTCTCATGGTGGGGGGTCGATCCAAAACATCGATAATATCAAAACCAAGTCAGTATCGGTATTGGATCAGTGGTGGGAAACTACAATGCTCTAGTAAGATTAATACTCTAGTTTCAGATTTCGTCTGGAAATTTTATTTTATTTTCACATTGTAGTTTCCCAACTCTACTTCAAATAAAATTTTGATTTTGAATGATAATTTTTTGCACTTATTGAAGAAATGTGCCTGCAAATCAAGTTAATATGAAATTAAAATATTTTGCTGATACCTATTGATTTTTATCCAAAACCTGTCATAGGTTTGAACAAAACAATTCAAAGGAAACAAAACACAGAAACACCTGAAGGTGATTAAAAAGCATCAGGGTCATATTGCAGATACTTTATTTACTGTATTTACTTGGTATTTATTTGGCATCGGATCGATACCAAAATATTATACTATAATATATATATTATATATATATATTACTAGTTCTCTCATAAATGTAAATACACAATTGCCATTTGGCAACTATGAATGTACTTTTCACACTCGGCGACAGAATTTCTGCTCTGCTCAAATTTGGAGCAAGGTAAATATTCCACAAATTTGCCATCTGTCAAAATCCGAGCTGAATGTTGTTGTTGTTTCAGAGCTCAGTCTCCTCTGCGTTTGTAATGAGGGCTGCTGGAAAACTTTCAGGTGGCGGAACACAAAGCAGGCTCACGTCTCCATCCAACAAACTTCCACATGACAAGCCGCCCAACAACTTCCCCCTCCTCCCCCCTCTATAGAACAATTAGCTCCAGTATTAGCATATGCGCTCTATTTGCATGAGCAACGACTAATTCCTGGTGTCATCACACAGCTGTCAATGCAGATTAGCCAGACTAGCAGTCAGGGAAATATCCGTCTTATCTCGTGGCTCAAAGTTAACCAAGTGTCGATGAAAGAAAAATAAAATAAAATGCTGCTCATCTTCTCGTCATCCGAGCCGCCTCGCCACTTCGAGCCACCGTGGACGGCCGGATTTCTCCCCATCAAAGCCACAAGCCAGGGTCTGGATTCCTGTTGTCGTCATTCCAAATGACTGGGACGCACGCTGTGTTTCCTGTTTGCTTGTGTGATAAATGATGCCATCTGGGTACGAATAAAGAGATGTAGTTTCACCAAAATGTTTTTCCCATTCAACACAATCTGAAGTGACAGACAGATGATTGGATTGCTCGGGTTATAAAATGTGAGAAACAATCTTTATGAACAGCAGCCATGTTTCCGTCGATGTTAAAACTGCACAAATTGGGATGATGAAAATATATCAGTTTAATGGCAACATGGCAATTTTCAAAAGAAAAAACTTACAATTTTTGATCAAAAGTTTGAACACTAGGATGAGGTGGAGTTTTTTAGTGCAATTTCTCAAACACAGTAACAGAAATGCTTTACACGAGATCAACAACCGGAAGTTACTACTGCTGGAAATGACGAAGAAGATGACAGGAAATAGAAGGAAGATGACGATGCAGATTGCTTACTGACTTAATGCATGAGCAAACTTATTCAAGTGTCATTTTAATTGCGTTTCTTCTTTAACAGAAACATTGCAATCAGAAAAAAGTGTAGTTTTGTTTCAACATTAGCCGAGTACAGATGAAGTTTTACACATATTTGTAACGGAAATGCACTGCAAAAATGGGCACATCACAAATCAGTTATGGCAAAATATGGAAGCCTAAATCATCACATAATTATGATTTTTTTTTATATGCTTTAAGATTAGAATATTTGAAAGCAACATTTAGGGTTTTTTTCTGCAAGGCAGAAAATAAATACTCTCGGTCAAGTCAGCACTTTGCCATTAAATAAACACAGAATTTTTTGCCTCCTACCACTTATGCAAACAAAATATTTTGTATTCATGCATTTAAATCAATGTGTAACAGCTTATTTTTGTCTCTACTTTTGTTTCTACTACTGATAACTGAATTCTGTAATATTTCTGGGAACATGACTGAACACTCTTCTCCCATATATTTGGCTTCTGATCTCCAGTTGCCGATTCCAATGAAGCATGACAAACTGAGAAACTGCTGACTATGTATTTTTATCATAAAATTCCACTTTCTCACAGCAGATTATGAAAAGAGTTTAGAAAGTGACTTTAAGTCATCACTTGCCGGAGCGTGTTTGAAGCATCCAGCTGACACAACCCACAAAAAATAATAATAATTGATAGAATCTTTTAGCTTGGGCACGTAGTTATTTCTCCTTTTTTATTTTGCAGACTACAAATAAAACTTCTATATGATGTCAGTCTCATTTCTAGCGTCACATCCAGACTACTTCAATATATTTCACTTACTGCTGTCAAGCCAATAAGGATTTTTTTTTGTAAGCATGTTATTAATGTGAAGGAATTGCTAAATGCTGCCATGATTGATGACATTATGCTTAAAACCAACAAAGCTTTTGGGCCAGAGTACAGACTTATCACGTGGAAGAAAAACAGAGATAAACAGTAAGAGCAAAGGGTGAGCCCCGCTGGCTGCGGCTACCCATAACTTATTTCCTGTGTTTGCTAAAACATGGATCTTAATAAAAGTGAAGTATTAGGTTTAATTTAGGTTTGTTTTTACATCCTAAAGGGCTTTCCCTTCTGTCACGTCTAACAAATCTCGAATGTGCTTACAGTAAATCATTGTGAAAGCAAAAAAGAAGTATTTCCCAGAATTTCACCCCTATTTCTATATTTAAAAAAACAGCATTTTTTCTCCCTAAAAACTATATGAAGAGTTTGATGTGCAAAGCAGCAAACCAGAGGCTTACTAGCCCCCAGCCATAAAAACCACAAGAACATTGACCAGATAGAGAAAAAATAAACTATAAATTTAAAAAAGGAAGCTTTTTGCATCCTTCAGGACAGCATAAGAAAATTGCCCATGGAAAGAGTCTATCTTTGCTTGGACATGACAATGTTATATAAAAATAAAATGTTAAAAAATGTTAAACCTGCAAGAGTTGTTAGAAGTTCAGAACCTTTGAAGTGTAGTTTTGGCTAAGAAATTTACTAGCTCTTGTAAAAAATACAGTGATCTTAGTTGCCGATGATAATTTGGCAGGTTGGACCGACAGGAAGCTCAAACTAAACCTGATTTTTACAATTGTTAAACAAATGTTACAGCTGCTTGTTAAAATATATTTTTGTTACACTTCAATCTGATGTCAGAAGCTTATAATTAATTTAAATGAAACACTTATAGAGAGTCCACAAAAATAAGCCTTGGAGGTGGTGCACCACCAATTATCTTCCTGTCTGAAACGTGGTGAGGATCATAAACGTAAAGAGTCCAAGTATAATGTAAAAGAGGTGGTGGCCATGTTTAACCCAGTTAACTGAAGGGTCGGCAATTATTTAATTGCAAGAAGGAACATTGTCAGTTCAAAAGCCCTGTTGCTATTAAATTGTTGAATGAATAGTTTTAATCTATTATTTTGGTTATTGAACCATCAAATTGGTACAAAGTGATGTTATATTTATGTTTAAAGTATTTCATGAAGCCCTGATGATTCATGGAACTTATTTGAAAATTACTTTCTTTCGAAATATGGGACTGTGCATGTTGACATTAGCGTTAGCATCTGCGCTGCTGCAACATGTTTAGCATTGAGATGCTATCTTAGGCTTGAACAGCTTTGCTGATAGGCTAACTGCTTCTAGCACAACTTGAACACAGCAATGGTCTTTTCCAGCGTCCAATCAGATCATTCTTTGAAGCAAAAATTAACTCTCACTGGGTAAAGAGAGATGGCTTCATCATCCATCATTGTTTGTGGGTGTCGCTTGTCCGTCAAAGTTATGGGTGTACCAGGAACATACAAATACAAAGGTTCCAGCTGGGGACTTTCGTATGAAAAACAAACTAAAGGGATTAGTAGCATTAAAATGTCTATAATAAGTGTAATTATTATATGTAATTAATTACAGAGATTAAAGTCCGGGGCCATATTTCTGAATGTCTTTCAGTACATGCTATATGTAGAAATGCCACTGGAAGCACGCTGCCTCCTTCCTACCTTCCAGTTTGAATGTGACGTCGGCTTAAAGGTTTCTAAAATAGGGTTTTTATAAACCGCCGTGACCTTTTTGACAGCAGAGTAGCTTTAAGTAGGTAAAAGTTTGCTTTGTTTTTGGCTGTTCTCACACTAACCATTAGTTCTTAGCCTTCTGCCTGAACTTCACATCAAAACACCCCTTTAATATCGCTTTAAATTCCACCAGATATATTTTTTACAACAGCCTGCATGTCTTTTCAACCCTTATCAGAACAACACACAATCTCCTAGAAGCGAAATCGTCTATCATCTACTCACATTACCACCAGTATACTTAATATTGCATTTGGCATGGGCCTGAGCTTGACATGCAGGGAGAAACAGCATTCTTTCTCTGCATTTGGAACATTTCAGTGTTTTTCAGCGAAGCCTCTGCTTTTGTTCCAGGCTTTCCTTTTTCAATAATAAATAATGCATCTGGTTCATTAGTTTGCTCACTCCAAGGTGGACGGGGAAACTCTGTTTCACCTCCAGGTCATAAATCAAGAAGAAATAGCTGTCACGAATAGGAACTCTGGGTTAAAACAGGCCTTTACCAGCTCATATTGTTGGAACTCATTGTTTTTTTGTTTTGTTTTGTTTTTATCTGTTTGTTTTCTTTTTAACCTCTCTGTCCTCACAGGCACGCTGATGTATGCTAATGCTCCGATGTGTAACGAGTAGACGCGCGCGATATTTGGCAAGGGTTTAGCTGTCACTTGAAATCCAAGCTTTACATTATCAAAGGATGGTAAGACCAGTTTGCCAAAGTTTTCCCATAAAGTGTTTGCTGACACTGGAAACAGGGTTGGATTTAGGACGTCTGGATGCAAGAGTTCATATCTTTAGTATGTTTGTCCTTTCGATTAATAAAGGTGTGTTTCTCTGGGTTGCTTCCTGTCAAGGATTTGTTTTGTGAAGTTGAAGGACAAAATCTCCAGGCAGATGGTTTGCATCTTTTGACTGAATTACCTAAACACAAAAGGTTGCACTTAAAAAAAATGTACCAATAGCAAACTAATCAGATTATCTGAATTGTTCTCATTATATTTGAGGTGGTAATGAATTTCTATAAGGCAAAATTAAAAATGAAATACCCTTAAAGAGGCAGTATCATGTAAAATCAACTTTTTTTTTTAGCTTAACATCATTTAATGTTTTTCTCTTATCAAAAACATATCTGGAATGTTGCCTTGTTGTTTTTTTTTTGTTGTTTTTTTTTTTTATCTCCCGTGGCAACCATTCAGCTGTGCAAAACCCCTGAGTGGACTTAGCACCACCTTCGAGGTGCTAGCTCCTCCTCTTTCAGAAAGAGCAGGAGCTTCTTAAAGAGACAGAGGCCCAATTTCAAGTCATTGAAGGTCAAATTTAAGTAATATTGTATATATTTATATAGCATTTTCATAATAACTGAAGGTAATATAGTATATTGATTATGCTATAAGATGATTCTGTGTAGCTGGAAAACACATCAACAGCCATGACATCCATGAAAGTCTATGCTACTCTGGAGGAGCTGCAAAAATCTAATCTAATCAATTGTCTTTATAGAAAGCTGGGCACTGATTAGATTGTTAGCTTAATTTTTCACAGCTTCACCTGTGCTTCTAACATCAAATATAACTCCAATACAATATTGATTATGTTATAAACTGCACTTATTAAATGCAAACTTTAAAGCCCCAAACAATTTGGGAAACATTTTTATCATTTCCAAAAGCTTCGGCTTCCAACGGCATGAGTGCGTCAAACTCTCTTTTGACTAAATCGATACGTCTGCCTTTTTTTGCTCCGGTGTGTAAATAAAGCAGGCATCCAGCAATAAATTAACCAGACAGCATGTATTAGATTTAATAAAGCTGTTCTACGGAGTTACTTCATTCAGCCAGAGTGAGCCTGGCTCAGCATGTGCTCGCAGTGATAATTAACGGAGGCAGTCTGGTCACATTGCTCCACATGATTAGATCTGAAGCTAATTAATCATTTCTGAGGAAAAAAAAATCACAGCATTATGAGCGACGTGACTGCCAGGATAAACAAACAGATGTATGTATGGAGATATGTGTGTGTCTGTGTGTGTAGGTGTGTGTGCGTGTGTGTGCGTGCGTGTGTGTGTTGGTCCGTGTTGAGGCGCCTGATGCCTCTCCGGGTCCAGTTGGGTGGCAGTGGCCCAGGGAGTTTTGCTGTCATTATGAGCACAGCGGGCCAGCTCAGCATCACTCCATCCAAGACACACACACACATACCAACACACACAAAAAAATCCCCTTCATGAGAAATGGTGGGAGCGTGCTGGAGAAGGAGCCAGCTGGTGACATAGACACTCTCTCCAGTCTGAGCACGTCGCTGTTGGGAAGAAGTATGAGATGAGAGCCGCGTGTTTGACCAAATGTCTCCCAAACTACAGCAGGAGCGGTTTGAAGGTAAAGTGAGAATCCATCATGGTGATTAACAAGACAAGCAAATATTGGCTTACGTCATTTTTTGCCAAATGTGATTTTTTTTTTTTTAGTTTTTTTAGTCTAAAACATGTTTTGGAAAGAAAAGGTGGTGATTCTTTTTTTTTTTGTCAAAACCACTTTTGTTAAAAAATGACTGACACTGTTTTAGGAAGGTGATGGTATGAATCCTTTATTTGTGGCTCTAGAATTGTTTTTTATTGTAGTGATCTGTACAGGCTCATTAAGAAACAAAAATTCTATATAATAAATATCAACGTACATTTTCACTTATTGCAGGATTTTAGATCCAAACTTTAAGATAAAGAAACTGGAAAGATTTTTTTTTTTTTGCTTGGTTTGAAACCTATTAAGATTTTGAAGGGGAAGGTTGCAAAAAACAAGACATCTTACTTTACTGTAGGCAAGTGCAACTATAGCGTGTACAATAAAAATCTGAGAAGTAAGATAAACGTTTGTAGTCTGTAAACTTCACTTTGTTTTCCACATTTAGGGTGCATTCACACCAATCCTGTTTAGTCCACTTTAATCAAACTCTGGTTCGTTTGCCTAGAAAGTCTGGTGCATTTAGGGAGATGTGGATGCACAAGTGGACCAACATAGTGGACTCTGGTTTGCCTACAGACCTGGGCAAGAAATTATATTGACGTTTGTGTTAAAACATAGAAAAATCCAGTGAATATGAATATTTTTACAATATCTTTGAGCACACCTGATTGGATGATCAATATCAGATGAAAACTGATTTTCTATAACACATTTGTGTCCAATGCAACCAGTTCCAAGTCAAATTTTTAGTAATCTACCATCATGTAAAAATTAAAGTTGTAAAAACTAATCATTCATCAAGAGGAGATACTGTACAGTTCAGGGATTGCTGTATTTGGCAGCAGTTGCTCGATATGAAACATAACCGCGTCTGTCATCACCTCTCCCCGTCAAGCGCCCCCAATAGTTTACTTTCCATTTCTTCTTTATTTTTTTATGTTATTGCCAAACTGTGCTGCTGAAGGTTTAAACATTTTAAAGTTGGCTCCTTTTATTCCTCACCTGGACTCCAGATGTGCACAACAGGCTGTGGGAAGAATCAGAGAAAAATATGATTAATAACTCAGAAGAGCATTTCCTCTTTTATTTCAAGTTGGTTTAAAAAATACACACGTGTTCCAAGTCTCGAATTACTCCCAACAATCCAGCATGTTTTCTGACGGTGTTTTTTTTTTTCTTCACTTGCAGGTGGGAAACTTAGGTCTCACTCCTGAAAGTTCTGAATAAATTTGGGCAAATTTTGTCCCAATTTGGATTTTAAGTTGACAATTATTGAAAAAACAAATACTTTATTGCTTCTGAATATTACAGCCAAATTCAGACACACCTGCTTAATATCTTGTCACAAAGACTGATCAAATGAGACTCAGTTATGACGCTTCATCTTACTTATGCTGTGTGATCCAAACATCTGCTGTCTGCCTATGTGGTCGTTGCACTCCAAATAGGAGAAGACCAATATTTTATGTTGGCAGCTGTAGTTCACCATAGTCATAATTTGGCATAGTCTAAGTAAAATGCGCAGATACCTAATGGAAAGACAAATTACTTAAAGTTGGTTTAAGAAAAATCACATACACTGGAAAAAATAAGCCGGCGCTGGAATCAGATGGAAACTTTATGGTTTTCATCAGGTCTGATGAAGTTGTCATGAGAACATTGTTATGTAATGGTGTTCCCATGACAACATGAAAACAATGAAAATTTTCACTGTGTTGCCTAAATTTTAAGCTAGTTATGTAGAATGATTTTAATGTAAGAAAATGTTGATTCAATATAAAATGTAAACAGGTAATGAGATGTATTTTATAACACAATCAAGACAATGTGTTATAAACAATGCTTCTGTCAAACATTACAAGAAATTTTATTCTATTTAGCGTCTTGAAATTGGGTCTCTGTCTCTTTAAGAAGCTCCTCTGACGTCAGGAAGTCATCACAACGTGGCTCCTCTATTAACCTGTTAAATGTTTTTACCAGCGATGCAATGAGAAGTAGCTCGTATAATTAGCTCAGAGGGTGTTTGCTAATTGCTGCTGGCTAGTCTGAAGGAGCTGCTCTGTGAGGCTAAACCTCGGAAGCTTGGAAACTGCGACTTGGAGGAGGAGCTTCGTCCTCGAAGGAGGAGCTAGGTCCACCCTGGCGTTTTGCACAGCTGAATGGTTGCCAAGGGAGATTAAAGGATTTCTCAAACATGCATAAAGATTCTTAAATTATGTGAGTTAATCAACATTTAAATTGGGATAAATGAAGTATTTTTAAATTGAACTGTTGCTTGGAGTCTCAGTTAGATAATGAGTCAAACAAAACAAGGGCAGCAGGAAATTTGAGTCCAGTCACAGCTCATTTAGTTTTCCCAGAGACAAAACTAAAAGGGTTATGACAAATCAGGCTGTTGATCAGCTAAAGTAGAGAATGTGCAGCACATAATGCTGTGTTAATGCCTGGAAACAATGTGGCTGCAGAGTGAACAGGCGCTCACACGCACACGCATCACCTCGCGCAGCTGCCTCCCGTCGTCGCGGTGACCCCGCCGACAGCAGGGAAAACAGAATTTGTCAAATCAGAGCCGCTGCTGATGAGGAAAAACAAAGATCCATATCCCATACATCAGCCAGCAATTCAAAAAAAGAAAAAAAGAAGAAAAGAAAAAGAAAAACAGAACTGCCCTGGGAATAAAGGCAAAAACAGAGCAGCGGGGCGGCGTCGAACACTCGCATGCGTGCGCGGGAAAACTGCGAAATGGCCGAGCAGCGAAAACGCACGCCCACGCTGCACCCCTCCAGGTTCGCATGCAAAGGAATCAGAGGGTGTGGGGGGAAGCAGTCATTTCTCAGCTTTCATTCAGCTCGGCCCCAGTGTTGCCAGATTAGGTGGGTTTCCTCCCAATTGGGTTGCTTTGGAGCACGTTTGGCTGTAAAAAGACAGTTTTGGGTGGGTTATTATAATTTGGGCTGCTTTTCTGCAACATTTGGTGGGTTTTTAGAAAGGTTTCATAGAAGATTCTTTGGAAATTGTTGGAATTGGTCGTTGCACTCCAAATAGGAGTGCAACGACCAATTCCAACAATTGGAATTGATTGGAATTGATGGCTGATAGATGATGAGCAGCTAATGACTATATCTGGCACAATTAACATGAATTTTATTGGAGGTTGAGATTTGGTTCCGGTTTTTCTGGAGTTGGGGTTTTTACATTGTTTTTGTGTTGGAAACTGTCTGTCAGACCTGGCAACCCAGCTCGACTCGCTCACCGTGTGTACATCAGCGAGTATGCGAGTCAGATTCCCTTCTCACAATAAGACACAGAATGCAACGACAAATAAGAGTCTGATTAGTTCCTTCCTTCCTCGGCAGCACAAAGCCCAACCTAATCCCTGAGCAAACCCACCGTCTGTGGGGAGGAGAGGGGGGGTCCAACCTGTGGAGTGTTTGCCTTCCTGAGGGGAAGAGGAGTGGATCAATGTGGAAAAGAAGGGGAACAGAGGTGGACTGAGGTAAAAGAAGATTGATGATCGAATTGGGGGCAGGGGGTGGGCGACGATTGGAGAGGAAGGGTTGGGGGGACGGGGGGGAACAGAGCAAAGATGGAGGAGTCTGAGAAGAGCAGGTGGGGATAAACGGGTGAAACGGCGTCGCTCGCACTGACCTCCCCCGGAAACGGGAACTGCCTCTTGATGGATGCACGGCCCTGTTTGCCGGGGCTAATACTGTCTGCTCAAACAGTGTGTGGGGCGCGGGGCGTGTCCGGGTGTTTGCAGAAGCGTTTTTAGGCGTCCATGCGAGACTGTAGGCAAACAAGACCGGAGAGCATCTGTTTCCGACCGCGTGATCCGTCCCCCCGGCTTCGCTCGAATTCGTCCGAGCGAACCGGTTTCAGTTTGATGGATGACTCTGGACTCTGCAAGGTGATCGTTTGTGTGGAGAGTCGCTGCCTTCGAATATTGCCAGCAGTGTTTACAAGACATAAACACACACTTGTCTCCATTCAGCTGAAACCAGCTGTTTACATACACTGTAAAAAGGGAACCTTTTTTTTACTGCCTGGAATTAGGTAATATTTGCTCATTTGTCTATCATTTATAGCAGACAGTTTCCATACATTTCCTTCATTTTTGGTAGAAATAAATTATATGACTTGGGTTAAATAATGCCGGCACCCCACACTCTACAGTTGGGATGATGCATTCAAGTTTGCAAGACTCCACCAATGTTAAGGATGGTCATTATGCCCATAAACTTCAATTTCGGTTTCATCACACAAGAGGTATATCTCTAGAAACTAGAGATGCACCGACCAACTTTTTTTACTTCTGATACCAATAGCTGAGGTTTAGCAACGGCCGATTCCGATAAAGAGAAGCAGTGCTAGACTGACTTAAAGCTTTTACTACCAATTTATCTGATAACGCTCCACCAGTACAGAATACTTAAATACCCCAACAACTTCACAAGGTTACGTAATACTGCCCCTTTACATATTAATTTAATTAATTAAAAAACATATAAAAAAAATAAAAAAATACTAAATAAGATTTTAAACTTATTTTTAGCACCATTGCGGTTGCCAGGTCCTTCAAAAGATACAGTCTCTGAATTTGGACAAACCCACTGATTTCATCAAATCAATCGAGGTGAAAATCAGGAAACTTGACATTAAATTACAGTGTGAAACTCCATGCAAACAAGTTATCCTAACAAGATAAAATAGTTTCTCAGTATTTTGAGCCTTCTTCATCGCTTTTGACGTGTCATTAGAAAAAACAAATATTGCTCATACCATCTCTTCCCTCCAAAACGTTTACATTTCTTGGATTTATCAATTGAAACCACAGTTGCACTATATTTTTTCCTCATCTTTAAACTGTGAGTTTAAAATGGTTTGTTTTGGGTGTAGGATTTTTACCATCTGTAAAGTTATTTGACGTTCTTTCATTCCTCTCCTTTGAATAGAGCGTACAAAGAATACTCTGGGACAGCGTGCGCCCCCAGGCACTGCGTGCCTTCTTCTTCTTCTTCTCTTTCTCTGTGTGTGTGTGCGCCTCTCTGTAGCTGCCAACCATTAAAAAAGAATCATGATCTTTACTAGCATCCTACTGCGCTTCAATGTGTCCTCTGTGGTTTGACATGTTTGTAAGGGATCACTAGGCTCACGCCATACGTGTGACTGTTTTTATGAGTTACTGGGTGGGTGTGTGAGTGTGTGTGTGTGCGTACGTGTGCAGGGCGGTCAGTCGTTAGAGGAAATGAATAGTTGCCACCATCGTTCATAGTTCCCTAATGAGGGGACTGGGCCCTCACTTTTCCTCGTGTCTTCTTATTTTATGTGTTCTGTGTGGCCAGGTCCCCCTCTCATCTCGTGTCCTCAGAACACCCAGGGGCCTCATTACCCTACCGTCGATGTTTATTTGGAGGGAAGAAGAAAAGAAGAGACGGAGGATCAAAGAAAGAGTCTGTGATCGACTGCTTCCCGTCACATAGCTTTCCACAAGGCCAAGTTTCCTCTCGGCATCTGGGTGAAAATAATTTCTTTTTTTTTTCTTTTTTTAAACTATCCAGAGTCTGAGGCGGTGAGCCGTTGATGACATTCACTTGATCACCCCCAGATTGCTGCTTCTGTGTCATCTAATCCTTTCTGAGGATTATTGTTTTGCTATTTTGGGGAGACCCGGCTTCGGTCCTTCACTTTGAAGAGAGATGATGTCATGGCTCAAAGCAGAACCCCCTGTTGTAATTAGAAATGAGCTGCCTGTGATCACGTTACGGGATTATGTTGTTTCCCAGGAACAGAGTTTGAATAGAGTCGGAGTGGAGCGGAGGGCGGGGCGGGGTGGGCAGGGGGACAAGAAAAATAGACTAGATGGAAGCATATCTAGCAGCAGAGGCTCCTTTCAACCCAATGCATTTGGATATTTATGAATTACAGTTTAAAATCGATCGTCACATCAGTTTAAGAAGTCCGCAATTACTTTTTGCCGATTATAAAATAAAATATGGAGTCCATAAAATGGAAGTCATTGCAAGCTCTCTGTAATTTCTTTTCAATTGCATTTTGTGCTTCACCTAATCAGTCCAGGTGCTCCGCAGGTCTGTGTGTTTGGTTCTTTGGGTTTTTGTCAACCAGCAGCTTGTGAGGGGCTCAGATTTCAGCTTTAGATGTACAAAGATGACTCCACGTCCTTCAACTTGCTATCTTATGTAGCTTGAACAAATTGCAGACAACACTGCTCCAACTGCTATTTGTTAAGAAAATCAAAACCTAATTTAGTCAAATTTTTCTTCCACCTTTTGAACACAATAATAGGCTACTACGTGTTGGTTTATCATATACATTTAAAAAAACAAATTAATTGAAATGAGGTTATGTGTAAAACAATTACATTTCCATCATTACGCAAATTTTGAGAGCATTTCTAAAACTGCGTAAAATAAAGAAAGGGAAGAAAATACAAATGAGGAATGTTTAATTTCATCCAATGTTGATGCTACGTATGGCTGTAATAAACATTAAGTGGAAGTTGCTACTGGCATGAAACACACATCTCAAAAGTGGACAGAGGGTTTCGGGAATGCGGGAAAGTTGTAACTGTTCTGTCGTGTCAACTAGTACAGATGATGCAAATGCAATATTAATGTACGCCAGAAGTGGAAACAGCTGTGAAATATTCACTATGTCAGAATTTATTTGGCAAAGGTGTTTCCTTTTTCTTTTTGGTGTATTAACTCTTTTGGAAAAGCCAAAAAACGCCTCAAGCGAGCATTTAAAGTAACAATACTTCAAAATGTGGATAGAAGAAGATCTGTTTCAGAACAGACTTCACAGTTAACTTAGTTAACTTCCTACCAAGTTAAGCCATTAGTATAAAGTTAGCCTGGCAATGGCTAAATTCCTACCAAACTGGCCATTGGTAAGAATATTTAATGTCTGATCTAAACCAAAGGATAGTGTCTGTGTCATATATTATATAATCAAGAGCATCTACCAACTACTTTTGGTTGCCAAAAAGTTTAAAAATGGAAGACCAATCTCAAAAATTCTTTATTAAACAGTAAAATGTTCTAGAAGAAGCATATAAACTTTAAACTTTGGAAACTTTAAACAAAACTACCAGACTTTTGTTTGCCTTCAGCATATGGGCAATAGACAAAAAAGAAGAGAAAATAGAAAATGTGTCTTTAGGGATCTGAAGCTTAGTGAAAATCAACATTACACTGAACTCCACAAAGGAAGAGAACAGCTTATGAAGATAGAAATCATGTTTTTTTTTTTTTTTTTGGTCTGCGTTTCCTCAGTTGCTAATGTAATAACGAGGCTGTAGGCAGTAAACTGAGGAGGTAGCCCATAAGTGCAGGAATGCCTTCAGAGAAGTCTGCATGAAGCATTATAGAAACCAGAGCAAAGTCCCTGGCCGGCTGTAAAAGACCTCCAGGAGGAGTTTCTAGACTCTGGAGAGAAACAGTGCGGCTCTAATATGCAGTGACACCTGTACAAATATGACAGTCATGGGAAAGTCATCAGAAGAAACCCCTTCCTGCATCCTCACCGCAAAACAGAAAAGAAAATCCATCCGGCTGCAGCGAACAAATGTACACTTAGAGGTAGACGGGTACCGAATTTCATGAAAACCTCCCCACCGCCGCCACCACCCCAGCTTCACCTGCTAAGCATGTCAGTGTATAAATCAAGCTACGAGCTTATGTTGCAAGGGATGACATGGGAAACATTTCACTTGTTGGGGGAGAGCGGGTTCAAAAGGAATGGCTGTGAATTGGGCAAGTAAACTGCACACTGTCCATAAATATGCCGAGGATGAAAAGAGGATTGGCTCAACAGCTGGATAATGATCCTAAAGTCAACTGAAAATCCACAATAGGCTACTTCCAGAGGCTTTAGCCCGGGGCTAAGTTGGGGTCCCGCCGGCTCCTCTAAGACCCCGAACATCACCAAAAATCTCTGAAGATACCAAAAGCATCTCTCTTTCTGCCTTTTTCCCCCCTTTATTGTCAGAAAGCATGAATAAAGACTTAAAGCAGGAACTGGAAGACTTGGACGCTGTAAAAAGCATTTTATAGGCTGGAGATTCTTGTTAAATCAGTGAGTGCTGACTTCTCAGGGTGTGTAAACTTTTTGCACCTGGTTAGTATTTTATTGCGTTGGATCGTGAAGAGGAATTATAAACTTTATCAGGGTTAGCAATTTAATCACAGGAATAAAGGTACAGAGACGTTTGAATCAAGGTTATACAAACATAACCCAGGGTGGGAATTCAACTTTTGGGCGGCGCAGTAGCAAAATTGTTGCCTAGGAGCAAAAAGTCATGGGTTTGAATACCAGCCTGAAGTCTTTCTGGATGGAGTTTGCATTTTCTTCCCATTCTTACTGGGTATTTTTACTTCCTCCTGCAGTCTTAAAACACGACTTTTAGGTTAAATGGTCTCTCTAAATTGTCCTTAGGATTTGCTGAGTGTCCTTGTGTACATGGTTATTTGTCGTGTTATGGGCTGATGACCTGCTTTGGGTTTATTCACCTCACCCTGAATATAATAACAGATGGAGCTAAATACAGGTGGATACTGCAAGAAAACAACCTGAAACTGTGATAGAGCTCCAATTAAATGGCTTAGATTTAAAAAAGTCTAGATCTAATAAAAATGAGAATCTCTGGCTTGAAGACTTGAATTAGAGACTCTACATCACCTCTGGCTGACCTGGAACTATTTTTAAAAGAAGAACAACCAAATATTTTAGCTTTAAGGGTTCAGGAGTTTTGGGTCATACATGAAGGATGTTTCCACACCTGATAGTGAGGTAGACTCATTTGTTACAATTCCAACTGGTGTGGTTCTGTTTCATTCTGCACTGTGTCAAACAAACCAAAGTCTTTGAAAAACCTTTTCCATTCCTCGCCTGTGGTGGCACTACACCAAAAACCACAGACATAAATGACATGAAAACCTCTAAAGAAGAGACTGAGAGCAACTTTTTTTCTTCACCAAATGTTATCAAAAATGGAGTGGCGTCAGATTCTAGTGGTTATTGGATTTCTCTTTCGTCCACAAGCTGTTTCTCCCATTAGCACCAAACTCTTGCATTTGCTTACTTGTATTTACCCAGAATGCCCTGGTCTGCAGTCCGCTTCATGCTTTCGGAGCGGTATCCGGTACGTTTGGCGTTCACATACGCATTCGAACCGTACTAGAGTTCCCTTTAACTGAACCGAGACCAAGGTTTGTAGGTGGACCGGAGCTCGATTGTTCAGGTCTGCATCAGAGTTTGATTACGCGTTCACACCTCCCCAACTTTCTGGGCAAACAAATTAGAGGTCAAAGAAAGTTCGAAAGTATTGACTGAGAATAGCTGGACATAAATTCACATCGTTTTTATTTACCAAACAATGTTTAGCAACAACATCTGCATGCAGTTTAAATTGTGAATCATTTTCCTTTTACTTCACAGCTATCCAGTGCTTACTGTTGTTCACCCCCACTAAACTATATAAAGAACAACTTTGGGAGAATAACTCCCAGCATGCAGCTTTGTGTTCACCGACAGACTGAATATCAACTAAATGTATTCAGAGAATATTGTTGTGGTGTTAACAACTGTCTGGAGTGTACATGAAATGCCAAAAAACCCACAGGACACTCATTAAGGTCCACGCTCACAATGCTGCAGCTGACAAAGGAGAGCAAAGTGACATTACCAGAGAGTCAGCTATCGATTTTCATGATTCGTTTTTTTTTTCTTCCATTTCTCGCAGATGAAAGCCTTGTGTTTGTGTGTTTGTGAAGTCAACCAGATTTAATGGGAACATTTGCATTTCAATAGCAAGTCATACACACAGAGGCAGATACAAAAATATTTAAAACATCTGATAAATAATGTACCCTTTATACAATCTGGGTCTTAGGGTTGTTGGAAATGTCTCGTGGCAGTTATTTCCAATTCTAATGCAGTCGGGTCAATGAACTGTAACAATTCTCGGCATATGAATCGCTTTTTTATTCTCTAACATTTTTACAGCGTTTATAAAGGTATGTACATATTTAAGATGTCATGCCATCTGTTGTAGCTGAAATCGTCTTTATTTACTCGCATTTCTTTATTTGCTGGCATCACTGCACCACTAAAAAACTGAAAAATAGAGGGTGTTTTTCTCACACTGAAAACTTTAGAAAAATCCTACCTTTACTTTGAGTAGAAGAAATACCCATCATAAAATCGATGGTTCCACACCTACTGTCAATGCTACATTTAACCTCTTTTCATTGACAGCTTCTTGTTTTCGATAACATTTGTTATTGTTTTTGATAACACTGGCACTTAGAGACAGCGGGAACTATTGACCAATCCTCCTTGCAAAATCTCTTCAGATAATCCAGAGTTCTGGTTCCTCCATAATCTGTTCTCCACAGAGAGGAGAGGAGGCAGGAAGTTTCCTGTAGGACTTGGTGCTTAACATTTGACTTTTGACCCTTTTCCACTAGCATCTAGCAACTCCACTACGCTGACTGGTAGAAACGTTGCTACAGGGATAACAGAGGACCCATGTTGTCATCACTTCCTGAAGGCAGAGTTTCAGAAAGAGCTGGAGTCCCAATTTCAAGACCTGAATAAAGTTACCCCCCAAACCACCTTCTTCAAATCTAACAAAATTGGTGTCAAATGTTTGTGCAGGAAAAAACAATTATTTGTACCGCTATCACTTTAAAAATACTAAATGTTTCCAAAGGTCATGAAAGGTCAACCAGCCCCCTACTCCCACCTTCTTCAAATAACACAAGATTGGTACCAGTCTACTTGACTTTGTGTAGCAAAAAAATTGTTTGCACTGCTTTTGCTTTGAAGATATGAATGAAAGTTTAAAGGTCAAAAGGTCAACTAGCCACCCCACTATTGCCACCTGTCCTGTAAAATTCAGAATCGTCCCGTATTTGGCTGATAAATGTTGCATCTCGTATTGAACCGATACGGGACGTGATTTGTTGTACATTTCTATAAATGTCCGATAGACACTTCTATCACACACATATCAACACTAAGTGTTGATATGTATGACCAAAATAAAACACAGGAAATATTAAGGTCAGCTAAATTGTCGTGGCGGGAGATACTTACAAGTTCCTGTAATTTAAAAGGAACAGGTCTGAAAAAAACTGTCTGCTACACTCAAGAGAGAGATTGCTTTGATGCATCAAAGAGTGATGTCATCACTACCATTGAAACTGAACATTCTAATAGAGCATTCACACCAAACACGTTTTGAGTCAGGTGAGTCTGTTTTACATTCAAAGTCTATGTGGCGCGTCCAACGCTGTTCTAGACGCTCAAAACGTGCTGCAACGGCCCTCGACGTGCCTCCTGTTTGTATTTCCTTTTAACACATGTAAAACACTTTGAATTGCCTTATTGCTGAAAATGTGCTATATAAATAAAATGACCTTACCCTTACCTTACCTCCACATAGACTTTGAATGTAAATTCAGTTTTTGAATCTCCTCCTGCTGTGATTTGACTTCAGCCTGATATGCAATCCTTCGGTCTCTTTCCTCATGGAGTTCAAAAATCTTACTCTGCACTTCTGTTTTAAGATCGTCTACCTGCTTTGTGAGATCTTTGAGGTGTTGACTCGTCTCTTTCACGTCTTCCACTAAGGGGGTGATCTTGAAGCCAGCAGAGGGAGTCGTTTTCTGCTCGACTTCCAATGATGTTGGACTCTCCAAGTCGCCGGAAGGACCTGATTCCCCCTGGACCTCTGCTGATTCATCTTCCGGGTTAATGGGGCTGTCGCTGTCATCTTCCAAAGGGAAAATGATAGCGTCGAAGTCGACTTGGATGTTGAGGTCCATCATGTCGACCCATGAAAGCTCAGCTGGAAAAGCTTCATGTTCACAAGTAATCTGTTGTTGCTTCATGTCGATATTCTGGTAAATTCTCACTTCTCTGAAAGGCGTGTAATATCTGGAATCGATATCCGGCTCTTTTCGATAAATTTCAAACGTGCTCTGAAGAGTGATCTGTCCTGATAGAACTGTGGAACAAATCTGAGAAAACGCTGCCTGTGAGCTACATTCAAGAGAGAGATTCCCTTGTGATATCATAGAGTGATGACATCACTGCTGATGTCATTGATACCATTGGAACTGAACATTCTATTGTAGCCTGACGTAAAAACATTTTGCTAGACAATGTCAAACATTGAGAAGTTTTAACTTTTGTTATCAAACATTATGAAGCCAAAAGAAGAAAAACCTCAGAAATACACAGGCTAGAGTTGCCACCGGTCCATAAAATACAGGATCAGGTAATTTCAAGGCATTAAATTACAAAGTCAAATTTATTTTATGTTGTATTTGATACATACAGCCTTTTTATAACAACTGAAGGAGGCAGTCACTTGACTGTTCTATAAAATGACACTGTATGCCCGGAAAATGTATATGTCCCCTTTAAAAGGGGACATTTAGATGTTTTTGGAGTTTGATGGATCATTATTAGGCAGGCTCAGACAATGTCAAAGTTGGTGGTGTACAGTGTGAGGATTTGTTGGCTGTTCGCCCCAATGTTTGTCTAAAACCTTCATGCAAAGAGAAAAACGCTGGATGTCCTTCCTCCCTCCCCTGTCTGACTGGCTGCTGTCCCTCTGCTTCTGTTTCAGACTGTAGGGTCTGTGTACATTACTGAAGCTGCTTTTTCTGGAAGTGCACATGTAGTCACTGGGCACTCATATCTGCACCCTGCTGCAGTGCAATGACAATAGATGTGGGGCTGTAAAAGCATCATCTGTTAATAAAACGGAGTGCCAGGTGACTGGTGAGCTATTGACTTAAGGCGTCCTCCAGCTTTGAGTGACCTCTTCCTTCGTCCGCTGCTCGGGCCACAGAAAGCTGCACTGTGTGGCCGATCGGTGTAACGCATGTCTTTCTGGCCAGGTTTTGCTCATTTCTCATAAACCAACAATGTGAACGTGCTCACCAACTTTTCAAACTTCTTAGTTGCCCCTGTAAGTAGGTTTTGGTTCAAATGATTAGCAAAGTTTATTCAAAACATCCTCTGGCAACAAAATCCCTAATCTCAGCTGCTCTAAGTGAGTTTCAAGAGAGTGTTTGCATTTCGCAAAAACAAAGAATCTGATGTCGTGCAGTTTTCTTCTCCTCCTAAAATCCAGTTTTTTGACGTGTCTGTTTTCCATGCCAGGCATTCTCCTGCTTCCAGCTCTTCAATCACAAACATCCCCAACCACAGAACGAGTCTTATCTAGCCAGTAACTTGTATTCCCCCAGAAGTGGATTGGCATGACAGAGTATTTTTCTGTTAAAATTTTACTTCTAGGTCCCTGGCAGTGGTTATGCTCCGGATGAAAGCCATTAATGATTTTACCAACAAACCCAATGACAACGCAATGCCAATCAAAACCTCCATGTCAAAGTAAATCCATATCATATCTAATGATAAGTACAGACCAGGGTGAGGAAAGTTCCAGCTGCTTAGTGACTGAATGCAAACACACTGCAGTGTAGAAATTGGTAGGAAGCAATTGCAAAGGTACGCATTTGCTATTTGAAAACCTTGTACTGTGGATCAATATGTAGTGAATCCCTACCTGAAAAATGTTGGGTTCAAAGTTATCAAGATTTAGTTTCAGAATATATTTTGATGTTAAAGTCTTGTTGGTTCAGCCTATTCATTTGCACTCCTTTCTTGCTTTTCCTCATCTTGCTCCATACGCTGCTGTATCAAAAAATTAGTTTTACGTGTCTGAACTTGTTTTATGAAACATAAAGCAAAACCTTACGTTAAAGTAGGTTTATCTCTTATAACCAGTCGCTGTATTGTATAGAGGATGTGTGCTGGAGTGAAAAATGTAAAATTTATAGTCTTAATGTCCGGGTCAAAGAATGGAGTCACAATAACCATTCAACATGCCAAGGTAAGCAAATCTTTGTCAGTGTAGATAGAGCTATTTAATGTCATTGTAATAAATGATATAATTGTTACTCGTGTAATTTCTGGGTGTTTCCTTAATGTTCACAAAAATTTTGATATAAAGTCAGTATCTTTTCTTTCCATTTCTAATTATGTCTGACTACTTGATTATGCAGTCTGAGCATCCCAAATAATAAAATAAATATTTTTTCCGACATAATTTAAATTTACATTGCTTGCTTATTTAACAGGGACAGAGCACATTAATTAAAGGTTGTTTTTCATAATCTTTGTTGATCTTTGACAGATATTCAAACAACAAACCAAATCAACAACATTTCGTAAAAGTACAAGAGACCAACATGAAAATTAAACAGCATATAAAACATGTCACCAGCTCAAAAGTAGGTAAGGCTTTCCTGCTATTGGAGCCACTCCAAACAGCAGGCTATTCCCCAGCATGTAGAACTGAGTAAATCTTCATCAGCATAGATGGAGTGCCTGCATGGCGATGCATGAACTTAAGTAACTTTAAAATAACATGATTGCTGTACCTCTTTTCATAATTTTTGCTGCTGTTGCCATGACTTAAACACCATGTGCTTTTTTATACATGTACAAAAATAACTGTATTCATCCTTAAACTTTAAGCCCAAAGAGTGGTGCAGACTAAGTGGACCTTCACCGATTAGTGAAAATGTACTTGTTCACAGATGTTTTTTCCTGAAGCACATCTAAAATATGTAAAAAAAAAAATGAGAATCTTAGATTACTATACCCAATGCTGCTTGCCTGGTGTTAGCAAAGCAGCCAATCCAGGACTGTCATTCATTATCCTTGGAGCTTATTGGCTGTCAGAGATCACAGAATGGAAATAAGAAAGACTGTTGACATTTGCTTAGCTGGACGCCAAACTATATGTTGAAATTTATCAGACATTTGGAGCATAATATACTTAAAAAACCTTTTTTTCGTACTTGTTTCCAGACCAGATCGGTCTGGAATCAGCATAAAATTTTAAAAAACTTGTGACAGTCCTTAGAACTCAACGCAAGATAAATGCTGGACTTCCTGTGATGTCCAGCATCAAGTCTTTCGTGTAAATCCTGGTCATGTGTGACACAGTTCCAACTCTGTCCCACATTATTATGGTTTTTTTCTGCTGACATCATTCTCCCTCAGGATTGGTTGGGGTGGGAAATAGATTTTGAATTACATGGTAAATACGTGGTAAAAGTTTGTGTGATGCAAAATACATGGTTAGCATTAGAGAATTACATAGTGGTTAGAGGTTACACCCTTAATTATTCATGGCTCAGGGTTTCCATTATGCCATATGAATATATCCCTAAAAAAAGAACGGGTCGGGGGGGTCGGGGGTTCTTTCTATGGACACTGCTGGGACTCAGAGATATTGGCAGAAATGTAATTATGCACTTCCTGATAAGACAGAGCTAAACTTCAAACATTCTCCATGCTGGTGTTGGAAGAGTGAGACTTACAAGCCTTATTATAAGAAAAATAAAAAATAAAAAAAGATTAATAATAATCCACAAATTATTATTGTGAAGCTTTAGTGGTCAAATTTGTTAGGATTACTCCATGGACAATTGGCATCAAGGTCTGGACAGTAAATTATTCCTGTATCTTGACTGGTGGTTTAGCACCTCCAATCTCCATTTGTTGTGAAATAACCCTCCACTGTGAACAGGATTTCTGGTTCAAAGATTAATCAAAAATCATTTTCAACAACTATTATACCGTCTTTGAGATTGGGGGATTTGTTTTTTTTTGTTTGGCTGGAGTCAAATTTGGTCCTAGCCTGATTTCAACTAGCCTGTTGTTTCAGCCTACAGGTCCAAATAATGTTGATTTAAAGTATAACTAAAGAGCAATACCTCTTGCATGTAAGATATTAACTGGATCTATTCTTATAACAGAACTTAACGGAACAAATCATAGACTATCCCTTTAAGTGTGTTGACATCCCCAGCAAGATGTCACCCTTGGACTCTTTTGAAGAAGTTAAACCCTAAATCTGTCCCTGTGTGTTTTGCTATGATATAAAACAGCGCTGTAAAAAAATAAATAAATAAAATAAAAAAAGTCATTTCAAAATACTGCAGTGTTGGTTGTTTCACATAAAATTTAATTGGGTAGGGAAATTGCCTGGTGTCCATGGGACATTTTGACAAGACAGTGTCAACTTGTCCCTCCCTTAATGACAGCAATTTGAAGAAATTCCCTGGTCCTGGCTCATCATTTACAGTGATTGCAGATGATGAAGAGTAGGATGGCATATTAGGGCAATTGTAGACAGAAGAAAACAAAAAGTACATTTCCACCCAAAACCCCTAGAAAATGTAAGAGGAAAAAAAGGACATTTCTGAGTTTCAAAAGTAAAGAAAATGCTTGAAACTTTTCAAAAAATTTAAGATTAATCTCAGATTTTTTTAGAAGGAAACATGTAGCTGTCTGAGTTTGAAAATTTGCTATGAAAAACTCAAATTTTGAGATTATTCTGATAAATTTCCTAGAAAAGACAAGACAATTTCTGTTTCAAATTTTTACATTTTTGACTTTTCAAATTTAGAAAATTTCCACGTCAGAAATGTTCAACATTTGAACCTCAGAAATTTCCTCGTTTTTCTAGAAACTTTCTGAGATTAACCTCTAAATTTGAGTTTTTTGTTTTTATACAACTATATTCTGTTGTAGAAAAGAACTAATAACGAGACGCAAAAAAGTAAAATTGACAAGTCCTTCTTCTGGCTCAAACCTTTTTAAAATATTTTGCATGAATTTGGATTTATAACCTGAATCGACCTCTTTAACGACAGAAGGGATTTCTATTCAAAGAGACATGCTTTCTTCCAGCTTTGATTCCTGCCCCTCTAAGGCTCACTACGATCAGCGAGGAACACAAGAACTCATTAAGATTGGAGCTGAAAAAGATTAAGTCTGACACTCGCCTTGAAAATCCTACACATCCGAACAACAACCCCCAGATCCCGGGCTGGGGAACCCACCAGAACTGGGGCAATAAAACGGAGAATTCACTCATTGAGTGACTTTGCTCTTCATTTCCTTTCAGGATTTGGCACAAACACTGGAGCTACAGCCCAAACGGCTAAGGAACATGTGTGTGAAGGTTTTGCGGGAGGAGTTTGGGGACGCTATCCTGCCGGAATCTTGTTCTCTGACTCGGCTTCTCAGCATCGGGGAGGAGGATGGAAGCAATTACCAGCGGCAGGAGCTGAGAGAGCGCCAGACCTCTGCACATCAATCAGTATTACTCATCCGCCTCTGCCCGAGTGCATGCGCTGAAGAGCGTGTTAAAGAGCACACCCTTGTGGTGACATCGCTCATAGCAGCCAGCCAAGTCTGAATGCCATCACAGCCACAATCTGCTGCCAGCTCTTTAAACTGGAAGCCCCTTTTTTCCCCCCTGCCTTTCTATATTAATCTTCCCCACCTAATTGCTACTTTTATTAACAGTGCAGAATAAAGTAAGAAAAAAAAAGAAAAAACCCTGTCCTGATTTAATTTCCATGGCTGAATGTGAAATGAGTCTGAAAAAGAGGCAAAGAGCCGCTCGTCATTTAGCTCATGTTGAACCGCAAAGCAGAGACAATTTAGGTTAATGTGGAATGAGCGGTAGAGAGAGGTTAGAGGAAAGCAGGGGGTAATTTGGTGTGGCAAATTGATGAGTCATCTTTTGTCCGTGGCCTGTGATTGACAAAAGACTGCGCGCCGCATTTGCATTAGAGCAGCCGGAGATAGTCTCGGCATAAATCCATCACCGTGTCGTTGGGTTTCACACATACACACACTCCGGGCTCGGGCTTTACATCCGTCCTCCGGCGCATGGTCCTCCTGTGTTTAGCCTAATTGCGGTTCCGCTAAAGCCCGACTGTGTCAGCTGTGACATTTTCACTGTCGGCGTGGCAACATTAGTTCTGCCGTCCCTTTATGTACGCATGGGGCGTTGCATATTAGCTAAACTGTCCTCTGGCTTTGAGCAAACAGAAAGACAAGAGATTAAGTGCAACAACAACAACAAAAAAATCCTATTATCTCCTCTGAATTTTGTATTGGAACTTGATTCAGTGCCTTTAAATTGGGCTGCCAAAAAAGGTGAGCGGTAACAATCATCCTCCAATGATTAGTTCCTGACTCATGGAGGATGGCGACCAAAGCCTCCTGCCTTTCACCTTTATGCATACTAAGCCAAACAAAAAGTGCATAAGTGAATGTTTATGCTGTGCATCTTTTGAGGTAGACTGGATTAAAGTCAGAGGCTGTTCATTGTGAGTTTGGTCCCTGCAGTGTGTGTGTTCATCATATTCAGGAACTTCAAGGCCAAACTGGAGGGGGAGATGAAAGGGAAAGGCAGGACACTCCATCCTGTGACAAATGACTGGGAGACATAACTCAGGCCTGGGGGTAAACAAAGAGGGCTGATTTTCCATGGGGTAAGAGGACGGAGGGTCTGGACGTGTTGTGAGTGATAGTAAATTGTCTCAACATCAAGGCTGCCGCTCTGTGGAAATCTGCTGGAATGTGGACCATTTCAAGATTCTTGATCTACAGTAACCATTGGTTGAATTTTATATTGTTGTACAGATATGTTGCAGTGTGACGTGACGAGCATAAGACCCCAGGCCCCCAACTCGTTGCTGGAGGGCCAAAAACTGCTAGCTGATGATGACTACCATTGGTTTTAGTTGTCAAGTTGTGAATATAACGCGCTAAATCTTAAACATGTGATCTTTGTATAAGATCAAAAGGGATGCAGTGCTTTGTTACCAATTGTCAACACTATGACAACTAGATGACAAGGTCAAGAAAATGTTTGGATTAAAACAAAATAGCGAGGCTAGCTTGACTTTGACAACCTTAATGTGTAAAAGTGCTGCAGAATTTGGTATGTTTTGGTTAAGTTTAAAACAAAAGGTGACCCACATGCCATCTCTGACAGATCATCAGTAGAGCAGCTGTTTAAATTAGATAATCAACCACCGCTGGTTCAGACGATCACATATTAATAGTGATCGCAAAACAAACATCAAGCCTGAAAACATGTTACTGTAACGGCCTGAATGTTATGTTCTTTGTGTGGGAAATGTTTGTTTGTCTTTTGGGAGAGATGTTCTGTGGGGCAGAAGCTCGGCTGTAGCTCCACAGCGAAGTTTTGGGTAAATAGGCAGAGCTTTGTATGACCAAGTGTTTAGGCACCCTGAATGGTTGGCATGAAAGATTCAAGGACTTCTCAAACATGCATGAAAGAATCAAAGCCACAAATGTTTTTCGTTGAGGAAATGACATCATGACATAATATAAATTTTTAAAAAGTCGCATTTCAAGTCCAACTGATTTCCTTCCAGGATTTCTGTACATGTTTACCATCTTACTTGAAACCCAGACTGTTCTCTATGCTTTAGATGTATCTTGTTTTCTTAGCATCAGTCACTTCTTTTAATCTATGAAGTTGCGGCTACTTGTTTTGTCCCCAGTTGGTCATCCATTCCTGAATAACTTCTATTCGCAAAACATTTAAATCTTCCCTTTACAGCCTCATTCTACCTTTCAGCTGTACTAAGTGCACTACAAGCACATCCCTTGAATATTCACTCCCACGATCAATGACTATGTAAACAGTAGTTTTGTTGTAAATGGACAAATTTTGGGTCACTGAGATGTTATTGCCCAGATCTATTTACTTGATAATTACAGGCTGAAAAAGCCCTATAAAACAGCATCACTGAGTGCCTTCTTGGTAAATTACCATTTTACATCCTCAGTGAATCAAACAGCTTTCTTGAATAGAAGGGATTGTTTATCTGTAGGACAGAAAATGCAGACATTATCCGCATTTCAACCAATGTTTCTTATGTGTGTATGAGATGATAAAAAAATAGATCTGAGACAAAATGTACTTCAAAATAATCAATATGGTGTATGAGACATGGACAGCATTAGGTGTGACTTCATTCATTCATGGATGAAGTCACACCTTCATTCATTCATTCATTCAATGACAGTTATTCTGACATGTTTAATGAGAAATCGTCTTTCACAAAGACACCTTTTCAACAAGCCTTCTGTTATGCACTGTACTTTTTAAAGACACAGGACAATGATCACATTTTCACTCTTTTTATGTTGCGATTCTTTTAACTTTACTGTCTTTCAAATCCAATTTTATTGCACAATCAAGTAGCTATGATATCTTCAGTTGTTACAAAAGTGCTGTACATATCAAATATGACTTCATATCTTAGCGCCTTGAATTTGGGCCTCTGTTTCTTTAAGAAACTCCTGCAATACAATTGATTGCCACGGAGACAGGACTCCAACTGGTGGACGGGGGTCATTTTGGGACAAGGAGTCACACTGATATCTTAGGATGTTTTCACACCTTATAGTCTGGTATACTTGATTCAAATGGGGACCACAATTGCACCATTTGTTAAATTTTCAGCTGCTACGGTTCTCTTTCACACTGCACTGTGTCAAACAAACCAAACCCTTTGAGCAACCTGTTCCCTCAATCACTTGTCGTGGCACAAGAACCACTGAAGTAAATGACTCAAAAATCTCTTAAGAAGACAATGAGTGAAACTTCCTTCTCCACAAAATGTTAACAAAAATTGAGATTTTGTGTTTTTTGGGGGGGTTTTGCCTTTGGCAAGAGACCATAAAGCATGTTTGCCTGTTAATGTTAGTCTTGTGGTGCAGTCCAACTTCCTGTTTTTGGAGTGGTCCCCGGTCTGGTTGGCGTTCACATATGCATTTAAACTGTGCTAGAGCGCAAGTCAACCAAACCGAGACCAAGGATTTAGGCAGATCAGAGTTTGCAGTTTTGGTCAGCATCAGAGTTTGACTGCACACTCACACCTCTTCAAATTAACCAATCAGGCAAACAAACTAGAGCTTGACTAAACAGGGCTGGTGGGAGTACAACCCTTACAGACGCCTTCCTGGTACCTGGACGTCAAGAACTGACTGACTGCTCTGCGTCTAAATACCACTGCATCTGAAGGAACTTACTGCTTCATCAATACTTTTTAGACAAGGGAAATGTAAATTTGTCTCATTTTAAGTTTGACATGTTAAATTAAAAATATATGTCTACCAGTTGGCTTTGACAGGAAGACTAAATAAAAGTGGTTCTGTTTAAAAACTGCTGTGGGAGGCAATTAGGTGTGATCTTAAAATGGCACCAAAGGCTAAAACACAGGATTATGTACATCTATTGTTAGTGTCCAAAAAAGGCAGGTCCTACTTGAGAAAAAACACTTAGACATTAACATCTTAAGTGCAGAGCTATCTTCAACTTGAGGAAAAAAGGAGGTTAAGGGAATGTGGAGAGGAGACAGGGGCTGCTGAACGGGCATATCCTCTGAAATTACCCGCCCGCACTCATACCCACAGACTCAGGCAGTACAGCCATCATTTCTAACCTGATTAGTGCCACAAGCAGCAATATCCTGTGGAGAAGGTATTCTGTTGCACCCATTAATGGCTTCAGAGACAAGAGGCAAAGCAAGGAGATTAAGAGCAACGTCTCTCTAAGAGAATCTTTGATGAAGGCCCTTTTCATATACATGCTATATCAAGGCCAGAATTGACATAATAGATATCAAATGGAATATTTTTTTCTGTGATGTAAATGATCTAATGTGGCAATTTGCATGTGCTTATTCTCAGTCTGGATCAGAGACATGATAACAAATGAGTGTGAGGAGGAGCAAGAGGGAGGATGAACAGATCTGACTCATGATGGGGTCTGGCAGTCCGGGGACAATTCAGAGCCACTGCATGTGCACTGTGAAATGTCAGGAAATGCATATGCATTAGTGATGAAGTCAATATATTCTTCACTGACCCTCAAATATTGACTTCTGGGAATACAAGGGAGGGACAGGGCACTGAAGACATCATTGGGTTTTAAAGCAGCAACAGGAATATAAATCAGTGAACACTGGACAGCTGATATACAAGGATTGTCCAAATGAAATTATTTAGAAGGGGTATTGTGGAGCATGTATTGTATCTCTTACAAACAGAAGCACATATTTACAGAAGCTATGAAATCTACCTACTGTTTGGCATCAAGTTAGTCTAAACATTTGAATTTTAGGCAATTTAGGATTAATTCTATTAACTTCACTTATATTACGCCAAATGTCATCCAAAGGCAATTTCAGCCCAGTTATACAAACAGATTAAAGTCAAGTACATATAATCCAATTGATTCTAGTTATTAAACAATGCAGTCATGTTTAGTTTATTATTTGAATAGGCTGAAAATGTTTAAGGAAATTTAGCAGATTGTATTAGGTACTACAATCTCTCCCGCTGGATGAGCTTGTAACAACAGTGGACTGTTGATTGCATTGAGCCATTGACTTTGCACAAATCCCTTCATTCTGATGAGCAAGCATGTAGCGACAGTGGAGAGGAAACCTCCCCTTTATCTTTGTGGTGTATTTGTCAGTGGTCATCTTCAAGATGCTGCTGTGGTGATGCTTCAGGAATAAAGTCAGCCATGACCAACTGGGGGTTTGAGAAGACTCAAGGATCCAGCAAGATTGAGCAGAAGTCGATGCACGAAGTCTGGCAGAGCAGAATCGAACACGGGGAGTTCAGTGGTTTGGTCTAAAAGATTCGGCAGATGGATAATGAGATGAATGTCATCTACTCTCAGATGACCGTCGCCTATTTTGACAGTCTTGTTCATTAGATCACCTCGTTCGTCTAACACACACCAACACACAGCATGAAAGCCCCTGTACTGGAGAGGTTAGCAGTCGCACTCTGTTAACTATAAGAGCTCACAAACTGATGTTGCTGCTAGTTATTAACTGGGAATATCCACTGTATCTTCTATTGTGTCTGAGGTCCGAGTGCTTTACGGCATAAACAGACACACCCACCAAATTCTGACTGAGCACACAGTAGCTTTGCATGCAGAGGAGAGGCGAAAGGTTTGCCAGATGGGATGTAACAAGAAGGGATGGGCAACAAGAGGCTGACAACAAAACAATGTGATTTTTGTCACTGTGAGAACCGATTTAGAAATTTCATCCTGACTGCTGGGCCCTTAACTCAGTCATTGTCCATTTGGAAGACCCAGTGGTCCCATGGCTTAAACTTTCTGTCTGATCTCTTAAGAGGCTGCCACAAAATGTTTCTTTCCCTTATGAAGTAATCTGTTTTGTGAAATGCACCTGTCCTTTCTGCAGCAGAACACCGTCATGGCATAATGGTTTCAAGCTTCTCTCTTTTCTCCCAAAATGCAACAGTCATCATTATGGTCAAGTACTTACATTTTTTGTTAAATGAGACCACAACCCATCTCCTGAAATGAAGGCCATTGTCTCTGAATGTATTTACAAAATGTAATCTGTATGTTGTTTTCAGAGTCACAACTTCCTCTCTAAACAGCCATTCACCCGACTTGTTTCACTATGGATAACGACAGTCTTTTCCCCAGCCTCAGCCAGCACCTGGACAAAGTTTGTTCCCCGGAAAACGGGGTGTTCTGGAGTTAACAGGTAGGACCAAAACATTTTCCCATTCTCTGGAACACAGAACCCAAATTAGGTGCTCAATATTTGGAATGGTGGCCAACATGGACCTAATGGTTTTGTTCACATCCTCCGCTCTCACTGCCAAACTACAGCTACAACCAAAACGGTGCAGAAAATCTATGTCATCGTTCACAACTCCTCCTCCTGTTCCCTGATTGGTTGAATTTCTACTGGGGAAATCAAGCTCAATGGGAGAAACCCCAGACGGAGCATGCAAGAGAGATGAGAATCGAGCGGAATTGCTTAGGAATTACTAACAAAATCAATCAGTGTGAGATTATCTTGCATATAAAAATACTGCAACACTAACATTCAATTTAAAATGACATTTTGATTTAATAAAAGTTGAATCTCTTAATTTTTTCCAATCTATGTTTATTTCACAAGTTTGTGCGACATTAAGTTGTGACAAAAAACATTAAATCAGTCTTGGCCTGTTTGTTTTATTTGATACAGACATTTGTTTGAAGCAAAACTCAACCTGAAAAAGTGTATGCCATGCCACAGAGGAGTCTCCATAAAATGAAATCCCACTGTTGTCAAAAAGTAATGCACATAATTCCCTAGCTTACCCACAACATAAAAAAAAAAACTTTCCCAGTTCCATGTATCACCAAAGTGACATTTTTGGGCTTTTCCCCCTGAACATTTCTACTTTCAAGCTTGCCATCTTCAAATGGATGGGTGCCCCATTAAAACCGCACCTGAAGGGAAAGATTTATTTTCCCAGTAGAAAAAGTAATATTTCAACACCTTAGAGGAAATGCATGGCAACCAAGAAGTGCACGGTATGCAGAGGCTACTGGAGTTTCTGGGCACCTGCAAATTGTGACATGGCAGGAGAATATCATACCCATGTGAGTTTGAGATATTCTCACTCCTGAACCGCTGGCCTAATTCACCAAATAAACTGCTGTCCTTGATGTCACTCTGTCAGAATGTGTGAAGCATTTTGGGTTGTACAACTCATTACTTCATTCATCCATGCAAAAAGCAATTTGGTCCTGAAGCTAAAGGAGTCCAATGATAGCTTTTTAACTCGACAAGAGGCAAAGAGCCGCTTCATAGGGAACTTTTTTAACTTCTCACTTCACAATAGATAATATGGGCAGGAAAACGGACGGCTCCGTGTAACTCTGATCAAAGAGGGAGAGTCAGAAATGAGACCACAGACAGATGATTTGAAAGTAAGAAAAACAACAAAAAAAAGCCAGAACAATCGGGGTTCTCTGAGGAGGATCCGCAGATCTGGGGGAGTACGAGGCTGAATCCAGCCTCGTTTTTCAGAGTCTCTTTGAATGCTTTAAGATGTGTGTGTGTGTGTGTGTGCGTGTGCGTGTGCGTGTGTGTGTGTGTTTGTGTGTGTGGCATCAATCCCCTTTTGTCTTCAACACATTTTTCTGATAAAAGACAAGATACACTTGTCCCATTTGATTTTAGCTTTTACTTGCGAAGGCACACGCGCAGTCGGGAATCTGTCCTTGACTGAATCAGCTGAACTTTGAGGACTCTGCGGTCTCATAGTCAGAGCTTTGTATTAAAGATATGAGAGGAAACGTATGCAGTGCCTGACAAAAGCACTCGTATTTTAAAGTTTGTCACATTCTGTCTCGCTAAGAGCTGCGTTTCCACTGACCTTGAAGTTGTGCAAGTTGGCATTATGGGAAGAATTCTCCGAAAATTTTTATATAACAAATTTATTAGTTTAATCTGTAGATTCCTTTGTTCGTTGGTAGAAATTTACTACTTTTTTTAACTGCAATGGAACTAATATGCTGTTGCACTTTTGCATGCAGGTCAAAACGTTTAAATTTGGTCTTATGGAGGTGAAGATATTGTGGTCAAAGGTTTGCTGCGTCCCCTTTGTGGGTCAGGACAAACAGAGGCTTTTTATTTTGGTGGTAATTTAGTTTCTTTGTCTTTGTGAATCTGTTTGTTCTCTAGTGTACTCATTAAACTCAGTTTATGAATTTCATGACTTCTGAATGCAGCAAAAATAAAGTACTATTGCAGTGCAAGCACACCTCAGATTTTTGGATACCATTTTTTTTCCCCACTTCACTCGTGCCCAACTTTTCTCTATCCTTAAAAATTCCAGCGAAATCTCAGATGAAGTTTGTGGTTGTAATGTGATAAAGAATGAACATTTACAAGTCGTGTGCACGTTTTAAAATTAGTATTCTTTTCTTCAATTGACTCAAATCACATCACCAGCTGCATAAAAATGCAATATTCATGGATCAGAATCAAAACAGAACTGTAATACTTCAGAATGTGATCAAACGCAGGCCGCTCTGTATTCTGTGAGCGCGCCGACCCGGGATCTGGACCGGCTCACCTCGAGAGGGAGCTGAGCCTCTCTCTGGAGACGCAATTAGAGGCAAAACTTTCTTGATGATGAGAAACGTTTTTAGGCGGATTTTCAGCGCGGTGTATGTGGGATTAACTGTACATTACATGGTCTTCTAATCCATAGGCACGCTAAGCCAGGAATTAGAATGCACGATTAGCGTTTAAGCCAGCTATTAGACGAGAATTATACTGTAAATCACCTAAAATTGCTTTCAGTGTTTTGACTGCACCAGAGCCTGTGAGAAGCTCCTCGGCAGGCCGAGACGGGAGATCCAAACAAAGTCTGGGCGAAACCCTAATTGACTGACGCGTTCAAATATCAGCCACGGTGTTTTTCAAATATTTATTTACCCAGCCCAGGTTTTTCTGCTGCGCCGACTTACCTCTCTCCAGATGATATCAGATTCTTACTTGCACGGTTGTACGTGTTCAGATTTGGGAGCTCCTGAGGAACAAACAGGCCTTATTGATGCCAGCTGTGTTGGCAGAAAGAGAAGCACTTCGCATTCAGGTTCCCTTCTCCGGCGAACAGATGTCTCACTAATTTTAGTTTCTCCGTCTGGGTTTAAAAGTGCAGGATCCGGAATTTAATTGAGACGAATTCAAACCAAAAAGTTTGACATTCTAAGCACTGAAACTTGCAGATTGACATTTCTACCGTCAGTAAATCTATCTTCTCTTCATAAATATATTATTTTTAAATGATATTAATATTTGATTTCAGGATTTTGTAAACAGACTCAATTTTCCAGCCTTAACAGCAAATTGTCGTAGCACTCCGCTGGGTAGTTTATGACTTTACCAAACTCATCATTAGCTGCACTTCAAATGACCATAGAAATTGCAATGTGTGTGTATTTTAAAAAGTGATTTATAATTAATATAAATTGAGTAATTTGAAATATTTCAAGAGGAGAAGTACGGAGGATTAGAAAGCTTTTAGGCAACTGTGCACTCTTAAAATACTTCTCTGTATAGGATTGTGTCCATTTTCCTCATATTCTCAGCAGGCTTGTATTGATTTACTAAAGTTTATTATTATTATTATTTAAGTTGAACTTCTGCAGACAACATCCAACAGTCACAGCCCTTTACCCTCCGGTAGAAAATTTGCTAGTGCTCACGTTCCTCTCAGATTATTCCGCGTATCTTTCCAAAAATCCTTCCTGGTCCTTGTTCCAGTGGCTTCGTCGACCTGGTCTTGTTCCTCCGGTGTTTGGTATTCAGCAGATTTTCTTCGTTCTGACTATCCGAGTGTTTTGATAGGATCTTGACGGGGATGTCCACAGGTATACCAGCAGCTCCCCAGAGTCCAGCTCAACTTCCCTGAGCCGATTCCAGGCAAAGAGGCCAAGAGCTTGGTGTGGTTTTGATCTGACAAGTGGACTAAAAACAGATAAAGTAATAAAAAAATAAATAAAAAATGTCTCGGAGACAAACCCAAACCCACGCTGAGATAAACCCATCATATTAAGAGAGGATGTAAAGCTTAAAGCGCTCTGAGATGCACTATATTTGCACTGAGCCGTTTGGCAGTAAGAGCTGGGAGCTGGAAGGGGGCAAGGTTGTCTTTGCTGCTCTGGAATATTCCGCCGGGAATGACTGTGTGTTGGGAATACAGTCGAGCGTAAAATGCAGATGCAGGAATTTATTCGGCACTCATGACATTGCAACATTTATGGCAGCCCTATTAACAGCCGCTGTGTTACATTTATTCATTATAACTTCCTTATAAATGTGTACGCGCCAGCTACTTTATAGGAGGGGCAGAAATGAAAGGCACATTCCATGGTTGGGCAAAAAAAAAAAAAAAAGCACCTTTTTTTTTTTTTTTTTTTTTTTTTTTTAGACTTGGCAGAAAAGCGTTTCAAAAGATGGCCGCTGAAATTAAAGACATGGCTAAAGCTACTTAAAGTAGCTCTCAAAAGTGAGCACACCTATTTACAATTTAGAGGTAATGGTGACGTCAAACCGAGAACAAAAGAAATAACTTAGGAACTTTTTCCACTTGTAATCAAACGTCTATCCCAGTAAGCATTAAAGTTTTATGCTCCTGTAATATGAATCAAATTTCCAGAAAACTGCAGGCACTGTTCCTTTAAATCAGGGCTTAAAAACCTCCAGCTTAGAGTCGACTTTCATCAATAATAACTGAAAAATTCATAAATGTATCTGATGTTTATTTTCCTGAGTATTTTGATGATGGCGTTTGACAAAATGTTTTGTTTGTGTTAAATTTTTGATTCAAAATTTAAAAATAACTGAACGAGAGATAGAAGGACGTTCATAGCTTATTTCATAATCGGTCGTTTATGTTTTTATGTTGTAAAAATGAATAAAAGTTACATAAAAGTACACACTCTATTCTGTTTAAGCTCCTTTTGATTCGATACCAGGATTCAGACGTTTTTGTCGAAAAGTTCACCAAGTTATTTTTTTTGTCGATTTGAATGAAATCTGCCATCAAACTGAGATGATGTGGAATCATTTTAAACAGAATATTTATACTTCAAAACATGCAGAGCTCGACCAGTGACATGGGAGAGAGAAAAAAAAAAAAAACCTTGTGTCCACGACTTCAATCTCCTGGCCATGGCTTATTTCATAGGAATGACAAACTATCTCATGACGACTTGTTTAATTTGTGGCCACGACAAATCTCGTGGCTAGGACTTGTTATAATTAAGTCGTTCCCTTGAAATAAATAAATAAATAAAGTCACGGCCACAATTATCATTTTTTCCTCACATGTCACCAGACACGCTTCATAAGAACTAAATGCGGTTGAGTTAAAGCGATTCTGAAAAAATTCCTTCACTGGAAAACTTAATTCATAGCCGCTCTTCTCGTCACGGTTAGCGCAATCAGTTATGCTGCTTTCCATGAAAGGGTCAGGGCAGATTCTTCCTCCTTGGTAAATTAAATCAGTTGAAAACTGCTCTTCCAGAAGCAATTATGTTACTTGTACTACAGGATAAGAAGAACTATATCAATATGAGGCCTACGTAGGACTAAATAACAACAAACGATGGAATTATGATTTACAGTTCATGGTTAATAGCATGGACAACAAATGGCATAAAAAAGGGAAAATAAAATACAAAAATCTTATTTTCTGCCTGCTAATAATTCCGTCGCAGCTAAGCGAACAGTTAACCGTGTATTACCCCCCCACAGAAACAAAGCAGAGGTCATCTCCGGTGAGCCTACAGGTGCAGGATGGTTGATAACATGCCAAAAAGCTGTGAAATTAACTCGCTCTCCACCTTCGACTCCGAGCGAAATCCAGAGATGGATGAGAGGGGCAGCGGAGCAGAAGCGCGCGCCGCTCCGTTCAGCTCGTGTGTGTAAGCAGGAGGAGGCAGAGTGGGGGAGAGATGGATGTTTTCTATAGCAGACCGTGTTTAATTACATCCTGGAGAATGGAATATGAGGGCATCAATTATACCCACTCACCTGGCAAATGTTGAGCATTAGGTAAACAGGAGGATACTGTTTACTCTTGACAAATGTGCTCCTGAGAGCCTGAATCATTGTGAAGGGCACAACCTCTGCCTCCCACGGATTAATATTTATGAAGGCAATTTAGCTTTTTTTTTTTTTTTTTTAATTTTCTCTGAGAGCTCGGCAGTAGCCGGGGTTTATGGCTGTTTATTGGAGAGAATCGAGCCCCCGAGGAGAGATGCAGCTATATAATCCCGACGCGTCGAGGTTCGTTTCTCCTTAAACGAGGTCTTTGGGGGTTTTTTTCGCTCGCCTTAATCTGCTGATTGATCGGATTTTATTCTCCGAGATCTGAAACTTCAACTCCTTCCACTCCAGATTTGCACTTAGGGCTCTCAAAATCTCTGCAATTGCGAATTCATTTTATTGGTAAAAATTCGTAATTTCTCAGATGGTTCTGATGAATAAATTACACGAGAACAGTTGAAATAGTTGAATGAAAGTCAAATTACAAGGATTTCATCCAAATTCAACACTAAACTTTACTTCAGTGACAGCTGATCAGAAAAATGATGTTCATATGTCTGAAATGTAACGGAAACACCTCAAACTGTCGACAGTGACTTTTTAATGTCTGTTAAAAATTTAAATCAGACAATTGTCCGAAAGCTTCAGAGAAGAAAATACAAGATGATACAAGATAGTTAAGGTTGTGAATGTTCCAAGAAATACAGCTGGAAGAGTCGTCTGCCAATTTAAAGAGGCAGTATTATGTGTTTTAAAGTCACAAATAATTATTTTATAGCACAATCAAGTATCTATGTGACCTTCAGTTGTTTTAAAAATTCTGTATATGCCAAATTATACAAAATAAATTTGACTTTGTAATTTAACGCCTCATCATTGGGCCTTCGTCTTAGTCTTATTCAGGATGAAAGAAGTTGGATTTTTATTACTAAGCCACACACAGAATTTTCACCTTTTTTTTTCTTTTTGAGGCAAGTCTGATCGTCTCTGTCTTTGCTTTAACCGTCTGCAAGAAAGAGAACATCTTCCATCCCCAGGTCCTAGAGAACTCATGCACTATGTATGGCATTGATGAGAAAACAAACACAGCACTTTCCTGCCTTCTTTGCACTTCTCTCTCAACCCCAGGAGAGGTTGTTTATCTTGTTTATCTGCTGGCCTGGACGCCTGAGCTCGGTGAGTCTGTTTGTTGTTCCTTGTTTCCTCTGGCAAAAAGGAAAAGACAATCTCCAACAGGCAAGCACTGAAAGTGAGCAAAGCCAGACCTCATCGCTTCTCCTTGTTGTATTTCACTGCCAATCAACCCTTTGACCTGACACTTCCAAAACACACACACACACACACGCACACGCACACGCACACACACACGCAGAGAGGAAGACAAAAAATGCCGAGCTTAAGAAGGTAGCATACAGTAAAGATGGATTAAGAGTGAAGCTGAAATGCTTTTCCATTTCTTCTACTGGCTGGTGGGACATTTTGATTGCCTGAACATCCCATCGTTTTAAATGTCAACAGGAACAAATAAACCTAAAGGAAGACTAAAATTGCAACATTTGTTATATTTTGAGCTGGTCCGGTTCACTTTCACACCGCATTATTTCAAATCAACCAAACCTTTTGAAAAACCCTGTTCCTCCACTCGCCTGTGGTGAACTACTGAAGGAAATGACACAAAGAGCTCTGAAGAAGACACTGAGCTCAACTTCCTTCTTTGCAAAATGTAAAACAAAATTGGAGTAGCATCAAATTTAGTGGTTGTGGAATTTCTCCTTTGTCTTTGGTAAAAGACTGAGAAATTTCTCCTGCCAGCACTAGACTCTCGCGATTGTTTTGGTTGCGTTTACCCAGAATGCCTTGCGCCATAGTTCATTTCCTGCCTTCAGAGTGGTCTCCAGTTCACTGGCTGGAAAAGACCATCATTGTGTTCACGTTGTGCTTCCTGGAGTTAGTCGATCAGCGAAGGTATTCAAGCCTAAAGTAGCATCTCAACGCAACAGACGTTCCCATGCTAACATCAGCGTTAGCATTGGGGACATTTTTAAAGAAGGATTTTTTTTCAAAGAAGTTTCATGAGCGATCAGAGGTTCCAGAAACACTTGAAAGTTGAATGGGTATAATAGCATTTTACACAAATTTAATGGTCTATAGAATAACAGATTAAAAACAATCTTTCAAGTCTTAATATTGTTACTTTATTCTGTTAATTTTATGACTATTTTTGTACCTTTTTTTTCTTAGTATGGCCCTAATACTCTGATGTGGTACTTTGTGTTGGTCTACCACATACAATGCAGATAAAACACACTGAATCTTGTGGTAGTAATGTGACAAAATGTGTAAACCTATGAACGGTTCACTGTTGCACACATGCAGGCCGTTTCCATCTAATTCCATTTGAACAGACTGTGGGTTTTAGCAGCACGACTTCCCTCGGAAGCCTCTGCTTGTGCGCCAGGTGTTGTTGCGGTCACTTCCATTTCACGCCGCAAAAGAAATATGCAATTCAAAACCAGCATAAATATGACTTATCACCGGGGCTCGTGACTTTTACGAGGGCGGCAGAAAGTTCCATTTCACACATCATCTCAAAATCTCGCGTAAAACGCTCAATTGAGCACACATCCATTTACTCAGAAGGCCTGTGCTGAACGCCGAAAAGAATCGAGGACGTATTACTGTCACCTCATCAAAGTCCATTCGTGCACAGTTGCCTAAAAGCTTTCTAATCCTCCGTCCTTCTCCTCTTCATTAGTTTTCCCCTCTTCTGAAATTGGCACGGATTTCATAAAGCAAATCAGCGAGAGATAATGGATTTTACCTGGATTCCCCTCACTGGAGTATTTCAAGCAAAGAGCTTGCTTAATGCGCGCTAAGTGTGCTGCATACATTTGGCACATGGATAACATCACCTCTGTGTTTGCAGAGTACTTATTCCTCATCAATGCAGGCACTTGCTTTCTGGTAATGTGAGTCTGCGAAGGCAGAAATTGGGGAGGAAGTGAAGGTGATCATCTGGAAAAGTTAGGCTGGATTTAATTACAGCTCATTTTGGCTTTCTTCGGGATAATTATACTGATTACATGTCAATAAACCCCTCCTGTAATAATTCTAATGCTTCAACACTTCAGACCGTCTTTGATTGTCGAGATTTTCTTTATTGCGAAGCTGAAAAGGCTGGAGGATTGTATTTTCATAAGAACACGCAAGAGTTGACAGCAGATATTTGAACCAGCGCTTACACTGCGATGTGTGATAGCTGGTAGTTGACAGAGTACAGAGTACTTCTGGAAAGGCTTTCCACAAGGATTAAGAGTTTCAATGGAGTTATTTTGGTCAGTTCGCCGTCTTTTAGCAGGTTGAAGGGTTATTTGTTTATTTCATTCACTTACAGTTTAAAACCAACATGTCACATTGCCATAACATGTTTTTTTAGAATAAATAAGAGTAGTTTGAAGAAACGTTGTTTTGCATAGTATAGTCCTTCTCTCAAAAGTCAATTCGCTGTGCCATTAGCATCTAAGCATCAATCAACCATCCATATAGATATATCTTTAAACAAAACATGCGATCTTTGTCTTCGGTCCCTGGTATTGATACATAAAAAGGCAGACAGTTCTTTACCTCTCAGAAAAAAGAAAAAAAAAAACATTTATATGGTTATTGGATGTAGACATAACGGGGAACATTTTCCAAATGTGTGCAACCATATTAGCAAACAGCTGTTTTAAATGTCTACAGCTGAAAAAGTGCAATTTTAATCAATTGTATTTGCATAAGAAGAAATAATAGCCCAATAAATACCATCATTAACAAATGTCTTTAGGAACCGAATCCTTATTATTAGTGGATGTGAGCATGTGCATATACTTTTTGACCACGTGTGGATCTAAGAAAACTTAATTAATTCTAATCTGCGCATTCAATCTGTGCTTAAAAAATAAAAAATAATGTATGTCATTATGTTCATGATGAGCATGTTGAGTCATTTGAACCCCATGAACTTTTTACTGTGTGGGGTCGTACTCACCCCACGTGAACTTTTACAAGAGTTCAATTTTTGTGGTTTTGGGAAGTGACGGTCTGACAGGACAACTAACCCCCCGCTTACCCCCTCTCCGATCACGACATCTGCCACGCTCCTCTTGAGTGCCGCACTAAGAGCATGGAATGATTAAGCTTCTGACAGGAACTTCACCAATATATAGTGCTGTGACAAAGTAAAAATTAGGTCTTAATATTTCTAGGTAAGATTTTGGTCCAGTAAAATCGAGAGGCTACAGTGGATGGATGAAGCTTAAGTCCATAAGTCCACTTTACAAATGTATCATTAGTCATGTTTTGACGCATTTTTTCTAACCCACATTTCACCCAAGCCGAAGGAAAAAAATGCAAAGGAAATGTATTCACCAGGAATATAAGTTCAATCAAGAAGGGTTCACTGGA
This sequence comes from Poecilia mexicana, assembly GCF_051168715.1. NCBI lineage: Eukaryota > Metazoa > Chordata > Actinopteri > Cyprinodontiformes > Poeciliidae > Poecilia > Poecilia mexicana. Next base: position 4,919,881 of record NW_028263390.1, on the reverse strand, counting down.
TCCATGGTTACAGGGAAGCATAGGAATAGTTGCACTAGGCAAGGAGTGGCAACGATGAACAACAAACACACAGTAAAGCTGGAAATAGGATGGCTTACTGGTTTGTGTGGAAGGACGAAGTTGAAGGTGGGATGTAGTTAACAAGGGATCTTGGTGGTGGAGTACGAGGGCTAGAGTCCAGAGGTGATGGTGTTGGACAGAGAGCTGGTGAGTCTTGTGATCCAGGAAGTGGGCGAACCAAGGATTGAAGAGCAGGCAGGCAGAACATGACTGGAGACAGAGAAGAGGCACTGGATGACTGCAGCATGAATGACGTTTCGAAGAGGATCGGTCACATTGAGGTTTGTTGAAGGAGTGGATCGAAGAGCACAGCTGAAGATGAGGTAATGACACAGGGACTTGACACTACAGACAAGGTTGATCATCAGGGGACGTACACAAAACCACACAATCACACACCGGGATAATGACGAGGCTAAAATGTACTTTTGTTGAGTCTTTTCTTCAGCCGCCTCGTAATTTTATGGGTTCTGTTAATGAGGAAAACGTCTCTTTTCTTCCAAGTTTCACCCTTCTTTCAGGTATCATTAAAGTTATAAATACACATGCACCTTAAAAATATGATGCAATCTAGTTATTGGCGCGCACAATGGCCCTGCAGAGCCAAACAATGTTTCTGGGCTAGAGACCAAAGTCCTAATGTGCCGTATATTTCACCTCTAGGGGCTCCGGGTAGATTTCAGACACAGGACCATTTATACAGAACCAAATATTAAAAGAGCTAAAATATACATGAGAGGAGGGAAATGTTAATATCCATATAGTCTCCATTGCAGCTTTCATAAAGGTCCCTTGTTGTAGAGGGTTTGGGTTACTCCTTTTCTCACTTGCCAATGTACAAGTAAAAATCTGACGTAAACTTTAAACGCCTTCCCCAATTTTGTTTTTTATCCCCAGATTACTTGGACCTTTTATTAACAAGGCCAGCTTAGCAGTTAGCAATGCCTCCCCATGAACTGCATGTTCTGAATGGCTTCTGTCCAGGTACACAGGTCACCTCCCACAGCTCCAGGAAGGCATGGTCTGGAACATGATCCTCATTTTATGATTACTTTGAGTAGGAATAAGGGAATATGCACGAGTTTTAGATGAAAACAATATATAAGAAATTGTATTTAAAATTGTGAAGACACAATTACAAGTACTGACAAAATATAGATCATTAAAATTACACTAATATTATCTATAGTTACTTTACAATGATAGGTTAATCAGACCTGATTAATTAGTTGGCTATTTAATCAGCCAACTAAAATCTGGTAGAAACATTACAGTTTTAGCTTTGGCTCCAGTTTCTGCAGCTGAAGTATCACAGCTGCATTTCCATTACAAATGTTGCCGTTTACTTATTTAAAAAAGGACAATACACATTACATAATATGCCAGATTTAAAAATATGCAAAAAGTTCAACACACTACAAACAATACATAAAACTCCCAATAAAAATAAGAATCACATGATCAGTGCCTGCATATCTGACTATCCAGGAGTCAAACATTAAGTTAGAGTCAACATTAATGTCGAAAAAACACAAATTCACAATAGCCGCGTTTCCATTAAAGAAATGCAATTAAAATCACATCAAAACGTTAGTTTTTGCGATAAGTATTTAAAAGAACATGCCACGCTATGATCATCCAGCTACTTCCCGTTTTCTTTGTCATTTCCACCAGCAGTAACATCGCTCGTATGACTCATGATGCAAAAAAAGTGTTTCTATAGCAGTTTTGTGAAATATGCTAATTTCTGCCTAAAAAACATCCTAGCTTTTTAATTAGAAAACGTGTTTTGTTTTTTTTTTCATTTGGGCTGTTTCCACTATGTGAATTTATGTTTGTAATTCCAATTCGGCCAACTATTTGGTTAATGGAAACGCATCTAGTGGCTGCTGAAATGTTCTCTGCTGTAGCCCAGAACAGAACAAAGCTCCTATAGAACATTAATGACATTTTTCTCTCCCCAACAAAAGGCCACATTTCACTTAAACACAGATATCAGCGTGTTGTCACATACAGTTATCTTTAATGATGCAGGTTCTAGAAGCCAATACAGAGCTCTCCTCGGTTTGCTGTCTTAAATTTCTGAAATCCCTCTCCTCTCAGCAGCAGCTGGACATCCCTTCTATTCAAATGCCACAGTTCCCCTGAGCACACATGGCAGATTGTTAATTAGGACGAGTCTGAACGAAAATTACTCTATTGATTTGCATCAGGCCAGCATTTCGTGGAGAGAATACTAAATTTGGTGTGTATGGAAAAACCTCCTCTGTCCCAGCTGCTGTAACGCCTGTTTTATGTCAATCGTGACAGATGTACCTTTGGCCTCCATGACGTATTTATTTGTTATGCATCATTGGTAGTTTGCCACAGAGTCACTCAGCCTCAGGCAACAGCCTACGCCCCCCCATCCCCATTATGTCTGATAGATTCTGATACGAACAGCCGGCTGGTCAACCGCAGCACCTCTGGGAGGGCTGCAGAAGTTCAGAAAGAGAGGGGAGAAAAAAAGAAAGAGATGGTGGTGTAGGGTCTGGAGTGGCAAAACAGAGTGGGATGAAAGAGGGGAAAAAGGTTGAACACAAGGAGAGGCAGATGGAGATGGAGAGAAATACAGAGCATATTTTCATTTTGTTTTTTTGTCTTTATTATACATCACCGTACAAGACACAGAACATCAGTACATTAGGTTAGTGGGGGGAAAAAAAGCCAAAGCCTGGCGCCCAGAAGGGGAAAAGCTGTTTTTGTTTTAAGATTAGGGTTAGACCTGTACTGGTAATGGTTAAGTTTAAAGTAAGGGTCAGGTTGCAGAAATCAATGGAAGTCAACGGAAAGTCCCCACAAAGATAGGGAAACAAATGTGTGTGTACGTGCGTGCAGGCAATGATGGTGAACTGGATACATTGTCACAGCATGTACAGAAATCAAAACAATATCAAGTAATAATAATGACAAAGAATTAAATTATCTGTGAAAGGCCAGTAATTCCAGACATGCAATAGATCAAGTAATAGAGTTAAAAATGTCTCTGTCCTAAGTGGAGTTTGCTTGATTATATACAGGAATTACATGGGATGAGAAACGAATAACACAGAAAAGAATCCCAAGAAAAAGGAAGAGAAAAAACCAAAACAATAATAATACATAAAAAAAATATTTATGATAGGATTGTATAGAATCTAATATGCATTTCCATTGAAATCCCTTTTGCATCAGATTGATGGCAATAGGGAGCAAATTTAATGCGCCAATGCCAAAGGTAGGTAGACAGAGCCACTCTGGACGATGCAGACATCCAGTCTGACAGGACTGGCCTCAGTCCAGGTAGGGAGGGAAAAAAAGGAAGACATGCCGTTTGGGGAATTAACTGAATGGCCAGAGGCACGGCTTCAACAGGCGCGTCTGGGAGACTGACAACTGTAGATGAGCCAGAAGACACGGAGGAAATATGTCAGGCAATCAGCTGCAGCTGACAAGCCTGGCCACGGCCGCTAAAAGTCCATCGACTCGATGGGAGCCGACTGCTCCGTGGGAAAGAAAGCTCATCGAGATGAGCCGCTACGACTGGAACGCTACTGTTGTTTTTTTCACCCCCCTTTTCTTTATGTTCAGCCATTATTCTACATTTCAGTACTCAACATGCGTAGCGGCAGAGAAGGCAATCTTATCAAACTGTCCTCACTGCTGTGCTGTAAATTGCTCCGGTTTCCAAACACGGATGCATAAATCCGCACCTGCCATGGTGCTGCTGTAGAGCCACACAGCTCAACAAATCCACAGAGACGAGCCATTTCATCACGCAAACGCAAAGCAAAGACTTTTACCTACACTAAAAAACAAAAGGAAAGGAAGATTGGACATGATTACATTTTAATTTTGAATGGAGGATGTTTCAGTAAGTCAGTTCAGCTGCTTTCTACATGTGACTTTGCCTGCTGGAGTAAAGGACGATGGCCGCCTGTCTGTGTTTGAGACGCTGAACAAACTTCCAGAAAACCTGGCGAAACACTGAGTTCCTTTAAGTCGAGGCTAAAAACCCTCCTGCTTAGAGCTGCCTCTGATTCATAATGATTTTGGATGATGGCCTTTGACAAAATGTAATATTTATTGCCGTCATATTATTATCACCTACCTAAAATATTTCTTTCTGAAAAAACAACAACAACAAAAAAAAAAACACGTTTGTCAAAAAATGACAGAATATTATTTCAGGAAGGTGACAATACTATGCGTTTCTGGTGTAAAGTATGAAATGTGCTATACAAATAATTTTCATGTTCTGAATTCAAATTTAAAAGCATCAAAAGCCAAGTTGGAAGTTTAATATCAAACGATTGCTACTGATGCAGAAACTGACTTCTGTATCTTCCCATTTGCGCTAAAATAAATGTCAAAATTCCTGTTTTTTCAATTTTTCTGCAACAGATTGTTTGAAACACAGCTAATTGCTTTATGAAACATTGTTTCTATTAATCAAAACACCCATACGTTTTTCAACCTCTTGTACTCTGCTCAATGTGCTAGTGGTGGAAAAACAACTCACTGTTAAAAGAAAATAGTTCATCCGACGTCATCGGTGGGGAAGGGAGTGAGTATGAGAATGATTGACAGCGCTAGGACCTGCCCCCTGCCTCTGATTGGTTGTTTCTGACTGAGTTGTGTGTCTGTGCAGTTAGCGTTGGGAGAAAGCAGAGGAGCTCAGTTTTTTTCACAGATCATCTTATTTTATTCTGACAACACAATGATAATTTAAAAAAAATTTTAAAATCATTCTTTTGTAAAGGTTACATGCTTTAAGTAGTTTAACAGCACAAACGTTTTATCAAGCGGAGCTTTTCAATCCTAAGCAGTGATCAGTAACCTCTTAACAGAACAAGAGACAAAAAAGATTCTATAATTAGTTAGAGCGTAAATAATTTAGTTGAGCAAATTCAAGATGGGTTCAGATTTTTAAAAAGTGTTTTGTGCTGTAAAGCGTACATAATTTCTACTTCGATGCACTGAAATAGATGCTGTTTAATTCCAAGTTTGTTTCACCAGTGCACACATGGATGTTTATCCCCCGCATCATCAACCAACCTGGTTGCCATGGCGAAACAATCTCTATCCAAGCTGATTAATGAAGACATGGAGGTTGTTCTCTTAGGGATCCAAACGGAGAAATTGAGAAATGAGCTTCCTGGTAGGAACAGCTATCCGAGTGACTGATACGATCTCAGATCTTTTCATCTGAAACACTGATTCCATTTTCTGCTGTGTGCTTTATGATCCGCGATAAAAAGCGTCCGCAGCACTCAGATGCATCTCTCACCCTTGTTTAAATTCCAGAGGACGATGGGAATGCCGATGAGAGCCAATTGAATATGCTCCACGCGGAGACACTTGTGACAGCCAGCGATATTTACTGCATGTTTATCTACTTCCAAGCGATCCTATTATCCCATTATCTCATTATCTTTGCATTCTGGCGTGACTTCATTTGCTGCTTCGTGCTAAATGAGTCTTATTAAGAGCCGCCTTTGTCCTTGAGGAAAGAGAGAAGGGAACAGACTGATGGGGCGGCATCATGTTCCATGCAGTCTTTTATTTTTTTTATCTTGCTTATTCACATTTTCAAACAACACTGTCTGCTGATAACTTGAAATTAAATTCATATTTCGTGCATAATACACAAGGCAATTACTGTCTAATTTTCAGGTAAGTGAAATGAGAAGATGGAAGAATCTCAATGGGTAAAACTAAGTCTGCCAAGAGTTAGAGACGATTGTTTTAAAGGGGCGGTATGCATTTTCCAGGCATATACAAAAATCCTTTTATAGCACAGTTAAGTAACTATATTACCTCAGGTGGTTATGAAAATTTGGACTTCTGTCTGTTTAAGAAACTCTTGCTTTTCCGTAAACTCCAACTTCAGGAAGTCATCACAACACGGCTCCTCTTAACCCTTTGACGTTTTTTTCCAACTTTTCAGTGAGAAGTAGCTCGTATAATGAGGTCAGCAGATATTTGCTAATTGCTGCTGGCTAGTCTGAAGGAGCTGAGTGGAGGAGTCGCATGGAGGTTCGGAAGCTTGGAAACTGCAGCTCCAAGGAGGAGCTTTGTCGTTGAAGGCGGAGCTAGTTCCACCCAGGCATTTTGCTCAGCTCAATGGTTGCCGCGGGAGATTAAAGGATTTCTCAAGCATGCATGAAAGACTCAAGGCAACACTCCAGGTATGCTTTTGATGAGAGAATGGCATTATAACATGATATAAAGCTCTAAAAAGTCAATTTTTCATAATGGTGTCCCTTTAAGCTCTACAGATCATTTCAAACGGTGATCTCAAGGACTAAGGTGGTGACACAGCAGTGATGGAAAACTGTAGAAATAAACAGCTTAACATCATGGGAGCCGTACACAAAGTGCTGTCTGTGTACCGTGTCCGTTTTAATTTGACAATGCAAACAATGACTCAGCTGGATTAGGATCCGCTTCTAGTTTTCTGACTTGGTAAAAACAAGAATGTCTCCGGCTTCGGTTTGACGTCACTAAGCTGTTACTCTCGTCTCCTCAGTGTAAACAGAGCCCTTTTGTCAAAGGTTCCCTGTGAAGATGCTGCTGATTTTTCTGATTACATTTACGTAAATAGAATGTTAAACATTGATGTTGCTCAACTCGGCACAGCTGAGACCAACAAAAGATCAAAGATGTTTAGACATTTTATCAAGTATCTGGATGAAGTATTTAAAAAGCGCGACAAAGAACAGTTTTCCTCAGAAATCCAAAGGAAATCATGAAACTCAATACATTTGCACACATGTTAAGGATATTTTTCTGTTTATCTCCACAAGTTACGATTCTGTCCAACATTTAATAACCATGCTGTTAACGTCTGTAATGAGGCCTTTTTGGGCAAGACTGAAAATGTCTGTATTCCTTTTCTACTTCAGTCAGAATGTTTCATCTTTCATCCGGCTTCTTTTCAAAGTCTCCACCATTTTAAATTCTTTGTTTCGCCACATTTTGAGTACAGGCCAGAAATAAGGACTGTTGATAGAATAACGGCCAACACCCAAACCTAACATGGTGCTGTGAGAATATGATGACAAGCTAGCTGTCAACAGTTAATTACGCTAAAGCTAGCACTAGCAGTGCCCGTCTAGGAACATTCACGGCATTGAATTTGTAATTGCCAGGCGCTTAAACTTTCATCAAAACACAAGCAAGACGGTTACATCACGGCAAAAGTAACGTACCTTGTTGAGTCAGAGCAGAACACTGTGAATTCACAACTTTGGTCCCAACACATACAATCAGAAGCATGCCTCATAGGTGAAAAGGGACTTGTTTTTCCAGAAAATCTGCTTTATCTCCTCAAATTCAGACCCACAAAGCGAACAATTTTGAACATGACAGCAGAAAACGTCAGAAAGAAAAGCAGCCAAAGTGTCATGAGGAACTTTTGACTCTCTGAAAAGGTTCTATAAAACCTGGCAAACTTTAAATGAAGTTGGATTCAACATTTTTACTAAGCATTTTATATTATTTATGTAAATGCTAAAACCTGCAGTGATTTGGGGAGGTGGAAATGAAGTATAATCAAAAAGTTGCTGACTTACAAAGAACTCAAGGAACACCACAAGGGACCCGGAATACAGGAAGCACGTTTTCACACAAGTGGAGAATCCAGCACTGGGACTGAGAGGTATTCATACACAGGTGGAGCAATCAGGAGGCAAGAGACAGCTGGAGGTAATTACTGAGGACAGAGGAGGCTGAACGCTAATTAAAACTCTAATGCAGAAAGAATATCAGAATGAGACCAAATACAAAGGGATGGACTGAAATTCAATTTGGTGTTTGGTGCATATCTCTTTGATTCATATTGTCAATATTTTATAGAACACTATGACATTTACATTATGATAATATTGTTTGGACCTTTCAGTATAACTACCTTTTCACTATTTGCCATATATATGTACATTGTTTCTTAGTTTTATTACTTTTTATATTCCATTCTTTTTCATGCACTTTTAATGGATGCAGCTGTAGCACAATAATTTCAACATGGGGGTTCATAAAGTATTTATTCAGCAAGTATTTTTGAAGAATATCTGATTCTGAAAAAGATTCATCTAAGCTGAAGTGGATAATCAAAAATCAAACTGCTTTAAACCAAAAGTGTGACAAAACTAATCTGTGATGTATATACCTGTGAGATTTTGTTCAGATGTTCCAAATGGCTCACTCAAATCCAATGAATATCAGGATCAATATTTAGTTTTATAGACTGGTGGTTGGTGATGTACGTTTCATGTTGTATCATAATATTTTGTGGTATTTACTGTTATAAAAAAGTATTTACACCTTTCCGGCTTATTGAGGCGACTTAAAGCTGTATTTGTTTTCGTGGGACTATCGCTGCAGTAATAGATCCATGAAAACAAATAATGCTTTAGAAAATTTATTTTGAAATCGATTTTTTTCAGAACACCAGATACTTCAAGAAATGTGATTCTTATCACCAAACTGCACACAGTGACTGTTTGTTATCGTAATTTTGAATTTATTGGTATTACTGATGGTCTCGAGGAAACAGCCTACAGTATTCTTACTGTGTTGTTTTTACATCTAAAATAAATATGTCTCAAATAAAGTCTGTTGTTACAACTACTCATTGATCCTTTTAACAAAATGAAACCTGGTGATGTAAGTATTACTAATTTGGAGCAGCAAACAGGAAAATAATACAGAAAAACCACTGATTAACCACTTATTTTTTTCACTTGGGTATGTTATAACACAGACCTGTTGCCATAACAACTCACTAACAACAGCTCCACACATGTATCCAGATTCAACACCCAAAACCACACAAACATTTTCCACATAAAGAATGAAACATTCAGTTTGTTACAGTAGTACAATACTTTCATGTTTATTTTCTGATTATTAACACATGACCGTCTGAGTAGCTCATTTAAACATTTGCTCCTCTAATGATCTGTCAGAATTAGTATGTGGGTCGCCTTTTGTTTTGTCTTTTTAACTGAACCGAAACACAATGAATTCCACAGCACATCTACATGGTGAGGTTGTCAAAGTCAAGCTAGCATAAGTGACCTGCGTTCATCTCTCTCACTACTTTTTTTTAAATTAAACTTTTTTTCTGACCTTGTTATCTAGTTGATCGCAGTATTGACAATTTGTATCAGAGCACTGCATCCCTTTTTCTTTTACGTATATCACTGATACATTTCAGTTTTAGCGTGTTACATTGACAGTTTGACAGCTAAAACCAATGGAAATCATCGCTGGCTAGTCGTTTTTTTCCCCTCCAGCAGGAAGCTGAAGGCCGGCACCTTGTACATGTGATGTCATGTTGCAACGTGTCTATAGACGCTTCTGATGTACTTCATTATGTTACTTCTAGTATTGCCCTGTTTATCAATCTAAAGTTCCTGAATGCAGTTTTGGTCTCTAACATTATGTTTTGCCTTTGGTTATTTATCTCCTTGCCAACTTTTCTCCAGGCTAATTAGACCACCAGCTAATATAACAAACATCTCTCCCTATTTTCTGGCACTAATGTTTTAACAAATGGTTCAAGACTATTTATTGTTACCATTACCTGGGGAGTAATGACGTCTGGCCAACAATTACTCTTTTTTTCCGTCTTTACAGGCTCCCTGGTTGTCCTTTTCTTCTCACCATTAATCCGAAAACCAGAAAAAGCCAAAGTAATTAAGTATTGATCACACAGAGCAGGTAAAAACATTCAATATCTAAGTTTGACCGAGCATTCGTCATACAGCAAGAGTTATGTGTTTGGATCATTTCTACTCTGAGTCAGGCCTGAAATATGAAAACTGCTGGTCTATGTTAAGTTCATGTTGGTCTGATGATTTGTAAGCTTGAAGAATGGCTCTTTCTGTGCGTCCAATGAATCTTTCATTTCCCTACGAACTGCGAGAGCGTCCTTGGAATTTCTAAATGAAACCTGTCGGTGAATTGTGCAGTATTACATTCTGCTGAGTGATGAAGTCGAAGAGATTCGTGAAAAGATGCCAAACACACTGCTGAGTGTAAGTGTTTGTGTTATTATTGAGCATATTCAGCAATCAAGTCTGTCCTAAAGACTGTGTTTTGTATGAGAGTGGCCTTTACTTGGACGCTCGCCGTTGGGAGTGTTTTACTGCTGATTGGGTCTCAGTGAGGCCGTGTTTTTCATTATTTTACACTCTACCGCCCCTCCAATTTAGTAAACTCATAATGGTAGAAACACAAGCTGAGCCCTTCTGTGCAACCATGTGAATTCAACCTCAGATATTGAAATATTTAAAGGGGCAGCACTATGTATGTTCCAGGCCGTTTCATAGCACAGTCATACAACTATGTTAACTTATGTTGATAACACCTTGAAATTGGGCCTCTGTCTCTTTAAGAAACTCCTGATCTTTCTGAAACTCCGCCTTGAGGAAGTCATCACAACATGGGTCTTATATTAACCCTTTTACAACATTTTTACCAGCGATGCTCTGAGAAGCAGCTCCTATAATGAACTCAGCAGATGCTCATTTCCACCAGGTGTTTGCTAAATGCTGCTGGCTAGTCTGAAGGAGCTGAGTGGGGGTCTGTTTTTGAATGACATTATTACATGATGTAAAGCTCAAAATAGTTGATTTTACTTAATACTGCCCCTTTAATAGACATTTAGAGAAAAAATATACTTTTTTCCATAAGAAAACTGTCAGTGCCTTGGAAAGTTATTCATAAACCTCAAACATTTTCTTCTTTTGTCATATTGCAACTGCAAACTGACATGTTCCAGCAGGATTTTGTGTAATTAACTGCTGCAAAGATCCCATAACTAAAAAAACATGAGCATCTCTATTTCTCAATCTTTGCTACAAAAAAATAAATATGTAGTGTTTTAACTCTGACACGCGTACTGTAATTTGTAATGACAGTACGTCTGTGTAATGTCATCTCTGTGTAAACACAGCTGCCCTGCGAAGGCCTCGGAGGTTTGCTAGAGAACATTAATCAACAAGCCGCATCAAAGCAACAAGTCAGAGAAAGTTGAGGAGAGAGTTTGAAATGGGGTTAAGTTGTAAAACAATTTCCCAACCTTTGAACATTTCTGAGAGGTTCGTCCCTCATCAGCTGAAAATAGAAAGAGAACAGCACATCAAACCTTTCTATATATGGCTGTCAATCCAAACAGACAAGCCAGGCAACAAGAATCTTAATCAGACCAATGGCAACTAGATAGAACCTGTTATTTGGTAAACTATTTTTTTGTCCACCCATTGTCTTTTGCTTATCCAAGATTGGGATGTGGAAGCAACAGGTCTGAGAGAGACCCCAAGACCGTGGATCCCCATGCCTTCCCAATCTAAACAGGATGCATAGTCCCTCCAGTTGAGTTTCCTCCCAGTGGGACATGCCTGGAAAACCTCCAAAGGGAGGTTCCCACAGCAAACCAGCTCAGCTTACTCCGTTTGATGCAGAAAAACAACAACTCTACTTTGAGCTCCTGCTGGATGACAGAACCCCTCACCCTATCTCCAAGACTGAGTCCAGCCACCCTTTGGAGGAAACTAATTTCACCCCCTTGTATCTGGGATGTTGCTCTTTTAGTGAAAATCAAGAGTTTTGCTTTCTTTATTCAGCCATTTTTTTCATCACAACAAACCAGAGCAGCATCCACTTTACTGGAGACGAACGTGGGTTCCATCCTATCGTCACTCGCAAACAAGACACCAACACCGATTGGTTGTACAATCCACAAATACAGCCACTGTGGAAGAAGCCATTCGAAGTCCTGTTTATCAATTGCCACAAGCCGTATATGGGACAAAGCCAACATGTGGAACAAGGTGCTTTGATTAAATAAGACCAGAATTTTGCTTTTCACCTTGTATACAAGACGATGTACGGTGAAAACTAGCACTGCTCATTACACACACATCATCTCCACAGCAAGTCCTACTGACAGGAGGATCATGAAGTCGGGATGTTTTTATTCACCAACGACAGAGAAGCTGATGAGAACTGAGCTAAATGTAGAGCAAACTGCAAAACAATAGACCTGTACTGTATGTGTTAGAATGGCTTAAACTAAAAAGCAACTCAGAATCTTTAATAAGACTTTAAAATTGATGTCTACAGAACTACTCTTGCCAATCTGACTGAGGTGGAGCTATTTTTCAAAGAGGAATCGCAAAGATTTCAATCCTAACATGTGCAAAGCAGTTACAGTCAGATCAACCTGTGTGTCCTGGTGACGGCTGGGTGTGTCCTCTCTCCAGACACTGCAGGACTAGAATCTAGGTGTGTGGCCAAGTCATTTACTCATGTAGCTCTCTGACAATCACTGGTGCTTGAAGGTCAACCACTATCGGGAGAAAACCCTCTTCATTCTTGGCTATTCGTGTTTTTCTCCTTTGCGCTCGCTGAACAGCCCTGAGAAAGCACTTACCTCTCCAAAGTCGATGCCCTAACCAATTGCTCCCCAGTCCAAGATGTTTCCTCCTCCGAGTCCATCACTCACCTTCCATAAGCTTCTCCGGATCCTTCATCCGTCTCCCCGGCCATCAAACACAGCTCCGTCCAGCTGGAATCCTCTCTCTCCAGATCAAGCCCAGCACCTCATCACAGAGCTGGACTGAAGCTTTTCCCCTCAGAGCAACTTTCACCTACAGAAACAGTAAGACAGCACAACAATATATATTTGTCTTAACCTTTGCACCAATCAAATTCTGCAACTTGTTTCCATTCTTTCTTAGAAAATGAACTCAGGACTTGGAGTCGTTTCTGCATGTCGGTCAGAAAACTGAATCAGAACAAAACCTACAGGCCTGTAATGATAAAAACAATTTGATGGACAATAAACTGTGTGATGACTTTATGCAATAAACAATAACATTGTTGTTTTGAGACATTTTCAGGTAAGAAAATGATAGCAGCATAATAATGCAAGTACACCATCTCAAAGATGAATGAACTTCAATTTCTAATGAACATTTAACACGAACAAAACACCCATCACAACAAATATCTCTTAAAGTAAAAGTTCCCTTAAAAAAGAACCTAGTTAAAACCAATGGACCAAACTGATGCCTTCTGTCATCCTGTGAAACAAACAACAATCATGAAAATGGAAATTATTGAGTTTGTTTTAATTTACCATTATTTATTGATGTATTGCTTAATGCATCATTTAACTTATGTTCAGAATTAAGCAAAACCGAGTTAGTTTATTTCAAAGATATCCTTGGTCAACTTCATGGTCATAATGCAATGAAATATAAAACAGTGTAAATGTACTCCAGCAAGGTATTGTACATTTTTTTTATCCTTTTATAAAACTATGTCTTGTTTGTTTGACTTTCCAAATGAGGCGAATACACTGAACTGTGGAATTTTTACAAGCTCAATTTCAAGACTTCCTCTCCCTTAATGCCGATCAGCGTTCCTAAGCTGCATGAACTGTTTGCCTCATGCTCTTAACCAGCCCCTGAAAATAGAACAATCAGCCCAGCGCTGCAGAGCCAATGAAGCCGCAAACCCTTAATGTGTTTGCATTCCCCAGCTTCGACTGCCTCTTCAGGATCTGGGCAAACAGCAGCTAGCAAATGAAAGTGACGCAGCGGGGAAGGGCAATAACATGCATGCTTCCTGCGTCGCTTCCCGTTTCCCTGACATGTTTATGGCTGCGCCCATGGAGGAGTGTCTGCCTCCTCTCTCCGCACGTGTGTATATGTGTGTGTTTGTTTGTGTGTGGTGTGTATATGCAGATAGAGTGCTAGAAGACAGACTGTTCCCCTGCTGTTCCCCGTAGAGACTGTGATTATCTGCTCTCCCCAGGACGGAGACCTCAGCCAGCAGCTGTTCCGCCGCTCGGCGACCTTATTGATGAGCCGCCACCGGTCGTGACAGGCGGACCTCGTGTCACGGCACGCCCGAGTCGCGGACAGGACCGGGAAGGAATCGAAGGCCAACTTACTTTGAGGGGAGGATTTGTCAAAAACTCTCTCACGCCATGAAGATTGAATTTGGCTCAGGCTGCAGCTGTATTTTGCCGTGTAGAAAAATGGGGCCAATTTGAGATTGAAATCTCAAAAATGTTCAACTTGAGAAGATTTTTTTCTAGTAAATTTCTGAAATTTAAAAATTTGAATTTCTTCTCTAGCAAAATTTTGACTTTTCAAACTCAGAAATGTTTCCTACAAAATTTTGAGGTTTTTGGTGGAAATTTACTCCATTGTTTTCCCCATTTACAATGGCACCAAAACGCCGTCGTACTCAGACTCATAATCTGCAACAAGTTTCTTTTTGAAGGCCGATAAGAGCATTTTCAACCAGCTGAAAGTCTGAGGAACGCTGTTCAAATCAAACGTTCCTCATTTAAAGTACCTGCCATTTGATTATTAGTTGCAATTTTTTTTTTTACTATCAATACAATTTCTATCAATTTGTACAAATGTGTTTCAAATGGTGTTTGTATCTGGTTCCCTTCTTACCAAAACAGACTTTACTTTAACAATAATGTTTAACATTGCATGGGATGGGGATCTAATTACTCCTCTGCACAGAGATAAATCCCTACCAAGGCAGCAACAAGTTGGGGAGGAGGGACAGTTTTCTCCTCAACAGACTGCAGGAGAAAATGTTCGTCCTCTTTGGTTCTGTGTCCTCTCTGGGATTTTTTTTGTCATAATTTAAACTGTGTGATGAGGAATTTGATTGGTTTTTAAACCTTTTTTAAAGCAAAGATTGACTTTGACATGGTTGATCTTGAGTCATTTTTAATTTACACCTAAATCATCCAGATGTTTTTTTTTTTTACCACTATTTATTTTTTTTATGCTTCACATTCTTCACTACAGTCCAAGCTTCCTTGTGAAGGTTTTATCTGAGCAGAGTTGTCTCCTAGATGGCACAGATCTCGTTATCAGGACATTTCTCCTAGAGAAAAGAGAGCACTACAAAAGGAGAGAGAATAAATCATTTGGCTTCAGTTATTGTAATTCAAAATGAAGATAGTGGAGCCTGGCTGCTAAAAATAAAGAGCGCCTTGTTAAGTTTTGACTATAAATGATATCGCCTCGACTCCGGTGCAAGTACTCGTATCAAAAGTTAGAAAAACAGATTTCATAAGCCTCCGTGAGCTGACAGGGAATGTCATGATTCGCAAATTGAGTAGATGTTGTTGTTTGCCTAAATTCTCAGCAAAGTTTGCTTTGCTAATACAAAAACTAATTAGGACACCAACAAACGAAAAAATAAAATAAATTTCTTAGTCTTTTCTGACCAAAAAAAAAGACCAAAACAATTTGAAAAATGAAAGTTGAGCTGACGGGAAAAGCAGCAAGTCGGAAAAAGAAATAATGCGTTGGAAAATATATTTACAAGACAAACGTCCGTGTTAGACGAGTCTTGATTTGAAAGAGCAAAAAATACATCCTTCACTCATAACAAACAGCTGCCAATTTAATGTTTTATCTACTTTTTTATGTCTGCTTTTGCTACTTTTATTCTGTGTCAATTAATCTCATTTCAAAAAGAAAGAACTAAAGCTACATATTTTATTAAAGAAGGCACTTAAATGACAAATGTATGTATTTTGACATATCCGCTCTTTTGTGTTCAGCCTTACATCTTACATAGATAAATTATTAATTTCTGTGTAGAAAATTGAGAAATACATGAAAATGGTCGGATTTTAAAATAAAAAATGTGAGCACACAGCAGCCGGGAACACAGCCAAGAGTTGGCAAAAAGCCATTATGTTCCATTTGTTTATGTTACATACCACTACGGCATCCCGAGAAGAAAACAGTAATAGATTAAATAGTCTACGGATTCAATTTGAGCTCAAAAACAAAAACAAAAAAACATGACAATTTCATGGTTTCAGGTTAAAAATGCATTAAAATAATGTAAGAGTCCAAAACTTTAGGACACTTATCACAGCCCTCAGTCGTTGTAAGTCTGTCTACAGATAGTTTTCTCTCACCGAGTGATTCGCTGCAGCCAGACACTCGTATCTTTGGCTCAAACATGGAGAAAAAAAGTCACAGCTTAGTAACACTCAGAGTGGTTATTGTTTTGGGTTTTCCTCCATTTACATTCAAAATTGTAATTGTTTCGTGGTCATAGTACTTGTTTTACCAAAGGGGAGAATGTGTTTGGTTGGATGAAGGGAAATCTGGCTCAGGATGTTTCATGTTGCCTTCATTGATGGAGTTTTGCTACAAGTGTTCACCACATTGTGAAGCATCCTGTTATAATTGAAGACGATGCGGTATGTTATTAATATATGGGAGTACACAACCAGGCTTCAGGACCTGAGTCAAACACCTTTTTTTTTTTGGTGTCAGAAAATTACACATTTCTTTGAAAAACTGTAGAAAATTAGTTGTAGTTTGTTGATGTTTTTATACTTTTGAGATTTGAGGGTTTTCTGACTAAAATATAAGAATAAGACCTTTGACATTTCAACATCAATCCATTAAAAAATTGTTTGTTTTTTTGCTTACATGTTTTTTTTAATGCTCCTAAACACGTCCTACCTTTGTCTCATTTAGGTTTCTTAGCAATTTCACATCTGTAACAAACAGATTTCAGTCCAAATGACTCTATTCTAGGTGTTCATTAAAAACAATCTATCACAGGCCAACCCATGAGGGATTTGTTCTCAATGGAACAATTAAACAGGATTATCCTTTCTGCAATCTATTGCTGCCTTTATGCTGGGAACTGTCACTCTGATCTGTTTATTAAATTCAGACGTTTTTCCACGTTTGTCGTGACACAGCGTGTGGAGAACTGCCATCTCACATAGAGCTCCAATATTTACAGTGGTGACACTATTGTGTTCGTGGCAGTGTTCCCATAACAATATAGAGTCCAAGGGTAAAACCTTCACACAGAAGCCGGGACAAAAGAGGGAATAAGTTAATCAAAACAGAAAGTTTGTTGGCATGAGGACTGACGTTTTCATTTTGAGGGAGTAACCTGAATAACAAATACCCTAAAAATATTGGGAAACTTGAAAATATGACAAAAACTCTGATCTTTTAGACAAAATTAGATTAATCTCTGCTAAGACATATATTGATTTCGAGGTGTGTCATTGATTAGGCGGGCTGTGAGCCGTTAAACTGAGGATGTCCTCTCAAGTCGCTGCAGCTGAACCCCAGTCCTCTGTAAATCTCAAACTTTATCCTACCACTCCTCTAGAAGAAGACACCAAGATACCATTTCAGCTTGAGGCAGGATTTAACCTTTGACTTAGTACCTATGACCTCTCTCAGAGGAACTGAATGGTAGTTAAATTCTTGGCTTTAAATCTATCAAATGCAACCTGAAGATCAAGACTTACAGACTCCAACGGCGCTGCATCATCTGCATGAAGCAAATTCTGTGAAGAGGGATGTCCTGATAACAGTCAGTCATTTCAAATGATATGTTTCTGGATACATCGTCTCAATTTTTAACAGTATAAACTGGTACAAGTTAAATGGCCCGACTTTAACAATCATTTTGATCACTTGAAGTGCTTTACACTTACAGGCCACAAACACCCATTCACAAATGTATGCACCAATATGTAGATGGGGAGATAACTCTGGGTTATGTCCCTTGCCCAAGGGCACATCAGCATGTGACAAGAAGAAACTGGAATCAAACCTACAACCTTCCAACTTCTCTACCTACTGAGCCACAGTCCACTGTACAGCCGAATCAACAAAATACCTCTAAGAAATGATTTTGCCTTTTTGACTAAGGAAGGCTGCTGAAGGCTTTTTGTGTTGTTGAAAAATTGTCTTGTGAAACCTTTAAAAACCCTACTTTCTGTGCTTCCTGTTTTGGGAACCAAACAACTGCAGAATACATTTGGCATGTCAAGCAGTTTAGATGGTGGCCAGATTTGCCCAAGTAAAAAAAAGGAAAGAGAACGTGATCGTCTGTGAAATGATTCCTCGGAGATGCTCAAAAGCATGAGTACCCTTCGAACCTTGAAGTATTTCACTCAAACATGAATAATGATAGGGCAAAAAAAAGGGGGGGGGAAAGAGGTCAAAGGATCACAGAAATCAGAGTCATCTATCCCCAGGGCCCTCTTAAGTATATACCCCGAATTTCATGGCAGTCCGACCAAAACCTGTTGACATATTTCTCTCTGCAGTAGATGACCCTTTGCAGTCCCTGTAGAAACATATTCCTGTATTGTTGATGCATTTCTTGAGCGGTATTTCTCGTTTACCTGCAGCAGCGTATTCTCCAGGGTGCACTTAGGAAACAGTGAAAGTAGGGCGGAGAGTGTGACCCTGCTGCGGTGAATGGGAATGACTCTTCTGCTCCTGCCTCGACCAGCCGGGACGAAGGAGTGAATGCATGCCGGGGAGCGTGTCAGAATGTGAATCTAAACAAGCTATTACCGAGGGAGTGGGGCTGTGCCGCAAACAAGGTGGATGAAAGTGAACACAGACTCTCTTGTTAGCAAAAAAAATAAGAAGTGCACCCCCTTATTTTTGGGGGAGGGAGGGAGTGGAGAAATTTGAGGGAAACAACCAATTTACCTTCCCAACGCTCTCTTTGTTCAGGCTGGAACAGAGGAGCCGTGGCTTTCCGGAGATTGTTTTGTGCACACATTCATCAAACCCCGGGGTAAAATAAGGCTGCTAGAGCTGTTTGGGCTTACGCCGGGATTCAACTTGTTAAATATACCATAGTGTTATTGAAAATCATGCAAAGCAGCTCTGTTTGTCAAGCGACTCGCTTGCGACTGTTTGCGCCGTACGCAAATCTCCCCCGTGATTATGAGATTGGGCCGTAAGCGCTGGCTGAAAAAAAAACGAAACAAGAAACTGTAGCTAAGCCGCCCATTGAATTCACCTCTAACCGCATTTGAGAGATCATCATGTGCTTTAGCTTGCGGTAAGACGCGGTTTGCGCACAAGAAAAAAGGGCCTGAGAGCCTGTGCAAACAAAGCCACGGCATTTGACGTGTACGTCGACACTAAACACGGTCGATGTTAAGAACAAATGGCAGAAGGAGAGTGCGTGCACACTGCCAAGGTCCTTTCTGCCCCCCGTGGTCGCTCGCTGATCGGGGATGATAAATGGCTGGACATGGCCGAGCCCTCATTTGGCTCACGCGGCATCAGGTGATAAAAGTGGAGCCCTTGTCAGGGATGGAGAGTGCTCCGCTCTGCAAGGACAAGGCCTTAGACCCACGGAGACATTAGAGGAGAACGGACTTAATATTCACCACAGGCAGGCAGCACTTTTACAGAATGGCCGTGGGAATGGGAAAAAAAAAAAAAGAAATGCTCACTAGCAACTTTGTAGAATTTAAGTGAATATAGTTTGTATTGTGGCTCTGCAGCAACCATTTGTAGGTTATTGATCACCTGGCCATCTGAGCTGTTGAATGCCATAAGATACTAGCAAAGGCATTCAAAATTTCAAAATTGAAAATTCTTGAGCTTGTTTCACTTTTGTCACATTTCAAGCTCAAATGTATGTTTTACTGGGATTTTTGTAATAGACCAACACAAAAAAAATAATAAAAAAAAAGAAATCAGGCCACTTTGCAATTATCCACCATTAAGCATTTATTTGTCTACCTTATAAAATCCCAATAAGGAAAAATTCTAAGTCTATTGACATAGACAAGGGCGCAATATTCTGTGGCGCTATTGTGACAACAAAAAAAATATTTTTAAAAATTATGTATTACAAACTTTTTAGATAACTGTTTGGGTGTGACTGCATGTCAGCCTTCAAAGCACCAACAACATAAATACTGTTCTTAAAAACGTCACTGAAACAAGTATGATTTCCACTTATCTGTACAGTAACTGCATTTAATATTTTTTGACTTGCTAATTTTTATTGGTGCTCTTGCAGAACAAACAGTGGAGAAAATAGCAAAAAAATTAAATTTCTGGCAACACTGTCAAACTGGAAGTCACCAACAAAAGGATAAATCAAAGTTCTTAAAATACATTTTTCAGGATATACGATAAACGATCCGATAAATGCCCAGCTCTAACTCCCAATAAAATGAATCGCAGTTGGGGGTCGTAATATCATAAAACATGAATGGTTCCAGGTGTTTCAATACTTTTGCAAGTCACTGTTTTATTAAGCAAGTTAATATGCTAGAAGGCATCTACTTCTTAGTTTTCTTGGATGAAACACTGCAACTCTGCTTTTCTTTTCGCAGCCAATGAGGCGTTGTGAGGAGGGAGGCCACCAGGCGCCCGCAGCACACTTTTGGACGATTAATTATCTTAGCAGGCCTTACTCGGCTAATCACTCATGAAACAGAGATTTTGCATAATTCGAATCTACTCCGACAAAGTGAAAAGAAGAGGGGAGTGGGAGGGGGGGGAAATCTTTAATTAATGGAATCAAGCAAACAAAGTGAAAGCCACTGCTAATTACATTCAATCAGTGCGTAATCATAATGTTGTGTGTCTCAATTACAGGATTTTAATGTCCTCATCATTGTAATCGCACACAGTGCATTTAGATTCGCGCAGCCAGCCCACTCTGTTTAAAGATGCCCACCCAGCTTCCTAATATAGCAGTGTGCTGCCTTTGGGATAATTGATTTGGTTTAATATAATAGAAGACAGAGAAAGAGGAGAATCTCAAAGGAAATAGGGCTGTCATGAGCCTTCAGTGCTGATGTAACACTGTACCCTCACCTCCATCTCCTGATCTCTGAAAAACTAATGAAGTTGTATTTGCATGCAGTCTGGCACCGCGTAGTGACACTCTGTCTACTTTGTGGAGTTTGAAAATGATTATTTTGTCATCAGGAGCACATCTATTTTTGTCTGTGTCGTGGTAGAAACGGAAAAAAAATACTTCTAGTGAGGTGAAGAAGCAAACGTAATAAAATCTAAGCTTTTAGAGCAGGAGAAACGCTCCAAAAAATCATCCCCCATCTGCTGTTTACTACTGTCATCTGATTTGAACTTGTATGCTAGTTTTCAAATTACAGAGATTAATTCTATTTGGCAGATCATTTTATAGAGCTGGTGAATGTAGAGTCGAGCGCTTTCATAATTGATTTGCCAGTCATCCTATAGACGCGTTGCAACGTGGTGTCACAGGTGCAAGATACCATCAATGACTACTATTGATTTTCACTGTCAAGTTGTCAACATAAAGCGCTAAATCTAAAATGTAGGAGTCATATATCAAAGAAAAAAGGATGCAGTGCATTGTCAACACTACAACAAGTAGATAAGGTCTAATGGTATCACATTTCACAGGTAAGGAAAAAGTTTTAATAAAAAAAATATAGCAAGACAGAGGGAAGTAGGTCAGCTATGCTAGCTTGACTTTGACAACCTTAACATGTAGATGTGCTGCAGAATTCAGTTCAGTGTTTCAGTTCAACTGAAAAAGAAAAGAAAGGCGACCCACACACCAGATCATCAGTAGAGCAGGTGTTTAAATGAGCTAATCAACCATCGCTGTGTTCAGACAATCACTGATTAATAATGATCGCAAAATAAACATCAAACCTGAAAATACGATACGGTAACGTAATGGCTGAATGTTCTGTTCTTTACATGGGAAATGTCTGCATGTGCCATTGGGTTCAAAATCAAAACTGCAATTTAAAACATTAGCAAATTTTGAGCTTACATACAGATCCTTGTCTCTTTTTGGTGTTTGTCATTGTGGTTTCTTGGTTTTGTTTTTTCTCTTCCTGCAGGTTGGAGGCAGACTTCAAGGGTGTTGGTTTGTGTTCTCACTCTGCTTCCATGGCTCATTCTTTCCTTTTAAAAACATTTTTCCCCCATTTCTCCCTTTTTCTTCATTCAATTCTAAGTGCTACACTGCTGGACAGGACATGTTTAAAATATATATTTTTGATTATATTTTCTACAACAGCTAAAGGTTATTCAGGGACACCATTGGGCTCCAAAGGTTGGCCTGGTTAACTTACTCCATGTCACATGTGATGATTATTATAATTATCCCTTTTAGCCATAGGTTTTTCTGCAATTATTTTTGCAAATATTAATGTCAATATGTCAATGCTCTAATTTACCTCCTGTCAGTCTGTCGCTGCACGCCAAATATTAGCCATCTGGGAAGGCAGCGTGTGTGGAGCCGATCTATCTGATCTGTGTACTAAGGAGCTGATTATAAATGATGTTTGATGGGCAGGCTCCTGAAGCTTTCATGAGGTGGAATTTCCATAACTCATTATCCTGCAGGTTTAATAACTGTAATCATATTAATCCTTGGATTACAGTCGCATCAATCAAACACATTTATATTTAAAGGATGTAGGATTCCTGCTAACAGGTGTTTAGTGGTTTTTCTGATGGATGGCTTCAAGTCTGGTTCATTTGCCTTCTGCCAGTGACAGGAGGCAAAAAAATGGAGCCTGTCAGAGAAATGATGTAATAAAAATTTGTTACAGTGTCAGATTGAACATAGTGCAGCTTGTTACATGCAGGTCCGGCATTACTTGAAGCAGTAAGTAATGGAGTAATGGAGCAGTTTTGTCAAAACGGTGTTTTAGCTATTTTCCCAAGCACAGAGCATAATTAATCAATTTACTGAAAGATGTAAAATTTGTTTTTCTTTCAAAACAAAGTGAACACAACAATGGGATTTTTAAAGCTATAAATTGCAGTTAAGACAATTTTTTAAAGCTATTAATTGAAAATAAAACACTTGTTTTTAATCACTGTCTGAAATGCACATTTCCCACAAGTTTGAACCAGAAGCTATCCGCACAACTGAACCGCCATCTTGGTAGGCAAGCACAACGCAAAATATAGACAATATAGTATTCAAAAATAGTAATAGTTTTAATGTACTTATATTGTTTATAAATTAAACAGAAACAAGACGACAGCTAGTTGTAAGCTTGTGGCTTGTTTTATTGTCAAAGCAACTCGATAGCAACTGTCATGACGGTTAGTTACAGATACCTACCAAGATGGGTGTCAGAAACAAAGTTTGCAGAAGTGTGACGTCACATAACATAAGAACTATTTATTACTTCTTGTTTTAATTCTTCTGAATTACTTAAATTATTTCTACAATAATGAGAGAAAGAAAACATCCAACATTTATTTATTAACGTCTTCAAAATCAGAAGTCTTAAAACATCTACGGCAAGTCAAACACTATTCTTGGGCGCTAAACTTTCTTGGGTGCTGAACTTTCTAACGATAAGGTCTCAAAGAACAGAGTTGTTTTCCTTTTCAAGGTTACTCATTTTCTTGCATGTTGAAAGCTTGTCTTTAATTACGTTCTTTATGATGATTTGTTACTTCACAGCTTTTTAAACTGGCGTGCTGGGCAGCAATTTGTGTGACATTTAAGCAGGTAAGAGAACCTCCGGTTGGTCTGTTTGGGTGTAATTTTGGTTCACACTCTCAAGCACAGACATGTCTGTCTACAAGATGTCTGGTTGTCAGTTTACCACAGATCTACTGCAAGCTGGGTGGTTAAGTTAGTTAAAGATGCAGCTTTGATGTGCAGCTAGGTACTAGAGGGGGTCACAGACCAAAGAGGTTCTGCATCCTGTGGGTGCTGGCCAGAGAGTCTTTTACTGGCAGAACATGACTTCACTGGCTGAGGATTTTCTTTATTATGGTAACCATTTACTGCAACCGACACTAAAACTACGACTCCCACACTCACCACGATAAAAACAAGTTGTTGCTAGTTGGCAAAAATGCTACACCAGCCAGCTTCTCACCCTATATAGGTCAGTGGCTGGTCAGACTTAGCAGTTTGATAGCTAAGTCAAACTTCCTCATTTCTATCAATTCCAGTAGCAGCTAGCAGCTAACGCTAATGTTGACTTACATGTAGAAAGTGCAGATTTGCTTATAAGGCGTAAATATTCCGAAAATGTGTACGTCAAAAGAAATGATTTTGACTGGAGGAAAATTAAAAGAGCTTTTATGCAGTAGATTATGTCGGTAGGTGAAGAATTAAAGCAGATAACGTTTTAAAAAGCTGACAATAATTTCAGTCTTTTGTTGAAATTAGAACTGGCAAAAAAGTTGTCATAAAAAAACAAACTTCTTAATTTTCAGACATCATCACGAAACACTTTGTCTCTGATCAAATGAATTACCTTTATTAATTGTCTTAATTACAATGACTTGAATAATGTCCACCGAAAGGTAACATTTGTAATTCCCCTTTGAAACAAAAAGGAATTTTAAATATAAATATCTTACATGATTTGGTTTAAATTAAACAATAACAAAAAAGATTAAACTGCTGCAGCCAAAACATTTTGATGACTATGGGAAATTGTAAGTGGCCTGTCCCTGCACAAGTATCAAGTTCTTTCTAGTTATTCAAGTTCTAACTAGAAAGCCAGTTGAGAACTAGCTTTCTCAACTAGTGCAGAAAGCTACTCCAATCATGAATGTTTGTTTTGCCATCGCTAAAGCCAACATGGTATTTAGCAGAAGCTAATGCTAATTACTAGCTTCTTTTCAAATTATACCCGCCTGTGAAAAACTATAACCCTCGAGCACCAATTTAATTGTTCTATGATGCCCTTAAATATTGTATTTATGTTTATACCTTGTTCTCTACTGCCAGAGTTTTAATTTGTTCCTGTTAGTTTCCTGTTTTAAATAAAGTTATTGGGGGGCGGGAGGTGTGGGGGGGGAGGTAAGAGAGAGACAGAGAGAGAGAACGTGAGAACTGTGGCATAAACAGTTTTCAAAATAAGAACGTGAACATCTAACTACTTTAACAAATTCTTCACCGGCGACACCAAAACATGAATAAAGATGTTAAACATTCAACTAACTTGAAAGCTTACAAAATAGCTAAATAATTAATGCTTCAGAATTTATCCAAGAAAACTGATTAAGGGGAACCTAAGTGTGCTAAATATTTTAAAAGATAGCAAAGGTGCTAAGCTAAATTAGCTCTGCTATTAGCATATCAGCAGCAGTGTGCCCACCCACTGCTGGCCACGCCCAGCTGGAGGTTTGAGAAGACGCAGCACACACAAAAAAAAATATGGAAGCAATAGTAGCTTCTTTGGTGTCATCTAGGAGAGAAGCAGCTAAATAGATGAACTCTGAGCCAGTTTTCAAAAGTGAAAGACAGGAAATGCAGCTAGCAGCAGGAAAAACTCTGCCAGTAACTCTGTCTAGGAGAAAGACGAGGTTTGGTGTATTATCTAGTGAAAGAGAACATTAGGTTGTTGGCAGCTGATGCTTGTTTGTGTCGCACATGGCACACACAATTCATGCCATTAGGTTATGAATAACAACTCACTTGTGTCATTAGAAAAGTTTTATACAGATTTTAGTATTAAAGTGTAATTAGTTTAATGGCCTCATTTAAAATTAAAATTTTTATCATTTATAATCTCATGTATTTATTCAATGTCTAAAATGTCATTATGCAGACCAGGTAAATAGCTGCTCTTTCTGAGAAAAGCTGAATGTATAAACGACTCGATTATCTGAAAGAACAAGATGTAATTTTTAAAAACCGCACCCTGGAATAGAATGTCGCTTAGAATTTATTGCAGAAATGTGTATGAATCGAACTTTTTAATTTGCGGTGGCAACGCATTTCAGCTGTCTCCTTCTTAACCTCACCAACCCTTCTTTAATGAGCTCCTTATTTGGGGCAGATTTAAAGTATTGGTTTCTACACAGCCTTCTTGGTCCAAACAGCAAATTCCCTCCCAGATCCAGATCAGAATTTTATCCAGCAGCAATAAATCAAATCAAAATCAAATTTACTCGCTGTCGTTCTCAGTGTGTCAGTTTTCAAATCACTGAATACTCAGGAGTGATGACAAATTTGCAGATCTTCGTGATCATTTAAGGCATGAATGTCAAATTGAGGATATTAATGATTTATTTGAACTGTCTATTTTCTCCTGATTGTACAACATTTAACTGCACTTTTTCTTTTCTTTGAAAAATCTAGTGCGAAAATTCAAATTCAACTGGATTTTATTTAATCCACAAGGCCAAAAATATTTTAAAATGAATGTTTTCAAAAGTAGAGCTAAATGTTCTGGAATTCTGTGAAACATTACTAGACCAGGGATTAATAGTGTCTTGTTAGTGATTCCGACTGAAAACTTGTGGATATACTGAGACGGTCTTCCTCAGTTTGAAGAAAGAAACATCAAGACTGTTGGAACACCAGCGTCATTGTCCAGATAATCTTATCCCGACGGGATAACCATGAAAAACAGTCAAATCTTACACCAGTTCAACATTTAACACCTTTGCACTTAATTAAACTTTTCAGCAAACTGAGCACCTGGGCAAACCAAGGGCTTCCAGAGAAAGGTGATCTAGTCAAATGAGAAAACGTTTGACCCATTGCGTCAATGTTTTAAGGAGTCGATGTGAGGCTTTCTGTTCTTCACACAATAACCCGACTGTCGGGCACGGTGGTGGCGACCAGTCATAGCTGTGTCTCCATTTTTTTTAATCCCCTTGTTTCCGCTGAGCTCATTTATTTTTGTCGTTCCAATCTGTGCAATTCTACAGTCAAAGGAAACTCAATTGGATGGAACGAGCAGCTACCTTATTACTTCAAAATAAACCTCTGTGTCCAATATCAAGAACTTCTTTACAGTTATTTAATTTTTCATTCAGTACAAAAATAAATTGGATTGAACTGGAATATCCTAATCTCAGTGCTCATTGTGACACTGGCTATGACGGAAAGGCAGGTCTTGCCTACAGCACGGTGAACGTGCCACTGAAAACGTCAGGATGTAAATAATTTGTTGCATTTTTCTTGGGAACCGTGAGTGTGTGTGGTCCAACAGCACATCAGCTAAAGAAACATAAAGCGCCGGCGATCCCCCCCCCCCCCCTGCTTCTCTCTGGTCCTCATCTCGTTTGTAAAACATTGCAATCATCGTAGGGGGGTCTGCAGAGGATAAAGAATCCGTCAGCCCGTTGTTTCAACCTTTCTTTTCCTCCCCGCTGCGTTCTGTACACGCCGCTGCCACCGCTCTGACAGCGAGTGTGTTTCCAACCCAACTGTCAGGGTAGATTGACAGGCGGAAAAGGTGTTCGTGTGTGGATGTGTGTGTGTGTGTGAAAGAGAGCAAGGGTAGTTATGGGATACAGCCGAATGATTGACAGGTTAGTGCCTCAGAGTGGCAAAGGACTGTCATCCCTGTAGATGGGATGGCCTAGTTGGTTTCTACCACTGATGCAAATTTGTTATTTATTCGTAGTTTTTCTGTTCTTCTACTTAAATACTGTCACGGTCGCAGCTTTTAATGGAATAAGTGACACTGATTGATATGTGAAATGTAATGTATGATGTATTGTTTTTGATTCTAGAGTTGCGGTTACCTCTAATAACATGCAAAAGCATCAAATGTTTAAGTGCTGAAGATTTTAAATAACAGTGAAACGAGCAGGAATAAATCCATAATCAATCATTTAGTCACAAAAACCTGTTTGCTTTGGCCATCAAGCATATTCTAAGTAAAGATTAATCATTTGAACACAATATGCAGATTAGTTCAATTAGGGATAATTGGGCATAGCCTGTACGACTACTAGAATGCTTACAATATTACTGGTATAGATTCATATTGAAAAAAATGTTGAATATTGTGGAAAAAGTTCAATATTTTTAGCCAGCCGTTTTGAACAGTGAAACTCAAATTAAATACAATCACTACACAGAGTGAACTATTTCAGTTCTTTTGTAATTTTAATGATTCTCTACTGACTCAAACTAAGACCAAGAAGTCAAATTATTCTTTCCTCCAATCTGACAAAACTTAGAATGAGGAGTCATTACTTTTGAGAACAAGTTGAAGCCCTATTATGCAATAAATGGTTGTGATTTTCTATTTAATCAAGCAATTCTAAAACTGAAAGTGTTTCTTTCTATTTGATGCCATTTCTCTTTCTAATGACATGTTTGAAAGCATCGTTGTTTGATGGTAAAGGCTTCAGAGAACATTTCTGACATGTGAAATGTTTCATTTTTACATGAACATTAGCTTATTCTGCTCAGCATTCAAGACAAGGCGATGTAAAAGTCCAACAACTAGAAAACGTGCTTGTGCAGGTTATCTGTTCTCAGTAACAGATTTCAACCTTGGATTCTGTTCGCTCAGCCTTTAGATGAACTGAAATGCATCCAAATTCTGCTGCTTCTCCTGCAGGCTCTCATTTTCTCACCAGCATGCTGTCTGTCGAGGCGTTTCTCTCTCCCTCTTTCCGTCTTTCATCCACGCCTCCCTCTCTCTCCTGCTTCGCTCGCGCTCTGACACATATGCACCGTTCCAGAGCGGCTTCGACGGAAAACAGGAAACCAGAGACATGCGTCATGTTTACATGCTTCATAATAAAAACCAGTCATCATTTACGGTCCAATCCCATCGGTGAAATGGTTTATTTTGGGTTTCTATTAGAATTGTTATTGTTGTTAACTATGTTAAATTAAATCTAACGGACTACATGTATTCATACTGAACTTAATATGATGTATATTTGCTATGATTCATATGGAAGTTAAGGGCGGACATCTCCAGCAAATACTTTCCCCCCATGGTTTTCTCTAGATAACGAAGGTTTAACACACACACACACACACACACACACACAAGTCATCTCATGACATCGAGAAAGCAAAATGTGTTTTCTCAAAATTAACTCAAGAATACCCAGGGTTTCCAGCCTGGCGGGCCACCAGGCTTTACTTGTGCCCCCATCAGGCTAAGCATTGCTTATTTTTTAAAGTCTCTTTAAAATGTTTACATTTTTTAAGACTTTATAGTTGGTGTTCAGGTATTAATCCTCCAATATATTAATAACACATACTTATCAAGTGATATTTTCACATTTCCAGTCAACTTTAAACATTTTTAACTGAGAAACACGACCGGGCCACTGGATGAATGGCTGCCCCAGCGCCCAACCACTGGGTTTAGCAAGTTTTCTGGGAGAAACCCTGAAACCACTGCAAAAACGTATTTGCAAAAAAAAAAAAAAAAAAGAAATTAACTCGTTATCTCAAGAAAACAACTGAAAAAAGCATGCGCTCTTTTCCTTCTACTCACCTGTAAAGTTTCTATATTATCTCAGTCCATCCATATTCAAACAGAAACTTTTCAGAGCATACAATAATATGTCAGAACTTGCTACTACTTGTCATAAGGAAGTCATAATATCTTGCTGTGTGTGTAAAAGTCTTAGTTGGGTTCACATCTAACTAACTGAGGGTATTAAAAAACATCCCACAACCTATGTAAGGAACCCTTAAGCCCTGTTGGGGCGGGGGTGGGGGGGGGGGTCATTTATTTTGTTGGAGACTTAAAAATCCACTCCCCATTTCTTCCTTCCGCTTCATTCAGGATCACATTTCAGTCCATGGATGCTGCGCGCGCTCCGGTATCTCCAGCGGAGCAATTCCTCGCTGTGAAGAAGCGAGATAAGGAAATTTTAAATTTTTATTATGTCATTATCCGAGCGGCGAACCTTGAGCTGCTCCCCCAGCCGGTTGGAGAGGACGGTCATGAATAATGCTAATGCTATGTAAACAGATTGGAAAACAGGCTGATGGAGGAAACATGGGAATCTGCAAGTAAATGTTGACTTTGAGAAATCGAGACAATTTATGGTGTTTAATGGATTAAATTGGTTCAAACTAAATCGGGAATATGTGTGTGTGTTTTAATAAATGCAACGTATTTGAAACAGTGATGCCTGATACACTGCCCACCTGGAAAAAATAAGCCCCAACACCCTGCGGTACATTTTATGCTTAAGAAAAAGAACATTTTTCTACTTCTAAAAAACACAAATAATTCAATATTTTCATAAAATTGTCCTTCATATATGTCCTTTACACCAGGTTTTCTCAAACTTTTCCATGTCCAGATCGTCATTAGCTTCTTGGTAGGGAAGCTAACCTACGGACAATGCTACCACACATATGAAGAAACAATAATGTTTGGAATATTTTATTCAATATACAACAATTGTTACATTGGTTTAGCATAAATGCTGGCCAGGAGCTCTTTGGGGTGTTTTTACAGCAGAACGGTTCATTTTATTGTCAAAACAATGTGTCGATTTTGCATTTGCTAGCTACGCTAGCTTGAAGAGCAAAGCAGCTTGACGAATTCGACTGGCAGCCAATGAGAGATGAGCATGACAAACAACATTTAAATATATTACTTTAACTCATATTTAATAATAATAATTGGAAAGCATAGCATTTTATGCTAAAAAAAAGTATTATATTCAATTTTTTTTCTTTTTTTTTTTCTTTCAGCTTTCTGAGGCCCGCCTAGCGCCCTCTGGTGGAAGTTTATTAATACGTCAACAAACCCACTCTTCAATAACACTGTGTGCTGTATTTTGGGAAAAACACAGCTTTTATGTTGCTTTTCCAAACTGTGCTTTTTTTTATCCTTTAAGTGTTTCCTGACTGTGAGCCATAAAATTGTTCCAGCAGTGGGGGTCGAGCTGTGTGTCAGACGTTGGGTCCAAACAGCAGGCAGGTTCTGTACAGCAGGCGGTGTGGAGGTGAGGGGTTTTAAAGGCTGCTTCACCAGCCTCCTGCAGTTATTTAAATTACTGAGCTTACCTGTAAATGATTAGGGTGGAAGAGGCTTAAGGCAGACAGTCTGAATATAGAAAAGGTGCTGTGGAATTAATTTGAACTTTCCTTTTGATGTGAATATTTATATAAGTCCTCAAAAATGTGTTTGAAAGCATGTCAAATGTCCATGTTAGAGCTCTTTACGTGTCAACATTTGCAGAAATGTCCTGTTGATTTCCTTGTAACTATTCAACGTTGTGTATGAAAGCAATCTACAAATAGTTATTATTGTTATTATTACATTGAGCAGATATAAGTCACAATAATATAACTGAATGTGTTTCATAATAAATACCTAAATATAACCGTATACAAAAATGTATACATTTATGCCACATGTCCAAGCACACAAACATCTATGAATATTTAGTACAAAAAGTAATTCCCAAATAAAGAATATATGTATATCTAATTTTTTTTACATATTTGTTAAAACTATCACTGTGTTATGAAACTGGTGACAGTATCATTTGTGGGGGAAAATTTGAGCTCATCTACCCTCTCCCAGTGCTATCTGCAGCAGTACACCGCTCAGTCAGAAACAACCAATCAGAGCCAGGGGGAGGGTCTTGGGGTTGTCAATCATGCTAAAATCGTGACAGTACGAACAAGTACGACAGCTAAAATGACAGATTCCAATCTTGCAAGACATTGTTTTCTTGTGTTTTATTATTATTACTGATTTGTTCAAAATAAATAAATAGTAACTGAATTGTTACTTGTGTACGCGCTGCTCACACCACAGAGCCTGCTAAGGCCATCGATGTCAGCGGATAAATGGTTTTCCTTAATTGTAAGCTGTTTGCCTGAAAAAAATAATGAGAAAATAAATAAATAAGGAGGCACTGGGAATATTCTTCTTTCCCTCACTGAATAAATCTACTCCAATTAATGCCAGGACTTTTTTTTTTTTTTTTTATTTCAATCTGAGACTAAAAAACATAAACAGATGAAGCTCTTTACAAAGTCTCTGCCAACACATGTCGTCGGACCCTATAATTTCCAAAAGCACGTTTGAGTTTCACTACAACGTTATGAAACAGGTTCCACCAAACGAACGGCACACGACTATCTCCCCGGCCACGAACGGCGCTAATCCACCCGCTTGACTGATACGCTTATAGAGTTCATCCGCAAGTCATTACGGCTGCCATTTTGAAACTAAATCCCACAACCTGAGTCACCGGCGTGTCATTGTAGGAACACCTGCTCTTCCCACGTCTGTCGCCTGTCACTCTCTGCTGATTGGCAGCTTGCATTCTGGAGGCGAGCCACAAAACCGCCGCCTCAGCAGGTGCCTGGGGGGGCCTGGCTGAGCCGATATGATTTATGTAGGCGCTGATTGTGTCACTTGCTCTGCAAATTGATTGTGTCACTCTGTCCTGTAAACCAGTACCCTGTTGAGGCTGGAAAAGAGAGGGGAAAAAAAAGAATCCTCAGGCTGTCCATTTTAAACCGGAAAGTTGAAGGTAAGTCTTGATTTTTTTTTTTTTCATAAAGTTTTGCATATTTTTTTTAAAAAGTGTCAAAAACCATCAGGTTTAGAATTTGCAAGCTTTGTCTTTAAACACGCGAGTCAATAAATCCTTGAAAAACACACCTAAAGGGACAAGAGAGAAGAAAGCTGGTTTTATTTGCTCAGAAGACGCTCTGCTTGTGTTGTGGCATCGTCGTGGATAAGTGGCGGGAATTTGAATGAGATCTCTTCTGGACCTCATTTGGTTTTATAATTCACCTACAGGACAGATGCAGGTATATAAAAAAAGGAGAATGTTGTTTGGAGCAAAAAGAACAGGTTGATGAGGCTGAGAATAATAGTAAACATGAAGACGGGTTTAAAGATGAGATTTCTCAAGTAATCTCTTTAGTTTATGTTACAAATGAAATTCTACTACAGAAACAGAAGCACCTGCGTTTTTCCCTCTGAACAGAAAATGTGTCCTTCTGAAATCTTTAGATTTTTTTTCTTTTGTTTTGTTTTATCTTGTTTTACTTTGCTTGTGTGAAGCCCAGTACACCGTTGTGTTTATACATTGTTTCTATCCATGCTAAAACTGTCTAAAAAGAACCTTTTTGAAAAAGTAAAAGCGTAAAGACTTTTTTTTCATCTTGAAAGAGAGGCATTTACATAGATGAGCAAGATGTAAGAGGAAAATACTATCTTTTCTCTCGTCAATTCCCGTCCGTTTTCACAATGACTTGAATCTCAGCTTAGCGTTTTTAGCTAAGAGGGAGCCTTGTTATGGAAACGGTTCTGAAAAAGCTCCGCCACTCTCCTCCAACCACCGCTCCTTAACAGTATGAAAGAAAGAATAATCTTTCTTGGTTGACATTTAAGAGCAGGGTCGTTCGTTCATTCCTACCATGAATAAATTCACACTGAGCTCACGCTGTCACGGGCAAGGGATTTGTCTCTAATAAAAAGAAAAAAAAGATGTTAATGAAAAATCTGTGTGGCTTTGGTACTAAAGGTTGATGTCAACTTAGAGCATGGTTTTTAACAAGGTCAGACATTCATTATTACAGGGAGCTTCCAGACATTTCACTTCCACTGAGAGCAATTCTGTGTAGAAAAAAGAAAAAGAAAGTGTGACTGTAATTCTGGTAATGAGAATTCTCACCTATGGAGCTTTTTCAGCCTCTGATGGCTGATTGTGTTGATTTCCTTTAAAGAGTTAAATCATAAAATAAGGCAAATATCTGCTCAAATAGATAAAGAGGATGATGAAGTGTAAATGGACTGACCTTACATAGTTATACTGACCAGTCAAAGTGCTTCACACTACAGACACATTAACCCATCCGCATGTTTACACACCCATCGGTAGGCAACTTGTTGTTGTGTGCCTTTGAGTGCCAATAAATACCATTGAGTGTATTTTTCTACACTGATTTTGTCTTAAGTCAATCAACATGTTAAATTTAAAGGAATAAGTCTTCTCACACCGATTATAAAATGTTTGAGAACTGGACCGTTCTATATCCTGTATAGTCTGCACACTTCATTTTAAAAGTATCCTACCACAATGTGATGTTTTACACATCAATATATATTTACATATGGAAGAATTTTGGGCCAGTTTGAAAGGGACAGTATTATGTAAAATTAACTTTTTGTTAGCTCTATGTTATTTGTCATCAAAATCATATCTGGAATGTTCCCTTGATTCTCTCATGCATGTTTGAGAAATCAATCGTCATGGAAACCATGTAGCTCAGCAAAACGTCTGGGTGGACCTAGTTCCACCTTCAAGGACGAAACTCCTCCTACGAGCTACAGTTTCAAAGCTTCCACATTACAGAAAATCCCCACTCAGCTCCTTCAGACTAGCCAGCAGCAATTAGCAAACAGCTGGAGGAACTGCATTAGCTGAGCTCATTATAGGAGCTGCTTCTCAGTGCAAAAAACTGACGGTAAAAACATTGTTAAAGGGTTAACACAGGATTAACATGTTGTGATGACTTCCTGAAGGCGGAGTTTCATAAAGAGCAGGAGTTTCTTAAAGAGACAGAGGCCCAATTATAAGGAGTTAAATGACAAAGTTAAATTGTTTTAATATTTGATATGTGCAGCATTTTTAAAAAGTTAATATAATTACACAATTGTGCTATAAAATGGCACAACGTAGCCAGAAAACAGATGACAGTGTCCCTTTAAAGCAGGGGTCCCCAAGCTACGGCCCGCGGGCCGGATCCGGCCCGCCACGTCATTTGGTCCGGCCCCCTGAACAATACCAGAGAGCATTCAGTGTTTTTTTTCATATATTGTATTTTCTGGTTTATATGTGGATTTTTCTTCAACCACCAGGGGGCTTGAGCAGATGTGAAACTAACATTCCCTCAATGGAATATATACTCGTCAGTCCCAGTCACCGTTTCACTCACGGTTTTTTCCATTTGCATTCTGGGTAAAAATCTATCTAAAAGCGCGAATGTGTCTTCGCCCCCCCCTCCCCCCGTCCCGTCGACAAGAATTTTCCAAGGTTTCTTTCTCCAAAAACTAAGACCGGCCCCCGACCAGAGAAAGGAACAGCTATGTGGCCCTCGCAGGAAAAAGTTTGGGGACCCCTGCTTTAAAGCTTTTACGTTCAAGGCTTTAGGTGGAATCTCGATCATTTGCATTTGTCGACCCGGTACAATACAGCCGGGCTGAGTCACCAAGCAGAACAAATAACACTTCTGCCAGAGCCATCGAGCTGCTAGTCATCATAAGGTCAAGAGCACATTTTGTCAGTCACATCGGCTCAATAACTCTGTGTCACAATAGCACATCCCACACTGCAGACAGCATATCACGACCTGATCATCGGCCCACACGTTGTCACACATTGTATTTGTCTGGGCTGAAGGACAACGCAGAGTGACTGTGGGGATCTGACCTATCATTATTAAGCATCACCTTTAGAGAGGGTCACTCGTCACACTGGGTTGTCACACCAAAATCATTTTATGAGCAGGAAAAAAAAAATCAAAACCAAGAAACAGAAGTAATATTCTCCCACTATGATGATTAATATCTTCTGTGCTATCAAGTAGTGAGAACATAAAGGATGTTTTAGAGCATCAGAGTAGATTATGTTTACTCTAAACGGATGAACTGTGTAAAGAATGGTGACAGTTTTCTGCTATCTTACATTTTTATTGTCTTCTTGCTACATATTTGGCTTCTTTTTTGTTCTAATTTTTTAAGTAAGTTGAAAGGAAATGTGTAGCTCTTTACAGCAGTCGCACAAAAACAAAGACCTGATTCATTTTGAGCAACAATATTTTAAAAACCCTATGGTATGGATGATGTTTATGGTTTTATATTTCCTGCAGAACTTGTCTGCTGAAAGTAGTTACTTATTATCTTTAATATATGATAATAAGGAGGTTTCAGGACATCTTAAATTTTCTTTTACTCAAATTGTTTTAGCTTTGACCTGCTGAGAAAGCTTCTAGTCAATTCTGATTTCTATTTAAAAGCTTTAATAAAACCTCTGCTCTATTGAGAGCAGAGGTGATGTCACACTGTGCGTGCGTGCGTGCGTGCGTGCGTGCGTGCGTGCGTGCGTGAAAAATAAGTCCCTGTAAAACTGGAAACTTCAGTTATTTAAAAAGGCAAAAATTATGACAGCACCTCATGGCAGGAAGATCAACAGCACCAAGACCCGCCTCTTTGCTCTGATTGGCTGTTACAGATTATCAGTCTCACATACTGTCACGAACTGGCAATAGTTTCAACAAATGTGTAAAAAGTATATATTTTTATAAAAGTGACATGCTGCAGCTTCAGCACACTAGTTACTGCTACCCTCAGTATGATGTGTTTAAAATGGGTTTTATCAATGTACAATTCACCGGTCACCAGTCAGGGGCGCTGAAACTGAAAGTTGGCCTCTTCTGGTCTTCTCTAATTTAAACATTTAACAGAAACTCTAAAGGAGAAATGCATTATCAGCAGGAGCTATGCTAATTCAGCTAAATATAACCTTTTTTTTTTTTAGGTTAAACACCTCCTATCTATCTGCACAGTTACCAAAAAGCAGCGACGTCACTGACACTGTCCACACCGCTAAGCCTCAGAGAGCAGACCCCGTCCTCCTCAGAAGACGTTCCGTTGCCTGGTTACCTCGCGGAGTGGCGGCGTTAAGCACAGATTGAAAGGTCAGCCACGGGTCCTACCGAGTGCTTTATCAAATCACACAGCTGTGTGGTGGCGGAGGATTCAAGTGAGTTTGTCTTTTCATGTGTTTGTGCTGAGTGTAAATGTTTGGAGTTAGCGCTGCTCTCTTGGCTGCCCATGGATTTAATGCCGTCCTAAAACTCAATAGCCGCAGGGATTTTCCCTGTCCTCAAAAAGGCCCGGGCTCCACCGACGAGTGAAAGTGTTTTAGAATTAGTGGGATTCACAGGCTGGAGGAAAATGAGAAAGCAGAAGCTTTTTGGAGCAGCGGTGGCGTTAGGTGGGATTGTTTCCAGACTGTACGTCCCATCAGTTTCAGAGTTTTCACTCCTTTTCTTCAGCTTTTTATTTTGGAAGGAGAAGGTTTGTAAGAAAAATAAATAAATCAGACAGAAGCAACAGAGAAGTGATGCAGCTGATGGTGGGATCACCATGATCATGTCATCCTGTAGCCAAAGCTCCTTCAGTCTGGTGAGGGACAAACATGAAGGTGTTTTCTGCATGGAAAAACAAAATGGAGGACAGGAAAGTCTGCTCCTTTTCTGTTCTAAAAGTTGAATCTGTCTACCATCTGACTGTCTGTCGATCCATGCAGACGTTGTTCCTTTCTTCCTTCCGAGTTGCTTCTCTTGCCTCCTCTTTTTTCTGTCCTTTCTTCCCTCCTCTTTCCTTCCTTTTCTTCTACTTTACTTCTTTTCTCCATTCCTTCCTTTTCCATTTCCATCCTTCACTTACTCCTTCTTCCCTTCGTTCCTCATTTCCTTTCTTTTTCTCAGTTCCTTTCTTACTTCCTCTCTCATTTCCTTTATTCCTTCTTTCCATTTGTTCCTCCTTTCCTCTCTCCTTTCCTTGTT
Organism: Poecilia mexicana; assembly: GCF_051168715.1. NCBI lineage: Eukaryota > Metazoa > Chordata > Actinopteri > Cyprinodontiformes > Poeciliidae > Poecilia > Poecilia mexicana. Next base: position 4,882,672 of record NW_028263390.1, on the reverse strand, counting down.
TCCTCTTTTTCCTTCCTCGTTTCCTCCTTTCTCTGGTTTCTTCCTTCCTCCCTCCTTCATTTCCTTCCTTCCTCTTTTCCACTCTGTCTTTTCCTTCTCTCTTTTGTTTCTTCTTCCTTTGCTCCCTTCCTTCCTTAATTTCCTTGAATTTGTGATTTCATCATGAAACATCCGGAGGAGCTTCACGTGGGAAAGCGCTGCTGCACTCATCCTAGTTTCATTATCCGAACGCGAGGCCTCTTATGAAAGGTGACTCTCTGCAGGGTTTCTGCTTTATTGTAATGAGTCATTTCAGTGCTGGCGGTGTTACTCAGTCAAACTGTTAAACGGAAACCTTTCAGAAACAACAGAGCTGCGTTATCAGGGACGCACAATGCCGAGGAAGACAGAGGAGACGGAGAGTATCAGCCGCTCACAAGGAACAGGAAAACAATCAGTGACAACAATGGCTGCCAAGGGGTTAGCCGCCTGCTAATTGAATGAACAACCGGGTGTGATCTAAAACGGATTCTGAACAATGTCTGTTTTCTTCTTCCTTTAAGTCAGAATGTTGGATTCTTTTGTGAGCAGAAGTAGCTCTCTAAAAGAAGTAAAATACTTTATTCTTGTAATTTTATTGCTTTTATTGTCTCGGCGTGGCCCCAACAGTCTGTCGCAAGCCAAGATGTTTGAACCGGCATTTTTAATCGATCTTATTTACAATAAATAATAAAATAAAAAAAACGTTCTGACGTGATGAGTGAGTTTGTGGCTGAACCAAAATCCAGAGAGGAACAGAGAAGGATCTCAGAAATTTAACGGCAATGAAGGAATAAACGTACAAAAACAGTGAAGAGTGTGTGGAAGGGAGAAGTGGACCAAACCAGAGATGAATGGATGGAGTCAGTAGAGAGCAATGAGACTGGGAACAAAAGAACCAAAAGAACTAATGACAGGTAACTGGATGCAGCTGGGGAAGGGAGCAGGTAGGAGCAAAAGAGGAAATGGTTACCAGCTGGAACGGGAAGAATGAAAGGGTAAACCTGAACCATAAACAGAAATAATACTGATCTAGTGAATTCTAGTGAATTCTAGTGAAAGTAAAATAAATTTGCTTCATGAAAACATGGATAAAAGTTTTAGCGCTCTGATGGGGTATTTTTTCAGCCATATCAAAGTTTTTTCGCACCACACGAGTCACATGATCAACAGCCCAATGTCACTACTGGCAGAAAAGAGGAAGAAGACGACAGGAAGTGGTAGGAGGATCATGGCACGGCATGATTTTTAACGACTCATCACATGAGCGACTGTAATCACGTTGATTTTTAATTGCGTTTCTTATTTAATGAAATTGTGAAATTGTGTTTTTTCAACATTAGCAGAATATCAACACATTTGTAATGGAAGCGCAGCTAATGGGGACAACAGAATCAACAAAGAGGTCAAGATACAAGAAACGATCAACACAGAAAATAAAAACTGAAAGTACAAACATCAAAAAAATCATAAGGCTTTCAGTACAGACTCAGAAATCCTATTCCGCCTGTCTGAACACAGAAAACATAAATAAGCCGAATGCGAGGAAAATCCAGTCAGCTCCCGCGATGAAGCCAGGGAGGCTTGAAAATAATAAAGCCTCACTTGTCCGACTGCTCTGCATCTATTTTCACACACAACGCTGAATGTGTCACCTGTTATTCACGAGGTTTGGGTTTTATTCCACGTGTTCCCACGGTGACATGCGTGGACGCGGCGACTCAACCTCCGCTGTGCACGCGTCTGAGAGATAGAGCGCCGCTTTTAGAAGGCGGGAAGGGGCAAAAGCATGAAGTGTGACATTGAAAAGACATCGGGGAGATAATGTGACTTAGCCAGCAGTCTGAGGTGCAATACATATTTTTCTTCTATTTCTGTATCACCCCCTACCCCCACCTCCACCCCAGGCCTGCTGGGTGCAGCTCACGCCGCCGGCCCCGTACGTTTACCAATGAATGTGTTTAGAGAAGCTCCTCTTTGTGGAACGTGATGGATGGACCGTAGCAGGAGCATTACGTTCATGGCTAATGCTTTCCCCTTGACCCGCTCCCACAGTATGCCACGGTATGCCGTGTATCTACATATTGCATATTAATGGGGTGAGGAGCAAACACACATCCATAACGAAGGCGTAGAGACAACCGGTACTTGGGCTTTCAACGTTTTTAGAGTAACAATAGCGCTTTCTTTGTCAATAATATCAACCAAAGGACGATAAATGGAGGGTTACCGACATCAAAGTTCATTAGCATGTCCTGTCACTATCATAGTATAAATAATTACTACTGTTACACCCAATCAAGCTCCTTCTAATAGAGCATTACAAGTCTGTACAAGCCCTGATCTTTTTGCCAATAATATGTGCAAACACTATAGTCATCATTACGGCCTGATTATCTCCTAATGACGCCTTGTATCTCTTGACTACCTCGGGCTAAGCGTCACCGATGTGTTCATTAGTTTGTTGCTTAATTCCACCTCAAAGTCCGCAAACTAAACGCGGAATGAAGCCGACTGATTCGCTTCACCGTTTTTTTTTTGTTTTTTTTACCCCCATCACCAAGCCTGAAGGACAGCAGCCGCTGCCGCCGCACGGCTCCCCCTTCTTCCTTCTTCCTCTAATGAATTCTCATACTGTTTGTCATCACTTCCACCTTCGGTGAACACCAGCCTGCCACAGCTCCCCCAGCAGAGCAGTAAAGTCGGCTTTGAGGAATGTGTGCGGCAGCCAGGTTGCTTCCACCGACATCCCCTACCCCCACCCCCCATCTGTGTGCAGTAAAAATTTAATGGACCCAAACATGCCGTACATCCATTTTAGCAGCCGAGGAGGAAGCAAAAATTGCAATCACCCTCTCTGCACCCCGTCTCCGAAGAGAGAGGCCAGGAGCGACAGAGAAACACACTTTGTTGTTGCTGAGGTGGCGCAGCGCGGCGGCGGGCCTAATAACGTGGCGCCCATCAGATAACCGTCGTCTGATTTAATGTGGCTTTGTGCCGCGTTGCCGCCTGCGTTTTGAGTTATGGAACAGGGAGAAAACACCCAAACTCTGACTCAAATTTTCTTTGTAGCAGCTGTGGAAAAAGAAAAAGAATGTAATGTTCAGAAGAACAACAAGACAAAAAAACACTAGTTTTGACAGAAAAGTTGAAGGTAATTTCTCGCGGACAAGACTCCAGGGATCTACGGCGTATTGGCGATATCCCAACCTGTCTTTCTTCTTGTTTTTCCACTGACTCAAGATGTTAATTTTGGATCAGTGAATTTTTTTTTTCTTCCCTCGACTGGATCCATTTGGGTTCGGCGATCAAAGAACTTTGCAGACACCGGTTTGACAAACTTTTCCAGCTCGCCGGCCGGGGCGGCGGATTGATGTGTTCTTCCGAAGCGATGTTAACACTCACGACTCTCTGAAGACTGATGAGAGTTTGCGCTATATATTTCCTCCCACTAATGTCTCCCCCGACCGGCTGAGCGCCGCAGGAGGAGCAGGAAGAATGAGGCTGGAACGGCACCGAAGCACTTCCACAAATCCCTTCCAGCTGTATTAACAGCAGTGCGGTGCGGCCGTGGCAACGGGTTCAGGAAGCCGTTCTTAGAAACGGCTGATTGAGCCTCGTGTCATGACGGACTAGGTTCTCGCTCTCGGGAGGAAAAGCAGTGCTTTTGGATTCGTTGGAATAAAGGGAATCTCATCTGAAGCAATAATTATCTTTCCAGGGAGTTTTAGACTTGAAAAGTAAAAAAAAGAGGATATTTCTGATCATTTTTGTGCTGGCAGGAAGGTCCTGGGATTGATTCCCACCATGGGGTTTTTAAGAATTGACTTTGTTTTCTGATGCATTCACTGGTTCTCTCTGGGTACTCCACCTTCCTCCTGGTCCAAAGTCACTACTGATAGGTTCTATGGTAACACTTTATTTGAACGGCATGGAATGACACTGTTATAAGCATGACATAACACCTCTTATGAACATGAAGGAGTCTTCATAAATGTTTATGACTGTTATTAAGTCTCATTCAGAAAATAATTACACTTTTGAACAAAAGTTACATTACACTGCATTTAAAAATCCAATAAAAGTGTTAATTTTGCATTAAAAAAGTGTTATTATTTACCGACTGACTAGGTCTGTCACGATAACAAATTTTGCTGAGCGATTAATTGTCTAAAAAATGATTGCGATAAACGATAATATTGTTTCAAGACCAGTTGACACTGATTTAATGGAAATTACTAATAATGCAGGTGATTTCCTGCCATAGATACACTTTATTTTCAAAAGAACACATAACACTGGAACTGATAAACTAAATTAACAAAACAACCAGAAACAAAAGTAAAATGGATTCTCAGTCTCCATTAACAAAAAACGTACTTTAATAAAAACTAAACAACATGAAGCCAAAGTGGAAATAAATACTGCATTCAACCAAAAGAGTGCAGATATGAAGTCTGTATACTATATTGCCCTTCAGTAATCACTAGATTTAAATAGAGAAGATGGGCACATCCGACTACCTAATACAGTAAATCATACTACACAATTTTTTGCCCCTATTTTCCCCTTACAATAATCTTAGAACGTTGGCCGATCTAAGATTGTCGCTGATGATTTCGTAACTGATCATCCTGCAGTGTGTGGTGTGTTACTGTAGATCGTCGTGGCCTCTCCGATCTAAGTCAGGGGTTTTCCCGGACTGGGAGCTTAAGGCAGCCTGTTGAATGTGACAGGTAGCCAATCAGAAAGCACGGATTCTCCTCCTGCTTTCTGAGGGAAATTACGGAGGGGAATCCCAAACAGCTGACACGTTGACCCGAAGTCCAGCGGACATTGTAGATGATATGTGGAAACAACATTGATATTTATTCAACATTTCGTGCAAAGAATATAGAAATGAGAAGGGGAGGAGTTGGAGCCAAATTGCTACCGCAGTTGATAAACCCGGTAACTTTTCAGCTGTTCTTTGTTAATGTGACATAAATAGGTTACAATGATTTTCATTCAGCCAGGACTTTACCCTGACTCTAGCCACATGCATCACAGGTAGATTCTAGTAAAGCATTGATTAATGCCTGGTTTTAAAATTAGTTAACTGGACTTGTAGCCATTATTTTGTGCCCATGTGGCTGGACACCACACGGCACGACAAACCCGATCGAACCATTATACCTAGGATTTGTGTTGGCTAATGGTGGTCTCTCAGGTTTTGAAAATGGGCTGACAGTCGGCCGACAACTCGTGTATTGTGTGCTGGACATTACACTAAGGAAATAGGAAGAGAGGGTCAGTGAAGAGCACCGGAGTTGAGCCTTTTTTTATCCAGTGTCATCAACAGAAAGAAAAAAGGCAGGAAGAGACGATAAAGCCGATAATTAAAATGAGGTCGATAGGTTTAATTTATCGTGTGATTAATTGATCTATCATTTATCGCGACAGGCCAATGACTGACAATCCATGACAACAGTCAAACATTCATGAAGACTCCTTCATGTTCCTGACAGGCGTTATGTCAGTCACACTCTTTAAAATAAAGTGTTAGATTTCCCTGCATGAATGAACATATTTCAAAAGCACAACAACTGATATTGATAGACAAAAGGACTGAAATTAAAATGGCAGTATTATGTAAAATCGACTTTTTTGAGCTTTACTAAAACTTTCGAGTTTTACTCAAATACTCACCATCGCACGCCTCTGAAAAAGTCTGAAAAATCCCAAACTCAAGCACATCAAGAAGCGACAATTAGTTTCTCTGAATATTTAATCAGGTGACATTTTGCTTCACTGCAACACGCACCCAAAGTGAAAAGTTATTATTCCAGTTATCAGTGGTAATTATTTTCCATCGTCAAGACAAATGTGGGTGATGATTTTTTTTCCCCATTGTGGGGTTTCAGAAACAGTGAATAGAGTAGATCGGTGATAATACATTCACCCATGAAGCACCGTTTTATAAAACTCTGACCAGATCCGGAGCCTGTTACAGCAAATTAACTTTCATATACACAACTAATGTGCATTCAGCAATTGAAAACATAGTATTTCAACATTGAATTCAATTATAATCAATTATATTATATTTCTACCTGCAATTTCCATCTTCAGCACTGCAGTTGATTATGTAGACGAAGGAACATAACTTGGCTTCATATTGGAATTCTGGTCTGGAAGTCATGAATGAAATTTACGCAAAGCATCATGGGTTATATTTAAAGAAGCGGGGGAATGTATTTAATCATTTTAATGGCCAAGGAATTAGCCGTAAAATACCTTCACCTTCACACAGAGCAGTCAACACTTAAAAAGAAGGAACCGGACTGTTTATTTTCTAGAACACTAAACTATTTTGACCTTATTTTGAGAAAACCCAAGCAAAGTCTAGGGTGGGTTATGTAATATAGAGGCAGAATTATGACTATATTTTGATAAAAGAGTCATTACAGATTATTTTTCCCCCCCTCATCCTCATGATGGCTAGTTGAACTCATAGTACACATAGTACAAGCGCTAATACAAACCTTATCTAATTTAGCCTACTTTTATTCTGCACTCCAAATCTTCATTCAAGGAGTAATGAAAACTTTACAGTTCATTCCTGATGGACCATGAAGAATTAGAAAGGAAGTAATTAGTCTTGCACTCTTGTGTCGTCTTGGGCAGCACAGGAAGTGATTCAATAGCTCTGTCTGAGGAAAAGTGGGTCACCTAAGTAGTCAAATATCATCTAGTGATTGATCCGACAGTCCCAAAGAGCAAAACTGGGGTTTATTAGCCCATTAAATATGAGGAGTTTAGACAAAATATTACATAAAAACAAAGTCTGTCCCACTTGTCCTGCAGTGGTTAGTGGAGTGAAATGAGGAAGAGGGGGATTAGAGAGGCGTCAGGGACTTTTAATCCAGAAATGCTCATAAACAGGAGTTTACTTAAGGTGCTGTGGGCTCAGCAGGAAGCCTCATCAAGCTCTAACAGGAGGATGACTGCAATATGACAAATCTTCATAGGTTTAAAATGTTTTACCACCACAGCCACAGCTGTCGCCTTCGATGGCGCCGTCGGCCCCGTTTAAGCTTTAATGAAGTAGGTGTAAAATGTATTTGGTAAAAATCTAATCAAGTACTGAGTAATTGATCGCAACACCTGATTTAATATTCAAAATGTGTCCTCAGACAACCCAAAATATAAAAGTTATGTGAAAATTCTGGTATTAAAAATAGTATTACCAAAATATTTATACAAATAGTTAGGTTTGGAGGCTGGTTCTAGACCAAATGTACCATGAAGGGCCAGTGTAGTCAGTGTTTATTTGTGGAGAGCACTTAAAAAAGAATGAAACAAAAAAAAAAACAGAGCAATATATTTTATCATTTAATATTCTGAGCCAAAGAGCCACTTGTGTCTCCAGATTCAGGTTGAAGATCCTGATCTAGCCGATGCAAAAGGAAAATGTGATCCTATCTCAATACAGCAGCTAAAAGTGCAGAATTCAAATTTTTTTTACTGGCAATTGTGAAAGTAAAATTGTGAAGGTTAAAAATATCTACCACTCAATATCAAAAAAAGACATTTATTTAGTATAATTTCTTCAGTTCCCCTGTTGGCCCCCGTCTAGAACCGCCCCTGGGCTGCAGGTCTGTGTCTGGTGTATTCTTGGTTAGCATGTTTTTTCTCCATTGATCAGAAGTCAAGTTATCCAAACTGGTAAACCACGTTAATAAAATAAAAGTTAAATAATGCTTTAAATGAACGCTGAACAATTATTCACAAAATGTACCAACATTTCTAAATAAAACATACAGAAACAAACTGTTTTAAAGTAGGAAATATTTAGGTTTGTACTGTTAATCTATTAGTATGATTTGTTCTTTAAATTGCCATTCATATTACTTTTTCTGATACTATTATATGTGAAATAAATTATCATCCAAACTCAACATCCTAAGCAAATAATCAATTCATAATAGTCTTTTAAAAGCGCAATAAGAAACTGAATCAATAATAAAACGTTCTGTAGCGTATCAGCCTCAGGAGATGATTGAGGGATAAAGAGACGCGAACGGGTCTGCAGTGTTCCTCTCCTGATCCATTCTGTCTGATATCAATCACATCACACAGCAGCAAACGGCACCACGATGTTTTTTAAATAACTGCCTGTTTAGCCTGGAATGTGCGTCTCTTCATTCACGTCTTTATTTCTGCCAGAGTTCTTACTTCTAAGGATGGTGGAGTATCGGGTCGAGGACATTTTAAAGGACGATAGCAACCCACCATGGCTGCGTAGTGTCCGTCTCTAGGCAACCGTGAAACATCGTCGGACCGCAGCGTTCTGAGGAGTTCGGGGGTCTTTTATCTCCTATCACGACAATTTAGCTGACCTTAATATTTCCTGTTTTATTTTGGTCATCATTGTTACACTTAGTGTTTGATTTGTGTGTGATAGGCATGTCTGTTGGATATTTATAGAAATACGGAACAAATCGCGTCCCATGTCGGTTCAATACGGGACACAACATTTATCAAATACGGGACGATTCTGTATTTTACGGACCGGTGGCAACCCTACCCTGTGTATTTCTGAGGTTTTTCTTCTTTTGGCTTCATAATGTTTGATAACAAAAATTAAAACTTCTCAATGTTTGACATTGTCTAGCAAAATGTTTTTACGTCAGGCTACAATAGAATGTTCAGTTCCAATGGTATCAATGACATCAGCAGTGATGTCATCACTCTATGATATCACAAGGGAATCTCTCTCTTGAATGTAGCTCACAGACTATTCTCTCAAACCTGTTCCACAGTTCTATCAGGACAGATCACTCTTCAGAGGACGTTCAAATTTTATCGAAAAGAGCCGGATATCGATTCCAGATATTACACGCCTTTCAGAGAAGTGAGAATTTACCAGAATATCGACATGAAGCAACAACAAATTACTTGTGAACATGAAGCTTTTCCAGCTGAGCTTTCATGGGTCAACATGATGGACCTCAACATCCAAGTCGACTACGACGCTATCATTTTCCCTTTGGAAGATGACAGCGACAGCCCCATTAACCCGGAAGATGAATCAGGAGAGGTCCAGGGGGAATCAGGTTCTTCCGGCAACTTGGAGAGTCCAAGATCATTGGAAGTCGAGCAGGAAACGACTCCCTCTGCTGGCTTCAAGATCACCCCCTTAGTGGAAGACGTGAACGAGACGAGCCAATACGTCAAAGAGCTCACAAAGCAGGTAGACGATCTTAAAAAAGAATTGCAGAGTAAGATTTTTGAACTCCATGAGGAAAGACACCGAAGGATTGTATATCAGGCTGAAGTCAAATCACAGCAAGAGGAGATTCAAAAACTGCAAAAAATATTGGATAAAGAACGTCGCCTGCAAGTCAAACGTGAACCATGGTAGAAACATACCAGAGATTACAGGTGTATCAAAGGTTTCTTGCTTTTCCAAAGTTACAACCAACAAGAGTATTCTTCAACAGCTGGACTACTTCAAGAGGGAGGCTGAAAAATACGCCTCCCGCAATAAAGATCTGGTAGAAGTTATGGTTGAAGAATACAGAGTGAGACTGAAATATGAGGAGCAGCTCAAAAGTCACTCTGAGCATGCTTCCAAATTCAAAGCACAGGAGGAAACGGTGAAATCTCTGCAGGGTCAGGTTGCAGACCTGAAGGTGGAGTTGAAACTTGCTCTGGAAAATAGCCATCATAGAGTCTCCACCCAACCAGAGGTCCCCCTGCAAACAGAAGACTCCCTACAAACAAAGACAGACCTTGAATCAACGAGGGGTCTCCATGCATAGCCTGGCTCGGCCTTTGCGCCGACCCACATCCAGGTTGCAAACAGAAGGCTCATTACAAACAGAGGAGACCAAGAAAAGACAGACCTCCAATCAACCAGGGAGGTCCGAGGAAAGACTGACATTCATGCGACCAACCTCCACTGCCTGCATGGAGGGTCTTCATGTTGGCATTGGCGTGAAGGCCAGTCTATGCCTGGCTCGGCCGTTGTAGCATATTTCAAGCGTCTAGCGCGGCGTTGGACGCTCCACATAGACTTTGAATGTAAAACAGACTCGCCTGACGCTCAAAATGTGTTTGGTGTGAATGCTCTATTAGAATGTTCCGTTTCAATGGTAGTGATGACATCACTCTTTGATGCATCAAAGGAATCTCTCTTAAATGTAGCACACGTTTTTTTTCAGACCTGAAAACTTATAAGTTTTGAAACTTCCCCAGGAGCTGTTAAAATTATTTGAAGGCACAGGATCAGCCCAGTACAGGTTCACATTTGCACTTTGTAGACCATAATGGTTAAATAATTTTGACTTTTTAAATTGAACAGTCAGGATAGCGGCGCTGTTACGACTCACATCATAAGGTTAAACATGAGTGTGCAGGCGCCTGTCCCTGATTGGTTCCAAGACGACGAAGGATACGTCCAATTGGCTGCTTCTCGGAAGTGACGGACATAAAAGTTGCTGAAGCGGACTTCCTGTGTTCCATCCTCTTCTCATCTCCACCGGCCACACCTCTTTCCTTTGTTCACTTGTTGTCAGCGTCCTGGAGTGTAGGAGTGAGCTGCCGTGTATGTCTTCTCATGTTTTTCTTAATTAGGAAGGTAAGTTTTTGTCCTTTGGTTTATTTACTTTCAATTAGGTAAACTCTGTTAATATTTAGGTAGTTTCCTTTTGTTTGTTGAGAATAGAGTTGAGATGTATAATAATGTATACATCTGAAAATTAAGTTGTTTAAATTCTCATTCTGTATGATAAAAATATACTTTTTATATATAGTTCACATTCTGACACTGTAAATTACTGTAGTGTCTGTTGTAAATACATAAATTCATGCAGGAACATCAGGCTGCAGCGAGTCAGAGGGAGGCGGAGATAGAAACGCATATCTGTAGATATTTTAGTTAAACGTTTGCGACTGAAAATGACAGGGGGAAAAAAACATTTAGACTTTTTGCCTCAGTGTTTTTTATGGCTCATGTCTGGTAAGTTACTGAATGCGGTGCTGGAAAGTGAGACTGAGTTAAAAGTGAGGAGCTAAGGGTCTGTTAGACCTGAAAAGTATCATTTTTATTTATTTTGTAGATCAAACTGTTGCACTGATGTAGAGAGATGTTCAAGAAGAACAAAACTAGTTTTGTAGATTTTATTTTTGTTGGTCAAACTGCTGTATTGAGTTTAAAACTGCCGAGTCCTATTTTATGAGCTGTTTTCTACTTTGGTTTTAGAAAGAAGTAGAACCAGTTCAATTACAAGTCAAATTATATCAATGCATTTTGACCAATAATCAAATGTCTTTTGACCAATAAAATATATCAGAATCTGGTAGCCTGTCTGTGCTACCAGAGTATTTAGCTTGCTACCGTGTTTCCCCGATAGTAAGACACCCCCGATAGTAAGACGTATCGGGGGTTTCAGGGGGGTCGGCTAATATAAGCCGTACTTTCGGGGAAACACCTCTCATCTAGCTGCGCGCCGCCTCCTGCCCACGTCCGCACCGTCCCCCTCTCCATACGTCACCGCGTCTGCCACCTCCCTCTGATCTTAATGAGCGCCGCCTCCTGCCCACTTCCGCACCGTCCCCCCCTCCATACGTCGCCGCGTCTGCCACCTCCCTCTGATCTTAATGAGCGCCGCCTGAATGCAATACTGTTCAGGTTGTTAATAAATGTTAATTTTATGGTTAAAACAAAAAATTTGACAATTTTTTTCCAATATAAGACATACCCCGAAAGTAAGACATAGTGGGGCTTTTGGGGATAAAAAGAAAGTAAGACACTGTCTTACTTTCGGGGAAACACGGTAGTTGTGAAGCAAATGCTAAAGTGAGTGTTCATCCTGGAATGACAGTCATTATACTATGCATAACTTTAATCTGATTATTGGATTGTAAATAGTAACATGTTAGAATACTTGTTACTGAAACAAGGGTCAGGTTAGAGTAACGCATTACTGATGTGTTGATGGCATCATTGTTTGACATTTCTGCTCAAGCTATTTACTCATCTGTCAGGTTTCCGATATGCGTCCCCCCCAATGACAGACTCGTTCCTACGGTCACTGATGGAAACGCTGTGTGAAAAACTGGTGGAGAAAGGTGTGTTGCAAACGGCTGCAGTGAAGGAAGTCGGAGACGCTGCACTTGGAGCGGTTGTTGACGCAGCACTGGCTGACACGCCTGCTGCAGTCTTAGAGTTCAACCAAGACTCTAAACCTCTTGAAGGTATGTCATCTGCGTCTCCCCACCGCCCCGCGCCGCTGGGCCCCGATAAGCTACGAACACTCCTTTGATTTTTGGCAGCATGATTGGACCGTCTGGAGCTATCAAAGCCCTTCAGTGGATCAGTGCAGGTTGGGCACCCACAAGAAAATCTGTCGCTGGTATATTTTAACTCGGACGTGTGTGAATAAAAATAATTTTTAAAAAAGTGCCTGTCTCTGAAGTGGCCAATATACGGCCGCAGATTGAGAGATTGCCAGGCTTAGCATCTGTGACCTTCCTCCTACTCACCGCCGCCGCCGCTGCTCTTCCGCAGCAGTGCTGTATATTTTTCAGGCTGTGGATGTTTATCTGCGGCCCAAATATGCAGCGCCTGTCGCGCGCGCGCTGCAGCAGGCGCTTCAGCGACATCACAAAGATGGATTAAGTCACGCGTTAAATTGCCTCTTTGAAGGAAATGAATAAATAGAAATTTGAGGGAATAATTCCTCGACTGTTCGCCGTCTAATGCGAGTGCGGTTGCATAATGCTGCTCTGTTCTGCTGCCGTGTTTCTGTTGCTGTGTAATTCTCTACAATTACTTTGCTCAAAAACCTCCTAGTAATGCCCCAAAACCCAAAGCTGCGTTTGTGAACAGAATGAATTACCGGAACTGAACCCATTTATTTCTTTGACAGTCTTCTGAATTGTTCACACACATTTTTTAAAGGCATATAGCCTTAATCTCTCTGCATCAATTTGCCTTTCATAAAACTTTGTATGTTTTTCAGCCCTTTGTATTTCTTTACCAGAAAGCTCTTAGCTAAAGGTCTGGGAAATGTTCGGAAAAACATTCAAAGCTACTATTAGAGATACAACTCTACTTATGATTTGGTCTGGTTACCGACATCAAGGTACAATAAGGTATTAAAGAGTTTCAACTTCAAAAACCACAAAAACTTTTCAATCATTATTTTTATGGTTTAAAGTGGTTTTCCAGCTTAACAGGGCACAGAGTCATGCAGTGCTACCCCCTGCTGACCAGCTGGCTGAAATAAGTCTGCTACCCTTTTCCTTTTACTACAAGAAAAATAAATTTGCCAGTTTTTAAGATTGTCTGGATGGTGTCAACGCTTGTGGAGCACAACTCAGCAGGTTTTTCACGGCCATGTCATACAAAACTGAGAAGTTGAAGGAAATGTAACCACACTCTTATGCTGGCCAAACAGCAAACGTTTGGCTGTTTGGCCAGCATAACAATTAAATTGTTATTTTCAATTTAATTGTTGTTTTCAATTACAATTAAATTGAAAATAACAATGCCGGGTGGGTGATTGGAACTAATCATTTTAATTTCCATTGTCTATAATAAAACATGGTTCCAAATTCACATTTTCAAGCTGCAAACTGAATAAAATTCAGCTTGCATCTTGATATCGCGATGTCAAGATATTGATAATACGGTATCTTGAGATGTCAACCAGGAAGTTAAAGCATCTTCCAAAGTTTGCAAAGTTGTCTAAGAATGATAAGTCAATGTTTTGGAGTGACCGATCGATTTTGATCAAGAAACAAAGACGGTCAGAAGACAAAACTGTTCTTCTAGTTCTTTTTTTCAACACTGTGTTCATGTTGTTTTCATGGAAAAACCAGCTTGAAATGAACTTGAACACTCCAGCAGGCCAAACAGATAAAAAACCCATCCAGATGTGGAAGAAACATGCTCGTCTACCTTCAACAGCCTATGAAGAGCAGAGAAATACCAACATATTGGCCCATTGTCTGGTCTAATGGCAGGCGGTCCGGTGGAAACAAAAGCTCCTGGTTACTTTGCAACAGTTCATCCACTGATGGGTCGACGTCTGTCCCGGGTCGCAAAACTCAATTAAAGGCTCCGTTCATCAAGAGCTCCAGCTCCTTGGCGCCGACCGTCAGCGGGAGGAAAAAAAAAGAAAAAAACTCAAATTATTGCTCACTCACCAGTTTCCTGTCACAGGTCGCTTTTTATTTCCCCCTCTGTTCTGGTCTCTATGTTTCAGCTTCCTCCCAGGCTTCTGAAAGCAATTTCATCCTTACTATGTTTTTCATGCTCTGTGAACATAATATCCCATGGTTTGGTTTCAAGTCTAATTTTGAAATTTTGAATTAAGCGCTGTTGTGGAAACAGTCATTGCGTGTTTTGCATTGGGAACTTCAAAGAAGATGACAAACTTAGAAATTACAGCAGCTTAGTGTACATTATCTATCAAATACTGAGGAAATGTATGTAAACATCTGATTTTGAAGATCTTTATAAAGAAATCTTGAAATTTAGCTTCACACACACAGAGATATACGATATGTAGTGACTAAAAGCTTTAAAACAGCCGACTTGAGGACCTGTGTACAAACTAAACCCATTTTTAACCATTAATTAATAGCAGACTTGCCATATATTTGCAAAGTTTCAGCCAACTGCTGACACATGAGTGAGATGGCGTTGGCTGGAGGCTATTATGGCAGGTAGGTAGGAGAGTGTGATGAGCGCACACAGGGAACAGCCCTGTCAGCACTGTCACTGAGATAACCAGTGGCTGTCATTTCATTATTCTCTCTTTGAGAACAGCTTTAAAACATCAGCTTTCCCTTTTTGGACGACACCAATATACAGCTTCAGCGTTACCCCTGAACGGGAGCACAGAGTCAGAAGTAAAGTGACTCAAAGTAAGGATTATGAATTTACAACACGATCATAAATGTCACTCCCTTGTAGTTCTTGTTCAATGTGTATTACATGTTTTAAAGGGGCAGGATTATGTATTTTCCAGGCACATGGTGCCATTTTAGAGAAAAATCAAGGAACTATGTTACCTTGAGTTGTTATAAAAATGTTGTATATGTGAAATATGATTTAAAATAAATGCAATTTTGCAATTTAATACTTTGAAATTGGGCCTGTGTCTCTTTAAGAAACTCCTGCTCTTTCTGAAACTCCGCCTTCAGGAAGTGATCATAACATAACTCCTCTATTAACCTTTTAAGAATGTATTTTTCTAGCTTTTCACTGAGAAGTAGCTCCTATAATGACCTCAGCAGGTGCGGAGTTCCACCAGGTGTTTGCTAATTGCTGCTGGCTAGTCTGAAGGAGCTAACTGGAGTGCCACAGAGGGGTAAACTTTGAGGCGAAGCTTGAAAACCTGGAAAAATTTAAGCTAAAAAACAGTCGATTTTACCTGATACTGTCCCTTTAAGGAATCACGAAACAGTCATGTTTCTTGCTGCTAATGAACAAACTTGTTCACATGTGATTTTGATCACATTTCTTTAACGGAAAAACTGCGATTGCAATTTTTTTGTTTTCGAAATTAGCAAAATATACCAACAAAGTTTTGCTCCTGTTTGTAACGGAAACGCAGCTACTGCTACAAAGGCAAACCTTTATCACATGTCACATATGTGGCTGTGACATCAAAAACTTAGAAACATTTATAAATGGATATAATTCCTGTTAATGTACTGTTGGTATAAATTCTAAACTCTAATATATTGTTAAAAAAATGTCAGAGTAGCTCAGTAAAACACTGTCAGGAACAGAGAGAGGAATCCTTTTTAGTGACTTGTGAGGACGGAAAAAGAAAAAAGAAAAGTTTAACGATAATGAATGTTGCTTCTTAATGAAGTAAGAAGGCAAGGTAATTATGATTTCCCCGCAAAAGAAGACCCATCAAGCTAATTATTCTTTCTTTTCATTTTGAAAATGAGCTGATACTTTATCTCTGATAACCGAGGCGACTGGTGACTGAGGAGCGAGCAGACACGAGTTTCCGTCATTGTAGGGCCTCGACTGATTAGCAAATGAGGGGCCACTAATCATGCTGAAAGATGTAAAAACCAAATTATCTGTCACACGAAACAAAAAGCACAAAAGGATGAAGCAAAAAACACCTTAAAAATGAGAGCAGATATTTTCTATATTGTTGAACCGATACAGAATCGTTCACCGTGAAAAGGGGATTGCTTACTTAATGATCTGGAAACACCTAATGAACCCACATGGATAAGAGGAGAACTTTTCTTCTTCTTTTTTTTTTTTTCCATGAAATGATTCTCACCCTGCTTAACACTTATGACTTTCTGATGGATTCTAAATTGAGAATGTCAGGCCTATTCATCTCGACCCACAGCCCCCATCGTTTCCCCAAGAGCCGCATTGATTAAGTTCAACAATAGCCTTGTTAATATACAGGCTGAGAAATGAGCAGGCCCTGTCGTTGAGCCCAAGTAATTACATACATTCATAACAATAAAGACGGCTTTCAGCACAGAAATTCTGCTTCAGAATTAATAAAAAAAAGAAAAAAAAAAAAAAACTTCAAACGCTGGCCGCTTTGATGATAAAAATATGATCCCTGAGTCAGAAGGGCTATTTGTACAGAGTCAGAGTTGGGAATGATGATATTACTTTATGTTGTTTAATATTATTGGCTCTTCTTTTTGCATATTTTTTCCATGGGTAATTAAGTTGTTTTGTCAATTCAAATGACCCCAAATTTTTTTGCACTCAAGAAGCATGCTGAAAGATGTATTTATATTACTTCTATTACTTCAGTGCAAGTAAGTAAGTTTTCACACCTGATAGTCCAGTAGGCTTGGTTGGATAGTGGACCAAAGTTGCAACATTTGTTTCTTTTTCAGCTGGTGTTTGCTGTCACATTGCACTCTGTCAATGTTCACCCCATGAATGGGGGTGAACAAATGTGTTCACCCCCATTCAGGGGCGCTGCCAAGAATCTTGGACCCCCTGACAAAACATTTAATCACACAGTCTACCATCCTCTCTTGGAGAAAAACTGGGTTATAAATTAACACTCTTGCCTTTTTCTCTCTCTCTCTCTTTGAAAACCTGATTTTCTAACTTTTCTTAGCAGCATAGTAACTGCCACAATCATTCATGTCTTCCACTGACGTCACTCTCAAGCGCTCCAAGCAGGAACGAACCATTTCATGCGGGGGAAGGGGGGGGTTTAGGGCAAATATGGATGTGTGTTTTTTGGTCTGGGAGTGGGAACATTAAATTTTTGCTACTAAAAACAATCTTCGAAAATAAAATAAGATTAATTTTGTAATTGACAGGGCCCCCCTTTTTTTTTTAAATTTCTATGAACAATAAATAAATAAATTGTGGAGGGACCCCTGTTGGTGAGGGCCCCTAGAATTGTCATCACTTTTCTCCCCCTATACCACGCCCCTGCCCCCATTGCCTGTGGCGGCCTACTGCCTGTCTGCCATGTGTACAAATTACACCATTTCGGTGTGGTTTGGCATTTCTCCACTGAGTGTACTTTCCAGTCTATTCAGCAATATAAACACTGGTGCAACACATAATTATTAATCATTACTGTTGAACTTTACAACAGAGTTGTCTGTTTGGCAAAGTGTTTTGGCTTATTTGCATGTCCAGTGAGCTAAATGATCACTTATTCCTCCATAAATCTAATGGCCACGCTCTATTACAGGAGATCTTAGACGCTAATCACGAGCCATTTGGTTTGACTATTAAACCAGTGACATTGACCTGTCCCATCTATTAAGCAGTGCTGGCCTTCATTAGCCCCTCCGAATCTGTAAACATTAACCTTTGCTGGTATTATTACACTTTCTAATCCAGTTAGCCGCCTTGCCTCCCAAATCCTCCATTCCATTTTCTTTCACGATCTGGCTCGCTCTCTCCAGCTCTCCGCCTCACTTAAGCATGCAGGCTGTTGGCTTGGGGCTCAGAAAGTCATCATTTGATAGCCTATGGGCTGTGCTTATCTGCTCCAGGGTCATCAGAATATATTTCTCACAGTTATCGGTGCTCCTTCCATCCTTCCATCAGTCCATCCATCCATCCATCCATCCATCCATCCATCTGGGCGGCTCACTTGCACATTCATCCCAGAGATCCCGGTTGATACGTGGAGCCTGTAGCTGAACACGGCGGCTAAAACTACTCTGGGGCAAAACAATGTTACTTTCTCAATGTGCTGTGCATTATTGCTGTCGTGCCATGCTGTATGGTTTGTTCGCCCGTGTGTGTCGAACCTCTAGAGATGTCCTTGGGCCAGTTGTAAATGCAGAGAAGAGTATGGGGGGAAAAAAAGATCTTGACTCCAGGCAAGTGCTTGGCAACTTTTAAGAAACGAAAGCAAAAAGTTGCAGCTGGTAAAACCTCAGGTAATTTACACAGCAACTTGAAATACTGGTCAGTGTGAAGAGTGTTGTTGTGTAGCCGGGTTTGGACCCGGTCGCTAACTGTTCCTCTTCATGTAACTCTTTGGACTATTATATTTGTCATTCCATAAGCAATTAAATCCAACATTACAGCTACCTGACATTATTAAACACTTATACATTAAAATGTTTCTCAATAACATTTGTTATCCAAGCTAGCATCTTCAGTTTAGCAGAACACAACACTATCCTCCATTTAGCAGCAAGCTAGCGTATTATGCAACACAGTCATCATTTTAACTTATTCACAAAATAGAGGGACAGCTCTAGATACAGTCCAGAAAGTTTTGCTAACCTGAACTTTAGCATTTGATAGTTCACAATATAAATCTAGGAAACAAGCAGCAACAAAAGTATGAATATCTAACATACATGACTTTCTCATGAAAGAAATTAACCCTTGTGCGTGTGAGGACTGAGGCAAATGATACAAGTTTTGTGTGGGGTCAGTTGGACCCCATTTCTAGACACAAGGGTTAAGTGCTCTTTTAGTTGAAGGATTCACACAAGTGCAACGTTTACATAAAGGTTCTATTATTTACTTTGCAATCTATTTTTCCAACAACTGCTTTATCATCCTTTTTTTTAATGGAAAAATTGTGATCCTTTTGGATAAGTAGAGTTTTCTGATTGATTGCGATACCCAGATTGCTTTCAGGAAGAGGCAAAAGAAGCACAGCCATAAACATCTTTCATGTCAAAAGAGAACTCCAAAAAAGTACAGTCACGGTTACAAAAAGGCTTACTACAACTCGACGAGGAAAAGAAAGTGGTTTACTCACTCACTTACTCAAGCATGACCCTATTAAAGCTCAATTGTGCCATTGCTGTTGAATTTGAAGCGCCCCACCCTGCGCTGAGTGGAATCAGTCCCCCCACTCACTCACTCTGAGATAAAAATCAATGCTCTCCCACAGCGCTGTAATCAATAGTGCGGCCTCCACTACAGAGCCAGAAACGCTAAAGGAGACTCTCATTATCTCTGGCTGCCACACTTCTTTTTGCTCTGACAGCTGGACATCTTGATTTACCCGATTACAATAATTTCCAGCTCAACCAGGGCACTAAATATGAAAACGAGAGATGTTTTCAGAAAACCATCTTTGGGACCTTTTGGTTTGTGCTCCATTTTAATTGAGCTTTCTTTTGAGCAGCTTTGCCAACTTCTTGATGTTACGCTGAATGACTGCCAGTCAAAAATAGGTCTGTCATGAGAATTTTGCTGGACGATGAATTGCCCCAGTAATTATTGCGATAAACGATAATATTGTTTTTCTGAGACAATTTTCAAGTGATATCGATAATGCAAGTTCATCCTCTAAAAGACCAATTTAGTAAAGAACACTGAACACTGGAACAGGAAGACATTTTGAATATCCAAAATAAAACGCAACCAAAAACAATAAAGAAAACAGAAATAAAAGCCACACATAACTGAAACCATAAAGAAAATGGATTATAGAGTCTCTAAAATAAATTACCCTTCAAAAAGTATCAGTAATGCGATGATCAGGTTTATTTTAATTCATCATGTGATTAATTAATTACTTATTGCAACAGTTGTGGTGGAAAATGAATACTACACACCATCCTGACCCTAACATGGCAGCTTTGAAACATGCTAACAGTGTACGTTATATTAGCACAGTTGATGGATGGAGCTAATTACATATAAATCCTGGAAGAAAACCTGTTCTGTTCTGTTTTTACTCTATGTACTGTACTATTTAGTGAGTCTTTTAGATAGACACATTTGAAACTGGTCATCCGTTTTGTTCCTGGATCCTCTCAGACACGACGGTAGCTTCAGCTAGCAGGTTTAGCTAATCTGAGTTTACCCTGCATCAGAACATCCAGAGAGTTTTTTCACATCAGGAAATATTCAGTGCTTATACAATACAACAACATTTCTCCAGAAATTTTTAAGTAACTTTTAAAATTGCACAAAAAAGTCCAAAATAAATCCGGCCCAGGTGAGACTTCAACTTTAGCCTCGTTAGACCCAAGAACTCACCTTTAGAACTGAGCTTTCTGATTGCATTTGCAAACTCTAATCTGGCTTTTTTTGTTGTGGTTTTTTTTTTTTTTTTTTGCTTCTTCATCGCTCCATGGCGTTTCAGACCAAGTCAGAGTGGGAACTATTTTACTATGAAGAACAGACTATTTTAACCAGCATCTTCACAAGGTCATTAAATTTGTTTTCTAGGGTGAATTCAAATTTGTTTAAACAAATGGATGAAGCTCCTTTAGATATCTTGAAATTTTATTAGAAAGATTTGTTAAGGTCCCAAATTGTTCTTTTCTTGTTGTTGTTTTTCTTTGGATTTTCCTAAAATTTTATCTCAAACGCTATTTGCTTGACTTGTTCTCTTATAACACATCCAAATAACTTAACATAAAAAAAAATCTTTAAAAAAAAAAAGCAGGAAAAGTCTAGTCTGACTTAATGAAAGATTGCTACAAAGAAAATAAGTTTTACATATTGTACATAAATCTGGTTTTGACTGAATGAGCTTAGGAAAGAACGGAGGTCTGTAGTAAAGCCAGCTTTTAAAATCCTTCCCGTTTTTAATTTTTAAGATTTACAGTTTCTGGTACACAAAATTGTGGATTTAAGTTAGAATCCAATACCAAAGCCGTTCATAATACACCCTTCATTCTAAACTGTTCATTTATTTTAACTGCATGTGCTTGTGAGCATACATGCACTTAAACTAATACTGCTCAATTATTCATGCAAGTATCTGGATGCAGTTGGAGTTTACATAAGCATTTTTCTGACAAATCCCAACAGGTTTCCTGACAAATTTACTGCTACCGCAAAACGTTCAAGTAGATGATAAAAAAGTGAGGTCAAATGAACTCAAATCTGCTTCCCAGTTTGTTTGTTTTTTTTCTTTGCATTGCAAGTTTCTTTTAGATTATGCATTTGGCTTTCTGCTGTTATTTGACAGCGCAGAGGGATACAGCCACGCCACGCTCTATATGCGAAAAAAGGAGGGAGCGACTGAAAAGGCTGATACACCGCCGGAGGCGAAGTCCCTCGAGTCGCTGTCAGTTGTTTGAAAATGTAAAAAAAAAAAAGTGTGGAGTTAGTAAGAAGGAAGCGAAGCAAGCTAATAACCACTGCAAGCACACACACACGCACACACACATGTTTGCATGGCTATCTTTGTGGGGACATTCCATTGACTTCCATTCATTTCTACAGCCTAAACCTTACCTTTACCCTTTTCCTAACCCTAACCATCACATACCTAACCCTAACCAAACTCAATTCATACCTTAGCCCTAAATCTGACCGCTGGCCCAAAAACAGGGTTTCCCCTTGTGGGGACCAGGCTCCGGTCCCCACAACGTAGTATATGTCAGGAAAATCGTCCCCACAAGGTATTACAAACAAACACGTTTGCGCGCACACACACACACACACACACACACACACAGAAAGAGAGAAAGAGAGAGAGAAATCCCCGGCTGATCTGTCAGCAGTCGGGGTGCATTGTGGGTATTGTAGGTGCCAACATTTGACAGGAAAAACGAAGGTGTGGATTACAGAACGACACCACAGGTTTTGCTGCACCAATCATTATCCTGCAATATATGACAATGCATCAGATACAAGAGCAGCAGCGACTCCATAGAATGAAAGAAAAGCAACATGAAATTTAACTTTGAAGCTTCTGCTGTAGTTTTATCTCCCAGATATTCATCTTGTTCTTCATTATCTGTTTAGATGACCAACTTGAGGTAATCTGCCTTAACTTGAAACAAAATAAGTTAATTAATATAGTAGTAGTTTCATTAACTTTCTTTCACTATGACTGCATTTCCATTGATCATAAAATTGCAGAAATTGGAATTACAGAAATAAATTTGGTTAATGGAAACATGTCAATAAAAAAAATAAAATGTTCTTCGATAAAAAGGATGATGGCGCGGCCATGTTTTTTAATGACATCGTGTGAACAAATTTCTTCACGCGATTTTAATTGCATTTTTTTATTTAATGGAAACACTTAATTGTGAAATTGTGTTCATTGGACATTAGCAGAATATTGACGTTTAAGTTTTGCGCACGTTTGCAAAGGAAACAACTTCTGATAAGTTATAGCAATTAATAAGCTACTGAAATTCTACTTGTGTATTAAACTTGATCAGTTTCATCCCAAATTGTATCAGTCTGACGTCTATGAAAAACAGTTTTGCATTAAGGAAAAACAAACAGAATTGGTGGGAACTTTGCAGGACATTAGTCTGTGAGATAACAGATTATACTAGTTGAGTGAAACCACGTCAGAGTCTCTAATGACTGAAAAATCACTGAACCGAATGTTCACTGATGCAACACATCCAGAGCAGATTTTTAAATCATATTCAGTTTTATTCTCAGGCCTAATTTAACACATTGATGTTTAATAACTATAGTTTTTAGAATATGTAACTTGTAAAGAAAGGTGTTATAAATTGTTGTAAATAAATTTATTTAAAAATTTAAAAAGAAAAAAAATTAAGTGTTGTAGTGGAGGGTCGCCCAAAGACAGTCTCATATTGAAGCTGATTTTTATATATTTTTTTAAATTAAATAAAGTGAGGAAGAACAGAGGAGCAACGACGTTCTGGAAGGACAGAACAAATAAGAAGATCCAACAAGAAAGGACTAAAAACGGATGGCTTTCGTGTTGAAGAGGTGATTAGTGCCAGTTCATTTAACTGAAAGCACTAAATCTATGAGGTGAAAATGACTGTGGTGCATTGTGGGAAAACAAATACACAGTGATGAAGGGAAGCTAACATGGCGGGTCCAGAAAAGTGCCATGAGAGCAAGTTTGAAAAGTGAGTCACCGTTCCTGTTGGATGCAGATTAAACAAATTAAACATAAAATCAAAATTAAGGCAAGAAACTAAAAAGCCGCAATGTCATGGTACATTGGATTATATGTCACTTATAACAGGGTGTTACATAACAGCTTAGCAGAAATGGATCAGTGGCAAATTGAATAACTGGAACGTAAATATAACGAGATCTATTTTTCTATGAGTGAAAAAAGTTAAGATCAAGGAGTAAGGGCTTCACAGAACGAAGCTAAAGAAAGAAGCATAGCAACGGCGTGGTGATGATCTCCCAAAGTTTCATTTTTATGTAAATCCACACAGCCTGTAGCAGAAAGTTGTACTTAGTAAAACTCCTAGCCTCTGAACTCGGGTTATAGTTTTCATTTTACACAAAGATGTCCGTCTTTGTTTAAATTTACAAATCTCTTCCCTTTCTATTCACCATCTAAGTTGTTCCCCAAGTCTGTCTTAAGGTCTTTTGTTTTTGTTGCGTTCCTTTAGTTTTTTGGGGTTTTTATGTTCATGTATTTTGAAACTGATGTCACCAGACTTTCACCCAATCACCACCTCAGTTTTTTGCAGCTGGGATTGAACTTTCAAAACCCCCAAAATTCCACATAATTTCAGACAACATGCTCACAAATTCAAAAATGGTGACAGGAGCCAGCACAGAAAGCTTTCATCATTTTCCCTTTTCATGGACTGTTTGTTCAAACTGGGATTTCTTTCCCAGAAAGTCTTGGAACTCCACTCCTTTGACGCAGACGAAAAGATTCAAAAAGTCACATTTCCACCTTTCCTTTGGCAGAATCATTTCATGTTACATTCTTTAAATTCTCCCAGGTGTTTCTGGGAACGGAGCTCGTGCAACTGTTTCAACGGGAAGATCGACAGGAGAAAAGAATTGAAGGAGGGACACAAAGGAGAAGTAACACGGCGCTGCTGCCAAACTCATAACTTTGTCTCCACACAGAGGCAGTTAATTAAGATCCTCAGTGGCGGCGTATGGCTCTGAATTAATCCGCCCTCATTACTCCAGGAGACGGCTGTCAGTTTATTCCTGTCGTTTCGCTCTCAACCCCGTTCCCCGCCGCCTCACGCGCCGCTCTTGCCGTTCGCACGGATTGATATAAACTGATCTCTCCGCCATCAACTTGTCACCCGGAATTTCAGCTGATAGCTTTATGCGAGTTTGTCTATAAGTTATCGTCGCAGCAGATTAGCTGTGAATTTCGGTTTGTCGGTTTCTGGAAGATTTGACGGTTGTGTCAATTTTGTTTTTTTTTTTTATTTTATTGAAAGAAATAAAACAAACACGGTGCAGAGTCTGTCTCGGCTCAGCTAAATAATTCATCCAATTTCAGTGGTATTCTTTTTTGATTGATACTATAGCTGGCTGATGTGCGCTTGTTTCATTTATAAATCATGAAGAACCTTTTGTACGTGAAAGTATGAGCTAGACTGTGTAACATTTGTGTGTTTCCTCAAGTAGAGGAGAAGTCTAAACTCTCATCAGGTCATGTAACGTTACAGGCTGTAGGGTATAGGTGTCTCTATCTCCACCCAAGGAGCTACAATCCTGCAGCTTTTTGATGGATTCCCTCTGACACAACTAAATTAAATGAATGGCTCATTAATGGCCACTGCAGGACCTGACACATGCTGAGGAGGACAGCAGTCGTTTCATTCAGGTGTGTTGGAGCAGGGGTGCATTTGAAAGTTTACTCTTAATGACTGCAGTTGGAAACTCGTGCAGTAGACTGAAAAGATTTTAGCAATAGCTTCAAAGGAGCAGGATTATGTGTTCCAGATACATTGCACCATTTTACAGCACAATAGAGTAAGTATGTTAACAAAAGTTGTTATAAAAATGCTGTATATATCAAATATGACTTAAAAGAAATATGACTTCAAAGTTTAACGCCTCTGTCTCTTTAAAATCGGTTGCTTTTTCTGAAACTCCGCCTTCAGGAAGTCTTTACATCACTCCTCTATTATCCCTTTAACAATGTTTTTACCAGCGTTTTCACTGAGAAGTAGTACGTATTATGAGCTCAGCAGATCCACAGTTCCACTATGTGTT
The DNA here is from genome assembly GCF_051168715.1 of Poecilia mexicana. Lineage (NCBI taxonomy): Eukaryota > Metazoa > Chordata > Actinopteri > Cyprinodontiformes > Poeciliidae > Poecilia > Poecilia mexicana. Next base: position 4,857,264 of record NW_028263390.1, on the reverse strand, counting down.
TGCTAATTGCTGCTGGCTAGTCTGAAGGAGCACCCAATTCAGGAGCTGGCTTAAACTGGGAGGCGGGGCTCAGTCACCCAAAGGGTTTTATCATCTTGAATGGTTGTCATGGGAGATTAAAGGATTTCTCACTCATGCATGAAAGAATCAAAGCAACACTCCAGCTGTGTTTTGATGAGGGAATAACAACTTATAGAAAACTCAAAAAACTTGGTTTTACATAATTCTGTCCGTTTAAGTGCTGATGTGACTATCTGTGTGGACGAGGTATTGTAGCCCCAGTTTCCAGTGTAATCAGAAGGTGCTACTGTAGGGAGAGCCATTTCAGCCAAAATTAAATAAATAAATAAATGGGTGAAATAAATAAAAAAATGAGTAAAATAAATCAATAAATGAAGAAAATGAGTGAAATAAATGAAAAATGTGTTAAATAAATAATTTAGCTTTTTCATTAGTCCAATTTTTCATTTATTTATTTTTCATATTATCAATTTCTCAATTTCCCTTTTTCATTTATCTATTTTTCATTTAACATTTGTTTGAAAAAGTTTTAATTTTCCTATTTTCCAATTTCCCTTATTCATTTAGTATTTCCTTATTTTCTTATTTATCACATTCTGTTTTCCCCGCAAAACTTAGAAAAAGAATAAATGCAAATGAGGAGAGGCACGTCATTAGGCTACAACTTCCCCAATTGGTTGGTTAGCGTCACACTGTACTTTGTTTCAAGAAAGATGGCGACCTACTAACGGGTTATCAATAAGCTGAAGCTCATTAACTTCATTAGAAAATAGTGTTATTACTCCTGACTTTTTTTTTCGTGTGGCTGCTCAGACAGAATGTGTTTCAGCTTGCAGCTCTGATGAACTCAGAGCTTCACGTCAGGGGTTTTTATAGTTTGGACAAAGTGGCCGCTGAAGTTGGCTTACGATTGAAGGTTCGGGACACCTTCATAGCTACCAGCTGTGATCCAACTATAAAGAGCAGACTTTTCTGTACATTGTAAGTGAACTGCATTATCCAGAGGCAGCTCTATGGAGCATCGAGCTGAGAGAATGAGAGTGGCAAGCCTTGGAGATCTGCATCGGAGGCCATCTTTCAGACATGCACCGCTGCTGTCCGTCCAGGAGTCCTCCGGTTGCCCAGACGTTGCACGGTAAGCTAACTTTGATGTTTGTTTTTAAACTACAGTCATATTTAATCAGTAGGGGTGCTCAATTATGATCGCAGAAGGTCTTGAGTTTATCTCGGGAATAGGTGACAAACTGAACGCCGCCAGGATGTGTTCTATTTAAAAAAAATTTCAAACAAATGTTAAATGAAAAATGGATAAAAGAAAAATGGGTAAATAAAAAAGGGATATATGAGAAATTGATTAATGAAACTGGAAAATAGAAAATCGGGCTAATGGAAAAAGGAAATTGAAAAATGGTTAAATTAAAAAATAGATTAATGAAAAATGGGTAAATAGATAAAGGGATAAATGAAAAATAGATAAATGAAAACAGGGAACAGAGAAATTGATCATCTGAAAAAAAATAAATGAAAAATTGGGTTAATGAAAAAGGGGAATTGAAAAGTGGTTAAATGAAAAATAGATTAATGAAAAATGGTTAAATGGATAAAGGGATAAATGAAAAACAGATATATGAAAAAGAGAAATTGATAATTTGAAAAATAAATAAATGAAATATTGGGTTAATGAAAAAGCTAAATTAAAAAATGGTTAAATGAAAAATAGATTAATGAAAAATGGGTAAATGAAAAATAGATAAATGAAAAAGGGAAATTGAGAAATTGATAATATAAAAAATAAATGAAAAATTGGGTTAATGAAAAAGCTAAATTATTTATTTAATTTTTTTTTTTTATTTCACTCATTTTCTTCATTTATTGATTTATTTTACTCATTTTTTTATTTATTTCACGCATTTATTTAATTTAGGCTGAAATGGCTCTCCATACTACTGAGGCCCTACTCACAAAAAGTAAGGAATATTTGGTTTTGGTTGAAATTTTAAGTTGAAACTAAAGTGTGTTATAACTTTTACAGATGACCTTCTTTAACCTTTTCAGTCCACATGTCCACAGTTGAACATTTCAGTAGTTTTTGCATAACTTGCTATTCACAAACAAGTTCAAATAGCTTTGAGCTTTACATTGTTATTGTTTTGACTCTTTCCACAACCATACAAGTGTCCAAATGCCTGGGCGAACCTAGCTCTGCCTTCGAGGACACAGCTCTTCCTCGTAAGGCTGCAGTTTCTTCCAAACGTCAGTGCGACTTCTCCATTCAGCTCCTTCAGACTAGCCAGCAACAATTAGTAAACATCTGCTGAGCTCATAATACAAGCTACTGTGCAGTGAAACACTGGTAAAACGTTGCTAAAGGGTTGATAGGGTTGCCATGTTGTGATGTCTTCTGGAAGGCGGAGCTTCAGAAAGAGTTCTTAAAGAGACAGAGGCCCAATTTCAAGTCGTTAAATTACAAAGTCAAATTTCTCTACGTCATAGTATGTCATACTTAAAATATACAGCATTTTTATAACAACTGAAAGTAACACGGTTACTTCATTGTGCTATATAGTGAAACTATATGCCTAGAAAATACATAGTACTGCCCTTTTAATAAAAAAATTATATATGCACAAGTTTAATTTTTTGAACCAAGCTACTTCTAAGTGTTAATTTTTTTGTCTTTTTACTCTTAGTGATTCATGAAGCTCAAACCAAAAAAACACAATCTTCTCTCTGCTGCTCTCCCAGACAGCTACAGTTTTTGTCAATGTTTCATCCCGCAAGAAGAAGAATCTCCAGCCTGCAGTTATGGGAGCTGATATGGCGGCACAACCATTTTTATTGGTCCAATAAAGCTGTGGCTTAATAAGTGGAATCTGTCCATGCGCCCAAAGGTTAAAGCCGGGCAATATATCAGTGTCCCATCACTATATTGCTGATCTATAATTGCCTTGCTGGTGGCTTAATTGTTGGGGTGTACATGGAGATCATTTGGAAATGATCCATCACTTAGTACTGAAATAATGAGTTTCCAATGGCTGGCCAGGGCGGAAGCGGCCTCGTCTCGCCCCCCTCCCACTGGGGAGGTTTGAACTGCTCTGCTGTGGCGCAGCAGAGTGGAATCTGAAGTGTGACGGGGGAGATTTTAGATTTATTTATGCGCATGTGTGAGTATTACTCACGGCACCACCTTTCATCAAACCACTTCTACCTCCCGAGTGTCCTCCAATCTGTGGCTGTATCCCACAGAAACCAGAAATGTCTTGCGTTTCATCGTCAGTACTGCACCTCTTTAGATTATTATACAGAGGAATCTCACTATCTGCTTTAATTTCCTGCCTCTCTGATGAGAACTGCCAAATAAAGTCAATGAGGGCAAATTAAAAGAAAATGGAAATAGCTACTTTAGACATCCCTGCACCCAGACTGAGCTTAAAGGAATAGTTGGGTTCTCCTTAAAACAGTAGGAGCGAGAAATATATTTGTTATTTTGTGCCGTACTGTGTGACTTCTTGTTATGGAATTGGAACAGCATACTTAGACACGCTGAATGCCACTGTTTACATCCAGAAACAAAAACATGGACATGTGGGTATTATTAATGTAGTGCAGCGTGCCACAGCAAAGGGAAAATAATGCAGAAAACCAGTTGAAGAATAATTCAAAACCACTTCTATTGCTTTTTTTCCTCATTCCCTATGTTGGCTACACAATACGCAGACCTGTTCGCCGTTTCGTAAACTACAAGCCTACGAAATGGCAAAAGAAGCTCCTCTCTCATCAACTCTATTCCTACAAACAGAAAAGCTAAAAGAAAAACAACAAACATTTCAGTGGGACATTTCAGTTACAAGCTAATGAGGTTGTTAGTGTTTTGTTGAAGGACATCATGAACGTCAAGGTCCGACTGCATCACTGGGCTTTGTGTCCAGTGTCATCATCAGGCAGTGTTGTGTTCAAGACCACCTAACCCGAGACCAAGACAAGACCAAGACCAGAGTGTATCGAGACCGAGACAAGACCAAGACTTTTAGGGTCCGAGACCAAGTCAAGACCAAGACCGAGGAAAGTCGAGACCGAGTCAAGACCAAGACCAGCGGCCCGCGCTACATAACACAATAAAATGTAAAATATGATCGAAATTGCTTCTCAGAATAATCTGAAAGATCCATATTCCCATAAAAACACCTAGATATTAAATACTTAATACATTTTACCAATATTAAATATTCCATTTCTGTGTTACAATGTGTGATGGTCTCGTGCCATCCCTAAAAACATAGCACCCTGGGAATTTGCCCATATTGCTCATATAAGAATCCACCACTGTTGCACCATTAAACATAGCAATTGAGGCAATGCCCTGATGGTAAATAACACTCAACTATGAACACTGACCAAGGAGCAACAAGCAAGAAGTAACCAAACAGAAGGCGCTCATAGTGACTGTTCTCACTCTCTATCCCAGTACATGAAGCCAGGTAGTCTGACACCATGGCAGACATTACAGCTGCCACTTTGAACAAAAACAAAGAGCAATGTGCATGCTCTGCGTGCTCTTTCGTTCTTGTGTTTTAGTTATTTGTTAATTTAAATATCAACGTACATAATTAAATGTATGTACATTTAATTACATACATACATAATTAAATGTATGTACATGGCATGGTACACAATGATGCAGTGTACACAGAGCATTACTACAACAAAGAACGGGTGTTCTGTCAGATCAGCATACGTTGTCAGATAGTCGTACGCTTAGCTCAGACATGCATACGCTGTCATTACCATATGATTTTATTTAATCAGCAACATAGAATGATGACGTAGATCATCATACACTTGGTTATTAACAGTTGTATGGCATCCAGCTGCAGCCAGACCTACTTTAAATACACTTTGAAACCACGACAATGCATGTATATCTATCTAGTTATCATATTATGTCATATTATAAACAATTTAATGACTTATTTTTGTCATAACTTGTTGCATATGCTGAACTGACAACTCCACTGACGGTCGGACTTCTTAAGGCGCATGCGCTGGCATGGTACTCACTGCATGTATGCTAGGAACATAGAATCATGACGTAGATCTGTTATTAACAGTTGTATGGCATCCTGACTTAGCGGTTAAGTGAGTTTTACACGGGCGTGTGTTGTAGCTGACTCCAGCTGCAGCCAGACCTGCTTTAAATACACTTTGCAACCATGACAACACATGTATATCTATATAGTTATAATTGAAAACAATTTAATGACTTATTTTCGTCATAACTTGTTGCATATGGTGAACTGACAACTCCTCTGACGGTCGGACTTCTTAATGCGCATGCACAGGCATGGTACTCACTGCACGTATGCTATTCTGACAGTGTATGGTAATCTGATAGAACAACGGCTCTCAGTGAGTGACACTCCAGTCCTATCTAATAAGTAAAGAGCCGTGGAGAAGAATCGACTGTTTCTGAATGTCACATCACTATATTGCAGACTTTTGGACATAGCGTTGTCCTGTATATGCGACAAGTCAGTCAACATCTCCGCACAATAATTCAGGCAGAGTGACTTTTTTTCATCACAAATTCTTATGTGTCTCTGTACAGCTAGCTTTGCTAACATCACGTTAACGGAGCTTACCTTCTTTGAGCTACTTTTCTAAGTGACGAAAATAGTTAGACGTTGTCCCCATCGTCTCTGAAAACGAAGCGCTGCTGAGTTAGCTCTGGCCATCGGATTTCTTACTATTTATGCAGCGCTATTATATTACTGACGATTAGACAAACATTTTCTGCCGCTGAGACAAAACCACTGCGCATGTCCTGGAGCGCTGCGTGCGAGTGAAAGGTGGGGAAGGGAGGGGGAGGAGGGAGGAGGGAGCAGCGCCATGCGCGAGTGAAAGGTGGGGAGGGGGAGGAGGGAGGAGGGAGCAGCGCCGTGCGCGAGTGAAAGGTGGGGAGGGGAGCGGGAGGGGGAGAAACGCGTAGTTGCTTGGATTTTAATCGGTGAGTTTTGCATCCACTGAAAACAAAGATGTTAACAAATAAACTGGACAGTATGCTGCACGTTTAGTGATATTTTCACAGTTGCGGTCTCGACTGGTCTTGAAATAAAATGCCGAGTCCTCAGAGCCCGAGACCGAGACAAGACCGAGACCAAATGCGGTCGAGTCCGAGACGAGACCGAGACCATCAGAAAACGGTCTTAAGACCGGACTCGAGACCAAGACCGATCTCGAGTACCACAACACTGTCATCAGGATAAATATCATTGCTTGTGTGTTATGGAGGCTAAAGATATCATTTCATTTGACAGGAAAAGGGCCTCTTTTGTTTTTTTTTCATTTGCTGAGTGCACCTTAATTGAGCATTTTAGGTTTTCTGTCAGTTTTCTGTTGTAGGTTCAAAACGTGGTCATAGATGGAGAGACTGAGGCGTCATTATGAGCAGGAAAAGTGGAATACAAGCAGACAAAAAAAAACTGTAGCTGAAAAAAATAATTGGTTCATAGACAATTCAGTGCTACTCTGAAATGTATTTAATAAAAACTGGATGTCAAAAAGCACAGAAATACTGAGGAGATATGTTGCTCTTATGAAAAAAGAGTAATGCTAATCTTTTTCAGAATCAGATGGTCAGTCATAAAGAAACCACAGCACGAGGGAAGAAACTTCCCCTGCAGGTTTTTTGCTGACAAAGTAAAGAGCAGCTCACTTTGGGTGCATGTTCAACACACACTCGTCGGAACTACAGGTTAGGTTTTGCCCAATTATAGATGCTGCTGTAAAACTCAAAGTGTCAGTGCTTCACAGGGACATGGCCACAAGTCTGTGTTAGTCAAAAAAAAACAGAAAATGTCTAAAAGGCAAACTAGTTGCTTCAAAACTACAGCTCACCATAAAGGACTGGTTACCAAAATAAACGACTACATCACTGAATCTGTGTACAAGAGCTTCATGGTAGCACAGTTTTCATGTCCTTATTGTCCCCAAGAGTCAATCTTAACTAACAAGCTTTCCTGCCGTTTTCTTCTATTGCTCATCAACTGAGGCTTCATTTTCTTTGTCTGCTGTGTGCTTAGCTCTACCCTCTGGCTAGGAGTAATATTGCCTCTGCCTGCGCACACAGCTGGCTTAATCATAAAAATCTGTGAGCAGAGTGGATACATACAGATGACAAAATTTACATAGAACAGGCTTGGAGGCTGTGCAGCCTTCTGGTCTCAGATGCTAAAGCTAATGGCTAATCTGAGAAGGGTCAAGGCCACAGTATATTTCCACCTTCGGAAACGGCTTGATTGTCAGATATGCCACAGTGTTTTATGTGAACCCTGCATTATGAGCCTTCAGACCATAATCATGTTTGCATTCGGCTGTCATTTGCAGAGAAGATGATTATTATTTACACAGAGAATAGAGGTAGAAGGCATTGCACTGCTGATATCAGAAATAAACTGCGCTTCCAGTGCCAACCAATTTCATTGATTCAAACGCTGCCTTTTCAATCAGGGAGTTACTCAGAATCCTTTTTGCTTGTTTTGCTCTCAGCAGCTTCCCTGTCAATCACAACCCAAATGCAAACGTGACAACAGTTTAAAGGCTCGCAAAACAGTGACGTTTTACTGATTGCAGTGGTTTTAAGATGGTAGACATTAGCTTTTGTTTAGGCCCCTATTTTTTGACTGTTAGCTTCACTCTCCATGTCTGTCAAAATTGGGATTTAAAGAGGCAGTATCACGTAAAATCGACTTCTTGGAGCTTTACATAACGATATAATGTTATTCCCTCATCATAAACATAACATTGAGTGTTCCCTTTATTCTTTCATGAATGTTTTAGAAATCTCTTCCTCTGAGATGTAGTTTCCAAGGGTAGCTTTCGCCTCACAAAACAGCACTCCACCACTCAGCTCCTTCAGACTAGCCAGCAGCAAATAGCAAACTTCTGGTGGAACTGTGCATCTGCTGAGCTCATTGTATGAGCTACTAATCAGCTGGTAAAGATGTTGTTAAGGGGTTAATAAAGGAGCCATGCTGTGATGACTTCCTGTAGGTGGAGTTTTAGAAAGAGCAGGAGCTTCTTAAAGAGACAGAGGTCCAATTTCAAGGCATTAAATCGCAAAGTAGAATTTATTTTAAATCATATTTTATATGTATTGCATTTTTATAGCTGCTGAAGTCAACAGTGAATTGATTGTGCTATAAAGTGGCACCAAATGGCTGTAAAATACATAAAAAAATCAAGACATCCTGTATGTAGTATGCTAGCTGCTAATGATGTTGCACCAGAATCTTACTGGTGAAAATTCTGAGTTGTCCCTTTAAGATCACCTGTCAGCAACACTGGCCCCCATTTTCCACCCCCAAACACCACTTCCACCACTTACCCAATGGACCTCGGCAGTTGCATAATTTGTGATTTTCGTGTTTTAAATGTCAGCCTGTGGTTTATTATGCAGGCGGCTCTGCCATTAAAGCAACATCTCAAAAGAAGGCAACGTACCTGAATAGCAAAAGGTCCTCGGGGTGGTGTTTTTGAAAGGCTCCCATTATCATAATAAAGAGCACCCTTCGTTTTTTTTTAAACTCAAACAACCCTGCTGTTGCTTTGATGCAGCTGTAATTTGGACAGTTTAAACCGAAAAGTGCTGTGATGTTGTTTGTTGAGCAGAGAGATTTTTAAAAAAAAGAAGAAAAAAATACAACACATTTTTCTTCTGCTGGAACTTTATAACCCGACAGGCCGTGATGGATGGGACGTCAGAGGGGAGAAAAAATAAATAAATAAATGAAAAACGCCATGATAAGCTTAGAAGCGAGTGATAGTAGTTGCTGCTGTCACCGTGAAATATTGATACTGTTATGTTCCGTGTTTCTGTATGTTTATTTTTGACATTTTCTGTCCTGTTTCCTCTAAGTCTCTGTCCTGTCCTCCCCGTTGATTGTCCCCCAGGTGTGTCTACTTACCTGATTACCCTCCCTGTGTATTTAAACCCACCTGTGTCTGTGTTCTTCGTCGGGTCCTTGTCTAACATTGTCAAACCTTTGCCTGTTTCCTCGTGTCTCCAGTTGTTCCTTCGTGCTGTTCTGTTGGATTTATTTTCATTAAATTTATTATTTTTTCATCTACCTGGGTCTCAGCGTGCGATCCTCACTATAGCCACACCGCTTCATGACAGAAGGACCCGACCACTAACCGGTGAGGAACGCTACCACCACATCATGGACCCAGCAGACCGTCGTTCCCTCCTGAGGGAGATCAGGAGGTACGACGTGGAAATGGCCAAGCCCGACGCGCCGTTCAGCCGGCTAAACGCCGCCACCCGTATGGCCATTCAGTTGGACCGGTGGATTCCGCTTCTCCCTCAGCTGGGCTTGGTGGAATTTTTCAAGGAGGTTGAATGGGAGTTGCAGACAGTGAAGGCGGAGTTGGCGGCAAGATCAAGGCCAGCCCCGCCGGGTCCAGCGTCTGCCTCTCCTCCACCAGTTCCAGCCCCCGAGCCCGCTGCATGTGCGCAGCTCCCCGAGCCCGCTGCATGTGCGCATCCCCCCGAGCTCCCCGAGCCCGCTGCCGGAGCGCAGCCCCCCGAGCTCCCCGAGCCCGCTGCCGGAGCGCAGCCCCCCGAGCTCCCCGAGCCCGCTGCCGGAGCGCAGCCCCCCGAGCTCCCCGAGCCCGCTGCCGGAGCGCAGCCCCCCGAGCTCCCCGAGCCCGCTGCCGGAGCGCAGCCCCCCGAGCTCCCCGAGCCCGCTGCCCTTCTAGTGCGCCTGCAGAGTCTGCTCCGTCCGAGCCTCCTGCCGGCCGGCCCCTCTGCCAGCCATCCGGGACCTCCAGCCGGCCCCACGGGCCCGAGCCCCTCCTGCTGCGGTGGCGGAGACCGCCGGACCCGCCTCCACGTCTCTGCTTCCCGCGCCGGCGGAGGAGACCGCCGGACCCGCCTCCACGTCTCTGCTTCCCGCGCCGGCGGAGGAGACCGCCGGACCCGCCTCCACGTCTCTGCTTCCCGCGCCGGCGGAGGAGACCGCCGGACCCGCCTCCACGTCTTTGCTTCCCGCGCCGGCGGAGGAGACCGCCGGACCCGCCTCCACGTCTCCGTTTCCTGCGCCGGAGACGCCGCCCACCGCGGTCCAGGCTCCGCCTCTGGTGCCGTGGGCGGCCCCCGGACTAGTTTTCCCTGATCTGGACTCTAGCCCTGTCGCCCCTCCGCCCACCCTGTTGGGTTGTTTTTTGTTTGGACTGTTTTCTGGACTCTTGCCCTCCTGCCGTCGCCCCTCCGCCCACCCTGTTGGGTCGTTTTGGCTCTTTCTGTTTGGGCGTCTGGTAGCCGCCCCTTGAGAGGGGGGTACTGTTATGTTCCGTGTTTCTGTATGTTTATTTTTGACATTTTCTGTCCTGTTTCCTCTAAGTCTCTGTCCTGTCCTCCCCGTTGATTGTCCCCCAGGTGTGTCTACTTACCTGATTACCCTCCCTGTGTATTTAAACCCACCTGTGTCTGTGTTCTTCGTCGGGTCCTTGTCTAACATTGTCAAACCTTTGCCTGTTTCCTCGTGTCTCCAGTTGTTCCTTCGTGCTGTTCTGTTGGATTTATTTTCATTAAATTTATTATTTTTTCATCTACCTGGGTCTCAGCGTGCGATCCTCACTATAGCCACACCGCTTCATGACAGATACAAGACGCGTCGCCACAGAAAAAAAAAAAAAAAAAACAAACAAAAATCCTCTATCAGTGGATTTACAATATGAAGCCAAAGAGTCGTGTGGTATCTGTTTCTGACGGAGGTAATTTCCATTTTTGTGGCGCCTGTAGTCAGGCGGCAGCTGCACCGTAATGAGATATGCTGCTTAGTTTTGTTTACAGTGATGTATGATAACAACCCCAATGCTTTCACACGTTGAGTCAGAAATGTTGCTTCAGTTTTTATTTTTATGCAACTGTCTAAACTGCAGGTATTCATTTCACTTCCCCCCTCCGCTTTAATCCAAGTAAACAACGCGCAGCAGCTGTCTGCGCCGCACAGCAGTCTGGAAACCATTCTGCTGTGAGCCATAACTTATCATAATAAGGTACTTTTGTGTGTGTGTGTGTTTTTTTTTTTTGATTTTTTTTTGTCAAACGAAGATTTATTTCTCGTGCCGAAAACGTGAAGACGTGCACGTTAAACGTCGTTAAAGTTTACGGTTTTGGAGAAGACACTTTAAGCATTAAATATTATTAAGCTCTTTTTCACTGAGATTTTTTTTTTTGTTTCAATACATATGCTGACGATAGTTTTACTCATCAGTGTTGATATTGAAGAAACCACTGGATTCTCAGTGCCATTTTTGAAAAATACAAAACCAGAGACACTTTTGTTTTACTATTATGATTAACAATTGTAATCAGGTATCAGTATATATTATTCAGCATATGTAATATTATTCAGAATAATATTTCAATTAGTATTAATGATTGTAATATTAAGCGTAATTAAAGTTACTATGTTTACCAATCTAAATTTTACTAAACACAATTTTTACCTGCTTTGCTTATTATATGAGGGTCAGGCCAATTTTTTTATTTTTTTTAATTGGTTCACATTTAAATTTTTGAATTTACAGGAGCTGAAAATCCAACTCAGTGTCAAACATATATACATATTCTTGTTCTAATGTATGGATAATAAAATATTACATGGTGTTGCAGAAAAATGACATGCTGCTGGTGTTTGAACAATGTTCTTAAAAGAAATATGACACCTAAGGAAACCATACGTTTTTAAAATTAGTTTTTCCATTCTTATAAATAGCCTGCTGCTGTTTTTGCAGTGTATGTACAACTACTCAAGTATCGTAGTTTTAATGACAGTACAGTAGTTTTGTCTAATGCTGTATTTTCATCCTTACAGTCTCTTACTCCTAGTTTGAGTTTTTATTTTTGTGTAATTTTCTGTGCTTCCATTTTCACCGAGTTAAAAATTTTCCACAGTATGAGAATTACAACTCTGAGATGTCATTAATACCTTATCTAATCACATGCTGCCGTATGCAGACACTCTGTCTGCACTGATGAAGATTCACTCGCCTTAGCAGATGAACATGGAGAAGCAGCATTCAGCTTCTATGCACCACAAATCTGAAATAAACTTCCAGAAACTGCAACACAGCCAAGTTCCTTTAAATTAAGGCTAAAAACCCACCGGTTTAGAGTTACTTTTGACAAATAATAAAACGGAACATTGATCAGCGTATTTGCTTGGTGATTTTGATGATGATATTTGATCAAATGTGATGTTTCTTGCTTGTTTCAAATTGTGATGGTTTTATGGTGTAAAGCACTTTAAAGTGCTTTGTTGCTGAAATGTGCTACACAAGTGAACCAGCAGAACAGCATGCAGATATTAGAAAAATGTTAAATGAACAAAAACATTACTATAAATCATTTATTGTCTATTATTGTTGTTATTTTTTATTTTATTTTTGATTGGATTGCATGTCCTTGAAACCAGACAGTTAACGTTCTCCATTTTCCTCACTGCCTTTATTAAATCAAACTCAACCTGAACTAAAACTACTTATATTTGGAACAATGATAGAATTGAAAATAAATAAATATAAATAAAAATAAATACTGCAACATTCTAGGACGCCATTAAAATGTATAAAAAGTAAATCAGCAGACATATCAGGGAAAGAAACGGTGATTTGGCCTGGAGTATAATTTATGTTGAAGTCGCAGTGCGCATGTGTTCAATCAATTGTATGCAGACAGAGATGATGAAGTTCTGGTCCAAAGTGTGTGTATAAACTCCAAACCAAAAGAACGTATAAAGCTCCTGGATGAAACTGGTAAGAGAGTCATTATGTCATTATTCACAGGGAACAAGTTTAGTTCTGACATGAGCTGAAAGGCCACTTAGCAACAGAGAGGTCATTTATCCAAAAGCAACGTCACATGAAAACACATCGTACGTTCAGTTCAACATTGTTACCGCTGCTTCCCACAAAGCCATCCACTCACTCCTCCACTTCCTGTTTACAAGCTGCGGAGTCCTCTAAGTATTTCTAAAGATGACACGTGTCCTAGCTCAATTCAAAACCTGACACACACTCACACACCGCCTTTTCACGCACCTAAACCGTTGGCTGGCTGTCAGATAGTCAATAACTCAGGTGATTACAGTGGCATCTACTTGTACTTTGCAGAGCTGTGGACATGCTGAACTAAGGTAAAAGACAAGAAAACTCCAGGAAACATTTTCCTCTCGGAGCGACAACTCAAAGCTGTTGGCCGATAAACAGCAGCTGGTCCTGACAGAGGTTTGTCTGAGTTCGTGCGGCGCATCAGTAAACTTCGCTGCTTCAGGAATTCGACCTGATAGTCTGAAAAAACTGTCTGCAGGTAATCAGCTGCAGCTACACTTTTTTACACTGGCGATACCCGATATCTGATACTGATCTGATGCAGAAAAACAGCTGAACTGACTGAAAAATGTTTCTTTTTTAAAACACAACACATAAGTGTACTGAATTAGACATTTATTTGTGAACCCTGCACCAGTACAACACACTGAAACCAATAGCTTCACCAGTTTGGTGAAAAATGTAAAAATAAGAGCTTCAATTTGTTTAGTCAATGCAATAAGGTGTATAACAGCCAACGTAAAATAAAAAATAAAGAAACTGAAGCTGACAAAAACAATAGGTTGACTACTTTGGTCAAACATGTAAAAAACTGCAATACATTTTTCAGGTGGTTCAGAAAGTGCAAATAGGAATTGTAAATATAATGTAAAATAAGTGATAAAGCATGATGTCACTCAACGCACAAAACATAGAATTAGACTGAGTCGATCTGAACTTATGGATCATCACTGACACATTTAGATTTTTTATATCAGGGCTGACACAGATATTAAGATCTGATTGTTGCGTCTCTACTACAAATTAATAACAATTTTGGGCTTTAAATTATTATTTAAATTGTGTTTTCCAGAGTGAGATGACTCGGTGTCATTAACTAAGATCGTCTTATAAAATAAGAATTAGATGTAAAACTTTATCCTGAAAATGCATATTTATCTCTGCTTCACTGAGACTGAGATGTTTCATGTTTATCTGTATTTCGTGCAACGTTTGATAGAACATCAGTTCTGCATCCGACTCCTGGTTATTTGCTGATGTCTTTATTTTTCCTTCTTTTTAAAGGGCACTTGGTCTTAGCAATCAGCAATCAAATCACGCATTTTCTCCTGCGTCAGAATAAAGTACATAATTATAACAGTGACAATTTTTTTTTCCGAACAAAAACAGCCCTGAAAAAAGTCCTGAACATCCAAAAAAAATTAAAAAAATCACATGAATTGGCTGGTGATTGGTTAAATGATTCATGTTTTGAAGTGGTTAGTGATAACGACACATACTTCCATGATGCATATTTATTTCTCAGAATACATATTAATTTCTGCTTTGCTCAAAGACAAAGAGCTGAGATGCTCGTTGTTTATCTGTAGTTTATGTGAAGCTTTAAATCCTGAAGTATGCGTCGCGTTAGCCAGTCGGTAGCGATCTCTTACGTATCACTGGAAAGACTGTAAATAGTCAACAAACAACCCATAGTTTGTGGTTTTCAAAAACATTTTTTAAATGGCAATAAGTGCAAGGTTAGAGGGGAGATAAGTCAATCAACATGTCCGACGATTTAAAGTTTTTAATCAGTGTTAGAATCTATTGGCAACGTGTTTTTACAAACGCAGCAGATCAAGTTGTGGATCAAACAGGCAATATTATACTTTCTGAAGCTTTGAAAGGTTATTATATCAAGCAAAATAAAAAAAACTGAAACTGAGAAATCATTTTTGTTAACTGAAATAAACAATGGTGAGTAAATGGAACTATATTGTGTGTTTATAAAACTAAAACATACTGAAGGATGTTTATAGATTATAGATTTAATATCCTTTGTTTTTTGTGTTTATGAATCTATTTTCTGTCTTTCAAACCAATGTGAAATAGGTGTTTTTTTCCCCGCCACATAAGCCGTTTACGTCAGCTGTCGGCAAATGACGTGGCTCCGTAATCCTCCTGGTGCCTTTTAGGCTAGTCCGAAAAATGGTGACAAGCTAAAGTTGGGAGAAAACGACGGTTGTTCAAAAATAATTGAACATATTTTTTTTTAAAACGAGTTTTCATTAAAAAATTGATGTATGCAAAATAACAATACAACACTTTGAGCTTTTTAAAACTGTTACTACAACTAATAAAAACTAAAACTAAACAATATTTAACTAATAGAAACTAGCAAACACACTCTAAAACTAACTGAATTAGATAAAAGAAATCACAGCAAAATAAAACTAAGTTATAATGAAAAACCCAAAACTATTATAAAACTGTTGCTGTGGTGATGTTTTGTCCAAAATCCAAACAAACATTGGGTTTTATATGGACTGTAAGCAACACACACACACACACACTCCCTAAACTGTAAAGTTCTTTATTGTGGCACCGCTGTAAGCTTACCATCTGAATTTATACTGTCTGTATTTAAATCTTTATATTTTTAGTGGCCAACGTTTAAAAATCTTGTCATTTTATTTTTACTACGTGACAGTTGTTTGACCTTAAAATACAGATCGTCTCATAAAACCCATAATAAACTTGTATTTCAGTCGTATTTCTGCGACTGCTCTCCGCACCACATCTCCACCGTGATCAGGACCGGTCATGTCTCTGTGCAATTTAACTGTCTCATTTTTCCGCCAAAAAAACTGCAGCTATCATAGTAGTGATTTATATCTTCCACATGTGTGGGTTTTTCTTTCCCCCCCCCCACACTCTTCTCTTTCTGTCTCTCCTTCCTCTGACTTTTCTGGCAGACTGAAATTGCTTTATTATTCCCCTGGAGTCTGTCAAATCCCCCAGCAGCTACAAACTCATCACCCGTCACTGGCTCTTTGTCTGAGAGGAAATAAAGTGTCGGGATTTCCTGGGTGACGGATTCGTGTAATCGTCCTTTGTCCGGGGGCCGGGGGAACAACTCGGTGGACACATGACGGGAGACGGGAGGGGGGAGGGGAAGCGGAGTGAGAACGAGAAGCAGCGGGAGAAGGTAGTGCATCAGTCCGCCTTTTTAAGTGAAAATTGAGTTTCTTTGAAGGGGAGCACCTCAGGCGGAGAGGGTCCACGACCTTTGCTTTTGGATCATGGAAAGGAGAAAGTCACCTTTTTCTCTCTCAGAATCCAATACATCACCAAGAAGAGTCACTGCGAGGAAGGAGAGACGCAGACAGAGAGGGGAAAGACACACAGGAAGCTGCACTGTGGCACCAACTTGTCGTGACGACCTGGAAACGTATCTGTTGGAGGTCTGAGGTTGAAGTTGGAGGTTTTAGATTTTGCCAATCAAATATCACAGTGAACTTTCTCATCTATTGTCAAGTGACAAACTTGATTTTTTTTCAATTCTGAATTCAATACAGTATAATTGTGTAGTAGAAGAAAAAACGTGAATGATTTACAAATTTATTTTGACACCTTAACATCTGAATGTATTATTCACTAAATGAAATCCAAAGCAACCAGTCTTCAGATGTAAAAAAAAAAAAAAAATCTCAGTGTAAATCTAATTAGTTGACCATGTTGGCTTAAATATGCTGTAATTTTACAATTACTTGAAAAATTGTATATTTTTTATTGTACTTGTCGCCGTTTTGTTCCTTTGAATGGGTAGTTTGGTTAAAGTGGACTCCAGTTCATATACAAAACACAAGAAGTCAAGGTCATGGAAGCTGACTGTGTCGACTCACAAAACGTCTGGATTGAGGCAAACTGCCTCAAAGTTTTCATGTGTCGCTATACGTGAGTTAATGTTGAAATAAACTGGTGTGAACAGCTTGTGAGCTACTTTTTACTATATTAGCTAGAGCTAGAACCATTAGCAGGAGCTAACACCAACAGAAGGAGCTAGCACAGTTAGCTAACAATTTGTTTTGATTTCACGGAGCCAACATGAAATCAAAACAAACTGAAAGCTAATAAATGGATATTTAAAGTGACAATGAAGCATCTTTAAGACCTAGCATACTTCATCTATGTGGCCACAATTAAACATTTTATTTGCATTTACAAAAACTAAACAGCCTATTGTATTTTTACTGAAGTGTTTTAACATTTGAAATTAATGGAAATATGAAATTTACCTTCCCATGAATTAAAATTGTTTGTCAAATATACCTCGTTTAAATAAGAAAATAAACTGCTGAAAATAGAACAAAGGGATACGACTACAAGTTCACATGGACGCTAAGCTTTTTTACAAATATATTAAAATACAGTAGAGTGTGTGGTCAAAAATAACCAAAAGAAATCATATAAATTCACTACTGACCAAAATGTTGATAAAAAGTAGATTTATTTTAATACGTTAGCATTAAATTGTTTTTGTTTTTGTGTGAGATAATTTGCCGTCATGACATTTATTACAATACATAACACTGAAACGACGACATACAGTAGGTTGTTTGATGTCAGCAGCAATATAGCTTTAACAGAAAGGATGCAGAGAAATTGTTATGCTGTGGTACAAGATCTCTGCATTAGCAGCAGCACAATTCTGTTTACCTACCTGCCTGCTGTCATGCTGCTCCTTGTTCATTCTTCCCTTCACTGAACAAACTAATGGCGAGTTGTTGTCAAAGACAACATTTACTTGGTCAGATCAGCTAAATAGAGAGGAGCCTGGACTGTGGTTCAGCTGCGGCAGTCCCACGGTGCGGTTTGATGTTGAAAATGTGCTGGAGAAAACATTTGTTACTGTTAAAAATACAAAATGTTGCCAAAGTGTTCCTGTATGTACTGTAGCTGAGACTGGAACGTTAACACAGTTCAGAGAACAATACAGATTTGACGCTAAATGCTGCTTCCTGAAAGTAAAAATCCCTCAGAAGCTGCATTACCATTTACAATATAATTTTGAACCTTCACATTTAGAAAAGAAAAATTTTTTAAATTATTTTTATTTTATTTCTGGTGCTAGGATGAGGTGTTTTTTTATTTGGTCGCATTAAAAAAAAATTAATTCACAAAACTACAATGGAAACGTGATCAACAACAGGATGTCATGGAGAAGATGACTACAGGAAGTGGTAGGAGGATGGTGTTTTTTTAATGACTTATCGCAAGAACAAACGTATTCACGTGTGATTTTTAACTGCATTTATTATTTAATGGTAATACGGCAATTGCAAAATTATGTTTTTTCGACATTATCAGGGTATATTTGTGCACGTTTGTAATGGGAACGCAGCTATACACGTGGTCATGTATTTTAGGCACTTACTAATATGCCAGTTAACTAAATGACAAAAGGTGTTTTTATGACAGAAAATCAAATTAGTCAAAACACTTTTTAGAGTGTCATGTCTTTTCCATGCAAAATGAACCAGCATGTATCAGAAAAAGATAAATTATTGCAGGAAGTAGTTCGGTTAAGAAATACAGTGGACACCCGTGAACACCTGAAATGAATGAATACATGAGACCCCGCACTAAAACGCTAACAAATGCCTTTTGTAAAAGTTGAAAAACACAAAATATTCCTAAATATTCATGTATATGAACAGTGTAAACTGTCGTAGCACCTTCAGATATTTCTTTTTTTATATTCTGTCAAACTCAAACATATTTTACTTGGATTTTTCTTTTAACAGACCAATAAAAAAGATAGTGAATAATTGGTACACAAATGCAGACAAATTTTCTTAAGTAAAAATCTAAATATTGGTTTCCGTTTGTATACGACTCCTTCCCCTCTAGTCCCCTTAAATAAAATGCAGAAGTTCCCTTCAGAAGTCATCTCATAGTATTAGTAAGAGACCCTTACTTTAGTCTATCAAATCAAATCTTCATTAAATACATTCAAGCTTGTGAAAATGTGGAAATATTAAAGAATTATGCATATTTAGACACTGTGTTTTGCACTTGAATGTGAAATCTGTTTTTATTTAAATTTTTTCTTCATCTTCTGACTTTACAATGTGTCTTTTATCTCCGTTTGAAGGTCCAACAAACTGATTCTGGCTGCTGGTCCTAATATCTTTGTTTGCAGGAGACATAAACCCAGAGGGAACTGAAATGGAGCCTAAAGGAAGGCGACAAACTGATATTTTCTCTTTAATAAACAGGAACGGAAAGTTGAAAGAGAGGATGCATATGTTCCTCAGGCCTTTGAAATACACTTACAGACGTAAAGTTCCATTCTTTTTGATTACAGGAGCAAACTGACGGTGTGAGTCTCTCCAGTAAAAGAGGCTTTTCAGTGAATATAAAAAGGTGTCAAACATCCCAGCGGCTCACCGTAGAGCCTTCTGATTAATGCCGTTACTGTCAATGCTTTTTTTTTCCCCACCACTTGAAGGCTCAACAGTGCAGTTCTTTACGAAAACTTGGAAAAATCGGAAGGTTTGAATGGGTTTAATCAACCTGCCTTTTCTGTTGCACACACCGGGGAAAAGAACTGTCCATGAAAGTCCCCACTGTGGAAAGAAAATCTGAAATACAGCAATGTGAGTGTTGACAGATAAAAACCATGGAGTTTTAAACCCCAGCCAACTTGTTGAAGGTTCACATATCAGTCAATCCTCGGAGGACACTCGGGCTGTAGGAAAGAAGAAAACTGGTCCAAAAAGACATTAGAGACAAACTAAAGGGTAGATATATGCTTTCCCTCGGTGTGAAAGTTCTGCTCACTGTAGCCAAGTCAAAATCTACATGTCAGAGATTCCCTTTAAAAAAAATCCCAGTCCAGAGCAAATGCAGGAGCCCTGCAGTGGAAACAAATCCTTGTAAGCACAACAGGGTATTGCCATTGATTCCTTCCTTCTCTGTTCGTTCCTTCAGAGATGATATTCAGGCCTGGAAACATCAGCATTTCTCGCCTGCTCACTCATCACTTTGACTCTTGCTCCACTGACAGAGAGCCTGGATTTAGGGTCTGCCTTTGAACATAGCATCTATGCTGGTATAACCAAGCAAAACTTCAAATTTATTTCTAATCCTTTCCAAACCCCATCCATTCATCATCCACAGGGAGACGGGGAGCTAGTCTCCAGAGGTCAACTTGAGAGATGCGAGGTACACTCTACACAGGTCGCCAGCCCAATATAAAGACACACACCAGAGACAACCGTGCACACACACTCATAGGACAATATTAGAGAGACCAATTACCTAGTCGCATTTTGAACTGTGGGAGAAAGACGGCATACCTAGAGAGAACCCGCATGCACACGGAGAACATGCAAAATGCAGAGAGATCACAAGCTGGGTTTCAAACCCAGGACTTTCTGACTGTAAGGTAACAGTGCTACAAAGTGCAACCCCAATGAAAACTCAAACTAAACCAAACAGCTTGGGGTCATTGCTCTTCACAACATGACAATGACACGACAATGGTCCGATAAATGTCTTTGGTAAATCAGTCTCTGCAATGAAATTTTCAGAGGTCGATTTACCAAAGATTTCTTCTTGAACACTGTATCATCCAAAAGATTCCACTCCTTAGTGCTTAGTACACTCCTGGGACCACCTGGTCCCCCGTATAATGGCAAGCTAACATTGGACCAGTCTTCACTTCTCACCATTTTGTTTTGGCACTGGTCCATCACTGTTCCTGTCTTGGACCTTTCTAGCAGGTACTGACCACCTCTCCTAATCTCCATTGGCTGCAGCCTTTGGAGATGCTCTGACCCAATCATCTAGCTATTACAGTTTTATCTTGTTGAACTCACTTTAATTCTTATGCTTACCCATTTTTCCTCTTTCTGACATAAACTTTGAGGACACAACATTCTGCTCTCTAATGTTTCCTCCTCGCCAACAGGTGCCATGCTGAAGATAATATTGGGTTATTTACTAAGCCTGTCAGTGGTCAACATGTAATTCTTAAAAACTAAATGATGCCAACAGTAAAAGGGAAAAATTGGAAGCTCCACGCAATTCTGGTAATTGGAACATCAAAACTGGGTCAGTCTGAATACAGTCACCTTTTGGTGAAATAGGACAGATGAAAAGACTTTTTTTTTTCAAAGGTTTCCAAACATCAAAGCTGCTTACAGACAACTGTTAAAAGACACACTGTAACTAGGTCAATGACACCACCTGCCTGCAAAATGCGATTTGAACTCAATTACAGCCCACGGTTTGAAAGCTAAATCAATGTAAAAGCATTTGCGCGAGACACCGGTATTAGTTATGTCATCCGACTGATACCTGTGTTCTTTTCCAAACAGCGTGAGGTTGCTTCTTCTACCTGCATTAGATCAGACGGGTAGCTCATGATGTAAAACGGCTCCCCGCATGAGGCCATTACAGAGAGATACCCAGCGGCAAAGACACAGCGAGAAGAGCAGATTTCAGATGTCATCCTCCTGATGCATTTTCCTCACCATTTAACCGCGGCCTTACTTACCTGGTAACTGGCATGTATTACAGTCAGTTTAGTTCAGGCAATGCCATGAGAGCAGTGGGGTAAGTGGGGGCCACAAAAGTAATCAGTTTCTCCTTCAGTTCTTGGATATTGGTAACAGATGGAGGTAGGGAACGGAGAAAAGGGGTTTAACAGTTAGGATACATGACCACAGGGATAAGATTAGAGATTTAAGGACTTAGGGAACTTGATAAGGTAGACACTTTGTCTTGTAAAAATACTTTTTGTGGAGCTCCTACTCAATAATTTCCCTCTCGACAGATGGCGATATTATCCTGTGAAAATAACTCAAAATTGAGTCAGAATAGTTTGGATGTATTCTTTTTCCTTCTTACAGAAAGTTTCTGACATATTTATGCTCACCTAAGCTGTGGATTTTTGCAGTTCCTCCAGAGATACCATGAGCCGCTTAGCCTGTCTGTCTAATGGGATGGCCACGTCTTAGTAGGATTGCAGTTGTGCCATAGTCTTTCCATTTTGGGAGGATGGAAGTGTCCTCTGAGATGTCGAAAGATTGAGTGATGTTTGCATAAGACTAAAACGCAGGAAACATGGGGGAATTCTTTTTGATTGCATTCCCTCGCAATACTTTAGCGTTCCCTAATAATAATGTATTTAGTCAGTTCACACTGCATCTTGAATATTGAAAGTCTTTCCGCCACAATACAAGGCTTTAATAAGATTTGAGATATCTTCATATCTCATTTGTTTGTTATCAGAAGTTTTATATCAAGGGAATCCAATAATTTTCCAAGATAAAAAAAATCTTCCTCCATGTCTCCTAGGGTAACAGAAGGATCCAGCAGGGAGGGACAGAGAAAGAGGAGCTGGAAATGACAAACTCACCAGAAGAGCTAATTACAGGTGTGTGAATGCAGCTGGTGAAGGAAGCAGAAAGAGGCAAATGAGGAAATGATAAACAGCTGGGAAGGGGCACAGAATGCCAAGCTGAGGGAAAGGTGAAAGATAAATGAAGCAAAAGGAACATAGAGGAAAAAACCTGAACCCGACATAAAAGGTAAACAGAAGAAACGCTAAACTAAGCAAACAAATCCAAAGCAGAAATGATAAGAACTGCAGCTAATCTAAAATAATAATATCTAAGCAAGTAAATCATAAAGAAATAATCTAAATGGAGACACAAATGGAACGTAAGTCAAACAAACCACTACAGATTATAACCAATGTTGTTTTTGTACAACTTCAAGGGGAATGAATTCTTTGGCAAAACACTGCACTGACATGTTTTTTAAGCTCGGTTGACATCATACATTAGTGGAAATAGAAAGAACATTAGAACTAGGGAATAGAACAAGAGTCTGGGAAAACTACTCACTTACAAAGAGACTGTATGCATTACCATCTTTAAAAACAAAGGTTTCCTGTGTTCTAAAAGTATGCTGTTTTTTAACTCTTTGGATCGCCTCCCGGAGTGTTTCTTGTCAATACGTGTGTATTTATGCATCTATTGTGTTTATTGGCCTTGGTTAGGAATCCATCGGGGGGGTTCCTGTCAGTCTGTGTCCAGAAACCATTACAACAATGAAAAAGAAAAACAAAAATCTCAGACTTTTCCCCTTTTTTCTCTCTCTCCCCTCGGTTGTGAAACAATCCAACCAGCCTTGGACCTAAATGAATTCCTGGCAGCAACACTGCTCAGAGGGCTTGTCAGTTGACTAAAACTTATATCTATATGAAACATAAAGGAAGCGAGGCGAGTCTAGTGCATTTTGACTCTGTCAGTCTTTAACGTTTTGTTTTGACATATTTTCAACAGGCGGTGAGTTATTTTGACTGCCCACAGTGTGATTTCCCTCAGGGGCTGACAGTTGGCTATGATTATTTCATGAAGCTAATTTGTATCTGTGGGCAGGCAACTCTGGCTGATGGCTACACAATGCTACCACAACCTATGTGTGCATTCACACTGGTGTTAATGGCGAGCCAACGGGGGGAAAGAAAAGTTTTCTTGACTGTTGGTTTAGTCAAGGGAAAAAAAAAACTGTGTACACCACGACTCCTTCCATGAGATTCATCTTCCAGGGGAAACACTTTTGTAAAAAGCAGGATGTTTGGCAGTTTGCAGGCCTCAGATCTACTTCAAGCAACCTCTCACAAGGTATGTTTGCATTAAAATAGAAATTACAGAAATAAATTCCTTTAATGGAAACATGGCAATTTTGAAAAACCCTACGTTTTTTAATAAAACCTTTTTTTGATGCTGGAATGAACAGATGTATTTGGCAAAACTGCAATGGAAACACTTTTTCGTATCACACAAGTCACATGATCAACAACAGAATGTTGCTACTGACGAAGACAGTGAAGAAAACCCCAGGATTTAGCAGGTTCTTCTGTATTATCACCAACTACAATGTCCCCAAATTGGCACAAACATAGCTTTTTGTCACGACCGCACAGATTTCTGGAAATGTTATTTTCCTAGAGACTGAACATGGTGAAGCAGTGTGAAAATGAGCAAGCCTGCAGAAATCAAATTCTGTCCTGTGAATGGACATGTGCCCGCTCTCGTCTGTCTGTGAGTGGATCAGAGAGGTGGGGGTGGGTGGGATGTTGCCCGTTCCCACCAACTTGCTTTTAATTACACTGAGTAGAGGAGCCGGTGAGAGCTTGTTAAGCCTCTCTGATTGTTCTCCTCTGCAGCCCCGGTGCCTATCTCTCCCCCGACAATGGCACTGCCCGGCATCACGCCGGCTCAATTAGCCATGAAATATTCTCCTGCACACATCCTCTGATGGTGCTTCATGAGTCTGTGGTCGTGCTGTTGGGATGCAGGAAAATCCAAAGGTGAAAAAAATTGAAAAAAGAGGACTGTTCTCCCTTTTTTTATTGAATTTTTGTGGGTTTCAATTGGTAAACAGTTGGGAAATTTATTGTTGGCTCTTTAACTCTATCTGAAAGCAGATTGGAGGGCTGCAACCGGTCATAGTTGCCATGACAACAGCCGGAACACTGTGGAAGTTTGCTTGTTCGTGATATAGATCGACTCTATTTATCCTATAACCAGGACTTTAAGGGGTCTGGGTGCTCCACAGCATAAACAATGCTCAAAATGTAAGCTGGGACTCTTGTAAAATGCACCAGAATATGTGATGTGTTCAGATGTGAAGCAATACAGCTTTTTATTATTCAGTGCCAGAACCACACTGTGATAGCAAAACTCCAAGTTCATCTTTAATTCATGCTTTACCACTTCACAAAAGAAAAACCCGCTCTTCCAAAACAATCCCGTTTCCACCAAAAAAAAAAAAAAAAGCCATGCAAAAAGCAATAGTGGAACAGAGCAGGGCAAAAAAAAACCCGACAAAGGTTTTTTGCAACACAGCAACGCCAGTGGCAATCTCATAAGGACGCCTCCAAGGAACCGCAGGCGGGTTGTCTATACTGACACCAGGACTTCCCGGCCAATTCATCTCCCGGCTGTTCAGCCAATCGCTCCGGCGCAGCATGACAGGACCACCAGCGCGGACCACTTTCAAGACTTTGAACGTACCGGGACGGCAACACAGAGGCCTCGGAGGGGGGAAACAACAGATACATGCAGGGCCGCTCGCGCCGAGGGAATGAGAAACGGCCACGCGCGGCGAGGGAATAAACACACTGCTAAAAGCGGAAACGTCTACGCCGCATTCTGCACCTCTATTCTGCCCGGTTTGTCATGAGGTGACACCACAGGAACATGTCACACAGATTCAGGCTCCATAATAACACAGAATTATGGGGGAAGTAACGTAGTTGAAACGGTTTTAACAGATTCCTCTTGAAGAAAAAAAAAACAAAAAACGACATTTTCCCCGGAGTGAATCTATAGGTGTGATTGTCTCATTCCCCCCCTCCCCCATTTAAACTTGATGTGCAGTCAAGGAGCTCAGCGTGTGTGGGAACCATCATGAAGGGATGCAGTCACTGCGGGAGACTGTTGGATCTCGGCTCGCAGATTGAGACAGGAGAATGACTTTAAAATAAAGTCTGAGTGACAGGCTGAGGCGGTTCATCCAAGTGCCAACCACAATGGCTCAGCATCGAAGCCAAAACTAAAGCTGCCCCAAATAAAGGCTCTTATATAACTGATAACGGTGAATAATGATGGAGGGGGTGTGGTGTAGG
Source organism: Poecilia mexicana (assembly GCF_051168715.1). Taxonomy (NCBI): domain Eukaryota; kingdom Metazoa; phylum Chordata; class Actinopteri; order Cyprinodontiformes; family Poeciliidae; genus Poecilia; species Poecilia mexicana. The sequence continues at coordinate 4,831,658 of NW_028263390.1, read as the reverse complement.
GGGCTGTGTTTATGAAGCAGTCTAGACAATTAGCACACGGCGCAGAGGTTCTGTTGAAGGAGAATCGGAAGGGTTTTTGAAGACGGTTTATTTCCTTGTAGGCTAAGCTAAGAAGAAGGATGTGGAGAATTTAGTTGCTAAAAAGCCACATAATGCTTTCAAATGTAGATGAAGACTAAATAAAGGCTCAAAGGATCCAACTAGCATGTTTATGTGGGTAGGATGTGGATTTGTTCAGCCACTTTGCTTCTTGCACAGGGTTCACTTGACTGAATATGGCTAGCATCGGTAAAAATCAGCTGGGCACATTTGCAGGTGTTTGCAGGGTCTCAAATTGGTAATAAAAAATCCTACATCTACGACCCATATGGCTTTACAGTTCTTACACAGGGATGCCTTGCATGGGATAATAAGGGTCAATACCTACATTGACCCTTATTCATGTGTTTTCAGGGGAGAGACATTGGAATTAGTTAAAAATGATTTTAGATTTCTGTGGCGTGTCTCAGTTTTGTGTGTTTTTGCATCAGAATAAGGTCTAGTCCACAAGTAGCCAGACGTCTAAGAAAACAAGTACATTTTTATGTGTTTTGGTCTTTCAGCCACACAAAAACTTTGAGGTCATTAACAACGATTATTTATAAAAACTCTGGCCAAAGTGAAGATTTGAGAAAACTCTGTATTTAGTTTGTGTGTGTTTGTGGGAAAACAGAGAATTGGCGTGACAAAGTGACTTTGTCCATCTACAGACGGATCTGGCACTCGATTTATAAAACCGTTGTAATTGGAGCGGAAGGCCCATCACATAAAATCCCAACAAAATTAACATGTTAAAATAATAAATAAAAAGAATAATTCAAGGAATTGTAATTCTCCTGCGAGTGTCTGTATAATGACCTCAGCTCTGTGCAGCCTCTAGTCTAAATTTGAGTTTTTCCTTGAATCAGAAAAATGCAGCACAGAGGGAGCTGCAGCGATCAGCCAGAGTCGTGTTGGGAGACGCAAAGCAAATCCTGCTGGTCAAGCCAGAGCTGGAGGAAGTGAAAGAAAGACGGCCCAGAAGGTCATGTTTTTGTTCAAGCAGCGAAATGACATCTCTTAACAAAAAATACATATAAAAAAATAAATAAGATCTAGAACATGTAACCCTCCATCCTCCAGGAAATCAACTCGTTTCCACTCTTATCGAGTCCATCAGGTTTTAAACTTTCGTCAACCTTGGCTTCTTCTCTGCAGCTATCTGGAATGTCATCATTACAATTGTTTACCTATGTGTAGTGACTCTTGTGGCCAAAGCAGAGATGTGCTGCACTTAAACCCTGAAGCAATAAAGTTCAGGCTCCCTCCCTAAACCAGCGAGGAAGAAAGCGAGTTGCGCTTTGTTTGGTTTGATGAACCACGTTGCTCCTGGTTATAAATAAGATTATATCTCCAAAAATGTAATTGAAAGAGAGCAGCAGCGTTTGAACCGCACTACCGGTCTCAGTCAGCCGCACTAATAAGCTACATCTCCACTTTGATGTGGAAGTGTGTCACCTCCTGAGGAGAGGCGCAGAGGGAGGGACTCTGTTGTAGTATTTTTTTTTCCTGTTTCTGACTGATAACATCTATGTACACAAGACATTTCATCCAAAGGAAGATGAAGACCCCTGCTAATGCATCCACAGGCCCTTGAACTTTCTTCAAGGGCCTGTGGGATTTTGACGATAGACTAACACAATGTAGTTAGGTTTATGTGAAGTAATAGCCACAATGGTGACTAATCTTTAATATATTTTAAAAACTAAAACATATTTTTGCGTCTGTCATGAGTAAGTGGGAATTTATTGCTACTTGGCTGGACGAAGTTCATACATTTCTGTGGAGATACAGGTCTTAAATTCCTGTAATGGTCTTAAAAAGTCTTGAATTTGAGTTGGTGAAACCAGAAGAAACCCTGACCATGAAGAGGAAGAGACACAGCAAACAGGACATGAATCAAGATGAGGAGAAATTTAAGCAATCCACCCTTTTATTTATTTAGTTTTGTTTATTGATTTATGCAGCCCTTTATGAAACAGCCAGTCATGCAGCTAAAGATAATTCAAAAACACAAATAATTAAGTATAGAGAAAAAAAGGAAAAGTTAGAAATCTAGAAAAATTAGCATTGAAAGCCTTCCAGAATAAAGTTGTCTTAGAGGGACCGTATTATGTATTAAATTGACTTTTTAACCTTTATATCATGTTACAAAGTTATTAAACATACATGGAGTATTGCTTTGATTCTTCCATACATGTTGGAGAAACCCTTAAATTCCCCTTGGCAACCATTCAGGATGTAGAAACACATCGTCAATCCGAGTGCTGAAATTTCAACAAAGCCAAACTACCGCCTCACAGAGCACCCCTCCCCCGCTCAGCTCCTTCAAACTAGTGGCAGCGAGTCTGGGTGCCACGACAGAGAAAGCCTGGTCATCCTGATTTTTATATTTACTTCTCAGGAAATGAGAAGTAAATATTAACTGGGAAAAGAACCATAAGGATTTAACATGGAGACCAAAAATGAAAAAATCTGAAATAGAGGCCAAAACCCATACTTAGTGTGGATTGCTTTTTTTCCCCTATGCAGATCCACCCTAAAGCAGCAGCTGGAGCACCTGAGCTCAAACATCTCATCAGGCGACCAGCAGGTGGAGCCAGACGGCGTCTCTTTGCCTGAGTGTTGACCCACATTGGCAGCATCAAGCCAGTTGTTATTGTGCTCTTTATTTTATGTTTCTGGCTTCACATTTTATGCTCCCTCCCCTCTGAGTTTCATTGAGTTTTCAAATTCCCCTTCCATCTCTGATGGAAAGGAAATCCTGGGTACCAAACCAAGCATATCCTGAAATTCCCTGACCACTCCTCATTAGCAACTCCCCCCTCTACAGAATCCTCCACACCTCCTCTGCTATCCATAAGTCTCTCCAAGGCCACCTTATCCTGTGTACCAGTATTCAAACTCTCCACAAACACTTAATCTAAATGCTTGAGACTTGTGATATTCCTGTTGCTTCTTTTCAGAGACCCTGCTCAAAAACCAAGACTTCCACACTTTTTTAAAAAGGAGCTGGTTGACAGAAAGATGGATGGAGCTAAACAGAGGTTAACCTGCTGGAAAAGACTTGAAGTTGTGGAAGAGATTCAACGTCCAGTTGGACAGAAACCCTAAACATACAGTCAATATTAAACCTTTAAGTCTTTCATGACTTAACGAGCCATTCGCAGTTTCACTGTGTTGACTGTGTGCACTTTGAATGGAGAAGTTTGACATTTTGCTTTACACCTAACGCTTTGCGCGTCCGGTTTACTTTCAAAGTCTATGAGGAGGAGCGTCGAGAGCGCGTCACACGCAGCAAATGTTCTCTAGCCATTGTTTTCAGTTCCCGGTCCTTTTGTCAAACACGTTGGATGCGTTGATCACTCTCAACGCGTCAAACACTCCAAATGGTTCAAATGGTGTCACGCTAGATGTGTGAAACAAGCTGCAACGGGCCCTCGACGCACCTCTAATAGACTTTGAATATAAACCAGATGCGCCTGAGGTTCAAAACGCATTTGGTTTTAACGCATCATAAGATCTTTTTCACTACGAGCACATTCAGTAGGGTACAGGAGGCCGATTGACAGCACGAAGACCCTCCTCCTGGCTCTGATTGGCTGTTTTTGACCTATGCAATTTTGCAGACCTCACTAGTACCACCGGGAAGAAGTAGAGGAGTTAGATTTTGTTTCACAGACATGGTGACAGATTTGATGAATAACTTTTACAAAAATTTATTTTTGTAAAAGTTACATACCGCAGCTTTAACTGCGTCCAGTAGTTAGGAAGACATCTAGCCTTTATTGCCCTGAAAAGTTGGTCTAACAGAGTATTTAGTGATGGGTTCGGAAAGGCTGCAACATAACTAAATCTTAAAGATGCCAAAAGAGTATACTTTTTCAAGCCCTTTGAAAAGCGCACACACACACACACACACACACACACACACTTGCTGCTGCACTTCAGATTATTAATCAGAAAAACAAGAAATAAGCAGAAGCAGCAAAAAACTGAAAGAGAACGAAAGTGTCAGTCCTTTTCTGTGGCCAAAGAAGCGCTGCTCAGAATTAATTGATGGCAGAGACACCACAAGGGACAAGCCGACCGTCATGACAAATTGCTGAGTATCAAGTGGAGAACAAAAAGATGGAGGAGCAAAAGTCGGCCCGGCAAATGCATTTTCATTCCGCCGACAACAGCTCATCCCGTCGCTCCGTCAGTCTTTCCGTCACCTGCCCCCGCCGCGTCATTAACTCGCCTTTTAACTGCGACATATAAGATGACATTTAAATATAAATCACGAGCATTAACATTTGCAAACATGAGGGTTTTATGATGGCTCGGTAATGAGGTGCTGTAAATCCCTGGGCCATGGTTCACAGTGCCAGCGGACACATAAACCGCAGAGACCTCTTTAACAAGGACGCTACGCGGTGGTGCCGCTCCACTTTGCTGTACCCCCGAGACAGCATTAGAGATCCGGTGAAGCCACAGGATGACTGATTTACACGTGCATTCTGCAGGTAGTGGCAGACGTATATATTCATATACTGTACCAAATCAGGCCATATGTGTATATCTGAGGCGCGGGAGGACAGTAAATTGCGGCAGACTTTACTGTTCTTGCTATTGGCAAGAGACTGGAACCTGCATGCGGGAGCTTGGCACAAAATCTATATGAATTCATATCTACCATTTCATATACCAGTTCTTCCCAAAGATGTGAGAACAAGAACCGTCTTCATGGACCTGCGGAGGCTAGTTAAAGGCATATGCTTGAAAAGGCGGAGATTTTCCTTTTAAAGGGGCAGTAATGTAAAATGTACTTTTTTCAGCTTTACACCATGTTATAATGATATTTCCTCATCCAAAACATACCTGGAGTGTTGTCTTGATTATGTCATGCATGTTTGAGAAATCCTTTAATCTCCATGGCAACCACTCAGCTGTGCAAAACACCTGGGTGGACCTAACCTCGCCTTCGACAACAAAGCTGGAGTTCCCAAGCTTCTGCCTCACAGAGCAGCCTCCCCCCCACCCCCACCCCACTCAGCTCCTTCAGACTAATCAGCAGCAATTAGCAAACACCTGATAGAACATCTGCTGAGCCCATTTATACGCACCCTTATGAAGTTGATTAAAATGTTCTAACTTCATCTTGTATTCTTGAAGCATTTCAAATTAAAAAAGTTATTTGCCACAATTGTTGGAATAACCTAATAATGCCATCAAAGTAAATGTAACTGATGACTTTTTAAAAGTTGGTCTTTGTTAAACTAAACAGAGTGCTTAGAAATGTTGGTCCACTCACCCAGGAAACTGCTCAGCGTTTTATTGTAAACATTTATTGAAAATGAATTTTGCTATCAGTAGAAATGGCTCTATTCTATTTGGATCAGTGACTCTGGACTTGTACCAGGGAGCATGTTGCAGCCATTATGACGGACAAGTCATCCACAAAACTGACACAGATGCTCTGGCTGGGACAATCGGGGCTGTAAGAGCCAGCAAACAAACACTGGTGTTCCACCTACCTGATCATGTGCAGCAAGGTACTATTTCAGAAAAATGGGACTCCTGACCTTTAAATGTCCTCCTGAAGTTCAAGCTAATAACTCGTCAACAACTAGTTGAAGCAGAGAAGTAAGCCTTTGAATCAGCTAAGTTTTATTTGGACCTTGAGTAAAGCAGCAAAGAAGATACGCAACAGCTATTTTACTAGTTACGCTTTTATAAAACCAGTTTAGATCAATCTTGAATAGGTTTTAGGAAATACTCCTTAGAGACTTTACACCATACGCACATGGTTGCATCATGCAGCTGCTGTAGATTTTGCCAGCTGTAGATCAGTGATCAGTGATGTGAATTGTGCTCTGGTGGGCTGAGGTCTGGTGACTGTGAAGCCCATTGAAGGTCCATATTCAAAAGGCCAATTCATATAATCTGAGTTTAATGGCACTGTGCGTCATCCTGCTGGAAGCAGGAATCAGAAAATGGGTACAATCTGGTCATAAAGAGACAGGCATGGTCAGTCGCAATACTTGGGTAAACTATGGTGTTTAAATGATGTTTAGCTGATGCCACTAAAGTATCAGCTAAACTAAAGACCCCACTAAACAGTGGCAATAGAAATATACCCATTATACTGACAACATTGCCACTAGCCAGAACCTGTTAGCTATCTGGATTTCTGGAAGTGTGGTGTGTAAGTGTGAGGTCTTTTCTACAGAGGACATCTGATGGAGTATGTGGTGCCTGCTGCACTTGAGCACAAACAAATGAGACTTGCTAAGGTTCCGAAGGAGCAGTCAGACAATCAATCAGTGCTTAATGGTTAAATGACAATGGTAGAGTCAAGCCACAATCCGTTCTTTTACTGAAGTTTGTTTGATTCCTCCAGTGTTTCCTAGTTACTCACCACTTTCCTCTGTTCTTCACAGGTTAAGAGTTCCTTGATTTCTTTGTCCTTCTGGATGTCCTCACCAGATCTCAGCCCCAATGGTTCACTCCTAGATTCATTCTCTTAACCCCAAACGTCAAGTGAATCATCCAAAAACCTGCATCAAATTTTCCAACTTTTCCAAGATCCAACCATCCTTGTGCTCTTCGCCAATCTGCTCACCAAAATTATCAAAATGAGAAAAACAACTCAGATTTGGAAACGTCATCAACACCGCTCCCTTTCCTGACCCATTATGTTCTATCCAGATACGTCTCTTGTCTTGAAGCTCTTCCCGAGTGTACATTCCTTACTGCTGTTGTACATAAACCTTTTAACTTTTACCATGGCTCTGTGGTTGATTCTGCATGTGGCTCAGAACACTCTGATCATTACAGAACTGTTTAAATCAGCAGATCTGGACTCTATCTGAAAGTCATGACAACTGAAAGCATTTTTCAAACTTGTTCAATTTTGGCGACTGTGAATTATATAATCAGTTTCCTTTTCTTAGCTAACAGGAGGTCTAGTGAGGTCTGCTGTTCTTTAATCCATCTGCTTCAATGTTCAACAAGTGTATTCACACATGGTACTCTTGATAACTTAGCTAGCTCAATAAGCTAACAATCTCTATTAGCTAGCTAGTTCGATAACTAGCTCTTTAAGTAACTGGTTCTATTAACTAGCTAGCACAATAACTTAGCTCAATAAACCAGCTAGCTTGATAAGCTAAGCTAAATGCTATTATCAATGAAAACAATTCTATATTTCTCAATACTTTTATACATTCAGAAACTGTAACAATATGTTCACTATCAGAGATTGTACAGTGAAGCGATCTGTGAAAGTTTTACTAAGGTACATAACATCAAAAGTGTAAACAAACACTTTATACTTGCAAATAATTTAGTATAAAGAATAAGCAAACGTGAAACCATGAAAACACGAGCAATAAAGTGTAGTTTAGCTGATGCTTGTTAAAAAAAATGCCATTAAGCATTGGATCAATATTGGAAGACAGGAAGCCTTGGTATTAAACTGATCATGACATCAAGCCAAAGACAGAAAAGGCTCTGAAAGCTTCCCTTTGGAAGAGCTTTATCCAACTGCAGCATTTTCATTAAGCACTGGACATAATAGATGATCAATTGATTCTCGTCCCCCCCCACCCACCCTCCTCTTTGCCGTTCCATCTCTCCCAGCATTTCCACTGCTGTCAAAAACCCTGCTCTGTCTCGGAGTTTTTCGACAGCGGTGAGCAATCAAAAGCAAACATTCATCTTGATTATAGTCCACTCTAAGCCCCAGGAACACGATCGTTTTTGTCTATTCATCATGTCACCGCCTCTCAGGAGAAAGCGAACACAAGGCTGCGCCTCTTATCAAACCAAACCTGTTCCTGTTGTGTTCTCAGGTTTAATACGAGAAAAGAATAAGAGCGGGTTCTAGTGGAAACAGAGGTAAAGGGGAATACGTGATGATTTGCCCTCGGGCCGTGTGCTGTTGAAAACGCAGTCGTGTTTGAATGTTCTCTGTTGTATCAAGACACTTCTGAGCTACTATATGTTCACTGCGCTTGAATGGACCGCGGGGTCGGAGCCGCGCCCACTTACACATACGCCGCAGAAAGCGAGAGAACCTGCAGCTCTGAGTGAAGAGAGACCGGATGCAAGTCTTTCATGATTATATAAACGGCAGACGCAATCTCACAGCCACTGGAGTGTCTAAATGTTGAAGAAATATAAATATAAATGAGGCCTAAGCTCACCTTGCAGGGTTTCTGAAAGGATGCAACGAAGCCTGAATTTGAATTTATGAGCAAGACTCGGCAAAGGAAGGAGGCAGTATTCACCGAGGCTCAAGAGGGAGGCAAACATTAGGTTTTCCTTTTTTAGCTTTTTCGCAAAATCCCTATAACATAAGGCATCGTTTTCTGCTGGCTCAGTAAAAGTTTGCTATGTTTTATCTCAGTACTTTCTGCACCCAGTTTCTAATACACAATTGGATGCTCTGGTTCCGATCGAAGATCCAGGTGGTCCAGTTTCACATTTACTTATTCTTTATATTTTGGTGGTTCTTCTTTGTTATTCTATTTATGGAATAAATGGAGGTGGTTGTTGAAATCACAAATAATTTCAACTTCATTTCAAATCAACAGCTAAGAGATTGGAAATTGGACAAAACTGGACTTTTCGACAAGAATTCAATTCCCAACATCCATCCAAACTGGTTTGGATGGATGTTGGAAAACTAACATTGGACTTCTCAAATTGACCCGTATGAAAACTCTATTTATGGAATAACAGTAATTGTTATTCCAGTATTCCAGCGTGATGTTCCCATCACCATGCTTGATGGTTGACACTTGGTTTAAAAGCCATAACTCAACTCATCCAAATATTACTTTTGTCAGCCAAAGATCTCAACAAATTTCAATCTGAAGGTTTTATGCAATTAGGTATAAAGTCTAATTGCATTTAATACCCAGATGAGCTAACTGGGCACTGCGATTGTACCCAGAAGTCCAAATGTAGTTGATTCTTCAGACTTAGACTGAAAAATCAACAATGAAAGAATGCTACAGACTGAATCAGAAACAGTAAGACACTACCACTGTATTACTATCCAGTGATAAAGCCTCTTGAAGAGGGTTTCTCTTCAACCCCAACTTTAACCTGCTTTAACCTGTGGCTTAATATGGCTCCCTGAAGTAAATGGTAGCTATTTGCAGTAATTAATCATTGGCTTTCCCTTCTGAATCTGTAAGTCTCAATTGGTAAAATGGGTTTATGTGACTAAACAATATCACATTGATGTGATGTTACCCTGTTAGCTCAGGGGGGAGGATTCCTATAAAGTCAGTGTTGTGATGCAAACGGCTGGGTTTCCTTAGACCAAAATCTTTTTACTAATTTAAATAATAAACTGAACCTGACTGCGTTGTTTAGCAACGAACATTATGGAAGTTATGTAGTTGACTTTGAATCTCTTTGTATGACTGGATTTAATTTACTATAAATTGCTATTTACAAATGTAGTTTTTTTGTGTAAAGTGCCTTAAAGATCTTGAATGGGTGGGATATAAACTGGATTGAATTGCAATAGTTATACTCTAGCATGTAGACAAGCAGCAACTGACATCTGTTTTCTTCAGCTTTAAGCAGTGGTTGGTATTTTCATATCTAATACAAACTAAGGGCTAATTAACCGCATCGTCACACTTAGAGCATCTTTCTATCAATATTCAAATCCATATGGCGCGTTGGTTGTTCTGCATAATGCAGGGCAGCTTTGCAGCTGGTAATTCACCCATAATCTAACACTATGTGGACACTTACAGTGTTATTAATTATCCAGTTTGGCCTTAATAATATAATGATGATAAGAAATAGATGGAGGCAATCATGGATCATATCCAAGCAAACTGGATGTGTTAGCCATTTTAGATACGGCACATTAATATGTATGAGTTTTGACTTATTATTATAACAACACATCAATAAGAAATATTTTTTCTTTGGTCAGATTAAGGTCTGAATACATTCTGATTTGTTCTAATCAGTTTGTTTTACATTTGGTGTTGGAAAAATCTGTCAAAATCTGTTTGGAAAGCGGGGTTTGGGTTAGAGGAAGCATATGTTGCTAAATATGTATTTACTTATTAATGGGCAGAAGAAATAATAGCCAGCTGGTTACATGGTTTGCAATGTAGAAATGTTGGATTCTGGTTAGTTCAGAAGTCTGGAAACGTCTCAACCCAAACTAAAGTTGTTGGAAAAACCTAAATTTGCTAACTCCTCTTAGCAATGAAACATGTCAAAGTATCCCGCCAAAAATGTCTGAATTAATCCTTTTTTTTTTTAAAGATTTTGTATACCAGTGGAACCAGGACATTCAGCACAGCTCCCAACATCAGGAATCAAACCTCAGACTGCTGCATCAACAACCTACAGCTACTGTTCATGGAGCACCTCTACCACGCCATAAAACACACCATGAGCTATAGCCTTTGAAAGTTTAACAAGATATAAACTGTTAAAAGTAAGGGGGAAAAACACTGATTCTTCCACCTACTGGAGTTAGGGCCTGGTGAGGAACTTCCGCCTTGCCAAGTCATGATTTTGTAATCATGGAGTGCTATGACAGTTTATTCCCCCCCACATCCCCCTACTTTGAGCTTTAAGATTCAGATTTCGGACTGAAAACAGAATCCGCTAACAGCTATCAGGACAGTTTGGCAGCTAATTATTTTTGCAGGATACAAAGCTAACAAGCTAGATATGGGCCAGAGTGTGGAAAATTAGGCCTTTTTTTTTTTTTTGACTTAGGCGAGCACAAATGATACAAAACCCTCTGTCTTTATTTCAGGATATTTCCTTTCAATGGAAACAGTAAGAATGTAGCCAGAAATAAGAATATGACTTTATTTAAAAAGTGGTCTTGTGGGGGGTAAATTGACTAAATTAGCTTTTACAGGTTAAACTTGAGCATTATTTTGAGTAATCCTAAAGAAAACTTTAAATTACATATATCACACACAAGGGTATTGTTCAGAATATATGAATAAAAACAATGGTATGTGGCAAACTCATGTGTTTTTCTCTACAAATAATTACTATATCCATTTTTATGTCCTCTTATTCTTTTTTTATTATTGATTATTTTTATGTGATTTGAAGTAATAGTTTATAATAAAGTCTGTCTATTTAACTACATTTACATTCTCAAAGTTGCTGACATGTAGAGTTAGAATCACCTGCTAACCTGTACCCTATTAGGCTAACCGCTACTAGCAATGCTAAGAAAACAAACCCCATCTATTTCCCAGCATTTTATTACTGTAGCAACCTGTCACTACATAAAACTGTACATTACTATGATTTGTGAAAGACTTAATATATATTGACAAGTAAACGGTTCATGAACGCAGCTATCACAGTTCGTTTTTTGAAGGCTAGTGAAGAAGCTAACAGCTCCCAAAATTGACTCCTGAATTCAGGGGGGGTAATTCTCCAGGCCGACAGCTAATGTTTTAGCTTGAATGATAAGACGTCTGACAACTAATTGGAAGCCTTGACAATAAGAGCAATAAAGTGCAGCTTAACTGATGATAAAAAATGCCATTAAACAGCGGGTCAATAGCGGAAGACAAGTCGTCCAAGTAATAAAGTAATCACGGCGTCAACCGGAGACGGATCCGGCCTCGGAAGGCTTCCTTTTTGGCAGAGCTTTATCCGACTGCAGCATTTCCAGTCCTGCATGGCTCGCTTAAAGACGCACATGACAAACCCTCCAGGGAGGAAAAGTTTGTTTGTCGACACCTGCAGAGCTTCTCGAGATGATTCCGCGTGTTGTTACTGATTGCCTCAATCAGACAGGCTGTAGGAGGAGGAATACAGATATAAATATAGGCTGTTGGTGTGTGTGTGCATGTGTGTGTGTGTGCACATGTCTGTGTCAAGCCAGCAGCAATTTCATCATGCATTAAATGTGATGGATGAGCCACAGAGTGCTGCACACCTCTGAGCTGATGGTGTAAAAAAAACATAAAAATTACAGTAAACACTTGTTTGAAGACTCTGCAGGACTGATGCGTTGTGACGGGGGAATAATAATGAAATGCAGCTGTTGTTCTCTTCCCACTGACCTGAATTGATACATTACAAAGCGAGACGTTCAGTCAGTCAGTCAATCCTCAAGCGCGGCGGCTCTTTCTGCTCCCGACTCGTGACGTCTAATCCCATTTGTCAGCGGCGACGGCTGACTTAAGATTTTTAGGGTCATGGCGTCGTGCCGCACGTTTGAAATGCTTCGACAAGGCACCCGCTGCCGCCGCTTCTCCGCGTGAATAAGCGCCGTGTTTCAGTTTAGTGATTGATTTGCTTTAGACTGTCACTGCGACTAACTGTAATAAGACATCACAACTACTCTGAAACGCAGTCGGCTCTTTTTTTTTTGGCAAGGCCTCCGACGTTAAAGGCGATGAGGTTTGCGCGTTCCCGCTTGACAACACGATATAGGTGCAGACAAGACAATAAACATGATCAGTTTGCTTTTATGTGTGAGTGTTTGATGCAGCCTCCCTCTGTTAGCCTGACTCTCGCTGGCTTCCTTTGATAGTTGGTTAATAAGGTGATGCACGTTCGTTTCGTGTTAAGTGGATGCCGCTTCGTCGGTTTCGCCGAGCGGGTTTCAGCGTCGCCTCCCACGTGTAGTGTGGGTCAGCAGCGTCCTTCTGGCAAATGACCATTATGTCTGCTAGCATCTTGCTCTTTGTTCCTGCACTACTTCTTATTGAGATTAAGACCTTTAAAGCAGGATTTCGTCTCTCCTGTGATAAGAAACTGTTACTCTTTGTAAAACGTGACATCGCCCCACCGTTTTCCCTTCACTCGTATCGTTCGCGCTGCCCATGGGGGAAAAAAACTGGAACCCTATTTTTTTTCTGGGGAGTGGAGAGTCACTTCTCCCCCTCACTTCCCTCGTTGAATGTGTTTTCCCTGGCAGAGAGTGGCGCACAGATAGCACAAACAGATGAGGACGGATGATAGCAGAGCGGGCCTTGCCATGACCTTCCTGAGCATTCAGCTCGTTTGACTTTGATGTGTAAAGTAGAGCGCTGAACGAACGGAGGAGCGGCTTCGCTTTAATTTTGGTCTGAATTACGAACTCGGATGAGAGCAGCATTAAGTGAAAAATGGCGAGGATGGTGAGACGTCCGCCTGATGCGCCCGTGACACAACAGTGCCCCCTGTTGGTTTGTGTGTGCAGTCAGAAGAGAGGCCCGGCTTTAACTGCCTCAGTTTGAGCAGAAAACATTTACTCCTGGTCAAAATGGGTAAAAAGCCTCAAAATAAATTCTTACTTTGATGTGGTATCTCTCTCTGAAACAGTTATGGAAAAAGAAATCTAACTTTTACTTTGAGTACACCTATTGAGTGAGGGACAAATTGCACAGCAAAAAACAAATCTTTTTTCAGAAAGCACTTAGGGTCATCATTACTGGGCGTTATTGATCTGAAGATATAGGAACGTCACATTTGCTATGTTACATTGGACTTCCTGTTTCCCAGGGATACACAGTACAGTATACACTTCTTTGCAAAATTACACACACAATATTAGGGCTCCAACGATTAATCAGATCAATGGTGATGAACTGATTACTGAAAGAATTGTCAACTTATTTAGCAATCAATTAATCGTTAATTTAAGACTAAAAATAGGCAATTTCCTGAAAAAATAACACACTCAGAGCAGTAAGAATAGCCACGCGTTAAAATGGCTCAGTCAAAGTCCAGACGTAAATCCAATGGGCAAATTTGTAAGTTGATCTTCGCAGACCCTCTACCTCCAAATCTAACCAAGTTGGCAAACATTTTTGTATCTAGATGTGGAAAACTTGCAGAAACAGTGGCTTGCAAAAGTATTCACACCCCATATGTTGTCACTTTACCACCACAAACATGAATATATTTCATTTGAATTTAACGTGAAAGACCAACAGAGTGGTATTCACTTGTTAAGTGGAAAGAAAACGATTTCTTGTTAGAAATGATTCAAAGCATTTCTAACATTTGTTGTGTGCAAAAAGAAAGTATTCAGACCCTTTTTCTGCCTTCAGTCTGGTGACTGCACTGTATTTGTGCTCTGCGTAAAGATGGTCTCTATGGAAGAGTGGTAAGAAGAAAGCCATTGTTAAAAGGAAACTATAATTTTCTTTCCACTTCACAACTGTAGACTGCTTTGTGTTTGTGCTGGTCTTTTACATTCAATTCCAATAAAATATATTCATGTTTGCGGTTTTAACATGGAAAATCTGGTATGAACGCTGGTTCAGGTCAGTGTAAATAACCTGGGTAACTTGCAGTTGTGAGCCCAGTTTATGGTGGTTCTGAAAAGTATAAACATGCAGGGTTCAAATCCACACTTTTCAGGTAATATTTGTAAAATAATTAGAAAAACTATCTAGTATTCTCCTTAATCGTAACAAAAATGCACTATTCTGTTTTGGTCTATCACAATATAGCACAATGACAGTTTTGGTTGCAGCATGACAAAATGGTGGAAGAGTTCGTGGGAATACGTACATACATATACTTTTGTGTTTGCTGCTTTCTTCTTTATGGATGCCAAAAGCACAAATATCTCTCCTCTGGTTCTCCACAGGCTGATCCTCTTTGCTTTCATCTCTGGTCTGAAAATGACACGTAATTATCGATTAGAACGGCTCACCCTCTATTCAACCTCCCGCTCTGTTGTTTTTCTTCAGAGAAGAACGCACCGGCATACTGCCCTCTGCAGCATTTCATCATGTAGCATGAAAAGAAACAAACTCACCAAAAAAATAAATAAAAAAGGTTTCACAGGAAACAATGTCGTCTCTTGATGCTTCAGTTAATTTAGAAAGTCATTTAAGAAGATTATCAGCAATGGCTTTGAAATCTCCACATTTATTCGGTGGATGTTAATTTCATGATAATTCTTAATGACCTGAAGTCACACAGCAGATGTTAAGCTATAATGTTGTGTGCTATTTTGCCCGTTTCTATGGAAACCAAAATGCCATGTCATTTTTTCCCATGTAAATAAGCCGTCTTGTGAAAAGATATTTGCAGATTTCCTCCATTTTTGATTCTTTGCCTAACCTAAAAATGTCATAGCAAACAAATGTCTTTTTTTTCCTTTTTTTTTTTAGTCAGTCAGATATGAAGTGCCAAATGCAATTTTTAAAGAGTGATTTAATTATTATTATTGGGAGGGCAAGGATAGGGGAAATTTTACTTTATTTTATTGCTTTTATTGTTTAAGGATTTGGGACATTTACAAACCAAACACTGTTGCCCTTATTCTTAATGAATAAAAACTGTCTAGTGCTTGTAAAGCTCCAAAATTCAAGAACCTCCACTCTAACAATTCTCTGTTATATAGATAAATTAAGCAACAAAAAATGTCTAAATTGAAGTACTGGAATATAGAAAAATGTAGACTTTCAAGACAAAAAAACTTTTTTAAATTGAAAATCCCAAACATATGGAAAAGGAATAAATAACATGCAGTTTGGAGCTTAACAACTAAATAAAAGAACAGAATAGAATTATAATTTGATGTTTCAACCAGCTTTTTTTACCTTTTTATTTAAAAACACATTTCAGGTTTTTATTCATTTTCAAAAATGTTTCAATGTTTTTTGAGAAGAACATCATTTGTTGCTTTTTGAGAAGAGGTGTGCGATACTGCATATTTTGGTTTCAGTACATAAAAGGGCCAAATTGGCAATACCGATACCGATACTGATACTTTTTAATCATTTGTTATATCATCAAACTTCTATTACATTTTTGTGTTTTTTCTTTTTGAATTATTTTTGTTAAAACCTAAGAGATAATTTGTCTATGAAATACTTTAATAACACATTGACGTGTTAAGCAGAAGGAATTGAAAACAAAAAGTTCTGTGCATTTTTTTTTTCAAAATAAACAATTTATAAAAAAGTATAATTTTAAAGAAAACATCTGTGTTTGGTAGAAAATAACTACAGTACACAAACATAATAAATTTCAAGAGGGAATCTGAAGCTAAAGTAAGCAAAATGCTAACGTTCATTCCACGTTAGCATCGATCCGATACTGATATCGACTTGGTGTCGATATTTTAGATCAATCTGCCCACATCTATGTTTTAGGCTGCTTAGCCCACTTTATGTTTTCAGGTAGATTCTGTCAAAGTAATTTCTCACTTGAAACCTGGGTGTGGCTTGCAAAGCTAGCTTCCTTCAAAATGTCGCTAATCAGGGTCAACTTCTGATTTAACAATTAGGGCAATTACTTTTTCTCATGGAAGCAGGTTTGTTTGGATAGCCTTCTTCTTTTAATCAATTACTTGATGATAATCCAAAATATATAAAAACGATTGTGAGAAAAAAGAAAAATACAAAGAAATCTGGAAGAATTTTCACCGCCCCGGACTCTGTCTCTGCTTAGAGACACAGTAAGGAATTGAAAGCTAACCAGAAAGGTCTGAGAGGAGAAATTAAGAGCTGTTTATTCTCAGCCATTGCAACACCTTAGCTCTTAGGTGTTCAAAATGCTGTTAGGTGTCTCCTTGCCTATAACTCATTCACACTGTGTTGCTCCAGCAAATCCCATTTAAGCGCTCTTTGTCCCCTGAAGACGATTGTGAAATACCAAGTAACAGATAAAGAACAAAAAACTCCAAATGTCAGCAAAGTTTTAGAGTTAATCTATTATTAAAAGTATGAGGAGTAATGGATCTTCTTAGGTATAAATAGAAATATGTGACAGTGCCATCCCGCTCTGGAAACGGCTGCCTTTTTTCTAAGAATCATTGTCCAAACAAGCAGAACGCAGTTCCTCCATTATTCAGCCGCCTGATCATTCCTGCTAACAGCTGATTAAATCGTCACCGTTCACCGTTTCATCTACTGTGAGATCGCATAATGACTGAATCTAAGCAGAACGCTTTGTGGGGTTGGCAGAAGTGTAAAGAGCAGCTATTTAGTCGGCGGGGGTTGAGTGGAGGAAATTTAGTGGGAGAGTTTATTGATGTATCAGTAAATTCAGCCAAAGCTCTGCTCCATGAAACAGCTTAGAGAAAATCGTTGAATCCTCCATGTCAAACTGTTAGACAACAGGCTCAGGTTAGTATTTTCAAGCCTGACATGGAAAATCCTCAGTAGCGATCCCAGTGAAGCTCATCTTTAGCCTTGAATAATTGATAGTTAACCAAACTTCTCCACTTAGCTATTATTATCTGTTCAGAATTATACGATGGATTCAGAAACTGAGTATCTAAGATTTGCTGTCATGGTTTTATTTAAAGGGTTTCAGACCTTGTTTTCATCTGACGCTAGCTTCTGCTAGCAGAGTTAGCGCTAGGTTTTTAACAACAGTCTCAATTGAATTTAAGTCTGGACTATGACTAGAGTTAGGGTTAACACAATCCGCTGTAGCTCTAGGTGCATGTCTAGGATTAGGGTTGTTGTCCTGTTGGAAGGTAGACTCGGTCTCAACTCTCTTTTAGAATATTGCCCAGTAAATAAGAAGAAAATAAGTTATCTTCCTGTGAACTTTGACCTGCTACTTCACAGATTTTCCCACCTGACCTGTGAATCTTTGCAGCTTTCCAGAATCATGCTCATTTCTTGGTAGATTCTGGATTCTTCAGAATCTACCAGTTTAAGTTTATCAAGTTTATCAATCACACAAAATCCCATTAAAACCCCTTGAAGCTCCTGGTTATGATGTTACTAAATATGACCTTTAGGAGTATGACTACATTCACAAGGGGCTTTATTTAAAATAACATGTTACGCCTGATGACGGCTATATCTAAATGTCCCATATTCTCATAACAATAGTATGAACTCATGTAATCATTGCGTAACATGTAACAATCAGGTGTATTGTTCCGCATCAGCTCCTGCTAACCTGCCATCGCCGTGACTATCTCTGTGTTTCTGTGTGGCTGCGCATAAAGCTCAGTCTGAATGTAAACCAGTGTTGAAAGAAACACTCCATCAGCATCACTTTGTTTTATAGAGCCGCTCTTGATTAAACACATGCAGATGTAGATTATGAGAGTCCGCTCAGTCACGACTGAATAAATACAGAGACTCAGATGCACAAAGGGACGGAAATGCAGGTCTGCTCTGATGTTTAGGAGAGCAACTATGGCATAGCAGCCATTTGTTGACCAACTATGCGACCTATAAAGGGCAACTGGACTTAATTTAGAAGTGTCAGGGGAAAGGCTACTGACTTTTCTTTTGAGTTTTAAGTGGAGAAAATGTTTTATTTCACACTAAAGCACTGCTTTGTCGAGAGGTCTGCGACTTTTACCATTCAAACTGTCATTTTTTCCCTTCAGTCCAGCTAAATAAAAGTTGTTTAGAGCCAGTAATGTAACATGATCGGTTTAAAAAGGACAACTTACAATCTTTATCAACATCTACTAGGAAATGTGCTGACATTCTTAAAGAGATGCAAAAGAAGGATGTTGTGAATATTTTGAGGAAAATATTAAAGGACAAGTATTATGTAACATATATATTTTTTTTAGTTTTACATCATGTTATACCATTATTCCCCTCATCAAAAACATACTTGGAGTGTTGCTTTCATTCTTTCATGCATGTTTGAGAAATCCTTTAATCTCCGTGGCAACCATTCAAGTTTGTAAAACGGTAGAAGAACCAAGCGCCGCCTTTGAGACACAGCTCCGGGAAACGCTTCTGCCTCGCAGAATCCCCATAACTCCCCCACTCAGCTCCTTCAGACTAGCCAGCAGCAATTAGCAAACACCTGGTGGAACTGATAATCTGCTGAGCTCATTATAGGAGCTCCTTCTCAGTCCAGTGTTCTGAAGAATGTTTGTAAACACCTGATCGAGGAATGTTGTTGTGACGACTTTCTGAAGGCGGAGTATCGGAAAGAGCAGGAGCTTCTTAAAGAGATAGAAGCCCAATTTGAAGGTGTTTAATTAAGTCATGTTTTATATATATACAGCATACACAGCATGTCACTTTCTGTTGAATCTGAAATTCAATGCAATTACTCTGTGACAAAACTTGCATTTGTTCTTACATCTATATTTTAAAATATTTGCTGGTTCTTTAATCAGTAAAATCATGAAAAGACACTACTTTTTTTTCTTTTTTTTTTTTGCGTATTTCAGGCTGGTAGGCTGCTATGACCAAATGGGTGGGAGATAAGCCTCCTTCAAAACATTTGTGGAAAATCTTCATATCAAACTACATTCCCCTGGAAAGTGTCAGATTCAATATTAACCCTAAAAAAGACAGGGTGGTAGGGCGTTGGCTGGTTGCTGCATATCTTAAATGATTTATAAGTGCACTGTAAAAATGTTAAAAATGTTCAAATAAAATTAGCTGGTGTTAAGGAAGAAATCTTAAAATAGGTTAACTTTGGAAAAAAGTTTGGCTCTCTCTCTTCCTCTGGATCCCAGGTCCTCTCGGCAGGCCACGTGTGGCCACAAGGAAAATAACACGTCACAGAATTACAGAGTTTAATCCAATATAAGACAATGCATAAACCTAGAAGTAAGACAATGCACAAACTTACACCAGAAACTGCAGAACAACGGAGACATACATTCATTTACCTCACAGACTTGGAAAAGAAAGAAAGAAAGCAAAGACGTGCAAAGACATCTTTGGAGAGTTGCAAGAGCAAATCTGATTTGTTACTTCTGTGTAGAAAGTTTTATCTTCTTTTCTTTAATTTATTCAAATAAGGCGTATCTTTGCTCATCCAACCAGGAGCTATCTCTGACCCTCTCTCAAGCCAGAAACCCCTGCCGTGTTTACGGCCTTTCACAGATGAGTGTGAAAAGCTGGAACTTCCACTGTATTGTTTTCCCACAGACAAAAGGCAGTTCAAACGATCCTAGCAAACCATCTCCTGTAACTACAGGTAACATAAAGGTCAAAAAGTCAGAATACATTACTAATTTCAAAACCACAATTAGGCCTTTTGAATCAAGACATGTTAAGTTTTAAAACTAGCCTATTTTAAATTCATTTTCTCAACACTGGTTCTTTATTATTTTTATCCACGTGACTAAGAGCCGTTGTGAAAGGTCAAAAGAGCCGCTTATGGCTCCGGTTTATCACATATAAATCCAGCTGCCAAGATGGAGTTTATCAGAAAAACACAAAAATAAAACAAAGTGATATAACATTCAAGGCTCTAAGTGGAGCCTTTTGGAGGAAGAGAGAGCTGCATTCCTAAAGTTTCGACTTTTATCTGGAACTTCAACTGCTGGTTTGAACAAACAGAATTGATGGAGTTGGGTCTCAGTCCTTAGATCACGGCTGTCTGCATCTGTTCTGACTGTGACGCATGAGCCGAACACCACAATGACTGATGGGAGGAACCTGGCTCGTCCCGTCACTCCAGAAACGTACAAGTTTCTTAGGTCTGTTGTTGCCTCCCTTTCAACTGTCTTCAAACAAACCAATGACAAATTTAAGATGCAGTGATATTCAAGAGCTTCAAGCTCCCGACTGCTGCGTTGGTGCCAATTTTGACGACATAATAAGGTTCAGATAATGTGAGAAACCTTGAATCTGAATTCTTCAATCTCCTTTGTAATGAAAAGCACGATTGCATTTCATTACAAATAAAAAAAGAAAAAAAAACATAGATAATTAACACGTGGAGAACGACATACAGTATGTGTGATGATATCATATGGTGTGGGATCAAACAGAATGTTTTTCTTGGTTCTTCAGATCACAGTGGTGGGTGCTCCGACTGTCTGAACGAATAGTGACAAAAAACGTGGCTACCTCACGAGTTTATGCTTTTCTTATCTTTTTCCGTGGCCCCGTCTGTCAGTGGGTCTCACCCACCCACCGTCACGTCCCACAAGAGCAGCGGAGGGAAATAACTGGCGCCAAAGGCTCACGCGTGCGCGTCCCAAACACAACAGGAAATGCATTATAGATGCCCACTTCACCATGTGTCACACCTTGTCTTCATTTGCATGCTTTCCATGTATTTGATCTGCCGCATGCGTAGATAACTACCAAAGCAGAGAGATCTGAGAGAGACGCTCAGTAACACCAGGAGGAGAGTCGCTGGGCTCGGAAATAACTAATTTATTCGGAACAACAAATGTTGAGTTTGAGGAGTTCGACAGACGGTTCGGGAACTGAATTTGGACCGTCACTTTGTATCCAAGAAGTTACTTTACAGACAATCAAAGTGAACACAATGGAATATTGGCAAACAATGAGCATCTAACACAAAGCAACAGGGGCTGTGTTTCCATTGATCATGAAATTGCTCAAATTGGAATTACGAAAATACAGACACATAATGGAAACATGTCAATTTGGAAAACATGTTTTTCAATAAAATAAAAAATTGCCCTAGAATGAGGTGGCATTTCAACCATATTTCGCAAAACTGCAACGGAAACATTAGCAGAGTTTCTATTTGACAATACGAAAATAGATTTGTTAAATGGAAGCAACTTCAGGAAAAAAACCCTCCTTTTGCAATAAAAAGCTTTTGCAATAAAAAGCTTTTGCACTAGATGAGGTGTTTATAAAACTCCTCATCTGGCAGGGTCAAAGTTTAATTTATTTCGTAAAACTGCTACGGAAACACTTTATTTCCATCACACAAGTCTCGTGGTGAACAACAGGATGTTTCCACTGATGCAAACCACGAAGAAGACAACAGGAAGTAGTTGGAGGGTGATGGTGCAGCACGTTTTTAATTACTTATTTTATGACTTATTGCTTGAACAAACTTTATTGTGTTTCTTAAGTAATAGAAATGCCTGAACTGCAAAATTGTTTTTTTACAGACATTAGTGGAATACTGACAAAACATTTTTTGCACATTTGTAATGGACAATGTAGATTTCAGTTGTCTGTATGCAAGAATAATAAGGTTAGAAATAACTTGACATGATGATGTGCTTAGGGGAGAGCTAGTTATGTGGCTTTAATATTTAGAATGAACAGTAGAGATAACACAGTCTTATTTATGAAAGTTGTTTGATATCTATGAGGTTCTCTACAGAAGAACATGGATTAAAAAAATAAGAAATATCACAAATAAGTAATGACTGAACAAAGCAACAGCGGAACGAACGAAAATAGCTACTAGTTGTGCAAATTACCTTTTAACATGACTCGACTACACCAACATATAAGCAGTTAGCATATACACAACTTACCCGCAAACATGACGGCCCTAACACCGTTACACGAAACTACATGAACCATAAATAAAGTTTTACATAAAATGCTCACATAAACTCACTTTTTTATGAAGCATGCTGACACAGCCACAATATCTGCGCCACACCACACCGCACAACCAAACTTGCCAATCCTAGCTTCTGATTTGATATATCAGTTGTCAATCAAATCGCACAACCGAATCGGCTCTCATCCTTCTTCACACGATGTTCAGTTTTATTTGCACGTTTTAGGTTTACATCGTTTTAGATCGAAAGTTTTTTTTTTTTTTTACTTGGTTTAATTTGAGGAGCAGTTAACTTGACTTATTCATTTTCTTTCTGATTGTTCAAAATTAGAGCTGCACCCTTCTTCAAATGCATACTCTCACGTTTGTCAAAACTGTTGTGATCAAGTCCCAGTTTCAAGGGTCTGAATGGAAAAATAATCAATTTCAAATATTTTAATATATCTGAATGATGTGAGTTTTGATTTCCAAATCAAAAAGCAACAAAGACAAGCAGCCACTCAGAAAGAGCTGCTCTGTTTGCACGATGCACACTGAATCAGTTCCATCTCACAACAGTTCAATGATCAAGGTGGGTTTAAATATGAAATAAATTTTTTAAATCCATCATTTTCCATCTTTTGCTGTCTCCACAATAGCGTGAGGTAGAAAATAGGACCCAGCAGTTTGGCTTTTTGTTACACTAGCTTTGGCAGGTTTAAGTACAGAATCCAAACTCAATTTAATCAAAATCTGAAAAACATTCTTATGGATGAAACCATTATTTGATTCTTACTGAATTCCAAATTTTGCCTTTAAAATCTAAAACACACACACACACACACAAAACAACGTAAAAAAAAAAAAAGCAATTTCACCCAGAGTCAGACATGTCTTACTGATTTTTTATTTATTTATTATTATTATTTTTAGGTTTTTTTGCAGAACAGTGTGTGTGCATCCTAACACGGGTTCCAAAGTGTTGCAGTTGTGTAAAGGGCCAGCAGTAGCCCTTCTATTGACAGGTCAAAGGGCGAAGAGTCATGTGAGGCCGATGGCCATCAGGTTACGCATACTGTCTTTGCTGACACCACTCAAAATCTCTTACTCAACGGGTAAAGTGAAGGGATTGGTGATTTCTTTGTGTAGTGGAAAGATTTAAGATGGAAAAATACTGAACTTCTTCTGAGGAAACTGAAGAAATTGATTCAAATATTGTTGAAATGTCTTGGTGGATGTCATTAAAGTTTAGGTTATGTTCATTGTGACATGTTGTACAAAGTGTAACAAAAACCCAGTAGTTATCAAAGTGTTTATTGTGTATTTTTCTAATTCTTCATCCATCAAAAGGAACAATTTTCATCTCAAAAGGCCACACATGGCGTTATGGTTCGTGCCGAAAACCACTGGAACAAGATTTGCCGATCGGAAACGTACTTCTGGTGTAAACAAGCGACTCTGGTTCAAAATCACCTTTGGGAACCAGAAACCTAACAGAAATCTGTTTGGTATCCCAAAGAGCTCTCGGGATAAGATATTTCCTCAAAATCTTATAAATTTGGAGAACCTTTAGGGATGAGTGATCAAATAATCAACAGTCAAGATATTGGATGTTGAGAAAATCCAATCAAAGAAGTTAAATCAAAAAGGCTTCGACATTTGAGGCGATGCGTTGCATAGTGATGGTGTGGGCAACTTGGGCAATGAGCCGACATTAAGAACTTAACTTTCCGCATGTTTTCCCTCTGTCTCTCTCTGTCCACTTCCTGTCTTATTGCTCTGAATCAGATAAATAATGAAAAAATCTTTGAAAAGAAGATGGTTCAACAAGGTGTTTGACATTGTTCATACTTACCTGACTGGCTTTTTGCAGCTTCATTTTTCTTTTTTCTTTTTTTTTCTTTTTACAGATTTGTTTTTCAGAATTAAAGATACAAATTTATCACTTCATAGGTGAGAAAAGCTTTGATGTGACTTGTCATAGTCATAGTCTCTCTGTTTCGTTTTACATCACAGAAACCTTGTATTTTAACAAAGCTTTACACTTTTTGCATCAATTGTAAAGTATCCAACCACATCTATTTATATCTCTATTAATATTGTGCGAAAAGCCTTAAAAATAATATTTTTTCCAGTGCAGTGGTTTAATTTATTATATATATATATATATATATATATATATATATATATATATATATATATATATATATATATATATATATATATATATATATATATATATTATTATTATTATTTTAGATTTGACTATTGTTAATGTTAATTCATTTTATGGTGTTTTCACATCTTTTCCACATATGCCAATAAGTGAGGAATGTGGTGTGCCTGTCAAATGGTTTTAATAAATAATAATCTGCAATTAGCAGGCAGTTTGTGTGCACACAAGCTTGACCATGCAGAGGAAAAATCATTACAAAGCAACACCACATGAACAATCAGTGTAAACATATTTGATTTTTTTTGTTGTTGTTGTTAGCCACGTTCATTTATTGGACAGCATCTGCACTCTGGTTGACGGAGTGGTGGATAAAGAGGAAGTCAATAAATCTTTGTCCACATTCAGATCTCTCACAAATAAGATGGGACATTGGCCACAGTGAAACTTTGTCCATGATCCATTTTGTTCCCTAGGAAAAATCCAGTTCCCTCCCAATTCCCAGAACTTTCATTGTAAACAATGATGGAAAGCAATAAAGCAGAAAAAAACCCTTAAAATTCCAGTTGTTTTTGTAACTAGTTTTTATTTCAGTTCACATTGAGCCCTGTTGAAACAGCAGTAGAGCAA
Organism: Poecilia mexicana; assembly: GCF_051168715.1. Lineage (NCBI taxonomy): Eukaryota > Metazoa > Chordata > Actinopteri > Cyprinodontiformes > Poeciliidae > Poecilia > Poecilia mexicana. The sequence continues at coordinate 4,806,607 of NW_028263390.1, read as the reverse complement.
TAACACGTCAATTTAATGTGTTAGTGGATGCTGCCGATGCTGCATTGACAGATGTTTTAGTCATTAATTCATCTCTTGAAACAGTCAATGAGAGAATGATATATCATGACGGGTGAAATACATTTATCAACCTGGGAAGATGACAAATGATACCAAATGTTTTATGATGACAGACGGATTAATGGAAGCACATTCCTGTTCCTTGTAGATAGGTCTATTACCTTATTCACACCCCTTCACTTGTCATTTATTCAATTCACTTAATATCGCGAATTCATAATCGGCGTCCCGAAGCCACTGAAACTTGTTGAGCGTGTGGCGGCTCTACATGCCACGAGAGTCTTTACGCAGCAGTTGGGTTGCTGATCTTGCCTGCGAAGATTATACTCCTCGTCGAGTGCTCAATGATGAAGACCAGGAAGGGTCGGTTGAGCCTCACGTCGATGGGGAGGCTCATTGGCATGATTTCGATGGTGGTGGCGGCGGCTGCTTCTGTGCCTGTTTCATCCACACTCAGCACAGCCTGGTGAGAGACCTGCAGGGAGGGGAAAGGGAATCGTCAACGCTTTGTTGCGATTTAAAAACTGGTGGTCATATCCAGAGGACAATCTACCTTTGAGACTTTAAGCTTGATTTCTTCGGATATGGCAGAGAAATCAGCCATGTCACTGTAGGCCTCCGTTATTCCCATTTCCTTTAGAGTCTCATCCATCGAGGTTTCAACGGAGATGGAGAATTTTGGCATGTAGAGGTTCAGGTTGCTGTAGAACAAAAGATCTTGAATTATGCAACACTTACCTATTGATACATCATCCACTGTGCCGTGATGTTCCTCGACACCGTGGTTCATGTTTCTAAGAAAAACAAGCGGAACTGATCTTCCTCTTACTTCTTGTAGAGACTGTCGTGCCAGTGCCTCAAGTAGTCCTTGTTGATGAAGCCCTCAACCACCTCCATCTTGTTTTCATCAGGCAGAACAATCAACATGGATGTGTTGCCCTTGTAGGGCAGTGAGACGATGGTGGTGTGGTTGTCATGGTCCTGATAGTAATCAAAACGTCCCATCTTCTTCATCGTGTCCACCTCAACTTTGGTGTTTTCATTCACATGGAAGTCCGCCTTCTCTGTTAGGTTTTTGTCAAAGGGCCTCTCCCACCGTCCTGTATGGCGCAACGAAGGAAAATGAGAACAATACAAACATTTTCCAATGATTGTGAGCTTGTGTATTTGGTTGCTTTAGGTTGCTGTCAGGTATAACTGTTTGTGTATGGTTGGTACCTGTATGTGCACCTTGCCTTTTGCCCAATGACTGCTGGAGATACTCACCAGCCCCCCTGTGACCCTTCAATGGTTAACAGGTGTAGATAATGGATGGATGGATTTTCTCTAGTGTCGTAACTGGCATGGTCCGACTCTTAAAATATGTCAATCGAATGAGGATTGTTCTGTATGCTTACCTCTGAAGTAGACATAGTTGATCAGCACCAAAGCCATTGAAGGGTCCAAGTCCTTCACAATATCCTTGATCTTGTCTTGGGTTTTTGAGGCCACATGTCTGTTGATCTCAGCCACAGCTTCAGAGGGGTTGGAGAAGTCAACTTTGAAGACCTCGCCACCGTAGTTATTCTGAATGTCCGTCAGGTACGCCTGCAGAGGATTGAGGTCATTGCGCACTGCAACAGAGTTGCCAAGGTGCAGCTTCTGCTCCTGCTGGCTTTGGCCAAGCATTTGGAAAAGGTGGGTGTAGGCCTCATTGACCCGTGCCTGGTCTAAGTCGGCGTAGCCCAGGCTGGAGAACAGCTGGGCATGGGTCTTGCCGCGGGCCCCTGTGGACAGCATGGACAGAGCGGCGGAGAGGCCCAGGGGTGACATGAAGATGTTTTTTCCAGGAGCGGTTCTACCATTTATGTTTCTGTAGAGGGCAAAGGCGAAGTCGGCGTTGGGAGAGGAAATAACATGGCATTTCATGCCCTCATGGTGGAGGTGGTGGTCGGCTCGGGCCACAGCCAGCAGCAGGGCTGCCAGAGTGCAACTAGCAAAGATACCATGCATCTCAGAACCTAGCAAGGAGAAAACAAGTCAGCTATGTTAAACACAGAAGGGAAAAGCAGTTGTTTCTGAGAAGCAACATTAATACAATCAGCAGGGTAATTGACTCTACCTTCTTACAGCTAAAACAAGCATCCAAAGCCATTTCTTTTATTGAAATTTGCTTTTAAGATTAAGCTGGTTGTACTGCTGATCTCAATAAAGTGACTTGCTTACCTTTACTGTCCTCTCTGCAGCAGAAGGCTTGTGAGAGATTTCCAGTTTTTATAGAGGAGCTCAGAGAAACAGCTGACAGTTTGGTCAAAAATTAACCAGGAATCAGCCTCCCTTGGTCTCTGTCCTTTGATATCTGACCGATCCATCTCCACTGATGCAAGAGACCCCACTCAGCACATAAAAGATAAGAGACTGCTCTCACAATATGTCTATGCTGACATATTGTGAGAGACATATAGGGGCCTCAATATTTTTTTTCTTCATTTTAAGGTTTTAACAACTTGTCGTCATCTTACTAAAACAAAGGCCTAAGTCATATTTTGCCAAAAGTGGTCTTCTTACCTATTAGCCATTATTCTTTAGGAAGGTGACATTATGTTTTAAACTGGAAGAATAAGCAACATCCAACTGCGATTGTGTTTGTAAGAACAGAGTCCAAATGTCATTTTTTGTCAATTTTCTTTGACACAATAGGGTGAAAGTGAACATTTCTGACTCTGACTGACTTTACTCTGGTAAAGTTGGCTGCAGCAAGTTGAACCTTGACCACACCCTTTATTTGCAGAAACTTCTATATATATATAAGATATATATATATATATATATATCTTAATACGACTTTAGGACCACTGCCCTGTTGGACCATCAATAGTGAAGCTGAAAACTGTGTTGGCAGTTCTTCATCTTTATCATTCCTCTCACTTCAAAATAGTCCCACAGCATGATGTTGCCACCACCGGGCCTGACATTTGGTTATTTTCATGGGTTGGCAATGCTTATGCCGACTTCTTCAAACATGCATTGTCTTTGTCTCATTGTGCCATAAAAACTTTATTCCACATAAATATTTGGCTTGGCTGCGTGGATAACTACAATTTTCATTTGTGTTTCTTGATTGAACTAAATTGTCTTAATGTCCATGTGAATATTTCAAAGTTTAAAAAAAAAAAGGTTTTCTGGATGGGGACCAGTATGCAGTACTACAACACTTTTCTTGTCTCGCAAAAATTATCCTAAATATACTGGTTTAACAACATTTAGTTTCAGACAGCAAAAATGCTAGCTTTCTGGAAAAGGAAAACGTCCTTATTGATGAGCGGAGAGCAAAAATAAGCACTAAATTTTAATTAATGTCGCACTGAAGTACTGAATATTTAAATGAAGCACATTATAACTTGTCATACCACATGACTAAATAATTTTTAGGGTTGATCATTTTACCCAAAAGAAATCGTTTTTTATTGTTGTTGTTGTATTTTTTTTACTAATTTAAAACAACAAAAACACAAAATGTTACGGAACGTGTCCATCAGAAATTCTTGTATGGATGACGCCCAATATAAAAATTTTTTTAACATATCCTATGAGGCAGTGCGACACGCAGACATATTATTTACCGTACATAGCATTACAGTTAACGCTACATAATGCTCCACTTGATATAGCAGGAAGAAGAGCTCATAAATATGCATAAAAGCAATCAGAAACCTGCTTAGGGTGTAGGCAGCTAATTGAACGTTTTTGTTTATTATCTTGTTCTTGTGTCCACTCATTATCAATGCCACCCTGGGCAAGTGCCCTGACTTATTTTAACAAGAATTAATGGAAGTGGGCAGCAATTAGTTTCAGTATATAAAAAAGTGTGTGGCAGAATAATTTTAGTTTGGTGTCGTTTATTCCAGAAACCAAAGAAAAGCAACTCAGTACTGGGTCCCAAAAGGGACAAAAGGGTGAGGGAGTTCAGGCAGACATCAGTCAGCTGATGATTAGGGTCCTGGGAGGACTGGCCTCATGCTAACACTGAGGCCCAGTTTAATCCCATTTATCAGGAGCCGCAAGGCAGCAAAAACAAACTCATATCATGGCAATTAACATAAAAAAGAAAAGATCAACCTTCATCTGCCTGCTACAGCCAAACACTGCTAGGAATCTGGGATCACTAGACCATAAAGTAGAACTGTGTTGATGGGATTGGGAAAGAAGTTGACGAGCTGATGATGTTGATGGTGTACTGCTTGAAATAATTCAGATTTAACATCAGCATCACAACATCATTGTTGAAGAAGAAAAAAACTGGAAGCCAAGGAAAAGATTTCTGACATTATTTCAGCTTACTGTGTATTTAAGAAACGTATTTAAGATGTACAAAATAAGTTAGACAAAAAAGTGTATTAAATGTATTGTAATATAAGTTGTAATTCAGAAAATTTAACAAGTTACATGTTAAACTTTTTTACTTAGCTTTTTTTTTTTTTTTTTTTGCTTTAGTTGTGTTTAATTGTGACAGCGCAGAAAGCCCATTGTAGCTAGAAAAAGGAGGAGGAGTACGTTTCTGGCAAACAAATCTGAATTTTTTTTAGAAAGAACAAGGACATTGCTGAGTTTGAAAAGTTTCAAAAGTAGAACATTTGCTCGAAAAAACTCAAAACATTTCCAAGTTTTTTTCACAAAAGTTTCTGCAATTAATATCAAAATTTGATGGAGTTTTTTGGAGAAAATTTACTCCTTTTTTTCATTTTCGAACTACGATGACCCAAATAATATATTGTTTTCAACATAGAGTGTTAATTTAATGGATCATTTAAATTAACAATATAAGTCGACTTAAACTTATATTGTTAATTTAAATTATCATAAGGTCATAAAAAATTAGATTTTAATTGAAAAAGAGGCAGGTTTAAGAGTTTTTTCTTCTTCCAGCTCTCTTTTCATTAGTGAAAGTGAAAAGGAAGTTTGTGAATTAGTTAAATCGAGTGAATAAACTGATTGATTGATTGATTGATTGATTGATTGATTGATTGATTGATTGATTGATTGATTGATTGATTGATTGATTGATTGATTGATTGATTGATTGATTGATTGATTGATTGATTATTGGGGGTATTTTATTTTTTTCACATAGCAATACAAAAATTCAAAAATTTTGTTTGGATTTAAGGATTGAACCTTACACTCATGTATTAGTGTTTTAATGTGCTTAAATGAACAATTTACAAATGCCACTTGAGAAAAAATACTAAATAAGTTTTGAACTTGAAATTTCTCCATTTGGATCAGGAACAGATTCCCCACGGCTCTCAATCCAGGGTTTTACCATGAACTGCTGAAAGCCTCGCAGATTAATAGGCTGACATTTGTGTTAGTTATGAATGGATCTGCCGTCCTTTTCATCAAACCGTCCTCTATTCATCATCTCTTCATGAAGGTAAATATCAATGCGGTGTTGCCACACTGAGGCAGGAAGCCGCCACAAAATGTTACACTACTTCAGCAGCCCTTCTTTTTTTTTTTTTTTTTTTGCTGTTTTGTGTCGGCGAATGAGCCTGGATACTCTGGCAAAGCAATTTCTCAATAATTGCCTAAGAAGATAAAGAGATGCTAAGGGAGGAAATGGGTTTCGGAGTGATGGAGGAAAGACAACAGAGAAAATGCTTTTGTAATGGAAGAAAAAATGTTTTATGTTTTTTGCCAGATAGCAGCGATTCAGTCACAGGGATAAATTGCAGTCATTTGAATGTCTTTTCATCATTTTTGCAAAAATGGGAGAATAAACCGTGAATCATCTCATAATGTTTGAAAATCAATATGCACTCACTTCTCTGAACTCTCTGGAAATGTAACTTTCTCCTCTTATGAAGTGCAACACTGCTGCGGGGGGAGGGGGGGTGGGGGGAGAAAAAGTTAAACCCAAAGCTTTCTTGTTTTGTAGGTAAATATGGCACAATGAACAGAAGAGACAGAAGGTAGAGCACACTTTCTTCCAGGGGAGAACCGATCACTGATTACCGTTCTTTATCGGCCGATGCCGATTTTTTTTTTGTCTGAAATGTTGCAAAAATACAGCAAGACAGTTGCTTTAGTTGGAAACAGTGTGGTGACTATTGTTGATTGCGAACATGCAGACATGACCTGGTCTGTCAGTCAAAGCTCCCTCATGGCAGAGCAGAAGAGGACAGTGGTCGATTTTTAGACCTTTGCTGAGGTAGATAATATCGGCTTCACCTGTAAGTATCGGCCGATCACCGATCTCCCAAAATTAAGGAAATATGTGCTGATAATTTGGTGCACCCCTACTTTCTTCATATCTAGACGTTTTCTGTGGTATCGGTAATCCAGTCAATGAGCAACATGAGTATGGTCAGGTTATTGTAGACGACGAAGACGAACGGTCTGTTGAAAGCGATCCTCTGGGGGACGGAGAAGTCCAGTGGGATGTCCGTCCATTTCCCCCTCTCTCCAGATCTGGACTCTTCCACCGATTGTTTTTCAAGCGATATCTCACTCTGAACTCTTCTGAGTCTCATAGAGTTCCAGCTTCCTCCTCTCCCGTGCGCTGGAGGAGTTGGCGGTGTTCAAGGAACACCAGCGTCTCTTAGGATGCTCTCCAATCTGTAGGATTTTCTCAGCTGAAACTTTGGGAAACGGATTTCTGCCCTCCTGTGAAAACAACAATCAGCGCGTTAATGGACCCGCCGGCAGAGGTCTTGCGAGAGCTACTGATGGCTTTAACAGGCCCGTGTAGAGGGAAGAGTAATTAGCGCTCATTTAGAACGTTCTCGGCTTCATTCATCAGGGGGCAAAAAGGCAAACTGGCTGCTGAAGACTGAAGAGAACAGAGAAATTTTGGGCACCTGCTTAAACGGTTGGGATGAATGGACTCATGTTTATTGTTACAGCAGGTAAAATAGCTTTACCAGCAGCAATGGAAATATTACGCTCACCAAAAGCTTTATATATGAAACTAAAGCTAGTGTTTCTTGTCTTCTATGAGTAAATAAAGGGGATTGGAACACCAAGTTCTGTCTTTAAAGCAGAAATCTGTGCTTTAAAGACAGAACTTTGGAGCACCAATTCTCCCGTTCTGAATTGTTGCGTGTATATCGGGATCAAGGCTGTGGAGTCCAAAGTGTTCTGCCAGGTCAGGGCTATGTACAGTACTGTTGATGTCATTTTATTTATTAATTTTCCATATGGCCATTTGGAAGTGACATCTTTATGCTTTATGAATGCCCCCCCAAGTGACCCAGATAATTATTAGCTGAATAAATCAGAAAGTAGGTCGTCCCATCAGTTTCACTTGCAGTTACAAGATTCCAACATAGCCTAGATCTTAATGTAATCGAGAATCGGTGGCAACACATGAGAAGTGATCTTCATAGACACTTTAGATCAGATTTGACTAATGGATAGTGTCTGAAGATAATTTGCAAAGAATAATGGGAAAGCCTGACTAAACTACCCCTTTAAAAAAAAAAAAAAACACCAAGACTTCAGTATTCATTATATATGTTGTTTCAGGTGATTTGTTGATTTATTTTTAATATTTAAAATGTCTTCCAATTACAGTGTTCAATGTTTGCTAGAAATTAGCAAACATTTCTAGCAAGTACATCTCTGAGAGGGTGTACTTGCATTATTGTGTCATTATTATTTCATCACTTGAAAAGAGTTTCAAAATAACTAGATTACCATTTATTGCAATAAGTTTCAAATAAATACCCCAAAAGATCTGCAGTGTTACATAAAAACCAAAAGTGGCCCCTGAAGGCCAGCCACACCATGGTGGCCAAGCAGTTGGTGTCGTACAGCATCATCACCTTGGACGTCCAGGAACATCATGGCAGCCTCCACAAAGACTGTGGAGTTGAGGTGGAGGCTCTGCGGCACCGTGTGGTGTTGTTCAAAAAGCTGCCGACCTGATTTATGGTTAATTAATGAGAAGAGCATGTTATGAATGAAATATGACAGTAAAATGGCAAAGACAGAAGTTGCACACCTATAAAAAAAACTCCTGCTGCATAAATTTATGAGCACCAACTGTTATAGAAGGATATAAAAACAAGAGCTAATGAGAAAGCAGATGCTCTGTTGGTCTTTGTTCTTTGACACAGATGCAATAAAGATGTATTATGGTACTGACTAAACATTATGTAATCTGTATCCAAATCATGATTGAAGTGAAACTCGTATGTATATTTATTACAAACAGAGTGATCAACTTTTTTTTTCTTCTGATTATTCTGGTTTACAGCTAATAAAAAACAACTCAAAACATTCTCAGGAAATTTGAAAAAAAAAAAAAAAAACACTTTTAAGACAGAAATGTGGGCCCATGTTCCATACAGTACCAGAGGGATAGGCAGGTATTGAGAAATTTTCCACCAGATTTTAGGTTAATGCTTGTTTGTCAAACGAATGTGGCCACTGTAACACATGTCCTGAATGAATCTATTTGTGGTGTTTGTCAAATTGTAATTCTGTAAAACTCTTCAAACTCCTGACTAAGTTTTGCTTCTCTGTCTTTTTAAGGATGCTCATTGGATTTTTTTTATCCCACACTTTATCCTTCCACTAAACTTTCCATAAATATGGATACAAGTAGGCCTGTCACAATAATCAACAAATAAATTAATTCACATGATAGATTAAAACAAACGCAATCATTTCCATTGGCATAATTTGTCGTTTATTTCTTTTTTCTCTCGCTCTTTCTACCAAAAACTGGATGGTAAAAGTCTTCAGTCTGGTGCTTTGGTGTCAACTAGCCCTTTTGTTGAAGGTCGATTTTGTTTACAGAGTCTTCAAATTTGATTTCATTTATTGTTTTGTTTATTTATTTTGGATATGTAAAATGTCTTCCAGTTCCAGTGTTAAATATTCATTAGAATTTAAGGCCTACTGATCTTTTACATTGTGCTCTTGCATTATTATTTTTGCTATTACCATTATATTAGTTAAAATTCTCTCAAAACAACAATATTATTGTTTATCGCAATAACTTCTGCAATAACCTCTGGAATAATTTATTGTCAGGCAAAATGATCTAAATCGAGGTCTCTGCAACAAGCCAGTTTCTCTGGCAGTGACCTCTTAGTGAATGTCATTGAGTGTCATTGACACAGACATGCATGTCAAGTCAGCACTCTTTCCTATATCTCACAGACCATCACACAACATAACATTTCTATGTTGAAAATGTTACTATCTGTATGCTATAATCATTTAAAATATATCACTTTGTGGGTATAAATTTATGTCATCTATGTATTCTGATTTACTGAAGTGCTGTCGCCCCGGAGATGATTATAGGTGTATTTATTAAGTTTTTTTTTTTGTCATCTTGAGAGACCAGAAACAATCATTTAAAAAACTGGGTTCTAGAAACACACTTCATGTTTCGGTGTGTACATGGAGCCGCCTCTTTTTTAAAACCATGACGTCAAAGTTCAATCTCTCTTTTTATCCCTTGTGCGCGCGCCTCACTCTCACTAGTAAACATGGCGGGTAGTCGGGTAGCGCAATGGTTAGAGCAGGAGTCCCGTGTTCAGACCTGGTAGCGGCAGTTCCCCGTTCTACTCCCGGTCCCTTTGCCGCTTCTCTCTCTCTGACCCATTCCTGTGGGATTGTTGTCAAATGAAGGCCACCAGTGCCAAAAAAAACGAACAAGTCGCCGTTTTTTGTGTCGTTCTCTGGCAGTGTTACGCCACCGACTGGCCCGGCATACTTACTATTACATCATTAAGGCCTTAGATAAAAAAATAAATAAAAATTCGCCAAAAAACATTTCTGAGAATTTCCAAAAGTCAAATATCATCAACTTTCGAAACTCAGAAATGTCCCTGTTTTTTCTAGAAAATTTCAGATATTGATGTCAGAATTTTTCAGTTTATTCCTCCCCATAATTTTGTATAGTGTTGAATTCACATGATTTCTTAATTTCCAATTTCCTACAAAAAATATTTTGCGCTCCTCTCCATGTGTGCAGGACCTGCAATGAACAGTTTGACCCGAACCATCATCCCTACAGGACAAGTGGCTATCTTTAAAACACATAAAACCGTTGACCCTAAGCTTGTCTGAGTGTTGCAGATCTTACATCAGTGTCTTAAAGCTGATGTTCATGGCAGGTTGTCTGGGATGCTGCAGCCGAGATAAAAAAAAACCCTTCAAAGTTTAGTGAGGGTTTTCCATCAACATGAAGGTCGCTCCATGATCACAACTGACCCCTAGAGGGAGAGTCATCCTCAGTTCCTCTCCTCCTCCTTGGTCTATCATTTACATCAGAATTGTTTGCCGCAGCCTCAGATTGTCCCTTCTGAACACCATCTTCACCGTCTCCCTCCCCAAAAGCAAGGTTGTGTTGCAGATCTGTGAGTGCCGTTATGGTGGCCTCCATGCTATCATTGGCTGTGAGAACCAGGCCCTCCATGTTTTGTCCCAGACTCTCAGGCCCAGAGAAGCGGCACAGCAGAGTCAGAGCTGACACCAAACCCAACAGTGAAAACAGGGTGTTCTGCTGCTCCATAGCACTTCTAGTGGCCAGGTCTTGGTACGGCCCAAAGGCTAAGGCTGTGTTCAGCGCTGATGTGTTCAGCTGATTCTTCAGTTTGGCCTTCATATCCCGTCGTACCGGCATCCTGAGGAGCTTCCCAGTGTTTGGCAGAGCTCATCTGTGTTCTGAGATGTTTAGCAATCCCAGCACTGTGATACAGGCACGTGACAGACATCTTGGCTTCTCCTCTTGCCATCCCGGCCTGATTAGGCAGAAGACAGGCCGCACTCCTGCTTTGGAGAAGTGGTGAGGGCTCGGTGCGGGGGCGGCTGTTGTGCTGAAAGCATATTGATCTCCGGAGCTCAGCGTTTGACCTTTGGGTTGAGCTCCGAGCAAACAGTGGGAGCCTGTTTTTAGTTTCTTAGAATTTCACCAACAAATAATGTGCATCAGGTGGACTCTAAGGACAGAGCATAGCCATTCCTCTCTCACATTCTGGTCAACATGGATTTTGAACTCTTATGCAACCGGTGCATACCTTTCTTTTTGTGAAGTTTCCCTGCACACATACAGTGACATTCAAACAGAAACTGTAAACGGGTTTGAATGCCGCTTCTCTGGTTTAAGAAAAAAAAAAATCTTTCCAGACTTGAATTTGGAGACAAGTTTGTTGTCACTCCTGGTGCAGATGTGTGAAAAGCCGCGAGGGATACCGGTCCGTAGTCTAAGAGGAATAGTTATTTCTAGCTGTGTTTCTATTACAAATGTGCGCAAAACTTTGTCAGTATTATTTTGTTAAAACAATACAATCTCACAATTACGGTGTTTCCATTTAACAAGAAATGCAATTAAAATTCCACATGAATAAGCTTAAGTCATTAAAAAACATGCTGAGCCATCATTCTCAATCTACTTCCTGCTGTCTTCATCTTTTCCACCAGTAGTAACGTCTGGTTGTTGATCATGTGACTCGTGTCATGCTAAAGTACTGTTTCCGTAACTGTTTTTGCGAAATACGCAAATTTTGATATGATGAAAAAAACAAACTCCGCCTCAGTTAATCTCACATCATACCTGAAAGCATAAAGTGAAACTTAAAAATATCTTAATTAAATTTAGTGGGATTTTTTTCAGTTGTAATCTTGCAGTAGGAAGAAAAAGCTTGTGTTTTTGTTTGTTTGTGAGCTAAAAAGGTAAAACTTGATAAATAGTGGCAAATATGCTGATTTGTTCAGAGCAGGTGGACCCGTTTTCATCCGGCCTCTGTGCCTTTGAAGTTACCTAACCTGTTTCCATCACAACATAAGAGACGAAGCGCTATGACAGAGGATCTCAGAGGAAAAACAGAGTTTAAATTGCCTTGTTAAAAAATGTCATTATCTCCTGTTAGCAACTCAAATAAAAACTGGTATGCATGAAGAGTCCTAGATGTATTATATTATTTCAACATGGTGACAAATCTAGGCGAGTAGCTCATCTATTTAAGATGCTGCCTCAGCAACGGAGAAAAGCAGAGCTGAGTTGGATCTCTTGATGTTCTCCACAAACAGATATATATGGATATTTCTAATAAACTTCTAACTTCAGATGGAAACATGCCAATTTCAGATGCCTATGAACCGTTTAGGCATTCATTGTTCATCAAACAAAGAACCGTTCTCCTCCTCATTTATTATTAGAGGTACAAATAACTGTCCCAATACTGCATTACAAATAAATTACTGCACAGCTTTTTACAACATGAGTGCCGATACATTTCCGCCTACACGCCCCATGTTATAAATTAGGATCTCTATAGGAAGATAATGTGGTTGATTAAAGGTTTAAATGACTATTTAGTTATGCAGACAAAAACAACGTTTCTTTTACTAATTGCCTCGTGAAATATTATCAATATAATCTCAGGATTGGAACTAAACAGCAGGTCATGTTGGATTCTCAGCAGACAACCAAAAGCTCCAGCGTTAATGCGCAGCTCCTGTAATGCTGCGATGCCACCATGTGGTGAGTTATGTCAACTACATCTGAGAGAATTCATTTTTTCCAGGAAAATTCCCCCTCCGCCCCCAACATAAACGATGTTCTGGTCATTTAAGCAGCAGCAATCACTTTGAGAATACAGATTATTGGAAATGATTACCACAACTAAGACTGTGTTAAACCTGCTGGCAAAAGCTGCAAATCTAATCCTCCAATGTGACCTTGAAGGAAATTGAATGAACCGGAAGAAAAGCCAGGCCAGCCATAGAGTCTCTGTTTGCCCCATTAGAGGAAACTGGTCTAATTAAGCATGTTTTTGATGAGAGGATGTACAGCCAAGTTGACTCAGAGGTACGTCTGAGGCAGGATGAGGTAGCAGTAGAGCGAGATCCAGAGGAGCAGCAGGACCTCCAGCTCTAATGGGGTTGAGTTACAGCAGGCTGCTATAGACTGAAGACTGAGTCCGCCGTTGTTCCTGGAATGCAGATAAACACAGGAGAGCTCCATTAGGGCTTTTTATGTTTCATTTCATGTATTGCATTCAGAGAAAGAACACAAAACAGGACCGAATGCCTGGTTTGGATGAGTGAGCAGTTGAGAGGACAATTTTCCCCTTTGCTGTCTCATCCCCACATTTTGACCCAGTGCGTCCCTTTCTACTTCCATTTCCATTCAACAAACGATTCCATTACCATGTGCCTGAGCCACTGTGTATCACTGTAGTTCTCTTTTTTTTTATTTATGGAGCTAAATGGTCAAAAGGAAATCCTGTAGTCACATCTATGATTTAATTTTGTGCCATATTCTTCTCTTAAAGCTTTTTCTCAGGGTCATTGCGTGGCATAGTGGGTAGAGCGGGCACTCCGTATGCTCCGTATGCGGAGGCCATAGTCGTCCCCAAGGTTGCCCTGGGTTCAATTCCCAACCTAAGTACCTTTGCTGCATGTCTTCCCCACTTCTCTATGCCTCCTTCCTGTCTACATACTGTGAGAAAAATGGAAAAAGCCATTAGTGCTAGCCAAAAATGTATTTTGTATATAAAAAAAGACTTCTTATTCCAGCCTAGCCTCGCCCCTTCTTCTATGCTTTGCTTCATACAGGAGGTCTAAACTCTTGGCTATTGAGAAACGATTGCTCGCTGGAGGTGTGGACTGTGCTGAAGTTTCAAATGGCTGGGTCTGATTTTACCCCAGCCAGCTGGATGAGAAATTTACCAGAAATTGCTTGTTCCTGTAACCAACCGTGTGGAGAGTAAGTAGGGCTAAGGCAACAAAGTGTTATACATTCCTCTTGGTCTGACTTTAACTGCTCAATATTTGGAAGTGTGGCCAACATGTACTGAATGGCTTTGTTCACTTCTTTTGTTACCATTGTTAGACTGCAAAACGTCTTCCTGGCAGATAGAAATTGATGCAATATTCTACGGCGGACAACAACTTGTTGTACCAGATAAAAACAAAGCAAGCAAAGCTAAAACGATACAAGTGGGATAAGGGACCAGTGCCTGATTGAACATTAAGCATTTTTAAGCAACTTGTTTGTTGTACGTTGTTATGAGAATTCCAAGTTATTCCTAAATCATTCTTGTCAAAGCTGTCACTGTTACATTGCTGTTCTTGGGGCAGATTCCTTGGCGTTTTCTGTGATCTGGTCTACACTGCTGTTATACCTCCTGCAGACACAACCCTTTGGAAACACCATGACTCCAACTTTCTCCTCAGCATGTTTTGTTGTCTCTGTCCTCTTTGCTTAAGAGCTCTGTGAAATTTAACACCAGTTACCTTGTCGCTTTGAGGTGTTTTATATTCAGACTACAATAATTTCTCATGTAATCACAAAGATTTACCCCTGCAGAGGGTCGGAATTCAGACTTTTGATCAGTCATAAGGGAGATTAGGATTTATCAAGAGGTTAAGTGTGTGTGCAATGATGAATCAGTACCATAATGACTGAGAAGACGCCCTGCAGGCCACAGTCCGACTGTTATCGCCCTCATGGATGTCATCAGGAAGGCTTTCGGTGGTAGTTCTCTGATCTGCTTTCAGATCCTTGAGCCTGCTGATCATAGGTTCCTGTTTCCTCCAGTCTTCTGTTTGAACAAACCCGTAATCAGATGATTTCATTAGATGACCAGCTTCCTTCATTTTCACTTCAGCTCCACAGCCCGTGTTGCTAATTGTAGCCCCATTTGCATTCAGGATGTTAAAACCAGCATCTTCTGAGGACATTTTTTCCGCTGTTTTATCATTGAAACTTTGTAATTTCACACGTTTCTGACTTCCTGTGTCTTTCTTCTTGACACGAGTTTCCTCTGTCTCACTCCGTTCCTTTAGATCCTGCCCTTCCTTTAATCTTCCCAAATCTTCCCCCACTGTTCTCTCTCTTGCAAATCCCAAATTTCCAGAGAGCTCTGCTCCTCCTTTCTCAGCATATTTCCAACTTGCAACTTCAAAAATATTTGCTTTTACTCCACCATCTTGAACTTTGTCAAACTCATCTTTCTCTTTACCATCACTCTTCATCCTTTTGTTGCTTTCTTTCTCAGTGTAAGTGTCTCTGTTTGTTCCTCTCTGGGCCTCTGGCTCCAAGTCAAACACAGCCCTGTTGTTTGTCGTCTCTCTAAGGCTACTTTTGATCTTGTCCAAATCCAACTTCCTGTTTGCCCTGAGATCTCCTTCTTGTTTATGTCTGCCTCCGTTAAACATCCCTAGCACTTCCAGATGTTTCGACTCTTCCTCCATCTCCTCAGCTGTTTCCTCTTCTACTTTTGGTACTTGTCTTTTCGATGGATTACTTGGTCGGAAAACATCTTTAGTCAGATCCAGGATGTAGCTGTAGGCTTCCTCTTCGTCTGAATCCAATGCCGACAAGCTGTAGATTCCTTCTTCGGAGCTCTGGGAAACAAGGCTTCTCTTACCGTAGCCTCGATCCAAACTCTTATCCATCCACGATCGGATATCCTGGTTGGCTATGCCTGCTTCCAGTGGACTTGGTGGCTCTAACGCTCTTTGAGTAAAGGGAAAGGAAGTTTCAGGGCTTCCACTCATGTTGGAGTTGTGGGCTCTGGAAGTCTCTGAAGATTTCCTGGACCATTGTCTCCACAGTCGTTGCTCATCGCTTTTCTCAAAGGTTCTGAGCAGAGCTTGGGCTTCTGGGTCATCGGCCAGCGTTTGTCCAAGGCCGACTGGTTCCAGAGACGCAAAGTTGGGAATCTCGGGAAACTCAAACTGTGCCATGTGATCCTGTAAGATGAAGCAAAGTCACATTTTAGCGTGTTTGGAAATGCTTATGATTCTGTGATGTAAAAGCACATTTTGAGTCATGTGATGATGACTCAAAATGTACAATGATGGATTTTTATTTTTATTATTGTTCTGTGGCTTGGATAAGATGACTGAATAGAGGATTTCACAATGAATTCAACTTCTGAAGGAACAGAGAATAAGTTGGAAAATTTTGGGGAGATTCCAGGCATAGCTTCCTCAAACTAAAAGGAAAAAAAAGATTTTTTTTAATGGTTTTTAAGAATATCCTACAATTCCCTAGAAATGAATAATGTTCTATAATGACTAAATACAATTTTTCTTAGAATATACCCGATCCAAAAATTACCTTGCCCTTTCTATTACTACAAATTTGGATAAAGGTGATAGGTGGTAGTCTTATGGTGTTATATTAGGCTGTTCCTTATGTAATGTATGTGTGTGGAGAATCAGCTTTTCTAATAAAAGAAAAGGTAGATGTTCAAGGCAAGTGTATTTCTCTAAGTGTCAAACTGCGCCGACCTCATCTGTGACTGAATGATCCCCCAGGAACATCGACACGTATGTTATGATGGACTGCTCGTCCGGCGAGGCGCACGCCACGTCTGTAAGGAAAAAAATAAACTATTCTTCATGTTGCTGTAGTAACCATTGTGACTTCTTATGATGTCTTCATTCTGTTTTTTACCCTCAGGCTCCAGCAGAGGGGGTACATCCAAACACTGATGGGCCAGCATGAAGGCCTGGTGGAGATTTTCCTTTGGTTCCTTGGACAAGCTCTCCCTCAGGTCGACCAGGTCCGGGTTTATGGACTTAATCAAAGCCAGGAAAGCCATTCCACTCCTCCAGCTGGCCCCGAAGTCATCCACATCCACACCGTACCTGCAAATTCATGACTATCTTCAAACGTTTGTGGAAAATTGTAATTTTCTTCCACTCATCGAGCTTGGACACAGGCTTACTTTGACGTGCATCTTTGGACCCAGTGCAGGAGAGTCTTAATGGCTTTGCTGTGGTATTTTGGCTCCTTTTCAGCCTTTTTCCCTTTCCTAGGCAGAGTGTTGCAGGAGTAGCTGTCATTGTCACTGGTTTGAGGTGAGAGGTCACTGGTGGAAGGGTAGGCGCTCAGCGATAAGGAGGACAGGCTGGAGGACAAATGTCTCTGCAGGCCTCCTGTCGCTTCCTTCACCTGTTTAGTTTCCCATAAAAGGCCAAGAGACAAACTATAGTATACATGAAAATATTAGATGGATAATGAAGGTACTCAGTTGCTCACCTGGAAGTGGAGGATAATGTTCCAGACGAGGTTGAGAACAACAGAAGGGAAGCCATCAGCAATGCCGGAGGCGTCGATGCCAAGAAGCTTCACCTGGGGGACAACACTGCTGTCAGTGAGTGGATTACAATGAACCTGGTTGTATTGAACTGATGAGAGAATCCTCACATGTCTGTCATCCAGGAAAGCTAGGGCCTTGGAGATGTTGTTCAGTCTGAAAATGCGATGAGACGAAGACCTGTACCTGTAAAGCTAACATGGAAGTGACAGTGTGAAGAGGCAAATACAAAAGTAACCAAACCTCTTGAATTCTTACACAATTTATCTCATTAGAGCTGTAAACTTTGTTGTATATTATTAAGATTTTACAAACCCGGCCCCCCTTACTTTGATATCCCTGAAAGAAATCCTGTGCAACCGTTTAGGAAATAGTCTGCAGCTGTTCTGTGAAGGCCTCGGAGGTTTATTAGAGAGCAAACAGCATCATGAAGACCAAGGATCACAGCAGATGGGATATTGTTTTATGTTACAATACAACATCCCAAGCTTAAAACATCTCACCAGAGGTCTGATCAGTCCATATTCTGAAAATAAGACAATCAATTGAACATTTTCTTATTTTCAATGTATTGTTAGAAGACATTCTCATCTAATTAAACTGACAGGACAGGAAAGGATGGCATATATCATAGAGGCAGCCAAGAGGCCCTTGGTAACTGTGGAGGAGCTGCTGAGACACACAGCTCAAGTGGAAGAAATTATTATATGGAGGAAGAGAGGCAAGAAGAAAGCTGTTTCTGGTAGCCTGCCCATTGTCTTTTAACTTGATTCTCATCTCCCTTCAAAGCTCCGTCTGAGATTTCTCCCATTGAGCTCAATTTAAATGTAGAATTTCAAGTGGACCAATCGGCAAACAGAAGTTATAAACGATGACTTTGATTTTCTGTGCTGGTTTAGAATTGTATTCTGCCTGTAGTTGTAGTTTGGCAATGGCAGCAGAGGAAGTGAACAGAGATGTTCAGTCTGGGTTTGCCCTACTATTGAGAAATGTAAGTTGGAGCAAGAGAAATGTTTAAGACATTTTATTGCTGGCAAAGATGTCGTTCACTTTTATCAATTTCACAGTGTAGTTTCCTTCACGGTTGAGTTCACATAGTACATGTGGTCAAACGTTAGTGATTGTTGAAAAACAAATCCAATCGTTTAAAAATTTCAACAGAGTCCAGGTCTCCAGTAAGCAGTCGTTTCTGAATAGCTAAAGGTCCAGACTCTCTGGACGGAGCGAAACGTAGAAGAAGGTGCTGATTCTTACCAGGAGAAGTTGCTGGTGGAAAGCCATAGCTATTGGAGTTTGCCACAAATGACAGGATGCTCTGTTTAGTTGAAAGAGTACTGAACACACCATCTGTACCCTAAAGCAAAACCTAAAACATACTGGTGGCCGTATCATAATGTGGCCATGCTAATCTTCAGTAGGGACAGTGAAGCTGGCCAGAAGTAGATGGGTGGAGCTAATTACAATAAATTTGTTTAATGGACATGTCAATTTTGAATAAACTCGCGTTTTTCAGCTGTATCACAATTTGTGTATTTCTCAAAACTACAATGGAAGCACTTTTTTTGCGTTACACGAGTCATGTGATCAACAACCGGATGTTACTACTGGCGGAAAAGACAAAGAAGACAACAGGAAGGGGTGGGAAGACAATGGCGCAGCATGTTTTAAAATGACTTATTGCATGAGTAAATGTATTCCTGTGTAACTTTAATTGTTTTTCTTATTTAATGGAAACAAAGCAATTGGGAAATTGTGTTTTTTCAACACTAGTGGAATATCGACAAAGTTTTGCGTACACTTGTAAGGGAGACACAGCTTGTGACAGACTTGACACTAAAAGAAAAGATTGAATTAATCTAAAACATACAACTGGAGCTAAAGTGGAAAGTGGCAAGATGTGAACTCAGTCTGAGTGAAGCAAAAATATTGGACTTTATACACCCCCAATTTGTGTTGCTCTATTCCAACAAAATACTGTTGTTTTTTTTTTTATGGTTTCGAGATGTAAAAATTAGGGAGTTCTTACTAGTTTGCAGCCAGACAGCTCCTCCAGGAGCGCCATGAGCATTCTGCCATCCTGAATGTCTGTGAACAGGTCGGAGACTGCAAGGGGAGGATTTCGCTGGAAATAAACAGAAACAAAAGCTTTTGTGGATAATCGTTTTTATTGCAAACAAGTGCTTTGAAGTGAAAGTCTTGTGGTTCCTGCCTTACTTTTTGCAAGAACACATTCATCCATCTGGTGAAAGTTCTCTTCTGCGTAGCTTTCCTCCTGTCTGGAGAGGGGAAGCGAGACGTAACAAAACATTTCCAAAGAACAACTTTGAGAAGACGACACCTCTAACCAATGAAAACATGGCAGGTGATAGAGCAACCAGGTGGTACAAAGCCTATAAGATGGATGAAATCTACTGAAAAATAGCAACAAGTAACCCTTTTGATTAAAGGGTATTTAGCTAACCTTAAGGATCACTAAAACACATCATACCTTGAGGCTGCCCATTGTGATCATTGATCGCCGTTGCTGCTTTGCTCTGTGAATCCAGTAAGTCCTGCATTCTCAGTCACTCTTTTTGCTCAAGATCCATTGTGGAGATAGAAGAGGTGCCAAGAGCTGAACATATCCGCAGTCTTCTCTGAGACTTCCTCATAAAAAGAAGGACTGAGGTGAGGCAAAGTGAGACAGCATATCTTGCTCCAGCACGCCCAAACCTTCCACCAAGCAAAACTCCCCCCTGGGACAACACAGACTCCCTGCTATTGGCGGGCAGCGGTCCACAGTGTCGTATTTGTAGCGGCATTTGCCAGATTTCACTGGATCTTTGCGTGGGACAAAAAATACAATCAGCTGGTTTTACTGTGCTTCATCACATACCAGGAATTAAGACTTACACAACAATTTGATCTCTGATTTATTACCTTTTAATTACCACATTCTGTTTGAGCATGTTCAAAACAATCTGCAGAATTAGCGGGCGTAGACATTTTTTAAGCGCCTTAAAAACAAGGTGCATTCGCCAGCAAACAGATTTCTTGGGTATTTAATTATGCAAAGAAGAATCGATGCATGTTGCTAACAGCAACAGTTCTGGAAGATGCCTATACCTATTTATCTACTGGAGATTTTAGTAGGAAACTGGATAATAACAATAATCGAATAATTTATCACACAATCATTTAATTCTCAGGTTGTGAAACCACCAGCCTAATGTGATTTTTACAAATCAAAGATTCACTTAGAGATTATTCTCTGAAGGATCTCATTAAAAATAGCTGCTATTGCTGTATCAAAACTTCTTCATGACAAAATGATTTTTACCAAGACATCTCAGTTTAGGTGTGATTTAGAAGAGTGGCTCCTAAAATTGGTTACTTAGCAAAGGGATACCCCAAGGCTGTGCTTTTGGCTCTTTTCATGTTTCATGTAAAGACGCGACTGAAGAGTTCCTTCATTCAACTACGTCTAAATCAAAACTTGCAGACGACGCCTCAGTGGTGCCACTGACTAACAGAGGAGACGAGTCAGCATTCACAAAAGACCTGTGGAGGCTGACACACTGATTTCTCAACTAACACAGAAATTTATTTTAACTTGAAATGTTCACATCATCATAAGAATAATAGTACAAGGCTGGTTATGTCTTCATTTTGTCCGTGCTGGATTGAAGTGTTTGCAGTATTTAACAACTTGAGGTTTTGTGTGAGATGTGGTCGTTTTGAAAGTCAAAACCCCAAGAGTTCTGGGAACAAGTCATTTAGGGGATTTGTTAATAATGTGGAGCAAAGATTGGTTTGAATGGTTCACCAGTCTCAGTTAAATATAATTATAGAGAATTATTCACATTTTTTTCGTGATTGATGCTCAGTTTCTATTAGCTGTGTGTAAATCTACCTTATCTTCCCAGTTGGCATGAGAAAAACACATAAGTCACAATATGAATCACAAAGAAACCCATGTTTGGTGTTTGACTGGGCTGACTCAGGCTCAAACTAATTCTGTTTGCTCCTTAAAGTCCTTTAACAAACAAACATCTGTGGTCCAAACAGAATAATTGGATTTATGCTATGATTAAGTACATGTGCAACAGGTCGCAATGGATTTTATTTATTGTTAGGAGAGAAAAGGGGATTTATATTTTGAAAAAAAAAAAAAAAAAACTGTTTTAAAACACATCAAACCAAACATTTGTGTTTTATGTGAACGTGGCAAAATCTAAAATTTCAATGTATATGCAGTCATATTTATGACAAAGCCTTTGGGTAATTATAGATCAAAGAAAAAATAATAATGTGGTTATGGAGGAGTACATTTCCACCAATAAAACTCTAATTTCTAACTTATGTATTCATATATAAAAATTTGGACATTATCTTAGGTTGAAAAACTCATAAATTTGGGGAAAAAAGGTGAAATTTTCATCTTTAAAATACATAACTATGATTTTAAAATTGACATTGTAAAATCAGAAATTTGTCATCTCAATATTCAATAACTTTGAATACTATTGAAAAGTTCATGAATTTCAGTAATTCAATTCACTAAATGAATCACATTATATAGGTGAAACACAACTGCTTTTGTTTTTTAGTTTTTATTTCTCTTAATTTTACAGCTGACAAAAACATTTTTATAGCATTTCTTTAATCCAGAAATCCAAGCTTAGTAAATATAATACTTGCTTAAAGATTGTTATATTCGAAAAGTATGATTAATCTCACAACCCTCATCAGTAATTATATTCTGATTTATTGAATATGACTGCACATCACAAGCATATCAAGAAATCCTCTAAATACTCTCTCAAATCTTATCCCCACCAATATTACTTTGGGACCAAAACAAATCTCAATGCAGGTTTGTTTTGTGGTGCAACTTCCACAGTTAAAGGAAGTTGCACCACAAAACGATGCCGACACAAACCTTACTTTGTTTAAACTGTGGAGCAGTTTCCACCTCTACGTTGAAGCAAATACACCTTTTGAAAAAAATGCTGGATATGAATTAAAGGCAGAGTAATGATGGGGTATTAAACTATTACTGTGACAGCGGACAGTGTCTGACAGGAAAAGCTTCCCCTGGCCCAAACAATATCAAGCTGCCTGGTTTTTACTCTACCTGCCTCAAGAAAGGTGGCTGCCACTAAGCCGGACCGCCTCCTCCGTGGGAAGCAGGAAGTCTGTCCAAGGAACATCGCACGTGGGACTCCCAAGCCTGCGGAAGCCACGCCTTTTCATCCTTTGAGATGCTTTCTGCAACCTTGCTGTTCCCACGGGTGATGGAGGTCACCAGGGGCCGATCGACAAGGCGGCAAAGACACACAGATATGACGTCATAACCTTAAGAAAAAAAGCACATTTCCAATATAGAAGAGTGTGCAGCACACAGAATAATCCTCCATCCACTTTTTGAGAGCAACATAGAATGGAAACAGAATTAAAGTTGTTTTTTATTCAAACAAAACATGAGGACACAATTTAGACAAAACCCAACAGTTTAACATTTTTGCGAGTGTGATCACGTGTCCAAACCGAATCAAGTGATTGGCTAAAAATCCACTCAGGAAGTTCTGAATTTAAAAGTAAAACGGATCCAGTCAATAAGTTTCTCCATCTCCTGATTCAATCAACCATTTATGGTTAAGAGTCAATTTGCTCTTCGGGAATAGAGACCAGGCTAACCCCTGCCACTGTACTGTCATATGGTTGTTCATTTCCTCCCCATGATGAAGCTCGGGGTCTCAGCGTCGTCCTCTTTTTCCTCTTCTTCCCCACTCTTCTCCTTCCGCTCTTCCTCTCCACTACTGTCAGAGTCCTTGTCTTCATCTTTTTTCTCCTTCCCCTCCGTCTTAGCCTTTTTTGCCAACAGTTTCTTCAGCTTCAGCTTTTCTCGCTTCTTCCTTCGCTTTGCCGTTCGCTCCTCGGCCTCCAGTTGGTTCTGCTCCAGTTTCTTAAGGTAGTTCACGTCTTTGCCCTGCTTCTCTGCCATTTTGTCCAGAAAGTCCTGCCGCTGGTATTCTCTCCGGCGCAGGTGGCGGTAGACGTGAAACTCCCCGCTGCCTGCGCCCGCGCTGGAGCCCATCACGTCCCGGACGAACTCCGGCGGCGCTCGCGGGGCCCACTCCTTCGGCCGCTCCGGGATAGGAGCGACTTTGTCGGGGTTCCGCATGAGCCGCTCCAACTTCAGACGCTGTTCCTCCGCCGGGGTCTTGGGGAGTATCAGCGGCTGAGCTTCTTTCCCCCCAGATTTCCCCGGTTTGTTATTTTTATGCGTCTGCGCCGCCATCTTTAGTTGCTATTGAGTTCTTCCGTTCTGCCCATTTCACCCCGGAAGCTCTTAAAAGCTCCATGAATGACTTTTTAAAAATATGTTTAATTTCTTTTTTTAGCAAATAAATTACAAAGCACACGAATGCAAATATGGCTGTTGTTTGACTTTATTTTTTGAAAGTTAATTTAAAATTATTTCTTACGCAAACCACGTTGTTGACGATTTTACGTTCTGACTGGCGTTCGCTTTGGCCAATAGCAGCTCAGATTAAACTTTAGCGGCCGACAAGCCGTCCAATCCAAATCCAGATCCCGCCCATCAAGCTTGAAGTCGATGTTGTCCTGTGAGTTTCACTCATACAGGACCCAACTTGTACGTGTGCGACCTGTTTGTTTATCAATACCGATAAAACATCGCAAAAAAACACTATGAACAGTTTAATTAGATCCACAGCTAGGTGTATGCGGTCCGGCGCGGCCGCGTGCTTACTCAGGCCAGCTGACGGACTTGTGCGAGCGGCCTCGGCCCGGTTCTTGTGCGCGGCGGCGGACCTCCAGAAGGACCTTGGTGAGATGGTGAAGAAGGACAAGGTGGTGGTGTTTATGAAGGGGACCCCGGCACAGCCCATGTGTGGCTTCAGCAACGCCGTGGTCCAGATCCTCCGGATGCATGGGGTGGACCAATACGCTTCCTACAACGTTCTGGAAGACCAGGAGCTCAGAGAAGGTCAGTAAGCTGGGACAAGTTGAGTCCGAGCAACAAGTTGGCATCTTTAATAGGTGTTTAGCTAAAGGCACAGCTTCTTAATCATTCAGCCAGTCTGTAATGTCTCTCTGTTACGTTTGCGTCCATTTTAACCAGACTGTCATTTCCCTGAGATCAGCTCTGCCTCTCAGCTCTTTGTATTTCCAAACGTTTGGGTTTTTATCAGCGTCCTGCAGCAGCACCAAAGGGTGTGGCTCCAAGCAAACCATCCGCCAAAGATGAGATCAGAGACTTTACTGCTTTTAAAATCTAATTACCAGGGTTGAGAAGACAGGCATCAATCCAAGATTGTGTACTTCACAGCTGGGTTTGTGTTCTCAGGTGTTCAATCTTTTTATTTATTTTATTTTATTGTATTTTATTTTATTTTATTTTATTTTATTTTATTATCTTGCTTCTTCTTCTCAGAGCGGCATTTCAACTAATGTCATTATATGACTGTGGATAGTGAACAAAAATATGACCGGAGAGCAAAAAGTCCACTTAGTTGTACAAACTGGAAAATCTGGATTATTATTTTTTCCCCCCCATAAGTCAGAGTGGTGTCATCACACCCTTCATTTTTTAAAGAATTGATTGAATAAATTCATAATATTGCAAGGATACAGTTGTACGACAACATCCAAATAACAGAAAAATAAAGTTTTAAT
The DNA here is from genome assembly GCF_051168715.1 of Poecilia mexicana. Lineage (NCBI taxonomy): Eukaryota > Metazoa > Chordata > Actinopteri > Cyprinodontiformes > Poeciliidae > Poecilia > Poecilia mexicana. The sequence continues at coordinate 4,781,807 of NW_028263390.1, read as the reverse complement.
ATTACCAGAATAAAGTTGTATTATTAGGAGAATGAAGTAGTAACTTTATGAGAACTGCAGCACAAAATGAAAAATAAAAATAAAATGAGGAACCTTGAGCATCTTGTGAAGTTGTACTTCGACATCTAGCTTACAAATGAGGAAATACTTTATCTTTTAACAAATTAGCATCAAATTCCTGTCAGTAGGAGGACACTGAAACGATTATACAAGCGTCCCGAATTTAGTTTAAGAATCACATGAACTGATCGTATCGATAACTCTAGAACCTTTTTCTTCCTCATTAAAACAATTTTTTTATCATAATTTTAAGAATATTTTTTCTGGTTAAAATTGTAGCCTAGCCCTGATACGCCGTTATACAACTCACAGAAGGGATGATTGAAATAAAAGTCACTTTTTGAAGACATTTTCTGTCATTTGTATTTTATTTTTTAGAAAAGAACCCGTTTAAAATTGGTTCTGGTATAACAAAAAAAAAAAAAATAGTAATAGATTTTATTTTTAAACTTGATCCTAACCAAAGCTCTCCATCGTGACTCAGAAGCATCCTACCTCCTTCCTCCATTGTTCCCTTGGTGACTGATCTCCTTGTTTCTGTCTGGACTTTGATCCGTAACAACAGGAGTCAAAGTGTTCTCCAACTGGCCCACCATCCCTCAGGTCTACTTCAACGGCGAGTTCGTGGGAGGCTGCGACATCCTGCTCCAGATGCACCAGAACGGCGACCTGGTGGACGAGCTGAAGAAGCTCGGCATCCGCTCGGCTCTGCTGGACGCCGAGAAGGAATCCAAGTAGGAAAGGAAAAGAAAAAAAGGAGAGAGAGCGTAACAAACATCAAAGGAATGAGAAGACAGCAAACACATTCATCAGGTTCACACTTCCTCCCGATCCCCGGCTACACTTCCAATGATTGGAGATGAATCAGCTATCCAGGTAGATTGAATACATTATGCAGCCTGTTTACTGCTAATAATAACGACGGCGTGTTAGGGCGATTGTAGATAAAAACTGAGAAAGAAAGCTAATTCTGAGACTGATCTCGGACATTTTCTAGGAAAAAAACTCAGAAAATTGCAGATTTTCTAGATTAACCTTTGATTTTCTGAAAAACCTCAGAAATTCCAAGATCAATCTCACAAGTTGTCTTAAAAGAACCCCCATCAAATTTCTGAATTTGAAGTCAAAAATCAGAAATTTGCAAAAAAAAATTCTGAAAAATTTCTGAGATTAATCTCAAAATGTACTTCTTTTTTTCTCTCTATCATGTCCTTAATATGGCATCGTAAACAAACACTTTAAAGTTTTTTTTAATTTTTTTATGCATTACAATCAGAGCCTTTTGCACCAATCCAAAAATAATACAAATCATATCGGCTTTAAAGTTCCTATTTGTTTTTGTGTTTTTTTTTACCTAATTTTGCCAAATCAAAATGGTTAATTCCTTTGGGTAACGTTTAAAGGAACAGAGTTCTGTATCAACTTCGCCACGGTTTCCTTCCATGTTACCTTCAGAAATCTGGACTACCTCTTCTCCACATTTGGTTCTCCCTAAATTCAGACTGATTTCACTTCAAAATGATGTCGACACACTTGAAACCTTCCAGATGCACTGCCTGAAGCTCCACTACATAAAGAGGGAACTGGGATTAATATGCATTATAATAAAAAAAAAAATCCAACCTGTTTGCTCTTTTTGCTGTGATTTATATACAAAGTCTACCAACTGTGTTTTTCTGCTGAAATCCGCTGAGACGCACCAAACACACTTTGCCTCCTTTTCTTCTTCTTCTCTGACTTATTTCCTGCCCTGCTGGACAAACTGTGGCAGTTTGAATTTGTTACATCAGTCTTTTTTTTTTTTTTTTTTTCCCTTTTTGTCGCCGAAGGAAGAGTGTGTTTATATTTTGTTTTGGAGCATCCTCCAACAGTTGTATTATGAAATGAACATGTAGTACACTGTAAGATATTGTACATTTAAAGCCTATTGTTAAATGTATTTTAGGAACATGTTAACCCTGCAACAATTAAATATTTTCAGATGCAGATGACGAGTCGGCTCTTTGTTTCTGGCGTGTCTGACGGTCACTTTTAATGTTGGACAAAGATAAGTTGAAAAGGCTGTTTTTACATTATTATTGATTTATGGGTGAGTAAACTATCCAAACTAGTCTACTAACTATCCCCCGTATTATTCATTTATGAATAAACTGAGATTAGCTCAGATCTCAAGAGTATTACTGAGCTAAGTTTTGAAATTAAGAGTATTGTTTGTCATCAATAGTCCAGTGAGATAAATCTGCCCAAATTCATTCTAAGGGCCCCAAAATCAACAGCTGCCTTATTGCAATAGTATGTTCTCATGTTTTTCCTGTTTTGAAGAGTAGCAGTGTTTTTGGTCATGTTTTTACTCTGTAGATAGTTTTTTTTTTTTTTCTTTTTTTGAGGGCAGGTTAACACAAGTAGCTATTTTAGATGCATCTTTAGAGAATTAACAAACGTCTGTCTCACTCCAGTGGCAGGATCTCTTGACTTTCCCATCTTGAGTAGTTGAAACAGAATGGAGACGGTGAGAAACAGGAAGTTGTGTAGATAATTAAAAATGCTCCACTTCTGCTTATTTTCTAGGAATTGTTCTGGCGTTGCACACATTGCATCATTAGTTGTAATATTTAAAACAATTACGTCTTAATGTGGGAGTTTTTTTCTTCTTGCTTCACAAATGAATTTACTCCAGTTAAAGGTTTGATTTTTATGAATGTTCAATGTGACATTATTTTACTGCAATAAGCCTTTGATTGTGAAGCCTGCTGTAGACGTTAAGGAAACAAAACAGCTGTGCTGGTTTGCTCCAGCTTGTCTGGAACAGATGGTGTTCACAGCTCTTATTTTTTTTCTTCAGATAAAAGTGCTAAACATTCTTGTTCTGTGTTATTTTATCTATTATGACAGGAAAAATGTGCTGTTTTTGCTTGCTCATCTGATTTAATGTAGAATAACAAAACCAAAACACTAAAAACTGAAGGAGGGTGTCTCTTGCAGATTGTTCCTTTGTAGATCCAGAAGTCACCAAATTTAGAGAGAATGCAGAGCTAAAAGGAAATCACTTCAGAGCTGAGGAATAAAAAATACATAATGCATGGTAAAAGTATTCATACCCTTGAACTTTTCCACATTTTAAGACTTTACGAGATTTAACGTGACACACAAAGTAGTTCATACTAAGCAAAATTTGTTTTTCGGTCCCTCAATTCCAACTAATGTGCATCAGTACGATGCCACCTAACCATGCAAAGTAAAAAGTTTGTGGGGTCTAATGGATCCCATCTCTTTAGGCCATGGGAGGATTGATACATTTCTAATATTGTATAAAACAGGTTTAAGTGGAAAATCTGCAGAATGTGCCAATTTACTTCCAGTGCTAATTGTTAGCTCCAGCCCTAAGCTCAACAAATTCAATTCTGACTCTTTATATAAATGTGAATTACCAATGAATGAAATAGCATTTTTTGGTTCCAATTGATTGATGTCAGAAGAAATTGTAAAAACAAAATGTGAAAATGTTGGCGAACCCAAAACACTGTAGTGATTCAGGACACACCGCACAAGATGTTTGGGGAATTATTTAATACAAAATAATAAATCTGGACACGTTTCATAAAAAACAAACAAAAAATTAAAACTACAGTTAAATACGACATCTCTCCTCCCCAGTCCTGTGTTTGTGCTGCAGCAGAGGGAGACCAGACCAGATGGACGCGCTCAGAGTTTCTGCAGGAAGCGCAGCACCAGGTCTCTGAGTGTGGCCCGCAGCGGCTCGTTGTTGTCGCAGACGATGTGCGTCCCGTCCTCCTCCAGCTGAATCAGGGTGTCCTCGGCCTGCAGGTGCAGGATGTGTCCGTCTGCCGTCTCCTCCACTTTGACCTCTGTGATCCCGTGCTGCTCGTCCAAAAGAACCAAACGCACAGGAATGAAAACTGAGCCCGGTTTTAAAGGGGCAGTGTTCTGTGTTTTCCAGGCACTTTGGCCAGTTTATAGCACAATCAAATAGCTATGTTATAAAAAAATGCCATTTATATCAAATATAACTTAAAAGAAATTTGCCCTCATTATTTAACACCTTGAAATTGGGCCTCTGCCTCTTTAAGTAACTTTTGCTCTTTCTGAAACTCCGCCTTCAGGAAGTCATCACAACATGTCTCCTCTATGACCCCTTTAACAACGTTTTTACCAGCATTTCACTGAGAAGTATCTCAGCAGATATGCAGTTCAACCAGTTGTTTGCTAATTGCTACTGGCTAGTCTGAAGGAGCTGAGTGGGGGAGTCCCGGAGGAGAGCTGCTCTGTGAGCCAAATGCTCAGCTTGTAAATTGTAGGAGGAGCTTTGCCCTCTGAGGCGGTGCTAAGTCCAGCCGGGTGTTTTGCTCAGCTGAATGGTTGCCAAGGGAGATTAAAGGGCTTCTCAACATACATGAATCAAAGCAACACTTCAGGTATGTTTTTGTGAGGGAATGGCATTATAACATCATATAAAGCTCTAAAAAGTTAATTTTACATGATACTGCCCCTTTAAGAGAACATTCACTCTGACCTTTTGCAGGGTGGCCAGGAAAGCCTCCAGGGGCACAGCTCCGCTCAGCAGGGGTTTGGGCGCCATTGTCACGGGGGGCTCCTCCATCACCCGCTTCCTCTTTTTGCTGGGGGCCACAGGAGGCGCTTTGGGCACCGACTTGGCAGGGTTAAGGTTAGGGGTTGGGAGAAAAATGTCAGCCAACTCCAGGGGCAACAAACACTTCCAGCACATCCTGCGGTCCTCACCTGCAGCGTGTGCTTGTTGTCCTTGGACTGCAGCACTGCTGACACAGTTGCCACGGAGACGCCGGGTTTAACCTCAGAGGGTACCAGTGAGTTGGCGAGCTAGAAGAGGAAGAATCAGGATTCTGGGAATTAAAACCCCCTAGAGAGGGACTCTAAATACTCCCATGATGCAGAAAATGTCAGTTTCCTCTGACTGACGTCAGTGTTACCTCAGGCAGGATGTAGACTCGCTCGTAGCGCCGCCTGAAGGGCAGGTTGAGCACGGAGCAGCGCCTGTAAGGCATGGGAGGGGGCTGCAGCTCCAGCATCAGGTCCGAACGGTGGGACTGCGTTAGAGGAGGCTGGGTGTACTGCTCCGGACACACCACATGTAGGGGCTGCAGGACAGACATGCATTCGGACAGCTCACTTTCCCACATTTTGTCTTGTTGTAAACACAAATGTCAACGTATTTAAATGAGATTTCATGTAACAGATCAACACAAAGGAGTGATTAATTGTGAAGTGGAAGGAAACTGAGACAAGAATATCATAAATCTGTTCGTGGTCCAACATCATTTTTAAGAACTGTGGTATACTGACATACGTTGTAAGTCATAATCACCAAAATAACATTAAAAAAGGCTTGAATCTGTCATGAATCTGTAAAATATACTCACTATTTGAAATGAGTAACAAAAACCCTTCTTTAGGATATTCAAATTGTTTTGAGATGTGTTTGTATTTATATCTATAGGAACTCTATATCTTCTTGGGTGCCCATCTGATGTGGTGTACCTCAAGGATCCATCTTCGGTCCCGTCTCGTTTTTCATTGTACGTCCTGCCTTTGGGATCAGGAAGTACAATATTTCCTTTCCTTGTTATCCAGATGACATCCAAATTTATTAAATTGGATGCATCTGACTCACTGCAGCCTCAGTCGTATTGCCATTAAGATGAAAAAACACTGGTTGATACAAAACTCCCTCAGACTAAATTAAAATAAAAGAGAAATCTTAGTATTGGGAAATTGCACCACTTTTATGATGCAACTTATTTCTTTGATCTTCTTCCTTGTATAGTTTCTCCCATGTCAGAACTCAGAGTGTTTTAGGACAAGTCTAAGCAAGTAAAACCAGTTTTAACCAGTTTTTATGCAATGTGTCAAATTGCTGAAACATTTGTTGTTGTTTTTTTTGTTTTTTTACTTGCATCATCTCTAGATTAGACGACTGCAAATCTATCATTAGAAGGAGTCAGAAAACATCAACATCTGACGCCAGTTTTTCAGATCTATTTTGTCCGGTTGCTTTTAGAAATGTTCACAGCTTTTTATACATTTTGTTGCATTCCAGAGTTACGCACTATGTTGTGTTAAACTTTCACATAAAACCTCAGTAAAAGTAACGTTTTTGTTTGAAAATGGTTTAAATGCAGAGAAGTTGAAGACATATGAATACTTTTACATGACCAGCTGACAAACTGAGCCAAGTATTATCAAAGACTGGACTAAAGAGGGTCAAACAAAGCCTGGAGTGGAAGCTAGCAGCAGCTGATAACCTGGTTGAACAATAATAAATAAATAATCATGACTTGTATCTGAACCTAACAGAACTGCTTTCTAACCCATCCTGTCCTCGTTTCTTCTCAATGAAACACCTGCCAACTTCGGAATATTCTGTTTTTCCACATTTACCCACAATTATTTTTCACCATTTTACTAATGCAGAAATTCACGCAAAATCAACAGACCCCCCCCCATTGTTTTGCATTAAAGTTTAATTACTAGTTAATTGAAAATTTTCTACAAAAATGCTTCAGGTTTCAGTGACTACTAACTCTCACCTGCAGTTGGCAGTATTTCTTACTTCTACAACACCACTGCCCCAGTCTTATTAGGTTATCAGTGATCGATGTGGTGAGTAATGAAAACCTGACTATTTAAGTTCTTTAAATAACACAAATTACTGCTTGCTTTTTTTCCATCATTGTTTTCTGCCTGTATGGATATTTTTGAAGGAGTTTAATATATAAATATATATTTATATTTTGCAAATAGTAATATATATTTGCAAAATTCCTTGCAAATATTTCTAAAGTAGCATCACAAAATCAGTCATTTTGATGGCAAAAAAAAGACAACAAAAAAATATCATGAAATCCTGTGGCCTGGTAATCAAAAGTTAAGGTTTCTGCTACAGTTTCCCACATTTTCATATTCTAGAAAGCACATAAATTTTAAGAATGATGTGATGATGTGAGCTGAATACCTGCACTTCCTTCAGGAGCTTTGAAACCTGATGGAAGTTGAGCCTAGTGTCAATGGGACAGTAAACACATTTCATGGCTAATGGCTGGTACGGAGCCAGGGCATCCAGGTAGGAGAAATCTGGCTCTGAAAGGAAGAGAAAATAAAATAAAATCAGCTTCAAGATCAAGTTGAAAAAAACTTCTTTTTTTCCCCCTTTTTCCTCAGCGTCTGTGTGGTAGTTACCTGTAAAGATGACAGTGTTGAGGCTGGATTTGCCCCACAGCTCCATGAAATGAACCACATCGCCAAAGCGCAGTGAGGGGTGACCGGTGAAAACCACGCAGGGCTGGCGGAACTCGCTGCTGAAGTCGCCGTGAATGCTGGGATAGTGCTTCAGCTTGTTGGTCTGGATCAGCTGGAACACAGAAACCAAGGTCACCACATCCATTTCAACAGCTTCCTCTTTATGAAGCTGCTGGTCTGGTAGAAAAAGATCAGATCAAAATGTTGCCCATATTAAACATTATTTAAATGTTGGTTCTATTTAGTTGTTAAGTTTGACTGAATTTTACATTCTAGGTAATAAATCCAGGGATTCTGCAGGTTCGCCAACTCAAATTTCAGACTTTTTAAGGTTTATTATGAATGGAATTTAAGACATCTACCAACACAGACACGTATGAATGTGGCCCAGACAACTGCCGATAAATTTCCACTTACTCATGAAAGATGCCAAAAAAGCTAGTAAGCTTGCTAGCAAGAGTTCATTAGCAGCTAGTTAGCGGGAGCTTCAACTATCTAGAAGCACAAAACGCAATAAAGATGTCTGAGTGGGACTCAAACTTTTGCCTGACCAAAAAGTCGCATGAAAACAAAAAAAAAACTAAAATGAAAAATAGAATATATGACATTTAATAGTCTTTCCATGACCAAATGTAATGGAAATGCCTTAGCTAACTAGGTAGATAGCAGTTAGTTAGCAGCAACTAAACCTTACAAGGGGTTTATTAGCAGCTAATCCTTCCATGACAAAATTTAAGACAAAATTTAGACTCCTAAAATAATCACCTTAATCAATTTTTGCCCAAAGTGATATTTTTTCACCTAAAACATCAAAAAATGATGTTATTTTATGATGTTATTACCTTATTTTAAGAAGGTAACAATATTAAAAGGCCAAATTACTTTTTAAGATGAATTTAAGACATTTTAAGGCCTTCATTTTAGATACATATAAAGAAATGTGAAGACTTTTTAAGGATGTGCAGATGCCTTGTCAATCTAATGGATTGACATCAGTCGCCTGATGTGAATGCTGCTCAAGCTCTGCACTGGTGGAAACTCAAGACAACATTGCTGGATCTTAAAAGTGTCACCTCAGTTTAAACTTTTTGATCTAGAAAGCTGTTTTCCAGCTGTAATATTCCAGCATGTGAGGTCATACTGACAGAATCGTTTTGTCAGAAACTGCAGCATCATTGTTGATGCAGCAGGTGGAAATTACCTCTGCGTGTGGGAAAGGAGGCTCAGGAAGATACACCTTAGTTTGCTTATTATGACAAAGCCTGAATCAGAACAGAAAAGACAGAAATTAGAAGAGGAATAAGAATGATGAAGAAGTAATGAAGAAAACATGAAGAGGTCTTAAGGAAGAGCTGCTCACCACTCAGCAAAGATCTGTGAGAACTCCAGGGAGCTGTTGGCTACAGGAGAGATGAAGTAGAAGGGCGTGGTCCCCAGGTTGGCGCTCTCGATGAATTGGTATAGACACTCCAGCAGGTCGTATATCACTCCAGAGGAGTAGCAGGGGACCAGCACGTTGCCTCCCGCCCGGATCGTCATGGCTGCGGGGCCAAACCCAACAACAAGCTTCAGTCAGTGACTTAGATCGAAAAAATTTTTTAAAAAAAGTTAGGTGAATTGTTTCTTCTGGACATTTTTAATCTACCCAGGTTGCTGCAGAATTCTCCCAGCATGCCGTCTGGGTTGGCGGTGGGCATCTGCGTGAGGCCCGTCAGAATCAGAACATCGCTGTTCTTCAGGGAGCTCTGGTCCATCGGCTGGGAGGAGAAACAGGAAGCACACTTTACCAGAGCGCTCTGTGACTGTGTGGCTTAGTCTTTGTGGGAACATGAGATCGGCGGCGTCTGCCTCTTCCCTCGCTTTAAACTACACTAAACTCCCTTCAGATTTGGTTTAAATTCACCAACACATTAAACAGAGTCTTCTTTTTACACCCTGGTTTTGTTTCAGGGTATCTGCAGGTTTTGGCAAGAAAAATTTAAGGCTTCTTAAAACCTTTTTGTTAATGCCACATTGAATGAAATTTAAGTCAGAAAAGAACTATAAATACAGGGAATGGTTGGGAGATTCTACTGCATTACAATCAGGCATAGCAAAAATAGACATTTCTTGACTGTTTGTGGCTCTTGGCAGCAGCTTTGTTTTTCTTATAGAGGAACAAACACAAAGCCGCTAAAAGAGTAAGACACCGTCTATGGCTCTGTTTGCACAGAATGCACCTAGCATCGTATGGGTTGACATCAGCAGGAGGAGGAATTTACCTGCGGGTGTGTGGTGAGGAGGGAAGAACCCGACACGTAGGACACCTTCTCGTGATGCGACTGGATGACCCAGTTGGAGCTGCCCAGCGAGTAGCCGGAGCTCAAGGGGGAGACCTGCACGGCTCCAAACAACTCCTGAACAACAGAGTCAGGGTAGCAAACAAACATGAGAAAAACAACAACTGTGGCCTGGAAATACCGTGTTAAAACATCTTACAACAGTAACAAGATTCAAATGGATTGTAATGTTTAGATTTATCTATTGTGGTGTTTTAGAATAGAGAAAAAATAACTGTGTTTAGTATCTTAATTTTCTGCAAACTTTGGTATCAGTCAGTCTAATTATCAGTGTTGTCTAAAGTTTAGCTGCACTGCTTTATTTTTTGTCAGTATTTCTGAAATATGTTACAAAGTATCAGAAGTAGGGATGCACCCATTCACTTATTCACTTCCGATACCGATATCTGAGGTTTGGTATCGGCTGATCTGATACAGAAGAACTGTGCTTAAAACTTTTTTTTATTTTATTTTTTAAACACAGACATAAATGTACTGAATTACAAATTTATTTGACAAGTCTACACCAGTACAGCACACTTAAATACACTAAAATATTCACAAGCTTGGTCAAACATGTAAAAACAACTTTAATCTGTTCAGTCAGTGCAATTAGGAGAATAGTTGTTCCTACCACTTTCTGGGAATAGCCGACGAGCTGCACTTTGCTGAGCGCCGAGTTGACCTCCTGCATGCTGTAGCACCGTTTCCACGTCCACACGTCCACCGCGTCCTTCAGTGGCCCAGGAAGCATCCTGATGCAGAAGAGCGTCATTTATTTACATCAACTGGTGGTCTAATAAAAAGGTTTCACAACCCCGAAGTGGATTTTATTTTTAGTTGAAAAACAAAAACTAAGAAAGGAAGACCTGGAGCTAGAAAGTCATTTTCAAGCAGAACGCTCTGCGCAAGACTCCACTGCTGAAAAAAAATCATGATGAAGCTCATTTCAAGTTAAAATACAAACAGAGCATGGTTAAAAAAAACTACAAACAATGAAGTTTGGAGTTGGAGTTTGAAAGATATTTTTTAACATATGTTTCAGCAGACTTCATATAACTGAGGGAAGGACAAAAGAAAAACTGTACCAATATTTTTTTTTAATTATTTTTCAAAATTAGCAAATAAATAACCAAGGAAAGTGAACTGGTGTCAAAGAAATAAAGTAAAACTCCAAGTTAGTGATGGAATCCAACAAACCAAAGATTACAGAGCACAGAAGAGGCTACAAGAAATTGAATATGTTTCTTGTTTTTTTTTTTAAGTCTTTGTGTGTATTTATTATTTGAGTCGCTGGGAGATTACTTCTGCTCAACAAAAACAGGCCACGGAAAATTGGGAAAAGCCTTGAGAAGCATAGAAAAATCAATTCTACAAAACTAGTTCCCTTCAAACTTTTTCCACATCTTTTGCGTTTAATTTCCCAACCTCTGAATTTCCTTGTTCTTCCAGCAGGTGGCAGACTGAGCTTTGGGAACCCTCTCCATGAAGTTCACCAGTTCCTCCATCAGCAACCTGCAGGGAAACGAGGGTTGTTACTCATTAATAACTCCATCGGTATATTAAAATTATTTTACATGTAAGACGAAGGAGCAAGTGAGATTTTTAACTAAAATCTAAAGCAACAAGCTACAAAAAAAAACAACATAAAATGATTCTCTTTATTTCTTGAATTGTTCTCTTTTGTCATTAACAAATGAAGTAAAAAACAGCAAATGATGTTCCATCCATTTTAGCGCCCTCCATACTCACCTTCCTATCTGCAGGGTGGGCTCTGTGGCGTACACCGTCCCTGTGAATCCGGTGTGTTCGGTGATGTAGGGCAAGGCCATCATACAGTGGTAGTTGGAGATGAGGATGACGTCGATGGTGGAGAGATCCAGCAGTTCTCTCTGTGGGAGAGAAATCAAAAAGAATTAGACCAAGATGAAGAGCAGAGTTTGCCTTTTGGTTGTTTACAGTGATGTATAGAATACAGATGATGCAACAGTGAACAGTACATATTGCCTAGGTTAAGCCATACCCACGTTTTCTTCTAATAACAATCATCTCAGTTGGATTATTTACCTCAGGGAGACAGAACTCGGGCTGGGAGTCTACAAACACTCTGCCGGCGCATTCCTTCAGTTCCTGGGAGGATGAAGAGGACTTTTATATTTAATCTGTACCTTAGAAACTATTCATGTAAAACTGTTTTTAAGCTGTATTTACAACCTTTCACTGTACGTCACACTAATTCAATCCCTCAATCCTATAACTCCTCTTACCTTTTCCAGGTTTAAGCTCCCATCCTTTGAGACCCAGCCAGGCAGCTTGGAGAGTCTCGGACTGATTATACACAAAAATAAAATAAAATAAAATTTAAAAAGATATTTAATCAATACATCCCAGTCATAAACAGTTAAATCACTTTTTTTTTCCTTTTTTTTTTACCTGTGCACCAGAGGAAGAGGCAGAAAGTTGAGGACAGACGTGGTGTCCAGTCCACAGTCCAGCATTATGGTGGTGGATTTGAATTTGAGAACATTGCAAGGCAGCGTTGGGTGACCGGACAAACAGTACTGCAAAGAGAAAAAGGGAAAAAGGGGACCAGTAGGCTTTCATGTAAAATATAACCGGGTAATGTCAACACAACCCCAGAAAAGATGCAACAAATTGTTGCTTTTAAAGTGTTTTGAACAGAAACAAGCTTCCTTTGTCATTGCAAGGATATGAAATATAAATTATAAGACTATTATCAAACGAACTGCTTCCAGTTTTCACTATATCAAACAGCATGGGAGGATCAGTGTAAGTACAGTCCTTAGCCTTGTTGTTAGCTGCTTGGCTAACCACAGTGAATGGATTAGCTCCTAATGCTACTTTCTAAAGCTCTCAAGACCTCTTCTCAAGCTGCTGTGGCATTATGTATTGTTTTAATATTTGTGTTATTTACTCACCAGCTTCATTTTAAGAGAATATAGGACTGAAAAATGCTATATTTTAGCCCTCGTAGCTAACCTGCTAATATTTTGTGTTACATTGTTCAGTCTCCGCTCGTGTTGTATGCTCTCTCCCGCCCCCTGCAGGAACTGAGTATAATTCCACCAGACGAGCCAGCTCTTTAACAGGATATTATTGGTTTTCCTGCCAGAGTAAGAACGGTGGATAACCGAATCAAATTAAAGATTAATTCAATTCAATTCAATATTTATCTAAACAATGTCACATGGGTACATGCCCTCTCTCCCATCGTTTTTACTAAGAACTGAAAACGATATTCATAGAAGTGTTATCACAGTAACAGCGGGATGAAGGTTTATGGCGTCTTATAACACAACTTCCCTGACTTTTTTTTAATTATTTGGGAACTGATACCGAATCTGTAGCAATCAGCCGGTGCGTGACCTGGCTGGAAGTACTCGTGAGCGGCGCAAGACAGCTTTCTCTCCAGGAACGGAGGCAATGCGTTTGCCGGGTGACACAGTCCTATTAGTTTTACGTAAATATGATATACATGGTTGAAGTCAGCGTCCACTAACTACCCTGAAAGGCACATATAAATGGTCAACAGAAACATAGCCCCACCCCGCTAGTCTCGCTGGCTTGTAAATGATGCGGAGCCAGTGTAAAACCTCAACCCTCCCACCCCCATGTAGCTCCCAGTTTTGCTCGCAGCAGCAGACTGTCAAACTCAAACAAGTTTAGCTGCCGCCGAGTGACTCATACAGGTGCGCTGTTGCTAACAAATGCCTGTGACCGCACAATAATGAAGCACAGCTGATGTGGCAACAGCCGGGGACAACCAGATTTCCGGAGCTGCCTCAGGCCTTGTTGTTGTTTGTCGCGTTCTATCCATGATTTTGGTGTCAGCCGCTTAGCGCGCGGGTTAACTCAGTTTTTTTAAACTACAAAAGTCGATGTCTTTTAATGGAGGATTTGTGCAGATAGCGGTGAAGAGAATTTACGACTGGGCAAGGACAGGTAAGCACTACTTTAATATTACAGCGCGACCTTTGTGTCACGACTGAACAACTTCATTGATGTTGTGACATACGGTTTTGCGAAATAGTTAACAGCTCCTGACAGCGAAGTTACTATGTTACTAACAAAGTCAGGGGACTAATCCATGAACATTGAGACAAAAGGTTAAACATCACTAAAGTCTGCTAGTGATGTTTAAAATCCTCGTTTCCAGAACCAGTCAGTCTTTACTTAAACTGCCTGGTCGCAGTGTCACTATTTTCACAGCGCAGCAGGAGGTGACCGTCAGCATCCCTGTCATTTAATTCGGAACTTTTTTTTTTTTTTAATCACTTTAACACTTAATTTTTCTGATGTGGAATGACAGAACAAACATTTAAAATGATTTAAAATGATGGTGTATCAATAAATTATACCCCCGACTTCAACGTTTCTCATGGCTTTTTAACCAGATATTGATTTAAAAGAGTAGCGGCGAAAAGCAAAGTAGGTGGATAAAAACAATTAATAGTATGTTACATCGGAATACCGTCTCTGCTGCCTTGAAATGGAGCCGTTAGCCTAACAGTCCTGAGCCTTTGGTCACAGCAACCAGGGCCAGATTTACATGGATGTGAGCCCTGGGCTAGAGCCTGATTTGGTGACCTAAAGTCAGAACAATGATTTGACTAATGCAAATGAATGGTTGAATGGTAAATTTAAGTACATCAGTAGTTGGACTTGTACATCAGCGGGTATGAATTGATGCATGGCAGTTTTAATACGTCCACTGGCCATGTTGTTCTTAAAAAACTCTGCTGTTACTCTGCAGCAACTCCTTAAAGATTCTTGAATATGAGTCACGGCAACATTAAAAACAAACTAAAACCAATAAACAATGCTTAGCCTGGCAGGGACCAATTAAAGCCTGGTGGCCCGCCAGACATATAATACACTGGGGGGAAGCCCTGAATTTTATCCGGTCCAAAACCAGTTTCAATAATTTTCTCCAATTTTAACCACCAAGCTGTTGACTTGAGGTGAAGTTAAAAGAGTTTATTGGTAGTTTGATTTTTGTCTCGTCTTGCGTGTCGTCTAACCACATCTGTATCGTGGTCTTTTATCAGAACAGTGGAGGCACAAGCTAGGCTTCTTTGCCATGGGGAGCTCCTGCAGTAATCATCTGGGGATCCCTCCTCCAAAGGGCCCCAACCATGTGGGCTGCACAGACTTCATGATGGACCACACTGCACAGGTGAGAGACGGCAACAAAACCCACCCCATGTCCGCACACACAGGGCCAGCTGTGTGTCTGTGCGTTTGAGTGGGCGTTGGATTTAAATAGGCAAAAATGGTTCTCTGGTATTCCTCCAACACAGTCGGTGCCAGTCAAAGGCATATGCAAACTAAGCAGCCATTTCAGAGTGGTCAGACTGTGGAATACTTAGTTGCTTATTAGGTTAAAGTTTAAAAAGAAAACTTTATTTTTCACTTTTCTGCATGATCCAGTCCTCTCAAAAGGACAAAAATAAGCATAAATTAGTACAAATCCATTCAATAAATTAGAATATTATTGTAAAGTTAGTTTATTTCAGGAACTTTATTACAAAGTGAAACATTATTTAGATTAATTACACAGATCTGTTAATTATAATGATTTTCCACTTGGCTAATGAAAACATGACATTTAAAGTTTGAATATTACATCAGACTAATGGAAAAAAAGAAAACATTTTTAATACAGAAACATACCCTTTAGTAAAATGTTTAATACCTGCTTAAAAATGGTCAGTTTCTTAAAAGAAACTCTTAATCTGACAAGTCAGCTTAATTTATTGAAAATAACTCTGATAATAACTCAGATGTATAAAGTGAGCATTTTTGAAGATGGATGAAATAAAAGGAATTTTACCGGAGCTGTACTGAATGATGTCAGCTGGAAGGCCCTGGAGGATTTCCACCCAGGGCCCCAAACGTCACCGGACCGGCCCTGCCCTCACATACTTCAGCAAACACACAACTACTTAGTTCTGAGGAGGAAATATTTTAAATAGTTCCAGATCCAGTTGAATTGTTTTTGTTGTCCTGCTGATATAAAATGAGGTGTGTGTGTGTGTGTGTGTGTGTGTGTGTGTGTGTGTGTGTGTGTGTGTGTGTGTGTGTGTGTGTGTGTGTGTGTGTGTGTGTGTGTGCGTGTGTGTGTTAACAGGGCAGCTTCTTCCGGCTGTACTATCCCTGCCAGGAGACGGAGAAAGCCGAGAAGCCTGACTGGGTCCCTAACATGGAGTATTTTTACGGCCTGGCCGACTTCATGAAAATCAACCGAACTTGGAGCGAAAAGATTTTCGAATACCTCTTTGGTGAATATGTGCAGACACACACATCCTCCAGATGTGCATCATGCTTTCTTTTCTTACTGTTAGTTTTTATTTTTTTTAATTGTCAGACTTAATTTTACTATCAAAAATGGCCAGATTAAATCCAAATTTTAATCTAATTTTGCTTATTACAAGTAGAAAAACAATACAAACCAGCTTGGCTTCCATGTGGAGAAGTAATTACCTCCCTTTTTAGATTACAGTGCAACTCTTAGTAACAACATCTCTTACAATTTCACAAACCAACGTTCGGATCTCACATCAGTTTTTCAGGTTTCATTAGAAATAGGGGAGCAAATTTCTAATGAAATCTGAAGCATCAGGGTTTCAGAAAGGCCTAGCTTAAGGGTTGAACGTTTGTGGTGAGGAGGCAGCTGATCAGAGGGGAATGTGAAAGCAGAAGTGAGTTAAAATTCACACTTGCCACTTCAGCTTCATTTCAGTTGGGATTAGCTCAGCTATAAACTTTCTTCTACTTTGATCTCTAATTTCAGATGTTTTACCAAGCAGAGTTATTGGGACGTTAACAGAGAACCAGGAGGGTTTGTTTCTATTCTGATTCTTAATTCCACACTGTCGTCTGGTTTTAATATTCCAGGCTCCTATAAGATCCCCGCCTACATGGACGCTCCGTTTAAATCCAGTGAGAAGTGTCCCGTGGTTATCTTCTCCCACGGCCTCGGTGCTTTCAGGTACACACTGTGTGTAGGTTTTTTTCCCTTTACGGCTGGAGTTGCTGTTAACTGAACATCTGTCTGTTTTGTTCCAGGACTTTGTATTCAGCTATATGTGTAGAGCTGGCCTCTCAGGGCTTCATCGTGGCATCAGTGGAACACAGGTAAACTCACCATTCCGAGCATAAAGTTGGCTAATGAATTTAGTCAAAGTGAACTCTACCTGAACTGACCTGACTGCTGATATGGGTCAGTTAAACCAAGGTTTGAAGAAGCCTCAGTTTCACTCAGTTGCTGGGGAAGGTGTTAGATCAACACGAGTTGACGTCGCTGTGCACTGCCAGTCAAGCTGGCTGCTACACTTTTCACTTTCTTAAGAAAAAAGCTAATTTGGCTGTTTAGAAATATTTCCAGTTGTGAAAAATTCCAGACAAGCGCCACCCATGTGTGAAATCTACAGGTGCCAAACAAGCAGAAAGTCTTGTTAACCGGCTAATGTTAGCTTTACACACGTGCTAATTCTATTAGCATCTACAGTAAAACCTGCATATGGCGCCCATATCCGGCGGTCGCTAGGTGACAGACGGGGTCCAACTTGGACCATCACCGGCCAACACCCAGACACAGGACAAACAACCTTACACACACACACACACGCACACACACACACACACACACACACACACACACACACACACACAAAACTAAAGTTACTTCAACTAATCAACATGTATCAACATGAAAATGATTACTAAATTTAGTACTTCTTTGTTTTTGAATAACTTTTTATATATTAAAGTAAGAAATTCTATGGGTAACATTAGCATTGTAATACTGTAATTAATATATTATTTTAGCAGTGGCTCCTCCAAAGGGAGCCAAAGCCCTGTCTTGATGAAAGTTGATCAATCAAGATATAAATGTAAAACCCAATTAATACATTTACAAAATATCTATAAATAAAAAACATGAAATAGTCACCCCACTGTTGCCAACGTGGCAACTTTGTTACTATATCAGTGACTTTTTTGGGGGGAAAATAAATAAATAAATGGGAATTGGAAGGTCAGACCGTTTTAAGATGGGTGACCGGCCAGAAAACTACAATCAAAGCGTTGCTATAGGACCCTGATCAGAAGCAATTCTACCTCTGATGGGAAAAAGGCATCTGCATGTTCAAAAACCCATAAATGTGGCTAAATTAAAAATAATTCTGCAAAGGCAACTATGGCAAAAATCCTTCACTGATAAAGACTCAAACACAACCATACCTTTTGTACTCACTGAGTTTTCTTGATATATTCAACTGGTTTTAAAAGGAGACAATTCATTTGTCACAGCACACGTTTTTCCATTTTTAACTGACATTTTTTTTGTTGCTACCCTGTAAAACCAAAGCCTATCACCAATCACGAGTGCCTGATGACACGGAGCCCAGAAATACAAACCTAGATTTTGTCATTTTGAAGAAATTCTGTCTGACCATCAGCCAAACGCAGCAGAGAGGGCCGGCCCTCCTCTGCTGTTTGTCCGTGGAGTCGGAGTGGAAAGGGTGCGCAGACAATGGTACGGACCAGCTCATCACATTTTCTTTTCAGTATAGAGACAAGGGGACCGTATGGAGGAGAGCATAATGGCCTCGGCTGCTCTGTGAGGGAGCCGGGCCTGCCGCGGCCGGGTTGAAGGCAGGAGCCGCGTAGCCAACACGTGGGCCTGTCGTCAGCGGACTCGCTTTGTCACAAATCTGCGGCGCGGCTCGGGTGATTCAGCCAGCAGCCGCCTCGCTCCGCCTCAAATTGCGACTGAAACCCTCAAGACAGAGGAGAGAATGACGCTCACGAACGAGCCTGAACACGAGGGCCAAGCCTTGCGTAGATATGTGCAGATGTCAAGACAGATTTGCTTTTTAATTCACCTCAAAACAGGATGTTTCAGTAGACGGACCTGAAACCAAAACTGTTTTTCTAGTCCCATAAAGGAAGTTTATATATCTGCTTCTTAAGAAGCAGATAAACTTCTGATTATTCAGCACAATTATAGGATTGTGCTGAATGTCACCATTTCATAAAACCCTCTTTTCTCAGACTTGTTAGAATTAAATATAGTTACTGTTTGCCATACTAAGAAATTTAACACAAACAATAAAACCAAACATTTAATTAATCCCAGAGGGAAATTAAATGGAACTCGTATCATCCAAGTGTTTTTTCAAAGAGTTGTTGTTGATGCTGATGGCTGTTAGGAAGAAGCGTCTCCTGTAGCAGTCTGTGTTACAGCAGTTCATATTGAAACCTCTGACTGTTGCTGTTTAACAGTCTGTTGAAGAGGATGTTCAGAGTTGTGTGTAATGTTATGAAGAATCCTTGATTGGAGTGTCGTGTCCAGAGGTTCTACAGTAATCCCCAGAACTGGTTCTGATCAGATGATGGCAGGAAACAGATGCCTACATGGCCGGGTAACAAAGTTACCACAAAGGTTTTTAGTAGCTTTCACTGAATTAAGCTTTGTGTTTATGTGTATCAAATTGACGGTCCTGTGACGGCTGGGGATGCTAAAGCTAACAGTAACATCATCTTTAGATCTTTACCTCCATCTGATTGGCCCATCATCACCACTTGGATGTCCGCTGTACATGTGAAGCCAAACATGTACAGCAAGGTCCGCTTTTTCAGAAACACCCTCAACGGTTTCATTTTCTGCTTCTTTTTTTTCCTCCCCCCTCAATGTCTGTTTTGCGTTTCCCCTCCGGGCAGAGACGAGTCGGCCTCGGCTACCTTTTACTTCCACGAGAAGACGGAACCCGGGCCGACGCAGGAGAGCCGGCCCATGTCGCCATCGGCCTCGGATCGAGACGGCCTGCTGAGGGAGTGGATGTACTACAGAGCTCTGAAGCACGGCGAGAGCGAGTTCCCCCTGAGGAACAAGCAGGTCAGTTGAGATCTGCCGAGTCATGCAGAGAGGGCCGGCTACACATGGATTTCATCACTTCTCAATTTTCGACACAGAAGGCAGGCTTTACAGTGAAATAACCACATCCTTTCTCTATCTCTCTCTCTCTTTTTTTTCTAAGTAATTGGCCCACTCAACATAAATGTGCATTTCCAGAAGTATTCATTTCCTTGAATTTTAGTTCTGTTTAAATTAGGGTTTCTACAGGTTTCACAAACTCAAATTTAAGACTTTTTAAGACCATCATCAACAATAACATTGGAATTTAAGACCTATTTCTGCACGGAAATGTATGAAAGTCATCCAACCAACTGGTGAAAAATTTGCATAATTTATCCACCATGGACCCCCCCCCAAAAAAAAAAAAAAAAAAGCTAGTTAGTTAGCTAGTGGAAGCATGTTAGCAGTTAGTTAGCAGTAGCCTTGACTGCATCAAGTCAAAGAATCAATAAAGATGTATGAGTGTGACTCAAATCTTGGCCTGACAGAAACGTCGCACGAGAAAAAAAAAAAAAATAAATACAGGACATAAAAGGAAATAAATTATATAATCCTGGTGATATGGTCTTCAAGTTTTATCACAATATTTTGCGGTACTATTGTAATAACAATAAAATGACTAAGAACTATTTGTTATGTCTGACTTGATGTAATAAAGTCTGTATGACTGACTGTGCGTCAGTCATTTGTTGGGAAATTATAGCCCAACAAAAACAAATATAGCTTGAAAAACATTCCCGTTTGTCATGTGCCTCTTTAGGACACCAGTCACATGAAGAAGTGTGATTTGTGTCACTAAGCTGAACACGGCAACTGTATTTTCAAATTCATAGGTCAAACAGTGGAGGAAATAAAACAATCAGCTGTGACAATAAGGGCCTGTTTGATCGATTTTAAGCATTAATTGGAATTTATAGCAACAAGAATAAATCAGAATTCAAGATAAACGATACAATAAATGCCCACCCCTGCCTGTGATTGACATCTTAAAGGCCAACATACTTTTAAAAAAATAATTTCAGACATTTTAAGGCCTTAATTTTAGACTTTTTAAGGACATCCTGTAAAAGACAAAAGGGTAAAAACTTGAGTCTCTGGGAGAAAAACAAATTTGGCAGAAATAGTGGTTCTACCAACTAGAATCGGAGTGTTTAAATACAAATGAACACTTTAAGGATTTTTATTGCCTGAGAATTCTGAAAACCATGTAGCATTTTGCTCTCACTTCACACTTTAACACTATTTAAGATGGGAAACACACAGAGAGGTGTGCGGTTATAATGCAACAAAGTAGGAGCATGAAGCTCTATACTTATTTAATTTGATCCGATCCCATTTTGTTCCCGTTTCCAGGTGAAGCAACGAGCCGACGAATGCATCCTGGCTCTGGATAAACTCACCCAGATGAACTCTGGAGTAGCGGTGCAGAACGTCCTGCAGACGCCGTTCGACTACACAACGCTGGAGGTAATGCTAATGTAGCTATGGCAACAGAAAGAGATGCGTATATTCTAGCAGATGAAATATTGGATCTTGCTGTATCTTTTGCAGCTGCATGTTAAAGCAACTTCATTTAAAGGGGCATCCTAGCTAGCTGCTGCTCTGATAATAGTGTTAGCTTAGAAAGTTAGCAAAGTTGGTAATTTTGTGGGATATCTTCCAAAATAAGCCACCTTCTGGTGTCAGATCTACAATAAAGGCAGCAGCTATAACATTATTACTCACATGAATTCATATGTAATGGAAAAAATACATTTTAAATGACTTCCTCTCGTCTCTGTGGCACCAGAACTCCATGGACCTGTGCAGGACAGCAGTGATTGGACATTCCTTTGGCGGCGCAACCGTTATCGAATCCCTGTGCAAGGAGGTTAAATTCAAGTATGTTCTCTCTTTACAACACACCCATTCCAGAAAGTCACACAATATTTTACATTACCGTACTCTTTAGAAGCAGCAGCATCTCTTCATTTTTTCATCTTACATACCTTCTGCAGCAGGTTCATTGAAGCTGGGAAAGATGCTAAAGGCTGCAAAAGGTTGGAGACTGGGGTGATGGTTCACTTTACAGCAAGACGACAATCCTAAACATGCAGAGCATAATGTTAGATTAAAGCATGTCCATGTGTTATTGGTCTAGTTAAAGTCTGAACCTAAATCCAGTTGGGAATATTCGGTAAAATTTGAAAAACTGTTGACAATTTTGTTTAATCTGATTGAGCTGCAACTATTATGCAAAGAATGGGCAAAAATGTCAGGTTCTATTTACGGAAAGCTGGTTTTATAACGTATTGACTCACTGGGGATGCACAGCAAATTTTCCTGATTTGTTGAATACTGCATACACTTTTTGTCTTGTGCACTTCTGCTGTGTTGGTTCATCAGAAAGTCCAATAAAAACACTGAAGTTTGTGGTTAAAACATCGCCGCAAGCTTTAAAACTCTGCCCTCCAATCAGGTGCGGCGTAGCTCTGGACGCCTGGATGGTCCCTTTAGATGACGAGATCTTTCCTCGGGTCAAGCAGCCTATTTTCTTCATCAACTCCGAGAAGTTCCAGTGGGCGGGAAACATCAGCCGCATGAAGAAGTTGGACTGTACTGTCATAGACAGGAAAATGATCACCATCAGGTACTGGGAGGACCCACAGTAGTCGTAGTGATATAATAAACCGGTTGTTAATGCTCTCATATTCCAACAGAGGCACGGTTCACCAGAGCTTTCCAGACTTCACCTTCCTGACCGGGAACTGGATCGGGAAGCTGATGAAGCTGAAAGGGGAGATCGACCCGGAGCTAGCCATAGACCTCTCCAATAAAGCAACTCTGGCCTTTCTGCAACGCCATCTTCGTAAGAAAACCCCCACCTGGTCCAGCTAAAAGCCTCAGTTCAATGTCTCCAGAACATCAGCGGGTCAAATTTAAGACTTTTTATTTCCACCTTCAATGAAATTTAAGACAGAAAAAACTGTAGATATAGGAGGTGGTGGGGAATTGTGCAGCAGTAACTCAAATTTCTGGGATCTGATTGTGGCTCTTGATACCAGCTTCATGCTTCTTGTACTGCATATTGTCACCTTCCTAATATAATGGCCCAAGTCATTTTGTGCCAAGTGACATAGGCCAAAAGAAAAACTAAAACTTATGCCATTACAGTAGTTCAGGAAGGTAACGATATGGGTCTTTACAATCTTCACCCTGTAGTCAATTTCTTCTTAGTCGCCTTGCCTCGTATGGGTTGGCAACAGAGACGAGCCAGCTGGTAAATTTAAACTTATCCATGAGACTTGATACAAGCTAGCAAAAGCTTTTCTTTTAAACTTTGTTTCAATAAATAACACAACTCTTTGCCAAGTGAAGCATAAATTAAAACATGACAAACCTTTGCTTAACTGAAAAGTCCTACAAAAAAAAAAAGGAAAACAAACACCAAGACATTTTTTTTAGCAATAAATTCATGTTTTCTGCTATCTGGAAAGTTGGTGGTTTCAAAAACCACCCAAATGTTTAGTCACAATCACAGGCAATGTGCCTCATCAAGCAACCCAAGTGGAGCCCCGGCACATTTGGTCAGCTGGTTTTACCACTGTATGTGCTGTACAATGGCTGCTGGAAAATACAAGTGTTCTGCTGTTGACTTACCATCCAGAAACCACTTGCAGTAATCTTGTTTCCACAGAAGAGGCTTCACTACTTCTGCGTCTGGATACGATTCAGGGTCAAAGATGGACGGTTGTAAAGTTGTGCATCTGTTAAGCAGCCATTTTCACGTGGAAGTGTAAACGTTGAGTCGGGGGTGTGGCCAGCAGCAAATTATTTGGATGTAACAAGAACCCC
Organism: Poecilia mexicana; assembly: GCF_051168715.1. Lineage (NCBI taxonomy): Eukaryota > Metazoa > Chordata > Actinopteri > Cyprinodontiformes > Poeciliidae > Poecilia > Poecilia mexicana. The sequence goes on along the minus strand of NW_028263390.1, from coordinate 4,758,359 downwards.
TAAAACACCTTGATTACTCTAAGTTGAACTGATCAGACTGAAATCTCATCATCTAAGAATGATTTGGGGCAAAACCTGTTTGAGGAAGCATAATAGTTTTTTATTTTCATGAATTTGAGACATTCATGAGGCCGACTTAACTTTACTCATCTGGATGTTTTTCATATTTTGTAGATCTGGAGAAGGATTTCAATCAGTGGGACCCTTTGATTGACGGACACGACGAAAACCTCATCCCAGGAACCAACGTAATTCTGCTCCAGTCTTCTATGTGAACACCCTGATGGGTGTCTCGTGTTCCAGAATCTCTCCCAGCTAAAGCCGGTTCCTCTGAATGAGGAGAATGTGTCGGAGAGAAAAGCCAGTCTACCTCATAAGCAGGCAGGACAAATCACCAAGTGTACCGCTGATTGTATCAAGAGGCCTTGATGTACAAAGGACTTCCTTTTACTGTTGGTGAAATCTTTTTTTAGCTTCCAGGTTCATATTTGTTCAGTAAAAACCAAGTATTTTAAGCAATTTGTTTGGATCTCGACTTAGATTTTTGTCCTAAGCAAACTGGTTTTAATTAGTAGTTCAGCCAAATAAAAAGGCCTAATTTTTTTAACACTAACGCCTACAGTAAGATCCTATGTGCTGCAGCTCAGTACGATTCCTCATGGGTGAATAGCACGTACAATGTTTAATCGCATACTGTCTATAATCTACGTGTTTTAAATAAACTTGTATCAAAAATCAGTGTTGTATTTTTTTCTTTGGTTTCAGGGAAGTAAGGATGGAAAATCACTCATTAATACTGACCTGGAATATTTATTGGGTCAACACACAAAAATAAAAATGGTTTCAAAGCATGCATGTGTTCACAACAAATAAAGAAATTGTTTCCACTCCACAAACCAACAGCTACTTAAGTAGTTTAGATGTGTAACAAAATAATTAGAATCAAGAAAAAAAATACTAAAACTTTTACAAATAATTCACCTGCAACAACAGTGCTCCGATTAGAATCACAAAAAACACGAACAAATTCCTACAGATAAACTTTTTTCCCCCTCAGAACAATGAAAAACAGGAGATCCTGCTGAGTCAAATATGTATATATATATAAAAAGAAATCAAGACAAGCTAACTGATCTGTACCCATTTGATTCAGAGCAGAACTAAGTAGCTGATTAACTTCAAATCTGAGACCACAAAGTAAACCAAAAAAGGGAAGGCTGTTATTCCTCCGGTTGCTGCTCGGGAAGATAATCAGCAGCTCCGTCCTTCACGATCAGACAGAGGTGAGTTATCTTTGACAGCTGGGCCTCTAGAAGAAAGCAAAACATGGTGATTGTGAACTGATTGAGGAGATTCTCCCAACAAAATGAAATGAAATCGCAAGTACATTTAGGACTTTAAGGACCTGTAGTTGTGCCGAGTGAAGTTCTTGAACTGTACAACAGTTTTTATTATTGTGCATTCTTTTCGAATCATAAGGAAAGATTTGCCAACTACTCATTAATTGTATGAATTAAAACATTTTAGATTTCTATTCCTCTACTACTGGTAAATGGTTTGCCATGTAGAAATATGATCCATTTAAAACAGTGAATGATGTAGTTTGACATTAGACCAAATATAACAAATACAAATATAAACACTCTGGTATTAGTACAAATTTATGTATTTTCCACTTATGAAGTAGTTTTTAATTCCATAAGCTTTTTTAAATAATTAAATACTGTTGTTGCCAGTGGTGGTTAGAGAAACATCATCACTACTTCAACATATTTTTAAACAACAAAAAGTAAGTAGCCATCTAAGAAATGACTCAAGAGTAAAGTATTGGGTAAAAGTATTGAATAACCGTCCTAGTGAAGTGACATATGCAGGACATGACAGGGCCATTACACAGAAAAACAAATGAGTAAATTTCTGCCAAAAAAAAAAAAAAAGTTCTAAAATAAAAAGATTTGAGTGTGAAAAGTAAAAAATTTGCTACACAAAAACTCAAATATTTTCAACTTTTGAATATCAGAAATTTCCATTTTTTCTAGAAAATTTCTGAGATTAAGCTCTAAATTTTTCAGCGGAAATTTGATTTCTTTTTCTTTTTTTATCTACAAAAGCCCTCATATGCAGTCATACATCAGTCAAGTAACTCAGCTTCGTTACCATTTGTCCTGGTGGAAAAACAAAAATCTGGTGAATTTTCCTTTCCACAGACATGAATAACTGTCGGGGAACTCTGCTTACCGAAACTGTCCTCAGCAGACAGAGATTCCTCTGTGAGCTCACTGTCATCAAACTCCTAGAACAAGAAGAAAAAAAAGTCCAGTTGTGAAAATATAAACACCAACAGACAGCTCTTGTTAATTTGTAGAAACAGCCAAGTGTTTGAACATAATTATCTCATCTAACTGTAATTTTCAGCTGAATCTGTTCGCTAGAGTCACCGACATTTATTTCTATTATATTTAGCTACACTAGCCTTCAGCTGGCTGATACAGCAGGAATTCTGTAAAAAGCAAACTCCTTAACAGTTCTATGAAACTTAAAGACACTGTCAGTAAAACAGAGATTTGAGTGTTTCTGTCATCTTTTCTCCGTTTACCTCGCTCAGCGGTGGAGCCGTTTCCTCAGACTTGCAGTCCGTTTCCGTATCAGGATCTTGCTCCGAGTCTGACAGAAAGCGTTGTTTATTTATTAAACTGAAGAGATACTCTATAATAAAGTGTGAGCTTCAAACTTTTGTTAAAGAAGTTTGATTGAGGTGTCTGATACCTTGAGAGACGTCTGCCAAACAGCTGTCGCTGACCGAACACGTCAACTCTTCATCCATGTTCCTCTGAAATGGTGTCACGAGCGGGATTTACTCAGATGAAAGAACACATAGCATAATTAAGAGGGAAAAAACCCTGATATACATTACCACATCTCTGTAGGTCTGTAACTCCCCATCAGCTGGCAAAACAGAACAGCAAAAAGTAGAGAAATGGATGAGGAAAGGTGTCAAAAATGTGCTCAACGTTCACGTTTAAGACGTAAAGAAGAAAAGCAGGAAGTTCATTACTGTTAACAGGAACGGTCTCATCTTCTGGTGGAGAGTTGTCCTGAAAGACAGGGTCATGTGAGCTGCTTATGGGATCACAACTCAGATGAAGCAACGGACTGGAAATCTAACCGATACCTTGTCAGGGCTGGGAGTGCACGGCACCTCAACATGCTGGGGAACATCTGCTACTGCCACCATGATGCCTGACACACTTTCTGTGCAGAAAGAAGGAATGGAGGGAAGCAAATCGCTTTCCAAACTTATCCTCAAATCAAACTGCTTCCATTTCCAGGCTGCTTAGCAAAACCGGTCATTAACGAAAGTGTCGGCGACGACACAGCCAAATTTGCAGCACCGTAGTTCCGCAACACTGCGCCATCTGAAAAATTCCAACGGTTTCTGAAAGGGGAGATGTTGCGCATTCCAGCCCATATCGGGTTATTACGGTAATTTCGGCCCCGCCGCAGCAGGGAGTGAAATTACGGAAAATTACGAAAGTAACTGCTAGATATTGTTATGGATAAATGGGCAAATATATATTTACTCACAGGACATTTAAAGAAAAATTAAATGTGCAATTAAAATAAGCAAAAATATCCAGGCAGAGATTTGAAACTTCAGATTCAATGGGGTTGCAATGTGGCCAAAGATGATTTATATTTGAGAGAAATGATCACTCAAATGTTCCCAATAGAAATTAGAATGTATTTGTATGTCTGCAGCACAAATTTTCTTCCATTAATGAATTTCAGTGCATAAAGAAAATGTCAACGAAAATGTTAACTCGCCAATATAGCTGCTTCTTTTAAGAAATGTTGATTAATCTGATGTTGCTTAGGTGGATCTGAATTATTACTCACCCGCTGAGACTTCGTGGACCTATTGTTTCAAAACAAGAACAAAAAAAAAAGGCAGAAAATCAAACAACAATAATTCAATATCTTAAATATGTACAATCAAAAATGGTGCCTTCAAAAGTGTTCATTTTTGTTGAATATTTCCACATTTTGCCACATTGAAGTTATTAATAGGTTCTAGACTAATGCAAAGTGTGTTATTGTGAAATAGGAAGAATGAGGCCAACAGATGAAGCAGATTTTTATCTATCAAAAAAAACAAACATTTTTTACTTTTTCTGCTACATTCCACAGATCTCTCACTAAACTCCTCTGATAAACATTGACGTTTGCAGCTGAAATGCAGCAAAACTGTTCAAGAATGTTTTTGAAAGGCGTCTTCTGTAAATAGTTCATTTTGCGCAGCAGCAGAATGTTTCACCTCATCCGACTCTTCGGCTGGCTCAGTTCTGTCACAAACATGATCTACATCTCCTTCAGAAACCTTTCAAAAACAAAAAACAAGTTAATTACACCACTTAACACTGATTAGTCAGCACTGAACTGAAAAGTTAAAATTCTCTTTTCACACATGATGTTGACACTCACAGAGATAGAAAGTGTCATTTCCTCTGCTATCACATGGCTCTGGCAATCTGCTGCACTTATCTTTTCATCAGAGGTTTGCTCTGAATCTGCAAACCAAAGAAAAACTTGTAGCAAAATTATAATCCAAGCAGCACAACAGATGCTGTAGGAAACACGTTTTTTTTGTTTGTTTTTCTTTTCCAACTGATGAAGAGTTCACCTGCTGGATGGGTTTCTTCCAAAGAGCAGGCAAAGTCATGAGGATCCTCACCCTGAAACAGCAACAATATTCAACTTTCAGGGATTTAGAGATGTTCAAACATTTATAACATGTTAACATCTGGAGGATGTTTTGTTAGTCTGAGGTATTTCTAAAACTCTGTATGGAAATGTACAGCTCTGGGTGAAAACCTTGAGTTTGGGTTTTCTTAAACAATATTCACACTCTTCTCCTAGGTTTAGTTTGGATTTTGTTGTCGATGTTGCCGAGGATCAGTGACATGGAGAGCAGATTTGTTCTGCCAATTAGAATTAAATGACATACTTTTTATAATCCAGAACGGGACAAAACATAATTTGACTCAAACATGATAAAGAGATTCTTCCATGTGTACAAAAATATACTTTTTCTTATTTTTGTGCCAAGATTAAGATTTGAGAATACTTCAACATCTTTAGAGTTGATTCAAAATGAACTGTAGGTGATGAAAATAATGTCCTCCACATCTTCCTGATTGCATTAAGGCGTGTGACCCAACCTGAAAATGGCAAACATGCCAAGCGAGTGAAGAAAGACGTCTGCGTTTACCGTTTCTGTGGGGGGAAACGTGTAGCTCTGTTCTTTGCTTGTGGTTGTGGTAAATTGTTGCAGCAGGACTGCCGAGACAGAATGATATATACACATTAGGCTGCGTCAGTCACCAGTGTGTAACTCCTGACTCAAATAGCTTCACAGATGGTCTGATGTGGCGTTAGCAAACCTGGCTGTGCGTCCACATGCTCGGTGGAAGCAGCCTCTTCGCTCGCGGAGTCATTCTGAAACATTTTCGGAGGCTGAGATGAAGATTTGACTCCGATTGCAGCCTTGTAGGTTTGTTACAATGTAATTTACAGTTACTGTAAGAGGTTTAGAAACGCTTCGCAGAAATATCTTGTTTTTCCAAATAATTTAGTCAAACTGCAACGTTTCCAGGGTGGAAGTATAGTCAAAATAAAGTAAATGTTATTAAATATCAAGAATTAGGTGCACATTTCTTCTACACAATATTAAAACTGTACTTCTAAGGTCAAATATATACATACACTCCCAGGAACGTCTGGTTAAATGTCCCCCGCTATTAAAACACATTCAAGCTCAATTAAACACAGTTGATCTATGGATAAACGAAATGCCTTCTGCATTGAACGGTTTGGTCACAATGACAAGAGGTATGGTTGGAGGAATCAAGATGGAGGCTTTTAAACCCAAGATGTTTGTCAACTATCAAGCATGGTGGTGGCAGAATCATTCTGTGGGCTAGGCATTGGTGTAACGCAGCAGCTCATTGGCTGAAATTAGAACAGAGCTGGGTCATTTAACAGGAAAACAGTCCAAAACAAGTGAAGCCTGATGGTAGATTTCATTAAGCTTCTTGGTTCAATTTCGAGCTTGTTCAGACTGTAGTTAAAATTTGGCTTGTGTCAGAAAAATGGCTTAAATGAACCAGTTCTGTTAAGGACAAAGGACAAATATTCAGCCAGAATCTTTTCAGAAGATGTCACTGATTGACATTTAATAAAATAGTGGTGGGTTTGAGCCTGTATGATTAATATGGACTCTGTACACACACACATACACACACACACACACACACCCCGAATTAAAAAAGGAGCAAAACATAAAGATCTAAGCACCAAAGTACGTATAAAAGAAGCCCAAATTAGTACGACTTCCATTACCCAAATCCTATCTGCTACCGTCTGACTAGAACTATAATTCATCAATAGTCAAACAGATTATCTTCCTCACTTCTGTAATGTACCTGCACATTTGTAGAAACGCATGTCTCCTCATGTAGGATGCCTTCTCCAGTCTTGGTTTCTTGCTCTGTGACAACAATCACACATTCCTTTAGTTGACAAGGAAACACGTCTTCATCTTCATTATGACTTGACAGAAATACACCATGACAAAAAATAACTACATAGAATATACAAGAGTAAATAGTCCTCTCACAACCAAATTTAAGACCTGTCTTTAATGTATTTAAGAGCAACTTTTGTGTGTGTTTTTTTTAATGAAAAACATTTTAAGACCTTAATTTTATATTAAGGGCTTAATCTAAATCTTAGGACATTTTATGGGATTCACAGCTACCCTGTAGAAAAAGCAATTTTCAAAGAAGCTAGCATCTCTGTATTACATGATAAACTTAAACAGTTACTCACCACACAACTGCTCTTGAATTGTAGTTGAGGAAGGCGCCGGTTCAGTCTAATAAGGCAGAAAAATAAATAAAAACTTAAAGCGGGTGAACCTGAGGTCACTCCAAGTCACAGCGGACTTCTACATCCATCGGACATACCTGTTTTGAGGAATCCAATTCTGTATCCGTCGTCTCTTTCAAAACATCATCTTGCAGATCCTTTACAGAAAAATAGTTAATTTCATCTTAAATTTCTCCCATCACACTATGATAACTTTCATCAGGTTCATTCACTGTGACCTCAATATAATCTACATTTACCATAGTTTCTTCTGATGTAAAGGTCATTAAGTCAGCCTGTAGGGCAGCAACATTTCTTTCTCCTGCTACCATAGCTGGAGCTTTAAGAGGAAGAGATAAAATAGGGAAAAGACGAAATAAAAGAAATGTTCCCTTTTTAAAAAAAAAAATAAATAAATAAAATGTATTTTTTGTTTAGTTTTTTGTAACTTTTTAATGTTCAGGAGATAATAGAGGTACGGTAATGACATGACAGAAAAAAGCTGAGTTGTATCTTACCATTTACAGTGTCCATCTCCAAGGTAAGGAAGGAAGTACTAAGCATCTCCTTGTCACCAGTTCCAATCTCCAGCTCATCTGTGGCCCCTGAAGCACCGTCCCTTGGAGAAGAACCATCATCATTTGGCTCTCCAGCATGAAGCACTGAAGTATTTTCCTCCTCGGGATCTTGGCCAGTGACCACAATCATGTTTTCGCTCAAGCATGAAATGTCCTTTTCATCTAAAAGGTCTGCTGAAAGTTGCAAGGGTTCCTTTACAACACTATCAGAGGGAAAAATATCTTCAGGGGGTGTCATGGCAGCAGGGACCATGATTATCCCTTCACTGGACTCCTGCTCATCCTGTCCAAACTCAACAACAGTCTCATTATTGGAGTCTTCGGAACACTCGCTCTGTTTTGGACTACTGGCCAACTTTAAAACCCCATTTTCAATTGGAAGGAAGTTGAGCTCCTCTGCAATATGTTCCTCATCCTGAGACACTGTACAAGAGGAATAACTAGCATCATGAAGAAGATCCTGTAGAGTGTTGATTGAGTCAAGCTTCTGTGGTGTAGCTGATCCACCCGAATCAGGCATGTCTTCTGTTTCGAAGTAGCTCCAGGAGGCATTCATTGCTTCGTTTATCACCTGGCCTTCACACTCTAACTCTACCACATACTTCAGTTTTCCTTCTGTCCTTGTTACTCTGGTGACGGTGATCTGTAACAACTTGTCTGCTGTAAGTGAGGACAACTCATCTGCTGCTCCATCTCTCCAAGATCCATGGGAAGCGTCGAAGCCTTCAAGCTCACACAGAAACGCTTGGGGTGGAACTTCCAGTAAGGCAGGTGGTACCACTCTGATATCGGTGATGTTTGCCTGTGAATTGTTTCCATAGTCCACAAAAAGGACAGAAAGCTCATTGTCACTTTTATCAACAACTTCCGCGCGATACCAAAGTTGATCGTCAGCAAACAATGCAACACATGGCATTCCGAGGTAAAGGGCATCTGGATTAATGTTTTGATCTGCTGCATTCTCAACTTCTGAAACAGCTGATGTTATCATACAGAGCTCCTGTGAATCGGCAGACTGACACCAAAACGTCTGATCTTCATTGATGGTTGCAATGTAGACCTCTAGCTGCTGCCCCTCTTGAATCTCTTTTTGGTATGGATAGCCAAGACTGCAGGGTGGCAGTGGTTTCTCAGAGTCTTCTTCCACTTTTCTTTTATCAAAATGCTGCACCTGCTGCTCATTCACTAGTTTTTCTGGGTTAAAATCACTCCCATCTGTAGACACTTTACACCCTATATCCAGGCCGCCATCTTCCAGAGTGACCTCCCACACAGATCCCACCTGCTTGATGAACTGACACTTGAGCACCTTGTCTCCACAGCTGCCGATGTCCTCTTTAAAGGCAGACACCACATGTGGTTCAAACACTTTCTCTTCTCCAAGAACAACAGCATCCTTTAGCATGCAGTGTGTACTGTAAACTGGAAACAGCAAAAGAGATTTGGGGAGTTGTTCCATTTTAGAAATTGGCATCACTGCTGTGTTTCCAAAGTCTATAAACTCAACAAGAGCCCTTGCGTTTTCAAGAGTTTCTTTCACAACTGCTCTGTACCAGGACGAATCATCTGTAAACTCTGCTTTGACGAGGTCACCTGGGTGCACATCTTTGATGGGGCTTGCTTTTGATGTTGAATCTGGATTATTCAACTTCTCCACCAGAGAGAATAGGTCATCCTCTTCACTGACATGTTGCACAAAGAGGCTTAGCGGGCTGTCACAATGTGAGACATAAACATCCACTGCTGTGCCAGGTGTGATGCATTTAGATGGAAGGTCTATGAGTTTTGGGAGTTTTTCAGCTGGGGTTTCCTCCTGGGATTCTGTGCCAGATGATTCTGAAATGAACCTTTCAGTTTTAGGGGGGGGACTCACTTTTCTGGGTCTCAGCTGACCACTAGCTTCCTCAGAACCATTGTTAGTCAATGTTCTGTTTGGCTGCCTTTGAGACGGAGGTTTGTATAGCTCTCGAGGGGCTGGTCTGTGCTTCTGAGTTGTGGATTTCACTGCAGACCTTAGATTCTCATCCATGGATTTACCATCGAGCTTTGTTTGACATGGAGCTTTTGTGGTAGAGAAATTGCTCTTTTTACAGGGTTGCTCGTAATCTTTACTGTCCATGGCTCGGTTTGAAAAAGTCCTTTCCGTCTTTGGTGCATGAGTTGCTGGAACCTGATGTGGTTTCCAACTCTGGCAGACAACTTGCTCTTCTTGCTTCTCAATCTGAAATGTTTTCTTTATTTTTGCATTAATCTGGGTGTTCCCATGGTACAGCTCTACCAGTAATTTGCCATCAGCTTCTCTAGCCACTATCAACGCACGGAATTGGCATTCTGTTGCCGTTTTCTCAAACCATTCGTTGACCTCACTAGGAACATCAGTAGGAACATCAGAGAGAGCACACACAACTGCTTGCACAGGCACAGACATGATGTCATTTGCCTCTTTGGGGACAGGGAGCAGGTCAGACTTGTCCACCTGAAGAGTCTCACCATAATCCACAAAGTGAACCAGTAGTTTTGGTCTTGTAGCTTTTATTTGAGCCCTGTACCACTGCCCATCAGTATATCTTGCAAAGCACAAGGTTCCAAAGACTGCTGGAACTTTTACCCTCTCAAGCTGCTGGCAGAGAGTGTTCACCCTCATTGTAAGATCTTTCATCACATCAGCATTCTTGTCAAGATGGCAGTAGAAATCGCTGACACTGTTCACGAATGCCACAGTGACTTGCTCCTCTGTGCCAGTTTTGATATTGTGCGTTGAGTAGTAGTATGTGTCCAGACGAAAAGACGGCCCGGAGGTTTTCTTGGGAGGAATGCTTGTGATGAGACTGGCCAAAGTGTTGCAGATGCTCTCGAACGGAGTCTCTAGATCAACAATGTTGTGAAGAACCATCTGTTCAGAGTGCATGACGGCATAAATGGTGCACTTCAAAATGATAAAGTTGGAAGCAGCGTTTTCAACAAAGTTTTGGAACCTTTCCTTTGCTTTGTAGTTCCATTCATTAATGGCCGATGTAGAACTGATGAGGTTCAACAGGCTACATCGAAACGCTTGACCATGGAGAGCCAGAAATTCTGGACTTATCTTTCTCAAGTCAAAGAGGGAGACAGTCTTAGTCTGCCCATAGTCCACAAACAACACATCAACTTGAGGGGTTTCATGTTTGCGAATGACTAGAGCTCTGTACCACATCCCATTCTCAGGGTGACGAGCTACACAGGCAGCATCTACATTAGGCTCAAACTCACTGTTTGCATAATAGGCCTGGATGTCATGCATAAGCAATCTCAAAGATCCGGCATTCTGAACCAGTTGACACCAGAAGTCATTTGGGCTTTCAATGCAGGAGACATTGACATCAAGGACACTTCCAATGGGAAACATTTGTTCCTTAAAGGTACTGATTTTTCTCTCATTGCTTAGAAGACCAAAAGCAGGTCTGAAAGAGATTCCAATGTCTTTACAGACCTGTGGCAGTGCTCCATCAGTAAATGGGGCTGAAGATACAACGGAAGGCTTCATTGCACCTTTAACTGTGGGTTCTCTTGGAATCTCGGTTCTTTCACAGAAGCCATTTGTGCACATTTGTGTATTAACATCTTGTTCTGTCTGTGCTTCAGGATTCGTCAGTTGGACAACATAGCTGTCACTATATCTTCCTTTCACATGCACTAAGAGTTCTTTATCTGTGACTGTCTTGATGAAATATTCCAAAGCATTTTGACTCCATCTCCCATCTTTTGGTCTGACACCAGCCAGGGAACATTTCAGACCCAGCTGGGGCATCTTTCTGAACTCAGCAGGGAGAGTCCTGATCTTACTCCCATCAATCACTTCAGTGTTGCCATAATCAACAAAGAACACCTTGATTTGTGTCTCACCAACTTCTGTCACAGTTGCTCTGTAGAATTCACCATCTTGCGCCTGTGCAGCACAGTAGAGTCCAAGAGATGGATTTATAAGCATGTGCGTATTCGCTGAATCTTGGTACAGATGGTACATTGCGTCCAACATTTCCTCCAGTTCTTTTCTGTAGTTTTCGGTTTGGATCCAAAACTCTGATGGGGAAGATACGTGATGAACAACTGCCAAATGTGAGGAGTTTGTGACGAGGTCTTCAGCAGGAATCTCTTCCACACTCGGTTGGGAAGATAGCATCTTTCTTTCTGGTTGGGCCGGATGCTGCTGGGTATAAACTCCACTTGGCAGGGCATAATCTCCAAGTGTTTTCTCATACTTCGGGAAACAGTTTTCTTTGGAACCAAACAAGCTGTTCATGTTAATGTTGTCATCACCATAGAGTGTAACATAGTAAACTTGGTCAGAGATGCTTCGGTATTCAACCTTGGCTATCACAGTCTTGTGAAGCAGGAGTGACTTGAGGAAGTCAATTTCACTTGTTGTCCATCCTACCTTTTTGTCAAGGATACCATGGAGGGAGCAAACGTAAGTGACAACTGGCATCCTGGTAAACTCTGCAGCAAGTCGTTTCACATTTTCCACCTGGACAAACTGTTTTGTTCCATAATCTACATTTAACACCTCCACCACTTTATTTGTTGGGAACACCTGCTGTATGACAGAGCGGTACCACCTACCGTCCCTTCCTCTTGCTGCACATGGATAACCAATCATGTCTGGGCTTATCATGCAACTGGACACTTTGCCCTCGCAGCTCTGCGTAACCTTCTCAGTTAGTTTCTTTAACTCGTGAGAGAAAACTTTCAACTGACAAAAAATCTGTTGAGGATTTGTCACTTCTGTTACAATGACAGTCTCCACAGTTCCTCCTGGCAACTCTGGGTACATGAATAGTTCCTGTTTCTGGAGTCGCTCACCCGATCCCAAATAGAGCTGCTGCACTTCTGTCAATGCTTCAGCTCCACTGATCGATTTCAGTGACATGTGGAGAAAGTCCTGGAAGGTTGCTGGAGACAACTTTTTTGCAAATCCCATCTCATACATTTGCTTGGATATGCAAGGGATGTTCAGGAGAATCATTCTGTCTGGCACCAGCACATCTTGCACATGTGCGTCCACTAACTTTCCAGTGAAAGATTTTAGAAACTCAAGAGCCACTGGAGACCATCTATTCTCAGATGAAAGTGGTAACACATTTGCTAGTACGCATAACTCCACTTCAGGGGGCAAAAGAAAATGTTCTTTTTTACCCCATGCTAGCTTGCTGGTGGTGCTAGTGTATGTCATTCCTCTGTCAATGAGGAAGACACTACATTTGGTGCCATTTCTGGACACAATGCGTGCTCGGTACCAAGTAGTATCAATGTGAACTAAGCATTGGTCACCAGGATTTCCCTCCAGGTCTTTAAATAAGGCTCCATGAGACTGAATTTCATCAGCCAGAATCTCATAATCTGTTGATCTCTGCTGACTAAGCTTTCCCCAGAACGCCACCAGCTCACATAAGGGATGCAAGTGAACTCTGGTTACAAGTACTGTTACATCTGATCCTCTTGCAGGAAGTCCAGGGATTGCAGACATTGTGGCAGTTTCCTGGAGAAGCAGCTGCTCATGACTTGCCACCTTCTCAGTGCCGGTGTGCAGGTACTGAATATTATTACCTGTGGGAAAAAAAAAAAACACATGGTGACAAAACTAAGACTGAATCAGGATCTTTACATATGGGTCAAGGACTAAGCTGAAATTAATATCTACCATATCTCATGACTGCCAAAAAGAGATTAGAATTGATAAGGGAATGTTAACCTCAAAGATGGTTTATTCACAAGTATCTGAGTTAACATTAAAAGTCCTGCTCCTTCTCATAAAAGAATTGGATATTTTCCCGTCAAAAACAATTCACTTACATGGGAATTAGAAATTGTTTAAATCAATCTAAAAGGGTAATATCTAACTTTTGACATTTAATTCCATTTTATATATTTTTTATTCATAAGAAAATTAATTACTATCCAAAATTACTACCAATACTTGAGCAGTCATTGTTCTCCATTAAATGCCTGATTGGTGCTTCTCTGATTAAATTAGACAAGTTCACTGTCCATTTTTAGATACTGCCATTCTTGTGTGGGGGGAGAGGCGCTGACAACTGCTGACCAGCCGTCTGGTCAATTCAATTTCAATTTCAAACTCAACTTTTAAAGTTTAATTTTATCTGAAAAACCACAGCAGAGAGCACTAACCCTTGTTCACTTCTCCCCCACCCTTTTTAAATAATTTGGTTTCATAAAAATAAAAAAAATCAAACAACATTTGAATGGTAGGGGGTACAATGAGTACAAAGGGAACGTTGTTCAAGAATAAAAAAAGAATTCTAAGAAAAACAAAATCAGATCAATACAGAAATTACACATTAAATTCCCATTAATCTTGGCGAGAACAAATGCTTTCCATTGCCTTTTGTAGTCAAGTACCTTGGCTGTGGAGATTTATATGTTGAGTTCCTTGCAGAGGGTTGACCATTTCTTCTTTTAAATGTGAAATGTTACCAGACATAGTAGAAGTTGGGTGAAGAAGATGAAGTCTTTATCCATGCCCTTATCAAAGCATAGTATAACATCTTTCTCTCTGTAGTTTTCTGTCTTATAATTTGTACATCTCTTCAAAATGAAATTGTATATTTACATTGACAATATAATGAGAAACTCTTTCCATGTCTAGTTCACAGAATGTATAATAGTCGATAAAGTCTAAATTTTTCCAGTGGCTTTTTTTGTGGAGTATATATTATACACAATTTGATAGGTAACCTCTAACTTTTTTCTTCCATTTAAGAAAATCTGCCCTTAGTTAACTTCTCCAAAAATAGAAGACCAGAAACATTATATATAAAGGTAATCTTTTGTAGAAAAGTTCTCTTAAATATACTGTAACATATCTTTTTAGTGACGTCTACTTCACTGTACATTATAGTGTTTCTAACACTGATTATGCCCTTTTTTAAATAAGTACAAGCACAACTTGTGTGACCTGAAGAAATATGACTTAACAAGGACAACCTTATCTAATTTCCTGACTAAATATTTTAGTTGTCCTGTGTGATAATTGACTGAGCAATTGCAGCTCAGCTCTGATACAAGTACAAACTGTTAATCAAAATTAGTCAACTATGGTTATTTATACTTCTTCTAGGCAAAAATTATAATTGGTCTTCACCAATATCCTTTAATTCTAATTTTAGTTGTTTAGAAAGATATTTGTAAATATTTTAGTGTCAGGGTTTAGAAATTTTTTTCTCCACATTTTCAATACTCAATGTTAGAGAGGTTTTGGGATCAATTTAATCAACCATGGGGAGTAATTCACCTCTCAGTATCTACTCTTTTAACATGCTATTTAAATATGGGGTTAGTACTTTATCATAAAAAAAAAAATAGAATTCACAACTCACGCCATCGTTAATAGAGAATTTATTATCCTTAAAAGAGCAAATAGAATGTTAAACTTCTTTTAAATTAATTTCTCAATCATAAGTTCTCTTGAAGTCAATATCAGTTTTGTTTGTGTCATCGTAGAAATGTGTACGTTCTGTCTTAATTTTCTAAATCTGCCAAATATTAAGTTTCCTAAAAATTTGAGACATACTTTGAAATGATATACAGATATTCAAAAATCACATTGTTAATTTTAAGTTAACCAATAAATGATTGCACAAAATTTCTCTTCAATTTGAAGAAGTATTTGGAGCACCTCACAAATGTCCTCATAAAGCTAATAAAATTCCAGTTGTGGTTTTGAAAGCTCCTTTGAGATTTCTTCACATACAACGGTTTTCTTTAATATTCTCATAATTTCATTCAAGGTGTTATTTGGGGCTCTTTTTTTTTTCTTTTGGGCAAGTTTTTTTTTCAAGTTCTAATTGCCATTTAAGTCTCCTCCCAATAGAATGTAAATGAGTGTAATATGTTGTGATAGTTGTTGATAATTATCATTTCTTGAATTAGTTGTTCAGACAGTTATGGCTCTCATGTTAATATGTCTGGTCTCATCGCCATCTCGGTCGACAGTCGTAACCCTTCGTTCACTGGATCAGGTTGTTAAGATGATTCACTATGCCCAAGAAATGACGCCCTCTTTTAATGCTCATGCGCAGCACAAAAAAAATAAGATGCATAACTCAAATTATAAACACTACTGTTTAACATTTATTTGTTGTTCATTATTATTTTTGTTTCAGTAAGATACACTGAAATAATTGTATTTGAAGGAATATGCTAACTCAGTGTAATACCTATCAAAACTTAACTGTTGGTACGCTACTTAGAGCATAGCATTGTGGACTTCCGGTATGATATTCTGACAGGGTATACCAAACCAACAGGACACCGACACATGTTCATACTACAGACCACAGCAAGATTAGTTTACCATGCAAATATATGATTTGAGATCCGAACAGATAACTGTGTAAAAAAAAACGTTGTGTTTTTCCTAACAATCAATGCGAGATCAACAAAAGACGTTATCCTTTTGTCAGAAAAACGCCATATGCGATGCAGTTAGCTAATTTTACTTTCAGTAGCAACTTGGCTAAGTTACTAAATAAAACGGCCGTTAACATAACAGGTCATGTTCGCTTAATTATTAACGGTCTTCCAGTTGTCACACAAAGCCTTAGCCGTAATTAATCGAAAATTATCTGCTCCAATATGTAAACTCTCACCGTTTTTTTATTTTTGGCGAACCTGTCCAATCCTCTTAACACTTGAAGTGACGCTAGCTCACCAACAAGCCGCCTTGGCGTTTTCACCTCCACCCAGCAGATCCACGAGCAGCCGCGCAGACGTTAACAGCGTCGAAACTTTCCGGACTTTCTACTGCTTTAAAAGTCGGTCCAATCACGATGCTTTTCTCTTGCGATGTTTTGTGTTCTCCGTGAGAAGTTTAGCTGTTCCCAGAGGAATTTAGTTTAATGAGCAAACCTTACTGCACACAGCCGTTAGCTAACGGTCGCTAGCCTAAAACCCCGCACAAGCTCGTGCCTAACGTTTCTCTCTCTTTTTTTTTTTTTTTTTTTCTCCTCCTCGCGTGACCCGGAAATACCATTAGGTTAAATAAAATAGCGTTCAAAAATATAAAACAATACGTCGTCTAATTTTTAGGCAAAAATAATAATAAAAAAGAAATATATAAACGGTGAGTTTAAAAACCATTAACACTCAAATGTGAGTATTAATAATTTTATAAAAATGGACTAAATAAAAATATATCTTAATGTTAAGCTTTATCTACCTTCATTTATTAGCTTATGTTTAGATGTCAAACACTTATTAAAAATATGTTTCTGACAGATATGAGAACAGCTATGAATCTCTACCGTTTTCATCATGATTTAATTGGTGGCTGGAAAATTAATTTAAGTGTCTCACCGCCAACTAGACTGGAGTGTGGTTCTGGAAAATAGGCCAGGGGTAAAAAAAAAAAAAAAACAGGCCAGGGGTAAAAAAAAAAAAAACTAGATTCATTGAAATAATCTGTCTTTGGAAAGGAAATAACCTTATTGTACATGTTAACTGACTGAACCTCCAAGAACCCACAAATTGGGTTTTTCCTTCATGGCGACTGAAAAAGGATCTTTGTGGAAGTCTGGTTACAATGTGTGTATCCTCGATGCTTGGCTGTTGTAGTAGTGTCGGTGACACCTAAATCTCCTATTTGGAGTTAAGTGATTACATTTTCCTCTTTTCTATTTCACCTTGTTTTCCTTCCTTAATAAGGTAACAAAATGCTGTCTTTCACTGGTTGGAACAATTATAGCTTGTTTTCATACTGATGGAAGTTTACCATTTTCCCAAATCATGCTACTCCATTTTAATATGATCTGTTTTATCTGGCATATGTGGTAACATTTTATAGCCTAAATCATTTTTCCCAGGTGTGGTCTGACAAGCATTATTAATATTTCTTTTCACTTTAAACGTGTGTAGAAGCAGAGCTAAAGGATCTCCTGTTTTTTTTTTCTTCAAATACTGAGATGCAGTGACAGTACTGTGTTTCTATAATATATTTCCTCATCAGAGAGATTATCTGAGCTGTGTATTTCATTAAATGCTAAAACCAAAAGTTTAGTTTTTTTGTGAATGGTTGCGGTCAACAATATTTAACCTGGCAATGCATCATAATTCCTTCTATTGCAGTACTACCTCCAAAATTTGCATCTTTGATTTCTTATTGTTTTCCTTACTATTGCTTGTGTCAGTTTTATTACTTTAATTCGGAGGTCAGAGTACTAAGCAGCCTTTCAAGGCCAGGTAATGGCTTATGAAGCTGATGACATATAGAGACACCTAGTGGACATTTTGGACATAACACAGCTATACTGCAGTGGTGTTTTCTTTTTGTCTGGTTTTTGTTCGAAAAGCCCGAAACTGAAAAAGATACGATAATCCAAAAGTGGAAAATGACCAGGACCTGTCATTATTATTATTATTTTTAGAATTTAGAATTGGATACAAATATATCTTTTTTATATTTAGAATTGTGTATATTGAAGGCTAAAAGCAACAAGTAGGAAAGTATTTTATGTATCGTATCTTAATTAACATATAAATAAATTCATTATATACACCTGCAAGTAAATAAATAGAATATAAATATACTTTTACATAAATATTGAAATGTTTAAGCAATGTATTAATTACACAACAAAACACATAAATACACATCATGTTTAACGATTTATTTAATGACCTGTTTCAATCAGTGGCTCGTTTTTTTGTCGTTATTTTAGGAATTTAACATCTCTCGACTCTCCCATCAATAGGGACAGAGTAAGATAAAAGAAAACATATTTAGGATTACTACATTAGGACAATAATATACTATAATGGTCGCTAACTTATATATCTGCATATATTTTACGATATACAGTCAGAATTAGTGTAAACCTAACTGTTTCGACAATATAGCATGTCCAAAAAGGTGGTCTCGAGCAACAACGGTCACCATGTGACGAATTTTGTATATTCATTTCAGCACCACAGGGGGCAGCACTACGTTGTTTGCCTCTAAGTTTGTAACCGGAAGTTTGTCACAAACCAGCGACTGTTGCCATTTTGACGACGACAGGAAAACCCAGAACACTGCGTGCTTGCTATTTATCTACGTATTTTGTTCAAATTAACCTGCCACCATGGCTATGCAAGCAGCGAAACGCGCTAACGTAAGTTAAAACCAATCGACTAATGTAAATATTAACTGAGTCCTTACATAGTTAATATCCGGTTCATTGTTAGCACACGGTTAGCCGTTAGCATGCTAACTAGAGCGCCTGAGAAGAGCTTCGGTTACTCTATTTATTTAAAGCTATTACAGTGTTGATTTCTATATTTGTTGCACTGACGTTGAATTCTCTAATACTTTATTAGTGTGTGAGACCTACACACTACAATTAGGAATTTTCCTAATTGTATATGAGGCGAAAAATGCTGTCGAACATGGATGCTAATTATTAGCATATGGGTGTTTACGTATAAAGATGTTTAATATTGTGTGTTTTTTTCTAATAAAACAAACGTTTCAGAAGCTTGGAAGATTTTGGCAAAAGTCTATCAATTATAAATATGTTAAGAGTTTGAAGCAGAGCTGCTCAAAGTTGGTACCAAGTCCTTAAAAAGTTAAATGTTCATTGAAAATACGAAATAATCTGGTAGCTACAAGTTAAAAGTCTAGTAATAATCTTTTTCAGCTATAATTTTTACTTAAACTGGTTTCTTTACTAGTCGTGTACAAATAAATGGTTTGGAATGCATTTGTATTTTCTTTTAAACCATTGTACAAGTCTGAGAAGCTGTAAACAATCTCTGATATATCTAAACATTGTTTCTTTCTCTGTGATTAGTGATTTTTTTTTTCATTGCAGATCCGATTACCTCCTGAGGTGAACAGAATCCTGTATGTCAGGAATCTTCCTTACAAGATTACAGCTGAAGAGATGTATGATATCTTTGGGAAATACGGACCAATACGACAAATCCGAACGTAAGCTCAGTTCCAGACACTTTTTTGGGGAATATATTGAACTTTGTTAATGTTTTTGTAAAGATGGAATGTTTTCCTACGTTGACGGTAAAAATCACCCATGTGCTTTACTTGCGAGACTTTTGCTTTTGCTGTTTTATTGTTATACAAAGAAGATTATTGGTTTAATCCAGGACGTCCTCGGCATATGTTACGTTTTGCTTTATATAATTAAACTGCACAGGTTGGTCTGGTGCCCACTCTGTTTGTTTCTCCTCTCAGAGGGAACACACCTGAAACCAGAGGAACAGCTTATGTCGTGTATGAAGACATCTTTGATGCCAAGAATGCCTGCGACCACCTGTCGGGCTTCAACGTCTGCAACCGTTACCTCGTGGTTCTCTACTACAATGCAAACAGAGTACGTCTCGATGGCACAAGCTTCCACAGTCTGGTCCCCAAGCAAAGCCAAATAATGTTCACTTTGTGTGGGAAAGGGTTAATCCGTCGCCTTGGTACCAGTTAAATTTGGATTTCCGTGTTATTGTTTTTGCAGGCGTTCCAGAAAATGGACACGAAGAAGAAAGAGGAACAACTGAAGCTCTTAAAAGAGAAATATGGCATCAACACAGACCCTCCGAAGTAGCGTCTCCGAGGCCCTCCCGTCTTTCAGTTTTCATTCTTTGTAAAAACAAAAAACAATTATTTCCCCTTTTGATTGGTTTATGCTTGTGATTACAATTGTGGATAATACCATTTTACACATTTTCTTTTATTTCTCTTGCTTTAAATCGAAGCCAGATAGTTTCTATTTAACTGTTTTATTTTGATCCATCCAGTTCAGCAGAAATGGTTCTGATATTTTTAGTCATCTCTCTGAACAGTAAGCTGGAGTCAACATGAACTGCTCATGTAGGGTTAAACTTTTCTGTAAAATAAATGCTTCTTTTTCTAAAAACCTGTTTCCCTTCTTTTCATCACATTTTTCATATAATTATGTAATAGTGTTGCCCTCCGAGTAAGCCTGTGAGATCAATACACTTCAGTTAGCGCTTTATGCAACTAGAAGGACTCTGTTTATGTGTTTGACACGTCTAAATGTAAATCCTCAAAATGAGAATATATTTTGGGAAGGATTTTTAAAATTATTTTCACCCATCAATCAGTTCAATTTAAACTTTACACAGGAATATAGAAATGTTTATATGTCCTTTTGAAAAAAAAAAGTTTTCTCAGGTGTCACTTTTTAGTAATATCTACAACAAAATTAGAGCTGAAATCCAAAAGTGGTCTAATTTACCAAATAAATTTATACATTAAGAATTTCAGTTTTTAAACAATGGTCTAAAAAGTAAAATAGAAGTACAAACTGCCTCCTGGAAGAATTAGGGACAGGTAACAGTAAAAGTTGAAATATATAAATATCTATTTCATGTTCAAAGTAGCTTACAGTAGCGTTGAGCTAATGCTCGCTTGGAATTTATTTAGCATTTGTTAATGTCTATTTGAGTGTAAAATATTTCTGTACTTCTTGAATAGTTACATTTTATTAGCAACAGGTCCACCAACGACAAAAAAAATGTGGTATTTTTGCAGTATATAAATCATTTTTGTTCAAATTCTAGAGACACTTGGACTTCAAAAAAAATAACAGCTTTATTGCTAGTTTGGCGTTTTAGATCCAGTTTAAGAAACGGTTGCAGTTCAATCGAAATTTAAGGATGTCTACAAAGTAAATCATAAAATGAACTTTTTTTTTTAATTTCTGAATAAGTGTTCATACAAAATCAATAAATCAAAGTAGAAACTGTTGAATTTATTAAGCATTACTAGGCTTTTCTCATGTAAGAAATGGATAAATTCTGGAAAAATCAAACATTTTTCCACATTTTTCCATTCCTGGAAATTCCAAATATTTCAGCCGTGAATGTTGGTTGAAAGGATGGTTGGTTGAGTTATCAGACCAGACAACTGCCCATAGAGTTTATTTTATTAGATTAAATCACAACACAGGGAGTAGTGCAGCCATGTCTTCAGGGACACAATACATGCTACAAAAGAATAGCTTTTTTTTTGTTTTGTTTTTTACACTGTTGCCATTCCTTTGACTTGGTATCCTCTCAGCAGTAACAGGGTCGTAGTTAGAAACATCATCAGGCCTAAAATGTTCAGATTAGACACTTTACCAGGGTTACAATCCACACTGCTGAAGGGATGAAGATGGACTAACATGATAAATCTTTATTGCCAAATCTGCTTCTTTCTTCTGTCATCCCACTAAATAAATACATAAAGTCTGGAATATACTGGGGCCAAGCAAAGTTAGTCATGTCACCGTTGGGAGGTACTACTTCACTGGACTTCGATGTGTAGAACATATGAAACAAAGGGAGTAAAAAACATACAAAAATCAGACTGATTGGTAAAAGAGAAATACTTTGAGAGGCCGAAGAGGGCAAGTTGTAAAAACCTACTGAACAGAAAATCTTGACCTTAAGAGCTGTCCTCTAGGAACACCACAAACACCTCACCTCTGGGTTACTTTAATACTCAAAGACTCTTAATTCCTTGTAACGATATGCAACCTGTGAGCCAAAATGAACTAAATGAGACAAATAAGTAGAGAGTTGAATCAGAGTAGTTTTCCTAATATAACTCCAGCCGGTTCAATCCTAAATCAGTCGCCTTCATTGGGTGTACCTCGGAGTTCTGCTAGTTTAGCTCTCGTCCAAAACGACAGTCCTCATCACTCGGCGTCGGCCAACTTGTAACGAGATAAATGTGCTCAAATGCACATCGGGCACGAGATATTTAGGTCTTAGCAACATATAGCACATCTAATCTACAAGGAAACATGCTCCCACAGTTAAAAGCAATCCAAAGAAAAGGTCTCAACGGACCACAGAGCTTACAACCCGTACAAGAATACTCATAGGAGGACTCACAGCAGGCTGATTTATTTTGAAAAAAAAAAAAAAAAAAAAAAAAAAAAACTGTCTCTCCTCAAGAGTCACTGCGTCGCGTTGATAAGGCTTTCTGTCTTCAATCACCGGATGGAAATTCGACTTTTAAGGCAGAACCTAAAGGCATGCAAATGAACAACATTGACTGTATTGGTGGACGGTACAGGCTCGTTTCGGTGGGAAAACTCGGGCCAATCCGCCTCGTCTAGAGCTAATATTTGAAAAGACGGGTGGGGGTACTGGAAGAAGGTACGCCATTGTAGGAGTTCGGTTCGGTTGATAGGTTTGGTGAATCACGCACAGCTAGCATCAGTAAACTCGGAACAATAAATAGAGTAGCGGCAAATTCAACGTCAGCACATCACATGATGCGCAAGCTCTGGTAGAATGTAACTGAATGGAAAATACTTTTGCACACTTCACATTTTGGCAGTTGATCTATAAATAATTGTAATATATATTCATATTTATATTTCTTCATATATATATATAGTTATTTGTGCAAGTTGTTTATATGTAGAGATGTGTGTGGGCGTGTGTGTGTGTTTGCAGGTGTTGGTTTTGCGGCGTTGGTGTGCACCTGCACACCGCTGTGTGTCGATGTTTTTGTTTCATAGCAAATAACATTCTCATGCACACGAGTGTTTCAAACACAAGAAGCAGATCCATTGAAAGGTAGTCCAAGCATATAATTTTTTCTCTTTTTTTTCAGTGGAAATAGCTGCAAACTGAATGGAACATGAAATTCTTTCTGTGCAGTCCGTGGCGGCTGGTGGGGGCGCTCTCTCTGCCGCGTCCCGGCCTATTTCTGGAGGTCGCACTGCAGCAGTAGTACGATGGACGGGTCGCTCTTGGCCGCCTCTTTGAACTCCTCCAGCGTGATCTGGTCGTCGTTGTTCTTATCCATCTTGGAGAAGATCTTGTCCACCCTCTGCTCGGGCGTCAGGCCGTCTTCGTTCATTTTCATCATGATCACTGTGCCGACCATTTTGTAGATCGCCTGCCAGGAGGAAAAGAAAAAGCAAAGAAGCAAAAAGAAAGAGGGTTGGTGAACCTACGTGGATAAAACTAACATGTCACCCCGAGAAAGAGGAAAGTTCAAAATTATTTTACACATCTGGCAGATTGGATTTGTAGTTATAATTTGTTACTTTGTTTTCTTTCAGATTCAACCATTTAAGGTTCCACTTTTTTAGCAGAACCAGCAAGTTATTTATCTTTGCAAGTAAAACATCCCCAGATCCTGTAGCGCACCGATATCCTGTCCAGAACAGGTGGTGTGTGAACTCAGTTTAAGATGTGACAGAGTTTTTGGGTTCTTTCGTGCAGGGATACCTCGATGATCTCCAGCATCTCCACCCGTGTGATTTTGCCATCTCCGTCCAAGTCGTACATGTTGAAGGCCCAGTTGAGTTTCTGCTCGAAGCTGCCTCGCGATGTGATGGACAGCGCGCAGATGAACTCTCTGAAGTCGATGGTGCCGTCGCCGTTTTTGTCGAAGGTCCTGAAAGCGTGCTGGGCGAACTTGGACGCGTCGCCGTAAGGGAAGAACTGGTAACGAAACAGGAAAAAAAATATACATTTTTGACATATTTGGTACAAGCATCTTATATTTTTTCAAACAGTTCTGGATTTCTAGATATATTACTGAGCACATATTTGCAGAAATCTTTGTAGTCGTGTATCAGGTAGCACCACCGCCTACACTGCTGTCTCTTTAAAAGGTTTATAACGACTTCCAGTTTGTTCGTGGCGATAAGTGTAAAGTTAAGTAGAATTTTTAAAGATATTTCATGTAGATCTGCTCACCGTGTTTCATTGCTGGCAAAAAAAAATAAATAGATTTTCTCTTTGTGCTGCTATCCGTGCAATCAGTGCATGTCGGCACTGTGAACATGGGGTCAGAGGTTAATACAGTGACTGTGAAAGAGCCCTGAGCCCCAGCTCAGCTGCTAACTATAAATGCTGTGAAGCTGAGCGATTCATTAGATATAACCTAACACTTGACCGCTCCTGTAAAAAAAGTCAATGGGCAATCTGAGCTGACTGAGGCTGCTCTCACAGGTCTTACGCAGACAAATCAGGGTCGGCTGCTTCGGCCTTCATCAGGAGAAGACAGAAAATATGAAGAGAGATATGCTTCAAGAAACATTTTTTTTATGTTGTGCTGCTACTTCCTGATTGCTTCTTCCCATTTGCATAATTTATTATTTTTCTCCTTTTCTCTTTTGTCTATTTCTACCAAAAACTGGATGACAAAAGTCGGGCTGGTCTCAACTAGCCAATTTTTTTGAAGGACAATTTTGTTTACAGAGACTTTGTAATTAGCTTTATTTGTTGTTTCCATTTTGTTTTTTGTTGTTGTTGTTTATATTTAAAATGTCTTCCAGTTCCAGTGTTAAATGTTCTTTAGAATTTAAAGTTTATTGCTCTTTCAGAATGTGTTTTTGAGTTATTATGTCATTTCCATTATATTACTTGAAAATGGTATCAAAACAACAATATTATTGTTTATCGCAATAACTTCTAGGACTATTTATCGCTCAGGAAAATTTGTTATCGTGTCAGGCCTAATTTTGAATTGCTTTTCAAAATTATCTTGGTAATATGTGACCAAACACACTAGCTACTTAGTAGGTGAGTTGTTGTAAAGCTATTGTACAAATGTTTTCTCAACAAGAATAGTAAATATTATGTTCAATAATTGGTTTCTTGTGTGCCAATGACTGGCAAAATAGATTTACCAGCATCTATTGCCTTTATCATTGGAAAAAACCCAACAATAGCTTCCAAATCACTATGCCACACCATGTCCTTCCCTATGTTTGTAGTAGTCCAATCACAGAGAAAAAAGGCAAAGACGACACTTCCATCTCTTCTCCCCAAAGTAAAAACGACAGCATTGACAGATTGTGTGGTGTCACAACAGGCGGGTTGAGAAATGAGGGCAGAAATGGCACCCCAGCAGAGAAGTATGGAGGGCTGGAGATAACTGAAAACACTCAGAAGAAAGAATCCCAGAGAAGGGAGGAAGACAAGGCTGAAGGGGCTTAGGCAGTTTCAAACAGATGCAAAACCGCTCATCTTCAATGAGACACCGCCCGTTGCAGATGAGCGAATTATCCATGCAACTTTCTCCTACTGCAGCAAACCAAACCATCAGTAGGGGAGGGAAAATGTGGGGGAGGCAGTGCTGGATGGCAAAGTGATGAGGAGAGACAAGAGGAGCGAGGGCACTGAAGAAATGACGGAGGAGCCAACTAAAGCGAGTGTGACGGAGCAAGTATTATAAGAAGCTTCGCAGCTCGCTGATCCAAGTTCAGTCTAATAAGACCAAACTAATCTTAGCAAGAAAACCCCTTTGGGACTGAGCGGGAAGCCACCAGAATACACAAGACACTCTGAAGAAATGCAATGTGGCTTCCTTCCTACAGGCGCAATCTTCGGTACGGACTCCACATCGGTTCATTAATCCACCCAGGAGGAGCAAATGGATGGACAACTATGGAAAGATGCAGAAAGGATCGGAACGGGGACAGTAAAAAGACAAAAACACAACATGGCACGCAACTTCCCTTTACTGACTAAACTGATGTAGTTTCAAATGAACAGCCAGGGATATTGGGTCGTTAATGCTTCCAGAAAGTCTCTGTCCTCTGCTCATCTGGCCCCTGTTTGCTTTCATGGCTGTTTAATGTGGTGGTTTGGATCGGGCCATCAAAGGACAGGCTAAATGCCAGACTGCTTCTGTCCACTCTAGGAGGGAACAAGACCGCCAGATGCAAGGAGGCGGGGTGTAGCAATGGCTAATGTCATTCAGCATGTTTGTGTGTGTCATTGAGAGGGCAGGCAAAGCATATTCTGTCAAACTAATATTTGCTTTAACATCCAATCTCCTCACACTCTCATACACACACCCCAAAACAAACAGCAGTTAACTGGAACATTAAAGCCTTTATAGTCAGCCTGCAAGTTGGCATTGATCCAAAAGCCATCGTGGGTGGAGGAAGGAGGGTACAGACAGAGGACACAAGTTTTCCCATGGATTAGATTATTGCTACAGCCTAAACCCTCAAGTCCATCATGGCGACAAATGACTCGGGGGGGGGGGGGGGGGGTTGATTAAAACGTATCTGCGTAAAAGCCAATTCTTTCACGCCCATCTCCATAGTCTACCCTCCCAAATCTGCATTTGAAAGTCGAGCTAAACACTTGAGCTGACTTAGTGATGGCTTAAAGGCTTCAAGAGATGAGTGTGTGGGTTGTGATTTAAGTGAGGAGGGCATATTTCCCACTCAAGAGATGCCGTTTCAGTTTGGGAACTGTGTTTAACTGGATTACTGTTATCTAAGAACCAAAAGAGTTATTTGTGACTCTGAAAGCGATGAGTTATTTCAAGTCCTTGTTATGACTCCCTTTGGTTCTCGCTCTCTCATTTATGCTTATTTATAGGCAACATCCCACCCACTGACAAATATGAGGTACTTTTCTGATTGTATTATGTTGAGTATCAGATCGATCGGTTATGTAATGGTACACTTAACATTTCCTGCACTTTCTCAGGACGACATACTCCTCTTGATGGCATCTCAGAACAGCTGGTTTACAAAGGGTGGAGGATGAGCCAAAGATTCTCAACCTGAACAAAACTCAGGTTGGGGATCAGTCTTTCCCCTTCATCAGAGGTTTTAGGCATCTTGGTATCTAGTTGAAATACCAACTAGGGTGGAATGGGATCAATGTTCCTTGAAATGGTACGTTGAGGTAAAAAAAGGAGCTGAGAGTCACTGAGCTGATTTGGGAACATCCCATTGGGAAAAGACTTCTGGGACACAGCCACCACTCTTGTGCCCCCACTTTTTTGGGGCAGCAAGTAAAATCTTTACTTGTTGCAGATACTTCAACATTAAATAGTGTAACTGTAACACTTCTATAGGTACGTGAAGACCTGGCATCATAATGCCGGCATTCACTGAAGTACCAGCTCTTTAGGCCTAAATGCACCGACTTATTTAGGAGTACCTCCAACATCAAGACATTTGAATTTTGAGGAATTCAAATGTCTTGATGTCTTGTTTTGAGAAATGGGGTGTTCCATTTACCTTAAAAGTTGAATCTCAAAGTTTAACTGTGTTCCAGTTTTAATTCGCAGAACAGTTATGATTTGCTAATTGACAGTAGTCAGCCAAACAAACCGAAAGTGTTTCTCCACATCTAGAACGTTCAATCACCTTAGCAAATGTTCTGACATGAGCTCCACAGTACCTGATCCAACGAGATTTAAACCATCAGAAGGAAATGGTTTTCTGCTAACACTTACTTTAATTACAGTGGCAGCCATATTTGTTTGTCAGATCAGAGCTGAAGACAAGCCTCCAACTTTCCGAGTCAGAATTTTGACATCAGGGGTCGTCAATGTTCAACTGGCCAACTTGGGGCATCTATTGCTCATCAGCTTTTCCCCCTCTCTTGATCTATCTAGACTAAGAGATTACTTTGTTGCTATGGTTATGAATTATAACAACTGTCTGAAACAAAGAAAAAAAAAACTTTCAGCTGCTCAGGATTCCAAACCAGAGGGAACAATTATCCAAACATGCAACAAGTTAACTATAAAACATGAAAGATCAAATCAGAGCTAACGTAGCCTAGCTACTCCTGGATGCTGCCACTATTAGCACCACAATTCCAATATAATGTTAAGAACTTTAAGACAAAAGATGTCTTGATCATGTAAATTAGCTACAGCATTTATTGTACTTTTAACCAAAAGAACGCAAAAGTCTTACATCAAATTAGTTTTCTAAATTTATTTTTTTTTAAATACAAATGATTTTAACCATTCTTATGAAAAGATGATCTGATAACAATATAAATGTAATCTTAACATGTAAAGACAGGGAAATACATAAAAAAGCAAATTATTAATACATAAAAATAAATGCTTTTGTTACTTTACATAACAAAGTCAGCAGGCCAGAAGCTCAACAAGCTGCCAGACAGCCAATCAGGGCGACCTTATACGTGATCACCCATGCAGTCAGTGAACTATAATGTCTTTTCTGGACTGCCGCCATGTCAATTCCACGCTCCTGATTTAGGCTCACAGATTGAGCCCCTATCCTGTCCCTGTCCATGTCGTTCCACCTGCTGCCTCCATGTGCGTGCAGACACCACGAGTGTGTGCAGACACACGGTCAGACAAGCCCCACACATTGCATGCCCTCTCTCCGCTATCTTTCCAAACTAAATGGATGGTTCAATATCATTCAGCCAGCGGATAAATGGTTGCAGGAGTGGTGCCAAATAGGAAACGGGCTGTCTGCTATTAACCGTTTACTGGCCACAAAAACCAGTGACGTGCGGTGAGGTTCATTGCTGGTGAGGCACTGATTTATGACTTAGACACCATGCATGTTATTGGACGTACGGAAATTTCGCGCAGGCATACAACGCTGGAGGGCAAAAAGACTAACCTTTTACATGTCATCCATAGCCGCGTTAACTCAGTGAAACTTAGAAATGTAGGTATTGATTTCGTGCTATATCCACAGCAAAGTGATCTGTATTCGTCAAGCTACGCAGACTCGTTGCCATAGCAACTGACAACAATGCCACTTCATGTTTCAGGATTTAACACCAAAAAACATTCAAGAATTTATTTTGCACACAGAACAGAACATTTAGTCGGTTGTTGTAGTATGTTTTAGGATTAATGTTTAATTAATAAATAAATGTTGTGGTAGATTAGCTACCGCTTCTACTTTACTGAATCATTTAGACATACAAACTGCCCACAAAACGCACATTTCATAAATAAAAAAATATCTCATTGCTGTCTTACCTTTATCTATCAATGAAATCCATGCACCGCTAATTCTGCACAAAAATATCCGTTCATCCAAAGCCAAGTCTATCCTCGGCATGTCTTTTCTACTCCGTTTGAGAATCATCAAACTGTCTCGAAGCAAAACTTTCAGCTCCAGTGTTGTTCTTCCTTTAGTTATTATCTCTTGCTTCAATTAAAAATCCACTTTAGAAAACTGTTTAAGTGTAGAAATGTAGTCTTTCATGTTGACGTCGGAAGAGAGGAGAAAACAAATATATCGCTGTACTTTACTTATTTACTGTATGGCTAGCTCCATGGCTAGCTCACTGTGTCTTACTCTACAGTTGTGCAGTCACAATGTCTGGGATCATGAGCGCCCCCTGCCATGAAGCAAGAGAACTGTCTGCCTCATCTGGAGTCTGTTTTCTGCCATTTCTGATCGCTCCTCCGCACACAAAACACGATACACACAGCTGGTGACAAAAAAAACACTGTACATTATATACATACGCGAAATTATGGAAAATCAGTCCATATATTAAATGTTTTTTAGCCATTTTATTACCGGCGTCCAGACAGGACGAACTTGCCCCCATAGAATGGCAGCCAGCGCAGTTAGCGAGAGGTTGCGCAATCCCAGGTGAGGCTCAGCTCGCTGCTGCCTCACCGGCTTCGCTTCTGAGCTTTTGAATGGGAAAATGCGAAAATCCAGCGATTTTGAAGACAAAAATAATCAGAATTGGTTAAGCAAAGTAAAAAATAGATACTTTATAGTACAAACCACAGGGTGAAAATAGCAATATAAATGGTTTTATCATTATATATTATTTTTCCATGATGAGCCTCACCTGCCTCCCCTGACCGCACGACACTGACAAAAACATAAATGCTGCACAATAGAAAAGCAATATGCTATTACTAAATAGGTATATCCATAACATTTTGTCACAGTGCAACCACAGACATCTTTGTGTTTTACTGGGACTGCTTGAAGTAGTTCAGCACTAAGCACATGTTAGAACTGGAAGGAAAACGAAACTCTTCCAATTTTTTTTTTTTTTACAAATAACTGTTGCATGCGTTTGTATTCACCCAACTGAGTCAATACTTTGTAGAATCATCTTCCTCTGAAGGTACTGCTCCCAGTCTTGTGAGCCTATGTTTTTAAGGGCTTTGCTCAACTAAAGACACAAGTTTCTACACATTTTTGTAGAATATATCAAGGTCATTCAGATTGAATGCGATTCCAAATCACAGTGGCAAGCTTTCTACTTGCCGCTTTTCAATGAAAGACAGATTTTTGAAGAAAAGCCAGAGTTTGGGTGCCTCTCTTGCAGAGTGTCCATTACTAATGTGCGCAAAACTTTTTTGATGTTCTGCTAATGTCGAAAAATACAATTCACAACTGTGGTGTTTCCTTTAAATACGAAATTAATTTAAAATCAAAGGTGAATAAGTTTGTTTACATGATGAGTCAAAGTCATGGTGGTGATGGGATACCTAGCGATACCATTAGCTTTCAGAGGAGACTTTGACGACTTATTGAGGCATTGGAGTGACACAAGCATTGCTGCTATTGCTGTACATAAACCGAGATGATGTAAAATGTGTTTCCATTGCAGTTTTGCCATAGACCAATTTTGATACGGCTGAAAAACCACCTCATCCTAACGTGAAAATATTTGAACAAATAACATGTTTTTTCAAAATCACCTTGTTTCCATTAAACAATTTTATTTTTATAAATCCAATTTGCACCAATTTATGGTAAATGGGGTTTTCTGCTCAGTGCTCCATTTGCAGTTGAGGTGTATGGCCGTGTCTTGGTAGGTTTGTTGAGTCATATTTTTCCAATTTCAGATTGATGTTCAACAATCTGAAAGCTGTCTAAAGCATGCCAGCTTTAGACATTTCATACTCCAACATGACTTATGATCCAGAAAATATGGCAATTGTTTTACCTGGGATTTATTCAGAAATTTTAGATTAAAAGAGGAAGACAAATTGATGGAATGGAAGACACTTTTTTTAGAGTTGTATTGGCAAAATAAGTGTTTCTTTCCATTTCACAAAAATGTACCACTTTATGTTTGCCTCTCACATAAAATCCAAATAAAATACATCGAGGCAAAGTTTAATATTCAATTCCTACAATACAAAGCAACAGCATTATTTTTCCTCACAGCAAACATCCGCAGGTTGAACTGACATATTCCCACCGCGAAGGCGAAGAGCAGTGTAAATAACGCCTTATGTTTCATGCACCCTTTTTCCAATATTGTCAGATAAAATGCAGCCTGTTACAGAAATACACCGCTGTTCCTGACAGGGCGAGCTGTCTGTGCATATGGGTGTTTACACTGCTTCGTCAAGAGCACTCCGTAGATGCTGCTTTATTGAGCAGAATGCAGGGGCATGGCGGGAGGGGAGGGTGAAGGGGAGAGGGAAAGAGGGAAAATGCGTATAATCCATGGCAGGGACACATTTACAGTGTCTGTCTGCGTCAGCTCTTACATAAACCCGCAATGACGAGCCAAAAGGCGTCAGAAACTGAGCCAGCGCAAATCTGTAGCAGCGGCTGCTTCCAAGCCTGTAGGGTCTGCACTGGTACACACACACACGCACGCACGCACGCAAATCCCCTTTTGCCCTGGAAAATACGTTTTTAATCATCCTCTTGTTACTTTCGCTTGGGTGTCTGTCATGATGTGATTATCACCAAAGCAGCACAACTTAGCCGCTCTTTGTCCGTGAGGAAATTTCTCATTGATAGAAATGTTGTATTCTTTTTAAACAGTGTACAGTAAACATGCACAATGAGATAAAAGTCTGACGCACATCATTCAGAACGCATAAAAGAAATAAAACGAGAGAAACGACACGCACACAGTTCTGAGATGAGATAATTGTACCATTCAGGTCTTTTCCCTTTACTACTCAATCCATTATGGTTTACAGCAGGGAATAATTGTTGAACACTTGAAAATAGTAACACTACACACTTAGAATTGAGCGAGGAAGGCAACTTATCCAGACATTCCTGCTACAACCTGGAAGAAGGAGCTTGTATAAGTATTTTTGCTAATTTCAACAAGATACACTTGAGACAACACCGATGTTTTGGATATATCCAAACAGTAAAAGGTTTCAGACAAACCCACTTGAGAATGTATTGTTGGGGAAAAGCAATATGTTAATACCAGTGTTGTGGTCAAGACCACCTAACCCGAGACCAAGACAAGACCAAGACCGAGGGAAGTTGAGACCGAGTCAAGACCAAGACCAGTGCCCCACACTACATGATACGATAAAATGTGAAATATGATCAAAATTCCTTCTCAAATTGATCTGAAAGATCCATATTTCCATAAAAACACCTAGATATTAAATACTTAATAAATTTAACCAATATTAAAAGCAGAACAAACTCTTTCTCCTGCTTTGCTTCCATCTCTGTGCTACGATCTGCGGTGGTCTTGTGCCATCCCTAAAAAGATAACGCCCTGGGTGTTTGTCCATGTTGCTCATGTCAGAAACCACCACTGTCTGCACCATTATACATAGCAATTGAGGTAATGCCCTGACCATGACTGTTCTCACCCGCTCTCCCGCTACATGAAGCCAGGTAGTCTGACACCATGGCAGACTACCATTACAGCTGCCACTTTGAACGAAAACAATCAAAGAGCAATGTGCATGCTCTGTGTGCGCTTTCGTTCTTGTGTTTTATTTATTTGTTAATTAAAAAAATATCAATGTACATAATTAAATAAAATAATGATAGCTACTGCAGTGTACGCAGAGGATTACAAGAACAAAGAAGAGTGTTCTGTCAGGTCAGCATACGCTGTCAGATCGTCATACGCTTAGCACAAACTCACAGCTATATCTGTCAGACACATCATTACCATATAATTTTATTTAATTAGCAAAATAGAATCATGATGTAGATCATCATACACTTTACTAAACAGTTGTATGGCATCCTGACTTAGCGGTTAAGTAGGTTAATAAGTTTTACACAGGCGTGTGTTGTAGTTGACTGCAGTTGCAGCCAGACCTTGCTTTAAATACACTTTGAAACCACGACAACGCATGTATATATATAAAGTTATCATTGAAAACAATTTAATGACTTATTTTCATCATAACTTGTTGCATATGGTGAACTGACAACTCCTCTGACGGTCAGACTTCTTAATGCGCAGGCCTGGTACTCACTGCATGTATGCTATTCTGATGTATGGTAATCTGATAGAACAACGGCTCTCAGTGAAACTCCAGTCCTATCTAATAAGTAAAGAAACGAGCATTTGAATCGTACTGTTCCTGAATGTCGCATCAATATATTGCAGACTTTTGGACACAGCGTTGTCCCATATTTGCGACAAGTCAGTCAACATCTCTGCAGAATAATTCAGCACAGTGAGTGACTTTTTTTCATCACAAATGCTTATGTGTCTCTATATACAGATAGCTTTGCTAACATCACGTCAACGGAGCTTACCTTTAATGAGCTTCTTTTCTGAGTGACGAAAAAAGTTAGACGTTGTCCCTGTCATGATCCGTGTTTCTGTGTATTTATTTTAAGGTTTTTCTGTGTTCAGTTTCTGTCCTGAGTCTCTGTTGTTTCTGCGTCTTTCTCGTTGATTGCTTCCCGGGTGTGTCTAGTTACCTGATTACCCTCATATGTATTTAAGTCCACCTGTTGTCTTTGTCTCTTGTCGGATCCTTGTCATACGTCGTATGTCATTTGTCTGCTTGCCACCACAGTCGAACTGTAACGACCTGTGTTGGTTCAGCTCTCGTTTTCAGTCCTCTCTTTCAGTTGCCTTGTGCTAACTGCCGTGCCGCCTGTTATGGACTGTGTTTGAGCTCTCTTTATTAAATTCATCATCATCTTCATCACTACCTGGGTCGTCAGCGTTCATTCTCACCACCACCAACCACACCCCATGACAGTCCCCACCGTCTGTGAAAGCGAAGCGCTGCTGAGTTAGCTGTGGCCATCGGATTTCTTATGATTTATGCAGCGCTATTCTATTACTGACGATTAGACATCTTCTGCCGCTGAGAGAAAACCACTGCGCATGTCTCAGAGCGCTGCGTGCGAGCGAAAGGTGGGGGGTAGGGGAGAGAAACAGAAACACGTAATTGGCAAGTCACGTTATTGGTCGGATTTTAATCGGTACGTTTTGCATCCACTGAAAACAAAGATTTTAAGAAATAAACTGGATAGTATGCTGTACGCTTAGTGATATTTTCACAGTTACGGTCTCGACTGGTCTTGAAATAAAATGCCGAGTCCTAAGCGCCCAAGACCGAGACCAAATGCGGTCGAGTCCAAGACGAGACCGAGACCATCAAAAAATGGTCTCGAGACCAAGAAAGATCTCTAGTACTACAACACTGGTTAATACATATTATATATTAATTTTGCTTTGTTACATAGATTTCAATGTATTAATTTTTTTGACGCATTCATTTCTTCTCTTTTTTTTTTTAGATCCACCAGTAAATCTGGTAAATTAATTTTTACCATTTTCCTTTTTGTTTCTCTTGAAAGAAACGAAACTACACAGTTTGATTAGCAGCTGAAAAAAAGGTCCAACAGGAAACTGGTGCTGGAGTAGCGCTGCTTTTTTCATAGTCAAAGGCCGGAGGTTTGAAGCACAAAGAACAGGTTTGGTGGAAAAGCTCTTTTAAGCATTAATTTACTATAAATCACTAAACATTGTGGGGTTTGTTTCTGGTCATGGAGGTGACCTGCTGCATCAAGCCTTGGCAGTGGCAGCTGTATTGTGTCTGCATTTAGTTGTTATCCTATATTAGTGTGAACATGTGCAAAAAAAGTTGAAGTGCAAATTAAAATGTAAAATACGTACACTGCCTTTCACGCTGACTCAGACTCAAACTGTACCTAATACTCTTATGGAGCCCTGCAGATTAAAATTTCATAAGCAACAAGGCTCATCCCTCCCTTTTCTAAGACATTGTAATCTGAGATGAGGGGATGGTTGGATTTAGAGTACTTCCTCTTAGATATTATTTGATGATAATAATTTCTACATTTATTCCACATGTCAAACATAGCAAATATAAAGCCCCACTTCTGACACCACATTCTGTATAAGGAGCCCCCCAAAAATAACTGATTATATGCTTTCAGTGCCTGGAGATAAGCGCCTGGACATCAGTGTTGTACTGCGGAACATGGGATTGAGCCTGAACCACTGATTCCTGAAAAGCTGCTGGTCACTCAGCTTGAGATTTAATAGGAATTTGGTCTGCCTCCCTCTTTGACCCCGGTCATCTGTGGTTACAAAACGCCCATCTGCTGGCAATAACCATGTGTGAAAAGTGTAAGTGTCCAATCACCAGCAGATGGCAGCGTTGAGTATGAAATCTTCCTTCATGTGTGGGGATGGGGAAGAGAGCAGTTGCGGCGGGCATGCGGGAGAGAATAAGCAACGGAGAAGTAAATATAACTAATTTGTACATGGGACAATGTGGAGAACTGTTTATTCTGATACAGAATTTTATATTTAGTGCTAAAAGCTGATTTAAAATAATCAACAACTTATTTCTAGTTGTTTCCGCTTCAGACTGAGATCTAA
Organism: Poecilia mexicana; assembly: GCF_051168715.1. Lineage (NCBI taxonomy): Eukaryota > Metazoa > Chordata > Actinopteri > Cyprinodontiformes > Poeciliidae > Poecilia > Poecilia mexicana. The sequence continues at coordinate 4,722,504 of NW_028263390.1, read as the reverse complement.
ATCAGTAAGAAAAAAAGATGCCAAAGATGACAGCAAGCAGAAAATGAATCACGGCTGGGCTGTCGGGTTTGGCAGGTAGACCTGAGGACTACCCCTCTGTCTTAGTGACGCAAATCAAAGCGAGGCAGAACAACAGAGGACGAGCAGCTTGCTTATCTCCCCTCACCAGCGGTGTGTCCGGAACGGCTCGTCTCTTGAGCGCTTGGCAGATAAAGACGGCAGCAGCTCGCGCGGTTTGAAACGGCCTATTTAAAAAGCTGATATCAGGCCTGTGAGCCCCTCCAGCATAGCCTGGGCCAAAAGAGAGGCGGAAGACAAGAAGAAACAAAGAAATAAAGAGGGAAAGAAGGAAAGAAAGAAGTGAGGGAAGGGAGGTGAGAGCGAGAAGTAGGAGTGTGAGGAAGGGAGACGGTGAGGAAATACCACAGGACAAAACACAACACGCAGCCTCTGTTTCTTGGGGTGTCCACACGATGGTTCGTTACTCACGTTGTGCCTTCATTTCACATGAATCATCGAATCTCTTTGGCATGGATTTATTAATCATGACTGCTCAATCCTTTCTGCGTCTCTGCATGCATCCAAGAGGTTTCATCTATAAGACTGCATGCAAATGTTTGCGTGTTCCCATTGTCACTGTATTACGTTTTACCAGGAGCACACGCCATCAAGATGTCTCATATCCTGTCCCTCTAGGCTAGTAAAAACCAGCCCCCGATACACTTTGCTTCGTCCAGAGGATCTGGACTCCAGGGTATTGAGAAATGATTGCTTGCTGGAGACATGGATGCTGTTGAAGTTTTAAATTTTACCTAATCGATAATGTTTGGCTGTGACGTGTATAATGCACCAGCTGGATGTTATGAAGTTTACCGGAAATTGCCCGTAAACTTCATAAGTTTATTGACAAGGATGGTTGTTGACAGAGTCTGTCAAAAGCCATCCTCCACTGCGATGACAGACGTGCCGACAGACGTGCCGAGCCGAATGATTACATTATTTGAAAAGTCTCAAAACAACAGCATTTTTGTTAACTTTCTGGGGCAATTTATCATCCAGCAAAATCTGTTATTGTGGATTATGTATCACTATATGCTATTAGGAGCTACTATAGCTACGTTCTCATCCTTTTCGCTCTGTACTTGTTACATTACGTATCATGATTGTGTGAAATGTCGTTCAACAGAATCGGAAATTGAAACTTATGCCCCTGATCTACCTCGGCTGTAAAGCGCAAAAAGAGATTGTGGAGCTAGTGCTGGTTCATCCATAGCAAAGTCAGCGGCAGCAGCTGTCCAGTCCGTGGGAGGCCACAGAACGGAGACATCGTGTAATCCTACAGCGTTCGTCTAATCTGCAAAATCAATCAGTATGTTGATCAGCGGAAGCTGATGCAGATAATAGCATGCTAAGAAGAGTACACAACAACATTTCTTTGAATTAAATCAGGGAATTGCATTTGGAAAGCATGCATAAGGATGTCGACCCGCCGGAAGTCTCCCATTAGAAAAAGGGAATCGGTCGCAGCTCACTCTGTTGTGACGCGAACGAACAAGCAGTCCACAATGGAGGAGGAGGAAAAAGTGAGATCTGAACAGATTATTCACCCACACCATCAAACTTAAATGGTGCTCAAGGCTTAGCAAAAGTGTGGGAGGTATTACATGCAATTATCACGGATCATTCCAACGGAGCAGCCCATGGAAAGCTCGGCTTTAAACTGAGCTGAGAAACAAATGATTAAAGATGAAGACAGAAGCATTAGATTGTGATGCAGCGCAGGATTGTGAGGTGTTGAACTCAAGTAGAGAAGTTGAAGGTTAATTTCAAAGTTTAAAATACTTGTTTATGTCTACATCTGGTGGGAGAAGCTAGAAGTTGCAAGAACATCTGAGACATTTTGTGACAAAAAAGCAAAAATCTGTAGCAACAGGAAATACTGTTTCAGCACAATGTGGCATATTTTGATTAATTTCTAAATGGTCAGATATTATAACAAGGTTTATTCTTACTATCTCCACTAACACAAGCTCAGAGGTCCCGCTCTCATGGGGTGGCGGACGGCTGACCAGAATGTATGCTAACTGCTTGAAAATCATTCTTGCCACTACCAACTAGTTCCCAAGCCCGATTAGCGCAACTGATAGCTCTACTCTCTGCTGAGTCATGATGGACAATCGAATGTGCCAACAGGGCTATTTCCCCTGAGAGCAAAACCTAAAAAAGTTCGTCCATCTGAACACACTCACATGACAGACGTGAGCCTCCCTGAAACTTGCTGAATAATTGAATCACGCCGTTGCAGCCCACAGGGAGGCACTTTCCAGAGTCTGCAGAGCGCGACAGGGTTCAAAGCTATTCATTTTGATGAATCCAACATCTGGCCTTTTGGCTTCCTCTTTGTCTCAAAGTTTCAATCCTGTCTTTTCGATGTAACTCTCTCTTTCTGTCTGTCTCTGATTGCATTTGAGTGTCCCTGTTCACTGTTACAGCCCATTTTGAGGCCATCTCATCTACAACCTCTAACTCAGCGGTGCTCAGTAATTAACACCCATTATCCAGTCTGAGAGACCAGAGAATATTCATGATGGGAAAATGACAGACTACTGATTCGGAGTCAGATTCTCCTCCCTGTGTACTCTGTAAACATTGCAAATTCCTATTTAGTCCAGAATTTATTCAATTTGTCTCCTTTAGTTTTCTACGTGTTCAAACAGCAACAGAGGGAGGCTTGATGCTATATTAGTAGGCTTGTGCACATCACAAATATTTTCTTTCCTCTAAAGTCAATAGAAAATATTCAGTTTCTTGCCTTTCAGAAGCAATTCTTCAGTCTTCAGTGCTGCGTGTGCGCGCGCGTGTGTGTGTGTGCCTGAGTTGTGGCAACGATGGAGAATGGCATCAGCTTCAGAGATGACAAAAGCTATTTTTAGAGCATGCCAGCCATGAGCTTACTTGGGCAGAAGAGGAAAAAGAGACGAGGCAGAGTGTGGAATTGAAAGACGGGAAATGTAAGGAAGTGACACAGAGGCTGATAACAGTCAGAAGGGTAAATCAGAGGAAGAATGTTTATAATCGAGGCTTTCAGAGGCTCCTTTTTAAATGTTGTTGCATTCATAATAGCTCAACATTTTTTCTAGTCTTACAATATCCATTCAGCCTTTTCACACTTTACCACCCCACAACTACAAACTGCAGTATTTTAATGGGATTGTATCCCACAGGCCAAGACAAATGGCTTAGAAGTAAAATTATACATGGTTTTTACATTTTGTAACTACAATCTAAAATCTCAGGTATGCACAAACCTCTAAAGCCCATTTACTCTGATATTCCATTATATATTGATTGATTCCAAAATAAAATCCAGTGAAAATATTATTTGGCTCACATCTAACAAGCTCAATCTTTCTAGATAGAAAGATTGAGCTTGTTAGATGTGAGCCAAATAATATTTTATTATCTATTATCTATCTATCATAGATAGATAGATAGATAGATGGATAGATATTTATCTATCTATCTATCTTGTTAGCTAGCTAGCAATGTCACTAGCTTAGCTACCTATCTATGTCGCTAGCTGTCTATCAATCTCGCCAGGTAGCTCTAGCTATCTATGTATCTGTCTATCTTGTGAACTAGCTAGCTAGACATTACAGGTTTCCTTAAATTAACTCTTTCTTGATTAGCTCAAAGTCAAAAAAGGAAGAAATTAGATGAAGAAAACTGAGAAAAACTACCTTCTCTTGGACTTTTTCTTGTAGCTTTGTATTGGTAATATGATAATGATAATGGTGTAATAAACAGCTATAATTTTAAAAAAATTAAAGACAAAAAACACCACAATATTAAGGATTCTACAGGTTTGTGTGTCGAGTGCAAACTGCAATCTTCGAAAATAAATAGCAATAACCTAAGTCATTTCCAAGTATTGTTTCAGTTGAACTCATCAACCTTTTGTGTATATCTGCTTTAATTAACCAAGTCTGAAGTTTGAGCAAAACACCTTAAAAATGATATAAACTCCAGATCACCTGATGCCGTCTGAGCTGATAAATCCAATTTCCCACAATGCACGCCTCGTCTCTTTTCATTGCATATTCCATTAGTGATACCCAGTGCATCAGTGCCTTTAAATATTCATATCAATCCTGCAGCATGGATGTTATTTAGCTCTAATCTGAGAGTCTAGCGACACAGTTAGCAAATAAGAGGATGCTTTAAAAGTTCTATTTCCCGTAAAACTGAACAGATCCCCCAGGGGCCCCAACACCTTCTGCGACATCTGTCCTAATGATGCACAAAGAGTTTCCAAACGAGTCCTCTTTCATAATTAATGTTCCATGTCAGTGTGACAGCGCATCTCTGTCTTTTCTGTCTGTCCCTTTGTCTCCTGTGATTAGGCCCCATATGTTTCCTTGCAGAAACGTGGTTGTTGGCCAGATGATGTCAGTGTCCCTCTGTCGCTCCATTTACCTTCCTGTGATCTGTCTGTCAGTCTGTCTGCGGGCCGCGGGGAGTCTCACACTCGGGAGGCAGGCGTGCGGAGAGATGGGCGCTCATACCATACCCGTAAACAACGAAAAGCCTGTAGGCACGGCTAGATTTGCATCGGAGCAGAATCCATCCATACATCTTTATTCAGGCCAGCGCATGTATTTACTTTGGGCTTAGGGGTACAGCTATTGCCTTTTTAGCAGTGCAGAGGAACAAAACTCATTCCGTTCTCTAGTAAAACCCTTAAAACCCAACAATCACAAGGTGGACAACATTTCTACTAAAGATATACCTCAATCCAATCACCTACAGCTTCTCAGGCGTCAATGCTCAACAGGAGGCTTGAGTTTCAGGGCGATGTTTCACACGGTGTGTGTGAATTAACTCGGAAGGTTCACTTCCATTTTTGTGCCGCCGTCTGAGCTCAGCCACACCGCTAAATGTGGGGATCCACAGGGGAAACAGAAAGAGCAACAGGTCATTTTAACGATTTGGAGACTGTGTGGTCAGGAAATGTGAGCAGAGAACTTGCTCTTAAAAAAACTACCAACAACCATCGTCGTACCTAACGTTTTGAGCAAACTTTAACCTTTAGATTTTGGAGGTAAGATTCAGCTAATAATGTCAGTGAAACTGGCAACTGGATTCTCTAACAGAAGTAAAAACAACTTAGACATTTTGCTAACCAGTGCTAAACTATGAGTGTCGAACAGCCCCAAAACTGACTGCTGAGGTAACATGAAAAACATCTTTCTGTTGGCCAAAGTCCAAATATTATTATCCAATTTCTGTTAGTTAGGTTTGCTGCTTTGACTAGGACCCTTATTAAGTTTGTTTAATTGACTGGTATTGGAGGTTAGCGCGACCCCAGAGTTTTTTCGCTATTCACAAACAACTGTGTTACGTAACTTTTGAGACCCGTTCCAAAAATTCTCAGAATTGCCTTTTTTTAATAGTTCATACAGAAAATGTACCTTAGTATGCATCAATACGCACAGCAGAACCTGTCTTACCACTAACTATACAAGCTAATGTTTACAGTCTTCCATATTTCTACTCTTGGGAGGTACAGCCAATCAGCGCAAAGGAAAATAAATAGTGCTCCTGCTTTGGTAAAGCCAGCCATTAGCATGTCAAATAGCACTGTGACTAGGTATGTTATTTTCCCAAGATGCATTTGTTTTCCTGAATATTTCTGAATATTTCTCATCCCTGATATTGGTCAACTGTTTGTGTTTATGTCAGCAGCAACGTGTGCTACCACATTCAATAACATAGCAGCAAAAAGGGTTTTGGAATTGAAAATGTTTGTTTTGTCGATACACAGTTTTTGGCTAAAATGCAACTAACTTCAATTCATCAGTTACAGACTCAGAAATTAACTCCATGAAAAATTTTCATTGAGTCCCACCACTGCACAATACTTTTAAAGTTAAGATGAACTACAACAGGAGGATATTTTGAAATTCTTCAAGGTAAAGTAAGGAAAACTCATGTCACATTTTGGGCGTGTGGTAAAACAAAATAATCAAAATCCCATAAAGCCTAACGAGGACAAACTCCTTCATAGCAGGCTTGCCCTCCACAGGCCATTGATCCAAGACGCTTTGATGAATGGCGGTTTAGAGCTAAAGCTTCCCTTCATCCATCACCTCTGCCTCCATTCTAGTTTCCACCACTATCTGTTTAAATGAGGAATGCACTTCTCCTATCATTATTTTTCTAATGGTGAACCTTTTAGGTGATTATGCCAGGCATACTGAAATATTGAAATGTTCTAAGTGGAAAATTAAAGCTGAGGACTGACTTCTGAACCACGAAATTTGCATTTAAATGTGCTATTTCCATTTAATTGACCAAACTAATGGGTGTTTTAACTGCTGGTTTTCTGAAGTGCTCATGTTTTTCTTTTTGTTTTGGTCCTCTGCTTGAGTTCTTTCTGTAATTTGTGAACATTATCGGTACTGATTCTCAGCATACATAAAATAAATGGGATTTCTGTTTTAAAATGCTGAATATGATGGGACACATGGAGCTACTGAAGCCTAAACGTGACGTTTTGTTGCACCGCATCAAAGGAAGCCTTCAGACAGAGGGCCATTACTTCCAGCTGACATGCTGCACCTGCTTTTACCGCTTTATTTTTATCCCCAGAAAAGTTACATTTACTGCAGGTAGGCTGCCGTTTATCACCCTGCCTGGGAAAAAAAAAATTGGACATTTCTGAGCTTGAAAATTAGGAAATTTGTTAAGAAAAAAAAAAAACTGAAATTTTCTGGAAAAACATTGAGAAATTTCTTAATTTGAAAAGTCAAAAAATTAGCTAGAAAAGAAAATCTGAAATGTTGGTATTAATCCCACAAATGGTCTAGAAAGAGCTGGGAAATTTTAGACTTTGAGAAGTTGAAAATCTGCATGAAAGAAACTGAAATTTTGAAATTAATCTCAGAAGAATTTTAAAGACAAATTGGAAATTTCTGAGTTTGAGAAGTAAAAAATTTGCTAGAAAACAATCTGAAATGTTGACAGAAATCCCAGAAATTTTCTAGAAAAAATGTGGAAATTTCAGTTTGAAAAATTGAAAAAAAAAAGAGAAAAAAATCTAAAAAGCAAAATATGAAGATTAATCTCAAATGTTTTCCAGAAAAAACTTGGAAATTTCAAGTTTTAAAAATCAAAGCAAAAAAAAATCTCAAAAATTTTTAAGATTAATCTTAGATGTTTTTCTAAAAAAAACTTAGACATTTTTCATCTTGTCAAACTCATAAAATTCCCAAAAAGTCAAAAAATTAATCTCAAAATTTCTAAATTCTTTTGGCAGAAATGTACTGCTCCTTTATTTTATTTTTCTATCTACAACCTAACACGGCGTAGTAAGCTTCTGGTCACCGGTGGATGGTCTGTAGATATTCATCCAGGAAGTGTCTTTGCTCTCATTTCTACATTTGCCATCACTCTGCTCTCTGACTCCAGTGGCTCTAATGACTAATAAATAATTTAACCACACTTTCCTTCACTTGCTTAGTTTTTCTCACCTCTGCCCCTTTTTCTGCTTCTTACTTTCTCCCACTAAACATATGACCCCCCCACACTCCCACCTCTCCCACTGCCAACTCCACACACACACAGTCACTCTTCACAGGAATCTGTCTCACTGATGTGAGGTCGCAGTCAAACTTTCTTCTTCTTCTTCTTCTTCTTCTTCTTCTTCTTCTTCTTCCATTTATTGGCTATTTAGATTTTTAAAAGCCCTATCACTGATATATTGTTGCCTAGAAACATCAAAATGAGCTGCAATCAAAAAATAGGTGGTACCCTCAGCCCTCTAGATTTGAACTGTGTTGCTTCTTTTATGATTTTTCTTCCACTTTTCCTATTTGAATAGAAATTAAAAGGATTTTCAGTTTGCTAAAAGTGCTATTTATCATAATTATAAAGTAAATACTGACTCAGATTCAAACATTCTGCTGGTGGTTGACTGATACATCTTCTAATAATGACTGACTTATTGACAGTTTTCTTAACGACTGGTAGTGAGCAGATGTAGAAAGTTAGGGTTAAAAAAGTTGCCATTTAGTAGAAGTGACCTGGATGCATAAGTGTGTGTTATGCAATGGTAGACCCCCCCTCCGGCAACGATGCATTTCCCAGCCCCACTGATAAAAGATTAATGCTCATTCTTACACTACTGTGAGTGCTTTCTTCCTTGAGGACTCTCAGGAAGTTCAAACATAAAGCACAAGATGCTAAAAATAAAAAATATTTTTTAAAATAACGGGTGATTCTGGATGTTTCCTTCCTGGACTTACAGGCCACAAATATTTACTGATATATATATATAATGTCTAGGGCTGCCACAATAACAAATTTTTGCTGGAAAATAAACTGTCCCAGAAGTTATTGCTAGAAATGATAATATTGTGATTTTGTTACCATTTTCAAGTGCTATAATGATATTGGTATAATAAAGCAAGAACACGTAGTCAAAGACCAATAAACTTTAAATTCTAATAAACATTTAACACTGGAACTGGAAGACGTGTTAAATATCCACGAAAAATAAACAACAAATAAAATGAATTTTGAAGTCCCTGTAAACAAAATTATCCTTGAATGGTTTTCCTGAGTTGCTTCTCCGCCATCAGTGAGTACATAAGCTTGATTGACAGCGCTAAGACCCTCCTCCTGCTTCTGATTGGATGATTTTGGTCAGGAGCGATGCATTTCTTCAGATGGCAATATTGGCTCAGTGAGGAGGTGAAGGAGCTCAATCTTTTCAGACATCATCTGTCTCATAACATTCTGTCACAACATGGTGACAGTTTTAGAAAAATATGTAAAAAACTTACATTTTATAAAAGTTGCAGTTTTAGAGTTCTTTTCAGACTACATGTTTAAATTGTCTTGTCATTCATGGGTTTAGCAACCCTTTAGGAAGCCACAAGGTTCCAAAGCCAGGATCTAAGAGCCTTATATTATCAATCAAATCAATTTCTAATGCAGGCGTATTGATTCTTGTATCACAAAAATAAAAATATCGATCTCTTTTGTCGAACCTATTACACTTTTCTAAGTGTTTTGTTTTTTAGAATCAAAAGGTGGATCAAAGTCAACTCTAGGCTACCTTCAATAGCATACAGGTTTTCAAAGACATGCCTGGCATGCAAATGTACTTTTAGACTGTGAAAGAGTAAATTCAGGTACACAAGATCCCAGGTGTGATAATCCTTTTAGCCAGGAGGAAAGAATAATAACCACATTATTTATATTTGGCAGCAGTCTTAGTCCCAGATGTGTAAACACCTACAGCGTAAATCTATAGCTGCACGCATGGCTGCTTTTCCTAATATTAGTCTAATTCCTATGTCATCTTAGTGAACAGGATTCTCCTCCTTCTGTGTGTGTAAATGAATAAACCACAGAATAATTTCCCACCGCTTCATAAGAGGTAATAAGATACGGTACGATGCATATTGGCATAGGAGCATGATCGTTCGAGTGCCTCTGATTTCAGACTCTGTTGGATTTCTGCCCAGATACAGGAGGGGGCGAGTGGAAGCATGGAGAGAGAGAGAGGGGGGGGGCAGGTTAAAAGCAGGCATGCATGAAGAGTGATAACACTGGTTGCTGTGGTGATTCATGTGACCCTAACTAACACTTCCAAAAACCAGCTGTGCAAAAACAAGTTATGAAAGTGTTTAAAGCTTTAATGTGAGAGCAAGTAGTTCTAGAAAATAACTTCTGCAACTCCTAGTAATCTGTTAAAACAAATTAACTTCAGTAGTCATCTAAATCACTGTATACGATCAGCGGCCATTTAATAATTTATTCCGTACAAGTAGAAGAGCACCGATTACAGACTTCCTGCTGGTCACAAGGCCTGTCACAATACCAATTCTTATAAATTGTCCCAGTAATTATTGCAATAAACAATAATATTCGCCATATTTTCAAACCAATGTTTACATTTAATCTATCAAAGCCATTCTTCAACACAGGCTGTGTTTCCATTAAATATGAAACGCAATTAAAATCACACATAAATAAATTTGTTCACGCGATATGTCAAAAACATGCCGCGCCAACTACTTCCTTTCATCGTCTTCTTCATTGTTTCCACCAGCAGCAGCATCTGGTTGTTGATCACTTAACTCGCAAGATGTGAAAAAAGAATTTCTGTTCCAGTTTTGCAAAATACATTAAAACTGATACGACTGAAAAACCATGTCATCCTAGCTCAAAAACTTTACTCGAAAAATTTTTTTTTTTTTGAAACTAGCATGTTTCCATCAAGCAAAATTATTTTTGTAATTCAAATTTGCACAATTATATGGGAGTCAGTGGCTGCGTTTCTATCAACCACAAAATTCCACAATTTCAGAATTTGAAACACAGCAATTAAAAAGTTTTTCAATAAAAAAGTTTTGCGCATGGATGAGATGGCTTTTCAACCATATCGAAGTTTGTAGTTTTCACAAAAACTGCAACAGCAACACCTTCTTCGTATCGCACGAGTCATATGATCTATAACTGGAGGTTACTACTGGCAGAAAAGACGAAGAAGACGACAGGAAGTGGTAGGAGGATGATGGCGCAACATGTTTTTCAATGACTGACAGCATGAACAAACTTATCCAAGCGTGACTTTAATTCCGTTTCTTACTTAGTGGAAATACCACGATTTCAAAACTATGTTTTTATAATATTAGCAGAATATTGACAAAGTTTTGCTCACACCTGTATTGGAAACACAGCGAGTTTAGACAAGTTGTGGTCAGAGTTCCCAGCTCCACCACTCACTCTTTCATCCTTTTCACTCCTCATCTTCATACAAGCCATCTCAGCCGTCCCACTCCAGCTGCTGGCAGTCTTCTATGCTATAAACGCCATCCTGCAACTACAAGCCTTTCGATTCAACACGCAATTCATCTACTGCTTCTTATCCTCGCCACAACTCTCTTATCTCTGACACTCAAACCAGTTTGAGATTCTTTGAAGAACTGCTTGTCTAGACCAAGAGTCCAGTCAAATCTCTTCTTCAATAAATTGTTTTTGCTTTCCTCCCTCTGGGTTTAAAACGCAACACAAATTTGGCACTTCTGCGGCGAGCCATAGCGGACGCAGGCAAAGCGAGGCGTGACGGATCGAGCGGAGCCACACCTTGACGTAGAGCTGCTGGAACTCCTCCAGGTTTAGCCGGCCGGTGGGGCAGTCCTTCAGGAATCCCTTGTACCACTGCTTCAGCTCATGCTCGTTGAACTCCGTGTTCTTCACCAGGTCCTCCATCACTTCAGGGGTCAGCTTGCTGTTCTGTTTCCCCATTTTTTTTTCCCTGGAAAGCAAAAAAAACAGAAGGGAAGGCCCCAGGAAAAACACACAGAGACACACACACACACAGAGAGGGTTGAGGTTAGGCATTATCCAAATGTTGTGCAAGACCAAGAGCTAACAGTCCGCGCTACTGTACGAGGTTTTTGGGAGAGCGATTCATCAAAGCTGCAAGCAGAGATTTCTCAAGAGCGCTAAAAATACGCTTTAAACAAATGAAGTGCGTTACGAGGCAGAATGGCTGAATGTCACACGGTGTAAATTAGGCCTTACTGCATCACAGCGTTCAGTTTCTGCTTCTGCCTTGGAGCAGATGCTGGTCCTCATTTGTTTGTTTTTGTACTTTCTTTGAACTGGTTCGTAGCAGAGTTTCTGGGTTATGTTCACAGTACTTTTGCCAAGCCACCTGAGCACATTTTGTCAAATCCTTTCGTTTAGATTATATATGCTAGAGCAACACAATGCAGTACAACTTAAAATAGGATTTACATTTAATATTCAGACTGAACAAAGAGTCTCCTTTCAAGTCTTGCCATATGGAAACCTGTAACTTTAACAAGTTTTGCTGGACGATAAATCGTCCCAGTAATTATTGCAATAAACAATAATTTTGCTGTTTTGAGACTATTTTCTAGTAATATAATGATAGTGGCATATTGCATAAAATAAGCTTATGCGATTAACTGAAAAGTCCATCGAATGTGCCAAATTTGTTTTGACTAAAATAATCGCTGAGCTGCAGCCATATTTCATACTAGCTCTGCCATTGACTCCTTGTATTTGGCTCCATCCTTCATCCTTTAGCTCCAAATGTTTCTGGTTTCTGTATGTATAAAAAAAAGGTTCAAAAGTATTTTCCTTCAACTTTATAATTAAGACTTTATGGTTGCAAAGTGACAAAAACAAAACTTCAGGGGTGTGAATACTTTTAGAATACAACATGTCCTCGTTTCCCAGTTTTGTTTAAAGCTAATTATTTGTCAAACATTTCTCCCTCCGTATATGAAACCCATTCAAATGGATTTAATAGCAACCTTTTGAAGTAGCGTGTCCCCACTGTGAAGTTGCAGAAAAACTCTAGTATGTTTCAGTTTATCTTCCTTAATTCCTCCTTCTGCTCCCGGCTGCACGCAGCTGCCTCAGCTCCAATCTGCCTGGTGCTCATGCTACCACTTTATGGCCTTCATTAGTTCATTACCCAACCCCTAATTATCATAAATTTGCAAAATACGGTTAGAGTTTTGGAACATCCCCACTCTCCGTCTCTGCTGAGACACTCCTTCAGACCTCCTTCTGGGTGATAAGACCAACACTTGATGGATGGTGCCAGTTATCTGTCTGCATGGTGATAAAGACATGCTGCAGCAATGAACCGCAAAGATCGGCCTGCTATGATAATACATTTTGTTGGACGATAAATTGTCCCATAAACAATTGCGATTAATGATACTATTGTTATTTGAGACCATTTTCTAGGAGTATAACAATAATGGCATAATAATGCAAGTTTGCTCTCTCAAAAATCAATACACTTTAACTTTGAGAAGAATACTTCACACTGGAAGTGGAAGATATTTTAAATAACCAGAAAAACACTAAGTAATGAACCACATGAAGTGACTGTAAACTGCCCTTCAAAAATGTTAATCATTAGAAAGAAAATAAATTAGCACGCTCATCTTAACACTTATTGTTACGAACCACCTTCACATCTGAGTGAGACAATGGTTAAATCAATAGCGGCATTATATTGTGCTGTACATTGAATAACAAATCTTTTCATACATTGTGGAGAATTGCATTTTTTTTCCTAAATAAGACTCTAACTTTCAGAGACGCTACAACAGCCCACTCAGAAGTTGGCTGCCAAACAGCGGACCTGTTACTGTGAGATATTAATCATTTCGCTCAGGCGCTTTCAAGGTGTCCGGGATCCTTTATTGATCGAGAGTTGACTCCGCTTCTCCTACGACATCGCTTTGGAAATGCTGTTCGGCTGACTTTTACATCCTGCCTGTCAGTTTCTCATGGTGCCTGGATGACAACGTCCAGGCACCATTCCAAACATCCCCCTGTTCACAAGCACAGCAAATAGAGGCGGTAACTTTAACTCCGCTGGAGAAATAAAGTCAGTAGCTTTTCGGTGACAAGTTATCTCAAGAGCCTTTACAGGTTTGTGTTCTGTATGGCCATAAAATTCAAATAAATCTGGGGCTTAAAGGGAGAACAATCCACTCGTATTATAGACAAGAGTACCAGAGTACTGTGTTTAGAGTTGAAAATTATATATATATTAGTGCTGTAGCAATACACTAATCTCACGATACCCAATATTCTGCTCACAATACGGTATATATCATGATACTCAGCAAAGTGTAAGATTCAATACATTTTTAAGATTTTCTGAAAGATTTTAGAGGGACAGAGTGATTTTGGTGACACTTTGTGACTGTTCCATAGACTTGGATTAAATTAATCAACCTGATGATATAATACTGGCGTAATAAATATTGTTTTTGTTATACATTTGCTTTGTTTAAATGTTAATTGTGTGGCTTTGTGCATTTGATTATGCAGAAAATGAACCTTTTTTGTCTTTTTCACTTATATTAGATAATGGAATTTATCTATTTCATTTCTTTAATTAATTGTAACTGGTTGTTTCATTACATGTCATTTTTAATGTAGAGAAGCTAGATTTTTTCACATCTTATAGTCTTGTACACTCAGTTCAATTGGGGACCAAAGTTGCGACATTTGTCCCATTTTCAGCTGGTGCGGTTCTCTTTCACACTGCATTGTGTCAAACGAACCAAACCCTTTTAATTTTCTCATTTGTCTTAGATAAAATCCACGAGCCATTTCTTCTGCTAGCGCTAGATTCTCACGTCTGTTTTTGGTTGTATTTACCCAAAATGCCCTGCACTGTAGTCCACCTCCTGCTATTGGACCGAATCAAGTCAGTGAAGCTAAAAGTGATCCGAGTTCACAAATGGATTATAATTTTATATTTTTATCTTTGAGTGAATCATCACTCTTTCGATTGCCTCTAACTTTGCTGCTGTTGCACCAGAATTTCCCCACTCGGGGACAACAAAGGCTTTTTCTATTTCTAAAAAAAAGCAACAAAAAAGAAAAAGATGAATATGTCTGAAACGTGAGTTTGGTGACAGTGGATGTTTTCTAAAAACTGTCTCTCCTAGCAATTTTTCAGTTAATTAGGGGTAAAGATTTTTTTGAATCTTTTTGATCGTATCCATTGAAACAAGCTTCACTAATGTGATTTCTTCGGAATACCAAACTGGCTCGGTTGAGCTATTTTTTCAACTTCGGATCATCTGGTCCGCATGGAGGTATCTGAGCCCCCTCTGCATGCTGCTATGTCCTTCGGCAAGACATGACCCTTTTGAAGAAGACCTTTACGTGAGAATGCAATACTCCGTTTGGCAGTTAAAGCACAGATTACGCAAGAAAAACATACAAAAGTGCCCGGATTCAAAGACAGAAAAAGACCTCTAAAAAGGAAACTTTTTAGTGGCACCAAAGAAGCTTTGTGTTAATGCAACCCCCGTGAGCATCCTAAGTGCATTCAGTTGCTAATAAAAAAGCAGAGGAAGTTGTACAATTTTCTCATTCATAACTGACCCTGTGATCCATTAGCTGCGGTTTCTCTGTGAAAATCACCTAAATTGGAGCTTGGGGATTGTTTAAGCGACAAACTCATTCTTTCAGTGACCACTTTTACCAATTTTTAATAGTATCTTAAACGTCTGCATGATGGCATAAAAGGCACACCTTTCTACCGAGGTTTACCAGGTTAAAACAAAAAGGTATGGAAACCTCATGGGATGAGGAAATACTTGTAATACTTGTTTTTAATGGAACTGCTGCTGGTTCTCTCTTTTTTTTTTTTTTTTTTTTTACAAAGGAACTGCATGAAGAAATTGTCTTAAAGTCTGGAATCATACCATAGAGAGCAATAACCTCTACCGCTACTCCACACACTGCCCCATGTCTTGGAATATTCAGCTAGAAATCCATAGTGTTTTACCTCCCACTCACAGCAACCCATTTCCTTTTGCAACTGCCTTCTATTGAAGGAGGAAAAGATGTATCCAAGTCTCTATGATACCAGTAACATGCCATCCACAGGCCAGAATAACCTCAAGCTGTACATTCACAAATGTAAACATTTTTCAAACTCTATTGGGTTTTTAATCGGAACCATGTATCAGATGACACTAGTAAATGTTTTATTCCGCATCAACACTCCAGGTAGGTTTAACGTGAAATACGTGTAGAATATGTGGAAAAGTTATTCATGCCTATTGTTAACCTTTGTGCGTGCGAGGACTGAGGCAAATAATACAAGTGATACGGGTGTGGGGTCGGTTGGACCCCATTTGTAAACACAAGGGTTAAATATGGTGGAGGACCTGTCATGACGTGTCCCTGTTTCTCTTCTGAAGGTTCTTGTGAAGAATACATGGCACAACATGATTCTTTAAATAGCAAACAGGGTCTTAAGACATCACTACTACCCCAGTGCGAATCCAACCACAACATTGGTAACCACTAATCTAGAGAGATTCTGGCTACAGGATGCTACGCTGTTAGCAAAAGGGGGTTGCACAAAGTATTTTGTTTGTTAACTTGGAATTTACTGGTCCGGTACTTTCTGACCCTCATCTGTGGTCATGAGATACGGACCATGGCAGAAAAAATGAGATTTTGAGTACAACCAGTCAAAAATTAGCTTCTGTCGTAAGTTGGCCTTATTCCATCTTAGAGATAGGGTGGAGTCTCTGTATTAGCTGTTACCATCCAATTGCCATGGATATTTTCATTGAACTTTTAAAATGTTGCAAGAAAAGGCAAATTAGCCATGTTTCCATTTACTGGTTTGAAGCGAATCAACCTTCAAACCAGCAAAGCTTACTTTCATCAGCTGTTGAAGGTACACATGGCTGTAACAAACAGGAAATAGAGGTTGTAAACTACCATGGACATTACGTCTGAGAAAAATAGAGAGGTTTTCAAGAATGTGTTGCTATCGGGAAATTGTAATAGTTCTGTCATGCCAACCAGTACTGACGATGTTACATGCTGTAGAATATGTACGGAAAGAAATGCAAATCTAATGCACACCAACCTTGGAAACAGCTGATGAGTCATGTGACTTAAATGCTCACCACAATAGAACTTATTTGGCAAATGTGAGTCCATGTCCCTCTAGCACATTAAGAAAAGCCGAAAACCACCTCAAACAAGCAAAAAACCTTTTTGCAACACTGAGGAAGTTATGTTGAATTTTGTCATTTCCATCAACCTTTTCTAATGCGATACATCAAACACGATGACGGCTATTGAAAGAAATCAGTTAAGGTAGTTCAGGCATTCAACAATGATGCCTTCTGGGAATCTACCTTTGGAGATTAAGGGTATGTCCCGCTAGGAGGAGACACTGATGAAAACCCAGAAACAGGGACTATGTATCCCCATCTGGTTTGGGAACACTTTGGGATTTCCTAGAATGAGCTGGTGGATGTCACTAGACAGAGGGAAATGTGGGTTTTCCTCCTGGACCTAACCTTGGATAATCAGAATACGATGGATGAACTCAAATGTAGGTTTGGTGACAATAGATTTGTCTACATCTGTATCTCCAGACCATTGGAACTGCGCAAATGAGTGTGGATTGAACTCTACCCTTTGCCTTTGTTTTGTCAGTCTATGATCTCATAAACAAATGTCAGTCCTTCAGGGAATGTCCAAATGCAATGCCCTCTGACACGAAGGTGCAAGACACCACTTTGTTTCAAAATAGGTCCAGGATGAAGAAAGCAGCAGCAGCGGGACGTGTGCACACGTCCTAAGAGAGATGTGAACAAATGACGTAGTACATTGTCATCATGACACTGTGCGTGTCTTTCTTTGTATTCGTACATGGAGGCTCTTCCCCGAATCACCTGTCAGTAGGAAGATTTACATCTTCTTTTAAGGGCTAAGAAGAACGGCCATGAGATAAGGTGAACCTCTTGCAGAACTGTTGCATTTTTAATCGAAGATTCAGACTTGTGATGTCTTGATGTGGTGCCATGTGGAATCACGTTCACAAAGTCCTCACAAATCGCTCACGCTGCATCGTAATGTGAGCGATACTCAACACGCCATCTCTTGTCACTCGCTCAACAAACAAGCGGCAGAGACAGTTTCGCATCTGTGCTGCATCAGTGTGCAGCCGATGGACCCAGCATCACATTTTACATGCTGCTGAGGTACTTATTTTTCACTGTTTAGGCAGGGATTTGTCTCGGGAAGTTAGATTTGAATTAGTCTTACATATGTATTTTTTCAGTTCTGTGCAAGGGCATTCACACCAAGTTTTTCACCATTTTTTCAGGTTACAACGAAACACGCAGAGTTAAAGGGAAGCTGAATGGAGCCAAATTTAGAGCAATCCTGGAAGAAGACCTGTTAGAGGCTGCAAAAGACATGCAAGGAAAATGACCCAAAGAAAGACATGGAGCAAGAGCAAGATTGCAATGATTTAGATTAAAGTATATTCATGTGTCAGAATGGCCCAGTCTAAGTCCAGATCTAAATCCAATTAAGAACCAGTGGTGACAATAATGTGTTACTTTGTATTTATTGAGGTTAGTGGCTGTAATATGACAAAAAGTTAAAAAAGGTTCAAGGAATTAAATTATTTTTCAGGAACACTTTCAGGACAATTAGGGCAACTTTAAAACATCATCTTCATCCACATCCATCAAACTGATGACGTTCATCTTCCATATAGGGCTGCTTGTCATTCCCATTTAGCACCTCGACTGATTGCTATTCTTCCAAGCTTCCTACGACCCCTGTCAGTCGCCCATCTGGCTTGTTACCGTCCACCGCCACCTTGTGATGCAATCAATCAGCACTGGGATGAAAACAGCCTGTAAATGTTATATGACTGAACTCCCTACGCTCTGCATGCAAATGCGACGATGACTAAACTCCCTCTTCACATTCCACCGAGCGTTTTCTGATGCATTCTCACTACTGGGTACGCGCAGTGGAATAAAGAGTGATGCAAAAGTAATCGGGAGGTGGGGGGGAGAGAGGCAGTGAAGGTGGGGATGGGTGTGATCCGAGAGAAATGCAGAGGCATGACGCTCCTGTTGAATAACAGAGAACACACCCCGGCCCGGGCGTCTGTTGTCTCGATCTATGCGTTTGTGATGTTCTGCGCCACTTACTCACAAGTGCCACAGGAAAGAGACGAAGGAAACAAACACAGAACCAGCTGGTGCATCATCAGCAAATGCCAGTGCGCCCGCTTCAGGACGAGACCTGAGTATGGGGCCGGGCCGAAGGGGATGGGGATGGGGATGGTGGGGGGGAAGCTGGAGTGACGAGGTGCACCGGTTCACTTTGCAGCACTTTGCAGTTGCCGATCACACTCCGCACTGACTCTAAACCTGAGTCACTGGAGGGTTCAGGTCCTTTTGAACCCTTTTTGGAGGGAAAGCAGATGGGACGAATAAGGTGACAGGTGCAAGACTGACGATGACATATCTGCACTGTAAAAGAGGGGAGGCTTTATAGCCAGCAGAGTGGCACCTGAGCTGGGGCAATGGCCCATTACATAACACCACCCCATTTCCCATCATTTGCCAACAGGACCTGACCTTGAGAGGAGGGCAGAGTGCTGGTATAGAGAGAGAGAGAAAGAGAGAGAGAGAGAGAGATCCAACATCAGATGTCAACGAACCAGTCTGAGGTTTTACTCCTAGCAAATTTGATAGGCTATAATATCCTGAAGGCCTTTTTGTCTGGAAATGTAGCTTCCTACTGAGGGTGGGTTAAGGAGACACCCCCTACCCTCCACTCCCATGCCTCTCCATCTCTGTCTCTCTGTGTTGCTCTTTCACACACACACTATTGCAACATCAGTGACAAACCAGCTCCACAAGCACACATCACACACCATCCAGTGCCATGTCACGCCAAGCCACCCCACGCAAGTACCAATTATAAGCTTATTACCTGTTCACTTTGGATGCTGATTCAAAAATACTCCAGTGCGCATGTGAGTGTGTGTGTGTGTGTGTGTGTGTGTGTGTGTGTGTGTGTGTGTGTGTGCGTGCGCGCGCGTGGGCTGCAAGAGTAAAGCAAACAAGACGTGTCATGCTTATTTGATGTCTGCACGAAAAATATCGTCCAGATTTAATCCCGCAGGTATAATATGGCGGTTTTATTGATAAAACGTGGATGCGTGCTTATTTGCAATTATGTGCTCAATAAATCATTGAATCACTCAGGAAATTAGAAAGGATGACGCACCGCGTTGCATCATGTCAGCATACATCAAGCACTCAAGAGAATAATTTGAGGAGAAAAATGCGAGAAACGCAAAGCGCTCATTTTCTTACCTTGTGAGAGTGTGAAGTCAACGAGAGAAGTCCGGCGGTCTGGTGTCTGGAGTGGTCTCAAAAACCCTCCGAGGACGAGGGGGGTGGGGGGAAAGAAACAAAACAAGCACCTCAGTCGTATGAAATGCTCCTACCGCGAAACAAGAAGCTCACGGCTTTAATGTCTGCTTCTTTTTTCCAATTTTGCTATTTGTTCCACTGTTTGGAGGAGGAGAGTCAGAAAGTACGGGGTGCAGATCCGCAGAAAGATGCTGCTGAACACGAAGTGCTGCTGATGCACAGAGAGGAGGAGACAGACGCTCAGCGTGTGTGTGTGTGTGTGTGTGCGTGTGTGTTATCAGCCTGATAGGCTCCGCACACAGCGGGAAACAGGCTGTCAACAACACTGGACAAGAACTAACAATGAACTCGCCCTTTCTCTACTCCACATAAGCATATCTTCTTAACCGACACGCTCTGCTTGTATTAGAATCGGGGTCAAAGTAATGGCGGACGAGCAGCGCCTAATTAGGCCGCTTATTATTCAGTAGTTGTTTCGTTAGCAGCCGCAACAGTTTCCCGCCACTGACAGCAAAGCACAGAAAAAAACGTTAGCCAGGAAGCTAACTGGGGGTTAGCGACAAGATTAAACTGCTCATTTAGTAGGTGAGTCATTTGAGCAGTCTAACTGCCGAACAAAGGGTATAAAATCATTATTACTACTTTAAATGTAAACTAATATCACAGCCATTTATTTAAAAAATAATTTAGGTTAGCATGAAGCCAGAGTTTCCTTACAAATTTTGCTAAAATTGATAGCGAATTTTAAAAATGTTATCATTTTGCTCTTAAAAATTATGAATGGATTAGATTTATGCAGCGCTTTTCTATATACTTTATTGATCCCAAGGGGAAAATAAATCAAAATAAAAACGTATAGAAAAGTATACCTATCATAGTGCGAAAAACAGTATTCTGTCTATTCCAGGATTTTAACAAAGGATATTGATGTGTCTATATAAAAAAAATGTCTAAATGATACATATGAAACATGTCAAACCCAAAAATCTTAACAGGATGTTGTCTTTTTTTATTTTTATTTTTTACCATGACTGTATACTATGTCATCAAAGATAAGTTTAAAAATTAGAAATAACCTTTGAAAGCAGATGTCTGAAGTCAAGTTACCATAATTCCATTCAAAATCACCAGTGGTGCAATTGTTGCTGTCAACACTTTCTACTACCACCATTGGTCAATACATTTATCATTAAGGTTGGAGTAAACAGGGACAGAGATCCCGTCAGTTCACCTCAGTTTTTTAACAGGATTTTATCATTTCGGTCTGAAATGATATGTATACATTTCCTAATCATGGGAAATGTATATCATTCCTATGATATGCCTGATTTAAATTTTTATTGGATTCCCCAATATATATTGTATTACTTTATAATCCAATATATTGAGAGCTTTATCATGTATTTAAAAATATTGATTTATTCATTTGATATATTTATTTTCAATTTATTCAGATAATTAAACATAGCATTGTATTAAAAAAATGTATTAATATGACTGATTTGTGTCACTGTAAGGCTTATGTAGAAGGAAAACTACCCAAAAAGTGGGAGGGAGGAAAAAGGAGATGGAAGGTAATATCATTTATGTCTTTAAATGATGGCCATCAGTTATTTTACTGCTGGTTATAGACTAACTTGTAAGATTATCCCGTCCCTGGTTCAGGCAAGGCTGTCAGGTGGCGTGCTTACTGATGGTTAACTGATAAAATGCACACAATAACACAAGGAGATTCCTAGAATAACTTTGACATCTGATAAGTTAACAAATGTGCTAGATATACAAGTTCAAAGTAAAAGAAGGATCTTTAATAAATTTAAGTTTAGGCTCTTTTCCTAAAAAAAGAACGTTTTCCTGTACTTTCATTAACAGAAAATAATCATGTGTTGCTGCTCTGAAAGGTAGTGTTAATGCTGCTTATCTGTTTGTTTTTTTTAGGTATTCTTACAGGAAGAAAATGGAAACAATCCCCCTTGAGGAAATCAGTCCTCAAACAGAGCCCACTTCCCCGCCCTCCCCAAAACGAGCAAGGACAGACTGCGCTGCGACAGAAGACCTCCACAGGAACAGCAGGTTCAACTCTTCACAGCTTCAGATGTCTCAGGATGCGATTAGCAGCTTATCGACGAATAACCTCCAGGAGACCGACGGCCTGATAATAGCAAAGAGTGGGCAGTATCATGATGAAAACCTCATAGGCCTTCCTTCAGATCTTACTCCTGCTTCTCATGTGACTTCAGAGTCAAATGAGGTGTGCGTGAGTGTTGAGAGAGAGGAGAAGTCTTTTGTTACCGAAACAGACGAGCGAAGTCCCGCCAGCAACAGCACACCCAGTCTTCCCGTCTGTAAACAGCTGGAGAAGTTGCTCAAGGATGAAAATCCTGCCGTCTGTCTTCAGAATGACGGGAATGATGGGAATCTTGGGACTTGGGCTCAAACTCAACCCAGTCTCGTCCAGGCAGTTACCTTCTGTTCACATCAGGCGGCTGACACAGATTTCTGTCATGCTTTCAGCCAACTGGCGGATGCTGCAGAGGGTGATCTGAAGAGAGAGGAGGCACCTCTGAGGAGTCCTACATCCTCCTCCCAAGATGCTCTCCTACTCTGCTCAAATGTTGAAGCAGATCATTCTCAGAAATCTGACCATCAGATTCCTGAAAATGTCTCCGACATAGAAACAAAAGGTCAAGGGAGCAAAATGTTTGTCAATTCTTCTGAGGGATTGATTCCTTGCTGTGAGTTTGAGTCAGGCACAACCACATCATCTGAAAATGTGAGTTTTCAGGAGCACAACTATGTAGTAGAGGCAGAGATTCCAGCAGCTGTTAGAATCAGTCAAGAGGCTGCCAAAGGAGATAATGAGGCTGGCGCATTCTGTGTAATTGACCCTGTAATCTGGAGTGAAATTGATGAGGAGGTTGAACGACTGCTCTGTAACTCAGACGGCGCTGCAGGTGGAGAATTATCTCCGTTAGTTGAGGTCTGCGACATTGAAGCAACTTATCCACCTTGTTCTGAAGCCAGAACATCACTGGATTCAGTTCCAGACCAGACAGAGCAGCTTCAGAGAGATGGAAATAAGATTAGCACAAACAGCTCGATGCAAGACCAGACCGACAATGAGGGCAAATCTAGTCCTGCATTTGCAGAAGATGATGGAACTGGAGAGATCTGCGATACGGCGAGAAGTCAGCTGAAAGTTGCTGTCAGCCCTGACCACATGGAGATGCCTGAGCTGGAATACTCGCGCGGCAAAACTGACGAAGTGGAAGAGATTGCTGGGTTCATACAAAGTCATTCTCCAAAAGAAACAGAAACCTACGAATTGAGGAATTTAGAATCGGAGTGGCAAAATAAACAAGGAGATTGCAACAGTAACCAGAAAGAAGGAGAAACACAAAAACATGGCAGCAATCTCAAAAGTATTGACAACGAACAAGAAAATGAGCTCGGTGAAGCTTTTGGGGCCAATATTTGCGTAACCTATGTGACGACTGAAGGCAAGGAACAAAATCAGAAGGTAAAAGTTGGCAGAGAAATAAACATAGATGAGCAGGGGACTGGGGAGTGCATGCAGAAGCAAAGTGAGTTAGAAGACGACATTAGGGAAGAGTCCCCCATTCAAGATGTTAGTGAATGGGCAGAGAACAGGTTGAGTTTTTATAATGGAGAAGATCCAGAACAAAGTCTAGGTAGCTTCACTCACGATGTGTCCACGCTCCACACCGTTCCTCCTACGACTGATGCGGTGGTTCCGTGCCCATCTCAAAATGCTCTGCATGGCTTCAGATATTTTTCATCGGACTTCACTCCCGGCAAGGATGCGCTCGGCAGGTTTGACACGTTTGAAAAGATCAAACTCTTTCCAGATGACGATGATGGTGCCACAGAGCTCCTGAACACACCCCAGGAAGAACAAGAACACCACATGCAAGTGGCAGAGAGCGAGATCAATGAGAAGACACTTGAAGATAAGGAGAACACAGAGAACGGATTTGTCTCCAGTTTTTCCAGTTCTAATGAAGTCCCAAACTTCACCCCATTCCTAGATAAAGAGCCGAACAGCCGATCAACCAATGATTCCTCTCACTGCTCACATGATGAGTTGAACCCACAGTCAGAGTCTTCTGCTGTTCCTACCGACCCTGATGGGCCCTCTTGTGATCTAAGCACCAACTTTGACTTTGAAATGGAGGAACAGTTCGGTAGGGTTTTACAGGAGCTCAACTTGTTCTTTGATATCAGTAGAAACGAATTCACAAGGCCGCCCTCGCCTGATTTACCCGAGCCCTCAGTGGACCACTCTACCAAAGTCCTGAGTAGCCCTGAACTGAAATGCTACGCTCACACGTCAACAGGTAACTGTGTTGAAAGATCAGTGATTTTGTGGTTTTCTTGTTACTATTTTATTGAATATGTTTGTACATTGCACCATTCCTTGCATTCCCTTGGATCTTTTTAAGATATTTTACTGGGATTTTAGACAGTAGACCAACACAGGCAACAGGGAAGCTGGTCATAGATTATGGGAAGTAGGGTAGAGCTAAATCTTGGACAATCCTGGAATAAAGCCTGGGTAACACTTTATTTGAAGGGGTGTGCATCAGACTGATATATGCATAAGGTTGACATGCATGTTTGTGACATGTTATGTAAACATGAAATAACACCTGTTATGAACATGAAGGAATCTTCATGATTGTGACTAAATAATTACGCTTTAAATGCAAAGTTGCATAAAAGCCAAAGCCCGTTTCAGGTCACAAAAGTCATAAGCCTGGATCTGAAGTTGCTCTTCCAACAGAACAGCCAGATTTCAATGTTTCATAGATCACAGCATGTAGAGTGGACTGGAATCAGTGGCGAGACTTTAAATTGGATGTTCATGGACTCTCTCCATCCAGCCTGAATGAGTTTGAGGTATTTTGCTAAGAAAAATGGCCAAAAGTCTTAGGGTGTATTCACACTGGCCCTGTTTGGGCAGCTTTAATGAAACTCTAGCTGCCTAAAAAGTCCAGTTCATTTGGGGAGGTGTGAATGCGCAATTGAACTTTAATGCAAACCAAAAAAGCGAACTCTGGTCTGCCTAAAAACCTAGTCCAGTGCTAGCGGGATAAATGGCACATGGTATTTTACCAAAGATAAAAGCAAAAACATACAACTGCTAAAATCTGACAGCACTCTATGTTTTTTTTACACTTAATGAATAAGAAAGTTGCCCTCAGTGTCTTTTTCTGAGGTTTTTGTGTCGTTTCCTTCGGTGGTTGTTGGTGCAGCGCCACCACAGGTGAGGAAGGGGACAGGT
Organism: Poecilia mexicana; assembly: GCF_051168715.1. Classification (NCBI taxonomy): domain Eukaryota; kingdom Metazoa; phylum Chordata; class Actinopteri; order Cyprinodontiformes; family Poeciliidae; genus Poecilia; species Poecilia mexicana. The sequence goes on along the minus strand of NW_028263390.1, from coordinate 4,697,391 downwards.
TTTTCAAAGTGTTTGGTCCGTTTGACTCAGTGCAGTGAGAGCGAACAGCGAAGTGTCAGGTATGAAAACACCCTCAGTCTTCAGGTGTGCAAAGCTGGTAGAGATTTGCTCCAAAACACTGAGCTCCACATGGTGTTTCTATAAAGTATTGACTCATAGGGTTGAACACAAACGCACACTTGTCGGATTCTTGTTTGTTTTCTTTCCACTTTACATTTATTCACCACATTGGTCTCATAAAATCCCAATAAAACATTTAAAGTTTGTCGTTATGACATGGCTTATGTGATTAGGTTCAATGTGATATGAATACTTTCACCAGGTTAGATGGTATTTTAATATCTATACGAAGAACACTCATGCATCTATAGCTATTCCCCCATCAGATATAATGTGGTAATATTCAAACTCTTGAGGTATAAAGAGAAACAATAATATCTGCTGTTCTTGGTCTCAGTGGTAAAACAAACCAGAGACTGGTGTGTGTAATATATCATATGCCAGAAACAGGCGAGGAAGGTGAGTGCAAAGGATCAAGATTCGTGTAGAAAGGGTAAATAATATGTAAACCATCTGAGCCATAGAATAACATTTAGATTCAGCCATACAGTGATTATTTATTGGACTCCAGAGAGGTCAGTTGTCTCGTGTCCATTTTTAGATAAAGCTGTTGAAGACCACGGCCTGTTGATGTGTGGACTTGATCCAGTCGTCTCCTGTCCGGTTATCAGGAGTGATGGCGAACAGGAAGTACCTCTCAACAGAAACCTGGAGCAGGAACCATCGATGGACACCACAGAGAAGAGCAAAGGTTAGATCTAAACGTACACGTGAGTTTTCTGACTCATATGTACAAAATTTATAAAAACTGAAAATTTCCCTTGCAGATACTGCTTGTAATATATCTTTCCACCATCTATCCATCCATCCATCCATCCATCCATCCATCCATCCATCCATCCATCCATCCATCCATCCATCGCCTGATTTTAACAGATTATATTTGTAGACCCTGACAGCTGTAGAAATATCCATCATTGTTTCATAGAGGTCTTTTACTCTATACTAAAAGGCTCAAAATCACTGAAAACTCTGTAAATTTTGAAAAGTGTCAGAATGTAAGCTTTGACCAGTCCTGACTTGTGATCATGTTGTTTTCAGAGTCCCAAGAGGCGGAGCAGAAAGTTAAAGTTTGGTCTCCATCCTTCATGCGTCTGCCTGACTTGGAGCAGCTGAGCCACAGTGAGTTTCATTTTTAAGCTGTGACTCATGCCTTTTATATATTTGCCAAATCCAGGATGGCTTATCACAGGAGGTGTGGGAGATTTTCACATCAGAGAGAAAAGTTGTCAAAATGAAATTGGCAGGTGTAGAAAAATATCACATCTTCATTACAAATAGCCTGGTGCAAATGAGGTGCATCAAACCCTGTTGAAACAACATAGATTAAGGTTTTATACATGAAAATCCCCATTAACAGCAGTAGAAACAAATCCTCTTCTTCATTACCAGTCTGATGGCATCTGCTCAAAGTAAAGCTGTCTTTAAATATTTAAAATCTTCAAAGTGAAGTTTTAAAATCTTTTCAAATCGAATGCAGTATTTACACTGTATAACAAAATGTTCCAACAAACACACGCTCTTTAGGTCCATTCACACCAACCCTTTGTAGTCCGCTTTAATCCAACTCCAGTCCGTTTGCCTACACCAAAAGCGTCAGGCGTGTCTGGTTTACATTCAAAGTCTATGTGGAGGAGTTTGACGCGTCAAGAGCGTCCAACGGAAAACAACAGCTCATCGCGCCTCCATATAGACTTTGAACATTAACCAGATGCGCAAAACACCAGGTGTAGAGCAAAATGTCAACCGTCTGCATTCAAAGTGCACACACGTCGAACTCAAAGCATCGGACGCGTTTTTGAAGCATGTAACACTTTTGGTGTGAACGCACCATAACTCTGGTGCACCTAAAAGCTTAGGACAGTTCAGTTAAAGTCAATTGTGGCGCGGTTTTAATGCGTATGTGAACGCCAAACAGACCAAATACTGCTACAAAAGCAGGAAGAGGACAACAAGGCAGGGCATTCTGGGTAAATCCAACCAAAACAACCATGGGAGTCTGACGCTACTGTGAGAAATGGCTCATGGTCTTTCACCAAACACAAAAGTGAAACCCTACAACCGCTAAAATCTGACGCCACTCCATTTTTGTTTAAATTCATGAAGAAGAAAGTTGTGCTCAGTGTCTTCTTCTGAGGTTTTCATGTCGTTTCCTTCAGTAGTTCTTGGTGCAGCGCCCCCACAGGCTGTGAGGGGAACAGGTTTTTCAAAGAGTTTGGTTTGTTTGACGCAGTGCAGCGTGAAAACAAACTGTACCAGCAGAAACTGAAACAAATGTTATAATTTTGATCCCCTATTGAACCATGCCTTCCATATTAGTTGTGAAAACACCTTTAAAAGCAGCAGGAACGCTGTGTACACAGAGTTCAACTCCAGCACTCCCTTTGTCTGCAGGACCACCAGAGCTACCCAGGAGGCTGGAGCCTTTGAGGACGTGCACGCGGCCAATCAGGGTTGGACTTTCAAAACGAGCCAAGACCAAACAGCTCCACCACGCACATCCATACAAATAAATACGGAGACCCGGAGGGTGTTGTTTGACCAAATGATGTTGTCAGGGTTCTGTTTTGGTTTCGACGTTCAAGAGGTGTGATGTTGTTGTCTCTGGTTATTTAACAAGGTTCTGCTGTCGGTTCTGGTTTCCTTCTGTCACAATGTGGCGTTTGTCACATTTAGCAGCTGTGGTGGTTGGGCGTGTGTTACCAGCTGAGTAAAACAGCAGCAGCTTGGTGCTGCTTGAAGTAAAATCTACTTATTTATTTATTTATATGTAATATTTAACTATTTAAATCTTCCCTGTTGTAATGTTTACGTTGTATTTTTAATGCATTTTATTGTATTAAGACAGTTTTCATAACAGAAGGCATATTTGCTGTAGGTCCATATTGTTCCTGTAATGTGTGGGTGTATTCTGACAGTTTTCATTAGAGTGATGATGTTCTTTGTGTGTTCTGTTATTTTTACCATTAAATGAGCTTCGTTGTGTCTAACATAGCACAAACCTTAATCAAATTCTTTCTTGTCTTTGACTATGTAGAAAGAGTATAGTGTTTGAATAAGCTAGTTGAGAAGATCTCCAGGGTTCCTCTGTGGTCTTTAAGCCATGTAAAATGGTGGAATTAGATTTTAATATTCATTTAATTTACCCCCAAAAATCATTCTCTTTTTTTTATATTGTCATTGGTTAAACGTCTTGTATTATTTTCCTATCCCTTCAAAATGGTAACCTACTTTTCTCTTTAAATCTAAACATAACATCAACATTTGCGGCTCCCGTGTGACAAAGTGTGAAAAACCTCAAAGGGCTTCAATACTTTTGCAAGGTACTTCATGACTTGCCAGAATTGTACTGGTTGATCATTCCCAACTAGTTTGCTAGAAAAAAAAATCTTATTTAATAATTAATTCAGGAATTTATTGAAAAAGAATAAAACAAAGGCAGGTTTCTGCTGCACAAAAAGTCTTGAAATTTGATTATTTGGTAAGTCGTTTAAATCTACAGAGAAAAATTGTTTGAGTCGTTCTTTCTTCACTAAGTCCAGCCTCTTTAGCTTTATTTCCTCTTAAGTTGAACTTGAAATCCTGCTGCATTCACTGTACCTGAAAAGGTGGGATATTCTTGATCTGCTGTACATTTTGCGATGAACAACAAATATTGAAAGAAATGAGCAAATAAGATTTACCAGCTCTTTTTTTTTTTAGATTTAATTGAAACGATACGGGGATGAAATGTTACATGTTGCTGAGTGCGTTGGGGGTTTTCTTTGTTTGTTTTTGGAGCCATTTTGAGCAGCGGGATGTTGGAGAATCACTCCCTCCCCCCCACCATGCCACTTCCAGGTCCTAATCATGGCTTTAAATGGAAACAGTCGGGCTTTCCTGTCAGCAAATGGAGCTTGGGGTGGCATTTTGTTTCTGCGGGATGGCTGCCTCAGCTGGCAGACGGCAGAGTCACAAATCAAAATGAAACAAGGAAAAAGGGGGACGGCTCTCCAAAAATAATTCAATTCTGCCGTTGCTCATTCCATCTGCCCCTTAATCAGGCATCGTCGGTCAATTCTGGGAGAAATTATTTACAAAGACTTTTCCAGTGTTGAACATGTCAGCACAGGCTGGTCGGTTGGTTTATTATTATTATCACCTTTCTCTTTTATACCTTCAAAATAGATCATTTCCTATTTCTAATCAAAAGTTCAGGTTTAATTTTTTCCCCCCCTTTAATTGGAAAACATTCCCCGCCCCACTTCCTGGTATTTCATCTGTCCTTATTGATTACGTGAGCCGGTAATGCTCTAGTTTTAGTAACAGTTCACTTGAAGCACACTGGGGGAGGGAAGGGCACATATGCTTTATTACATAACAGCCACATTTCAGAATTACAGAATAATGAGCCATTGACATATACGTATGCAACATTAGTGGGACATTGTTTCCAGTTTGTTGCCGAGGAACTTATTTGAGCTCCGTGTTAGGGGAATTCATAAATAGATTGTTCGAACAACAACTGCTGCAGCCTGAAAAAACATCTGCTAATTATATTAATCTATGCAAAAAGCTTAGACCATCATCTCAAAGGTTAAAACAAGGCCAAATCAAGTAGTCAAAAAAGAGTAATATACCAATTTGTCTCGTCTAGATTCAGATATATTCACTAAGTTTGCACACACAAGAAATAGCAGGAAAACGTTGTGAGAAAGATCCATAATTGTGGGTTTATTGAAACTAATTAGTGAAGTTCAGCAGTTTATCTGTAGTTAAATTACAAACTCAAATTTCTTTGAAGTCATATTAATTATATACAACATTTTTATAACAACTGAACCCCATTGAAAACCTCCTGGTTCTTCCACCAGATATTGATGTCTGAACTCTTCCTGAGTTCAAACATTAGTGTTGTTGTTTCTAAATGAACATGAACTTGTTTTCTTTGCATTGCAAAGCGCCGCATCTTTTTCCATTATTTTGACCATTTCTCATTTTCTGCTAATGAATACAACAGCTGATTATTTACGCTTTCCTTGTCGCAGTGCTGAAGAAAACCCTGGAGTTTTTACAGCTTAAGACAATCCTGTTCATAACGAGCTCTAAAGCCTACCAGGCAGGTCATTACTGATCCTGAAATTCCTCGCACGAGAAGTGACAAACGTTACCTGAGCAACATTTGTCGTTCCATCTGTTTGAAGCGAATGAGGGAGCTAAGGCAGCAACATGAATCCACCTCTCATTATGCTGCCAGACACAAAATGGGAAATGTGTGTCGTTATAGAAAATCATCTCTCTCGTTTGTGTTTTTCATACACATTGGCAAAAAAGGGGTTTTCTTTTAGCAAACCCAGTGAGCTAATAGGAATTACATCCGCTGGGTGGTAAATGAGTCAGTTGTTTTTTTGGTTGTTTTTTTTTTGGACTGGTATAATTTTCCCCGCTGAAATTTTAGGCTTTCCCCACGATAAAAAAAGAATCCTTGCATCATCCGTCTCCTTTTATCTCAAACACCGTTCTAGATTTGTTTGGAGCTACTGCCTCTCACGCTCTTTCTCTCTCTCTATTTCTCTCTTTCTGTGTATGTGCGTGTGTGTGTGTGTGTAGCATGAAAGAAGCTTTAGAAACAGAGATGACTTCAGAGACTCAAATGAAGGCAGGGGTTTCCTATTTTTATTTTTTTTAAAGTTCCTTTCCAGGTGTCACCTTGGATCCGTCTCACAGATTACAGTCCCTTGTTAAAGTAATCCTACACTAAAAAAAGAGAGAATGGAGCTCCAACATCATAAAATGTAGTGAATTTGTTACATGAAATTGAATTAAGTTTGTCAATCTTACTTTATTTACATTTGTTTATACTGAATATATTTATTTTGATAACCTTCATTTGACTACTTGTAACAAAATTACTCTTTTTTTCAGTTGGATCACCTGTTGTGGTTTTTTAGTGTGCCTTTATAATGTGAACCTCTTCACATTATGTCAAACTACCACCAAAACATCAAATTATTGTTGTTGGGTTTTTTTTTGCTCATGCTTACTACAGATTTTTAACTGTGTGACTTTGACTGGGCCATTCAAATACATGAATTTGCTTCGATCTTTCAACTCTTCTGCTGCCTTTAACAGATTGCCTTGTCCGTTTCTAGGTTCACAAATATTTAAACTAAGACGTCTTCCTGTCTTTTCGAAAGAAAATGAAGCAAACTTAAAATGTGTCAAAATAAAAAGTTAAAAATCAGAAATGCAAATGTGTGGATCATGTCAAAAATTAACAAAAATGTATGTCAAATGTTTTTGTAATAGTTTTTTTTTTAAAAAAAACCTGCTTCTTATTTTCCCGCACAATATTCTCACGCAATTCTCATTCTTACCAACTTCATCCAGACATAAATCACAGATCCAACACAGAAAACGAGCAGAGAAGAAGTGAGGCTACACATACAGATTCATTTATTTTCATCAGGCAGGAGAGAAGAGTCCAAATAACAAAATGGGGCTTTTTTTTAATGCCCCCTCTTCATGGGTCCGTGGTGTAAAAAAGAAACACACAAGCCTATTATTACAGAGATTACTTTTGGAAACTAATAAGAAGAAATGGGCATCAGATGGCTTGACCTCAATATTTCAACACCATGCAAGAGGAGATGGAATATTATTTTAGATCTTTTCTGGCTCTCGAAGGTTAAAAAGAAAAATAACGTCGAAAAACAAGCAATGCAGAGAAAAAGCCCCAGCATTTTTTCATCAGATAAAAATAAAGGTTTGATTTTTATTTATTTTTTTTCTATGTGAGGGGAAAACAACCGCTTTATCCTCAACAAGTACGCTCTGGGGTCTTTATGTGTCCACTGCTGTCAAAAGGCTTTTTTTATGTTGTCAACAGTGTTTTCAGTGCAGCTTCGCTTATATAAGCAAAAGGAGAAGCTCTCCTGTTAAAACAATAACTCACAGTTGGTTCTGTTCAAAATGATGAGCAGTTCAGGGTATTTTCTGTATAAACACAGGAGACCCCCGGCGTTCGCAAGGGTTTGGGATCAAAGCTACTTGTGAATACTTCAAATCTGTAAATACTTGAGATCCCCTCTTAGAATGTCTGAGCTATCAAAGACGTCTTGTCTTTGAAAAGCAGAAGTGGAGCTTCCTGCACAACCAACAAGAATGCCGTGAGTGGTTTCTTGATGGTAAGTCAACAGTAAAATGCTTCTCTTTTCCAGCATCCATTGTGCATACAGCAATAGACCCATTTGACGAAACGGGCTGGAACTCTGTTTCGGTTGCTAGGTAACGCTAGGGTGCCTGTTGATTGTGACTTAATGCTTCCAGACCGAATGTATCGGCGATGATATCACCAAATTTGCAGTACCATAATTCCATCGCACTTTGCGTTATCGGAAAAATTCCAACGGTTTCTGAAAGGGGAGACGTTGCTCTTTCCAACCGGTATTGGGTTATTTTACGGTAATTTCACCATCGCTGTAGCAGGGAGTGAAATTAATCTGAGGGGCTCTCTCTTAATAGACGGTAACTTGCATAAAAAACTAGATATTCAAAGTTTCAGTTATTATGGACAAAAGGAGAACTATATTTACTCACAGGACATTTAAAGTATTGCATACAATTAAAGCAAGAAAATACGTACATCCAGGCAGCGATTTGGAACTTAGGTCTTAAAGGGTTAACAATCAGGAGGTTTTTGAAACAGCTCATCTTCCAGACAGCAAAAAATGTCAATCACTGAACAGCTTAGCACCACAATACACTACAGATCTGCTGTTGTTGTTTCAACCTTCTGGTTCTGGTTCTGCTCTGCATCCCCAGAACCAGAACCAAACATGGAGAAGGAGCATTCAGCTTCTATGAACCATAAATCTGGAACAAACTTCCAGAAAACTACAAAACAGCTGAAACACTGAGTTCCTTAAACCCACCTGTTTACAGTTACTTTTGTACCATAATAAATGAATCACTAAGCAACATTTTGATGTATAATGACGGCACTCGGCAAAATGCAATGTTTCAATTGTTGATGACTTTGTATGTAAAGCACTTTTTTATGAAATGTGCTATACAAACTTGAATGATTAATTGATTATTGAAAAAAAAAATGAGTTTTTGGGGGGGTTTAAACGGACAGTTTTTAGAAGCGGTAGAGGAAGTATAAAAATGTCCAAAATGTGAAATTTGCATAACAGGTCCTCTTCCAAACCTCTGAACAGACGCTAACCTCAACAGTTATGAACCATCCCTTTAAGCCGGCTGCAGCAGAGTGCACCACAGATTGTAGCATCCATCCAAAGCAAAATACGAACAGAACAGCAGAGCATCATCTAGCTCTTCACTTTCACTCACACACGTTCCAGACCAAGCCTCGCTATTTCCTCCCCAAGTGCAGATCAATAGCAATCACAGGGTCACAGTAGCAGAAACACACGCTCGACTCACACTAACAATACACACTCTGCTGCAGTTCAGTGCTGGACTGTAGAACCGTGAAAGTGAGCAGAACTAAATGTTTTGACTGTGTGGAATATTGTGCCGTCGCTGCCATCACGCCACACCGACCCCCCCTAGAGAGGTCCGTTTGGGAATATCCAAATATACATTCGAGCGCCGCCTCACGTACAGATCTACCCGGACCGTAGTCTCCCTGCTTTGGCGCTGAGCAGAGCTGAAAGCGGAGCGGGCCGAGAGAAAGGACAATAAGAGGATTTCACAGTCTGGTGTTATGACACAGTGCCGTGTTATTGTTTTCCCCCCCTAACCCTGAGCAGCTCTAATTAAATTGGCGATGACTGAGCAGCAGACCTGTCTGGGAGAAACAAACAGAAGCGTTGGTTGAGTAAACGGGACCCGAGCTGAGTCATGACAGCAGTTAGATCAAATAAAGAGACCCCGGTGTGGGAGGTGGGATGCTCTGCAGACAAGCTGTCCGGAGCTCTTAGCGAAGGTTTGTTGTCGCCTGTGGGCTTGGCTTGGATCCAACATTGCAACTGATGTCAAAGCCATTGATTGATGTTTTTCTTTGTTGATAATATCATTATAAATATGTCTCACGCCTTAATATGCAAGTGTATCTAAAACCCCTACATCACTGCATACAGTCCTACTTCTTTAATCTTCCTAATACAATTTACAAACAGTTTGTCGTGATTCCTTTAAGGGAAGAGCCATTCCTCCTCTCTTAAAGCTCGTCAGCTCATTAAGTTGCTGTGTAAGAAGACCAGTGGAAGTCCCACTTATTGCCGGACTGTACAACTACAGTTGTGTTAAGGTTCCCACTAGAGATGTGTCAATCAGGTTTGTTCCTGCCGATTCCGATTCCGATCACCCATGAGGGCCGATCTCGGCCGATCACAGATACCGATCACATAATTATTATTTTTTTAATCATAAGCACTACCGGTTACATTATGTGGAAAAAGGAACCATGAATTCACCTTAATTTAGACAAAAACTTGTTTTTAATAACTTTTTCCAAGAAAAAAAACGAAGCAGGCATTGTGGAAATTATACTGCTATCGGTAATACTATCTTTAACAGACTGACAACATATGAAGGCTCTGAAGAGGCTAAATAATGCAAAAAGTCAAAATAAAACCTCTCAACATTGCCAAAAGATTCAAGTATAAAATTTAACATTCAAATACAGGATCCATTATAATAAACAATCCAGAGTTACTGAATGAAAACTTCCTGATAGCATGGCGGCTAGCTGATTACTGCTAGTTCTGATTGGCTGTTTCTGACTGAGTGGAGTAATTATGCAGAACAGGGAGGAGATCGATTATTTTTTCAGAGATTATTTGTCTCATGTTAGGACAGCGAAAGTTTTAATACATATGTAAAATAAATTTTTTTAAAGTTAGATGCTGCAGCTTTAAATAGGTTCGGTGTGAGAGTCACTACCAGGTGGAGCAGAAGCGGCGCTCCGTCTGTCAAATATTACTACTTGTATCGTAGCAGCGGTTCAACAGAAGAGCAGAACCAGCGTCTTACATCGCAGCTCGAAGACTTAAATAATTTTGCAGGTTATTTGTTTAGCTTTCTGACCGTCATACTAATCCGGGTGAATGTTTGTAGCTGCTTTACCTGCTAAATGATTCTCCATATGTCTGTTTTTTACTGCAGTGAGCCTAGATGTAGCCAAACTCCGTCAAGTATGGCATTGTTTTTATGCGCAGTGATCACCGATGATATACTTTTTCACGGAAATCGGCCGATTATGATCGGTGGCCGATCGATCGGCACACCTCTAGTTCCCACTTAATCAGGTTCACTGTTGTACTCTGTGAGCCGCACAAGCTGCGTTTCCATTGACCATATAACTGCACAGTTTGACATTTCGAAAATAAATTTGCTTGATGGAAACACAACAATTCTGAAAAACTCTCATTCATCATCCTGCCGCTTTAGGATGGTGTATTTATTTTTTTGTTGTTTTTGTTTTTTGGCCATTTCGAAATTTCGCAAAACTCGTAATCAATAATCATGATGTTGCTACTGGCAGAAACCACAAAGAAAAAGGCAACAGGAAGTAGTTGGAGGATGACAGCGAAGCATGCTTTTTAATGTCTTGATGCGTGAACAAACACATTTGTGTATGATTTTAATTGGGTTTCTTATTTAATGGAAACACCGCAATTGCGAAATTGTCCTTTTGACATTAGTTGAAAATTTTGCAAACATTCGCAATGAAAGTGCAGCTACTGACTCCTCACATACCGTCAACGGACGGTTGACATTTCATAGTCGAACGTAGCATTTGTCTACATTTCTTGTGACAAATTCCTTCATTTCCCACAATGCAAATGGATGCTAGCAAGTTTGACCATTTCTTCTCCACCAATGCAGCCACCATCAGCAGTCACACCACTCATCCTACGACTATTTAGTGCTAGATCTCAACTTTATCAGCTAGGTGTTGTATACAAAACATTTTAATGTGAGCACTGTTTCCCGCCGAATATTTTACTTTATGACAGAGAGTACGTGGTTGTAAAATTTTACCTTCATGGCATGATGGCTTCTACTGTCCACAACGTCAAGTGTTGTGGGCATCAGTGAATTCTTTGAGAGAGTGATGAGACTGACAGATATTTTTGGGAGTCCAGATGAGTGTGTGGTGCCTGAATCAGGGCCGGGGCCTATCAGCTAAAAGAATGTAGGTGGAACCATTTAGTAATGGCCTGAATTAACAACAGAAATCTCCCATAATTCCATTATGGTACTTCATTACTTACATGCTTACAGTACCATTTTAATCCTCCCACACTCTGAACGCTGGCCTTTTGTGTCCCAGCTGTCTCCCGAGCTCAGATTTGATACTAAATACAACACTCTGCAGCTCAAATATGAACATTGTAGAGAAAAAAAAAGAAAAGAAAAGAAAAAAACACATTTTCATCAGAATCGGTGACAATTCAAGAGGACGTTTAAAGCCTCTAATGGATGTCCGGTGAGTGCGGAGTCGTTCCAAATTCTCTAACATGTTCATGCGGGGCCGATTAAAACAGAACACATTCAGAGTGTGCGTTCGCACTGTCACTGAGCTGACGTGAAAATGAGGGGCTGTCATGAATTCCCAGAAACCGATGACTAATCGCTCGCTGCCTCTCAGCTAACCCTGCAGGCATGATGGGAAACGGCGGTAATCTGCAGAGGATACTCACTGGGGAATTTGTCCCCCCTATCTTCGGGGGACCGCGGTTTGGTTTGTTAATCCGGGTGAAAAACAGACACCGTTTTAATGAGTTGCCTCTATTAATAAATGCTATTAACCCACAAGTCAGACGCTAAACATCACGGGCCACGAACTGGGGAGTTAATCTATTTTGGAACGACTCCCGCCGACCGACTGCTGCAGAAATGTGATGCTTTAAATAGTATGACATTAGCCTCTTCTTCTGAAAGCTGACCCCGCGTTACAACTGGGAATGTACTGAACGGAAAACGGATGCTTTTTCTGAGTAGATGTGACTGCTGCCGGCTTTCCGAGACGGTATTATCAAATATTTGATGGCTGAGGCAATCAAATAATGCTTATTCTGTTGTAGGGCCGTGGCTTAGTGCACTCGCAGTGTGATGCTTTGGAGAAGAAGGCTGCAGTCAAAAATAGATGACACATCAGCAGCTTCTCTGTTTCTGATCAGATCTAGGATTGTTTTTTTGTTGTTGTTTTTGCCGAGCTCTGTGAAAAGTTTACCTAATAGGGATGCCAGGCACACACCTCTTGTCTGGTGAATGATATTTGGACTTTTTCCTCTTGAGTAGCCAAAAACTTTTTAAACTAAATCCTTATAAAAAAAAAGGGCAGCTTTATGCATTTTCCAAGCACATAGAGCTATTTTGTACACACAGTCAAGTAACTATCCTAACTTCAGTTCAGAACACCTGTCCAAGACATAGGTAAACTATAGACTAGGGTCCGCTTAGTGGAATTTTTTTATTTTTGTAATGATTTCTATATGATTATATGGCCAAAAACAATTTTATTACAAACTTGTGGATTTTCTTTTACATAATAATATATATTTGTACAAATTCTTTATACATGCAAAAAGAAAAACAAAATTGCTCTTGGGGGCCCCCTGGTGGCTGTGATAGGTCACGTTCCACCGATAATATGAGCTGCCGTTGAAAGCACCGGTGGTACGGAGGACCAAAACCGACATAATAAGAAATAAAAGCATAAATATATGTTTTAATAAGAAATAAAAGCATAAATATATATTTAGTTTTTCCTTTTCCTTACATATGAGTTTCCGTCAATTAATGTCTATATTTTCTTTTTTATTTCCCCTAAACATGCGTTTCTGTCAAGAAAAATAGATATTTTGCTTGTCTTTTCTACTTGGTAAGTTTACAGAAAATCAGAGGAGAACTTTTCCTTCTCTGTAAAGGAAAAGTTCTCATCACGATTCGAAGGTTTTATTTTCAAGATTCCTACATGTGGTAGGAATTGTGATGGAGAGCGTCCAGGCGCCGCCATGATGAACTAAGAAGGTGTGATGGAGACATCAAACCCCTGCTGTGCAGACAGGACCACAGCAACGCAGCTGCACTCCACGGGTACACCAGACATGACCAGTCCGGTGCACGCACACCGCCAAACTGCCAACGGTTCACGGAGGTGAACTGGGAATGATCATCTGACTACAGAGAGGACGCTACTGGCGTTCCCAAATCGGTTCAGGAGTGATGGAAGCAGATCACCAACAACTGGCTACAGAAGTCAGGTGAGAGGCCCAGGCCCGGTGTTTAATCAACGGGGTGCAGCCCCTTCACCCCCACAACTAGTGGGTCCCCTGTCTGATGATCCTGACTTTAAAGTAAAAGTAAGAATCCTACATATAATAATTAAAAATGTACATCATCTAATAATGAGACTGAGCATTATCCGCTACTGAAACTCGACCAGCATCTGACCGCAGTCATGGTGTCAGCCTTTCCGTCTCAGCCTACCAGAGATATGATAGCTGGCAACGCAAAGGACTGGACTTTCACCAAGAGACCACTACCAACACTGTTTAGACTAGGAGGTTCCGACTTCATTTGGGTTTCAGAAAAAAGACTGGGAAGCCCCATTTGAAGTGGCCTCTAAGTGGACCAGGCGTAATTTGGTCAGACGCCTTAAAAATTAGACTCCAGACCACGTCAGGGCCACCATTCTGTCCAGGTTGTAGGAGTGGGAGAAAGACAGAGGGGTGGAGGGAGCAACAGAGACAGGACAGAGCTGCTGGGACCAGCAGAGCCACTGAGACTGCAGGTCTCACTGAGTCAGGTGGGGACGCAGGACTAAATAGATGCACACCGACTGGGTCCGACCTCAACCCCTGAACTCCATCACTCCACCATCCTGCGACTGGGTCAGCAGATTGGATATAATGTAAACAGCACTGTCGGAGATGCAGAGAGTTTGTAGCAGGTGTCCGAATGATCTAATCTTATCACAACACCCTGTGATGAATATAACCTGGAAAAACTGTTTCTGTCTGGTTTGGAACCAGAGACCTTTTCCGTGTGAAGCAAACATGATAATCACTACACTACAGAAACTGATCTTCTATGGCTTGTTCCTTTAAGCAGTCTCCTGAATCTAATCGAATCTCAAATAAATAGTAATGTAAATACCCACAAGGTATGCTGCTGGCCTCTCTAAAGAGGAAACAGCAACAGAGAACAGAAAAGCAACTTTGTCCAAATTCAGGAAACTGCTTCTCTTAAGTTGATCCACAATGTCAGGGAGCAGTGTTCAGTTATCCACCAAGTGTAAGTGAGTAGGGATTATCCCTAATACCCTGAATTTGTCCTGCCTATTAATGTAATTTGCAGTTATAAAGTCTTTCTCCATCACTGCAATGGAGTAGTCAACAAAATACTGTTATTTACACCCTTTGAACTGAGTCATAGTTTGTCATGTTTCACCTATTGGTTGTGTATTATAGTTTAATACTGATATTTTATTGGGGAATCAAAATAATCTTATAATTTTACTTATTTATTTTTTAATTGAAAAATCTGGGGTGCATTTGAGTAGTCTTTATTACTTAGATACCCCAAAATAAAATTGAGTGAAATCAAGCACTTTCAAAGGTAACCTGTAATAAAAAAGTCAGTCTTTGTCATAGCATAAACACCAACGTTTACACTGTTTTTCAATGCTTCCATGCAATGCATGCAAGGCACCTATTACTCTACACCTAAAAAAACACAAAATAATTAATTTGGTGTTAAGAGATGAGCGTTTTCTACTGGTACCACAAAACAAACAAAAAAACAATACTTTTCTGCAAAATTCACCAGCTGCACAATTGTTATTAAATAGTGTAAGATAAGTAGTATTTCAAAAGAGCAGAACAAATTTTATGTTTTTGAACAATAACAATATCTGTTGGTAATCTGTTGCTAAGAGATTGAAATAGATGCACTTATTTTGCAGGAAAGAATTTGGGATTAAAATAATTACTTATTTAAGCAATTAGAAATATTACTTAGAAAACGGTTTGGTATTCCACTGGTACTTTACTTCCAAATACATTATTTCAAATTTCTCCTTTTAAAGTTTTGTGAAAGATGACAAAACATATCGATGACTGTCTCCCTTGCAAGGAGAGGTTGCAGGGTAAATTTTCCCTAACAGAAGTGAAACAATGAATGGATGAATGCCGGTAGGTTTTTCGTATCCTGCGTGTATGTTTTTGTTTCATCATACAGAATAATGTTTCAATGACTGTATGAATATGTAATGTCTTAAAATGTATGGGGTCATTTTTCATTTCTCACCATAAAAATTGTAGAAATGTCCTTTTATATAAGACTCATGTGTTATCTCTGCCTGGCAGAGCTTTCTATCCACAATTGCTTCATGAGTTGCCTCTGAGTTGTGCACAATTCATAAATAAACCTGATTGAGTGATTTTACCTGAACAGTGCTTGGTAGTAGTTTTTTTCCACAACAATGGACAAAAACATTAAAGGCACTCAAGTAAAAGGCGTAGCAGTTTTAGCTAATGTTGGACCCAGGAGCCCATGCTAACATTAGCATATTAGCCTGCAAAGAGTTTTATGCATGATCTTTTTAAAGAAAAATCAACCTGTAACCATATATGCGAGTAGTAAAGGCATACATGACACATGAAAATATATTGAAGACGAATAACTCACCTTTAGAGAAGCTCTGCTTCTTCCAATGTGCAAGTCCACAACCGTTCTGGAAGCTTCCTGTACTTTACTGTGCACTGCTGAGCTGAAGCATTTGCTCCAGTAACAAAAATAATCAAATCCAATTTACTCAAAATGACTTTGTCCTGTACCTTTCTCAGACCAAACATGTACATTACTCACATTACTTGAGTTGAATAAACAATATAGTGAGACTTGAGTAAAGCACACAAACCTAAATTAAGTAAGAATAGGTATTGCCTTTTAGAGACTCTAAAAGGCAATAAAGCACACTGTTTTATTATGGCATTAATGTTGTTTTGTAGCTGTCTGACATCTATAATAAAAGGTTGCTTTAGACATAAATATACTTTTTATCGTGGTGTTAGCCAAGCAGCTGGATAAAACAGTTATTTTTTCATCAGACAAGGTGAATTTGCCCTTCATGATACTTTAATCCACACATACAAGCCAATGCCTGTTCGTTCTCTTTTTCTGTGAGAGCTTTACTTTCAACATTTTCTTAAAATGAAGCTCCTGCAGTCCCCATTTCTCCTGAGCTGTGTGGTTGTCCTGTGAAGCCTAAGCAACTGGGTCCCCCTAGATCCAAACTCCATAATGGTGAGCCAAAACATGAGGAGGCAAAGGTGATGAAACATCCCTTTTTGCCAGGCTGAAAAAGCATTACAGTTTCCATAGGAACAGATCTAAAAGTAATTATGCATGACACGCAGAATGAAGCATGATGAGCCATTGTTCAGGACTTGTTCTCAAAATTCCACTGCAGACATGTAGAGTGTGCTTCTAAATCCTTTAATTTCTTCATTTTTCGTTATTTGTTTCTTCTGCCTTCACATTCCCCCACTCAACAGATGCCATTGTTTTAAATACGCTTTGGCCCTTATGATGGGGGCAACGCATCTTTTGACCGGCCAGCATGTCTGAAGTAGAGATTGATGGGATCGTTGTTGGAAAAGGGGAAAAGGATGATGAGGTGGGCCGGAAAGCCTAAAACGGTGACTTTTGGAGGCAAGGGAGGAAAATTAAAAAAGGAAGAGGGTGAAATTGGGACAATCCCAAGAAACTGAACAAAGACTTGGACGAGGAAAGATGAGAGTTGATTGTAATACAAAGCGGACAAGAAGAGTGATCAGTGACCCTTTATAGGGGCTGTAGTCAAGGCTCCATTAAGCCTCATTTCCATAATGTTTCTCATGGCCCCATTAGAGATAAGCAGAGGTATTGTTTTGTATTATTCTGGCAGATATGTGTGATAGCGTCTTCTCTATCACACATATAGCAGCAGTTGGTTTCAGTTACACTCTAAGTTTCGGCAGTTGGAAATTTCGCTCGTTTTTTGCTTTTTACTTCGCCATGGTAACTCCGATTCCCAATAAAAATAATAGCTTCGCAAGGCAGTCACTGCCTTTCCCTATGTAATGCTATGGCAGGCCCCAATTAAAGAAACGCCTTATTGGGTGAAGAATAATAGGTTCCTACCATTCATTGCATGGGCAGGCCCCAATCATAAACGCTGTCTGTTTTCATCTCCTACATTTTCTCACAAGAAAGTCTAAAAAATATATTAGTTGCAGTGATACGTACATCGTTTTTAAGAACTGGTGCATAGAATGATCACACACTAAAATCACAGCTAAATCCAGGGTTGATACATCGTTAGAGCTGCTGAGGTGACACAATTAGGAAGCACTACGCTCAGCAGCACACCAGTATTGATTTTGATCAGTAACGTTTGATTTGTTCAGAGCTGCTCCAAATATTATCTGTTGCTCGGTTTTAATTTGTTTTGCTCAGAGACTCTGAGTCAGCTTTCCTCCTGGTACTTAATTGGGTGTATTTATTTTATTTGTGGAGCCGAGGGAGGCTGACGGCGTTGTCACCGAAACCGTTTATAGCCCATTGATTCCACGGACGTATTCTCATTCCACACGAGCCCCCGTGATTCAGTGCTCCCTCTCACCTAGCCGATCATTGATCTTTGTATTGCGCGGCAGTCTTGGCCAAACATAGCTGGCCTCAGATGCCCCGGGCCTTTAGAAATGTACAGATGACGGATGTACGCCGGTCAGCCGGAGCATGAGATCTGGACACTGCAGGTTAAATGAATAACATTGATTATCCTGTTACAAAATCATTTATCAAATGTGTTTGAAATACTAAGCAATGTGGAGGTGGTTTGACAAGTGGACGAAAGGAAAATCAGGCAACCACGACAAACATTTGAGTATCACTTGATGCAAACTTTGCTGTGACAAAACGTTTTGGGGTGTCATCTGCTTCCTATTTTTGGAGCAGTCTCCAGTCCTTTTGACAGTCGAACTGCACCAGAGTTCACTTCACCCAAAACAAGACCTCGGTTTTTGGAGGACCAGAGTTCGCGTTTTTGGTCCACATCAGAGTTCGGTTCAGCATTCATGCCTCCCCAAACAAATTGGACTTTCTAGACAAACAAACTGGACTTCGATTAATGCAGATTAGACAGGACTGGTGTGAACGCTGACAAAGCAATGCTGAACTTTTGTGGCATGCTTCACAAACAAGGAAACGTATCACCTCAAGTGCTGTTAAGAAATCTCCTTCCTACCTCCTCGACTATGGGTCTTTCCTTGGCAACACCAACGTCAGTGTTAGAAATTATGATTTGGATGAGTTGTGGAGGGGTAGCCGACCCTGAAAATGAAGTGTGCTTTGAAGAGCTCTTTGAAAGCTGCCAAGAATGTCAGTGCCTTCCAAAGGGATGGCAGTGATGACATTGTATCTTTGGATACTGCTCGTTTTCACCAACACACAGGAAGGAAGGGCCGTCCCAGTTCTATACCAGAAAGGAAGGTTTCAACACCACCTTCTGCCTTGAACAAAATGTAAAGAAGAACCACAGCTACAATATCAGACAGCACAGAAGTATTTGACGTCCTCCTGAGGTTTTGTTGAAACACTGACCCAACATCACACTTGTTGACTCGCAACTGTCCAGGAGATGGCTGATTTACCGCGCAGGGAGAACGAAGTGTTGGAAAAATCTTTGTAAATCACAGAGAAGCAGACAGAAATTCTCCCAGATTAAATGAAAGGTTTTTGGGTGGATGCCTGTGTTAGTGCAGAGGACTAATATACTGCCTTGGTCTGGATGAAGACATAAAAATCCCTAGGAATGTGTGAGGTATTAGCGCTTTCAATGAATTAAAACAGAGTTTCAGCGGATTTATGAGTCTATGGAAGATAAAGATGTGCGGTTATGAGACTATTTTTTTTCCCCACCTCAAATTAAAAATGGAAGAATCTAAGAAGAACATCTCATCAATATTTATATTCAAGCAGAAGTAAGAGCAAAACGATAAATCCAATTCAGTCTTCACCGTGTGAGAATAAAACCTCTTTAATTCCAGGAGTTAAATCACTCTTTAGACAGCCACGTTTTTTTTTTTTTTTTTAACTCTCGCTCCTTTCCAGAGAGTACACCATGAGGGAACTTCTGCTGCAATGCAGCAAAAACAAATAGCATGAATCTATTAAATGTTTGTGATTGTGCGTACTGCCAGCCTCCCCCTTGCTTCTCTCTCGTTTTCACTCTGCTCCGTCCCCTCACCCAATCAAACTGAGGACAAAACGTTACCGTAATCAAACACCGAATATTTCCCTCTCTTTCTGTTTGGCACGAAGGTTGTGTATGCATAATGAAGAATCTTTACGTATGCCGCCCACATTAGTTCTGCGGTGTTGCAGGAGCACACGCCTTCAGGGCTTCCACGTGTTCTGCACGTAGAGTTCCTACACTCAGGGTTACCAACAGGCCAAACCTCAGATAACAGACTGCTCATGATAAATGCTTTCATCTGAAAGCCTAAAGAGAGAGTAAGAAACAATGTTTCATTTTTGTCATTTCCATAGTACAAACTAGGGCTGGACATTTTATCTCTTTGTTTATTCATTATCGTGAAAATTTTCTTATCAAAATAAAAATAGCGATTTAGTGTTGTCTCGATAAATTCCAATAACGTAAAGAAAAACATCGGAAATGTTATCTTTACTATGTTCTCCACTTTCTGTTTCACGAGAGCGTCAAGGAATAACACTTTCTTGAAAACATGATTAAATGCTGATTTAAATCACACCTCTTTAATTATCCAATATGAAGAATCCCATTTCAAATGGGAATGTTTTTCAAGAACAATATTTGTGTTTGTGGTGCTATGAATGCTGTGCCATGCAGTCACAGCCATACGGTCAGCTAATAAAGAAGCAATGATGGTTTATTTTTAATCATTTTTATCGTTAACACTATAGTGCCAAAAAATCAATTTCTCTCACCACTAGTGTGAACCAACAATTGATTTCCCAAATTCTTGCTTCGGATAGAAATTTATTTGAACTGCTCTCTCAAACTTAACCTACTTTTTTTTCCTACATGTTTGATGCAATAACTCTGCCATGACAGAGTTTAGGAAACGTATACCATAGAAAATGTTCTGTTTCTTCTATAGTCTTGTTTCCCGGTGGACTCTTTCTGACATTTCCTGCAGGAATGAGCCTGCATGTAAAACTCGCCTGGTCTTTCGTTGACCTCGCCTACATGTGCCACACAGAGCCCGTCAATATTTCTCTCTGCCTCAGCGCTCGCAGTGGCAAAAGGCCACATGGTGATGGGAAGCAGAGAAGCGAAGCAGCCGGAGTTGTAGCAGCACGCAGGTGTACAGGGTAAAGCCTCTGCAAAAGCTGACATGTACGTGTGGATAAATGTAAATCACCACAGCGAGATGTACACCCACTAATAGTTGAGTGGAACATTTTTTTTAAAAAGATATAACCTCTTATGAGGAAGACATAAATTTTTAAGGTCGGTTCTAAGGCACCTGTACAAAACACCCGTAGTGACATTTTAAGCTGTTCTAATTGATATCTATAGCATGAATAATTTGTGGAAAAATGTGGAAAAATTGTGTCACATCAAACTTTTTTTGTTTTTATTCTTTGAATTGCTAAACCATTTCTGTGTCAGAAAAGGTTTGGCCACTTCTGACTTTAAAGTCTTTTATGCTGTTTGAGTAAAGTCTGGTGCGCAGAAAAAAGAGAAGAGAAACTTAAAGGTTTGACTGAACTTATGAAAAAATATTTTGGGAAAAGTGATTAAGACGCTGAAAAAAAGGAGAATGTCAATCTACAACGTCAACCTTGGGCGAAGTTTGAAATAGAGCTGCTATTAACATAACCATCTTATCAGCCAACTCTAACTTTTACATCTGTTATGTTTTTCACATTGCTCTCTACTATTTAATTATTTTTTGTTCATAGAAATAAAAAAAATTAAAATCAGAGCCCTGTCAATTACAAAATTAATCATATTGTATTTTCAAAGATTGATTTTAGCAGTAAAAACTTAATGTTCCAACTACCAGATCAAAAAACACACATCCATATTTGCCCTGAACACCCCCCCTATCTGCATTAAATGGTTCGTTCCTGGTTGGAGCGCTTGAGAGTGACGTCAGTGGAACGATTGTGGCAGTTACTATGCTGCTAAGAAAAGTTAGAAAATCAGGTTTTCAAAAAAAAAGAGAGAGAGAGAGAAAGGCAAGAGTGTTAATTTATAACCCAGTTTTTCTCCAAGAGAGGGTAGATTGTGTAAGATTATCAACCATTTAGCATAATTAGCTTAGCTACAAACTACTGTTTACCTCCTTTTCATTAGCATTTAATGAATTAAGGAAAAAAATGACCAACATATTCATATATTGAACTTGTCCCTGGTTCCTTTTACCACTTAACAACAGATGAGTCGAGTCAGTCAGCAGCAGCTCTAACCCACGTCCCTCCTGACCTGTTCTCGCCTAAGTGAAATTAAAGCTACAGTATGTCACTTTTATATAAATATTTTTTCACATATTTTTTTAAAACTGTCATTATGTTGTGACAGTATGGTATGAGAGGTAATCTGTGAAAAATCTATTTCCTCTGTTTTCTCCCAGTGCTAAAAACAACCAGTCAGTGGCAGGAGAGTTTTAGTGCTGTCAATCACAATCTCATATGGTGCTGCTCATCTTTCCTCCCCTTTGATTTGTGCTGAAACTAGCATTGCATAGAGCTGTGCAGATTCAAACTGTGAATGCTCAGTTTAGTTAAATTGTCGTGGCAGGAGATGAAGGACCCCCACCAACCCTCTGGAATGCCTGGTACGCTACAGTCCAACGCTGTTGTCACAGTTGCCTAGAGACGGACACTACGCAGCCGCGGTGAGTTGCTATCAACCCACGTCTTTTAAAATGTCCTCGACCCGATACTCCACCGTCCTTAGAATAACTCTGGCAGAAATACAGACGTGAGTGGAGAGACACACATTCCAGATTGAACAATGTCTGATTCCAGGCTAAACAGGCAGTTATTTAAAAAATGTGTCCATCGTGATGCTGTGTATGATGTGAGGGTTAGGTGTATTTTTCGGCCTCCCTCTTGAAGTAGTCCAGCTGTTGAAGAATACTCTTGTCGGTTGTAACTTTGGAAGAGCAAGAAACCTTTGATACACCTGTAATCTGTAGTACGTTTCTTCCATGGTCACGTTTGACTTGCAAGCGACGTTCTTTTTCCAACATTTTTTGCAGTTTTTGAATCTCCTCTTGCTGTGATTTGACTTCAGCCTGATATGCAATCCTTCGGTCTCTTTCCTCATGGAGTTCAAAAAATCTTACTCTGCACTTCTTTTTTAAGATCATCTACCTGCTTTTTGAGATCTTTGAAGTGTTGACTCGTCTCTTTCAAGTCTTCCACTAAGGGGGTGATCTTGAAGCCAGCAGAGGGAGTCGTTTTCTGCTCGACTTCCAATAATGTTGGACTCTCCAAGTCGCCGGAAGGACCCGATTCCCCCTGGACCTCTGCTGATTCATCTTCCGGCTTAATGGGGCTGTCGCTGTCATCTTCCAAAGGGAAAATGATAGCACCGTAGTCGACTTGGATGTTGAGGTCCATCATGTCGACCCCATGAAAGCTCAGCTGGAAAAGCTTCATGTTCACAAGCAATCTGCTGTTGCTTCATGTCGATATTCTGGTAAATTCTCACTTCTCTGAAAGGCGTGTAATATCTGGAATCGATATCCGGCTCTTTTCGATAAAATTCGAACGTGCTCTGAAGAGTGATCTGTCCTGATAGAACTGTGGAACAGGTCTGAGAAAACGCTGCCTGTGAGCTACATTCAAGAGAGAGATTCCCTTATGATATCATAGAGTGATGACATCACTGCTGATGTCATTGATACCATTGGAACTGAACATTCTATTGTAGCCTGACGTAAAAACATTTTGCTAGACAATGTCAAACATTGAGAAGTTTTAATTTTTGTTATCAAACATTATGAAGCCAAAAGAAGAAAAACCTCAGAAATACACAGGGTAGGGTTGCCACCGGTCCGTAAAATACAGAATCGTCCCGTATTTGATAAATGTTGTGTCCCGTATGGAACCGATATGGGACGCGATTTGTTCCGTATTTCTATAAATGTCCAACAAAGTTTTTGTCAGGGGGCCCAAGATTCCTGGCAGCTTCCCTGCTGAAAATTAAAACCAATCTACAAAATCTCATCCAGCAGGGGAGGTTATTATTCTATTTGAACATTTGTGCCATCAACCTGATACAAATTTCAACATTATGCTGGTTCATAAACTTTCATTTGACGAGAACTTGAGCACTCTTTAAATGGAGAGTGAAACCATGATGTTTAGCTGAGACATTCAGTTGACGAGAAATTCTTCCTGTATTTGTTATTTATGTTCCCCAGCTTTTTGAAAAGCTGGGGAAACACCCTGGTAAAATCCTGCATCACCGGATAGTTAATCATTTGAACTCTTACTGTGTTCATTGAACCAACTGCTTGCCACTCGATAAATCGTCTGTTCATGTTTTTTTTTGTTTTGTTTTTTGTTTTCCCTGCCAGAAGTAGATACATGATTTGACAAGACTGGAGGATTCAAGGCTATACATTTTCTGCGACTTTGCTTTATAGTCTGCCGTTCTGCATATAGTTTCGCTCTCCGCCCGTGGTTCACTAGCTGTAGTTGTCTTTCATCTCCCCAACATCAGCATCAATTTTTCACCGCCATAAGTCCCAGCCACAGGCGCATCAAGCCCCATTATGCAACGGGATTCGTGTCAGCACGTTTTTAACAGCAGTGAAACGTATTCCTCCCAACAGCCCGGGATCTCCGGAGCATAAGTTACAGCAGTGTGAATATAAATGAGCGCCGTGACTAAGCATTATCTCCCGTGTCAGCGTTCAAGCAAACAGCAGATCTTGAAGTATCGCCGCTATTATGCGGTTGGATAAACCCACTTCGCCGCGCGCGTGAGGCAGAGGCGGCGGAAGTGAAGGGAGAGGAATCTTAATGTCAGAACCGGAGGAAAAACCGGCTAAATTACGTTCGGCAGGTCGACGAGGAGCTCATTGCCATGGTAACAGGCCATGTGCCACACCACCTCCCGTCTCCAGCCTTCGTTCTCACTCCATTCTTCCCTGCTCGCCTCCTACAGCCATCACTCATGAGAGGGAGATGACACCGTTGTCTTTCGGCTGTCGCTGCTCTTATCTGGCCGCCGCATGCCGAACATCCAACCCGAGCGACCCACCTCACATCACACCCTCTCATTAACGGGACCCTCCGAGTCTTTGTCTCTTCGCATCCGTCTTTCACGTGTTATCTGCCCTGGCATGACATGCTTTCAGCAAAAAACACTAAATAAATAAATAAATAAATACCACCTGTTGACATGGTAAACAAAGGGGAAGCTTCATGCTTGTTTCTGTGCAAGCTCTGACTGGTTTGTAAAATGCCTTGTAAAGGTATTTCTAAAAAGTTTTCCACATTATGACATTGCATTATGTATTATTATTGGATTTCCTGTGATAGACCAACACAATGTATAAGGTGGAAGAAAAGAAAAAAACTTATTTTTTTTTTATCTATAGATAAAAGTCAGAAAAGTGTGACATGCTTTCGGGACTCCACAATAAACTTGAACAAACAGATGCTTTACCCAGAGCTGACCTAAGGCATATGCAAGTTAAACAGCTGCTAAGGGCCTCCACACCACCAGGGGGTCACCAAGAGCACCAAGTTGGCATGGTAAAAAAAAAAAAAAGATATATAGAGCGCTGGAAAAAATGAAGAGACCACTTTACTGAACCCCATTGAAAACCTCATGGTTATTCCACCAAATATTGATTTCTGAACTCTTCCTGAGTTAAAACATTAGTATTGTTGTTTCTAAATTAACATGAACTTGTTTTCTTTGAATTATTTGACGTCTGAAAGAACCGCATCTTTTTCGTTATTTTGACCATTTCTCATTTTATGCAAATAAATACTACATTTTTGCTTGGAGATGTTGTCAGTAGTTCACACAATAAAAAAAATGTTCATTTTATTCAAACATATACATATAAAGACTAAAATCAGAGAAATTGATAATTAAGTGGTCTCTTGATTTTTTTCCAGAGCTGTATAAATATGTGCAGGACACTATTCATGCACAAACCACCAATGATGGTGAAGAAACAGTATCATGACCAAGCAGACTTAGGAACACATATCATTTCGACTAATATCAAAAAATGGAGAGAAACCATCGCTACTGCAAAACGGCCGACACATGGCCGTTCACCTGAACTGACAGGTTGAGCAGGAAATTAACGTTTTGATCATTCCCACATAGATTATTCAAGTTCGTCTAGTCCAGCAGCTTGCAGTGTGAACATAGGTGTGTGTGTCTCCTGCCTTGCCTTTGAGACTCTCCAGACAATTATCAGCAAGTCAAACACAGAAGACGCAGCTATAAATGAATGACGTCTTCTGTTGAACTCGGCTTACAGCTAAATTTCAGTGACCCTAAATGTAGCTGGGTATAAGCAGGAAAGACAGAGTCAGGAAAAGTGGAGAGAACGAAGAAAAGTGTGTAGCTGGCACATGCTGTGTGTGGGCAGCTTAAAGCTTCCGTTGAGCTTGCTCAAAGACCCGATGAAAGTTTAATGAAGTTCTGCTGCTGCAGCATAGAAATGCTCAGTCTCAGGGGTGTTGGAGATAAGGACTGGCTGGAGCCTGCCTCCAGGTTTGTGTTTCAGCTGCCACTTTGCTACTTAGAGCAGTCTGGTCACTCCGTTTAAAGTGTCTCTCCTTCAGGGCTTCACTCCGCTGAGGGCCCATAGATGAAGACGGATGCCATGTTGGTTCTGAGAGAACAGCTGGCCTTGTCACTTGTCAAACAAGATGATAAAAGACAAAGAGATTGAGAGATGTTATTCTGCTTACCTGATTTCTGGACAGGTGAGCAGAAAGTATAGGAGGTGGACAAAGAGACAGAAAGTGACATGATTTTTAGGAACAGTTTAATAGCTATTACTGATGATTTGCACGATAAATCCCTGATTTATAATAGAGTTCATCTGTTGTTTAATTTCATTGTCAAGTGCAGCCAAGTGCCAAAGTCCCCTGGCTGAATACCAACCCCAAATCATAAATCCCTTGACAGTTGGTATGAAGTATTTTTGCTGATGTTTTATTAGTTTTAGGCAAATTTTCTTGTACTATGAGGTGACTTGTCCAAAAGAAATTCTTCTAGAAGTTTTGCTTTGCTGCTGTTATTCGAGAAAAGATGGTGTCTTGTGGTAATACTCGCAAGAAACTCATATTTCTTCAGTCTTTTTCAAAGTGCACACTTCTGCCTTGTTCACATGGCAAGGTTTTTATGTCTCTCTCTTTTAACCACAAACTGTCGCCATTGCTTCTTCCCAGTCGGGCATGTTTGTTTCCTCTGGACTCACGTTTGGTTTCAAGAGGTTTTGCGAGATTTCCCATTTCAACATTGGGGATTGAAATCAAACCGACTGTGTTGTGTATGACCAAAGCTGTTATGATTTTTAGCGGCGTCTCTGGTTTCTCGGATTTTGAAAATCTTGCTGTGTGAAGCGGGCACTATGGGAATGATTCTGAAAATTCTGATAAATGTTTTTGGGTTTTTTTGTGTGTTTTGTTTTAAACGATCTAATTTTGGGGGGACTCATCTGCGATGTACTTTTCTGGGAAGCCTAATAACTCTCTTTTATAACTGTCTTACAAAAATACTGTTGTGTTGTAATTGGTTAACTTTTGTCTCCATCTGGATTTTTAAAAAAGAAAACACTAGTGGCCTTCATAAACAAGAAATGACCTAAGACTGGGAATGAAACCCAGGACAACCACATCGAAGGCTAGAACGTCTACACATGGTGTGTGTGTTCTAGCAATGGATCCACCCAGTGCCCTGTTTTTTGCACCATCTGTGTAGGTCTTGTAGCATCAAAACAGCTCAATAAGTCAATATAAATGATAGTTTTTAATGTAGCTCTGCAGATTTTTCCATGGATCCCCATAGAAAAAAGCCAACATTTGCCACCAAAGTCTTATAATGTTGCAATTATAAAACATTGCTGGAGCTATTATGTAACTCCAGCTGAAGTAAAAAAAGAGAAAAAAAGCCACTTATTTTAATCAAACCCCAATCCTTTACTTGCCTTCTTCTTCCTAAATGCTTGATTAAGCTAAAGGTCACAATATATTGCACCAGCAAGGCGACTTTTTCATTTCCATCTCTCTCCAGTGACAAACTGATGCTACACCAGCCCAGTCAAATAGAGCTGAATGTTATGGATTCTGTGTTTTCCTCAATCACTTTTATCCTCTTTTATCTGCTTACACGCACACGCTGCGGCTTACATAACCATGTTTTTGTGTATCTGTTCCATTTGTATGACATGTTTGGCTTGTGACATTTAATCATTTTTCAGCATTAAAGCCTGTTTTTTTTATATATATAACCAAATCTCATTATTTCTCAAGGTAATTTACACTGAGGGGTTCTGGTCGGGTCCTGAAACTGGTAAATAAACCCAGTTGGTGCACAGAGACTAAAACGAATGAACTCCAGCACTAAGTTGGAGGAGATTTTCTTAGTCTGTATTAGAAATGACACTTTTAGAATATAATGCTTTTCCTAATTACTTTTTTCTTTTCTCTACAGAGTAAAAATGGATTCAAAGCAAGCTGCCCCAAGCCTTGAATTACATTTACTCAGCGAACTTAAAGCGCCACTCAGTCCATGTGCCTGTCCTCTCTGGGGTTCCTTTCATATGAGCAGTAAAACGAGACTTTACCTTTCTGGAACACATCTGTGAAATAATATTAACTCTAAGCTAGATTGTGCAATAAAAATACATTTAGGCTTACATATATTCCACATATGATATATTAAAATAGATACAGTATGAGACATACATTCTAAAAATTATTTCTAATTCTGGGTTTGTAGCTTTGGAGTGACACCAGGTCACTGAATACTAGTATTCAGAAGTATTATGTATAATTTAGATATAATTGAAGAAATATTAAATTCAGTGCATGTATTTTGATAATGCAATCACAGGATTACTTCAGATTTCACAAATAATAATGCATGAACAAACATTTACATAATTTCATGCCCTAATGTGATATATTTTATTGTTAAATAGGAGATAAATTCTTCTAGAAAAGTAGTGAATGGATCTGTTAGCACTATTAGTACACTACAGAACGAACACCAACGACTGCTCAAAAACTATATGCTGAAATTCAATTTGTAGCTTATTTCATATTGCAAAATTGTGCCTGAAGGTTTTGTGCAGTGAAAGACTTTTGCAGTATTTAAAACGTTGCTCAAAAACATGTATTTTAACTCAATTTCAGTTTTCTTTGAGCAATAGCTAAGAAATACGTTGAATGAACAGTCTGCTTCATTCCTTTGGTGCCTTCTGAACCATACCTAAATTTACAATAATGGTGAGTTCAGTGATCAAGTTAATAATATCCAAATTTAGCATCTCATTGACAGCAAAACACAAGCAATATTTATGTATTTTTATTATTTTTGCACAGTTGGATTTATATTCATATTAGCAATAAGGTTTTGATGGTTCTTTTTCTGGCTAATAAATAAAATCAGTTGAAAAGTCTGTTTCTTATCTACTCAGGTTATTTATTCTGATATTAAAGTTATATGTAGTATTTTAAAAATTTGGTTTTTATGAGGGAAGATCTCACAGGAACAACATCCAAATTTGAATAAACTAAAATATGTTCTACCTTTTGAGCTACAGTTAAAGATTTAGTGATGAACTTTGCTGTTTTGAGAACGATGCCGTATTTTATTGTTCTTATGTAAGCCCTGCAGTGTTCAGTGGAGCAGACTGGATTTAAAGGTGCCCAGCTACATACAAATAGGAGAAAGGTATTTTTCCATCTCTGACTGATGAAACTAAACACAAATGTGCACACACAACCTTCCAGACCGCATATGTTATGAATGCAGAAATGCCTTCGCAGGGTTAGGATGGCCTGATTGCAAGCTTTAAGTCAGCAGGTGTTCACGCGGCATGCGAGGATTTCTGGGTTAACCTCATGCCTGCCGTCTGTTTTACACACAAAGCATGAAATCCCCACAGTCCGTGTTCACACAGCTCCTGGCAGAAGATGTTCTTTCTCCAGCCAACATTTCATCTGATCCCGTAGTGCTGTGGGTGGCACTTTGCTCGTCTCCTTTCTACTGTTACGCTGCAAGAAAAAAAAAAGAAAAAAAGGGAAAATGCAATCAGGCCGGTATGACGACTCATCGCTTAGCAGAAATGCATTTCATGCACGTCCAAGTCAAACGCGACCGACAGAGACGCTCATATGAAGAGACGGGGTAAATACGTGCTGCTCCGTGTGATTTCACCCGGCAAATGCGAAGCGAACAAATTAAACCTGATGTGTTTGGGAATATAGCTAAGCTAAATAAAATGTGACTGGATGAGTCTGATTATACCACACTCTTGTATGTCAAAATTTGGGGTCTTGTGTCAAAGGAATGTTAAAGCATTCTGTTATTTTCAAGGCTCAACTCTGTTCTTTTCACTTGCATCTATATATTCTGACCTAATTTGCTTTTAAATGGCAGCTTAGTTTATGTGGAATAGCCGGGAGTAGTGACTATCTTACCACTGGTAAAAGGAGAAAAGCTAAGCAAATGAAAGTCAGGAGGAGGGACAAAAGTGGAGGGAATGGCCTGATCTAAAAAAGAAAAAAATATATTAAAGGTTAAAATCATGTTTACACCTTATTACTTTTGCACCAGACAGTTGCTTATCTTTCATTATTTTGTAAAACAAACTAGGGCTGTTTCACTACTTCCTCATTGGATGTGCTGCTAAATGCCAGTAGTTATAAATAACATTATAAATATATATACATATACACACACACACACACATCTTTCATCACTAAAACATCAAGAAAGGCAGGACAGATTTCCATGATTTGCACATGTTGGTGGGAGGCATTAACATTTAGTTTATTTATGCTACTGGCAGACTCTCTGTTGCCATTTCTCTAACAGGATGAAGTGGAGTGCAAACATATTATCCTCAAGTACACTTTTTGAATGCATCATGATCATCAAGCCTGAAGCCTGTGTCATCTCAGCAGCAAGCTGAGTAAATGCGATGCGCTCACTGTAACAGCGTTTTCTCGTATCTTTTCTCCAAAGGCTGCTGAGCGGGAAGAAAAGAATATCTTGACAAGAATTGTGCAGTTCTTGACATTCTGGTCTGCTCCACTGAACATTACCCCATAAAAGCCATCTGTGGGTGTTTCGATTGTGAAGGAAATTATATTAGATTCCAATAAAAATTCAACATGGAAGAGATTCATGGCCCATTCTGACAATAAAAGTCATATTTTATATCCCCCTAGAACTCTTTATACATAAAGAAAATAAATAAAAAAAACACATAATTAATCCACAATTTCTAAATCATCAATAAAATCAGATCTAAAATCTTTATATGTTTGTGCCTGTGTTTGTGCTTTATGAAATAAGAAACAGAATTAGCACAGCATAACGTCGACACTGCTGTACGCAAAAATGAAAATGGAAAAATGTGTGAGGAAGCTGTAGGACGAGGCAACCAGTTCACAGATCTTATTTAAGGGGGACATTTGCTCTCGCAGCGTCTCTCTCCTCACTGATAAGACACCAGAGCTGTACACCAGGTGTAAGATTACTGAACTAAGCAGACAAAACTGGAAAATGAAGAATCTCTCAGGGTAGCAATACAGCTGCTCCCTGCTCGGGTTACTGCAGCTGGAACCGAAGGCAGCAGAGAGGAAAAAGCTGATACTCTGCAGTGCTTCTAAAGCACAGCTTCTCAGATAGAGGAGCATCAATGTGAGTGCTTGGACCTGAGTAAATTTTATAATGATTTAATTGTAGGTCTGTGTACTTTTTTATAACATGTATTTTGTGCTATGCTGTACGCCAGTGTGGCTTTTGGTCAAGTCTCCCTCAATAAAACTATTTCATCTCAAGGGATTTTCCAGAAAAATTGTGTTTAAATAAGGTTGTTTTCACTCCAATAGACTTGGTTTGATTGGTGGACCGAAATTCCAACTTTTGTTATATTTGTCGAAACTCTTTGAAAAGTTTGTTCCCCTTCTCACCTGTGGTGGCGCTGCACCAAGAACCACTCCAGGAAATGACATGAAAACCTCCGAAGAAGACACAGTGCAAAATGTGAACAAAACTTGAGCGCTGTCAGATTTTAGTGGTTGTAGGATTTCACTTTTCTCTTTGGTAAAAGACCACAAGCCATTTCTAGTGCTAGCGCTAAGCTCGTGTTTATTTTTGGTTGTATTTACCCAGAATGCCCTGCACTGTAGTTCACTTCCTAATTCCCTGTCTGCTTGGCATTCACGTGCTAGCGCTAAGCTCGTGTTTATTTTTGGTTGTATTTACCCAGAATGCCCTGCACTGTAGTTCACTTCCTAATTCCCGGTCTGCTTGGCATTCACAAATGTATTCAAATTGAGAAAAAGTTCAGTTCAGCCAAACCGAGACCTAGGTTTTTAGGCGAACCAGAATTCACTTTTTTGGTCCTTTTTTTTTTTTTTTTTTAAAGAAAAAAAGATTATATTTATATGTGGTTTTAGCATTTTAGCATTACTATCGCTTGGCTTTTTTTTGTTGTATTTTGGCTTTTGTATCTTGTCGGCTATTTTGGGCCATTCTAGTTGCTGCCTATAATGAATAAAGGCATCCACTCAGCAGGGAGTAAACATGCTAACATTAGCTTAGCTGTTCAGCAGTGGACTTTAGATGCAGACACTTTCAAAGTCAGGCTTTCCTACATGATTTAGGTGTTCTTTTTGCTGCCACTTACCAGTGTTTTACATAAACTAAAAGTTAAAGCAAATCTTGGCAAGTCTTAGAACTGCTTCAGTTTTTTCATTTTCCTTGTTGACCTTGTTGATTTCTGTGAAATCTCTATTTTTAGGAACATTTAGTCTTTGTAATCAGTACAAGCCTTACATTTGTTTCTTTACATAATCGATTGGCATTTCATATAACACAGCATTGATTCTGCATATCTTACCAGTATTATGTAAGTATGATTCATGCTTGTGTACTTCATGCACAACAGTCTGTTTTAAAAATGCATACATACTGGAATACAGCAACATTTGAAGAAGTAAACGGCTAATTCCTGTCAAATGAACACAATATGGATCCGATGGCTTTGGTGTTAGATTTGTACTTTTTGCAGAGTTTCTACCAGCAATTGATGGAAAATAATTGTGACGTCCAAGTTTTCAAAGAATTTACCAGTTGCATTGTTTTTACTAGATTTCTGTTATTTTCCAACATGTTTTCGTAACAGCTTGCTGTAAACAAAGTACGGCTCTCAAACGTAAAATTTACATACATATTGTGTATGTTGCCATCGCATCTTTTCTGTCCATTTTGTTCTCATTCATTATTCACAACGTGTTTATACATCCATGGGACGATAACCTTGACTCCACATGTCTGACAGTGGTAGCGTTTTATAATGACATTGCGTAAGAATAACGGGGCCAAACAAATTAATTCAGCCCTGATCGACTGAATAGATACTTTATTTTTTACCTTCATGAATACTGACTGAGATAAAACTTAGAGTCGACCCTAGTTTTTAATTTATCTTGTCTTGTCCCCTTGGGCTGAAACATGCTGCGTTAAATTGGATCTACACTGTAAAAAGTAAGTTATAACTGAACTGGCAAGAGTCCCACGCTGAGGAACAGCAGATGCTACTGTAGCCAAGTCGGGGTCTATGAAAATTGGTTGGGTTATTGTTGGAGTACATTGTGTACTTCTGGGGAAAAGCTCCAGCTATGCTGAAAGATTAAAGGGATAGTTTATATATTTGAAAGTTAGCAGCTTTCTTGTATTAAGGAGATGATGTCATATTGAAGAAAAGAGAATAAATCCTCAGAGATGGCTCACATTTCTAAGTGAAACATATAATATAGATTATTTACTCACAGACTGATGTTTCCAAGCCTTTAATTATGTTCATTATGATGATTTTCTGCTTATAGCTAATGAAAACTCAATATTAAAGATTAGAATATTACGTCAGACCAATAAAAAGCATCAATTATAATAAAATGTGAGCTTAATGAAATGTTCATCTGCTTGAAATTACTTTTTCAAAAAGTAATTTCAATCTGATCCACAGACCTCATCAGAACTTATGTTCTAATTTATTGAATATGACTGTATTAGCAGATGTTAACATGTTGTTAAATACTGTTTGGTATTTTATAACCAAACAATATTTGTGCTGCTATGGTGAAACAATGTTAGCAGAAGGAACTAAATCAGTCCACTTTGTAATTAAACTTAACTGTCCTATGAATATGTAGATGGTCAATTATCACTAATATATTGCTTTGTCCTAAAGATGATCCTTGAAACTTTTGGTTTTTCAGTTTGAAACCGTTTTGTGGTTTTGTGTACTTTTTAACTTTTAAAGTATTGAATTAGATTCAGACGTAATTGTACTTTTCAGCTGGCTTAAATCCATCTAGTCATCTTTTTTGTAATATTCTTGTTTCTGGGCTTTATGCCACGTTTTTTTCTGGGTATTGTATTTGGCTGTGGCATAACTTTTAAGTTTTGCTTTGTTCTACAACACAAGTTAATCATTAGGTGGAGAACAGTCGTTCAACAGGCTGTTCCTGACAAAGAAAAGATGTTGATGGGATTTTATTGACGTTGGATGTAGCTCAACGAGCTGAACTTGCGACTTCCTTCCCTCCGGTGGATCTGTCAGATTTCTTCCTTTGTCCCATTTTGAAGAACAGCTAAGCAAAAGAGGCATGTATGTCCCATCATATTTATGTTCCACAGAATTGAGAAGTAGAAATTGTTTGGTGCATTTTATCTTTAAGGATTAGCCGTCCATTTTTTAAACGGAACAAAACTAGAAGATGGAAACGTTCCTGCCGTTTGTTTCTAATCAAACCGACCAATTCCTCTACGTGGCCCATTGTAATGAGCTGCGCAGTGGCATCATTTGCTTCATCAAACTCCCTGGGAAATGATGCTGACATATTGAAAAAGTGGTCTGGGAAACGAAGCGCTAAAGCTGCACAGTGAGGGAAACTGGCAGGACGGTCGGTGGGGGGTGGAAGAGCTCAGCTGCTGCTGGCTACGTCCGCATGGTTATGAAACAAAGATGAAGACTCAGTGACGTGATGCCTTTCAGACCAAGCTGCTGACATCCTCAAGCTTTAGCCTGGAATCATAGTAATGACTTCCTTCTAAGACTAAGATTCAATACTTCAAATGGGTTGTTCTGTAGTCGCATTTTCCATTACAAATGTGTGCAAAACTTTGCCAATGTTCCTCAAGTGTTTCCCGAAAATGCGAAACCACAATTTTGCAATTGCATTGTTTCCATTAAATAAGAAACAAAACAATCACATGTGAATTAGTTTGGTCACATAAGTCATTAAAAACATGGCGCTCCATCATCCTGCCACTTCCCATCGTCGTCTTCTTCGTAGTTTGTACCAGTGACAACGTCCAGATGTTGATTGCATGAAGCAAAAAAAGTGTTTTCTACTGCAGTTTTGTAAAATAAACCAATTTTTATATGGACAAGAAACCCAGCTCACCCTACCAGCAAAACTTTTTGCTGAAAATAGAGGATTTTTTTTTTCTCAAAATTAATGTTTCCACTAAGCAAATTTATTTTCGAAATGTCAAATTGCACAATTATATGGTCAGTGGAAATCCAGCTACTGTAACTTACAAGATGACTCGGAAACAATGTTTATTATTAAAATCCAGTCAGCCAAATTAAGAATGATATAAAATAGTTTAGAGCTGATCCTTCATTTGGTTAAAACTGCCTCCATACAAGAGGCAAACAGACAAATTTAGATACCCAGCTCAACAAAAGCAAGTCATCAGTCTATGGATTTTTCTGCTAAGACACCTCCAGTGTTTATCGTTGAGTAATGCAGCCACAGGTCGCAAAAACAAACCCCAAACCACCAATATGACAGTGACTCATCCGTTTAAGCAACTTATATCGACTATAAAAATGCAGCCACTGGTGAGGTGAGCTCTGGTGAGAGTGGTGCCAGCTTCCTGCTGTAGACTATTAATGATACACAGCGAGCACGGTTAAAGAGATCAAATCAATGGTCGGCATTTTAAATGGGTTTCTAAAACATAGCTCTACTGTGTGGCTTCTAGATGAAGGTAAATGATATATCACTTTGTGTTTGTTGGTGTTAAACATTAGCATGAGCAAAGCTAATGTTTGTGGTTAATGATTTAGGGTTAGCGCAGCTAACTTTTCAGTTGTCTACCACTGGTGACTCATGTTTATTGTAAGATGTCTCTTTTCGGGGAAAGTTAGCTATGCTTAAATTAATAAAGATGTATGCTAGCTAAATGTGCACGGACAGTGACTCCCACATTAGTTTTCATTTTCCTCTCCTGGCATTTTGTCTTTTGAGCTTTTAAATTTGCCTTGCGGTCTCAGGGCAAATTTCAATGCCAGGTGTAAAACACCCGTTGTGTTTTTATTCACCTGATCAACCAGGACACGTATATGACATCTGAAAAGTTATTTGCAATACCCATTTTTAAATCTACATGAAGTAGGATAAATTCAACCAGAGAGCAGCTTGTTTTTCTGCTTTAGATTTTAAACCACGAGTATCTGTATCAGACCCCTGATGGTTCTAACGTGAGTTGTGGACAAATCCTGGCATTTATTCTCAGTTCTGTTTCTCCCCCTCCGCCGAACCCTCATTAAAACGAGGCGAAACACGTATTTTGTGTTCCAACAACACAGCTGGGTACGTCGAGAAGGCCAGACTTCATACTGACTGATTTTGACAGCCAGTGCACTGAGCGCCACTCCGCCAGATCTAATCACACACCAGTCTAATTTGACGAGGAAATGTGAACGAGGACTCTGATGAGGCTCGGAGCACCAGGGGAACCGCGGCTGCTGAAATCTGTAATTACAGCCAGACAAAGAGAAGCAGGAGTGGGAAAAGGAACCAGCCAGTGATCTGACGACTTTCTGATGGGAAGGCCTCACAATGCAAGAGACTGATTCTTAATTTAGGGAGACAATTTATTACTAATTAAGCTTTGTGATAGGTCTTCGCCTACAATGAGTCGACAGTGAGGATTTTTTTTTTTTGTTAATTTAGTTGGTTTCTGCTAACAACTTAGAAATAAAATCGAGGGTGTTGTAGTGTGAAGTTACAGCTTCATTCCCTCATAAAGACAAATTATGAGATTGTTAAAACTTTTACATGTCTTAAGGCAGCTCCAACGACAAAAGTTATTTAGCAGTTGAAACATGGAGCTATTTAATGTGCTTGCGCATTTTTAACACATCTGAAAATCACATTATTTAACAGATGATGCTAGTGCTAGCAAGCTAGCGCTAGCATACTCAGCAGAAGCCACAGATATTGTCTGCTACAACTTTGATACACCAGAGTGCTGTACATCTGATATTTTTAACTTGGGTACAAAATGGCTGAGTTATTAGGTATAATGTTTAAGTCAATAATGTCTTCATGGTAGATCAAAGCTAAATGAACAACAGTACCTCTATCAGAATCAAAATACAAACACACATTAGAGTGCACCAGATTTGAGTCTGGTTCTGGGGCGTAAAAGTTAGCTTCAACTAACCTTACTGAATTAGTCTTTACAGAAAGGCTACAAGAAAGCTAAATTCTGCCTTGGAAGAACGAGCTTCGATGTGTTTCTAAAAGAGGATAATGAAGGAGATATCAATAAGTTGCCGTTCCCAGAGCATCTACTTCTATGTTTTGTGCCGATAGGTTTTGTTTTTTTTCTTCAATAATCACCAGGACTTCCTCTGGTAATGAACAAGCACTGGAAGGTTTGTTATTCAACCACACTAATTTAGTTTTGACGAGTACAACTTATATGACCGTATATTATTACAAATAATATATGCCAACCGCTGCTAGCATATGTTATTTGTAAGAATAATATATGCT
Organism: Poecilia mexicana; assembly: GCF_051168715.1. Lineage (NCBI taxonomy): Eukaryota > Metazoa > Chordata > Actinopteri > Cyprinodontiformes > Poeciliidae > Poecilia > Poecilia mexicana. The sequence continues at coordinate 4,660,185 of NW_028263390.1, read as the reverse complement.
AACAGTGGTTAATTCGCAAGCAGTGATCTTCCACTGAAAATGTGTAAACACATAACTAGTAATTTGATGAGCCCAGTTGTACTCATGAGTCATAAAAACTCTTTTAGTCTAAATTATGCTGCAAGATGCTTGGCAGTCTGATCATTTATGGCTTTTTATCATCGCAAACGCTTTCTGAGAACATCCGTGGAAAAAGTTTTAAGACGTCCCTTCCATATTTTACCCACATTTTGCATCCGTTTAAACTCACAGCTGAATAAAACATTACTTGTTGTGAGTTGCGTTAGCATATCAAGTCGATTTGTTTCTAAAGCTGTTGTCACACACCCACTATGTTCCCACTAGCATTAGTAGGAACAAAAGACAATTTCCTACACAGCAGTGTAAATGTCAGTGCAGGAAAAGCTTTTACATCAAATGTTACAGCATTAAATTTTGAAATCTTGCCCCTCCCTTTAACATTACAAAGCTTTATTGTTTGACCAAGGCTTGCCTTACACTGTGAAAATGATGTATTTCTTGTAGTTTCTGAGACTAAGTTGTAAAAAAACCTCATCTGCTGAAGTGTTCATTAATAAACCATCATGTGGTCTCTATGTTTATATTAATATTGTTGTCGTTGCTGCCCATAAACACCACCTCAGGCGCTGACAGCAGTAGGTAGAATATTGTTAAGCTAAATGAAACGTCCCCCGAGGGCAGCAATAAAATCTGCTAATTTATCAGAGTCCTCTAACATGAAGTCAGATGCCGGGTTCTTTTTAATAGAAGTAATAGATCAACATAATACTGTAACAAACTGTGCCTCCAATCTCCAGTAGCAATTTAAAGCCTTCAGCAAGTGGAGCATTTATTTTCTCTGCAGCCCTGCGTGAGTGTGTGTTTGTGTGCGAAAGCCCGCATTAATTATGGCATGCATGCCTGGCTGCAGGAAAACAAGAGAAACACTAAAAGTCGTGGGTGCAGTGTCCACCCCCTGTGCCGCCACCTATCAGTCGTTGTGGTTTGCCTGACCTCCATTGCTTCGTCAATGACCCGTCTCTGACCTCGTTCCGTTACGTCACACAACCCAGGAAGAAAAGTGCAAATACACCCACTCATTCTCCTTTTTTTTCTATTAGGAGAGTGTTGTATGTATGCTTTTTTTTTTTTTTCTCCAACTGAAACAGCTGAATAGCATGTCTGGCGGCTTTTCTTCTTCCTCAAGTCTTTCTTTCACACCAATGCTCTGATGAAAATCCTGAGCGTGCCTCACTGTTCGTCAGTTTATTTTCAGCACAGGAGCAGAAGGGCACACACACTCAATGGAAAGGGGGGAAGAAAAGAAAAAAAAAAAAAAACGAGCTTGTTCCTCCACTTAACAGCTTGTTTGGCGCCGAACGTCAACGCGAAATGCCAGCGAGGAAAACTTTCTCACTCTAGTCTGAGCAAAGTGGAGGGACATGACGCCTGCCCACGCAGAAAAGCTCGAGTGGCGAAATAAATGTGTCGTAGCTTCATGAGATTAAAAACTTGACAGGTGTGCTCCGGCTAATGAAATAACTTGCTAATGTGGATGTAATGGGTCGTGACAACACATTTTCACACTTGCACTCAGAAGAGAAGGCGGTTCAGAGCAAGTACGCCTTGGAATTTAATGCGGAAACCAACCTTTTCGCTGCGCTGCTAACTGCTGTGCTTCATCAGCCTGATGCCGGGTTTATTTCAGGACGTACTTCGCTGTTGGCTGCTGGTGTAGGTGTTGGGGAAAAAGAGCAGTTGCAACATCAAAAACATTAGCGTTCTGGTTTAGACATAAGTCATGTCCCTTGATGACAAGGGGAACCATTGTATCTCTAACTATTATTCATCAGAGGAGAAACTCCTAGCCACTGGCGGTTCTTGCATGAGGGCAACAGTGACAGGAATTCAACACACAATCAGTGGATTGCCGGTTCCGTCTATTTCCATTGTTACGTCCTTTGTCAAGACGCTTTACTCGCCTAGCCTGCTGGTGATGGTCAGTCCCATACTGTGCAGACCATTTACCAAACAATCGAACAATCAAAATGCTAAAAGTCATCTGAAAGAATCATAAAATCCAGTGTGGTCTCATTCAAGCCCTTTCTTCACAGACTTTAACAGGCTTTTCCCCAGTCATCTCTGATCAGATTCATCTCCATTCACAGGTTTTTTTGAAAATGCCTCAAGAGTGGTAACAGCCAGACCTAGCCGGTCTGTTACCTGAATTAGCCGGGTACTAATTCGGCTACTGTGAATTAGTACCCGGCTAATTCACAGTAGCCGGGTACTGCACGCAAGCAATTTGATTGGCAGAAGACCGCATTCGTTGATTGCCCCATGGATTTACATCAAGAACGACATCTCAACCACCATTTTCAATCCGTGATGAAGCGAGATGGCGAGCAGCAAATCAATAATCACATGGTCAAACTTTGAGGTTCAAGCCTCTAGTAATTGTGGTGGAAGACCACGTACAATGTCAGCTAGATAAGGCAATTTGCTACGCACAAATAGACCCAAGAGATTTGGAGAAACTGGCCACCCAAGGGTTACATGTGCAAAATGTCATTGGAGCATCAACCTTCGCGAGAATCAAACCAGACATTCAATAGAGAAGGGGGTTTGGAACGCATAAGCTACTAACCTTATATTTAACATTAAGTAGGGCACTACAACTCCCCATTGACTGCATGAATAAGTGCAATACAATAAATCAATAAAATTCACTACTTTCAGGGTACAACTGGCAGAAAAATAATAGTTGTTTCCATGTGGTGTTGGTGGAAATGGGATTTGTTAACCAACTGCAAACCTACATGGTCAGAAAAGCAAAGAGTCTGGAGCTTTGGGTGGGTCAATTGGTAGAACTGGCTATAATCCTTGACACTGTTGTCCTAAGTTTGATGCTCAGCCTTGGGCCACTGCAGCTCATTTTTCTCTCCACCCTCTTTCCTGTCTTAGAAACTAGCAGACCGTCTTCTCTGGTTTAGACCAAGAGGCCCATGGCAGCTCTGACGGGGCTGAAGAGATCCATAGTCTGGTTGGGAGGATCTTTTAACAGGACAGCTACTAATCAGTCACTGCACAAATTCAGCCTCTACTGAGAATTGCTTAGAAAAGAAAACATTGTTGAGTTAAAGCCATAAGAAGTCCAGTTTGCAGTGAAGTCGAATGAATTCCCTCCTCAGCATTGAGCCACTCAGTTCCACAGAGTCCTGGTAATGAGTCATTCATTTGATTTGGACGTGACGAAGAAGGGACTCATCACAAGTTGATGGATAGTATCTCTCCAGGATTGGAGCTGGGGACCCTTTTCCTGGATGTTAGCTTAAATGTGGGAAGTAATAAACCGTGCCAATGAATGTGACTCATACTATAGTTTCCTTGTCAGCACAGCAATAAAGCGGCACTTGAAAAGGCAGCAGTACTGAAAGTAGACAGAAAAACTTTGTCTACCAGCCTCTTGGAGAGAAATAAAGTTCATTTTAAATATTCAAGATTTGTGCATGTTTATGAGAAAGCCTGTTTTCCGTTTGGTATCTATCTAACTGAATGTCAAGAGAGTCAGACTGCAATTTTCTACCCTTTCCTCTAAAATTTATGTTAATAGAATTTTGTGCTCGGTACAGCTCCTGCTTAGATAATACAAGGATATGTTTTAAAGCATGTTATCTGGGCCATGTGTTTGAATATTTCATTACAAGGTTAGGCTGCTCCATTAGGCTTGCAAGCTTGTTGACAAGAAGAAAAGGAAGTCCTGAAAGGTCAGCGGACCAAAAGCTGACAGTTTGAGGATACAGCTCAAGCTACGAACATTTGTTCTTAAAATACCAACATCTTTTCATCACCGAGTTTAACCTGTCAATGTAGAAAAAAAACAAAAAAAAAAAACACAACTAACCACAAAATTCTTCAGACTTTCATCTCAATGGCTCATTCCCTTCACCTTATTTATCTTACTCAGTTTTTATGAGCTGCTTTACAAAATAAGATGCACCATTTCTGATGCTGTTTGTTGACGGCTCAGTTGTGGTTATGTTGCCGTTTTTTTCTCTAATCAGTCAAAAAGTTCTGTCAGTAGAACAACTTTATGCACTGATATAGAAAGTCGAAACTCTAATAAAGGCCTGCAGGGTTGTGTAAAGTTTGACTCCCTCCACATGTCGATGGAACATGTTGAGAAAAAGCTGGTGCTTTGTGGGGGGTTTTAATTCCTCTGAAAGCACCTTATCTTTTTTTTTGTTATTTTGATCATTTTTCATTTTTTGCAAATAAATACTACATTTTTGTTTGGAATTTCAAAGACATGTTGTCAGTAGTTCATAGGATAAAATAACAGTTGAGTTCATTTTACTCAAACATATGAAGAGTAAAATCAGAGAAACTGGTAATTTTAAGTGATCTCTTAATTTTTTACAGAGTTGTACGTAAGGAAGCAAAATAATCCAAATTAAAGTCTGAATGTGAGCAAGAACACATTTTTTCCCCAAATATGAACGTGTTTCCAGCCTCCAGGGATCAAACAGGGATGTGTCTAATCAGGAAATTCATATATGAATCCAACAAGTTCAGATATAAAACACGCTGGGAGGTTACCAGCACCGACTGCAGACATGAAAAGTAACAAGCCTGGCTCTTACTAATGTCAGCCAAATATCTGTTTTCCTCATGAAGACCTAAGAAGCTGCATCACTTCACTTCTCCAGCACTAATGAGAACATCAGCCAGTCTATAATTACAGTTTGGATTATGTTCAAAAGCCTGAAAAGTTTCAGCATCTTAAATGATGCTTTGATTTTTTATTTTTTATTTTTTTGCCCAGCAGCTCTTTCATACACACAGATCTGCTGATATGGTCTGCAGTGGAGGCAGTGAGATACAAACAAACATATGAGCTGGGATAAACAGGGCATGTGTAATAAGATCTAGCAGTGAAATCAATAGCATATACCTCTGTTCTGACACGAGCAGCAGATAGAAAGAAGGGAGCGTTTGACTCCCTGACACTGTTTCACCCGACCTGGAAGGGAATCCCCAAGAGAATAAATCAATTACAATAGTATTTTTCTTTTACTCGATTATCTGTTCAAACTTTTACACATTACATATCATCTGAACACAAAAATGAAAAAATAATGAAAACGTTGCAAAATAGAAAGTATTTATGAGTCGCGTTTTTAGGGGGAGGGGGTTTTGTATTTTAAAGAAATTGTAAAACACATTTTATTGATGAGTTTTTAGGTCTTGTACCCACATAGCCTAGCCTTCATAAAACCACATATGCTTGCCACATGATTCTAAAAAATAATATCGTACACACGAAATCAGTTTCAGAAAGGTTTTCATCCACATGAACCTGCAGAAAGCGTTGTTTTAAACATGCCAAACTCATAGGGGGCAGCGCAGCAAAAAGCTAAAACCTATGTCAGCCAATTAGATTGCTTCAAAACAACCACAACTTCCTGTTAGGAATTAAACATGGAGCCAAGAGGTTTGTTTGTGAAAACAGATTTATAGGTTGAACTACAATTTAGTAACACATTAGAATATGAAGCTAATAAAACACAAGACAATGCTGATTGGGAATTGTGTCAAAGCCAGTGTGGCACATTATTTGTCGCAGACTGTAATTCACGGCTAAAAGAACTGCTACATAAGGCCAAAAATATGAAAACCAGCCTTCAGATGTTTACTTGCAAAAACATTAAAAATATTTTTCCTTCCATGTCATGTTTGGTCAGTGGTTTGCATTAGCCTACAAAATTAAATCCCAATTAAACATGTTGAAATTTGTGCTTTTCTACCATTTACAGCACTAGAACAGCACCGCTTTAGTGCAGTGTGCTGTAAATACTTTTGCAAGGAACTGTGTATGTGTTTTTCCAAAAGTGCAACAAGCAAACTCCACGCTGGAGGTTGTTACCAACTGCACCGCCGTTCATTTCAACAGCAAGCCAAAATATGTGTGTGGATTCACATAGTTGTTCTCAGGTTCCAGTGGTGAGGGATGCCGGGTTCTCTGCCAGCAGCCCTGAAAGAGGCAGACCTCTTGGATCCTTCATTTTGTCCTGAAGGATCCAGCTCTGTGTGTGTGAGAGCTTATCGTTGGGGACTGAGCAGCGTTGTTTTCCAGGAGGCTGTTTTTCCTTTATAACCACTGACACTGTGACATCAGCGGTTAAATGGCTTGAATTGTTATCTAACATCGCATTAGAGGCGAGTTATAACCTTTCTCAAAGATGCTGGCTGCCTGATGCTGCGATGCTTTATCTGTACAGCACATATATAAACTCTATAAAAGGCATGCTTTGCAGCATTACTTCAAATTATGCGAGAAAAACTGCTACTACATGAAAAAAAAATCCATTTATATTCCATTCTGGCTGTTATGTGGTCAGTCAAACTAAAGAACAAATTAATTTTGCATAATTTTTATAATGAAATTCTGATTTATTGAAGGAGGGAATATAAAGCCTGGTAGATAATTGCAAATTAGCCTCAAAGTCTGCTGTTGTTGTCCAACAGGAAAAATCCCCATGTAGTTAATTAGCTCTGCACCAAGAAAACAGCACAGAAAATAAGCAGCCCAAGGTTTTTATCATAGTTTATAGCTTACATGCATGACACGACTGTCTTCACGTGTCTAAACCTGGTAGTGCATCTGGAAAGCATTTGCAATGTGCCACTTTTTACATTTTTGTATGTGTGGCAGCCCTATATCAAAAAGGGGTTAAATTCATCCTGAACAACCTCAGATCAACACATAGCCAGGTGAAGAGGTTAGCTTAAAAAGTTTGCTAAGTTATTAAAAAAACAAGAGCAGAGGAAAAATCTTTCACCTGAATCTCCAAGCTTTCTTGTCTCTAGGCAACCAGGCATCGCATGGCGAACAACATTTCAATAGATTAAACATATGTTTTACAATAATGACTACTGATTAGATTAGATTTAAAAAAAAGATTAAAAATTAATTTTTTGAAAATTTACATGTTTTTTTTTTCACTTTTTTTCTCATCTTCTCTCCGGCGCCCCCTGGTGCCCCATTTTAAAATCTACTGGTGTCCATTGGTATTTGGGTCAGCTTGCTGGCCGAGTCCTTTCTTTCCTGTGGTTTAGTACAAATAGTATTTGACTTACAATCAGGAAGTTGGGGGCACCTAAACCCAAGTTGCCTCCTAATCTGTGAATCAGTGTGTGAGTGTGTGGGAGTTGTGAGAGCAGCAGGGTGAAGCGTTTTTTACTCTGGAGTAAAAATGCTTGAAGTGGTTGCCATAACTACAGTTCATTTACTATTCCCTGAATAATCTGGTCGGGATCGGGAAGCCGTTTCCAGGGAGGGTCCCATTGGTCACCACCAATACGACCAAATAAAAATATCGTATGTGATGCGATATTTTTCATATCAATCTAGACTCAAGACAGTTTCTTTGAATCCCTGTTCCGATATCCACTGATGACTCTGAAATCTTATAGAGATAAATCTTCAATTAACTGATTTTACCACAAGCTTTTTTTTTAAAATATGGATGTCTTTTTCATTTTGTCATTACGTGGCATTGTTTGTAGAATTATAACAGACTTCATAACTCAAGTTGTGTCTGGAAGTTAAAGCCTGTCGCTCTGAGGTACACTTTTTGTCATTTTGTAGATTATTACCTTCTATCTGTAAAAACTTTGACACCAAATACACTGTGATGAATTATTAAAGCTGATCATGTGTCTGGGATGAGCGAGAAGATTTGGTGAAAGGATATGAGCTGCAAGTCCCCTTTACCGACCTCTCATAAATCAGGGGGTGTGGGGATATTCAGGCGAGTACAACTGGTGCTCAAATGAGCAGAAAGCAGCAAATCATGGGTTAATGAACATATGTGACGCTGAGCACTCAGATTCATTCCTAAACTATAGTTTTAATTGGTTTCCTTCTGTTTCCTATGTGAATTAATGCGGATTTTTGACCAGTGACTCATTCTGTGTTTAATATTTTGATTTATATTTAATATTCTATGGACACAGATCTATAAAGAACTGTCCAGGTGTCTGTCAACTGGTCAACTGGTTCAGCCTGTTTGTTTTAGGGTCTTGCAGAGCTCCATTAAAAGAACATGAAATACTAACCTGAATAAACTACAAGTGTATCACATAGCTGGAAAACTATCTGATATATAGGAGACACTTTTGACAAAATGTAAGATTTTAAGCTTTTAGCAACAAACTTGGCAATTGATTTTAACCCTTAACTCACCTTGACCAGGTTGTAAGATTTATTTTTATGCAGATATTCTGTTGATATCCCTCCAGGCCACTAGGGGTGTAATAGTGCCATTTTCAACGTTCACCTCTACCAAAAATAATGAAATGTTGCTTTAAACTCTCAAATGCAGAACATTTATAGACAAAGTTAGATGAAGAAATTCAGTTTTTTTTTCTCATAACATGGGATACCCCGCATACTTAAAACTGAACAATGTTAGCACTTTATTCGGAAAGACCTTTTCTGGTATTTGCTAGCCTTGTGAGGTATGTTGTGGGTTAAATTTGGGCTAACATTACAGTAAGTGTTAGCATAAAGGCAGGTGATTAAATAAACAGATGTTTATTTTGTGTTGTGTTGCCCCTGAGAAAGTGTGGGGAATTTGTCTAAAAAAAACCTAGAAATGTCACAAACCTGTAGCGTGGACATTCCAAGTGTGATGATGGAGGGGAAACAAAAAAAAAAATGTGGTCGTGTCACATTTCCTGACACCAAAGCAGAAACTGTACATACACACTTAACATGCAGATAATCAGAGTAGCTGTACCTTTCATTTGATTCTGCATCAGGGAGGGAAGAAAAGCAGTCACAAAGTCTCCCGATTTCATTACTTTCAGTTCAAATTGGACCTCTTGCAGCTAAGCTACCAGTCATTATGTACAGTGCTGTTACTTTAAATCTAAATTGTGCTCTCAGGGAATAAAAGTGTCACTTATAAATAAAAATCCTAATCCTGCTGGAGACATGGAGATAAAAACGACTGGCTGAGAGCAAGCAGCCGAGTTTCCATTAAACATTAAGTCCAAAAGAGCAGCGCTGCCATTTAATGTCCGCTCATAAACCAAAGTCATAATGTGGATCCTCTTCGCTCCATTTGGCTTGCAGTGTTCAGACTCCACAGTAACTCTTACGTAAAGGCTGCTATGAAGAGAGAGGGAGGGATACGCAGGGTGATGAATGGGTTCAGTCTGCAGAGACGAGGATGGAGATGGAGGAAGAAAATGTTCAGCGAAGCAAATCTGCCTCTATCCAAACCAGCGCAGAAGTATCTTTGTGTACACGCTTTTTTTTTTTTCATTTGCACTCTCCTCACAGAAATGCCTCAGAGTAACAAGCAGCATCTATCTGTGCTGTTTGGTTTTTTAATAAAGACAAATCCTCCTACAGTTATATATTCACGCGCTTGTGTGAATAAGGCCCGCTGGGTTATTCAAGCAGGATTATTTTATCCTCAGATGTTACACATGTTACCCATTTTAACGGCACTGCAGCTACTTCCCCATTAGCATTTAGATACGTCTGATTACTGCAGTGCCTTTCACCCTCCAGATCCGTTCAAGTTATTCAAATGTTGAATTTCCCAGGCTCTACATTTGGAGGGTTTGGCCAGCCTGGAGACAGTCTGTGCCCAGCTTGGTGAAATCCACTCTGAGGAGGAAGCTTTCACACATCGAGCTCCGATGTGTTACCGTGGAAATCATTTCCAGCTACTCCCTTTTTTTTTGTTTTTCTTACTTTGGCGGATATGTTCAGATTGACAACAGTACGGCTGTTGTATTTTGTAGAAGTTTTGTTTATTATTACAGCAGAACAGCTTCAAAAAAAAGAACATGAAGGTTGATTGTAAAATTCAAATTAGAGTGGAATAAGTACATTCATCTGTGGGTATTTTTATTCCCATAAGAAGAATGATTTAAAGGGGCAGTGTTATGCAAAACCCACCTTTTTGAGCTTTACATCATGTTAAAATGTTATTCCCTCATCAAAAACACACAGAGTGTTGCTTTGATTCTTTCATGCATGTTTGAGAAATCCTTCAATCTCCATGGCAACCACTCAGCTGTTCAAAACGCCTGGGTGGACCTAGCCCCGCCTTTGATGACGAAGCTCCTCTCAGTTGCAGTTTCTACGCTTCAGAGCTTCCTCCTCACAGAGCAGCCCTTCCCTGCAACTCCCCCCCACTCAGCTCCTTCAGACTAGCCAGCAGCAATTAGCAAACATTTAGTGGAATATCTGCAGAGCTCATTATACTTCTCAGTGAAACATTAAAGGGTCAATAGAGGAGCCATGTTGTGATGACTTCCTGAAGGTGGAGTTTCAGAAAGTTCAGAAGGTTTTAAAGAAACAGAAGCCCAATTTCAAGGTGTTGTATTATAAATGTTTCTTTTAAGTCATATTTGACACATGTAGCATTTTTATAACAACTGAAGGTAACATAGTTACATGATGTTACTATTAAATAGCCCCATGTGCCTGGAAAAACACATAATACCGCTCCTTTAAAAGTTTAAAGGGGCAGTGCCTTGAAATGGTATTCCTACACATAGAATATAGGATAAATGCTAACCCACTTTGGCATATCTTGGGTTCTTTGAGGAAGGAGAACATCATTCATTGAAGCCAAGAGACTCATAGTAACTCTGGATGAACTGCAGGAATGTAGAGCTCAGGTGGGGAAAATCTGTTAAGAGGACAACAGTCAATCATTTTTGGCTAAAATGATTGACTAATCGTTTTTAGTCAATGACTAGTTTAGTCAATAATCTTTCCTCAGTGATGTATCTAAATTGAGATGAGTACAAGACCTCAATAATTTCTGAATTACTTTGGTTAAGCCAACAGAACCCCTGAGCTGTTACGCTGACTTCTTTATCTACTCATATCCATTATATGCTAATGCTGTATAAAATATTCCCTCATTTGCTCTGTGAACCGTGCTACAATACCAGGAAGCAGAAAACAATATTTCAGCACTGACTCAAAGGTTGAGCTGGCTTCTGAATATCAAATAACTTCTCTCCCACACATCAGATCCCAGTCTTAGAGTTAAAACATTAAGAGGCACAACCGTTTAGTTCAGATGTCAGTTTAACAGAGGCACTATTTATAACTGTGTAGAGTTGTTTTTCTTCATACCTAATTGATTCAGCATAAGAAGGATAAAATTGCATTTCATAACCTTCTTCTGGATATAAAATCCATTTCTAGGCAACATCTGCATATCTATAGGAAGAAAAGATGCCACAGTACTGTCCACACTGGGTCCCAGCTGTTCTGTTTTGGTCAGCTAATAACAGGAAATTGAAGCTGCAATTCACACAGGCGTACCAACATTGAGCAAACACATATTGGAAAATTGCTGCCTAGTCCAATCACTGCTTATTTCAGCTTCAGCATTTGTTTTATAGAGCCAGAGTTTGGTGAAAGCTTAGATCCATTCTGCCTTGAATCGACAGTTCAGGCTGGTGATTGTGATGTAACCGTGTGCTTTGGCAAATATTGTTTAAATGCCATAGAATTGCTGCTGACCCTGTCCGTTTCTGCATGACCGCAGTTTACCAGCTTCTCCAACTGCTTCAACAACCTTCGGTATGTGACAGAATGGGAGATTGGCATCATTAGACAATTTTCAATCCAGTTGTCATAAGAATTCTAAGCAAACTTTTTAAGTGTTGCAAAGGAAAATGTGAATTTGGCGTGTTTCCATTTGGTTTGGAGCGAATGAAGCACCCCAAACCTCTGTAACTTTGCAATTTACAATTTGTGAAATTCCTTGAGCTTGAACTTAGAAATTTCTTAGAGTTTGTGTGTCTGGTAAGGCACAGACCTAACATTGGACGGGAACATTCCACCAAACCCGTCCCTTTTGCCGGACACCATAGGCTATAGTTCCTCCCTCCATGCTGGAGGTTTGGACTTTGAAACTTTCAGAATTTCATGCCTCTGGTAAGGTACAGACAGACCAACCAGCAGATGGGAAAATTTGCTACATCAGAGCTTATTCTATAAATGTGTTTCTAACTCCACTTTTGCTAATTACCGGTAAGTGTTTTTCAGAAAAGCCAAAAAAAAAAAAAAAAAAAACGTTTTTGTGACATTAGCTACATTTGCATTACAAATGTGCGCAAAACTTTGTCGATATCCTGCTAAAAACACATGGAAAGCGTACCTAATAAAGAGGCTGATGAGGATATAATTTAAACAGCTCCTGAGACAAGATATGAAGAATTACATTTTGGTATTATTTGACTCCCATACAGTTAACACTTAGTTACTCCTGCCAATTTAACCCAAGATATTACTAAAACTACATCTACAACAGGGCTGCACAGTGGCACAGTTGGTAGCGCTGTTGCCTTGCAGCAAGAAGGTTCTGGGTTCAATTCCTGGCCCTGGTCTTTCTGCATGGAGTTTGCATGTTCTCCCTGTGCATGCATGGGTTTTCTCTGGGTACTCTGGTTTCCTCCCACAGTCCAAAAACATGACTATCAGGTTAATTGGCCTCTCCAAATTGCCCTTAGGTGTGTGTATGCATGGCTGTTTGTCTCTGTGTTGCCCTGTGACAGACTGGCAACCTGTCCAGGGTGACCCCACCTTTCACCTGGAATGTTAGCTGGAGATAGGCACCAGCAACCCTCCTCACCCCACTAAGGGAGGAAATGGATGGACATCCATCCATCCAAAATCTTGTGAAGATTTTCATCTTTCCTCCCAAGAAATGCGCTCTCTTCATTATGTAAAAATCATTGTTATGCTGGAGCAGCTGCACACTGAGCAGTAGGATTAAATAAAGCTAAAAATACAAGCATGACTCAGAATCACAGCGGCATCTTTGGAGTATTTTGGAACGTTTTGGACAAACTTCTTGTAATCATTTGTGGTTCACATCCTGTAAAGCACGTTCACCTCCAGATGGGAATGATGGTCATTCATTCAGAACACAGCTTCAAACCTCATTATTAACATGTATTCTTCATTGAAACGATGCCTTTGTTGGGCCTATATTAGCTAATTTCCTGAATGCGCCTAACTTATTAAACATGTTCCTGCTTATTAGAGACACATAAACTTTGATAAATTTAAATTGACAACACTTTGGCATCGAGCCTTCATTAGGACAACAGGCATTTTCATTGAGAGACACTCAACTTGTCAACAGGGTGAAACTAATTAACGATGTCTCCTCCATTAACGCAACCAAAAACGTTCTCAAACTGGTATTCAGAAGCCAGGTACTTAGAAAGTCAAATTGTTTTTTCTTAGAAAGGCGCAAAATCGTATGCTTTTTGTCATAATGTGTGTAGATAAAGTAGGAAAAGGATTTGTGAAAGGTTTAATGAAAGACAAGAAACATAGGCAGAGTAATGAGAAGAGAAACAGAAGAATCCAGTAATGAATAATGGATAAAGCAGGTGCTTGAATACTGAAGCAAGGGAGAAAAAGAACAATAAGAACCAGACAAACTAATCATAGGGAATGAGAAACAGCTGTGGGAGAAATGCAAGCAGGGAAACTGAGGGAGAAAGACTAATGAACAGAGGGAGATAAACTAAAACTCAAGGGATCTACAAACCAAAAGAGAAAAGGCCAGACAATAATCTCACAGAAATACTAGCAAGTTCAAATGAACAGAACACAAAACACAAGAATAAACTCATATGACAAAACCTTACAAACAATAATGAACACACAAAAAAAGAACTTAACATGAAAAGCAATGTAGGACATAAATACGGCAACAAGGGAATGATCAACACAGAAAAACTAAACCTTGACTCCTAAGGATTGTAACTAACAGTCTCAGAATCCAAACTTCTATCTCCTCTGTAGCTGTTTCCATTAATCATAAAATTGCACAACTTGAAATTATGGAAATAAATTTGCTTAATGGAAACACGTCAATTCAAAGAAAACACGTTTTTTGATAAAGCTATGGTGCGAGGATGAACGTGTTGATTCTACAGCTCTTCTGTAAAATTGCTGCTCAAGTAGGCGGGGCTTGTCGCTCCAATGCTGAACAAGACGCCGACGTCTCCTCTGATTGGCTGATAGTTGATGAGAGCCTGTGCCATGGCTGAATTATGAATATATCTTATGTAACTGTGTACACCTGTCACCACCGTGATTTTTAATGACTTATCACGTAAACAAGCTTATTCACGTGATTTTAGTTGCATTTCTTATTTAATGGAAACACCGCAAATGCAAAATTGTGTTGTTGTTTTTTTTCAATATTAGCAGAACATAGACAAAGTTTTGGGCTCATTTTGAAGGAAACGCAGCTGCAGCTTTTTGGTTTTGACCAAAAGATGGATCTCAACTGTATTGACTGGGTGATGGGCTAACAGGAAAAGTGACATCCTGCGTTGATATGACGATCTAAGTGCTTACCTCCGCCAACCTCCTATCTGTTGTTATGTAACCAGGTTTTTGAGCTTGTGTGTGTGTGTGTGTGGGGGGGGGTGTGTGTGTGCGTGTGTGTGTGTGCGCGTGTGTGTGTGTGTGTGTGTGTGTGTGTGTGCGCGCGCGCGCACAGGCTCTAATCTAAACAGCATCTTCATTGAAAAACTGAAGTAATTATTAAACAGAGGTGCGTCAAGCAGAAGGTTGCCACATAACAAGCACCTGTTTCTCTTTCAGTAAAGTTTTGTCTTCGTCGCTTTGTGCTGTTGACAGTGTGATCCAGCGTTAGATACTTTACTAAGAAATACCCATTTGTTTTCATGTTACTTCCTCTTAACGGTCCTATCCTACATCAGAGGATCCGCAGATAAGAAACCAGCAGAATAAAATAACAAAACACAATTTAAGTAGGAAGGAACAGGTAATGAACCGGGTAGTTTGAATTTATTGAATTGCGTTTCTGTGAAGGTGATGTCAGCAGTGAGACGGGGAGCTGCAGAACCAGAGGAAGGCTAATCAGACGGGAGCAGGTCTAATAATTCACCATTTTACATTTTGCCACATTACTTCCACAGCAAAACATACATTTCAACTCATCCATTTTTTAACAAAAATACATCTCAAAATTTATTTGATTCATAGACTTTTTTTTTAATAGGAAACAACAATCATGTAGTCATTTGAATATTTAGCATTTCATGAATGGCTTCTGGTGAGGTTACAGAAACATCCACAGACACTTAACAGACATTTCGACATTCATTTAACTTTCTTTGTGAAAACAGAAATATCAAATTCACCTTCATATGCATTAATACACACAATGGAAACAATCTTGGCACTCCATTCTTAGAGTTACAGCCAATCAGCTGCAAAGAAAATAGATACTGTAGTGTGTCACATTATGCCTCAGTATTTCTGTTTGCTAAATTGCATTTTTTTCTTGAATATTTTAAATATGCTCAACATATATGCTCTAAAAAATTGGCAAATAAGCAAATTTTATACAAGTAATTTGAAGTTACAGAGCCACACTGTTTAGAGCACAACAATGGAAAAAGCTAAATATGACACAAAGTGTTTGTCTTTTTGTAACCAAGCTTTTATAATAAGTAGACTCTACTCTACTCTACCTAGTAGAGCTATGTCTATCCAGAGACTTGTACTGAAAGTCCGACTTTGCTGGACCCAAATCAGCTTGTATCAAATTTATTACACTTGGTTAAATATAGCAAACATTTTGAAATAAATCCTGTTCTTATCGATGAGAATGAATATGTTCAGTTCAGCCCAAAATAATTTGAAAACTAGATGTCTTTCTTTTAATGAAATCCTTTTGAAGTTTAAGAATGAATAACATCCATTTCCTACAAAAAACAAACAAACAAAAAACAATCCAGAAAAAAAAAATCACACTACTTTATTTACTTGATTTTAGTTTTAATAAGTATTTTTGACTCAGCAATTTTGGAAATAGTGACAAAAAGTTCACAAAACCCATAGTTTGTAATTTTTTAAACTTAACCTTTATTTGTGAAAGCCCAACAAAAAAAACATCTTGAAAAAATACCAAAACCTTACATGACTTGTTCTTACGTTCCCATTATCTCGTCTTGGATCACAACAGCCAACACTTTAGTTCCTGTTCTTCTTTTCTAAGTAACCATTAGCACGGTTGTTCTTTTTTGTTGTTGTTTTTTTTCTTTACCATAAGACTGTTGCATTTTCATAAACTCCATCAATGCAGCAGATGTTTTAAAAGCACCTTCAGACCGGTGAAAAACATATCGTAACGTATCGACTGTGACAAGAACAAAACTTCCCTGCTTGTACTGTGTGTGGTGCATAGTTGGCAAAAAAAAGAAAACACAACCAAAAGCCAGTTAATTGTTGTTTTGTTCTGTTTTAATGTAGCCAGCTTGAAATCTTTTAATCAGAGTATTGATTGATTGACGCTCATCTGATTGAACCTCATCTGCGATGTAAATTCCACTTTCTCCGGGAGCCTCCTTCACTCAGCTGGAGTGAGCAATGCATAAGAACAGCTCTTTCTCCATCCACCACGAGTTGCTTAAGATGCGGCACTGAATATTTAATGGAGGCTCTCTCTTTTGAATGCCTATTTTTATCGGCTCGGCTCAATTATTCAAAGCGTATGTCTCCTGTCCTCGTGTGGAACAGAGTGTGGGCTTTGTCTCGTTGGGCCTGTATTGTTGTGTTTGTCTTTGTGAATGTGTGGAGACCATTTTTTTTTTTTTTTTTGGAAAAGGTGTTGCGGTAAAACAAGTACTTAGTTTTGTTTTATGAAGCAGTTATGCTAATCCATGCGTGTACGCGGCCATTGCTTTTCAGACGAAGAGACATCGTCAGGAAGATGAGCCAGCGGCTGAAAGGAAACACTTTTTGTGTGCTTCAGTCACTGACTTCCCCCACCCCCAACACTCTGGACTCCCCACTGTCCAATCAAAGACACCCAGCCGAGGGAAATAATCTAAAGATTTGCTTGGTTCTGATCCATCCAGCTCTGTGGGGCTTCCTTCATTTCTCCTTTTTGAAAATCTGTGATCTTAAGGATATTTCAACAGGGATGAGAGAACATCATAATGGCAGACTGAAACATTTATTTTATTGTAGCTTTGAAGTGCAGCCCCCCACACAAAGTCGGTCTCCCCCTGAGTCCAGCATGTTGAGCTGATAATGGTCCGTTTTAGAAAAATAAAAGCCTAATCAAGCTCCGACAGCCACAAGCCTAGCACTTGACCTACAATCAGTCGGACAAGGGAGTAATCAAAGAGCTTGTTGTCTCTTTTTTTCCACCTCCAGTCCAATCAAGACTGTCAAACAGTGTTCGAACGCCGGAACAGATCACATTTAAGATGTGATATCAATCCCGCCGTGCTTCCGTCAAAACTGTACCGTAGCATTTCAGGTCGTATTTAATCAAATTAACTCCAACTATGTTAAAAATTTGTGGCCAATGGTTAAATAAACTCTGTCAAAGGGGCAGTATTATGTGTTTTCCAGGCACATAGTGTCATTTTAGAGCACAATCAGGTAACTGTGTTATCTTCAGTTGTGATAAAAATGCTGTATATCAAATATGACTTAAAAGAAATTTGACTTAGTAATTTAAAGCCTTGAAATTGGTCCTCTGTTTCTTTAAGAAGCTCCAGCTCTTTTTGAAACCCCGCCTTCAGGAAGTCAGCATGAAGGCATGGCTCCTCTGTTAACTCCTTATCAACGTTTTTACCAGGGATCCATCTTGGGGCCCCTCCTATTTCATATCAACATGCTCCGGTCAGTTCAAATAGATTATAAAAAGTAATATCAATTACAATAATTTTGCAGATGACTATGAATCATTTCCTTTAATGTGCCACTGTGATGTTTTTTGTTAGTTAGCTGTTCTGTCTTCATCTTGTCAGGCACTTTTTAACTGCTTTGTTGCTGAAACGTGTTAAACAGATAAACTTGTCTTGTCTAAGCTGTGAAGCTCATAATGGGGAGGTGTTTATATAAATTTGAGCAAGTATGTTTTTAATTCTATTTGTTGTTTAGAGAAAATCTACAATCAATCCAAAGTTGTGCAGCAGCTTCTTTTTTTCTTTTCTTTTTTGCAAAAATGACTGAAGCTATTTGTTGCATGATCATTCCACCATGAAACTGAATCAGCTCAAACAAATCAAAGCCCAAAAGTCATTTGTTTCTGTTTATCCCTATGATAAGTGTATGTAAAGCTCTCCCAGGAATTTGTAATTACCTGCGCAGGAAAAGAAATTGTGCATACAAATGAACTTCTGCAGTAGCGCAGAGATGGAAATGTGTGCACTTGGCTGTGAAAACTGTCGTGTTTTCACCCGGTTCTAATAGAAACAGATGGCTCAGGTTCCCTCCACGCCCATGTTTGAGTTCGGCTCCCGCCGGGGTATTGCGTCGCTCGCTGCGTGCGCGTTCTGCTTGGCGTGTGTTCTTCTTTGCGTGTGTGTGTGCGCGGTGGCGTTGTGCGATTCTCTGCAGAGACCGGGATGGGTGCTGCGGTCCCTGATGGCATCAGGGAGGGAAGCGCCAGCAGACGGGGGAGCCTGGACTCACATGGGAACGCTGCAGACTGCACACAGGGAAGGAGATGGTACATTGTGTTTTATGGTAATGTTGTATGCAAAACGACATTAAAGCGAACCGATCCATTGCCTCGCTGTCATTTTTGTTGCATATGATTCTTGAGAATAGGGACAAAATGGGTTTTAATTTTCCCATATTTTTTTTATTATTTCTCAACCTTATGTATGCAAATATGACAAATAATGTTTAGAAAATATGAAGATGCTAAGGTACAGGCTCCCAGTTGCGAATTTTTTTTAAAAAAAATTACATTTTTAATTGACCTGACCCAGAACTTTGTCATCACCATCTGACAAAAATAAATCTAAAATGATTTTTAAAATACCCCATTAGTGATATTTTTACTCAATTTACAGACAAATGCTTCTCAAGAAATAAAATAAATATTATTTAAAACAAAAAACAAGAAAAAGTCCATCTGATGGAGTTGACAGTGCATGACGGAGTTGACACAGAACTGAAGGTGGTGACAAACTAGTGAATAAAATGAAAAACTTGGTACATGTGAAGTAATGCAATTCATGTAAAATAATGTATAGCTATGACTTAACAGGATTCAGACAAATGACAATATGTCGCTTTGTTGCACTTTAGTTTATTGATTCCCCTTGTATTGAAGTAAAAAAATGTCCACATTGTTGCAGTACGTCTTGGTAATGTGACGGATGGCATCCAGTCAACATCACAGTAGTTTAAAGTTTTGAGAGGTTCAGGATCTAGACCTAGGTGCAGAAGAAAAGAAGGTACGCTTCAGTTGAGGTAAGTGAACGTAAATCTTTCACGAGAAATGGAAGAAAGTTGACTTGAAGACACTAGAAGGCCAGAGACTTCCAATACGGTTGATCACCCAGCAGAGAAAGCTTGACAGCTCCTTAAATCTTTGGTGACTTGAGGAACACATAAGGTGTGCAGGCCGCACCGAGTCAGTCGCAGCCCCGGCAAAGATCCTCTGTTGAAGTGAGACTCAGAAAAAACCCACTGACACATGAGAACCATGTCAGTTTCAGTGACCTTGTTGAAACTCAATGACAGAAAAGTCTCTGCTTACCTTCGCAAAATATGAGGGCAATGTCAGAAAAGTTGTTTTGAAAAATGAACAGGAGTGTTGTCTTGTGATTCTGTGTTGATTTTGTGTTCTTTGTTTTTTCTCCACATTTCCTGTGTGTAGTGTGAATCTCCCTTTGCAGACGGAGTCAAAGAGAAGACCAGTCACAGTTTTCTCTTCATGTTTGCAGTAATCTAGCCTTTCTGTTTTGCTAACTTCCTACTCCCCACTCTCTAGCAACACTCACCTGCAGCTTGCCTCATGCCTCCTCTGGAGCTTCCTCTCAAAACTGTCATCCCTTCCTAGTTCTGTCCTCGCTAACCTGCAAAGAGCTTTCCACTGGTCCTCCATGTTCATTCCACTCATCTGAAGGTAAACTGTCTCCAAATTCATTAGAAACAAGTTATCATTTATGGAAAGATTCAAACCATTGTCATCCGACATTCTTCCTCTAAACAGATACAAAGAACCATTTGCTTAATAAACAAGAAACACTCCAAGAATGATACAGTTTTATCAATATAAATGAAACGGAGCCAATGAGGTTTTCTTGTCCTTCAGACCATCCAGGCTTTACGGCTTAGTCACTGTTACCCGGAAATTAAAGCTGGATCTTTTTTTTGCCTCAAATTGTTTTTGTTTTTTTTGTAGCTGGGTTATGCATCACATGAATCTGTTGTTTTGATCTCCACTAGTCCATGTAAAGCAGGGTACACAACAAGCAGATAGATGCCTTTAATACGGATTTAAAGGAGCATTTGATTTGATTTTCCTTGACCTTTCATTCCGTTGGCGAGTAAGCACTTCCACAGTTGGTGATGTGGTCAGTCATAATGGTTTTTTAACAAGCCAGCACTGAGATCTTATTGCAATGTAGTTCATTAGGCAGTCCTCAAAGACATCCCACAGCAAAATGTAAAGTTATTTCTTATAAATCAAGAAAACTGAGCTGACTTGAGCCGATTAAGATTCTAAGAAGTTTTTCGAGAACACTTGGGAAATTAAATTTCCTAAATCTCCTCTTTTCTCTTGAATATGCAATAAACATTCAATACAGAATGTGTTTGGTTTAGCTAACTATAACTCTGTAATACAGGCTGGAGTCTGCTTTCCCACAGCTGTTGCTCATTCAATTAACTAGAGCACCTGCTGATTGTGCCAAATATTACTTGGGAAAACATGAGTCATGGGAACAAAGTGGAGACTGGGAGGCTTGCCATCACAGATTTGGATGGCAAGTGAGATGGTAGTGAGAAGTTGTGTATTTGGTGTCATGTGAAGATGCTAATAAACACGATCAAAAACCACCTGCATGTTCGATGAAACAACAGGATAAGGTTACAGGGGTTAACTAACGTAGGGACTTTTGGTCACCAGGTTATAAGAGACGGAATCGGTCTGTGTGCATTACGTTTTTGTAATTACAGGGTTGAAACTTTGAAATTTGTTGGACATGTCATTGATGTCGAATATGTGCATAAATATATGAATGTGGAAATGAAAGACTATTATTCTTCCCTCAGTTACAAGCTGGTACGGAAGAGTTTAAAAAGAGGGAAACTATGAAGAACGACAATCTGTTAATCTCCAAGAAATTCTTTTTATGTTTGCACTTCTCTGGAACAGCAGTCAACACCCATCTCCCATTCTGTTTTATTATTCTTATTATTATTATTATTATTATTATTATTATTATTATTATTATTATTATTATTATTATTATTATTATTATTATTACACATGAATTAATAATTACTGCTGGTTTTAAGTAGTTTTCATGACTTTCCCTGATATAGGTATTTTTCAAATTTGATTCAAGTAATATAAATAGGTAATTCTAAAGTTTTAATATCTAAGCTTTTATTGACAGTTTATATTTCACTCTTTTGGCACAATCAATCAGTCAATCAATCAAATTTTATTTGCATAGCACATTTCAGCAGCAAGGCATTTCAAAGTGCTTTACATAATTAAAATAAAAACAGCATGTGATAAAGAGAAAAAGATTTAAAAAACACAATTAAAACATAAAAAGAGAAATATAAAGCTGTAGAACTTTAGTTGAAACGCCGTCAACTGGGACTCCAACCCTTTGGACTTTAGTCAAAACACCGTTTGACAAGGACTCTAACCTCTCGAACTTTAGTCAAAACACAAGTCAGTTTTGTGTTTGGCTGGAAAAGTAGAATATTAACCATTGTGTGCTGTCTGGTAGCAAGTTGGTGTTGTTGGCGATCCTCAAGGAGCCGTGTTTAGTCCTTTTTTCTGGTTATGTCAGAATTAATTTTAGCTTTATACCAATTTATTTTTTACTAGTCAGTGTTAAGATGTTAATATGTGAATATGTGCAGACGACATCTGGAAGTGAATAAGACTGACTCCTCATGAATCCTCATGTCTCAAGTCCAGCAGGAAAAAGAAAGGTCTCTTTTTCTTCTTAAAACGATAGAATCGTCTGGTGTACATATTCTTATTACATGTGGAATAATGTAATTTATTTTATTTTATCCTAGTTTTGAAATACTTGACAACAGACATGCTCCTTTTTAGAATCAGGGAATATAAAACTGGAGTATCAAAGCTAAACTACTGGAAAATTAATGCAACGTAGTGAAAAGGGAAATATTGCGTACAAAATCAGAAAGTTAACTATATGTGAGACTAAATTCAGATATAGAGAAATTTATAATTGACAAAATGATTTCACTAGTGAATGTGTTTGAATAAAACCTCTTTCTTTCATGTCCTTGTCTAAGCTTGCTTGCCCTTCACATACGTCATTATCACTGCAGGTAAAATCTTCCTACATGCTTTCTGTATTATTATCCCTGCAGGGAAAAGACTGAAGTGAGAGCGGGTGTGACACATGTAACCATTAATGAAGAGAGAATTGGGTTGAGGGGGCGAGGCAGAAAGACAAACACCAATGAGAGCAGGACAGTCTTGGAAGACTGGGGAGATTTTTTTTCTAAGGTGACACACGACAGGTGAAGAGTTGCAAGGAAGAAGCAGATGAAGGTCACACAGAGGCTGGTGTAATAAGAGCATTAGAGAGAGCGAGGGATGGATAAAGGATGAGACAGGAGGAGGAGGAGGAGACAAGACATAAAATAAAAGATGGCAGATGAAAGAGTGAGAGACGGGACTGTAATAAGGTGAAAACGGTGGGAGACCAAAGGGGAGAAGGAAAAACTCAGAGAGGCTTTAATGGGAGAAAGACCAAGAAATAAGTGGCTTCATCGAGGCAGAGACAGATGGAGAGCGAGGCTGTTGGTGTGTGTGGTGGGAGGAAAGAGGCAGTGCAGAGAGAGCGAGAGAGGGGGGAAGCCCAGCAGATCTTGTCTAGAGGGGAAATTGCATTGCTAAGGATTTATTGCTTTGTGTGTAATTGGGTTCAACTAGCGCCAGGAGAGAAAATCCATTGAAGTCTCCTCTCTGCAGTGGAGAGCGAGTTGTTGATCTGCTGCTGCTTTCCAGAGACGCTACTGCACAGATGAAGCAGGTATCATCTGCCTGAAATAGACACACCTGACCAGGAACGAAGGAGCAGATCTAATAAGAAAGACCAAGAGTTTTACATCGATGTCTCTAGACATAGAGATAGGCTGCTGTTGGCTTGCTTTAACTATATTCTCCCATAATGTTGTCTGCAATGTTCTGAATTCCTGCCCAGTTACCTGCAGTGTCTAAATCAATTCTGCCTTAGGGTCAAAGTTGTGATCTTGATGGTTTTATGTTTACTCTATTGAGATTTAGGGGTTTCGCATTCTGACTTCTCGCAGTCTGTGCAGCCTATCTAGTTAGGTTTGTTTCTTCCTTAGTTTTTCTTTGGCTCCTTGATGCATAAGAATCATTTTTTGTCCAGATTTGTTTCAGGAAAATTCAGTTCAGAACTTAACAGTGGCATTGCAATTTCCATCCACTAATTTTTAACCATTTGACAATTTTTTGTATGTATTTTCTGAAGAATTTTACAATCTACATAAATTCTCATCCCATCTGATAAACACTTGTCAGAATTATTCATGTTGCCCACAGATACAAAAACCAAACGATGGATGCGGCGGACTAGTTGAATATCAACATTGCTGCCTGAGCACATTTCCACATAAAAAATTTCCGACCAATCACAACAGGCCGCACAGAGCTGTGTGCAAAATAGCTTGACCATTGCCTTGTGTCACGAAGGGGAGGAGAGTGCCTCCCTACAAACAAGATTACACAATTTAGGTCACGTAACTCCGTCGATGAGCGTCAATTTTGAGTCTTTAAATAACCAAAAGGGGACATTCACGTCTATAATGTCCAAATACCCAAGTATACTTGGAAATACTTGGGTATGTTCACGTGAAAGTTGGGATAAAGGTTATTGAAGATCTAAGAGAGCGGTTCTGAATCTTGGTTCTAGGGATCCACTGTCCTGGATGTTTGGGTGTTTCCAGGGACACCTGACTTATATGAATGGGTGATTAACAGGCTTCTGTTGGTGTGATGACGAATTAATGGAAACATTTGAATTAGGAGGGAGGGACAAGCATTGCCAAGTAAAGAGTTTTGGTGCCTGTTGTTCAACAGTGTAGAGAATCCCTTCATTCATTTAAACTACAATAAAGTATTATGTCTTTAATGTAGTGATTTTCTTTATATATTCTCCGTCTTCATTGTTACTACTTTAAATATGACATTTTTCCTGACCTCCCGAGAGATTCAAGCCTTGTAAAGTAGAAAATCAGTCCGAATTAATATCCCGTAACTAAAGTTAAGAGAATTGAAATAGAATAATCGATACTTGCCAAGGATTGTGTTTCTGAATGCGCAATAAAACAAGATCAGATCTTCAGTTTGAATGGCAGCAGGAACATGACTCAGTCAGCCAGAAAGGCTTCCCTGGGGATGCACAGCAGGGTTTTTATGGATCTATGGTGTGTGTGTGGGTGTGTGTTCACCGCACCCACCTCTGCAGTGCAATTCCCTCTTTTTCTGACATGCAACAACGCTCACAAACCCACACTGCAGAACAGAGAAGGCCTGGTTCTGCATACCAATCATAGGATAGGACTGAGAGCAAGAGAGAGAGAGAGTAGGAGAAAGCCTGTAATGCTGGGGGACAAAGAGCACAATATGAAAGAGAAACATCCCCTCGCCTCCCTCCTCTCCCCGACTCTCCTCGTTTTCACCTCTGCAGACAGTTTTTCATCCCGCTCGGCAGAGCGAGTGGCAGCTCTGCAGTTAATTCAAAGGGATTCTCCTTCCCAGGTTTTCCCTTGCTGAGGGTTGGGGGAAGAGCCTGAGGAGGAGTGGGGAGCGGAGAGGAGAGGAGTATGTTACTGCGGATGCCTGGCAATCAGACGCCGCAGTAGAGTCTCTCTGCTCTGTCTTGGTATCAACTGGCTCTAAAAATGGAAGTGCCATTGATTGGATCCCAGAGTTCATCTGTCATAGTCGACCAGGGATTCAGAGCTCAATTTATAACTTTAATAGTTTGTTGGAACATTCACTGCCATTCGCTTCTTTTGGGAATTTAATGAACAAACTCTCATAAAGTTGGGCTTTAGCAAGCACTTACAGTGAAAATAGGGAAATTCCTTTAATGTAATACAGCAGTGATAACATTAAAGGGGCTGGACATGTCCACTGTTCAATAAATCATCTAAAAATTAAAGGAGTAAGACAACTGCTGACCAGTTGACCAAATCTGTTAAGGAGATCTTTAATCAGAGAAGCAACGAGTTTGCCAGTAGTACCTGGAGGAGCTGCAGGCATAGCTAGGTGTGGATAGTCCACAAATCCAGCCTGTATGGAAGAGTTGCAAGAGGAAAGCCAGTACTGAAAGGCATCTGAAGAACTCCTACTTAAATTTTGCTACAAGCCTTGGAGGGCACACACCACATATGTGGAAGAAGTTTTCTTGGAACCAATATTTAAGTGGTTCTCTGGATGAGCCTCTTCTTCTGCAACCCACAAGTAAATGCTAGAAACTATCTGAAGTTTTGGGGTCACGTAAAATGCAGTGAGGATCTGCAGAAAGCATCTGACTCATTCTCCCAATTCCTTGCAGGAAGCAGGGATTCCTTGTTTCCATTGAGCGGTATGGCACGGGTTGGTGTTGTTCAGTATGTTGCTTCATCTGTTTCCATTGTAAACATGGACCTGACAACAGACCTGTACCACATCATTCCTGGACTCCCTTTGGTTGTAGGTCGATAGATCAATAGGGCAACGGTACAGTAAGGGTCGATCTACTGGTGTCACACAAAGCAGTACATTGATTGATTGAGGGACAGAAAAAAGACACTGCCACATTCATGAGACATACTAGTGCTTCAGATTTGTTGTTGTAATAATAAAACGCTGCCTGTCCAGTGACACTCCAAAGCTTCCCACATAAGCAGGCGTTCTGTGCATTCTGTGTGAGCGGCACGGACTCTAAGCGCATCCTCCATACATGGTGGGGATTTCACAGTTAAGTGTACCAATTGTTTACATTTCTTGTGATAAAGTCCTTTATTTTCCACAATCTCAATGTAAACTAACAAGTTTGATGAGCTAGTTGGGTGGCTAACTTTGTTTCATCTCCATCACAGACACCTGTCAGTACGGCACAGAGAGTGGCAGTGTGGCTCCTCCGTGTCCTTGCGACTGGTTACCCTGACTCTCAACCTTATCAGATTGGTGTTGCATACAGAACAGTTCGTTGTGCAATACCAAGTACACTTATGTGATTGTAAAAGTTGACCTTTGCACAGATGTCTCAAGTGGACATTTGCTTTGGGTCTGTGTTGAGTCAGCCTAGAATATGTTAGAGTGGAAAGGCTCTCCTGAATACACCCTGTCTCTTGGGTTAGACATATTATTACATCCCTAATATTTTTGCCAACTTTAACCCAATGAAAGTGTCTTTTTAAAATAGAATATTGTTTAATTCTGGGCTCATTCTATTACGATTTCCCTGTGTTTTCAAGATTTTATCAGTTTTTTTCCCCCTACGTCTTCTTAACTCCTCTGGTTTATTATTTCTATTTGGGTCTTAAAACCTTCTCTGTCTTTGTTTTTCTGACAAAATCTTTGAAAATACTAATGATACGGTTTGAGAACCTGAAGAGTCAGACTGGGAAAAGGTAAGATGAATACCTAAAGTAAGAACAGTTTAATAGAAGACAAAATTCAGAAAAACTTGTTTGCACTCTCTGTTCATGTAGTAGAACATTTATACATATGAAAATATGATTAAAAAAAGATATCAGGTGCTTGAAGCTACCAGCTTAGATAAACTGAGAAACATCTCACAGCAAATCAAAACCTTGTACTGCAATAACAGTTTTTTCTCATCTGTACAACCCTTCCCCACCTGCTCTATTAAACAGTGTTTGGACAGCTAGATATTAATACAGTGAATGACAGAAAAGCTAACTTTTTAAGCCCTTTTGTGTGTTTTTGTCACTTTCTGTATACTAAAAGAACCGTTGATGTTTCTTTATGATTTGATTTAGAGGAGAATGTGTAGCATTCCCAATGAATTAGCGTTGTTTGCTAACAAAGGCTAGTAACAGGAATTTGAGCTCACTTTTGAAACACATGGCTCAACAGAGTTGAACATTATATCATTATGTTGAGCTCTCTCTGAACAATCACCAAGTCTGACTCCTTCTTACCGGTGATTAGGTTTTAGCGTACACAGCAAAATGTAGCTCAAAAGTAGGATAAACAATATGTTTTGTTCATGCACTCAGCTAGTGGTCTATTCTGCTGTTGACTCCAGCTGCCATTGGCTAATTAGCTCCTATTCTCTGTATGTCATTGCGTCATTCAGGGAAATATACAAATTCACCACAACACGTCAGTAGCTTTCTGTGCAGGAAAACCTTCCTCACCTCCAGGTCCCACTGATGACTGTTCATTTATATTCTATTGACAGTGACACCACTTTGCCTTGGATATTGCTCCTGGGGACAAAGGCATCGTGTTGCCATATGACAGATATTATTGTGGGGACACATCTGTGCGTTATATTGCACCTTCTGAAAGAAGAGTTTCCTCTGCTTGCTACTGCTTTCAAATCATAACACTTCCTGTGCAAACCCCAAGTACACTGAAATTTTTCAGATTTTTTCATTTTTTCAATGTATTTATTAGGATTTTATGTGATAGATGAACAAAGTAGTTACATCTTTGAACAGCACTTTTTGCCACATGGAGTCAGGACAGAACTTTGACAAAATGCTTTGATCCAAACCATTTTGTTACAGATGTTTAAAATGGCTTTATGACATTTTAAACATCAAATTTATTTGTATAGCACGTTTCAGCAACAAGGCAGTTCAAAAATTGTGAAAACCAGTAACATAGATTATATTTTGTCAAGTTCTATCATTAAAATCATAAATACGCATTTAATATTGTGGTGAATATCCCATTTTTTATGGTTCACTAGCTGGGTTTTTAGTCTTGATTTAAAGGAGCACAGTGTTTCGGCTGTTTTGCAGTTTTCTGGAAGTTTATTCCAGATTTGTGGTGCATAGAAGCTGAATGCTGCTTCTCCATGTTTGGTTCTGGTTCTGATGGAGTGCAGACCAGAACCAGAAGACCTGAGAGGTCTGGAAGGTTGATCCAACAACAACTGATCTTTGGGTTATTCTGGTGCTAAGCCGTTCAGTGATTTATAAACTAGTTGCAGTAATCAAAGTGACTAAAGATAAACGCATGGATGAGTTTCTCTGGATCTTGCTGAGACATAAGTCCTCTAATCCTGGAAATGATCTTCAGGTGATAGAAGGCTGACTTTGTGACTGTCTTTATGTGACTCTGAAGGTTCAGGTCAGAGTCCATCTCTACTCCCAGGTTTCGGACCTGATCACTGGTTTCCAGCTATAATAACTGAAGATGACTCTAGATCATTCCTCTTTAGGTCCAAAGATAATAACTTCAGATTTATTTCTGTTCAATTGGAGAATGAATGGCACATCCATACATTTATCTGTTCTAAGCATCTGTTTGGTGCATGGATGGACTCAGAGGCACCCGGTGGCATCATAATATAGAGCTGTGTATCATCTACGTAGTTATGGTAACTATTTATAACATGATTAAGAAGGCAAACATTCTTGCCTTTTTCTCACACTTTGCAGTCCTCCAATCATGTTCCGCCTTCAAAGCGTGCTTGAATCTGGCTCCTACATTTTATTGGACTAGAATTGGAAACTTTTTATCCTCTCTGACTTGTTGGCAAGTTCAAATGTTCTGGGAAACTTTCTGTTGCCTAGTGGCAACGGTGTGCTGTAGAGAGTAATTAGCTGATGGCATGCTAATGATCAAGGACAGTAGAGTATTCACAACATCTGTCCAAGGCGCTGTGGTCTGTGGCTTTCACACCCCAGTCTGCCCCAGCCAGAAAGGTTTCATTGAGACGAAGAAGTAAAAACCTAACAAATCTGTAAGAGGTAAATACTTGCTCACTGCAGCGTAGTCGGACTTTGTCACATTCCTTCAGTTAAGACTCCAGATTGTCTCAGAGAAGCAAAAGTTGAAAACTCGTGGACTCTTTACGTCAGCAGCTGTCCAGTGCAGTTTGCTGAGTAGTCATCGCACGAGTTCAAGGAGTGCAGAAGAAGACTCGCACAGAGAACAAGTCCGGCGAGTAGCAATTATCACTTTTTATGTAATACTCTTAACAGCTGCTCATGTTTGGCGCCGGACGAAGCAGTTTGTCTTTAGTCGAAATAATGATGAGGCCCCGGGGCCTTCCACATCCATCTCCAGCATTACGCAACGCTGCTCAGGATTAGCTCTCTGAGCGCCGCATTATGTAATTCAACTGCGAAATATGGACACTTTCATGCATATTTCAAACAGGTTTTTTTTCCTCTCTCTCTGACTACCACGGGAACGTTCCTTCACTTCTTTCTCTCGTGCTGCTTTTGTGGAGTTAATGAGGAGAACGTCTTTTATTCTCGGAGATGCTGTGCAGGAATTTCCCCTCGGCTCTAGCCGTTGTCGTGCGTTTGAAGACAAAAGCACCCTTTTTCAGAAAACCACACTGGTTCTGTTCTTAACACAAGGCTCCCTCTGATGAGAAACAAAAAACAAAAAAATTCACAAAACCATAATATGTTACAAAGCAAATCATCCACTTTCTCTATAATTAAAAAAAGAGGTTCCTTTGTTGAGAATGCTACTATGATTTGCTTAAAGGGAGAGAAAGATGTCTGTCATTAGGAGAAATTACTCCTTGATCTGATAGACTAAGAATCATCTCTTGTTGCTTCTTGATATTAGGTCAAAGATATACTTTCTCTGTCTAATTTTAAAACTTAATCTTGGTCAGTGATTGAAATCGTCCTTCTCATCTTAATAACAGGAAGTCTTTTAGTGTTTCTGTGTCCTGGAGAAAAGCATTAAAGGACCTAATAGTGCCATAAACTATGTTAACCTATTTATTATAAGCTATAAATAGTACCACAGCCTCAGTGTTTGTTTAGCTGTTTCTCCACAAGACAAACCCACTAATTGTTACTGCAGCCATTATTTCAGTTTTCTTAGATTTCACCCTCTCCACCTCTGTTTCTGTGGTTTTGTTTCATCTTTCTCGATCTTGTTCAAAAACAAGATTCTTAACTCCATCACCTGGAAGTTATTAATTTGCTTCGCAAATGCACCTCAGACTGTGAAAAATGTCGGTATGTTTTTGTCACTCTTTCTGTGAAACTCAAATATTACATAGATTCATTAGCTATAGAATGAAACACTTCATGTTTTTAGGGTTTTTTTGTTTTTGTTTTGTTTTTTTGCAACCTTGACGACAATGGCTTACAAATTACTAAAACACAAAAATTCAGTGATACGGACTTTTGAAAATTGTTAAAACGTTATAGCATATTGAAAGAAAGTTAAGTGGAAGGGGACGGATAGGATGAACGTTGGACGGGTGGATTGGGTTGAGGTAATAAATATTTCATGTGATTGTTAAAATCTGAATTTGTCTCGGCAGGAATTATTTGATTATCTTGAATTTATATGAGAAAGAGTTGGTATGAGATCTTAAAGCACCATTATCATCCCTTAGTCAGACCAGTCCTGACATTCCTCGCTGTGCAGCCGTACAATATGTGTGTGTTAAAAGAGACGGATGGCCTGTGTTTTCGGTGTCATTACAGTGCACTAATTAAGACATAAATCAATGCTAAGGGTGACTGCGGCAGCGCTTGGTGTGACCTTGCAGCCCAACAGGATTTTTACACTTTGTGAGATCTTTATCTGCGCTCTTCTTTCCCTCTGGTTATTTACCGTCTTGTGTTTGGGTTTTTTTTTCCATTTCCCTCCATTTTTACTGAAACCTTTCTTCTTAATTCAAGATCTTCTTTCTATTATCTCATTACGGTCAATCCTCCTTATCCACCTTCACCTCCACTTTCTTCTGCCTCCACCGCTCATTCATTGCCTTCTTCTCTGAGCTGATGCACATAGCTCTGAGTTGTTTACTGTAATAAATTCATGTTTTTTCTTGTTTATATCCTGAATTCTCATGTGAATGAATCCGATGCCACTTGCAAGTTGGCAACCAGCAGCCAGCAGCAAATTGGCCATCAGAGGACGAATCAGTGCTAAACTTTTCTAAAGTTTAGACTTTAGAAATGTAGAAACTTTTCTAAAGATATATAAACTTTTATATCATATGTCATAAGAGACTGTTCTCCAAAAACCTTTTAGTGGTTTTTGGAGACTTCATTTAGCATCTTCTGGTCTGCATTCAGGGTGAACGTTAGTAGATAGCCAGAGCAAATTATGAGGAGACTTCACCAGACTCATAAACTTTTAATATTAGTTGTGAAGACCTCAGCTGTTTGGATTTCACTGTGAAGTTCACTCTCACCTCATTCACACCCAATTAAGCCTTTTCGAAAATAAGGTACAATACTTTGGTTCGACTCGTGTTCTTTTTGTTCACGTTTGATCCAAATATTAATGTTAGATTTAAAATCAACTTCCTCTTTTGAATAAACTTGAGTCCAGTGATAAAATAGACATTATCGTGTAAGACTTCTTTGCAAGTCTTTTAAAAGTTCATTACAGTCGTGTACAGCTCACCTCACACGATCCTCCAGACAGCAGCCCGTGATGCTTTTTCACACAGCGATCCCACAACATCAAAACAACCGATGATGTCCTTGCTTTGCTTTCTGCTGCCACCTCCCTCCTGTCTCCCCGTTGTTCACACCGAGCAAATCAATCTGATTTCATCAGAGCGTGCTTTGAAAATGAGCCGCGGCGCTGCAGAAACAGAGCGCTGTGTTCTGCCAGGTCTCTCCCTCGCATCGATTTCTCTCTCTCTAAGTGCCTCCGCTGCCATCTCAGAGGGGAGTTCACTTTGACGTCTCCTTTTTGCCTCTGAACCTGCAAACAGAAGGGTCAGTCGGAGCAGAGGTCCCGGAGTGATCCGGCAGAGTGTGAAACAGACTCAAGGTCACGGCGAGTTCATCAGCGGAAGAGATTGAAATGTCCTGACCGAGATAAAGAAGAAGCTAAGAATAGAAAAGTTCCGTTTTCTGGTGGAAAATACAAAGAAGAATCGACCGTTCTATTATTTATGAACAAGCAACAAACTTAAGTTAAATTGGATAAAGAATAGCCTTGTAGTAGCTTGTTTTTATTTCCAAGTCAAGAATGAGCATAGTTTGTCATTTAGCTGACATGTTTGTGTAGATAGGATTACATTCTGTTAACTAGAATGTCTTTTAGGGGTTCCGCAAGGCTGCGTTTTCGGACCAGTCTTGTTTTTCACTTATTTTTGCCTCAGACATGAATGATATACATATTTTACACACATGAAACATTTTTCAGAAACAGCAATAATTTTAACATCAGCTCAAGATTATAGTTTTAAATCATGAATACCATAAAAAAACAATCTGATTTTTTTTCTTTTGGAAAAAGGAGCTTGTTAACCAAAGTGAATTTTATAACATTTCTATCCTGTAAAAAGGTGGCCCAAACAAAACCACTTTAATCTTCATTAAATATTCATTCTTAAAATATTTTATATTCATAAAAGTACAGGACAAACAAATCTTATTTGAGAGTTGGTGTTGTAGTATATATCTATATTTAGCTTGTGTTTTGAAAAAATCTGTTATTTGTCTTTTTTTATCCTTTATTATTAGCTTCCCTATTTATTCCTCATTTTAATGATTCTCTCAAATAACATTTGCTTTTCAAAGCACTATGGTTGAACTAGATTTTATGCTTAAATCTGCCACACATGCTTTTGGTGGCACTTTTTAAAGAAATAAAACATCATAAATTATTAAATTCCCCCTGACTCCCTTTTTCCCTTTGGTTATTATTATTACGATAAAAAAAGGTTTAGATCGCTGCTTTCCAGAGAGGAAATGTCCTTTGCAATCACACACTGTATAAAAGAGAATTATGAGAGAAAAGCATGAAACCTGAAACTGCTATTGTTCAGTTAAGATTAGAGTTTTCTTTCTTTTCTATTGTTTTTCCAAGTGCAGTGGAGCTGACTTGATGTTCCCAATCTAAAATAAAAGGAAAACTAGAGAGGCAATGGGGAAGAAATAGGCCACAACATCCCTCAGGATAGAACCACTGTGAACGTTTTGTAGAAATTTGAAATGGACCTTCATAGCAAAACTGGATTCAATTTGGCTGAGTTTTATATATATATATATATATATCCAATTTATATATATATATATATATATATATATATATATATCCAATTTAACTTTATATAATTATTATCTCCTGATTTGTGAAACGACATTTCATCCCAGGTATACAAAAGTGGACTCCAAGATGAGTACACACTTTCATTTTCAAGGCAAATAACAAATGCTTATCTCCCCACACTCCTGGCGCCCAACGTCTGACGCTAATCTGATGATAGAGCCTGAAATGTGGGTACACAATAACTCAGTGGTGCATTGGGTTGATTCTCTCCCCCCCCCTCCCCCCCGCTACTGTTTTCTTCTAGATTCTATTATTTGCCTTCTTTCCTCACGAGTTTGCCTACACAAACCCTTCATCACATATATTCTCACTTTTTCTGTCTTCTTACATTTCTATGTGTGAGTTATGGAGGGTGTCACTTATATGAGTCACTGAAATTACTCGAATTTAAATCTAGCATATTAGTTTGTTAAATGTTCAACAGTAGGTCGAATCTAAAAATCACCAGTTGCTTTCTTTTGCTAAAATAAAACAATCCTACCTAAAATTTTCATTTCTAATTTAACTGAAGGTGTTGCTTCAGACAAGTGTTTCTCTCATTTGTTGTGCTTGGTGTTCAACAGGGAACATTATTAAGATGTTTTATGATTGAATACAGTGGCTCTGCTCAGATAAGCAGGAGACAGTGTATGGTTCTTTCAAACATCAATTTCTGTCTAAACTCTTCTTGAGTCGGCGCTATAGCCTCAGGGTGGCACTATGGCTAAACATTTTGCCACTATTAGCCACAATTTTTTGAAAGTGTTTCTTATTATCTAATTTTTTCATACAGTAAAAATTGTGGGTTATTTTCAGAACTCAGTCCTTTGGTTGTACTGTGGGTTGGCAAGTTGTGATTCAAAAAAACAAAGCAAAAAAAGTGATTTCAAAGTCACAATGTAAATTCATATTATTTGTATGGCACATTAGTTGTGGTTGCTATAGATTCGGTAGGATTTCAGTAACAAAGTTTAATCACAAGATCATTTTAATTTTTGTGTCTTTTTAATATAAGAGGTTAAAGTTAGGGATCTAAATCAGAATTGAACCTCTTTATTTGAGTTAGGACATCTTTAAAAATGATGCTAATGCTATTATCAGCATATTCTTTTTTTTTTTTTAAAGATTTCCTGATATGAAGCAGGTTTTTTTTTTCAAATTAGTCTTCAAGGGCTCACCATGGATATAGGAAGTAAAAAATAATAAACAGGAGGCGACAGAGATTCAGGCGTGGAGTTCAAGAAGAAAGGTTATGGCCTAGAAAATTACATTAAATACCAAGAAAAATCCAACGAGAGCTCCAAAAGTCTGCGCAGTCTGGCAGATCAGAGAACGACTGTTTGCTGTTTAACATCAGCATGGATGTGAATGTGCAGCTGGTCGCCACGCTCTGACAACAGAAGCCTATTAGCAAGGCACAACAGCAGGACACTTGGGAGCACTTGGTCTGGTCTAGTGGCGGGGATAAAATCCAAACAGCTTCCATCCACTTTAGAGGATTCATAAATGTCGTAACTGTTTACTAAAATCTCAAACAATCTTTTTCAAGAATACCTTAAAACATAAAAAACCTTTTTTCTTGATTCTGGTGTCAAACGCATAGCAAGTCAGATAGAAATTGGTCATTTGAATGCGGTACTTACAAAAGGGGCGCCGCCAGGAATCTTGGGCCCCCTGACAAAAAGTTTGTTTGCCCCCCCCCCCCCCCCCGTGCAGCTGCTGTTACAATTTTTTGAGTCTATTTGACCCATAAAAAGCATCACAATTTTAAAGGCTTACATCTGCGCTGCTTTCTATGGTTCAGTACTGATAATTAGCACAATATTTACTGCTAATGAATTTAACATCCAACAGTCCACATCCAGTATGCAAGTAGGTTGCTTAAATTTTTTCTATTAGTTTTAGATACTGAAATGTCTCTCCCCATGAGCAACAGTCAAAAGTAACGTGTAACTACACATAAACCAATCCAGACTTCTCAAAAATGCTATGTAGTTGCATTTTATTCAAGCTGCATTTAGGGTTGCTACCTTTCAGAAATCAAAATAAGGGACGCCCAACAAAATTGTACTCCAATCAGAGTAGCATACCTTTAACACATTTATACTCGAGTAGATTTATTTAAGCTTTAATGAAGTAGGTGTAAAATGTATTTGGTAAAAATCTAATCAAGTACTGAGTAATTGATCATAACACCTGATTTAATATTCAAAATGTGTCCTCCGTCAAAACAAAATATAAAAGTTATGTAAACATTCTGGTATTAAAAATAGTATTACCAAAATATTTATACAAATAAGGACTTAGGTTTGGAGGCTGGTTCTAGACCAAATGTACCATGAGGGCCAGTGTAGTCGGTGTTTATTTGTGGAGAGCACTTAAAAAAAGAATGAAACAAAAAGTAAAAAAAACAAAACAAAAACAGAGCAATATATTTCATCATTTAATATTCTGAGCCAAAGAGCCACTTGTGTCTCCAGATTCAGGTTGAAGATCCTGATCTAGCTGATGCAAAAGGAAAATGTGATCCTATCTCAATACAGCAGCTAAAAGTACAGAATTCAATTTTTTATTACTGGCAATTGTGAAAGTAAAATTGTGAAGGTTAAAAATATCTACCACTCAATTTCTTCAGTTCCCCTGTTGGCCCCCGTCTAGAACCGCCCCTGGGCTGCAGGTCTGTGTCTGGTGTATTCTTGGTTAGCATGTTTTTTCTCCATTGATAGGAAGTCAAGTTATCCAAACTGGTAAACCACGTTAATAAAATAAAAGTTAAATAATACTTTAAATGATCGCTGAACAATTATTCACAAAATGTATCAACATTTCTAAATAAAACATACAGAAACAAACCGTTTTAAAGTAGGAAATATTTAGGTTCGTACTGTTAATCTATTAGTATGATTTGTTCTTTAAATTGCCATTCATATTACTTTGACTGATACTATTATACAGGTGCTGGTCATAAAATTAGAATATTGTGATAAAGTTCATTATTTTCCATAATGTCATGATAAAAATTAAATTGTCATATATTTTAGATTCATTGCACACCAACTGAAATATTTCAGGTCTTTTATTGTTTTAATTTTGATGATTTTGGCAAACAGCTCATGAAAACCCAAAATCCCTGTCTCAAAAAATTAGAATATTATGAAAAGGTTCTCTGAACGAGCAATAAAAATAATCATCTGAATCAACAAAGTAACTCTAAACACCTGAAAAAGATTCCTGAGGCCTTTAAAAACTCCCAGCCTGGTTCATTACTCAAAACCGCAATCATGGGTCAGACTGCTGACCTGACTGCTGTCCAGAAGGCCATCACTGACATCCTCAAGCAAGAGGGTGAGAAACGGAAAGAAATTTCTGAACGAATCGGCTGTTTGCAGAGTGTTATATCAAGGCACCTCAGTGGGAAGTCAGTAGGAAGGAAAAAGTGTGGCAGAAAACGCTGCACAACGAGAAGAGGTGACCGGACCCTGAGGAAGATTGTGGAGAAGGGCCGATTCCAGACCTTGGGGGAAGCAGTGGACTGAGTCTGGAGTAGAAACATCCAGAGCCACTGTGCACAGGCGTGTGCAGGAAATGGGCTACAGGTGCCACATTCCCCAGGTCAAAGGTCAAGCCACTTTTGAACCAGAAACAGCGGCAGAAGCGCCTGACCTGGGCTACAGAGAAGCAGCACTTTGGACCACTGTTGTTCAGTGGTCCAAAGTACTTTTTTCGGATGAAAGCAAACT
This sequence comes from Poecilia mexicana, assembly GCF_051168715.1. Taxonomy (NCBI): domain Eukaryota; kingdom Metazoa; phylum Chordata; class Actinopteri; order Cyprinodontiformes; family Poeciliidae; genus Poecilia; species Poecilia mexicana. Next base: position 4,623,116 of record NW_028263390.1, on the reverse strand, counting down.
TTGCATGTCATTCGGAAATCAAAGTGCCAGACTCTGGAGGAAGACTGGGGAGAAGGAAATGCCAAAATGCCAGAAGTCCAGTGTCAAGTACCCACAGTCAGTGATGGTCTGGGTGCCATGTCAGCTGCTGGTGTTGGTCCACTGGGTTTTATCAAGGGCAGGATCAATGCAGCAGCTATTAGAAGATTTTGGAGCACTTCATGCTTCCATCTGCTGAAAAGTTTTATGGAGATGAAAATTTAATTTGGTCTGGAATTGGCCCTTCTCCACAATCTTCCTCAGGGTCCGGTCACCTCTTCTCGTTGTGCAGCGTTTTCTGCCACACTTTTTCCTTCCTACTGACTTCCCACTGAGGTGCCTTGATATAACACTCTGCAAACAGCCGATTCGTTCAGAAATTTCTTTCCGTTTCTCACCCTCTTGCTTGAGGATGTCAGTGATGGCCTTCTGGACAGCAGTCAGGTCAGCAGTCTGACCCATGACTGCGGTTTTGAGTAACGAACCAGGCTGGGAGTTTTTAAAGGCCTCAGGAATCTTTTTCAGGTGTTTAGAGTTACTTTGTTGATTCAGATGATTATTTTTATTGCTCGTTCAGAGAACCTTTTCATAATATTCTAATTTTTTGAGACAGGGATTTTGGGTTTTCATGAGCTGTTTGCCAAAATCATCAAAATTAAAACAATAAAAGACCTGAAATATTTCAGTTGGTGTGCAATGAATCTAAAATATATGACAATTTAATTTTTATCATGACATTATGGAAAATAATGAACTTTATCACAATATTCTAATTTTATGACCAGCACCTGTATATGAAATAAATTATCATCCAAATTCAACATCCTAAGCAAATAATCAATTCATAATAGTCTTTTAAAAGCACAATAAGAAACTGAATCAATAACGAAACGTTCTGTAGCGTATCAGCCTCAGGAGATGATTGAGGGATAAAGAGACGCGAACGGGTCTGCAGTGTTCCTCTCCTGATCCATTCTGTCTGATATCAATCACATCACACAGCAGCAAACGGCACCACGATGTTTTTTAAATAACTGCCTGTTTAGCCTGGAATGTGTGTCTCTTCATTCACGTCTTTATTTCTGCCAGAGTTCTTACTTCTAAGGATGGTGGAGTATCGGGTCGAGGACATTTTAAAGGACGCAGGTTGATAGCAATCCACCATGGCTGCGTAGTGTCCGTCTCTAGGCAACCGTGAAACATCGTCGGACCGCAGCTGACCTTAATATTTCCTGTGTTTTATTTTGGTCATTATTGTTACACTTAGTGTTGATATGTGTGTGATAGGCGTGTCTGTTTCACATTTATGGAAACGGAACAAATCGCGTCACGTATCGGTTCAATACGGGACGATTCTGTATTTTACGAACCGGTAGCAACCCTACCCTGTGTATTTCTGTCTTCTTTTGGCTTGAAAACAAATGTTTGAAAACAAAAGTTAAAACTTCTCAATGTTTGACATTGTCTAGCAAAATGTTTTTACGTCAGGCTACAATAGAATGTTCAGTTCCAATGGTATCAATGACATCAGCAGTGATGTCATCACTCTATGATATCACAAGGGAATCTCTCTCTTGAATGTAGCTCACAGACTTTTTTCTCAGACCTGTTCCACAGTTCTATCACAACAGATCACTCTTCAGAGCCGGATATCGATTCCAGATATTACACGCCTTTCAGAGAAGTGAGAATTTACCAGAATATCGACATGAAGCAACAACAGATTACTTGTGAACATGACGCTTTTCCAGCTGAGCTTTCATGGGTCAACAGGTTGGACCTCAACATCCAAGTCGACTTCGACGCTATCATTTTCCCTTTGGAAGATGACAGCGACAGCCCCATTAACCCGGAAGATGAATCAGCAGAGGTCCAGGGGGAATCAGGTTCTTCCGGCGACTTGGAGAGTCCAACATCATTGGAAGTCGAGCAGGAAACGACTCCCTCTGCTGGCTTCAAGATCACCCCCTTAGTGGAAGACATGAAAGAGACGAGTCAACACCTCAAAGATCTCAAAAAGCAGGTAGACGATCTTAAAAAAGAAGTGCAGAGTAAGATTTTTGAACTCCATGAGGAAAGACACCGAAGGATTGCATATCAGACTGAAGTCAAATCACAGCAGTAGGAGATTCAAAAACTGCAAAAAATGTTGGAAAAAGAACGTCGCCTGCAAGTCAAACGTGACCATGGAAGAAATGTACCACAGATTACAGGTGTATCAAAGGTTTCTTGCTCTTCCAAAGTTACAACAGACAAGAGTATTCTTCAACAGCTGGACTACTTCAAGAGGGAGGCTGAAAAATACGCCTCCCACAATAAAGATCTGATAGAAGTTATAGTTGAAGAATACAGAGTGAGACTGAAATATGAAGAGCAGCTCAAAAGTCACTCTGAGCAAGCTTCCAAATTCAAAGCACAGGAGGAAACAGTGAAATCTCTGCAGGGTCAGGTTGCAGACCTGAAGGTGGAGTTGAAACTTGCTCTGGAAAATAGCCATCATAGAGTCTCCACCCAACCAGAGGTCCCCCTGCAAACAGAAGACTCCCTACAAACAAAGACAGACCTTGAATCAACGAGGGGTCTCCATGCATAGCCTGGCTTGGCCTTTGCGCCGACCCACATCCAGGTTGCAAACAGAAGGCTCATTACAAACAGAGGAGACCAAACAAAGACAGACCTCCAATTAACCAGGTAGGTCCGAGGAAAGACTGACATTCATGCGACCAACCTCCACTGCCTGCATGGAGGGTCTTCATGTTGGCATTGGCGTGAAGGCCAGTCTATTCCCAGCTCGGCCTTTACACCGACCCACACCCAGGTGGCACTAACCCAGGTCACTATCCAAGCCCAGGTTTTGCCAATACTGGGAATTATGTAAAATTTACACAAATTTAGGAAATCAAAACAGACACAGGCAAATGAAATTCATATTTTATTTGTTCAATGTCTATTGGACATTTCAATGGAGAAAACACAAGATCAATTTTTAACTCAGAGTTAAAAACACCAAAAATAACATTATTAAAACTTCCCTATATAAAAGCTGAAGCAGGTAGAATTTCTAAAAAACTAATTGGTCTCTCTAACTTGTCCTAAGGTTTGAATGTGTGTGCGCAAGGATAAGTGTGTTAGATGATGGATGGATGAATATTTGTTAAATGTGTCTGACAGTAGAATATGAAACAGAGAATTTGTGAAAAACCCTCTGGCTCTGCTGCTGTTCAGAAACAACCAATCAGAACCAAAAGGAGTGGTTTCTAATGTGTTGAGTGTGTCTCAGCACATAGACTTTAAAAACCAAAAACTTCAGAGCTAAATGTGTTCAGTAAATTCTGTCCTCTTTGCAGGCGAGTTAGGAGGAAACAGTTCCTGTTCCTCAGGGAGACAAAAAGCCTTTTCATCAAACTACGCTGATGACATTTAGAAACCGCGCATCCTCACATCTGCCTGGGCACCTTTTAGATTCTGACTCGCCCAAATGTAAATGTTGACATATTACTCAACGTTTTCCATGCTCACTGCAGGAGCTTTTTAAAATCTCCAAGAAACAGTGAAAGGAGGAACAAGGAATTTACTGTGGCCTGAACTTCTTGGTGACACAGTGTGGCCACTGTTCCGCACACAGGGCTTTACAGAAGTATTCATTCTCTATCAGATATTTTTCACAGTAAAACTGCATTTCATGTAATGTTAAGTTTTTTTTCTAACATCTTTTACAAATTAAAATCTTAACTCGCATTCAGTAAGTACTACAATTATGTTAGGGTTGGGCTGCACAATGTATTGCAAATATATTGTCAGTGTAATATCAGTTTATGCAATTTCCATATTGAAAAGAACTGTTTGGAGCACAACATTTGTTGGCTAATATATTCCAAGTGTTATGAACTTGCATGTTTCATGCTAACATCACTGTTAGCATGAAACATGCAATGATGTTGTGTCTTCACAATGCTGCGCTATGTTGACTCCGTCACATAAAATAAATTGAATCTCTGACAGAATTGAAAAAGTTCAGGGGGTGTGAATACTTTTGCAAAGTCATCCAAATGTAATTTTTCTAACAGAGATCAAAACAAGTTTATGTTGCAATTAGCACAGCACCCCGGCCTTTAACCAAGCATGGACATCAGCAGAGGAAAGAGTGATTTTCTGATCCGCACAGTAACAAAGGCGAACTCACGAGGGAGTGCCAACATTGGATTTTGTCTTTGTATTTGCTCTCACATCCAGGGTTTCAATGTTAATATTATTATAGGTGGGACGTGGGGGGAACCTGAAGTCACCTTTGGCTAACAACAACAAAGTCGTCCACATTAAGCTTATTTCAATCCCCATCCGGGGAGTAGATTAGCACAGATGGTAACCAAGGTTTGGGTGTCCTTTCGTGGGGCCACCACTGGCCTTGCTCAGCTCTAACTTTTGATTTCCTTTTCATTATCTACCGCTGTGACGGATAGAGCACAGCTACTGAAACAGAGGCCATTGTGAGGTATGAGAGTTGAAAAGCTGTGTAAAGCAGCTATAAAATTAATGCAATCTACTTCTTTCCTTACAGGTCATTGAAGGAACATAGCACAGAAGAACATAATAAAATATCTACCAATGATAAGGTCTGTCAGAATCCAATGTAATGTTTCTGGGTTATAAAAATGTAATCGCCACCTTTTGCTAATTCTTACATCTCTAAATCTGAACAAACAGGAAGGCAAGATTATCATCTCCACATCTTCCCTGTCTCAGCACCCCCACACACCCACGCCCTGCCACTTACTCGAGATTGTCTCTAATTACTAATAATTACTTATTCATCACCACATAATGATGTTTTCTGTGTTTGCTGTCATGTCATTAATAATTCCTACATCTGTGAAGGCATCCCTGATGCCAAATGAATGATGCATTATGTTTTTCAAGGAAAGGTCTTGCTACTTTTACCTAAACAATCCAAACTTTTAACCTTCATCTGTTAAAACATTGAAACTCTGCGGTGAGAGAGTTCAGCTAACCTGCATGCAGGACACAAATGAAGAAACATAAATGACTGTTGTTAACTGGTGCTTAATTAATAAACTGAATTGCAGTGCTTTTCAAAGGTTTTCATTTTGTGACATGGCAGCCACAAACTCTAATGTGTTTTATTGTGATTTTATTAGCTTAACCAATACAAAGTGTCCCACAGTGTTAAGTGGTTATTGAAAAGGTAAAAAAATGGTTTGCCTTCAGTCAGAGGCTTCTGTACATTTGTTGCAAGATTGACTGCTACTGGAGATCCTTTTCTGCCCACAGCATCACCATCAACCCTTTGAAGATGCTTGAATGATATGAATTAGGACATTTAATTTGGGATTAGAATTGTGCCACTTGGCCCTTCACAAAAACCAGCTGTAAATCCAGTTTACCCAACATAATGCAAATTCATTAATTTTCATAGCTCCCCACCTAAGTATTCTGAATCAAGTTCAAAGCTATATGTGAACTAGTTTGTGTTTATTCATGTTAGGTCTGAAATGAAGTTCAAAACTTGACATGCATCGTCATTTACAAATCAGCATCTTCATTATGTAATTGCTCAATATTTGTAACACAAGACTTTGTTAGCTCATTTGTTGTAAATGCTCACATAATTTGAATTGAAAATGTTTGAAACCCAAAACAGTTGCTCTCCTTCACATGTTTTAGGCTCCAATGGCCTTTATGTGACAGGAAGGTGAGTGAGGAAACTTTTGGGAGAGGACTTGAACACGACGGCCACGTAGAGGATGGGTCGCGCGCGCTACCCCTGCATTGCCACCGCGCTAATGCCTGAACTTTTTTGTACCCAAAAAGCAATATAATCCCGAAATTTTGACTGTTATTGCTCCATTTAGATACTTTTTTTTAATAGTTATTATTACTTTTAACACTACAAGGTTGCAGTTCCTCGCAACAAAATCCTAATCCTGAGTAGGGTCCGAGTACCGGTTTGCTATCCAATTTTTCATTTTGGTTTAAACTAACTAAAAAGCTAACGTTTTTTTGTTGTTGTTGTTGTTGTTTTTTTTTTGTTTGTTTTTTTTCCATTTTTTATTTCAAGCTAAAAAAAACAAAAAGCAAAACAAACAAAAAAACAAAACAAAAAAAAAACAGAAGTGCCTGAATGTACGGGGAACGAGTTGGTATGTAGGTAGGCAGGTAAGTTAACATTTCCTGTATCTACTAAAACTACTAAAAGATTATTCTACCTCGTGTCTGATATTATCCTGGTGTAACAAGGACAATCCTTCAGTATTTGCTGTCAACTCCAACCCCAACATCTCATCAAATAGGATTCCATGCTAGTGATGCAGCGAAAAACATTTAAATTTTAAATACAAACCAAACAGCAGGAATGCAGTAATGTCATCAACACCCCCAGAGTGAAATCAAGGTGAGATTGTTTACATTTCGCCGGATTCCCTTGGCAAAGTTTGAGTCATGCTCACGAGAGTCAAGTGATGAGCTGCTGCCACCTAGAGGTTGAGCTTCTTGATGCATGTTGAGTAACCACAGGTAGACTTTAGACATTTATTTTGTGTAGATTGAAATAATCAAACATGAACAATGGGATCTTGTCGTTAATTTTAAAATGGTATAATATAATATTAGCATGTAATTAATATGTGACTTCAGATAGACGTTAATACTAATACTAATCACTCAGATGGACATGTTTGCTTTGAAATATATTCAGCTGTGTCCAAAATAGGTTTGACATGTGTCAACAGTATTATTTTTCATTATGTTGGCGATTCTCTGCTGTGTTAGCATAAATCAGTGGAGACAAAATAGTTCACTCACAACAACAAGGGAAAGACATATACTTGCAACTTAAACTTAAACATATATATAGTAGAATGCCCATGTTTTCTGACTGAAACAATATTTAATCACTGTCTTCCACCCATCTGTCTGGTGTGATTAGGAGATTTAAATCTTCCACTTGCTGTGATAAAGTATTTATTCTCACAGTGTGTTTGCTCGAACCGCCTGCAGCCATCTGTTTGCAAAGTGAATGAAAGGCGAGATTAAAACACGTTTTCCTCCTAATCTCGCTGCAGTGTGAGCTTGTGTAAAAAAATCTTTGATCTAACTTGATTGAGTGTCGCAGTGAACCCACTACTGCGGTGGCAGACATGACAATAACAATGACTCACCGCCAGGTGTCAGGTTTGGACAGTATCAAATAAAACTGTTCAAATATTCCTTCATAAACGAAATCCTTCCTTTTCAACTCCAAAGATTGAAGTTTTTTTGGTTTATTCCTTCAACAAAAAGGTATGTGATTTAATTTTGAATATTTTTCATCATCCCATTTGAATGCATACACCAATTAAAGTGGATTGAAATGGTAAATATGCAAAAACTTTACTGTTTTTATGCAAATCATAAATCGAATCTTTATTTGTTCAAGTCTGGCTTTGATAGATAACAAGCTATTATTTATTATTATTTATTATTATTCAGAGTACATTAATCAGATGTATATTAGAAACATTTTATTATATGTTAGAAAAAAGAAAAAAGCAGCATAGAAATACTTACAAACCTGTAAAACGGGAATAAGTATGAGGAGTAAACAAAAAATAAATAACTAAAACTTTTCTGTTTTGACAATGTTTTAGTGTAAAAACATTAACTTCATCAAAAATCTATGGAAAAAACCCCTCAGGGAATGTTGGAGTTTTTGTGTGCAGACATGTCAAAACATTAAATATTAGGTAAGGTTCATTACATTTTTTTTAATTAAGGTGAATGTAAATAACAGCGTAATTTGTCACCAGTGTTAGAGGACATATAATTAGTATTATTAATAATGATTATATTTTATTCTAAATCCTGATTTATTTAAGAAGCCCAAAAAGCTTTTCACAGCACTTCAGTAAGGACATCATTTAATGCATAGCCATTGGGCAAAGAAAGTGAAAACTCATTTTAATTGGCCCATTTTGCTCTGTTCCCAAATTTGACCAATCAGAGAAGAGGAGGCGGGACTTAGTTGTCTCGCGGTGGCCCAGCAGAGGGAGGGGAGGATTCTCAGTCAGTTGTTGTCTGTTGCTGTTGGGGACGCAGTGAGTAGGAAAGGTCTGTGTGTGCGCGTGTGCATGGGTGTGTGTGAAAAGTGTGAACTTCCTAAACTAAACCAGACCACTCCACGCTTCTCCGCCTACTTCAGCGAAAATACTACCCAGTGGGACCAACACCAACAGGTGAGTTCGCCCTATATTTTCATGTTCCCAGGGCTTTAGCTTGATTTGAGTTAGAACCAAGTTGTCTTTCCCTGTGAAATCAGTGACTGTCAAACGGGCTCCCAGAAGATGGGTTACCGCAGGGAGGAAGCGCTAACAATGCTAGGCAACTTTCAGTACTAACTATATGGAGGAATTTTTTACGCTGTATAATTATGTCGCGGTTAAAATATGAAATGACCCGGTATTCATCCCGTTACGTGTCCATTTTGAACCTTTTCTCTCTCTATTAAACAGCAGCACTGCTAGCAGCTAGCCCGCAAACTTAGCTTGTTACTCTTCAGCTAAATTCCACTTTTCTCCTCTATTTTCCTTTTAATGGAAGCATTTAGCCAGCTGTATACAGCTTTGTTACGACTGGCTGAATTAGTCGCCGTGGGAAAAACGTTGGGACTCGAGTGTGCAATAACTTATAAGGGTTTACTAACTGTTTTACAGCCTCAACCTGACAGCATAGCATCATACTTTTCACAGGCAGGTGGTTTATAGTGAAGTACTTTGGACTGCTGGACTATGTCAAAGTCATAAATCAGAACAAAAACTATGTATAGCTTCACTTTAGTGTATCAGGAGCAACCAGCTCTTTACCTTAGCTGCTATCATTAACTCAGGGACTAGTTTAGTCAGTCTTGCACCACTTTGTTTTGTCTCTGAGGTGATGAAAATAAACTCCTTCAAGTTAGTCCTGTTGCTTGTACGAGAACTAGGTCACATGGAAACTTTGAACTGCAGACTGGATGGGCGCTTAACCAAAAAAACTGGTGCCTTCTGATTGGTTTCAGTGGACTGAACTGGCGCTCTTTTGTTCAAGAGGACATACAGCAACAGCTGCACACCCCAGTAACAACAAACGTATGAGTGTGTTTTCCCACGTGTGTGTGTGTGTGTGTGTGTGTGTGTGTGTGTGTGTGTGTGTGTGTGTGTGTGTGTGTGTGTGTGTGTGTGTGTGTGTGTGTATCTGTCGTGTTTTAGTCAGAATAAGGCTTGCAGGGTGTATTCGCAGCATGCCTGGCACGCCAGCTGAACTCAAGGTGCTGTTAAACAGGCAGAACAATAGCTGGTGTGGATGAATCCTGATCTCTGCTGGAACGCGCTGTCTTGTTTTGCATGTTCGTTGGACAGATTAGCCTAGTTGTGTCTCTTGGCATTTACGTGGACACTGGGGACCCATAGGCAGCGCTTGTAGCGTTCTACTGATGCAGCGTGGAGCAGCCGGTGGGGGACCATTCAAACAAGCAAGAACATGTAATTTACAAGTTTGCTTTGGCAGAACCTGAGCGAGCGTAACGTGTGTGCGTGCGTGCTGTGTGTCCCCGAAGATTGCATTTTGTATGTGACTGTGCAAACTTTTCTTCTTGTTGCAGAAAAACAGGATATGGTCTTGAGTACAGCGTTTATCAGTGGCATTTTTCGCCTTGTGGCTTTAACCTGCCTGAGTCTGGTGCACAGGAAAGCCTTTGTGTTGCAGCGCAATGTATCTTGTAGTATTTTACCACTGACTGACGCTTAAAAGAAGAAGAAGAAGCAAATTATAGATCTGACAAACAAAGGGATGATTTTACTCTAATTTCTGCAAAAACAAATAGCCATCACTCCCATTAGAAGAAAACCAGCATGCACCTGATACAAGGCCAGCAAGCTAGTGTTGATACTTCCCTTTGATGTGGGGAAATGCTTTGGCTGCAGCTATTTGGTTCAGATTACAAAGAAGGCATCAAACTACTGAAATCTGCTACTTTAGACTGCCAATGGAGCTGGAAAGCGAAATGTGATATTTGCTATAAAGCTGTTCCTAAACGTTTAAGTGAAACTGCTGGAAGCAGCATTTTTTATTTGCAGAACTCTAGCTGTATGTCAACAGATACAGTATGATGCTGCATTTGAGGTCTCACGGTGGGAGGACCAGATGATGCAAGTGAAACCATAAGATTTGTGTAGAATAAGCAGCTCAAAGCCTCAATAAACCAGTGTCCTCTTTGTTGCCTATACCAAAGTGATTTGTTTTTATGTTCTTGCGTTGTAGGCCTGTTGCAATAAACAATAAAAAAAAAATTGGATAATAGATTAAAATGAGCTCAGTCATTGCCATTTGCAATGCTTTATTTTTCTTTAGTCTTCAGTCCATTGTGATTTTTTCTCAACTTGCTCTTTTTTGAAGAACAGTTTTGTTTACAGAGACTTCATAATTCATTTTGTTTGTTGCTTTGTTGTTGTTGTTGTTTTTTTTTTGTTGCTATTTTGGATATTTAAAATGTCTCCAGTTCCAGTGATAAATCTTCATTAGAATTTAAAGTTTATTGGCTTTTGAGAATGTGTTCTTGCATTATTATGCCATTACCATTATATTACTTGAAAAAAGTCTCAAAACAATAATATTATCATTTATTGCAATAACTTCTGGGACAATATAGTAGCCAGCAAGATTTGTTTTTTTGACAGGTCTACTTAATTGAAGACCTGTCAAGTAAGTAGACCTTTGAGAACACATTGTCAAATGTGTTTTTTTAAATGAATTAAAAATAAGAAAAATAACTAATTCCTGTATATTTACACTGCCATGAATTGTGGTAATATTGATTAATATGCAGCGTCCTAATCAAATTAAATAAACCGATTTCTGCCAGTTTCAGTATTTGGCAAGTTTGTTCAGCGTGTGCTCACTCTAGGCTCAGGATATTTATGTTTTGATGCAAACTTTGCTTTTTTTTCTAATTTTACAGGTTGTATTTCCTCCATAACTTGTTTTTGTGATTATTATGAAAAAATAAATGATACACCAATAATCAGCTGACCGATAAATTGATTTTAATATTAAATAATCAGCTGATATTTATGTGAAACCGATCTTATCTACTTCAGCAAATATCTGAAAACCATTAATGAAAACAATAGTCATCCCACTGTTGCCAACATAGTGATTTTTGTCCACACATTTGGCAACATTTCAGATAAAAACAAAATCAGTATCGGCCAAAAATGGACTTGGCTGGTCAGGCTTTTTTAAACATCAATGATCGGCCAGAAAACTGCAATCTTTGCACCCCTAAAAAAATTAAAGTCAAGACTGAATTTAAACTAAGCAAACTGTTAGAGTTTTAGTATTCACACCCCTTTAACATGTCCACATTGGATCATATTACAGTTATTACATTTTATGTGTTTAATATAATGGTATTGGCATAATAATGCAAGAACACATTCTCAAAGTTCAATAAACTGTTTGGCACCTGAAAATAAAATCCAATGGTTTCCAATAACAGGATCCAAAACGGTGGGTAACCTCTCAATACAACTGAGGCCCCTACAGATCTGCTGCTGAACATTAAACTAACATCACCGTGACGACCAGACAGATCAAGAACATGCATAGAAATCTCTATTTATGTAGAAGTGAAAACACACCACCTCCATGGTGAGACACGGTGGTGGCTGTGTCATGCTGTTGGTAGACTTTTCTCCTGCAGGGATAAATTCAGATTATTGTGTTAGAATGGCCCCATCAAAGTCAAGACCTGAATCCACCTGAGAATCTGACAAGACATGAAAAGGTAATATTTGCAGATGCTTGTCATCTTTTTTTTTTCTCTTAAAACCAGACATGATTGTACAAAGGTTTGGCTCAGGGAGGCTGAAGACAAATTTAAATCATCACTTGGTAATGTTTTTAAAAAAAAAACAAAAAAAAAAACTAAATGTATCCTTTTGTTTTCCACTTCACAAATATACACTACTGTTGTCCCGTCACATCAAACCCCAATAAAATACACTTTGTGGCTGACACGTCGCACAGTGTGAGAAAATCTACTGGATTTGCAATGTTTTTGTGAACTTCAGCATGTCCCTGAATTCCTCTGATGTTCTGTCTTTCGTGCCCTTATCAGCTTCTAATCGGCCAGTTGTATATTCCCCAATGATCGCTGCTTACTCAGCCGACGCTGCCATCTGGGCTGGACAAGGGGGAAAAAAAATTAACACCCTCACTGGAGAGCCGCTAACAGATTTTGTGGGTGTGTAACAGACACAATCCAGAAAAGGTGTGAAAAACTATTTTACACTCCCTAGGAGTGGCCTAAAAGGCTTCAAGACAAGTGATCACCATGAATTATTTCATTACATTTTTCTAAAATCAAAGCTATTTTAAAAATGGCTTATATTTTAGAGACTACATTATCTTCAAAAGCTCCAGCTTTGCTAATACAAAGAGTAGAGCCAGCTTTTTATCCGTTTCTCACTTCTTCTCTGCTTTGACTGGAAGTCAGCATAACCATTCATTCAAGGTTATCACCCTCCAATGGAAAAGCTCCCCACCTTCACGAGCCCTTTCATTTATTTATTTATTTATTTATTTATTTATTTTTAACAAAAATCCTAGTTGGAAGAACAAGCTTATTGTCTTAAAAGCTTAAAAATGTTTTTACCACATAAAACCCCGAAGGTTCAATGTTCACCAGCATTAATGTTTCACAGCCTCCTGTTTTTTTTTTTTATTATTATTTCCCTCAAAATAATGAGTTATTTGTCTGTCGTGGACCAAGGCTGCGTCGCTGTGAAATACCAGCCCCAAGCTTCCTGTTTTACCCCAAACTAGCCGTCTGCATGCCGCTTTATTTGTCACTGAGAACAAGTGTGTGTACAACTGTGCTGCCTTGTGACCCTGCACACTTCCCACTCACGTTTCACTTTTTATGCTCACATCCTGTCAGGTCGGCGGCTGCTCTCTGTGAGTCTGCTGTACGGCTTTGATAAACTCTGCCTGGCTGTTCTAGGTTCTGTTTGTTAGGTGTAGATCGCCTCTCCGCTGTTAATGTATTTCTCCTTTTTATAATAATAATTTTGAAAGAATGTTGGGAGTTTTTTTTTTTTTTTTTTGACTTGCCACTTTACAAAACATTCTACAACCCTCTCGTCATTGCTATGGTTTACACATCAACATTTTACTCAACATATAACTTTGCATATAACTTTAAAAATTGGTGTGTGGCAATATTGGCTCAATTGGAAAGCTTAATCCTCAATTACGTCAAGAAGAAAAATAGCAATGTGTCAAATCTCTGGCAATATATATATTTTTTTTTCATTAAATCAAACGTCAAGTGCTTTTATTGTGGAGAACTAAACACTAATTAACAGGGGTACACAGATTGCAGTTTTCTGGACGATCACCGATCTCTAAAAAGCCTGATCTGCCGATACCACTTTTGTTTTTCTTTTTGTCTAAGAAATTGATAAATATAACACTTCACATCCAATGCCAGAGCCTTCAAATTTAAGTAGATTGGGGCCAATTTAAATAATTAAACATTAATCTAATTAACCAAACTGCTCAAATTGCTGTACATTGTTTTTTTGTTGTTGTTTTGTCTTACTCCAATGTATTGAGTGAATGAAGGCACAGCTATAATTTCAGAACAATCAGTACAGGAAGCGCTTTTATTTAGAAAAATGAGGCACATGTTTATTTAGTTATGAAATTATTTTTACAAAGTTATTTCTTACACAGTTTCTGAGATGTCCCTGTGGTTGGTGGCTATGAAGCTACAACTAATATGAAAGTGTTGTTCTAAACTAGAGCTGTGACATTAACACACTGATTTTGATTTATTGTTACAGGAAAAATAACACGTTAAAAAAATGAACGCATTTAATCGCACTGCGAGATGTGAACACATAAGCTATCTAAATAGATATCTGATATGTGATATCGTGAATGCAGCACAAGGAGTGAAAATAAACCACTATGAGCGTAAGCGTCACTATAGACGGCCAGCATTTAAAATCTAAAGCCAGAAAATAGCTGTGGTGAAACGAGGCGTCCTGACCAGGCGAAAGGGGAAATAAAACAGCTGAAAATGTGTTGGCGTTGCCATGACAACATGCTTTCAGTCCAGAAAGTTTACCTGTTTTTTACTTTGTTGCCTTTTGGTTCAGACTGTGGATGAGGTATTGAGAAAAATCCACTAAATATAGAAGATTTAAAAATCACATTTCCTCTAAAATACCAGTTTAAGTTGATGTTTTTAAACTCGACTCACCATCTCTACATCGTGCCAGAGAGAGTTAATACTGGTGGCAGAAAAGTTCTCCATATGGCAGTTTGCATAGAAATGATTTGTGCGAACCTCTTTCTTTGGCAGTTTGCATAGAAATGCCCAGAGCATCATGCTTTCTGGGACTCTGGAAACTTGGAAAGTCACAGGAGGAAAAGCTTGATTAGACCGTAATCTGGATTTGGGCTATGCTTATCTGTTCATTCTTTGCATTTCTGTCATGCCCAAAAAGTCAGTGCTGCGCACCACAGTTTTTGCTCTCAAGTCTTGCTTTGCTGACCTGCTGTGTGCTACTTGAACAGCAGAAGGTGTGTCACTTCTGCTCTGTGATTTCCACTTCTGTATTTATCACCGCTACACAATGGTGAGAGGCGCAAATATGCAATAATTTGCGTCAAATTTTAGCTCGAGTAGTTGACAGAAATAATCAGCTTGTTCTGTGTTACTATTTCTGGTTAGTTTTCACTCAAAAAAAAGGTCTGAGTTTTTATGTTTTTTCTACATCAGCCTAGAAATGTGTTCTTTATTGTTTATTGCAGTAAGATTACTCAGTCATATTATGACATTCGGGACACCCGTCACACTTTAGCAAGACATAAGGCAGAACAATATGACAACAGATTGGGTTGGGCGCACAGTTTTGAAACTATTTCTTTGTGAGGCAATTCTGCAAAGTTATTGCTTCAGTGCAGAAGCTAATTAAAATTAATCTGTTTGATGATTAGGATTTATAAGGAGTGGTTCCTGGACTGATTCTTAATTTAATTTGATACTAGTTTAACACTGAACATGCCTTTAAGCACCATTAGTTCTCTGCTGTCCAGGTTCCTTTTCTGTCACATTGTGTGCTGTTTTCACTTTGTGTAAGCACCTCATTTTGTAACTAAGTGTTGGTAACCACCCAGGCGGGGATACTAAATTTACAGTGGCCACCCCAAAAGCTGCATTTGTGTGTGTGCATGTGTGTGTGTTCAAAGAAGAAAAAAAGTGCTGATTATAGTGACCCAACAGCAGAGCCAGTGTTTGTGGAAAGTTGTGACTTGGTTTGTTTTGAAAAGAACCACCTCCATTTTCCCTCCGCTAAATGTACAGTTTGGTTCATTTTCTATAATAACTCGGCAACAATTTTCTTGAGTTTTAAACTGTTGAACTTATTTAGCGCAGAAATCTGGATTCAAATTCAAATGCATTGCAGCACATCAAGCTGATAGTTTTAACTGCCTTGCCTTCTTTAAAAGGTAAGGTGGTTACCTTTTACGGAAGGTAAAATTTTCCAAATTTTCAGTAGGAATATTTTTGCTGCAATAGTTTTATTAGGTTTGCAGACTACCTATATTATTGTATAAGTCAGGCACATGAAGGCTACTGGAAGCAGTATTCAGCAGCTTCAGACAGAGAATTGCCCCCTCACACTGAGTGAAGGAGGGGATGTAAGTGCAAAACAAATACCTGAGGCAAGGGCAAAAAGAAAGGAAGTAAATCTTTCATTAAGTAAAACTGACATGCTTTTGGAACTTTATTACACATCAAACTAGTTGTAGCAATGTACAACTCCCCACCCTGAAATTATTAGAATAATATAGCATACTTATTCAATGTTTTAAAAAATTCCATGTGAAAATTAAAACATATTCACTAATATAATGAGATTCCTTTAGAAGAAGGCCCACCACTGAAATGTTGCTGAAATGATTTCACTTTACAGACGTACGCGATCATGATTGTAGGACAGAAAAGAACATTTCCCTGGAATGCTTCTTAATCTGTTGGCCTCTAGATGGCATCTAATAGTTGGTAGACTCTGTTCGATTGGGGACAAAAATTGCAACATTTGTTACATTTTCAGGTGTTGCGTTTCGCTTTCACGTTAAAACGAACCAAACCCTTTGAAAGACTTGTTCCCCCTCTTGCCTGTAGTGGCGCTGCACCAAGAACCAAAGAATGAAATAAAACAAAAAACACAGAAGAAGATAACTTCTTCCTTCACAATAAGTAAATAAAAATGTCAGATTTTAGCAGTTCATCACAAGCTTTTGTTTTGGTTGTATTTACCCAGAATGCCCTGCGCTTTAATCCACTTCCTGTTTTTGGAGATGTCTCTGGCCCCCTTAAAGTTCACATTTGCATTCGAACCACAGCTTACTTCACTTCAACCAAATCGAGACCTAAGGTTTTTTGGTCACACCTCCCTAGTTAAACCAGACTTTCTAGGTAAATGAACTAGAGTTTGATTAAAGTGGATTAAACAGGATTGTGTGAACACACCCTTAAAACAAGTATTAAAACATTACTTCAGTTTTATTTATTTTGTAGAACCGAGTTGTTCAGAATTGTGACATTTACCATTTAAAGACATGATTTTTTTGCTCCTGCATCTTTACTAGGTAGCCAATAAATTTTTTGGGCGCAAAATGAACAGGTCACTTCAGCACTGCTGTGATTCTGACTTGGCCACCTATCTCTTTCAGAGAAAGTCCTCTTTGGTGACGATTGCTTAATGCCGTCCCATACACACATGCTGACAGAAGTTTCACACAAGAGCCCGTCTCACGCAGACATGGCTCCTTTGTATCTCCGCTGCTGTTGACATGCCGGACTTGGCAGAACAGAAGTGGCATTGAACAGAGACGTAGGAGGAATTTCTACGCCTAGAGTCCTTCTCTCTATTGCCAGTGGTATCCAGCCTCCTCCTTCTCTTCTCCAAATACCATCCGCCCAATTTTTTTTTTTTTTTTGCTGTCCTACTTACTTTTTGCCTTGATTTGAGCTATTGTTCTCTCATCACACTTTGAAATACCTTCCCAGTGTCTCTCTATCCCTACTTTCTCTGTCTCTGTGTTGATTGAGGCCCAATGAGTCCATCACTAGGGTCATTGACAATCCCTTTCTCATCAAACTGAACACTGGGAGGGTTTTGTCCCGACGCGCCAGAGGCCAGATGTGACGAAGGGAGTTTGTATTGAGCATGTGTAAAAACGAAGCACCAGGTCCAGCTGGATGAAACGAAGGGCATGCCGAGCCAGCAGTTTAACAGAGTGGAGTGCTGCTGTGAGGACGAGGAGGAGGTGGAGGCTCTGTCCTTCGTTTAGTTGTCACAAGCAACTGTGTAACTGTGTGTGTGTGTGTGTGTGTGTGTGAGAGAGAGAGAGAGAGGGAGCTGTGTGCTGCATTGTTTCTGAGCGGGGGCTTGTCTGAGAGCAACAACAGAAATGAACTGACACACGACTCGGCACTGACTCCCAAAGAGTTCTCCAGGGTGGATTGAGTGTTTGTACCGCGGTTGGTGGACCGCACTCTGTATGAGGTGGGATTAAAAGTATCAGAGAAACAACAGGGGGAAGCAAGACTGCCATTGTGGTGGCACTGGGCAGGTTTCCCCTTCTCCACCCAGTCTGCCCTAAATCCACCCACCCTCTCACCCCCCTGGCCTGTGTCCATATTAGGGCAAAACTCAGCCAACCTCCCCACAAGCTGAGCTCAGACAGTGGCCCCCTCCCCTCCTAGCACGCCCTGCTGTCACATTTGCTCTGGCAAGAGAGCCTGAAGGATACGCAGCTCGCCTAACCCAATTCAAAAGGCCACTTGGGCAGCCAGTCAAAACAGCAGAGGGATTTTAAAAAATGGATGCAAGAGTGCTAACGTCAGTTTGCCTGTTTCTGTGTAATGTCTGGGCTGTTGCGTGTGCCCGGTTGCCAAGTAGCTTTTAGTACATACTGCACATGCTCAAATTTAGTGTGCAATCACACCAGCTCTAATTTAGTCCACTTTAATCAAACTTCAGTCCGTTTGTCTAGTAAGTCCGGTTTGTTTGGTGAAGTGTGAACGTGTAATCAAACTCTGAGGCAGACCAAAAAAAAAGCAAACGATGGTCTGCCTAAAAACCTAGCTCTCAGGGTTTTCCCCAGGGTGTTAAAAGCCTGGTCCCCCACCAGGCTTAGTGTTGTTTGTTAAATTTAAATGGGTTTTTTTTGTATATTAGTGACAGTGACAGTAAAGATAGATTTGACGCATGGAATTACACCATCCCTGCACCTGACGGTCGGCCTCGCATACTATCATTTCCAAAAATTTGATGCCTGCTCATGCGAATCCAATTTTTTGAAACTTGTAACATTTTTCACTGTGGACCATGGACTATCCCAGCACTGCTTAGCAGGTTTTCAGGGAGAAACCCTGTAGGTCTTTGTATCAGGTGTGAAAACACCCTAAATGTTAAATCAACCTGTTCAGGGGTCAGAACTTCTAGTTTGTGTCTGTAATTGCACTGAGACTAGGGATGGCTGTGCTACCATTTTTGGGTGTGTTTGCCATAAATGACCACGGTAGCATATGGAGCTCTAGATTCTAATATCTTTGGCTGATCTTCTTTCAGTCACACAGACTCTTTTTAAACAGCCAGTTTGTGCTTCCCAGACATTTTCCAAGCTACTTCCAAACAGAAGTTATTTTGGTCGTCGGTGTTGATTTTGGTTTACCACAGGTATACAGTGGTTTGAATTGATAGAGTCAAAAATCACTAGGTGAGCACCTAAAAACATTACAACACTCTCAAATCACACACACAATTATGTATATATATTTTCTGTCTCCATTACCCATTAAATGGCTGTAGCATTGCATAGTTATAATCTAAAGATGGCACAAATCATTTGGTCAATACCGATACTGATCTTTGCTAGTTTGATTAATTAGCCGTTGAATTGACTTTTGTGTGCAGTCAACTGCTTTTAAACACACAGCTCGTAGCTAGTGTAATTTTAAAACACTATGACCTTAATAAGATTGACGCACTAACCTTGTCTTGCTTGTAAGCAGGGGAGAAGTCAGTCAGAGGCTGTCTGAGTGCAGCAGTAGGTTGGTCAGGGGGGAGTGTGGTCTTACTCTATGCTTCAAAGAGTGGGATAAAACATTTTCATCTGATTATAGAGCCTTTAAGGTGTAGAAACATTTTGATGTAAAGTTAAACTTTTAAACAAACTTGGCATAACCAACAAAAATGAATTGCATTCAACTGAACAGAACAAGACAGATCTTGTAATTTCATGGTGACACTAATGCTAGCCCTTTTACCAGACTGCTCTTTCAAAATACATAAATCTTCAAATTGCTGTCAGTGCTTTGAGGCAATAAGAACCAGCTGATGCCTTGACCTTGAATTCACAAATGGGCCATATAATCTTGTTTTAAGCTGTTTGAAAATGTCTTCACCTGCTTCTCTCAAATGGGGTTATTTTTCTTATTAACATTAGCAATCCTGAAATTGTCCTTCTGTCTAGCTTCTTCTGTCTCAGGGATTTATCAGAAGTATAACAATCAGATTTAGAGTCTTGATGATCCAGTGGTTATATCTTAAAAATGAGATGTGTGTCACAGATGACATTAGTTATGTGGTAAATATAAAGGTATCATTCAGATAAATACCAGGCTACAGGCAAAATAAAAAAGATCAATAAATCATGTCAGTTTTCCTCTTTTCAATGTTTTGAAGAGTTTTTTTTATTAATTAATATTCAATGTTTATCTTCTTTTTTTTTCTTCAAATCATTTTCATTTAGAATTTTGGCTATTTGTTAAATTATTTTTCATCTATGTTCTCCTTTTTATAATTTAGATTTCAGTAATAATTTATATTTGTTGTAAAATAGTCAGTAGTCATTTAGTTCTTGTGGACATGGATGTGCCATACATGGTGATAGAAGTTTTAATTGGACATTGTTGTCATTGATAGAGTTTAATGTGACAATAAATTGGAAACCACAGAGTTAGAATAACTAGTGTGAAAATACCTCTTTGTCTGTCCTGAACTAGAAAAAGAAGTGGATGGTCACTCATGTCATGTCCGCCTGCATCTTGTTGCTTCTTATTGGTTCTTTCTGTTAGGTTGAGTTACACAATAACAGCATGGACGCCAGACCTCCCCTCTCTTTTGCTTTCCAGGTCAGAGGTTGGGCCACCTTGTGGAAACTTTGTACCGTTTTCTGTGTTTTGAACGCTCACTGTTCCAACTTCAAATTGGTGATTAATAGCTCTAAAGATTTTAATGAGCAATAACTACACTTAAGCACTGAAGTTTAATAATCATGTTTAGTTCTTGGACAAATTCTGAAATGTGCTTCTACGGTATTTTGTTCACTTTGGACTTCGGCTGTTCTTTAGTTATAAAGTAGTGTGTCTTTCAGCTCTGTTGTTATATATGAAGTTGTTTCACTTGTACTGATCCCAAACACATATTGACCTGCTCTGAGTGTTAGATTTACCCTTATAGTAAAGCTTATTTTTGGAGTTCGCTATAATTTAATTGCAGAAAATCAGTATAATTTTATTTTATAACATTTTTAATAACACATATAACCAGAAAGTGTGTTATTCTTATAACACTGAATACAGAAACAAATACTTTAAGGATACTGTGGTACTTAAAAGCCCAGTAAGTGACCGCAGCTATGTTGATTATTGTAGAAATTCTAATCAACTGCCCCACTTCACACCTGCTCCCCCACTCAGCTCAGGAACCACCTTCTTTTGTCATCCAAAGTGTTGCTTCCAGATCGCCTTCAGTCCAGCATTACGTATTATTAGTAAAAGTTTAGTTTTATTAAAATTATCTTGAAGTCCCAAGGCTTGAAAATAGTGCAATTCCACTTCTTGTTTCAGCATTTGTTGGTGCTTGGACAATATCTTCTCTCAACTGTGTATGTTTCTACTTTCAGGACAGGAATGTAAACTACTTTATCTACAACCTTTGGACATGAAAGGTTTAGAATGTTTAAGACATTGGATTGTCTTACAGCTAAATGATACAAAAACAATGGCGGCTTGGATATTACTGTCAGCACAATGTTCCCATGCCTCTTAAGCCCCTTTTTCACAGGCGTAGCTTTAACCAAGTCTTCGCCAGTCAGCCATGGCTGGATTCATCTACATTTGGAGGTCCATGGTTCCTCCCTGTTTGGAACCACCTCAGGGTGCTGTAAGCCAGACTTCGCCAGGTGTTTTGCCTAAGTGGTTTAATTGGCAGCAGACTGCATTCGTTGACCAGCCCATGGCTTTACGTCACTGTAGGAACAAAAGCGTTACTCACGGAAGACTGAGTGGGGCAACCTTCAACAAACAAATGTACTGAGAGATTTCAGAGAAACTGCAATGGTATACACACAAAATGACACCTTCGGAGCATCGACCACAGCTCCCGCTCACTCACGTTCCCACATTCCTATTACCATTCCTGCCCATATTCATGCCCATTTAGAGGAACAAACTGCCATTGGAGACGCCCAAATTGGCTAGACCTAAACCAGACATTATCCGATAAAGCAAGGGGCTTTTGTGACCTTTAGCACCTTGGTTACCAGTATGTGTGTGATAGTGTCAGCATCAAGGACAGAAAAGTGTGTTGTTGGTTCATGCTATGTTGTATTAAACAAATTGTCTAAATTTGGATCTAGGGTGAAAAAAATGGGTATGTCAGAAAATACATAACCAAATGAAAGTAAAATCCAAAGCAAACAGCTGTCTTTGGACAGTTAAAGATTTGAGTTATGTACACCATTGTTTTACAAAACAGCATCGTTTCACTTCATTACATGTCAAAGAGTCATAAACACTTTCAATTGGTCATCGGCTGAACCAGATTCCTCAAACTGCAGATCAAGTTCAGCTGGTTCTGAGCTGTGCATCCATAACTTCCTGGTAAGCGCCTGAGCTATTTTTATTTTGAGAGTTTTAATCATTTAGTTTGTTATGCTAGAATCGTAATTAACTAAACCCCAGCAAACAGAGATAGGTGTTTTTGTAAAGCGGAAGTAAATCATTAAAAATATCCTGATAATAGTGCAGTAAAAGTGCACTTTACACACAGGAAGCTGTGCTGTGCTGGTGTGAGAACAAAGGAACTTAAATGTGGCTCTCACACATTACAGTTCATGAGGTTTTTTTATTCAAGGGAGTAGGCTTACAGGTTTCCTGTTTCACTCCATTATCATTTTTTTAAAAACATAGTGCTAGGTTTTTTTTAAACCAAATGAATGAAGTCAAATATGATCAGATTTGTCCTTGTTTACCCCTCCACTCACAGCTCACTGAGCTGTTATGAATCCATCATCCATCCATTCGCCGTTGCCAGGCAGAAAGGAATAGTGATGCGTCAGACACGTTTATTTACTACACTGGGGTTGCTGCTTCCTGACCCGTTCAGTGCTCTTTAAAGGTTAACCCATGTTTGAACTCTTCAAGGGTGTCGGCAGCCAAATGTGTCTCCTCCACCCACCCTCAACCACCCATTTCCTCCATCTTTCCTAAATACGTTTGTGCTCTTGTTTCTGTACGTACTGCAGCTAATCTGGGATGCTAGCTTGCTCTTTGCTGCTTCCCACAGTAGCACACCAGCTGTTGTTGCGTGACCGGGAGTCCTGCTGGAAATGCGCCTTTCCAAGTGGTTGACATGATGCTCATCCATGGAAAATAATCGATTTGTGGCTCAATCTTGCGAACATCAGCAGCTGTGTCACCATCCAGGGTTCCTGTTGCAAGTTACAAAGAGGGGAAAACAATGTATTTGGATCTAAGCACAATCTGTAAGACTGCAAGCAATTTTCTCTTAATCCTCCTCTATTCTTTTGATTGTGATTGAGCGACTATTTCCTTGGCTCTCTATTCAAGGAAATATGTTTACCACAAGATTATCACTTCTTTGAAACTCCCTGAATTTCATTCAATAAATCAATTGATCAGTTTGTTCACTCAATTTAACTTATTTCATCATTAATTCACAAGTACATGCTCTTACAACACCTGTTAATAAAAGAGTGAAAAGGGAGCCGGAAGAAGAAAAACCTGCCCCTTTCTCAATAAGTAGAATGTAAATTTTAGTGGCCATGTAAATGAAATTAACAATGTAAGTTGAAAGTCATTTAATTCTCCACATTATTAACTCACAGATGTATAAGACTTGATCATTTTACTCTTGTAGAGTGTTGTAAGGTAGCTGGTGGAGTTTAGGCGCTTTCCTATTGTAGGAATTTAAATGGAGCATTAACGAAAGAAAACAATAGGTTTGTTTTAGTGAAAGTGGGTCACAGTCTGGTCCTCCTTAGGAGAGCTGAATAAGTTGATTAAATGCAAAAGATCTTTATTCTTGAAGCCCAGAAGAATTTTTTTTCTTCTCAAGACAGGGTGTTAATTTTCCTTTTTTTAAAAAGTCAATCCATCTTTCCTAAAGCCACAGGAGATAACAGATGAAACATTAGTTATTTCCATAGGATATTTATGGCTGGGAAGTATGACAATAGTAGACTGTGAAGGATTGGAAAATGTTCAGAATCTGCCAAAACAAGGAGATATTTTCATCCGGTCTCACAATTTTCCTGTTATGAATTTGTTATTTTGTCATTTTTTGGAAGCGATCTTTCCCACCTGAGTTTTCTCTGACAATCTAAAGCATGTTTTTCACTATTTATGCTGATATTACCAGTGAAGGAGCAGCAAAACAAAGACTTTACTGGTTGCTGCAGCTTCAGAAAAATGTGTTAAGAAGCTCAGCTCAGGTAAAAGACTCATGAATGTTTGTTTTAAAGCTCCATGACCTGAGAGAGTCTTCTGTTTTCTACTGTATTTGTTGATTATTAAAGCAGAACATTAACTAAATGCATTTACATGCGAGCATCTAGTTTCTTGGATACACCTAACTTTGTTGGCTGTTCCTAACTTTTTATTTTTTTTATTTTTATTTTATTCAGTAAACTTTTGCTTTCATTTTCCTAATTATCCTGATCACACCCATAAAGTCTCCACCCAGTTTCTATAGTGGCCTCCTTGTCTTACCAGCAACCAGATGGCAGCTGTCATTATGACACATCTTCACATTTCACTGTAGGTGTGTCTTCTGTTCACTGCTGTCCCACTTTTTCATATTTGTGTGGCTCCTCTTACCGTAGCTGATGTCACCATTTGTAGACACAACCGTAGAGGGAAATGTGACACATGTGTGGTTCAGACAGAGATTCAAGTACAATTGATTTGGATTTAAATCCCTGCATGCATCAAACCACCGGTTTTGTCTGTAAACTGGTAAATGAGTCAGAGCAGATACTCAGAGTGCTGTATTTCTTTGTTGGTTCAAGGTGATCGTGACAACATGAATTAATAGAAATCTGTTGTTTTAAGCTTTTAGGTGCTAAGATGCAGTGTCTTCTCTGCATGACGAGTTCAAACAATGTGACTGAGATTTGATAAAAATCCAACATTCAGGAATCCTTCAAGGTAGATGAACAGATTTCATTTGGTTCTGCACATACCAATCAGCCAGCCATCAGAAGGATGTTACTGATCAATTGATTTATTGTATGCACTAAATGTTAATTCCAAAATAGAAATAATTGCATTGTTTTGTGACTGTTACCACCATGTGTTTTTTTTTTTTCTTTTTTTTTTTTTTTGGGGGGGGGGGGAAGGAAAATTCAACCGTAGCCATCGAATGTCATTTCCTGAAAAACATGTTTATTTTTTCGATGTCTGCACGCTTCTCCCTCTGCGCTGACTGGCTCCACTACATGCTGGGATGATTGTCAGATTTACTGACTTAATATGCCCAACCGACTGGCTCTTACGCCGGCTGCACGCCTCAATGTGCCATTGTTTCACTGAATGGCTCACTTGCTGCGATAACTACCTGGCTGCAGTGAAAAGTTGGATAGATGAGCAACTGGCTCATGGCAGGACGGGAATTTCTATTTTTTCATTGGACATGATGTGCGCTGCTTGGTTATGATGAATGACCATTCTGAGTGCTCTGAAGTCTGGAATGGTGACACCTGTTTGGCTGGAAAAACGAGAAAGATTTTTACTTTGAGTGGAGGACAGAAAAAAAAAAGATGAAGAGGGTTGGGTAGGAGGAAAGCAGGAAGGAAGCTGGATGTATGTTTGGAGCTGTTGGTGCTGCTCTCGTCAGTCTGTGCCATCCACATGGTGTTTTGGAAAAATGTTGGAAACCTCCAGAGGGAACACAAAAAGTGTGACATTATGTGCATTTGCCTAGACATGGAATAATGTGGTGAAAGTTACTCCTGTGACAGACCACAGGAAGTTAACACGTTAACCATAAAAGGTCTTCACCATCCATTGATTCACCCTATAGAAGATTAAATACACTCTCGACTACAGTAATCTTTGAGCAAACCATTTATGACTTTATGGTTGTTTACAATAAATTTAAATACATTTATTACTGGTATTTTAACTTGAAATGGCCTGTTCTGGTTCAGTTTGCTTTCATTCTCATGAAGTCATTGTATTTTCCAGTTTTCGGGAATTTGGACCAGTGATGAGCACACTTCCCTAAAACACAAATAGCACCTTTTCCTTTCGCGCTTTTGCTAACTTTGAAAATATTTAGCATACTTAGCTTCCTCTAAATTAATTTCCCCCATAAATTATAAAGTGTTAATTTACTTGACTGTTTTATAAACTTTTAGGTAAATAAGGTTCACCATCTGTCTTAATGTTTTGATCATCACCTGTTAAGAGTTCTTCAAGTAGTTCAATGTTTATACCAGTGCTCTTATTTTGAAGTAGCTGGAGATCATTTACACAGCAGTTCCGTTTCCTCTTCTCGGGTCCACTCCCATCCCCCATGATTTTATTTCAAACAAAAAACATACACAACATGTAAATTATGCCAAAACTAAATCGATGCTTGAGGGTTGTAGTCCTTAATGGGCAGATATCATTTGGATTGAAGCTAGCGCCATAGCATTAGCTCCTGCTAAATAACCGTGATGGTGTACTGCGTTACTGTTAGCGGAACTAATGTTTGTGATTCGCTCATTAGGGTTATCGCAGCTAACTTTTTAGCTAGCAGTGCCCACCAGTTGTTGATAGCTTTTCCTGATATCAACAGTGTAAATAGCCTGAAGCTTGCACATGGCGATAAATTAATGGCTGCTTTTGTCATGTATTCACCAGCTGTGCTCTTTGTTTGCCAGAGATGTTGGTAAAAACCTTGAGTTTAATTAATCTCAAGCACTCATGGTTATCATGTTTATTGTGGAGAGCTAATGAGAAAATGCTAATGTGTTGTATAAATCTACTCTCACTGGCATTTCTTCATTTTTACTCTATTGGCTTGTTACAGTTTGACCACGTTACTTCTCCCATGAAGACAAAACGTTTCAGCCATGCTAATAATAAGAAGAAATATATTCTAATCACCATACGGCGTAGTATATCTAAAACAGCTAGATAACATTTAACACTTACAAGTTGTAATTCTTTGTCAGAGTTGTAACCAACAATGAATTACAGCACATGGGTCTATAAAACAGCATTCCAAGCCACAACCCTGTAATATAATGTTGTCAACTATCCTTAACAGCTTTATTGTTGATATTTTTGTTTATTCTGCCTCCTTAATTTAGACCTGCTTGCATTTCAGGGAGTCTGTACGTATAGACTCGCCTGCAGTCACGTTTCGACCGATGTGTTGAATGATGAGCCTGTCATCTGTTTGTTTATCCCCTCCTCTGAGTCTGGATGGAGTTACGGCCAATCATGGTGACCAGCAGCAGCCACAGTTTGTCTCAGGCTATTTAATACTCCGATAAACACACAGCAGTCTTAACTCTTCTTCCACATGACACACAGGAGTGTAGGTTTCACCACTGAATAATTCAGTTCTGAGTTTTTATCTCTGTATTGTTTGTCGAGTGCTTGCTAGTAGAGAAGAGAAAGGTAATTGGATAGTTCATAACGATGAACAGCTCATGTTGCAGTTTTCTTTCTTTTTTTCTTTTTTCTTTTTTCTTTTTGTATTTCCAGTCTGAACATGTTCATGCAGGAAATATTGTTTGAACTTATGTCTTCTTCTTTTTTTTTTCTTTTTTTTCTTTTTTTTTTAGGGAACGGGAAACGAATGATCTAGACAACAACCTGAGGTCCTCCACTGGAGAAGGTATGACTAACACACAGACTCCTCCACATCTAAAAAGAAGAGAAATTTTTAACCAGCTTGTTTGATTTGGATCATGATCTAATCCCCCCGCTAAGGCCCATCAGCTTGCTAACAACACTGCAGTTTACTTGATTATAGCCGGGATTAGGCTGCCCTTCTAGCATTAAGCTCCGACTCTTTTTTTTTTTTTTTTTTTTTTCCCCCAAGAAAACACAGAAGAGAGTCCATTTTTAAAGAGAAATTCCAGTTTTCTTCTAAAATGTACTGCAAAATATTAGACTTTTTATGTCGGGTATCCAAATGTGTCTGGGTCCAAAATGAATTTTAAAAAATGACAAGTGCACTGAAATGAGCATGTGGGATGTGAAGGCATTGCTGTAAAAATGTAATTTGTAAAACTATTTTTTATTATTTGTTTTTCAAATAAGCCTAATGATCTTCTAAGAACATTTTAATTTGGAGGATTATTAGTCCCAGGGTACAGGGCATAAAATTGCTTCTAAAAATGATTGGGAAAAGGTGTGATGTTCTTTAAGTTTCCATCACTACAGTTCATCCAGGTTAGCCCAAAACTGTACATACCCCCTGCAAATTTAGGTTTAAATACTTGTTTGTTTTAAACTATCATGCCTTTTCTGAATGGAAGAGATTTTGTTCCATTTGTGAAGGAAGCTAAAGATTAGGGTGATGGCAAAGAGGCCTCCAATGTTTTTTTTCCATTGATTATTGAACATGCCTTTTATTGTGAAATGTTTTTGTTTTTCATTTTATCCATAACTGATACTCCTTTGTCCTACATTATCTCTTAAAATGAACAAACTTCTCGGTTGAACAAAAATAAATTAAAATCTAACTTTGCAGTGACGAGAATACTTTCGACTTGATCGTATCTGTCTAGTGATATGTTCTTAAGCTATGACTTCTTGTACATTGAAATACTTTTTTAGTTTTCAGTTGTTTCACAAACTCTCTCTGTATTTTTGTGAATTGCCCCTTTAATTAAGCCGACTTAATGGTAGACACTCTGGAAAAGAGGAAAGTCAAAGTTTCCACTTTCAATCCAGGCGATGCAGATGAATGGTTGTGAAAGAGGAACTGGCTACACTAGAAAAATTCCCTGAGTGTTTTTCCTGCCCTGTGGTATTAGGGCCGCTGCCTGGAGAGGAGAACGTTTCACGTAACAAAGTGTTTTGTGTTTCTGTGAAGCTCAGCGGATATTCAGCCTGCATTTGTTTTGCCACAGTTTGTTCCTGAGTGCTACTTTTTCTCGGAGACTGAAGACAGCCGGGTTTAATGTGCATTTGTTCTGAAACCTTGGATTTACACAAATACTTTAAGTTCATTTTCAGGTTTCTGCGCACTTCTGCTGTTGAGCAGTTTTTTCATTAAAAAATTTTCTTTCAAATAATTAAACAGGCAACATGGCATGTAGGCATTCAGATACATTAAAACTCCTGCAGGTTTTTTCATTCTGTCTCTTTCTGTCTGTCTTATTTTGTCTCTTTGTTTTTCTTTCTCTGTCTTTCTTGGTTTAACTATGAGCATACATCCCACTATTGATCAGCATGTTGCAAAAAACAAACAAACTGATTTTTGTTTTCTGAAGCAGATTTGTCTTTTAACTTTAATAAAAACATTTTTAGCTGACGTTGCTCTTAGAACTAGTCCTAATATCCACCTGCTGTACCCAAACCAAAACCTTGGTTGGTGTGTTTTTGATATTATTGTCCCTTTTAAAACACCCAGTAATGTCCATATTTCAATTGAAAATGTTTCATCTTAATTATTTCATCATTGTTCCCTGCCCCATGATGCTGTGGGGCAGTGAAACAGCCCTACAGCATCATGCTGCCACCCCCAGATTTACATCTGGATAGCTGTAGATGATGTTTCTTACTCGCCCTGAGATGGGCTGAATGAAAACTGAACAATTTAAAGGAATTCTGCTCGTTCTGTCTAGAGGAGCGTCAGAAGCTTTTGGGGTCAATGTACAACTTGAACAACAGATTAATCATTTGACCCGGGAAGAGCAGTTTAAAGGCAAAGTTAATGACTTCACTGCCAGTGAAGACTGTATATACAGTGAACCTCTGACTGGAACTATCACATATGAACATTTATGAGCAAATTTCACTGAAATATACAAATATGTATTTCTACAGTCCAACCAGCTAACTGCTTTAGTGCTACTTCTTTAAATTATGCAGGGAGACATTTCTGTTGTGAGGTTGTTGTTATGGCAACAGACTCTTGATGCATGAATGAAACAGAAAAGAAGTCAACTCCTTCAGTTTATGATAAACAGTTATGATTATACAGAAAAATATCCACAGTAATAGTAATTTTTTCTTTCTAATAGACCCATCAGTGAAAAAACTCTTAGAGTATGTTCTATAAGCATCTAGAAATAGCTGAAAACAAACACTTGTTTGATCACATGTTCCACCAGAACTCGTATTTATCTGCGGAGAGGCCATGCGATCTTTATCTCTGATGTTACTTTCACTTTTTGTGATTTATGAGAACTGGAGGAGGTGTAGTGAGTGAGTGTGTGTGGAAGAACTTGTAGCTGCAGGTTAAGCTCTGCCCGGAGAAAAATCAGGCTCATAAAGCACATGTACATACATGATACCCTTATAGCCCAGCTTTTATCTTCGCTGCTTGAATATGTAAACGAACCGACACTGCCCCCTTGTGGTGCCTTGTCGTGGCTGAGACTGGAATGCATCTGCATAAAAGTTATTAATCGGTTCAAATCTGAACATATTTATATTCAAAAGCGTCAAAGCAGGTCCTGTAGGGAAAACTGTGCAGGCTGTTACAATGAAGGCTGAAGAGTTTCTGATGAGGATGGGCTTGGAGGCGGGGGGGTTAGGAGGGATGAATCCTCGGCGGAAAAATAGTCGACAGCTTGCTGGAGGCTGTGCTGTGTGATTATCATGCGCACACCGCAGCACAGTGTGTCTTTTGTTGCCACTCCACCATGAACCACGAAAGTTCGAACTTTGTGTGTGAGAAAGATGTTGGTGTCTTTCGGCTCCTTTACACAGAGCGCCAGCTTTGGACATCCGACCTTAAAATTCCTTCTTAAAAATCATTTTTTGTTTGTTTTTAGTTACAATTCCAGCACCAGTGTGACGTCAAAGTCCTAACCGTAATGCTCACCCTCTTGTTGGGCTACTGTACGTTTAAAAACCTGCTGTGATTACAGAGTTTATGACCACCCTCCACTGTTGGGGACTTTTGCCTGGAAATTAGTACCTACCTGCTGCTTTTTGCCTCCAGTAAAAGCTTCAGAGTGCACAGCTGTAATTTAGGGCTCCACCCCGGTGTTAAGCCACAGACACAAAATTCAAAACAGTGGAGAGGCTGGTTCAGATGCTCAGAGGGTTTTTGGGGTACATTTAGCTCTCCAAACCTCTTAATCGATCTGGAAACCGATTCAAACTCACATGTACAACAAACAGGAGGCTACTTGTGTTTGTATGAAATGAGATTAAAATCAAAGATGAAGCAGTTGGTGAAAAAAAAATAGAAAAGTAACCATTTGGCAACAAATGGGTCTGCCAAAATGCAGAACATGAAAGGATCTCAGAAAAAGTGGGAAAAAATGAAGTTCAAACTACTATATGGAGCTTATTCTTTAATAAAACGAACTGTATTTATAAAGCACATTTGTTGCAACCAGGGGTTAACCAATAAACTGTAAAATAATAACAAATGGACACAAAATATTCAGTTTAGCTATGAAAGACAGAAATAATGTGTGCAGCAACAAATGTATAACGAGCAACAAAAAAGTGACACCAAAAAAACTGAAAGGTGACAAAAAATAGAGTTGGATGCATCATTCAACCAAGAACTTTGTCGTTTGATAGAAAATAAGAAAGCCATCTTTCAAAATATATTTCTTGGCAGTTCAGATGAATGGTCAACAGGACATAAAACTCTGCATATCATCTGCACAACAATGAAATGAGAAGTATTCATCAATGATGTTACTCAGCGGACTGCCTGAAGAAAAGCGGTCCAAACATGACTCCCTGAGGAACTCCTTAACTAATAGACACTGGCAGCCAGAATAGTAACTCAGTTAAATAAATCTCATCTCTGACTCTGGGTGATTACCATTTTATGCCAGTGAATGTGTTGTATGTAAACATAGACTGTCTTATTGTTGACTTGTGTGCGTGTGTGTGTGTGTGTGTGTGCGTGTGTGCGTGTGTGTGTGTGTGTGTGTGTGTGTGTGTGTGTGTGTGTGTGTGTGTGTGTGTGTGTAAAAATATATACATATATATATATTTTTAACCCATTTATTTTGACCATCAGGTTTGCTGGAATGGGTAACCTGCTAAAAGTCCTTACAAGAGAAATAGAGAACTATCCACACTTTTTCCTGGACTTTGAAAGTAAGTCTGCGGTCTGAGTTGGACGCCGTGTGTGGAGGGGGGTGAAGCCTAACCTACTCCTGTCTCTTTTCTGTCAGCTGACTTCTGCGCAAGACAAAACAAAACAAAACAAAACAAAAAATAATAATTTCGTTTCACTCTCTGCTTCTGCACTTGTTCCTCCTTTCTCGGCACAGCTACGACCTCCTGCTCTGTTTATGACTCTTTTTTTTTTAACATGAACTCCTTTTCTTCCTTTCCCTGTGTTTTTCCTCTCTTCATGTCTTACAGAAACCAAATGGGGAATCTGTTAAAAGTGCTCACTTGCACAGAGCTTGAACAGGGACCAAACTTTTTCCTTGACTTTGAAAGTGAGCACGACTTTATTCCTGTCCCTTTTCTAAACTCCCAACATGCCTACCTCCCTTTTTATTTTTTCCCCCCTGAACATCTTTCCTTTAGTGTGCCTGTTCAGGGGTCAGCCTATTCAACGTCTCAATTGTCTCTTTGAATTTCTAATGTCTCCTCTGTTATCTTTCATTCATCTTTTTGTGAAAGAAGGAGCCTGACCTTTTGACCTGTGCCGTCTTGCTTTCGCTAAGTTCTCTGTATGCATTTTGTTCCTTTCTGCAATTAGTGTACACATTTGCATAAGTGTCAGTTCCTCTGTGATCCGAGGCAGTAACTAGGATAAATCTAATATAGACTGGTGGATTTTGGCTTCGGCCTTCTGCTGAGACCTCCCACAGAAGAAGAAGAAACTTACACTACACCTCCACAGTGGCATTTCAGCTGTTCTCCCACTGCAGTCAACCTCAGGCTTTGTTTACTCAGCAGAGAGGAAATGATGGGAGTAGAACGTTTTTGAAATGCAAAACAGACCCGAGACACAGTGTTAATGTCAGGGATTTTCTATATATAGAGCTGCTCCAGGAGATTCATGCACACATTATACTGTTATATATGCAAGTAGCCGATATTAGCCTACATGCTAGTTTTGTAGACCTTTAATTTTCAAGCTTATCTCACTAATCCCAAACCATCTAAAGCTCGTTACCAGTTACTGCCTGCATGCATTCAGATTTAATGAAAGATTCACATTCATCATTATTATTATTATTATTATTATTATTATTATTTATTGTCTTCATGGTAATGCGTTTTAAAAACAAGAAACGGGTGCACAAGTTTTAATTAATGTCCACATGGAGTTCAAAGCTTTATGTTTAGACTCAAATATATACATTCACCTGGTGATATAATCGTGATATTTAGGGTTGTCCCAATCCGATATTGATATTGATATCAGCCAAAAAAATGAGTATCGGATTATATTGGCCTACATCTAAGCTACAAGAACTTCGCTCCAGCATTTAGTTAGTAATAAATAGGTCAGTTGTCCTCATGCTTGTTGTTGTTGATTATTGTTCTCCCTTTAAGTAATATGACTTCATCAAGCCTCTTCTAACATTCCACATGACAAAATGAGTTGTAAAATCATGTCTGATACATGCTCATATCGTCAATGTCAGAATCTGCCAGTACTCAAAGCTGCAGCATCAGTATCGGAAAAGAAAAGGTTTTATCGGGACACCCCTACTTGTATTTAGATTAATATCCTGTCAGAATGTGCTGAGAAACATCTCACTTTTTGATGTGATCAATTAGATTGTTGCATAATTCTGCATGGATGTGGGAACTTTAATTTTTGTAAAGAACACTTCACATTGGAACTGGAAGATGTTTTCCATCCATCCATCCATTTTCTGTACACCCTTGTCCCTTATTGAGGTCGGGAGTTGAAGATATTTTAAATATCCAAAATAAAACATGACAATTAAAAAAAAGAAACATTTACAAGCAAACACATAAATAAAATAGATTATGATGTCTTTGTAAACAAAATTGCCCTTCAAAAGAGATTAGTCATCTGAATGGAAATTGTCAAACTCATTTTAATTTATATGCCATTAATAATTGATTATTAACTCATGTGACTTGTGCACCCAGTTCTTGTTTTTAATGCCGTTTTTTCCCCAACCCCATCTAAAAGAAATGGTTGAAATTAATGATAAAATCCCCAAAGCTAATATGATATTAAGTGGATATAAACTGAGATATTTACTTCAGCTAAGAATAAAATCCTGTACAGCCTGAAGTAGTTAATTGTAAAGGAGTATAAATGACTGGAGTTTTGATTTGGTCGTAGATGCACAGCCGACAGAAGGCGAGCGTAAGGTGTGGAACCAGGTGAACTCGGTCCTGCAGGACTCTGAGAGCATCCTGACGGGGCTGCAGGGCTACAAAGGGGCGGGGCTGGAGATCAGAGATGTAAGAAAACACACATCACACACACTCTTTAGGATTTGCTTCAAAATGGGATTGAAGATGAGGTATTTAACTTTTATAGAAAGTATGTGTTTTACATATTTGTTAAAACTGTCACCATGTCGTGACAGTTTATCAATCAAGTTTATTTCTATAGCAAGGCGGTTGAGTTTGCTTTACAAACTAAAAGCACAAAGTTATAAAGAAAACACCTTATGTGATGTCAATCATGCTCATGTTCACGCTTCTCAATGTGCTAATGGAGGAGAAATAACTTATCTTTACAGGAAAGTCGTTTATCCATCATCATCAGTGGCTATGCTAACTAACCTTATTATTCACGACGGCAGCATAGCAGAGAGCAAGAGATGGAGAGAGAGGGGAGTGGGAGGGGGGTTGGAGTTGTGCCACGAGGGTGGTGATTGACAGCGCTAAGACCTGGTTGTTTCTAGTTAGCACTGGGAAAAGGCAGAGGAGCTTTTTTATTACACAGATTATCTGTTTCATACACGACATAGAGAGTCTTAACAAATATGTAATAAAAAATATTTTCTATAATAGTTACATACTGCAGCTTCAAATGATCTGACTAATACTTTTACTTTTTGCTTCCTGCCTCTCCAGGCGATCCAGAATCCCAATGACATGTCGCTGCAGGAGCGAGCCTGGAACTCCGTCTGCCCGCTGGTCATCAAACTCAAGACGTTCTACAGTTTCTCCCTCAGACTAGGTGACCCCACACTGCCATGCACTTAGTCACACAATGCTGTGAACGTGTCATTTCACAGCCAAACAGAAATACTTTAGTCTTATGAAATGCCTTATGCTCTGCAGAAGAGGCTCTGAAGAGTTTGCTGAAGTCGCTGACTTGCCCGCCCCTCACTCCCACTCAGCATCTGGAGAGGGAGCAGGCGCTGGCCAAACAGTTCGCTGAGATCCTCCACTTCACTCTGCGCTTTGACGAGCTCAAGGTCTACTACACACACAGACAACACACTCCCACCCTCACATAAAAGCGCTGTGTGTGTTGACCGAGGATTGTTTGGATGTCTTGACACAGATGAGGATTCCTGCCATCCAGAACGACTTCAGCTACTACAGGAGGACCATCAGTCGGAACCGAATAAACAACATGAATGTAAGACGACTTTTTTCTTGATCATTGAACACACACACACACACAAAAAAATAGCATTTCATCCCGTTAATTGTTGTGTGTTTTCATCCATAGTTGGACATTGAAAATGAAGTCAACAATGAGATGGCCAACAGGATGTCTCTGTTCTACGCTGAGGCCACACCCATGCTGAAAACACTGAGCACCGCGACAACAAACTTTGTGTCGGAGGTGAGAGCGCTGCTGCAACATAACCATCTAACTATCCTTTAGTCAAACGTACAGGGGGACTGGAAGGGAAATAAAACTAGTGGTGTAGAATGGTAATAGTTCATTTTAGGGCCATGTATCGACAAAATAAGCAACGTTTTCAGCTCAAATACACTTTTTGCTTCTAAATTATTGAATGAATAGACGCATGAGCCCAAAAACAAAGATATTTATTGTTTTTAATCTTTTACGTAACCATTATGGTAATGGTAACCATTACGTGCAAAGTGCTTATTATACCCAATCAGGAACCACCGATCATTGATGGATATTCTTTAGAAATATGGACTGTGGATGCTAACGTTATAATTGGGGACATATGTCCTGCTACAACATGGTTAGCACTGAGATGCTACTTTAGGTTTGAATAGCTGATAGGCTAACAATAGTTCCTACCAGCATCCAATCAGATATTTTTTAAAGCAGAACTGAACCCTGTGTGGGCCAGGAGAAGCAGCATTGTGGTCCAATGCCGCCGCTAGCGGATGTCGCTTGGGTGTCAAATTTACCAGTGTACAAAAAATGCGCACGAATGTAAAGTTCCTGCTTGGAAATTTTGTCTATTAAAGAATTTTTAAAATGTGATTAATTTCTCTAAAAAATTTTCATGTGTTAAAATATATGTAATGAATTAATTGAAAAATAACACGTTAAAGTCCCAGCCCTAAATAAAAACATATCTAAAGTCTACTTATGGCTAATTGATTTTCAACAAGAGTGACCACTGCTCTAAACAGAAGTTGTAGTTCTAGAGAGTACACTGTGTGTCTTAGCAACACCTCAAAGGGAAAGACGTAAGCAGTGACTTTAAAGAAGCAGTCGCAGGAAATAATGTCTGTGATGCAACGATGCTAACAGTAAAGTTACAACATCTAACTGGAACGACTTGTATTGAGTAGAAACGACCCTTCAAGATTTTTGTGGACTTTTATCTTGAAGCTACATGATTTTCTACATAGTGCAGAACTTTGATTTTTATTCATTTCATCAACTCAAGATTAAACTAAGGGGTGAAAAACTGATTATTATCAGTAACAAAGTGTGTTTTCTTTGACTTTTCTAGAACAAAACTCTTCCACTGGAGAACACGACAGATTGCCTCAGCACCATGGCCAGCGTGTGTAAGGTCATGCTGGAGACGCCGTGAGTTTCTGCACTAAGTTCAAATCTTATCACACACACTTAATCTGTTTGTTAAAGCGGCAGGATTAAAGGTTAAGTTGGCAATAATCCTTTTGTCTGCATTCATTATAAAATTAGATGGCCAGTTACCATATGAAGAAAGGTGTAAAATTGTGTTTATGTTTAAGTTGAAATATGTTTAGACTTCACTCTTATTGCTGTTTTACAATTTCCTTACAAGTGAAACAAAACAGCGCATTACATCACTGGAAGTCACAATACCGTTAAGTTAATTTATTTCAGCTCCAGAAATTAAGCTCATGAGTTTTATTGATTGATTACAAACAGACTGGTATTTTTTAGGTGTCTATGTCTGACAATTGTGCCGATTTTGGCTTACTGCTAATGAAAACCAAAATTCAGCTTCTCAGAAATTCACATTATGACATATGATGGGTAAAAAACAATTTTTAAAGACAAAAATTGTCAACTTGGTGAACATTATGTCCATGTCCTGTTCAGTATGTGGAGTCAGTGGTTGGTTGCTCAGGGATCCTTTTGCATGAGTTACAGTCAACTTCTTCACCTTTTGTGGTTTAATTGAGTGTCTTCTGGACATCTGTCAAATCACAGTTTGGTGTTTTGTTGTTAAGTAATTTTCTAAGAAAATGAATTTTAAATAAACTTTTTGAATGATTTTTTTTTATTTTTTTTTTTAGGGAATATTCAAGTCGCTTCAGCAGCAAGGACACACTCTTGTTTTGCATGAGGGTGATGGTGGGAGTGATCATTCTTTACGACCACGTCCATCCAAACGGTGCTTTCACCAAGTCCTCCAAGATAGATGTAAGAAGACATTTGTTGTGCTTCTGTTCTGTAAAGACGAAGTCGCCTTTTGATTCCATGTGATTTCACTCGGACTTATTTCCTCCAGATGAAAGGCTGCATAAAGGTGCTGAAGGACCAGCCGGTCGACAACGTCGAAGGACTCTTGAATGCTCTCAAGTTTGTACTTTTTATTAAGCAGGTTTTAATTAGAGACGCACCGATCCCATATTAATATCTGTATCAGCTCTGATATTGGAAAGAAAATCTAGATTGGGTATCCATATAGGCCAATCTATTCAGTCTAATTCTATGCTTTGTGCTTTGAGCAACATCATGCTCTATTATTTACTTTCTGAATTATTTGAAAGAAGGTTCGCTGCAGTTTGTTTTTGTCAGTTTCAGTTTCTTTATTTATTTTACCTTGGCTGTTATGTTTCTAATTGCACTGACTGAACAAATGAAAGTTATATTTACACATATGACCAAACTTGTGAAGCTATTGGTGTATTTAATTGTGCTGTACTGGTTCAGCGTTATCAAATAAATGTATAATTCAGTACATTTATATCTGCGTTTAAAAAAAAACAAGCGTTTTTAGTCAATTCAGCTCTATTTCTCTGTAACTATATATGGATCGGTTTTGGACGATAACTAAACTGCAGATATCAATATCTGTATCAGAAGCGGAAAAAAAGTGAACCGGTAGATTCCTAATTTTAATAGTATTGTTATTATTTCTAATCTAAAGTCCATTTTGTCTCCTCAGATTCACCACCAAACACCTGAACGACGAGTCCACTCCAAAAAACATCCAGTCGATGCTCCAGTAACATTTTTTTTCTTTTTATAAATATTGATATGAAGAGGATCATTCTGCTGACCTCAGACGAGATGTAAATGTTTACATTATTTAAAAAAAAAAAAAAGGTTTGTTCATGCTTGTGTGTCTTGTGCAAAAATCCTACACTCCGGTTTATTTTCACCCTGCAGATTTGATTACTTTTCACTTTCCCACCATAAAAAAAACAAACAAACAAACTCAAAAGCATCTTGTGAAAGGCTTTTAGAAGTTGATAACGTTTGCCTTCCCGGATGGTGAAAAATGATCTCTGAAAGCTGCTGCGCATGAGCAAGGCAGCATAAAAATCCCAGCTGACAATGAAATTTAATGTTGAACTTAATATGAGATTCTGATGCAGAATAAATTTGTTTTTGGGATACCAACTTTAGAAAATCCAGCTTCAGTTCACCTTTGCACCACGGTGTGAGATTTCCGAGAAATGCATTAAAGTCTCAGGAGTCAAACGGACTTCATCTCTGTTGGAATGAAGAATCGATGGAGGGTGGGTTGTTGAAAGTGATTATAAATGATCCTATCAAATGTTTTTTGTTTTTGTTTTTTGTTTTTAGCTTATTTTAAAAGCTACATGCTGTGCCATGTTTTTGGGTTAATTTCATCGTAACTGCTGCCTGTTTTTAGTGGCACCACCGGTTAAAATCTTTAAAGGCTTAAAATAAATCCATCTTTTATCACAGCAGCATGATCTTACATTGGAAATACTTGAAAGTTCAATCATTTTTAATTTATCCTCTGGCAAAACTACAAATACAAATTTCAGTCTTAGTGTAGTTTATTTTGAAAATAATAAACTACATATACCCACCACCTGACCTGCACCAAATTCAACACAATGGATACTAATTCTCTACCCAATTTTTGCAAAAAAAATTGGGTAAAATACCTCTACAGCGCCCCCTAGGAGCATTAAAATAGTCAGCTACAACCCATGCTTTGACCAGTGCTTCTGAAATTTGATACACTTGTGTAACTCCTCAAGACCTACAAAGAAAAAATTCTTGCAGCCAATTATTGTGTAACACAGTTTTTCAATTTAAGATGTTGCTACTTGAATAAAAGATGCATTTATACACATCTTTACCATGTGGGCCAATATTTTGCTGGTAATCGTTCTTTTACCAGAAAGACCAAAAATATTTAATTCTAAATAAATTATAATTAGTAAAAAAAAGGAGATATTTTTGACCCTGTTGTTGGAAATTTTAAATGAAAAAAAAAACTCACTTGTTCTCTGAAGTGCCCAGTTTTTTTGTTGTTTTGTTTTTTACATTTAATTTTAAATGTGACCTTTGACATTGCGCTACTCCTTTCTGATAAATCAAACTATGGAGGTGAAGTGAAACAGTTCCGCCGTCACTGAGCAGATCCTCCGGCTGCCTCACCTGGTTGTGTCTGCGTGTGTGTGCGCGTGTGTGTGTGTGTGTGTGTGTGTGTGTGTGTGTTTGGGTGCTTACCTTACACTGCTCTCAAACTAGGTTGGACAATCTGTGACTGTTAAACTTTGGTTCTTTTTTACTATAAACTCTGAAGACCAATGAAAGATGGAGAGAGAGAATATGTATTAATGGACATCAATGTGTAGGGTAGTCGTTTAAAACTTTTGTTGTCTTTTTATTTTACCACAACGTAAATCTGGAGCTCACGATGGAAATGCCAGAGGGCCACCTTGATGCCATGCATTGCCTTAAATAAGCTGACAAAGGTTATGGTGAAGCATGGAAAAACCTGTTTCAATTGTGCCGAATCCATAAAGCCATACTTAACCTTCCTGGGGTCTTAGAACGACGCCGAGCAAATATCACGGGCAGGACAGTGGATGGGTTATCCCGTCAGATTGTCAGTTTCCAAAACCACACAAAAAAAAACCCGTAAAGGCGCAGGCGGGATCAGTGTGGACCACGCGCAGGGGCCTAACTGACCCCCCTCTCCTAAGACTGCAGGAGGGTTAAAATGAGTCGCAGCCACTCCTGTCCCTACATTAACGCTTCAGACTAACATCTCTTTAACATCTTGTATTTCGACATGCATCCAATCATGGGTGCGAGCCATATTTTTGATGCAATGAGATTGCAGTATCATATAAGTCTCATTTCTGACTGAAGAGACCCGCCAACGTCTTCCGTCAGGGACCTTCTTCGGCCCCAGCTGCTTGCTGAATGAAAGACTTTGTTTTAATTATTAATCTTTTTGTTTTTGTCTTCAACTGACAGTTATTGTTCAATATTGTTCAGATTTCTGCTCACTGTTTATGGAAGTTGCTTCAGCTGTGTTCTTGCATACTGGATGGGAGTTTTGAATTGGATAATAAAGGTGGTACATTTCTTAAAGGCTTTTTATTCTTATTTACAACATTGCAAATTTTTATATCATTAAAACTCCTGTAATAAAAAATGGTGAAAGGAGCAAATTACTAGCAGCAATAAATACATTATTTAAAGTTTATACTTATTTCTGTTTACTATACCCTCTTGTGGCCAGGACAAGTATTACAATTAATCACCAAGTGAACAATTTGGATGGACAAAATAATGGAGAAAGAGACATGTCTTGGTTTTGCAGACGTTTTAATTCTAATTCCATTTGGCTCATAAAACACTTTCTATGTCACATAGACATTTGAAAAAATAAGTTTAAATGTCTCAAATGTCTTCAAATAAACTCAAGCCAAATGCTTGCGAGGTTCAGGTAAGACTTACCAAAAGACATTTTTCCAGAAACTCTCAACTTGATCCCAAAAATACATTGATTCCTTGCAAAAAAAATAATGCGAAAGGTTTGAAGGAGATGATCAAGATCAATTTTAGATTAAGTTCTCCTGAAATTCTGCTAAGTGCTGATATCATTGTCCTGCTGGGGGCAGTGTTGAGCTGCGCCTCAAAAGTTGAACAACCGTATACCTGCAAGCAAAGACAATCAAGTTTTGTCATGAAGATTTTTTTTATATATATATCAAAACTTGACGCATCAATTAAGCTCATTCTACTGCTGTCTTAATATCCTACTAACAACTTTCTTTCAGAAAGTTTTGCCTGTCGTTGCATCTGATCTGAGTCAAATAGTAAACTCATCTATTTTATCAGGTGTTTTTGTCCAGGATCTAAAAACAGCAGCTATCAAAACACTGATAAAAACAGATTGGTTAGATCATTGATTGGTTTAGATTTTTTTAGGTTCTGTTTTGTTTTTTCTTTCAAAATGATGGAAATTTAATTTCAGTATTTAATCGAACAAAACACATTTCTGTCATCTAAAAGCTTATAAAGTTGGACAACTTAGAAAATTAGTAAAAAAAAAAAAAAAAGATTACGTTCAAAAGAAATAATAATGAACTGAATAGTGAACTGTGGGGAATGCCAGGCTCAATGGTAAATGAGTTTAAATACAAAGCTCTTTACCAAGGGTAAAAGGCTTGAACTTCTATTCAGATTAGGTACATTTTTGTACATTTTTTAAAGTCACCATCTTATGTCCCTCGAGTGAGAGCAGAATTAGCTTGAGAAAATTGGTTAGCTTTTTCTCCAAATCATTCAGAATACCGTATGGATTTTTTTTTTCTCCCAGAGTATCAAGAGGTGGGAGTTTAACTTTTAGAGAAACACGTCAGGGTGAGTATGCATTAACATGCTAGTGCACCACTAAATGATATGCCATGAGTGATTTACCATTGTGGTTAGCTAAAAATGTAATATTCTCTAAACTATAGGAGATGATTTGAAACCGGTGAAAACTCAACAAGGTTCTAACATTTCTAATCGGGTCACAAGCAGCTTGCAGGTGTTTCCTTGCAGAATTACTCATATTCAGTCTCTAATTTCCTGTGGACGTTTCTCTTACTATACAGTTACATCAGATTCTGCCTAAAGAATCAGAACAAGTGAGACTGCTTACTGGGAGTGCTCCGCTGAGAGCGCTGGGCTGCCTTGAGGGCCTCCAAACTTAACTGGGGCACCGCCGTCCTCACTGGCCCGGGTCGGACCCCGGCGTTCCACCGGGTCATGCTGAGCAAGTTCATGGCTGTCGCAATGGTGATAGGGTGGTCCTGAACAGGAGATGCCCATAAAGGGCGGGTTTGGGTCCGAGGGTCTGTGGGGAGACGATTAGTAGGAGCAGGTGGAGAGGAGTCCTGGGCTCTGAGGAACATCTGACAGAAAAGAGGTACAAACGCAGAAGGCTGTTGTTGATACACGTTCACAAGAAGTCCCATTTACAGTCAACCCCATGATGACACATGGTGGTGGCTGCATCATGCTATGGGGATGTTTTTCTTGGT
This sequence comes from Poecilia mexicana, assembly GCF_051168715.1. Classification (NCBI taxonomy): domain Eukaryota; kingdom Metazoa; phylum Chordata; class Actinopteri; order Cyprinodontiformes; family Poeciliidae; genus Poecilia; species Poecilia mexicana. Next base: position 4,580,659 of record NW_028263390.1, on the reverse strand, counting down.
TGACGAAACACAACAAATCCCCTGAAAAATCCATTTTGTTTTAGGTGGTAACATGATGAGATGCCTGAATATATATTCTAGGTATTTTAATATGTGCTACCCGTTTCATCCACCATAATCAGCAAAACGCCTTCTCTCTCTCTTAACATTAACATGATTAAGTTTTAAAATGCTACTTCATAATGTATGATGCCTCCTGGTAACACAGTTGCATTGCTCATCCCTCTCTAAAATTCAGACAAGAAGGTAAACCGTCACCGAAAGCTAATGGTGGAGAATTACCAGAGACTTAGCTTTGCGTAGTTTGTATGTGGCCTCAGACGGTGTTTTTCTCTTTCCATCACCGTTCTGGGATGCACCACTGCGGCATGTGGAGGTTTTACTTCTCATTTGCCTGGGCATAGATTTAAGTATTTTAGTCTAAGAGTTCAAAAAACAAAAAGGTGTGTTTCCAACATCCTCACTCTCTAAAGGTCTGCTCCACGGGATCCAGGTTGTCCAGGTAGTTGAAGCGTATTGTATCCTTTGGGTGTCTGTCTGAGTCTCTCCATGGTGGCAGGGCTTTAACCTTCTTTTCTGTTTTTAACCCTGAGCTGGAGCTGGATTCAGGAGGCTGGGTGGTGGTAACTGGATGCTCCTGGTTGTTCTTAGCCAGTTTTGGTGGTTCCTTACGTCCACCGCTGATGACTGAAGGATTTTCAAGCTCCGGTGGCATTGACGGTGTCTGGAAACACAACACAGACTTTTAATTCTGTTGCTCCATTGGACCTTTTTCACATGTAAGAAAGTCCACTGACCTCCAGCAGTCTGCGTTGCAGATCCTGAACAGTCTCTATGTAGTGTCTCTTCCAGACGCCCTGCTCAAAAGCCAAGGGGGAGAAGGTGATGCACCAGCCGAACCGCAGACACTTGGCCATCCACAGTTGGTCCAGCTCCACAATGCTCTTCCAGTGCCAGCTCACCTGTCACACACAGAGGGTAAACGTCTTATTCACCCTGATCCTGGACCTCCTGGATCTGCTCCAGCGATGTGTACCTGAGCACATCGGCAGAGGCTGCGGGGGTCCAGGAAGGAGAACAAATAGAGGCAGAGGGCTCTGGGCAGCAGGCAGGTGAAGTCTGCAGCCTGCAGGGGGAGCCGTCTGCTCACAGTGAGGCTCAGGAACCTCAGCTGCTCCACCGAACAGCGGATCACGAAGTCCTGCAGCACAGTCTTCCTCTGGCTGTCAGACCAGCTGCCAAACTACAGAAGGACATAACTCAGTTCACCAGAAGTATCAGTTTTACATGAACTCAGAATAAGTTATCCTCTTAAACTGACCCATTTTGCCAGAAGCTGTCTCCTCTCATCAAACAGCTGGGAATAAGAGGTCATATTTAGTTAAATAACATGAAACATTTGAAGTTTTTGGCAGTTTGATAATCTTTCTAAAACTAAATACTTTATACTTTAAAGGGGTAGTATTATATAAAATCAACTTTTTTTTATTTTTAGATTTACATCATGTCATATTGTTATCCCCTCCTCAAAAACATTCTGTTTTCTTTTATCTCCCGTGGTAACCACGAGAATGGTTGCCACTCCCGTTACCTCCAGGTTCAGCTCCTCCTCAGAGCTTCAGTTTCCCAGCCTCCGCCTCACTGAGCAGCCCTCCCCTGCAACTCCCCCACTCAGTTCCTTCAGACTAGCCAGCAGCAATTAGCAAACACCTGGTGGAATTGATAATCTGCTGAGCTCATTAAGGAGCTACTTCTCATAGCAACGCTGGTAAAAAATTTGTGGTTTCATATAGGAGCCATGTTGTGGTGACTTCCTGAAGGCGGAGTTTCAGAAAGAGCAGGAGTTTTTAAAGGGGCACATGCCCAATTTCAAGGCATCCATCCATCCATTTTCCTTCACCCTTGTCCCTCAGTGGGGTCGGGAGGGGTGCTGGTGCCTATCTCCAGCTCACGTTCCGGGCGAGAGGCGGGGTACACCCTGGACAGGTCGCCAGTCTGTCGCAGGGCAACACAGAGACACACAGGACAAACAACCATGCACACACACACTCACACCTAGGGGCAATTTGGAAAGGCCAATTAACCTGACAGTCATGTTTTTGGACTGTGGGAGGAAACCGGAGAACCCGGAGAAAACCCACGCATGTACAGGGAGAACATGCAAACTCCATGCAGAAAGACCGGGGCCGGGAATCGAACCCAGAACCTTCTGGCGACAGCTCTACCAACTGAGCCACCGTGCAGCCTAATTTCAAGGCATTGAATTACTAATTCAAGTTTGTTTTGAGTCATATTTGTTATAACATTTCTTATAACACCTGAAGGTAACATATTTTTGATTGTTATATAAAATGGTCCTGTGTGCCTGGAACACACATAATTTTGCCCCTTTAATAGAATAACAGAAAGCAGTGTTAATGAAAATGAGCTGATGTTGACCTTGCTGTTCATCAGCGGATGGTTCAGTGGGGTCCATGCACTCCGCTTGGTTTGCATTTTGGCATGGCTAGACGAAGGCCGTAATTCAAGTGGCATCTGGAAAACAAAAAGGTGAGCCTTAACACCACTAAACCGATTTTTCTGCCTTATTAATCTATTTTTTTTAATTTATGTTATTAAAAGACCCAATGACGACCCGGTAGTTCATGAATCCACAAGATTTTCATAAAAAAAAGTCCCTGTATTTTAAAGACTTTATGACGTCATGCACTCTAAACAAGGTACCCGAAGCCTTTGAAAGAGAACTAGGCCCACAGCATCACAGATCCTTCCCCGTGAATGATAGTAGGGAAGAGGTTCATGTTTATTAATAGAATCAACAATATACTCTAATGTGTTTCAAATCAAACACCAATGTTCACCTGTAGCCAAATCCCCTTCTCCCCCGAGGTAAACAAAGAGTAGTCACTAATTCGTGAACATTTATTTTGAAAGAACTGGTGTCCTATTCATTTGACAGTCCACAACAATATCCTATTTACACATACTACATAAAGCAAGTTTTCTGACTTCATGCTTATTCTTGTATTTAAAAACTGTTTAAACCTTACCATTAACAAATTAAAAAAATTAAAAATAATCCAGCTCCGGAACGCACTTTATGCACCCGCGCACCTAACTCCTCGTCTTCTTCTCTTCTTCCCATGTCCCTCTGCACAGTTGACTTGTTTCCATAGTAACGGCGTGTGAACACATATTGCATGAATTGGCTGCTACACACCAGGGGGAGTGCTGCAATGCAAAACGGAAAACCGCTGTGGAGTGTGTTTCTAATAATGGCAAGGATAGTACAAAAGCTCAGAAAATACAAACCTAAAGACCTTTACCCTCTATAAATCTGTCTACTTGACACTGTGGTGCGCATGAGCAATTTGAAACTACAATATAACACGTAACTTAGAAAACTTTAGAATATAAAACTTTACTTAGGTATTAGATCATGTGCTGCAACAAAGGGACCAAGATAAATAGTTAATATTCAGAGGCAGAGAGCATTGAGTGTTCTCAGACGGGCGGTAACACACAGCTGCTGAGGAGGGGGATGATATCAAGTTGCACATGTTCACGCAGCACAAGACCGGAAGTACCACATAGAAACGTTCGGAAAAATAAAACAAGAACTTTTGAACTCGAAGTGTTTGATTATAAAGTGCGGTTAGAAAAAAGACAAAGAAGAGGACTATACAGCCTCTTTAAAGCGATGAACCGTAAATGTGAGTAAAAGTTACTGGGATATCTGCCAGGCCAAATAAAGTGTATTTTCGTTGTTTTAGTATAAAACGTGAATTCTGTCCAAAGAAGTGAACAAATGCCATTAAAGTTTTTAGAAGTTCTTACCGAAACGGGTTGTAAAGTTAATTTCTTCAAAGCCAAACATCTAAAAGCAAAATACCAATAGTGACACCTGCTGGGCACAGCGTGTTACAACTTCTAGTTACTAATCTGAGTTTGGATACAAGATATTAGTGTGGGGAAGAAAAGAATATGCAAAAATTCTCACAAAAAATACGTATGTCATGATTTGTAAAAAAAAAAAAAAAAAAAGTAAACAAACAAAAAAACATCATGGTCGCAAAGATTTTGGGGAAATTATTCTATGGACTCACGACACAACAGTGGAACTTTATTGAAAGTTAGACAATGTGACGGTGGTAATTAGCGGTGGCACAAAATCCTAAAGGGAAACTTAAAACCATCAGTATATAATATAATATAATATAATATAATATAATATAATATAATATAATATAATATAATATAATATAATATAATATTTTGTTGACATTAAGAGTCTTCTATTAAATCGATAGGGTTCGGCGGACCGGAAGCCATCTTGAAAGTGTCGGGGGCTTAACGGTGGGAGGAACGTGGGGGTGAAGGAGGTGAGGAAAGGGAGAAGAAGAGGTGAGGGAGGCTGGAGGAAGAGGAGGAGGAGGAGGTTAGCTCATTGTTACGGAGAGGGTGAGCTGCTGAGACCACCGCTACTGCACGTGAATTTCCCTGGAGAACATTTCGGTAAAGTTTTGTCCATTTAATTCCTCCATTTTTTCTTTCTTTGTAAATATCTGGGCGGAGTGTTTCTCCGGAGCGACCACCTCCGAGTTGCCGCCCCGGCGGCTCGTTGCGGTAAATGATAACACCGGTGAGCGGAGCTGGCTGTCTCTGCTCCGGTTACTATCAGCCCTGAGGACGGACCAGCCGTCATCTATTGTTTGCTCTGCGTTACTTCTCTCTGCTTGATCGCGGGTTTTGGTGACACTCTTGCGGTTAGACGAAAGTAGCCGCGTCGAGCCTCCTGGTCAGGTTAGTTTAGCTAATTTAATATGTGGAGAGGATAAATGAATCTGTAGATAGAGGAGCAGCTCTCGCTGATAAACAGGTAGGCTAACCGCGGAATTAACTAAATAATTTTCACTCTTTTATATTCAGGTTTAAATAAAACAAATTTTCTGAGAATTTGAAAAGGATTTCTCCATTACAAGTTTATTATTTATGTTTTCATACGTGTCAGTAGAAAGAGTCTGTTCAGGCTGTATATGGGTGTGTGCTGACATGTTAATAAGGCAGGCTAGTTATAATATTTAAAAAAATATGACGAATTAAAAGACAAATGACAGAATTATGTCTGAAAGGACTTAAATACCACATAAAATTTAAAGTTATCAAGCATGAAGTTGGATGTATTGAATATTATTGTGATTAAAATACCACATAGTATTTTTATGCAGTATTAAAGGTTTAAATTACCATTTTTGTTTATATTGATGTTTAAATTGTATGTTTTTTAATGACTCAATATTTGTTATGTTTAATGCTAAGTTGTTCAGCTATCAGAGTGAACCTTTTTTTTTAATCAACAATGGAGCCACTTGAACATCATTAACAAAAACAACTATTTCATTTAAAAAAATGTCCCCTGAATTGCTGTTTTTTTAAAAACGCACTGCTTTGTTTCGTGAGCTTTGCTACAATGACTTATTCTATCTCTGTTGTGATTTTTCTACATGCAGATCATTGACTGGTTTCCATCTCTGGCTGTTGCTGGTACTTCCTTTTGAAGGCACGTTGGTCAGAAGCTCAGCCTCTCTCAGGTGATGGACCTTTAGACAATGATGATGGATGCAGCCAGCTTTGATCATGAACTCGTTGGATGGTCCCTGCCAGCTTGGACCATTTCTCTGTAATCTCAGAAGAGACTCTCAGGCGATTTTCAAACGTTTTTTTTATTTTTATTTTTTTTATTCCTGACCTGGTGGATGACCCTTACGGTAACAGAGAGTAACCTCTCATCCTAAGCAGCCGTCTCCTGGGTGTCTCCAGGTGTGGGGAACCAGTGATGGATCTCCTGTGGGTGCTCTCCGTGTCGATGCTCGCCGCCTGCGTGGCCATCCCCATGGATGCTGTGGCGGGCAGCCACAGTCTGTTCACCTGCGAGCCCATCACCCTGCGCATGTGTCAGGGGCTGCCGTATAACTCCACTTTCATGCCCAACATCATGAACCACTACGACCAGCAGACGGCCGCTCTCGCCATGGAGGTACGGTACATGATACGACATGTGAAAAAGCTTTCAGTCAACACAGCTTCATAATTTACTGGAAAATACGTCTCTGTTTTCAGTTTAGCTTGACGTTTGAGCTCTAAACACATGTAATATATGTCTGTGTTCAAAAAGCTGAGATGGGACAAAAAGGTTAGGATAAAAAAAAAACTCGATTACAAAGAAAGCATTTTCATTTATTAGGGAAATGTAAAACATCGCCTTTTCACAAGCCCTGCTCAGACTAAACCCCGTAAAAAGATATTGATATCTTTTTTTTTTATACTTGTAAAAAAAACATGAAATTCTTGGTATTTCTTTAGGAATTTTGTGAAGGCAAAACAATTTTAAAAATTGCCCTAAAAATATTAATCGAATGTTCTAGGTCATATTTTTTATTACTTTTCTAGTAATATCTGCTTTCAGTACAGGACTCTCTGTTTCAGCGAGGTCAGTGATCTACGTTGTAGGCGTCACAGAATAGAGAAACACCTCAAAAATAGCATTATTATTGTAGAGTATTATTGAATTATTTTAAAGCTGTTTGAAGAAAAAATAAGATTTAACATTTGTCTTAATGGTGCCTTTTAGATGAGCTTCTTTACGCTTTTAAGACACATTAATAGAAATTCTGTGACTAATGTTCACATGCATTTAGCTATATTTCTTTTTTATCTTATCAAAAATAAACCTAGCTAAGCCAATTAATTTAATAGTTAATGGTTACCAAAAATACAGTAGCAAACTGTAAATGTTTCTGTGTAATTTTTGAACAGAAATGCTCAGTATGTAGCTTTAACTAGGCATTAGTATGAATTAGTAGATTCTTAAATGATTTGGCTAGAAGTTTGTTCATCTTTTCTGAATTTGACTAGTGGATCAAGTCGCACATAATTTTAGATTCTCTTTTTTATTCACTATTTCTTTTTAATCATGGAAACCATCAGAAAATTCTTCTTAAAATTTGATTCTAAACTTGAATTTTTAGGTCGAACCTCAAACAAAACCAGGAATTGGTGCAGTTCTTAAAGATAGACACAAATATTTGCTGTGTATAACTGATGGCTAATTAACTCTTTTAACATTATGTAATTACTATAAGTAGAGTACATAACACATCAGATTTTTCTTTCCTGTCTCTCTCTCTCTCTGTCAGACCTTCTGTAAAGTATGTTTCTGTTTCTGCTTTTGTGAAACCAATCTCAGACCTTCATAGAAACGTTCTGAACCTCTGCCCATTCATATCCATATTTACGCTGCATCACTCAGGTTAGATTAAGAGTGTATAATCAAACTAGTGCTGGTTATGTAAAGCCTTCATTGTGTCCGCTCTGTCTGCTGGGTGGGTCTGAGGACAACACTAATTTGGTACTGAGGATGTTCAGACAAACATTCTTTCAAAGATGCCTTTTTTTATTTTAAATTTTTTTCTCCTGTGCTTTGTGACCTGAACGCCACAGACGTTCTGCTGTGTCGCTGTGCTGCACATTTAGGATGTTTACAGATGTGTGGAGGGATTTCCCAGTCTAGCACCTGGTCACCAAATCTATTTTATATAACAGGCTTTAGAAAAATGACTCAACCACACATACACATACACATACACACACGGAGGGGGAAAAAAACCCAAACCTATTTTGGTTCTGGTTCAATAACGGATTAAAGTTCACATTTCTGTGTTTAGAAGTCTTTATTCTTTTAAAAACATTCATTTTAAACAAATGGATCGATCTATGGTGCATAGATGCCCTCTTGACCAAACACACTCCTCCTGTGTGTGGATATACTGGCCGTCTATATTTCACAAACATTGTTCCAGTTTGCTGATCCCCTCCATCATCTCTGGCCACCGGCCCCACCCTGCTGCCATGGCGATGATGTGGCGACACTCTGCCATCCATCTGTTGGCGTCGCCATGCTCAGCAGCGACTGTTGGAGAGATGGAGATGTGGCTGCCGGCAGAAGCAGCTTGCCGCTAAGAAGCCGGGGTTATGTAACCTCTAAACACGGCCTGCCCAGCTGTGTGAATGTGCAGCTACATGTGATGGATCACAGCTGCTCTCCTGAGCCGGCTCACACACCATCCTGTGTCTTACTGCTCACGATACATCACCACAGTCATCTTATGAGCTACAATTCATTTAGTTAAAACACAGACAATGTGCAGTATACATTAACCATCAGAGGAAACTGTACCTGGTTGCAGCTCTGGTGCTAATTTCCAACCCCGATCTTAGCTAGTAACTTTAAAAAATAAAAGAAGAAATGCATTAAAACAGCCGAATGGTATCCAATAAATATAGTAATTTAAACATCATTAGATATACAATCAAATGGGATGCAAACAAAACCATATGCAGTCACTAGCTGCACAGCTATTAACCATAAAATTGCACAAATTGCAAAAATGAAGAAAAAACTAGCACAAAAACTGATAAAAAGTTTTTGTGCTCAGATGTTTTTTTTTTTCCGGCCGTGTCAAAATGGATAGATTTCATAAAACTAATGGAAACACTTTTTCCATTTTCCATTTTTCAATTTTTCCTGATCACATGTCTCAGGAGTCATGTGATTGACATCCAGATGTTACTACTGGCGGAAACGTTGAAGAAGATGACGGGAAGTGGTAGGAGGAGAATGGTTTGCTTTTGTTTTTGGACAATGTGCAACTGGCTCCATCAGAGCACTCACAGCATCGCACAATTCATAAAAAGTTGTCATTCCAATGTGTTGAATCCATAGTTCTGTAAAATCTCCGACCACAATTTTTCCAAGATGCAGCATACGTAGCCGCTCTCAGGTATGAGGTGCTTGTTGCTCCAACACCTGAATAAGACGCTTCTGTAGACATGACCTGCTGGTCGAGTCAGCCCTCTTTGATGGAAGAGAGAAAGCAGACAGCGGCTGATTTTCAGACCTTTGGAAAGGTGGACAATAATCAGCGCATAAGATTGGTTCCTCATATAAGTATCGACCAAAATTAAGACAATCTGGGTCGATTTATTGGTGCATCCCTACTGACTAACCTGAAAAATAATGTGTAGATTTATTGTGATGAAGGCCTCGTTGGAGCTGCTGAGGGTTTAGATGTTCTTCAACAGAAAGAGGTTGTTTTGGTTCCAACAGCGTTCACTTTGATTGGTCACAGATTCACAATTAGGTCTCTCTTAGTGCCCAGAAGTGCTTGTCAGTTTAGGATTTCACACAGGAAGCCGGTAGTTTCCAGATGGCGGAGACTGCTCTTCTGTTCGGCTCTTGTCTTCCCGATAACTCGGCCCGGGATCCAGTCCTTGGGAGAATTGAAAGCCTCTAAGACGTTGAGAGCAGCCAAAAAGAGCGCTGATGGTTGATTCTTAAAGAGGAATTAGGCCTGCTTAACAGCCATGATAATAATGATGAATGCCTCACACCGTGGAGAAGCTGGGAGTTGGACTGGAACCAACGCCTGCCGTTTCTGCGCTCTTTCTTCTAACCTCCTGCAGTGGTGTCTCTTCATGCCTTCTTTTCAAAAGATTTCGCCTGGTGTTAGTTTTATGGGAAAGTAGGACAGTTTATCATCATGGCATTAGTTATAAATCCCCATATCTATATTAGTCTTTTTGTTAGAAGCTGGGTCAGTAAAAATGTAAACTCCTGAATGACTCAAACCATGAAAATGCTAAGTTACTGTACTTTATATTCTGCTTTTTATCCTCTTCCAGTCTTTCATCAATGACCGCTGAATGACCTCGCAGCTCAAATGGGACATGGGCCTCGAGGGTTTGGAATCTTTTTTTTTTTTTACCACAGTGATATTGTGCCGCACTTGCATAAGTAAGAGCGTGGCAGATTTTAGTGGCATTACTAAATGGGTTAAAATCCTCTCATTTAGACATGGATGCTCTCTGTGGCTCCCAAATGGACTCATGGAGGGAACTCAGTTAAGCTGATAGAGACTCTGATGCCTTCTGTAGTGATCTACAGTTTTTGTCTGAGGTAAATTATTAACCCATCATTTCTGGCTTTATGAATCTGACAATTTGTGCTTCGGCGGAGACAGATGCTGTTGTGGCTGAGCGTTGTTCCTGGCCTGTGTTTTTGAAAATCCACAAATACAAACTGTTAAAGGGGCATTATTATGCAGAATCAACTTTTTTAATATTTACATTATGTTATAATGTTATTCCCTCATCAAAATCATACCTGGAGTGTTGCCTAGATTCCTTCATTAATGTCTGAGAAATCCTTTAGTCTCCCATGGGAACCACTGAAAAATGCCTGGCTGGACCTAGTTCTGCCTTCGAGGACAAAACTCCTCATGAGAGCTGCAGTTTCTGAGCTTCCACCTGGCAGGGCATCCTTCCTCTGTGACTCCCCCACACAGTTCCTTCAGACTAGCCAGCAGCAATTAGCAAACACCTGGTGGAACTGAGCATCTGCTAAATTTGTTATAGGAGCTACTTCTCAGTGAAACGCTGGTAGAAGCGTTGTGTTAATGTTGTGATTTCCTGAAGGCGGAGTTTCAGAAAGAGCAGGAGCTTCTTAAAGGGACATAGGCACAGTTTCAAGGAATTAAATCACAGTCAAATTTCTCTTGCATCATATTTTATATATTTCTATAACAACTGATGGTAATGTAGTTACTTGATTGTGCTATAAAATGGCACTGTATGCCTGGAAAATACCTACAACTGCCCCTTTAAAGGGAACATTTTCTCATCTCATCTTTGAAGTTCATTTTTTCGACTTGACCACAGCATGTAGAAGAGAAGCTGAGCTTTCCCTCTGAAGGTCAGGGTTGTGTGACGGTCACAGCAAGAGTAATAACAGGAATTGCTCAGAGGTCTGGTTAAGACCAGATGGACAAAGCGAGGGTCAGGACCAACTGAAAATGCTAATCATGTTAGATTGCTAACCGGGTGTTAGCCAACAAATCACCGCAATGACAGCTATGTAAAAATAGTCGCCATGGCGAGATGGCGGCCTGGATGCAAAGCACCCCTTCAATCTCACCTCAAGTCAAACCCATTTTGACGTTTATTCCATGTTGCCCGTAAACAGAAACCACCGACACAAAGCCTAATGGCCTGTCTGGGTTTAATCTCCCCGGTCCCAGTCCTTCCTTTGCCTTTCAGCCTGTTCTCTCAGTTTGGCAGCCCGTCCAGATAAACCGCGTCAGGTTTCAGCTGCTGTGTGGACTAACCCAGAAACTCCACCCTGTCGGTGTGAATGAGGTTGTAAAGGAGCGCCGAGGATTGTGTGTGTGTGTGTGTGTGTGTGTGTGTGTGTGTGTGTGTGTGTGTGTGTGTGTGTGTGTGTGTGTGTGTGTGTGTGTGTGTGTGTGTGTGTGTGTGTGTGTGTGTGATACCTCCAGTTCAATACAGAACAACTCTCTGCGTGTTTCACCAGAGAGTACTTGACGTATTGCGCTCTTTGTGCCGTAGTGAAGATGTATTCGATACACACAACGCGGCCTGATAAATCCTAGCCAGCGTGACCTGCACTATAAAAGAGCCTCTTGTTTTATTTAATGTCCGACACCGTGTTTATTGGCAGTGCCGTGAATGCGGAGCACATCGAGAAAGCAAGGCACTGCTCCACAACAACCCTTCTCTCTCTCTCTCTGTGTGCGTGCGTGTGTGTGTGTGCGTGTGTGTGTGTAAATGGATATTACCCACTGTCAAACACAAACACTTTCTTAGCGGCGAATGACACGGCTGCTTGGTCGACCCATCACTCCTCTCTCCCTTCCTCTGCACCTCTTTTGTCCTCCCCCACCTCCCCCGTTGGCAGGACTTTACCGTTGCCCAGGAAACCGTCCCGATTGTGCTGTTAACAAAGGAAGCAGCGGCTTTTTTTTTTTTTTTTTTTTTTTGGGCCTCCCAGGAGGTGGTCCCCTCCGCCCTGCACCCTGACCTCCTCAAACCCTCCTCTTCTCCATCGATGCATCACCCATCGCCATGGTACCAAGCTCTGAAATTTGGAGCTCTGGAATGGCGGTAGAGGAGAACTGGAATGCCAGGGGGGCTGTATGAAGGGAAGGGGTAAAAGAGGTGACCGGGAGGTATTTATAAAAAGAACAAATCATCACAGACCGGGCGGCCATGTTGGGATCTTTTGTCGGCGGTTCACAGAACCTCAGCAGCCGACTTGAGTCTCCATTAAAACCCAATCACTCTTTTGTTTTGAAGGCATATCCAGCTGCCAATGGCTGCTTTTCATTTCATTAGACTATTAATAATGAAAATCACAGTAATGGGATTCAGGACAAACTGCATATATCAGCACAGCGTGGGGTGAAACGGAGGTCAGGGATGTTTCTCTTCACGTCTTGAATATCAGAGGGTTTCACCGCCCGGCGTTATGAAGAGCTCTGCAGTAGAGGAGGGAGAAATTATGCTAATTCTCTCTGCACTGTGTGGCAATTTAACCACAGCACTAATTTTCACAGCTACGCTGATGACACAGCTTTATGTCGCTATGTCTTTCCTGATGACCAGTGACTGATTAAATGTATTTTAGATGTTAAATCAATCTGAGAAAATATTTCTTTTTCAGCTCAATTAGGACTGAATTAAATATGTATTAATTGGCAGTGACGTTCAGAGAGAAACGAATAGTGAAACTATAAGCTAAGGTTTTTATTTTGACTGTAGAACTGAGTTTTTGTGCTGCTATTTTACTTTTAATTTTACTTTAAATTGTTATAAAATAACTTCTTTTAGTAATTTATTTCAATTTAAGTGCTGAAATTATATTTTTTATCACTTGTTTATATTAAGCAGAAATTTATGCTAGTTTTGTTTTTAATTATTTCAGGACTTTATAATCTCTGAGTTTAGTTTTTCTTTAGTCTACTTGTAGTTTCCTCTGTAATGTTAACATAATCGTTAGCACCTTTATATCGTGCTTTATGTTTAAGTCTGATTAGTTTTTTGTGTTTTTGTTGGTTTCTGTTAGTAGCTGACCTTTTGTTGCCTCTTCGTGTAAAAGGCGCTCTAGAAGTTCAATTCAGGAATACGTTTGATCAAAAGGAAAATTAAATGTTGTAACTCATTTAAATAAAGATTTATTATAGATGGTGATGGCAGAAATGTTTCTAGTTATTAATAATAATCTATCACCTTTTTGTACCAGTGCTTTTTTGGGGAGGGGGAGTAAGCAATGCTTAAATGCTTGATATTCTTTAAATATCACTAAATTTGGCGAACAATAGTCCTTTGCTGTTGCACATATAGATACTGTGATGTAAATAGTTAAATGACTCTTATATGGTTGGTTCTGGGTTGAACATGGCTTTCATGTTCATTGTAATGATTTTTTTTATTAATTTGACCATATTTAAAAAAGAATAAATTTTTGAGCAGAATGTTTTTCCCTCTGTGGGACAAGCTGTTCTTTTAGCTACATAAACATGAAGTAAATAAATTAACATGTAGCCTTTTGACAGAAATGTGTTTTACATCCTCAGCTCCCTGTTTTGAGGCTGAAGAAAAAATCTCCACAATAAAATTTTAGCCATTTACCGAAGCACAGGTCTCCAGTTTGACCAGTCAATCAATAAGAGGGAGTATTAATTATCTGTAATTGGAGGTATTGGTTGTGTGACCAACCATACGACTAAGTTATCATTACTACGGTTGGCTCTTCTCTCACTGCTTCATACTGGATAAAGGCTTGTTGTAGATACTGAAGAGGAGCTGGAAGATAAAAGGGTTGAGGTATAAAAATAGTCTGAATAGGACAAGAGTTGAATGCGAGTCCTGATCTGTGGTGAATCATCCCAGTAGCCTACATATTTACTCAACCGTTTCTCCTAGCGCTTCTCTGTGCGGCACAGCGGAGTACAGTACGTTGTTCTGTAGCCTGCAGGAAGCCAAACGAAGGATAGGAATGAAGATGTGAGCTCTAGTAACTGCAGTAGATCAAATTGAGCGGTCTGTTTTTGCATCACCGACGAGTACTAGATGTTCAGAGACTAATCTACACGCTTTTGGTTGTTTGAAATGACATTCAGGATTTCTCAGCACTTATTCCTACAAAGAGCAGCAGACTGTAGTTTCCTTTATGTTTTATAAGATATAAACTTTATTCAGAAAGGGACAATGTACATGTTTAAAAGCCTTCAGAATTGAACCATTTAATACACCAAATCAAATCACATTTATATAGCACATTTCAGCAGCAAAGCATTTCAAAGTGCTTTACATCATTAAACACAGTCATGCAGCATTGAATCAACAATCAAAAACATTAAATTGGTATGAAGTTATATCAAAAACATGCAAAGTCTGACGTAGTTGTTCATGTTTTCTTCTGTAAAGTGAAAGGCAGAAGAAAACATGAAGATGAACATAGTGGTACATCTTTAAAACAGCCAGTAGAAATGGTGAGTAACTTTTTTCCTTGACTGTTTTTTTCTTCTGATTTTAAGATAATAATTGGTGCAAGAAGTTCTGTTTTTTGTTTTATTTCATTAACTTTAGCTTATGAAAAATGGATTTCCCGATTTAACCACTTTTAGTTAATCATTTCTGTTTAACAGTAGGCTAAAATTCTACTTGTCACGTTTTGCTACTTTAGTTTCTGTTTCAACTCAAAATTGCCAATAAAAATCATCACAAAGTAAGTTCTGAGTCTAGTTTGGGCCTGACTGATGGTGCTGTACTATTTGTAGTATAAATAGAGCAATTTGTGATGATGTGGTCTGATGGGTGCATCTGAACGTTACCCACTTGTTTTTGCTTCATGGAGGATTCTGGGTCATGACCTGCTCTGACTGTGTGCGTTTCTGTCCCATGATACTCGATGAAGCGTGACGACTTCAGTTGCTCAGAGATTACACAATTGACTGCTCGATTAATCTTGGCAATGACATGTAAGAAAATGATTGTACTAACATTTAGCTTGGGGTTAACGTCAGCTTGAGAGAGCAGATTGTTTTGACTGTAGTGTGAAACTTTAGTCTTTCATCAGTCTCTGCCCTCTTTCAGAAGCACAAGTGTGTGAATCTTTTTTCACAATAAGCCATTAGATGTGAGTGGCTGAAAAACATTCTGCCAATGATGTAGACAAATGCCAAGGATGAATGTAGCAACAGTTTGTTCAGCTCTGATGTTGGGGGATAAAAGAACAGATTAAGAACAAATCCAAGAACAAATGAAGAGATGAGAAGCAATGTTGCTTCTTATCACTTTATTTGTTGTTGGATTCTGAATTGCAGATGTTTTATTATCAGCTGATGTACAATTTTAAAGAAGGATTTAAGAGAATAAAACAGTATCATCTGGGTTTTATTTATTTAGTATTTTTAACCATATTTATAGAAGTGTAACCTCCCAAAAGAACCAACAAGTAGCCTTAGAAGATAGTTGAGGAAAAACTTAACATGTTCCCATGAATATGAATGACTTGAATTTTAAATCAAAAATTTGATTCCACAGTTTATTGTAAATTACTTTTTGACTCATCGTGTCAAAAGTATTCACACAGGACAGGATCATTACTTTTGCTGGATAGTCAACCACCCTGCTTATCAAGGACATTTAAATATGTCAGTTTGCTGGGATGGATCATTTTCTCTTAAACTTCTCAATCCTTATGGATGCTAAATCTGAATTGAACAGTACCCACCTTTCCATTACAAATGTGCTCTAAACATCATGTCAATGTTCTTCTTTGGTGTTCTAATGAGCCATCATTTGATCCAGGTGCGTTTAACCAGAGAGAGACCTAAAACATGCAGGATGCCAGCTCTCGAGGGCCGACTTTGGGCACCAGTAGGATTTCTCCACAACTTGCTAAGGGACAGTTGAAAAAAGTATTGGTATATAGTGGAACCATTATGAACCATTTCGACCCGGCGTGAAATAGAGAACATCCACTATCAATCCACTATAGCCAATTCTTGTTTTTAAACATCCTGTTGTGTACTAGTTCCACCACTGGCAAGAGAACGGTTCAGACGTCTCGTTAGACGTGAAACATGCTGAGGATGAGTGGAGGAAAGTCAGATCTGGGCACTTGGAGAAATCAGAGCGAATATTTAACTAGATTAATACCCATCCGTCCTAACAAGCCATTTGCTGCCCGTCCTGTCCATCCCATCCCCCTCTTCTCTGGGCCTGTCTGTCATTCAGGCCTTCTGTCTTTACATTATGGGGGAGGGGACATACTGTGCGTCTGTGATTTGACTGGGGTGTGGTTAGAAGTCTTGATGCAACACAAACACATGTAGGTGTATGCAAATGAATCCATGGAAAGCCAGTGAGGCTTTCTGCACTCACACTGCTTCTTGGCACAATTTCTCAGTGTGTGAGAGCATCACTGCACTGCTCGGTGGGTGTGTTAGCCTGTGAATAATATACTTCCGTTGGTAGTTCTCCTTGTGAGCAAGTGTGTGCATGTTGTCAGTGTGTGTCAGTCAGCCACAGCGTGGTCCTCCCTGGAACACAAAGGGGCTTGTCTGCAGCAGCGCAGGGAGCCCTGTGGAGGTTCGAGTGGGGGAGAACGGTGGAGGGGGGGAGTGACATTATTGGGGTGCAAAGGGGGGATTATCAAGAAAGAGGCCAGACTTGTTTTTATGAACTCATCTCCAGAAATTGTCACTCGTCCTGCTCCACTGATCCCTTTGTTTGGACCGAATCCTGAAGATGGAGCCTCAATGAAGCCTGAAACCGGACTGGTATTTTTTGTTACCTTGTAAAATAAGCACATTTGTTTTAGGGTGCATTCACACCAGCCCTGTTTAGTCCGCTTTAATCTAACTCTGGTTTGTTTTGCTAGAAAGTCTGGTTCTTTTGGGGAGGTGTGAAAGTGGATCAAAAAAGTGAACTCTGGTCTGCCTACAAACCTCGGTTTTGGTTTGTTTGAAGTGAACTCTGATGCGCTTCGAATGCATATGTGAATGCCAAGTGGACTGGAGACCAGGGGCACCGCCAGGAATCTTAGACCCCCTGACAAAAACTTTGTTTGGGCCCCCCTCACCCCCCGTGCAGCTGCTGTTACAACTTTTTGAGTCTATTTGACCCATTTATACTCAAGTAGATTTATTTAAGCTTTAATGAAGTAGGTGTAAAATGTATTTGGTAAAAATCTACTCAAGTACTGAGTAATTGATCACAACACCTGATTTAATATTCAAAATGTATCCTCAGACAACCCAAAATATAAAAGTTATGTGAAAATTCTGGTATTAAAAATAGTATTACCAAAATATTTATACAAATAAAGAGTTAGGTTTGGAGGCTGGTTCTAGACCAAATGTACCATGAGGGCCAGTGTAGTCGGTGTTTTTTTGTGGGGAGCACTTAAAAAAAGAATGAATCAAGAAAAAACAGAGCAATATATTTAATCATTTAATATTCTGAGCCAAAGAGCCACTTGTGTCTCCAGATTCAGGTTGAAGATCCTGATCTAGCTGATGCAAATGGAAAATGTGATCCTATCTCAATACAGCAGCTAAAAGAGCAGAATTCAATTTTTTTTTACTGGCTAAAAATATCTACCACTGAATATTAAAAAAGACATTTATTTAGTATAATTTCTTCAGTTCCCCTGTTGGCCCCCGTCTAGAACCGCCCCTGGGCTGCAGGTCTGTGTCTGGTGTATTCTTGGTTAGCATGTTTTTTCTCCATTGATCGGAAGTCAAGTTATCCAAACTGGTAAACCACGTTAATAAAATAAAAGTTAAATAATGCTTTAAATGAACGCTGAACAATTATTCATAAAATGTATCAAGATTTCTAAATAAAACATACAGAAACAAACCGTTTTAAAGTAGGAAATATTTAGGTTTGTACTGTTAATCTATTAGTATGATGATTTGTTTAAATTGCCATTCATATTAATTTATTTAATATATAATAGTATCAGAAAAAGTATCATCCTAAGCAAATAATCAATTCATAATAGTCTTTTAAAAGCACAATAAGAAACTGAATCAATAATAAAACGTTCTGTACCGTATCAGCCTCAGGAGATGATTGAGGGATAAAGAGACGCGAACGGGTCTGCAGTGTTCCTCTCCTGATCCATTCTGCCTGATATCAATCACATCACACAGCAGCAAACGGCACCACAATGTTTTTTAAATAATTGCCTGTTTAGCCTGGAATGTGTGTCTCTTCATTCACGTCTTTATTTCTGCCAGAGTTCTTACTTCTAAGGATGGTGGAGTTTCGGGTCGAGGATATTTTAAAAGACGATAGCAACTCACCGCGGCTGTGTAGTGTCCGTCTCTAGGCAACTGTGACAACATCGTCGGACCGCAGCTTTCCGAGGATTTCGGGGGTCCTTTATCTCCCGCCATGATAATTTAGCTGACCTTAATATTTCCTGTGTTTTATTTTGGTCATTATTGTTACACTTATTGTTGATATGTGTGTGATAGGCGTGTCTGTTTCACATTTATGGAAATACGGAACAAATCGCGTCCCATATCGGTTCAATACGGGACACAACATTTATCAAATACGGGACGATTCTGTATTTTACGGGCCGGTGGCAACCCTACCCTGTGTATTTCTGAGGTTTTTCTTCTTTTGGCTTCATAATGTTTGATAACAAAAATTAAAACTTCTCAATGTTTGACATTGTCTAGCAAAATGTTTTTACGTCAGGCTACAATAGAATGTTCAGTTCCAATGGTATCAATGACATCAGCAGTGATGTCATCACTCTATGATATCATAAGGGAATCTCTCTCTTTAATGTAGCTCACAGGCAGCGTTTTCTCAGATCTGTTCCACAGTTCTATCGCGACAGATCACTCTTCAGAGCACGTTCAAATTTTATCGAAAAGAACCGGATATCGATTCCAGATATTACACGCCTTTCAGAGAAGTGAGAATTTACCAGAATATCGACATGAAGCAACAACAGATTGCTTGTGAACATGAAGCTTTTCCAGCTGAGCTTTCATGGGGTCGACATGATGGACCTCAACATCCAAGTCGACTACGGTGCTATCATTTTCCCTTTGGAAGATGACAGCGACAGCCCCATTAAGCCGGAAGATGAATCAGCAGAGGTCCAGGGGGAATCAAGTTCTTCCGGCGACTTGGAGAGTCCAAGATCATTGGAAGTCGAGCAGAAAACGACTCCCTCTGCAGGCTTCAAGATAATCTCCTTAGTGGAAGACGTGAAAGAGACGAGTCAACACCTCAAATATCTCACAAAGCAGGTAGACGATCTTAAAAAAGAATTGCGGAGTAAGATTTTTGAACTCCATGAGGAAAGAGACCGAAGGATTGTATATCAGGCTGAAGTCAAATCACAGCAGGAGGAGATTCAAAAACTGTTAAAAATGTTGGATAAAGAACGTCGCCTGCAAGTCAAACGTGACCATGGAAGAAACGTACTACAGATTACAGGTGTATCAAAGGTTTCTTGCTCTTCCAAAGTTACAACCAACAAGAGTATTCTTCAACAGCTGGACTACTTCAAGAGGGAGGCTGAAAAATACGCCTTCCGCAATAAAGATCTGGTAGAAGTTATAGTTGAAGAATACAGAGTGAGACTGAAATATGAAGAGCAGCTCAAAAGTCACTCTGAGCAAGCTTCCAAATTCAAAGCACAGGAGGAAACAGTGAAATCTCTGCAGGGTCAGGTTGCAGACCTGAAGGTGGAGTTGAAACTTGCTCTGGAAAATAGCCATCATAGAGTCTCCACCCAACCAGAGGTCCCCCTGCAAACAGAAGACTCCCTACAAACAAAGACCAAACAAAGACAGACCTCCAATCAACCAGGTAGGTCCGAGGAAAGACTGACATTCATGCGACCAACCTCCACTGCCTGCATGGAGGGTCTTCATGTTGGCATTGGCGTGAAGGCCAGTCTATTCCCAGCTCGGCCTTTACACCGACCCACACCCAGGTGGCACTAACCCAGGTCACTATCCAAGCCCAGGTTTTGCCAACACTGGCAAACTCTTTGCCAACCACAAGTTTAGGAAATCAAAACAGACACAGGCAAATGAAATTCATATTTTATTTGTTCAATGTCTATTGGACATTTCAATGGAGAAAACACAAGATAAATTTTTAACTCAGAGTTAAAAACACCAAAATAACATTGTTAAAACGTTCCTATATAAAAGCTGAAGCAGGTAGAATTTCTAAAAAATTAATTGGTCTCTCTAAATTGTCCTAAGGTTTGAATGTGTGTGCGCAAGGATAAGTGTGTTAGATGATGGATGGATGAATATTTGTTAAATATGTCTGACAGTAGAATATGAAACAGAGAATTTGTGAAAAACCCTCTGGCTCTGCTGCTGTTCAGAAACAACCAATCAGAACCAAAAGGAGTGGTTTCTAATGTGTTGAATGTGTCAGTGTATTATAAGTCTGACGGGCCACCAGGCTTTACTTGTGCATTTTATTTGTGTGTTTTTTTTTTTTTTTATGTTTACATTTTTTAACATTTATAGCCGGTGTTCAGTGATATTTTCAAATTTCCTGTCAACCTTAAACAATGTTTAACTCAAAAACACAGTGGGCTGTTAGATGAATGACTGCCGAGTGCCCCAACCACCAGGCTTAGCAAGTTTTCTGGGGGAAACCTTGCAATGAATTTGGTTTGTTTGACACAGAGAAGTGTGAAAGCAAACCACATCAGCTGAAAACTTAACAAATGTTGCAACTTTGGTCCCCTATCAAACCAAGTCTATCAAACTGTCAGGTATAAAAACAGCCCAAAACACTCTTGTCTTTTTCTCTGCCTGATTCTCCAGCCGTTCCATCCCATGGTGAACCTGCAGTGCTCTCCAGACCTCAGGATGTTCCTGTGTGCCATCTATGCTCCGGTGTGCACCGAGTACGGCCGAATGACTCTGCCCTGTCGCCGACTCTGCCTGCAGGCCAGGAGCGACTGCTACAAACTGATGGACATGTTTGGGGTCAGCTGGCCAGAGGAGATGGACTGCAACAGGTTGGAACAGCAGTAGTTCTTCTCTGGATTTATGTTGGCAGGGTCAGCTAATTGGCTTTTCTGGGTTTGCACGTTGAACATATTTTGACTTGAAGTCAGGTGGAATGGAAGAAACTTATTGGACTCTTGGTCCAATCAGACCTCAATAAGCAACAATCGTGATAAAAAGAAGTGTAGAAAGCTCACCAGCTGGAATCACCAAGTCACTGCTTTCTTCCTCCCTCAGGTTCCCAGACTGCGATGAGCCCTACCCTCGACCTGCAGACCTCCTGTCCACCTCAGACTCAACCGAGTCCCCCGTCTCCGTCCAGCGGGACTACGGCTTCTGGTGTCCCCGGGAACTCAAAATCGAGCCAGAACTCGGCTACTCCTTCCTGGGGGTTCGAGACTGCTCCCCCCCGTGTCCCAACATGTATTTTACTCGTGAGGAACTGACGTTTGCCCGCTACTTTATCGGAGTGGTGTCCATCGTCTGCCTGTCGGCGACACTCTTCACCTTCCTGACTTTCCTCATCGACGTGTCAAGGTTCCGCTACCCGGAGCGGCCCATTATCTTCTATGCTGTCTGCTACATGATGGTGTCCTTGGTGTTCTTCCTCGGCTTCCTGCTGGAGGACAGAGTTTCCTGTAATGCAGCGAGTGCTGGAAGATTTAGGGCGTCCACAGTGACTCAAGGCTCCCATAATAAGGTCAGATCTTCACCTTGTGTTCTCCGCTGTCTTTATTCCCTCCTGCATGCTGATTAAAAATCTGTCTTTCTCTCGCCTAGGCCTGCACGCTTCTCTTCATGGTGCTGTACTTCTTCACCATGGCTGGCAGTGTGTGGTGGGTCATACTGACCATCACCTGGTTCCTAGCAGCTGTTCCTAAGTGGGGCAGTGAGGCCATAGAGAAGAAGGCGCTCCTCTTCCACGCCTGCGCCTGGGGCGTCCCAGGTGTCCTCACCGTCACTCTGCTCGCCATGAACAAGATAGAGGGCGACAGCGTGAGCGGCGTGTGCTTTGTGGGGCTTTACAACCTGATGGCACTGCGTTGGTTCCTGCTGGTCCCATTGGGCCTGGACGTCGTGGTGAGGAAGACCCTTTTAGCAAACTATGATGGATTTTATTGCTCTTCTTCTGAGGCAATAATCAGGTTCCCACACATCCTTACAAATAATTAAATTCATGCATCTAAATTATGGCCTTAAAATGACTTAAATTCATAAAACAAAATTTATGTTGTCTTAAATAAATGAATCACAGGTCATACATTTTATCATGAAAGCACTGTTTAATCTTTATTCTCATGTGTGTTTTTTTCTTGCTCAGCATTTCTGTCAGGTAAAGGTTGAGTTGGGTGCAGACATCTTCATTGAGGCTACTGCTAACTAGCTGCTAATACACATTAGCTAGCTTGATGTCCTGATTTTTAAAAAGTCTTATATTTATGAATTTAAATTTAACACCTTAAAATGTCTTAAATCTGTTAAAGACAATGTAGGTTGGCATTAAATATGGCAATCACAGGTCTTAAATGTTGTGGCTGTGGAAATATTTTCTCTTACAGAACTTTGTATCAAGCAAACGTTTGAGTCACACAAAGACGTTGTCACTCATTACATTCTGTTTGTTGAGGCAATTAGGACTACCAGTAATGAGCTGCTAATATGTGCCAGCAATGCATCACCAGTTGGTTGGATGAAGTTAGTTTTTACCACTGGCTCACTTATGTTGCCAACCCATATGATGCTAAGTGCATTCTGGGCAAAAAAATCAAAACCTTTCAGTCTTGTGGAGGTTCAGGCCATAGAGAGCTGCTGCCAAAAGCTGCAAACAGACCCCAGAGATGTCCGTTTTTGCTACGGTTTGATTGTAATACTACAGCATCCCTTATTATCCCCTGTAGTTATAGTTTTGTTTACTCTTCAGTTTCATTCATGGTGGCATTAAAAACGTCTTAAAAGCCTTAAATAAAACCCTGTAAATGCAGCTCTTCCTTCTGCTGCATGAACAGCTACATTGTTAGTTCATGTAAGGCACATTTAAACCTTCCTGCTTCTCTCCTCCTAGGTGGGAGTTGTGCTCCTGCTGGCGGGCATCGCTGCCCTTAACCGGGTCCGCATGGAGATCCCGCTGGAGAAGGAGAACCAGGAGAAGCTGGTGAAATTCATGATTCGCATAGGCGTGTTCTCCGTTCTCTACCTGGTTCCCCTGTTGACCGTCGTGGCCTGCTACCTTTATGAGAGCAGCTACCGGACCGTCTGGGAGACTACCTGGGTGCAGGAGAAGTGCAGGGACTACCACATCCCCTGCCCATATAAGGTAACCCAGCATGACTGTGAGTGAAAAACACTTCACTGTCACAGAAAGCCTCAGAGTAACTATTCTGGTGCTCATAGAAACTGTTAGCATTAGGCTGTTCTGTGCCTGAAGCTCATTGTTCATCCATAAACAAATGTTTGATTATATTTCACAATTGAATGGAGTGTAAAACCCAGATGTTAAAGCCTCTAAATTTAGCTTTTAGAAGCTAATCACTGCAACTGAAGTGATGAGGCGTCTTCTTATTCACACAGTCCAGAACTGAAAAACATAAAACTGTTTCCTTTCTGACAGAAGAGAAAAAGAGTCATTTAAAGCTGAAGGTTGTTGTTGAAAAGTTTCAACGGTTTAAACTGCAGAAATGAGTTTAATTTAGAAAGTCCTGGCACACAGCAGCTGTTTCTTCTTACTGCTTCCCACCATCGTTTGTACTTTTTATGACCTTTTCTACAAAGATTGAGGAAAAGTGTTAGAGAAGGCTGTGGACATTTTGTTTTTGTTTGACAACATTTACGGTGTCAAAAGAAACCACATTGAAGTCGTTTGTAGAGCAGCACCGGGTTTTGTGTTGTTTTCACAGTGATGACCTGCTGATATGATTCCCATTAAGACCTAAACCAGCTTTCTGCTTCATTCAGTCTTTAGTTGTTTATGTGCAGAGCCACTGCAGCATCACAACGAGGGGATTTACTAATATTTACTCATATTTTCAAAAAGGTAAAATGATCTGGAGGGACTTTATGTCAGTGATGTCTAAACTTTTTGCCACAAAGGCCAAAATCCACATTTGTTTTCATACTGAAGTTTTCTTGTTCCTTTTTAATTCTTATCTGAATAATAAATTAAACATGTAACATTTTCTTGAAGCAAACAAAAATAATCAGATGGTTTTAGAAAAGGGATCTTTAGAACATTGTAGATCATAAACGTATAACAGATTTCACACAATTCTGTTTTTATAGGACATGATTACAATTAATCACAGTTAGTATTAAGCCATTGTAACTCCATTTATTGGCATTGAATATTCGACTCCTTCCTTGTTTTGTTGACCCGCCCAGGGCTGTTTGTGTCGGTTTGCTCTGATGTGCAGCTGGGATGTTTGAAGGGAAGCTCGTGTTGACGGCAGGCGGCGGAGCAGCTGGGTGGAAATGTGTGTGAGGCGCACAGAGCTCCATGTGGGATCTGATGTTTGTCTCAGTGGAGTCTCTGCTGCCTCCAGCGCCGCGGCAGCACAGATAATAAAGCTGTTAATAATTGATAGAGCGCCGTCTCCTTTCAGACGGCATCACCTGACCAGTCCTCCCTGAGCGCCTGTTGTTGTTTTCTTGATATTATGAACACTGGATTAATGCTCAGATGAGTCCCGGTTTTAATCTGTGCCTGAAACGCCGCGGTAATCCACCGTGTGTTTCTGCTGGGGTCGCTGGGGTCAAACCTCTCCACGGCAACAGCACATCTGAACGTAAGCAACATTATACAGTGGAAATGCTGCTGGGTTGTGGCAGAATATATTAATAAAACCCATCAATAAACTGTTAAGATGATAAATAACCTGCTCTGCATTCAATGAGTACGTCTTGATGTTAAATCATATTGATTGTCTTTTCATTTATGTCATCTGGCAGATGAAAACTGCTTTGATTTGATGGAAAAATAATGTTTAAAAACATAATACCATTACCTAATAATAATATAGTAAATACATGCTGACATGAGCAGGTTTTTCATTTTTGTCATGGAATAATGACATTACATTTCCACTAGAAAAGACTATTATTAGATTTAAGTTTTGGTTTATAGGTTTTAAAATGTCAACATTCCACAGAAGAAAATCCTACTTCTACAAAGTCTCACATTTTTCCTCTATTTTAAAACCTATAAGAATAAAAGTAAAACAGTGTTTCTTTAAAAAATAACAACAAAATTCCAACAGTAGGTATTTATATTTATCTAAGTTTCATTTCTCCGGACAAAGGACAGAATTGTCTCTTTGGATTGTAAAGGTTGCAGATTCCTATTCTAGAGCCTCGAGGGCCAGATTTGGCCCTCGGGCCTTAAGTTTGACCCACAGATGCATTCACACTCAGATACATTCCTATGCATCAGTACGAAGGAAGAAATCCAACATGTCTTCATAAAGCCTGACAGGGCCAAGACGTCCGCCATGCGGAGCTCCTCTGGATACAGCAGGGAGCAAAGCTGCGTTTCCAGGCTGGACAGAAGCTGACTGAACCAGGTTACCTCAGTGAACCCTGAGGCTGGAGCTGACGGTCTGATCCCTGCTGTAATGAGCGTGTCTGTGGGTCTGAGCTGCAGCCCTCCTCTAACGGTGTGCAGCAGAAACCGGAGCAAAGATGGCAGACCGACCAGAGGCAGGACGCTCTTCTCCTTCTGTCTGGCTCGATAACCAGATGTGTCAGTCATGGTGCTAACACGGTACGCAGAGAAGCTACCGTTCTCAGGCAGGAGGGTAAGAGTCAGCCGTCAAATCAGAGCAGATGTCTGCTGATTGTCTCTGCCTCCAGCATGAGACGTTCAGCTGTTAGTGGAGAAGTGGAGCACATCGATGTTTACACACAGTGGCCTGTATCTGCTGCATGAGCAGCTTCACCGGCTCATCATCATGCTCTTTATACAAATCTGTAGCGCAGCCGCTTTCCTACTGAATATCAGCTGCTATTGTCCCATTAAAACACAGATCTGATTCAGTTTGAGCACTTTCTTTTAGGTTTTGGCATTTTTGAAAAAGATTGAAAACAAAACAGTTTTTGCAGTCTGGTAGAGACTTAACTAACATGGAAGACTGAATAAAGATTCTTTCATCTGATTGTATTTATGTAACATGTTACATATAGAGCCTTGATAGCTCTTGACACAAGGAGGAAGTGGAAGGAAAGTGAAACATGGCATTTAAAAAACAGATAAGAGTTGTATTCAGACCAGAGCTGGTGCTTTAAAGCATTCATTTTGATTTATTACATAGATTTGACCACATAAAAAAATGTTATCAAAATGTTGATGTTTTTTTTCTTGGCACACATTTCTGGTAAATCACGGCGTAAATCTGGCTCACAAATGACAGGCAGACAACAACAAGCTGCTTCTTTTGGCAAACTAGGGGTTAATTTTCACTTCAACAAAGATCTGACATGTTTATTTTGTCAAAGTTTGTGACTATTTAAAAATCACTACAAATCAATCAAGTCACATAGGTTGGTCAACTGGTCAACTGTCAACTGTATAAAGGGGGTCAAAAACAAATATATGCCACACTTTTCAGACACTTTATCATCTGTAAGAGAAAAAAAAACAATAACAAACCTTTCATAATTTACCTTCCACTGATGAATTATGTTCTACATGGTGTTGCTCTACCACACAAACCCTAAAAAGTAGATCCATTTTCCTTTTTTCTGTAACTGTTTCACTGTATTTTTTTCATTTTACTTACAGCTTTACAACAGTGTAGATGGGGAAAAAAACAGTAAATTTCTGTCAAAATATTTTGAGATTAATTAAAAAAAAATCTAGAATTAAAACTTGGAAGTCTGATTTCTTTCTTGCTGCATGTTTTCAACTTTTGGAGCTCAGAAATGTCCTCATTCTTCCTAGGAAAATTTCTGACATTTTTCTTGTTGTTTTTGGCAGAAATTGGGCCTTTTTTCTCCCTATAAAGGCCCTGATGCGTACAGTTCTCCTCCGTCACCAGCTCCTCCTGTCTTTCAGGTGGAGAGCACCAGCCGACCCGACCTGGCGCTCTTCCTCATCAAATACCTGATGATGCTGATTGTGGGAATCCCCTCTGTGTTCTGGGTGGGCAGTAAGAAGACCTGCTTCGAGTGGGCCAGCTTCTTCCACGGCAAGAGGCGCAAAGAGTACGTACCCACCAGACCACGACACCATCAGGGGGTACATTCCATAAATTTTGTCGTGGCAGGACAATTTAATCTAGAATATTTTCTTTTTATCACTGAACTTTTTTGTCAGAAAAAAGTTTGAGGCGACAAAAGCTGAACATTTTTCCAGCTTGTGCATGTCTCACAAATTTCTGCATCCAAAAAAAAAATAAATAAAAATTAGTGAGAAAAATCTCAGAAGTTCTGAGATTAATCTCAGAAATTTTCCAGAAGTTTTTTTCTCACAAATTTTTGACTTTAGCAGCTCAGACATTTAAGTTTTCTCAGAAAATTGTACTATTATTGTATTGATCTTCAGTGGCCCTAATACGCCCCCTTCAGGCGGGTCGCCCTCTAGGCCCAGACTTGTGTCCATGTTGGTTCTGGTGTTTGCTCCAGAGTTGTCAGGTTGTTGGTGAACACAAGCCCCTCTCTGCACCCCCCCTCCTCCAAACTCAGAGCATTAACCCCCTGTCCCACTGCCTGCTCCACCCACTCCTCCATCCTCTCCTACCACACCCACCGCCCCACCACCTTCCCCTTGTCCCTCCCCACCCTTCTGCGTCTCTCCCTGCCCACCTTCTCGTCGTCGTCTTCCTCCTCCGCCTCCTCCCTGCCCCGCCGCAGTGGGATGGTCAACGACAGCCGCCAGGTTCTCCAGGAGCCCGACTTCGCCCAGCTGCTGTACCGGGACCCCAACACGCCCATCGTGAGGAAGTCGCGGGGCACGTCCACCCAGGGCACCTCCACCCACGCCTCTTCCACCCACCTGGCCATGCTGGACGAGCCGCCCAGCGCCAGCACCAGCCGGGCCGGATCGGTGCGCAGCGCTCGCTCCAAGATGAGCAGTTACCACGGCAGCCTGCACCGCTCCAGAGACGGCAGGTGGGTTTCCCCCGTCACCTCTCCAGATGTTTGGATGTTGGTTGCTGAACTCGTCCCGGGTCTCCCTGGCAGGTACACGGCGTCCAGCATGCCCCGCCTCAGCGACCAGTCCAGACACTGCAGCACCAACCGACTGGACGGCCTGTCCAGACACGACTCCGCCTTGCGCCTGGACAGCCAATCACGGCACAGCAGCACCAGAGACCTGAGTGGCGCCGCGCAGGCCGTCCTCGGTGTCCCCGGAAACGGGATTCACCGGGTGTTGGACGAGGATGGAGCTGCAGCCTGAAGGGACAAATGAAGGAGGGAGACCCACCCCAGGTCAGAGTGGGACCCAGAACCAGACTGTTGATCCAGTCAGAGGAAGGGAAGTACTTTTGGATCTTTGCCTTAATGTCTCTCAGCTTTATCTGCCAGCCCAGCTGATCCAAAAAAAACAAAAACAGAAAAAAGACTCTCCAAGCTGACTGTCACTGGGTTTACAAATGGAGACGAAACTTTGGACCTAAACTCCTGAGCCTGACAAAAACAAAATGTGAATTTTATTTTTTGTTTTGTACTTGTTTAACTTGTGACTTTGAAATGGATTTAATGGATGAGACAGGAGCTTTGTCCTCAAGCCTGGGCATCTTGGCACTCAAAATATTTAAAGCCTGATTTTCCCCTTTAGCTCAGGCATCTGCTGCAGTTTTGGGTGTCTTTATCTTCATGTGAAGCTTTGTGTTACGTCAGCCTGTTTTACACCGTCCCGAACTATAGCTGTGTTTCCATTGGCCATATAATTGCACAAATTGACATTTTAAAGATAAATTTGCTTACAAAAACATGCTAATTTCAAAAAACTCTTTTTTGCTAAAACGTTCTAGCACTCTGTGGTGGTTTTGTTTTTGGGAAATTGGTATATTTTTACAAACCTGCAATGGAAACACTTTTATTGCATCACATGATGCTGCCACTGGCACAAACCACGAAGAAGACGACAGGAAGTGGTCGGAGGATGATGGTGCGGCATGTTTTTAATGACTTATGTCAGCAAACTTATTCATATGTAATTTTTATTGTTTTATTTAATGGAAACATCGCAACTGCAAAATATAGACACACTTTTCTGCACATTTGTAATGGAAACTCAGCTACTGATGCACAATTGCACTGACAGAACAGAGGAAGTGTTTCAAATTTTTTGATTCTTTGCGTCAAAACCCATTTAATGTTGAGGGACAGGAGTTGAGCCGCACCATCTTCTCAGATTGAGAATCAATTCTCAAAACCTTTTCTACCTTTATTGTAACGTATATCCTGTACAACTAAAAAAAAAAATCTGTTCGAGGGAGAAAAAAATAAAGGTGCAACTACCTTTGAACTAATATTGTACTAATAGACTTTAAAAGCATTCAGTCCTTTTTGTGTATGAGTCTAGCAGCTTCGGCCCGCTCTGCTTTGGAGGACGTCTCTTGTCTACATCAACTTATCAACCCTCCAGATTTGCAAACCCTTCTGTAGATTAAGATGTATACTTGGACTCATTGGGATGCTGAAAAATAAAATCCATCTTCAACTTTCTAATTGCAACTTTAACGACCTTCATTGAAAAAAACATGTTTCATATCAAGAAGAGTTAACCTCAGGATCATTTATTCCAAGTTGCTCCCTTTTTTAATTCTATCAAATGTTTTAGATTGAAATGTACAGGATGAAATGTACACTATATGTGGAGAGGTTTTGAACTGAGATCGTCTCATATCATCAAAAACAGATTGTGTACATTGGAGGACCACCTGATGCAACAGTGCTTAAATCTCAACTTTGGTCTCTTAGCAACAAGGAACACTGAGCTTAGGTGAAATTTGGAGGTGTGTGTGCCCCTTTCCCTTGCTCCAAGTACAATTTCAACTGCTTGCCAACCTAAGAAAGTAGCTTAGAAAAAACACGTTTTCTTTTGGTATCTTAGCAACCAGCACTATTGAGCCCAGGTGCAATTTGGAGGTGTGTGTCCTCCAGGCATTGCTCCTGTACAGTGAAATCCTAAGTAGTCTGTTTAAATGTGTCCTTACTTGTAGCTACTGTAAATGTTACTGATGTTTTGTTTATAGATGTAAAAAGTTTTCATTTGTAATAAAAGCTTTTTAAAGAATCCATTTGGAGAAATGACCACACGGCAACAAGACGGGTGTGTATTTGTAACAGCCCTCCGCTTTATTGAAATACATCGGAGTCGGGTTAATATGAGTTCTCCACATCAGTGTGGCAGCCAGTTCCATACATTATTTTTGACCTTACACCTTAAATATTTTTGTGCAAAAAGGAATCTACATCACCTGTAGTGGGTTATCCTCAGTAAAACGCCCAAACCGTCCAAAAAAGGAGCAAGTAAAACAAACAAACCAAAAACAAAATGATTACATCTAGAACATGCAAAACTGTACAAATTATTACAAAGCAATCCTAGAAAAAAAAAAGTGTAATATGATATGAAAGAGCAAAAATAATATAGAAGGTACTGTAGATAAGACCTCACTGAAATGTAAAGGCGTTTGATTTTGTTTAGGCCTTCCTCCACAGAAAACTGCGGCACTTTGGCCATCGGATCACCTGCCACCCTTCGACTCACGCCGTCCGTCCCATAGGCCGACCTCGACACATTTCCTGAGATTTCCTTCCTCACTCCAGAACGTCTGGGATCAGTCAGTTTTTTAATTTTTTTTAAACATATCGACCGATGTTCAAACACCCCCCGCCCAAACAAAGTCTGCTTCCTTTACCTCCTACTGGACACCACTTGCAGGTGAAAAACAGAGAGCTGCACGCTTAAAAAGGTTCAGGGTGTTGGAAAATAAGCTTTGAGCTTCAAATCACAATAGAAAATAAAATCCATAAACAAAACACTTGGAATGAGGTACAGAG
Source organism: Poecilia mexicana (assembly GCF_051168715.1). Taxonomy (NCBI): domain Eukaryota; kingdom Metazoa; phylum Chordata; class Actinopteri; order Cyprinodontiformes; family Poeciliidae; genus Poecilia; species Poecilia mexicana. Next base: position 4,549,721 of record NW_028263390.1, on the reverse strand, counting down.
AGCTAATTTGTTGGATTTCAACAGGGGGAAGCAGCAGGAATGACCACTGAAGTATGTAATGTTTGATTCCCTTATATGGAGCTGATCCTGGCAGGCTTCAACTTGGACTCTGCAATGGGGAGGAAAGAGAAAATACTGTGTACAATAGGAATGTTTGTTCTAAGTTTATCCAAAAGAAAACTGTTCAGCTTTAAGAATGTGTGTTTTAAATAACAGAAAATGGTGTTTGATTTGTGTCTAATCCACACAGGTTACTGTCAGATTCTGCTCCATAAATTGTCAGATTTTGCTCCAAGAGTTGTTCCTTTTGTAAATGGGGTTCAAAACTGTCAAAAATAAATGGCAGAAACTGCTAAACAGATACAGTAAAATACAACCAACAAATCCCCCTAAAACCAAACCAGAGAGCAAGTTTAGAGCTCCAACCCAGTTAATATTAGCAAAACAATCAGAAATACATCGGAGTCAAGCGCTGGTTTAAGTGTTTACATTCCTTGTTTTAGTGTTCTGTTTCCATCAAGAGCTTTTAATTGACATTTTAGCACATTTTTAACAAGCAAAGGCTGTGACAAAAGAAAACATGTCACCAAAATGTCCCTCTTTTGTCCATTTTTGGTTAAATAGAGCTTATCCATCGGTAGAGGGGTCGACCTTTTCTCCATCCCGGTACCACGGCCCATCGGACGACCAGAGGAGCCTTAGGGATGAGGCGTTTTGCTGCGTAAAACCACCACCTCAGTGTACGAGAGCGTAGATACATGTGTAATAGCAGGTTGGTGAGAAATGCAAATTTTCCACTAGATAGTTTGAGCAGTAGTGTCAATCCATAAATGGGGGGTGGAGGAGAAAAACACAAAAACCAAAAACACAACACAACGTGTCAGACGTAGAATATAAAACTAACTCATAAAACTGATTAAAAAAAACAACAAAGTGGTTTAAAAATGGCTTTTTGTGTGAATAAAAACTCAAAATCACTCAAAACAAAAACCAGAAAACCAAATCAGGATTTCTTTGCTCATTCCCCGTGTAGTTCTCTATAGTATTTTCCTTATCATATATTACTCTACTTTGAACCTATGTACATCATCGCGATGGGAATCAGTGACTTGGTCAGTTTGGTTGCACAGCAAAGTGGAACGTCTAACGCTACGACGACGGAGGACGCCTCCCTGGATGAACCAATGAGGAAGAGAGTAAGTAGCACAGTAGGAAGTAGGAAGGTTTTTTGCAAATGCTCAAAATAACAATAATAATTAGAAAATATAAAGTCACTGCACTGAGTATCAGGAGAAAACTAAAACTCATTCCTTTTCTTTCTCACTTCCTTTTTTTTAAATATGCGACATTTTTCGCAACACCCAAAGAAAAAGTGACTGTGGGAAAACGTTTGCTTCATGTCGCGTGGAAGCAAACCTAACCTTCCCCATCTAAGATCGATAAATAAATTAAAATTGTCCCCCTGAAACCCGGCTGGTCCTATGTACAAATACAAATCATTTTCTCTCATCGATTATCCGCTTCTTATTTTTTTTCTGTTGCGTCGTAAAGTTTGGCGTCTCTATGCGAATCTCTAAAGAGGGAAGGAGGGGCTGGGTAGGGAAGAGTGTCAGTGTCTATTCTGGATAATCATAGCGCATCTCTCATTCACTCATTTGGGGGTTTCCCCTCGAAAAGGCCCAGAGTTGTAGTGTTTCCGTCCAATCAGGAAGCAACGTCCAGAGGCAGTTCATCAGGAGGAGGGAGCGGCAGATGGGAGGTGCAGTTCTCTGGGCAGTGGAGGTGAGAGGAGGGGGTGGTGTAGGGGCGAGGTTAGGGAGTCCTGTGCTGAATAGGGAGAGGGGAGCAGGGGGAGGGCTCATGTGTCCCAGCCCATCCGGTCTGTGCTCTCCAGGGACAAGGACTTGGTCTTGTGTGGGGACGCTGGGCTGGGGGGACTGCTGAAGGTGGAGCTGTTGGAGGCCGTGGAGTGACGGGGGGAGTCCGAGTCCTGGAGGGGAGGAGACAGAAAGAGAGAGAGGAGGAGTTAAAAACGTATAATAAAAAAATGACAGGAAGGAGGGCTAAGATTCAGATTCTGTCATCAAAATACACTTAAAAACACAAAACCTTACAAGTATTTGCTCTAGTTTCTGCTGCAAATATCTTAGTAAACATGAAATAGGACAAAATTAACTTGCAAGTTACTTTTCAGCAAAACATAGGAACTTGTTTTAAGTTCCTCAATATTCGCCCAATATTCCTTAATATTGATGAAAAAAACTAAGTAAAATAATCTTCCAGGGGAACTAGTATTTTTTCATCAATATTAAGAAAAAGTTAGTTTTGTCTTATTTCAACCGTGATGAGATATTTGCTCGAGGAACTAGACAACTTGGTGATATTTTGTGTTTTTGTGGTGTGAAAACTTTGGGTTTTTCTTATGACTTCTGAAAGTGGAGATGGTGCCCTGCAAAGTATTCACACCCCCTTCAACAATTCCTCACTTTGACACCCACAAACTTTAACTTTGAGATTTAGTACGACAGACCAACACAAAGAAGTGCACAACTGTGAACAATGTGCGTTTCAAAGGATTCATCACACCCAAAGTGGTGAGTTCAGCTACTCAACCCCATTTAGTCTAATACCCCAAAATAAAATCCAGTGAAACTGATCGCAGTCTACAGTGAACATGGAAGAAGATCCTCTGATCTAAAGCGACATATCAGCCTGAAAACACCATGAAACACGGCAATGGCACCATCATGCTGTGGGGATAGCTTTTTTTTCCCCCAGAGGTGACATGGAATGGAGGATGGAGGACCAGCCTGGGCAGAGCTTCACCTTCAAGCAGGAAACATGCAGCTAGAGCTTCTGTAGGATTACTTTAGTAATCGATTATTGTATCAATTTATCGATTAATCAGTTAAAATTGGGAAAAAAATGGACACATTCTACAGATTTTTCATTTAACCACATAAGCCTTTTTTATACATTAAAATATATTAAAAGATGCAAATAAAATAACTACTTCACTTTTTGAAATAAGAAAATAAAACATTTTATTGCAGTAACAGCATTCCTTTAGTGAATTTGAACTGGGTGAAATTAAAACTGTGCCACTTGGGGAAAACGTATTTACAAATCTTCTACAAAATTTCTTTTTGTAGAGTTCTGGTTCAATTACTGCTCTAAATATGTTAGGGGTTTTTGCAGCAAATGGCATTTTTTGTGCCTATACAGTTAACGATTAATCGATTACTAAATTAGTTGACGATTACTTCAATAATTGATTTATCATGACTAATCGTTTCAGACCATTCTAAAGCTGGTTGTTACAATGGTTTAGTAAAAGTCCAGACTTAATTTAGAGGTCATATTATTTCCCAGTTGTCTATTTGTACAAACTACACATCATTTTCTGTTCACAATAATGCCTTACAGTGTTGGTCTATCACAAACGTCCCAAGTTACCGTGACGATTACAACTCAGCATGATTCATTGATCTGCTGTGAGGGATGCAGTCCAGCACTTCACCAGCAAATCAACACCTCAACTGACCAGGAGGGATCAGCAGAAACCAAACATGCAGGCTGGAGCCGATGATGGAGGAGTGGAAGGTTTCCGATTCACCCTGAACTCATCACATACAGTCCGACTCGCAGGAGACCAATAAATTACTGCGACTGACTCTGAAAACGGGACGATTTGGGCCAAACAGGAAGTGTGGCGGCTTCAGCCCGAGTGCTGGGTTGAAGTGTGTGTGATTCCACTTCCTGTCCTCAGGTCAGCGATGCCATCCTTCTGATTCGTTCTGGTTTAAACCCCCTAAAACCCCACAGATCCTACTGTGACTGCAACACAACACACCGTGGAGCAGCTTGAAAACACTGCAGGAACTAAATCTTACCAAGTAGTTATGCTCTAGTTTCTACTGCAAATATCTTAATACGCTTCAATTAAGACAAAACTAATTTAAAAATGACTTTTCAATAAGAAATAGAAGCTTGTCTAAATTAAATAGTTATTAATTAAAAATTAATAGTTTCACTGGCAATTATTTAACTTCTAACAAAACATTTCTATGTGTTATAAGTGGAATAATCTGCCAATGGAACTCGTAATTTTTCAGAATTATTAATGAACTATTTACCTAAAACAAGCTTCTAGTTTTTGCTGAAAAGTTACTTTTTGTTCCGTTTTGTTTTAATTGAAGTGTGTTAAGATATTTTTAGTAAAAACTAGACAAAAATTCTTTGTAAGATTCTGTGTTTTTGCAGTGAAAGTGTCAGCCTTTGTGCTGTAATGTACCAAGAAAACGTGCAGCAGGATTTACCCAAAGCATGCAACCTCACTTCCAACCAGTCTACTTCACTTCCTTCATCTGGATTTTGCTCATTTAGCCAGTAAACACTGAGAAGATCCCAACTTATGCTTTGTTTTATCCTGGTTGGGAACATGAGCAGGCCACCAGGGGGCGGTATGGAGGCAGACATGCTGTGATTCAGCAATGAGAAGCAGCGTAGTCACAACAGAAGCCTGATGGTGCAGAGAGAGAGAGGGAGGGGAGGCGGCGTCGTTCCAGTGATAACACGCATATGTGTGTGTGTGTGTGTGTGTGTGTGTGTGTGTGTGTGTGTGTGTGTGTGTGTGTGTGTGTGTGTGTGTGTGTGTGTGTGTGTGTGTGTGTGAGATCAGCAACACGGTGCTCTCTCGCTTCTGTGTGTTTGTCGTTGCAGGTTGAACACATTACCTTCATCTTACTAAGCAGGGTCCTTAAAGCCCTTTTCAGATCGGGGGTCTTCTCCGACGGCGAGACCGCCTGCCACTGCAGAGGAGAGTTCACACTCAGCACCCAGACAACATGCTGGGGAGGGGGGGCAGGCATGGGGGGCAGGGTTCAGCTGGGTCAGGTCAGGGGGGCAACAAATGTGGCGAAATGGGAGGCGGAAACATCCAGGCTCATGAGGATGGGACAGCCAGGAGGGGAGACGCTGGCCGGCTACCATAGCAACAACCTCGTTATGATCGCAGAGAGGCTAAAACACCGGAGAGCTGGGATGAGGTGGGACGGCTGAAACAGCTGCTGGGATGACTGGGACTGATGGGAACCAGTCTGAGGGAATTCCTGGTTCAGCTAGGGGAACTTTCATGGTCTCAGTCTAGAACTACAGCGCCTAGCACAAGGATTCAGAAAAACCAGAGCTCCTTCACACCCGTCGCGTCACAGCCACAAACTTCACCAGATCCTAATGCCGCTTTGCTGAGAGGGCAAAGGAGCAGCATCATCAGGAAGTGGAGAGAAGAGGATGAGTGGTTTAAAAAGAAATGACAAGATAGAAATCTTCTCCGCCGGAAAACATGGTGGAAATCTTTACCAAAAATAAAAAATAAAAACAAAAAGAGGACTGATACATTATCTTCTATAGGATGTTGATGTTTGTGAAAAAATATTTAAAGAAAAAAAACAGCTTTCAATGTAGTGAGGAGAAAAATAATAATTATTATTTTGTCATTCTGCAGTGGAAATGTAATGCAGGATATATTCCATGCAAAATAATAAAAAAAAGGCTGAATCTCCATTTGTTGCATTACATATATATATATATATATATATATATATATATATATATACACACATACATACATACACACACACACACACACACTTATTTTTAATAAGTTGGATTCTGCAAATTATTTTTTGCCAAACGATTAAAAGCCACTGTGGAAGATCCACAGAGCCACAGTCTCCAGATCAGAAAAGTACACACCACCTTCAGTCCCTCCACTATTAGCAAGTCTGTGATTGTGGAAATTCACACAAAACCAACAGATTCAGATTCTTTTTGTGTGTCAACGCTCAATTATCAGTTTATTGCACATTTTCTGTAAAAATGTTCAAAACCACTGGCAGTGACTGCTAACTCCCACCTGCAGGTGGCAGTGTTTCTTACTCCTACCACACTGCTTCCCCAGCTGTACTTGACGGCAAACTGTTTAGTGATCTATATGTTGAGGAAAAATGTACCTAAATGTACCTATTAATGTAATTTTTGCACCACAAAATCATTTTGATAAAGAATCACAAAAACTATCATGACATCCTGGAGGTACCAATGCTTTCATACAAGGATTTGAAAGTCAAATATTTCACAAATTCCTCCAGCATTCCTCACTCCTCTGCTGATCCATCATGTAAATTGAACAGGATGGAGTTTGTGGTTGTGACAACATGTGAAAAAGCTCAACACAGTCGGCTGGTTTAGTCTCCATACAGACTCTAATGCTTCTGTGGAATGATTGTTTTGAATGGTTAGTTAAAGTAACTTCAGTCTTGAGGGGTCCAAACTGGAATGAGTCAGATGTTGTAGAACTGACCACACATGCAGCTGCATGTCGGGGTTCAGCCCGCCTACTGACCTCTCTGTCGAACTGGGAGAGCGGAGCATCGCCGCAGTCCATCCCCCCGCCAGAGGACAGGGAGCTCTCGGAGGGCGAGGTCATGGTCTGGCGTTTGGACCCGTAGCTTCCCCCGGACAGCTCCCTGCGCAGAGCGCTGCCGTTCTGAGACGACGAACCTGGACCCGGAGGAAAACATGTCAGCTAAAGGCACCAAACTGAGACCACATCTGGAAACGTCAGCCTCCAATACTCACGTATGCCCAGTCCACTGCTGGCGCTCATGGAGCGGCCCGGCTCCCCCCGGTTCTTGGTGATGGAGGGGATGCTGACGGAGCCGCTGAACCCCGCCCGGGTCTCCTGAACACGGACGTTCTGCTTTAAACGCAGCAAGTGGACAGGAGGGGGGAGGAGGGGGTGCAGTGTGAGGGAGGGGGCGGCAGTGAGTGCACAGCATGCTCAAGCTAAAACACACACACACATACACACACACACTGTGGTGGATCTGAACATAACAAGCTGACCTTCATTCCATCTGCAGCTACATAACATGGTGAAGGATGGAGCAGCTCCAGCAGTGCAGAAGTAGTTTTGTTTTTTTGGTCTAAGTGAGAACTAAACCGTGAAGAAGCTTCTACAGCAGGGGTGTCCAGAACTTTTTGTCACAGGGGCCATAAATAAATATTTTATAAAACTAAAATCTCCAACAACAAAAAAAGATAAATATGACTTAAAAGAAATTTGACTTACAAATTTAAAACTTGGAAATTAGGCCTCTGTTTCTTTAAGAAACTCCTGCTCTTTCTGAAACCTCGCCAATGTGGCTCATTTATTAACCCTTTAAAAATGCTTTAACAGAGTCACATTGAGAAGTAGCTGCTATAATGAGCTCAGAAGATGCTCAGTTCCACCAGGTAATGCTAACTGCTGCTGGCTAGTCTGTAGGAGTAAGTAAAACAGCCTCTGACAGGCTTTTAATTTAATTTAATGACATGTTTGATGTGCTTTTCCTGTGTGTTTTGTGAAGTGCTTTGTGATTTTATCTGTGAATAGTACTCTTCTAATAACATTTTTACGTACTTGAAGGATTTCTCAAACATGCATGAAAGAATCAAAGCAACACTACATGTATGCTTTTGATGAGGGAATAATAATATAACATGATGTAATGCTCAAAAAGGTCAACTTTACATAGCACTGTCTCCTTAATATGGTAATTAAAAGGAGATTTTGGTGCTCTAGATGTGGTCTCAGTTACCATGACAATAAAAACAAAGCATAAATCTTTGAAAAGATGCTCACTTTGTGCGCCATCTAACATTTTTGCACAATTTTGATTTAAAAATGGCAGTTTTGTCCTAATTTAATTTTTAATAGTGAGAAGGAGAAGGCTGAAGAAAATAAATAAATAAATAAATTTTAAAAATCAGTCCGGATGTCACAACATTGAACACTCTTGCCCTGCGGTGTGTTTCCCTGTGGTCGGTGTGTGTGCTCGTACCATAGGGAGATCTTTCAGGATCTGGATTCCATCTCCTGGTCCCATGTGGGCCACATGGTTGAAGTTGGTGGGGTTGGAGATCAGCTTGTTCCTCATTTCTGGATCTCGCAGCATGTCTCTGTAACCGTGACGACACAGGAACAAAGGTGAGCGAACAGGACCCGGAAACAGCAGACGCACAGATCAGAACCAGGGCCGGCACCGGGCACTACCTCCTCTGCTGCAGCCGCTCCTCCTCTGGTATCCTGAAGGAGAAGCGCCGCTTGTTGTTTATGTTGCGCACCATCTGCTTCCTGCTGTTGTCTGACGTCTCCGGGACGACCAGCTCATCCCCCTCTGAAACACCAAAGCAGGAGTCTTCCTCACTTCTAGCCAACCACTGAGACACGAACACCTTCATCTCCTCTCATTCACTTCAGTTTAAGTATTCACACCCCTAAAACTTTAAAGTCCTACTGGGTTTTATGTGATGTTCACTTCCTGGTTTTTAACTTTATCTTCATGAAAACTGAAAATCATGTTGCTCATACGCATCAAACCGTCCAGAGTCAAAACTTTACACAATCAAACACAAAGAGTGAAAACTTTCCTGTTAGTTTTACCTGCTCAATAATAAACTGCATTTTTATGAAATCTCTATATCTTAAAATATTAAAGATGAAAAACATAAAAAGGGGTTTGACCGTTGTCTTGTTAAAAAAAGAAAAAATTAATTTCCAGATTTTTTCTGCCATTGATTGATTTCTATTTTGTTGGCCAAATAGCAAAACTGAGGCCTTTACAGAAATGTATTAAGATTAAATTACACAAAGCTAGACTAATTATTTGACCATCAATAGCAATCAGTTATGTTGTAATTTATTTAGGGGTATCGGAGTAAAGGGAGCCGATTTTTATTTGCCAAAAAATAGGAACCAACACATAATTTTATTTAAGTGATAAATCCTAGTAAAATAGTTGTTTGTGATTCAAAGGTGACTAAATATGGAATACTGTGAGATATCAATCTTTTCCAAGGAATTTTACTCCAAGATGCTTTCTTGTTAGTAGGAAGAGTTTAGGTCAACGCAGAAAGCGCTCTTACCAGCCATCTTGTTTCTAAAGTAGATCAGGCGCACCGTTTCCAGGCCCAGCAGGTTCAGAGATCCATCAACATTCAGAGGTCGCACCTACAGCAGCAGCAGAAGAGAAACCTGTCGTCATTAACACTGAGACGGTGATGAACATTATTCTCTCTCCACCAGATGGCGCCCCAGAGACACAGACCTTCTTCAGAGGAATGGTCTGGATCCACTCCATGGTATTCACATCAAACACATCCACGGCGTTCTCACTGTACACCGACAGGTAGGGGGCGTTGTAGCCTGGACATAAGAACACAGAGCTACAGGAATCAGGTTTTCCTTTTTTTTTTTTTTATCTTTTTGTGTGTGTTTGAACCCGGTCCAACTCACAGGCGGCGCTGGGATGAGCCGGCCACATGAGCTCCTGCTGCCGTGACCTCCGACCCTGAGAGTCTACATAGACCCCGATGGAGCTGAAGCACAGCAGCAGCTCCTTGCTGGAGATCTCCACGGCGCACAGCGCGCTCAGGCCCTGCTGCGGGATGAAGGCCAAGGTGTGGTCCTCATGGTGCAGCAGGCTGACCGGGGACACGTCGCCATGGACACTGCGGACGGCATTGGGTTACTTTGATGGATTCAACACATGTGTGTGTGTGTGTGTGTGTGTGTGTGTATGTGTGTGATGAACTGTAATCCAAAAGAAGGAAACCTGTAGCGTGTGAAGCCGGACTGGTAGCCCACGTAAAGACGCTCGCTGAGCAGCCCCATCCACTGGACGGGCCCCGGGGCCTGCAGCTCCCGCAGCACTCGGTGGCGAGATTTCCCCTTATTCACCTGCAGGAAGGGAAAGTCTTTAATTTCACATGAGCTCAGGGTCAAAATAAACCTGATGATGTCACTGCATGACCCATAGCATTAGCTAATTAGCACAGGCGCTAGCAGAAATACTTCCAGAGATGGCATTTTTATTTCTATTTTTTTTGTTTTATTTTGTATTTTATTATAATTGTAAAAATACTATCTGATTTAGAGGGAACACAAGAATTAAAGATAAAAAAAAAGGTTTAACCTCATTTTGCTAGACTGACTCTTTAAAAAAATAAAACAAATCAAGTAAATATATGTGCCTGTGTACAATAATCAAACGTGAGGAAAGAGAGTAATAAATTAGTGCTTCTCGTGATCACATGGGTTCACTGTTGTATAGTTTGATAACATGTTTAGTAAATCTCATTAAAGATGTGATCAGGGCATCTGCAGCCTTCAGCAAATCAATGTAAGAGTTTTTAAGACCTTAATGCTACCTTGAATACAATTTAAGACTGAAAACACTATAAGGGAATAGTTGGTTCATTACAATCAAGAATAGCAAAAACTGGGAACCTGGCATTATGCCCATAATAAACACATAAAAAAAGCTTGCTAGCTAGCTAGGAAGGGTATATTAGCAGCTAGTTAGCAGTAGCCTCAACCACCTTGAGCCAGAATGTAATGAAGATGGTCACATGTCTCAAACTTTTGCCTGGCTGAATTGTCCAATGAAAAAATACTACGTCAAATAGTCCTGCCACAACAAAATATAAGACCTCCATTAATGTATTTAAGGCCAACTTACATTTTTTTTATGTATCAAAGCCATTTTATGGCCTTAATTTTAGATATGAATTTAAGACTTTCTAAGGATGATCAGACCCTGGTAATTATTATAAAAGTAAACGTCTTGTTATGTCAATGTTGAGTCCACCAGAGGGCACATCCACGGCATAATTACCTTACAGTCCCATGAATTCAATACACAATTTTATACTGCATAATAACCTTTGGACTAAATTATGACAATTATTATCCATTAAGAGAATTATAACATTATCTAGGAAAATAGGTCCTGCCATGCGGATCGTCCAGAGCCAGTCCGACTCCTCCTCACCTCGTAGCAGATGACTTTACTCTTCATGGCCACACAGAGGCAGGTGAGGGAGCCGTTCCGGACCGGCCCCGACACCAGACTCTGGCAGTTTTTCGTTTCGGCCAGCTTGTTGGATTCGGTCTCGCGGCCGTCCAGCGCCTGGGTGGGTATGAGGCGGACGTGGCGGTTCCGCCCCGAGATGACGGCCAGCAGCTGCTCCTGGGGAATCAGGTCGATCTGGTAGACCTTCTTGTTGTCTCCCACACGGATTATTTCTACAAAAAGAGTTATGTCCATTATGGATTAAATTTAAGACCTGTAACACAGGTCTTAAATAAATATATATTTATGGAGGAAGAAATGTTTCCAGTTGTTAGATTAACTACAGAAAATGTCACATTCTTACTTCAGAACTTCAGAAAACAGAATGATCGCCATCTGAGGCTCTATTTTGCTGTGGTACTATGCTCTGCTCCTTTTCCTCAATCTCCTCCTCCTCTGTATTTCCCTCAACAGTAACAGTTGCGTTGAAATAAAATTCTTCAGTATGTAGGAGTTTTGACTGACCACCTTGTTTGAGTCGCAGCAAATACTAGCGCTAGTAGTAGCCGCCTCCACCGTTTACTGTGCAAAGCTTTTTGTACATAATGCATGTAGCATCGCATGTGTTGGCAGCTGAAGGCGAAGATTAAACGTCATCCTGCCAACTGGCGATCATTAATGAACCACCTCGAGTCAGATACATAAGATGTCTGCATGCGACTCAAACTATCAGCTGACGGAAAGTCCTGTGAGGTAAAACAAAACTACATAAAATATATGAGATTAAGTAGTGTTGCCATGACAAAGCTGAATTTTTAAAATGCATTTAAGGCAGTTTAAGACTTTAAGAATGCACAGACATCCTCTTCCTCTTCATCCTACCAGTTCAGAGGTGAATGAACCAGAATGATAATCATGTTAACGTGATCTTACCATCTTTGGTGACATGGATGACAAAGAGGCCTTCTTCGTTGCCGAGGGCGACGCGCTCATGATCTGAAGGCAGATTAAACGGAGAAAGACCACCATTTAAGGACCCGAAGGGTAAAAATAAAAAACGGAGGACTCCAGTCCTTTAACTGTCTGACAGTAGGAATCTCTGTTGGCCCACCTATGATAGCAGCAGACTGGGTGGTCTTGATGAGGGGCAGGGTGCAGTCGTACGCCTCCTTGGGGACGTAGACGAAGCGCTCCTTCAGCTTGTTCTTCTTCAGGATGCGGTGCAGCTCGTTGAGCAGACACACCCACTTGTTCCTCTCTTGGTCGCTGTCGGCCAGGATCAGGATGGACGCCTTGTGGCTGCTGGAGGGGGAGAGCTGGGACGCCGTCACCTGGAGAGACAGAGAGAGCGGAGGTCAGAGGTCAGAAGAAGCACAAATCAAACAGTGTTTTAAGAAGGAAGCAGCAGCAGAGCCCCTCACTCTGAATATGCAGGGTATGTCCTTGCGGCTGGCGTGGATGACATCCGATTCCAAGACCGAGCTGACTGAAAACTCCTCGTCCCTGTGAGATAGGCAGAGGTCAAAGGTTAAACACTCAGGTCAAAGCTTCTCCTATTTAAACTTGTAGCTAAAGCTCTTGAAAATTGCCCAGCAACAATTGAATCCCTGCACGAAGGATGTCCAGTTCTGGGTGCATCGTGATTCAGTGATAATTAGTCTGAACTAAGTTTGCTTTGGCAGAACCACAGACAGACATGTACTCATAAGTAGTAATTAGGTTTGATTCTGTTCTGAACGGTGACTTTGGTCATGTTACTGGAACTCATATTGTTGTTGATGCTGTTGTCCTCGTCTCTGTCGGTTTACCTCATATCCAACACCTGGCTGACGACGACGCTCGGTTGGGCGGCCTTCCCTTCGCCCAGCTCATAGAGGAACAGTTTGAAGTCGCACACCACAGCCATGGCTCTCTGCCAGCCCTTCTTCACGCCGGTGGGTTTGGGAACCTGCAGATGGAGCGGAGCTCAGCTTCAGGAAAAAGTTTGGCTCTGTGGGGCTCTGGTTTCTCAGATCACTCACCCTCACATAGCCCTCGTACGCAGTACCGATGCCCCTCTGGGGGTCGATGCCCAGCGGGCCCTTGGTCTGGTCCTGGGGCACGGGACACACAGCTGGAGCTTTGTCCGCACAAGTTACGTGGCAGGAAAAATTACACACTGAACACACAACAAACACAAAGCAAAAACATGAAGGTGCATCAAGAACTCAACCTGCAAAATGAGAAAAAAAATCAGTAAAATTCAAGCACTTTCAAGGTGAATTTTCAAACTTTTCCAGCACCACATTTTGGAGACAAAAATAATAGAGATTAACTAAAAAAAATAAATAAATAGATCACTATTATATAATATATTACTAATAATGCCTTGTGATAGTCTTATACAATCTACAGAAGGGACAATGTAAACTAGAATATAATAAATGTTATGTTTTTAAATGTCTAACACACAACCTACACATCAAATAACATCTTCCAAATTTAGGATTTCAATCAAGCATTAGATTGCGTTTTATTACAAAACAGAAATCAAGCACTTTCCAAACCTTGAAAATATCTAACATCAAGAGTTTTCAAGGATTTGGAGGATCCATATGAATCCAGTTTATTGTCAGGTTGTATTTTCCAGTTTCTTACCCTCACAGGTGCAGCCCTGACGGATGAGCCCCACCATGAGGGAGGTGCACTGGTTGCACTTTGTGGGAGCGTTGAAGGACTTGACGACAAACTGATGTGCTTTGGGCTGTTGGAGGCGGACATGAGAAACAGTGTTTATCAAAGTTTCAGCCGGGAGAGATCCTAGATTACTTCCTTAAAAAAAAACAACAACAAAAACAAAAAACCAGCCTAACCTTTGGTGAGGAGCGTCCGATGCTGCCGTAACCTCCTGAACGCATGGTGGGGGTCTGAACAGCTCGGCCTGGGTGGTCTATCAGCTGCAGAACAAAACAGAGATAACTTTAAATGCTAATGAACGATCTCTTCAATGCAGAGCTTGGATTTACGGCCAAAATTCTGGCCAGAATTATGTTGAGGAAATAAAGAAAGTAAGGCTCAGAAGTCAATCAGACTGTGACAAGCGGCTCCGCTCCCATCAATCACACATCCCAGATGATGTGCACACGACTCACAACAAGCAACAAGATAGAACTGGAAGACATTCATCAAAAGCTAAAAACGGAAAAACTTTAACAGCTTTCTGACTTACATGTTGGCCTAAAAACAAAAGCAGTAACATTTTAATTAAAATAATGAGTCAGTTGGAGTAATTCACATGTTAAGTGAACACCACTCATCCTCTTTCTTATTCTACTTTATTGTTTGTTTGTTTTTTTTGGAAATTTGCATGCAAGTTTGTTTATGTATTTGTAGTTATGTTAAGGAAAGCTTGGAGAAATGAGAAATAAAACGTTGGGTTTACTTTGCGTGTATAATTTAAATTAATTATCTGGGTTGGATCGGGCTCTAAACTCCAGTTCAGTTCAACAACGTCTAAACTATTATAAACCCACAAAAAAAAAGTCTAAACAGAAAAATGCTGATTTGCTCCATCAGACATCGTTTCTCTTGCTGTTATTGTGCTGCAGGATTCTTCTCCATAACTAAATTACCTGTAATTCATAGTGGATGACTGAGCCAACAGTGGCAGCACTATGAGATGCAGACGCTATTTATGCCACTAACAATTGTTCATCAGGATATTTGGAAGTGTTTTGTGCATGCCAAACATTCCTGTCTAATTCCCGTGGGCGGCTCGGCTAAAACAAGTTGGATTATCTGACCTCTATCGGCTCCATGTCGCTCGCCATGGAAGGGGAACGGGAATGCGACTTGAGATGGGACTTGGGGTCGTCTTCCCGAGACGGAGTGCTGGAGGGGGTGAAGTTATCCATGGAGTCCACCTGAGGAGAGCAGAATACAGAGAGGAGGGGAGAGGAAGAGTTGGGCGGTTAGGAGAAGGATGGACAGAGGAAAATTAGCGAGCAGGAAGTAAAACGGATCAGTAGAAACATGCAGCAGTCATGCTGACAGAGAAAGATGGTGGACAGGACAGGAGGTGGTCCACTTAAACTGACCCCAATTTAATCACCTCATGTTCTCTAACATCACAACACCACGACCCTGTTAACTGCACCAAATACACCACACACCATGCAAGGCCATCACACACACACATCATACACAAACAGGTAGACACCGTGTCACTGAGGTATTCACATCCCTTTAACTTTTCCACACCTTGTTGGGTTACAAACTTCAATGTCATTAGTGAGATTTTACCTGAGAGCAACACGATGTAGAGCATAGATGGGAGGAAACTGAAGAATGGTTTCATAAAACTCAGATTTTCTTTATTTAGAGTGTCTGAGCATCCTTTAAATAAGACATTAAGGCCTTTAAAGATCTTACATTTGTTTAAAAAATGTAAGTCGGCCTTAAATCACAGGTCTTACATTTTGTCGTGGCAGGGCTATTTACTCTTATATTCTCTGTAGTTTATTTTCCTTGTGAGATTTTTCTGTCAGATAAAAGTTTGAGTCGTGGGCAGACACCATTATTGAGTTCAGTGACTTGAAGGGGGACAGGCTACCGCAAACTAGCTGCTAACATGCCCAAGCTAGCTAGCTAGCTTTTTAACTTCATCAAAAAAAGTGTAAATTATCTCCAGTTGCCAGGGCAACGTTTGTTTTGCCACCGTCTCTTTTCTGTTGCCAACCTATAAGAAGCTACGCTCTGGACAAAAATATCATAACTATATGAAATACATGATTTTCTGTTATACATTTCTGTTGTGACAGGATAATTTTGTTTTCAGAGACTTTGTAATTCATTTTATTTGTTTGTTTTTTTTGTCATTTATTTTGGATATTTAAAATTTCTTCCAGTTCATTGTTAAATGTTCATTAAAATTGAAAGTTTATTGATATTTGAGAATGTGTTCTTGCATTATACCATTACACCTGAAAATGGTCTCAAAACAACAACATTGTCATTTATTTCAATAACTTCTGGGACAATTTAGTAACTGTGAAAGGTCTAGATTCAAGTCTTAATAATGGTCTTTAAAAAGTCTAATATTGGAGTTAATGAAACCTGAAATGCTGTTATGGGTATCAGAGTGAAAAAGGGCTGAATGTTATTCTTTCACTTTATAGCTACTCTATTGTTCCAATACTCAAGTACCAAAATGTTAAGTTCAACGGATGTGAATACTTTACAGCAGGACACACAGACAGTTTTTCTCCACTGCCTGCAGACAGCCGGACACACACACACACACACACACACACACACACACACACACACACACACACACACACACACACACACACACACACACAGAGATCAACCGACAGGAAACAAGTTGACACATTGAGAGAGGAGCTGCAGAGCTGCAGCGGCGGTGCTTACACGTCTGCCTTTAGTCGGGCCGACGGACGGCGAGCGCTTCAGTGGCAGGAAGAGAGGCAGAGAGTGACAGAGACACACAGCGGTGATTATTACGCAGCTGAAAACACATTTCAACAGACCGAGGGAGGAAACGTGATGATGGGAGAGCGGGGAGGATTCGGTGACATCAGGCAGTGCTTACCGAAACCTGCTAGTCTGAAACACTCAAGTGTTTTCAGCAACAATGTGAGGTTTTTACAATAGATGTATTCAATATTTCAGTTACACAGGTCTCATTTGGGAAGCACTGCATTAGATTGTTGTTTGTACAACTGAGGGGCTCTGATGACGGGAGCTAAAATGATTACTGATGTAAAAAACACAATTACAGGGAAAAGGAAGTACAGGAAAGTAAACATAAGGTGCTGTTATGTCTAAGATTCTAGCTAACAAACTAATAAACAGCAAAAGGAGGATATAAACAAGTAGCTGGTAGATTCTCAGCTCTGTTATTAACAGATAATAAACATACCTCTTCCTAAACCAACATGGCTGCCCTCTGAGTGTCCTACAGGGTAAAGTTACGTCTACACGAGTTTATAACACACCCACGATTAAACTTACATCTTCCCAAAACTCAATTAAAGAAGATGAGGATGAGGAATAAGAGTCCTGATGTACCAGAGTGACGCAAAGAAAGAAACCAAAAACAAATAAAAAATAAAATCAGAAGAATTCACATCAACAAAAATCATGTGGGCGACATAAGATGATTGTTAGCATTTCAGATAACGGCGGCTTTATTCAAACTCACATCGAACTGGTCGAGGGCCGAGGTGGGGGCGTTGAGGAAAGCCAGGAAGGAATTCTGGGAATCCTGGTGCTTGACACCTATAGACCCGGAGCGAATAACACCGCTGTGGTTAGGAATTAGAGCATCAAAGGCCGACTGGAACAGAACGGGTCACAGGACCGTTTTTAAGAATGCAGAGCAGGTTTCATATGACCGGAGCAACAATGCATGTTTGTGTCGCGAGCTCAACACCATGTCTCACATATGTGTGCTGGAGCAAAGCCAAATCCTCTTTCACTGAGGTAATCTCTGAAGAAATGTGGTATCCATGAACACACAGCTCTTACTCAGAAGAAGGCCATTGTCGTTATCAAAAGATGCATTTTTAAAGGGTCAGTATTATAGTGCCATACTATAGCCCAATCAAGGAACTATGTTACCTTCAGTTGTTATAAAAATGTTGTATATATCAAATATGATTTAAAAGAAATCAGGCCTCTGTCTCTTTACAAACTCTTCCTCTTTCTGAAACTCACAACAAGGCTCCTTTTTTAACCTTTTTAGCAGCGTTACTCTTAGAGGTAGCTCCTCTAATGAGCTCAGCAGATGCTCAGTTCCACCAGGTGTTTGCTAATTGCTGCTGGCTAGTCTGAAGGAGCTAAGTGGGTCTGAAGCTTTGAAGCTCAGAAACTGCAGCTCCAAGGAGCAGCTGTGTCTCGGAGGTGGGGTTAGGTCCCAGTACAAGGGATTTCTCAAACGTGTGACGGAATCGAAGCGATACTCCAGGTATGTTTTTGATAAAGGAATAACATTATAACATGCTGCAAAGCTCAAAATAGTCGATTTTACATGATACTTCCCCGTTAAATAACAGAAACATCTAGAATAGATGCTAGAGTGCAGGGATGAGGCCGTACCTCTTCGCAGCCGTAGCTCCTCCGTCTCCTTCTTCAGCCTCTCGATCTCAGCCAGCAGCTCCTGGTTTCTACTCTCCACCTCCTTCAGTTTACTGTAATGAATCACATTTGGTTCAGGGAGACGCTTACAGTACGCCAGGCTGTTAACGCTAAAGTAAGGCGTACCATTCGGTGGAAATGCCGTCCGCCTTGACTTTATTCAGCTCGTCCTGAATGCTCTGCTTGGCTTTGATCTCCGTGTCCAGTGCCGACTGCAGCTCCAGACGGGCCGACATGTCCAGCTTGGCGAAGCGTCGCATCTTCCACGGCATGTCCTGAAACACAGAGGAAATGATGCGTTTTTAAGCCAAACTTAAAAAATCACAGCCTCTTTTTTTGTGTGAAATAAGTTAAGATCAAGATGATCAACAAGTCATATCACAACAGAGAGTAAAAGGTGCTTTATTATCATAGCGCTTCACCAAAAATGCTGCATATGGGAAACAAAACCAGAGATTTTTGAGGACTGAAGCTATACAAAGTTATGCTTGACGTGTCGACAAAACATTATGTAGCTTTTTCTGCTGAACCGATTCATTTTGGAGGAGCATTTTATAGAAACTCTGGTTCAGATGAGCGTTTTAAATAAATGTTGCCGCCAAGAAAATTAGGGGCTTGGATGGGCTTTATTAATATCCGCCCTTGTTAAATGACCCATGTCAGAAATAATGCATCATAATAGTTTCATAAACCATCATCAGGTAGTGTTAGACTACAACAATAACATGGCAGATCTTTAGACAAAGTGTCCCCTGAGAATGATAAAAACAGTTTGTGTTTACCGTTGCTCTCGCTCCAAGGCTGGTGTTTCTCAGACCTTCCAGCTCCTCGGTCATCTTAGTGGCCAAAGCCTGAAGGTAACCCCGAGCGTCCTTCTCATCACTCACCCTGCAACACACACACACACACACATCCTCATTTAAAAACTGCTCCATTCTTTAAAAGCAAACATCTACAGAACATTGACTTTTGCTCAGAACTTTGAAAGTTGATCAATTAAATTCAGTTTGGTTCAGTAAATGTTGTTTAGAAACACCCAGAAAAAAAAAAGCAATGGAAATTTATTTGTGTAATATGATGGAGTGGTAGGGTTAGACGAAGAGTTTTTTTTTGTTAAATTATGAGAATAAAGTCAGAATATTGGGAGAATAAAAAACACAAAAATAACTGGAAGAAAGTTGTAAAATTACAACTGAATTTATGCCTGTATTATTATGACTGTTCTTGTAAAATAACTTTATTATTGTCTAATTATGACTTTTTTCTTGTATTATTTTATCTTACTGCTGTACAACTTTGTCTTGCAATATTAGGGCTGTTTTCTCACCAGTAAAGGCCAAGAAAAAATAAAAATGTAATAAAAAATTCTTGCTCTAAATGTCTACTGAGAAATAACTGAACTAATACAGACATGCAGTTCCTCCTGTGCCGTGGCAAAGCTCCACCAGCAGAGGGCGACATTGGCTACCAGATTCCTCCAGAGGAAACGTCCCCAGCTCAACATTTGTATGTGCATGTCAGGAATGCGTTGCGGCTATGGAGCTGAAAGCGTGTTCCTGTGGTTCGGCGTGTCTGTGTGGGGTATGCACGCTATGCCAAGACTTCAGGCCCGTCCAACTGAGAAGAGGGGAGGCAAGGGGGGGTAGAGCAGTTGGTGAAGTGTCAGCTGTGATGGGAGAGGATCTGAGAGGAAGGGAGGGTCAAGCGGCTTGACCATCTTCAGAGGTATGCGAGACACGCCGCAGCTTTACAGTGAAGAGGAACCCAATCTGTGTGTGTCTGCGTGTGTGTGTGTGTGTGTGTGTGTGTGTGTGTGTGTGTGTGTGTGTGTGTGTGTGTGTGTGTGTGTGTGTGTGTGTGTGTGTGTGTGTGTGTTCTACGCCATGGCTCGAGTGGAAAAGTAAGAGGCCTGTCAGGGCTGCGCTTTGGGTCACTTGAGAAGGCGGCTGTGTCTTACCACTGGATGATCTCGGTGATCTGGGCCTCCCAGTGGGCCACGCTCTCCTTTTTGTCAGCCAGCTCCCTCATCTCGTCCTCCAGCTGCTGGTTGGAGTTGTTCACCTTCTCAAACATCCCGCTCAACTGGGGGGAGAGCAGCAGAAAACGTCCCCAATCATAAAGCTGTCGTCAGACGCCTGACATCTGACTGATGAAACACGTTAAAATAAAAGTGGGCTAATGAGTTTAACAGACTTTAACTGGACCGCATTAGAACTCTGAGTCCGTCCGTTTACACACCAATGTTAAGAGAACTCTGTTTTGATTCCTTTCAGCGATAGGGGCTTGTGTGTGTATGTTTATGTAGATGTCACCATGGCGACATCAATGCAGGTCTCAAACTGCCTGACTGTTTTTCTCAATCCTCTTTAATTTGTGGACACGTTTATTGTGACGCGACGAGCAAGCAGAGACCAACTTCCTCTTGTTTTGGGTTTCCTCTCCAAAGAAACGTTCCCGTCTAATTTCACAACAGAAAAGCTTCACAGAAGCTGTAGAGAAAAAAAACACGTCTTAGCATGGTGTAGCAAAGAATCATGACCTCACATCCAGACGCAATGAGGTCATTGTAATTACGGCTTTTAGAGGCATTTTAAAGGTTCTGCCAGGTGATGAAATGACCACTAGAAACTCTTAGTGAGTAATTATAGAGTTGTGAAGCTTCTTGGTAGCTTTACTGGATAGAAAAGATTTAGGGAGTTGGAAAACACCTTTTTGCTTGTAAATGTTTTACAATCCCAAAGGTGGGTGGCGGTCAACCATCCTTTGACACTTCATGTATTTGCTATTTCAGCTGCTTCATATTTAATTTTCATTTTTGAAATGATGCCATGAACTGCTGGATGAGTCTGGAATTAAACCACTATTGAAAAGTGATGATCTTAATCTGAAACTTGAACTTAAAATAAATTATATAGATCACCAGGAAGTTGTTTAAAGTTCTTCCCATTTAAATTGTCGTATTTTATTGTCAGTTGGTTTAAACATGGACCACAACCAAAACGTAGTAAAAGGTTTTAGCATAATTTACAAAGTAATTTATCTTCTCAAATAAATGAATGAATAAATAAATAAACAAATAAATAAATAAATAAACAAATAAATAAATAAATAGGGCTGCACTGACTGCAGTTTTCTAGCTGATAACTGATCTTTCAAAAGCCTGACCTGTAGATTCCAATTTCAGTTGATACTGATATTTATGTTTTTTGTCTCTGAAAAGTCACTACATATAGTGACAAGGTGGCTAATTTGGCAACACTGGCATGACTATTGTTAACCACAAACATGCAGACATGACCTGGTGGCCAGGTCTGTCAATCAGCTCTCTTTCATGACAATCCCAAGTTTAAGTAATCCAAAAAGTAAGGAAATTGGGGTTCATTTATCAGTATACCCCTATAAATAAATATGGCAACAATTTGGGTATAAAATTATTTGTCTACAGGTACAAAATCATCAGGGTGTCACAGGTTTTACCAACTCTAATTTAATGCTTTTCAAGACTATTCATATTTTATATTGTAGTAGTGCTGAGGTTCATTGAACCAAATATACGTGACATCGTGTGGTTTGGCAACAGAAGTGAGCCAGTGACGAAGATGAACTTCGTCCAGCCAACTGCTGATAAATTTACACTTTCAAATGAAAGCTAGCTAACTAGCAACAGCATATTAGCAGGTGGCTAGCGATAGCCTCAACTATTTCCATTCAGAATGGAGTGAAGATGTCTATGCGCAACTCAAACTACATAGATTATAAAAGATTAAAAAGTCCTGAAACAACAAAATTTAAGACCTGTGATTAACTTTTTTCTTTTTTTTTTACTGAATTTAGCATTTTAAGGCCTTAATTTTAGACACACGAGTTTAAGACTTTTAAAGGGTGCTCAGACACCCAGAAAGCAATGAGGATGTTCATCATAGAGGAGAAAACAAGGTCTTCATTGGCATTCAGATCTAATCAATCCAACACAATTCAAAAACCTACAACACACTTCAGTGATTTGACTGCAGTGGCAGCCATGATTCTCCTGATTTCCCTCTGTGTTTTATCACTTACAGACTTTAAAAACACACTCAGATTGTACTCCACAGGTCAGAATGCCTTCCAGTTATTAGAGACCATTTAAAGAGGGAGGCTGAAGGGGGGGGGCCTTTTTGAACTTCCAGGAGCCGGTTCCAAAGTCAACACAGCTAGATCCAGCGTCTATCCGAATGTGCTACAGGCTACAGGCTGTTTGTGAGCGGAATATTGTACTGTGATTTCTTTGGCATAGCTGGGAGAGAGGGGGTGGAAGGAGGAATGTGACAGGCTTTCCAAGAAGGGTTACCTGGGGTTACAGCACTAGGGGTGGGAGGGGGGTCTCAGAGTGACTGTGTGTGTAATGGGGACAAACAAATCATGGAAAAGCTGACAATGCACTACAGAAAAGTAAAAATAAAAGCTGTTTTAGACTCGTATGCATTCATAATGACTTCTGTTAGACACAGGAACACATACTGTACCTTGTCTAATTCACTGGACAGCTTCTTATTCTCCTCAGTGAGGAGGATTCTTTCACGCTCATATTTCTGCTTGTACTCCGTCTCAAACTCTTCACGCTCATTTTGGCTGCAAAAAACACAGACACACACACACACACTGTTACTGTAGGAACTTAACCACCATCTGTTAGTGAGATCCTGACCTCTGGCTGTGGCTGCATTGGAAAATATTCCTCAAATAAACTTGGTAAATATACAGCCGAGTGTTTCAGCTCGACTTTTCTTTAAACTGTGACTCTCTTTGTTCCTGAGAGTCGCAGCTGAATCAAAGACTGAACCAAAAGCTGTCGCTCGTTTTTTAAGCCCGACACATTACTGCAGTTAGAAGCTGATCCAGCGGCGTGCTTAAAAAGGAATTAGGCAGCCGTGAAAATAATACATCAGCAGCAGCAGGCAGGAAGGTAAGTCTACGGGGCTAAAAAACAACCTCTAAAGCTTCCTGAATATAAATATGAATCATGTGGTGTCAGGTTATTTTTTCTGTCAGGCTGAACGCCGTTCTGGAAAACGCTTGCTGACGGATAAAATGCACTAACAATTACGTCTCCTATTGCGATGGGGGTTTTCTTTGCTTGTTCAACAGAAGTCTTTTTGGAGAACTTACAGTTAACATCAATTATCCCATAGTGACAACCATGTTCTCTAATGTTAATGGACTGTACGGCTAAAATAAACTGAAACATGTGGGGTGTAAAAACAACTACTTCTAAAAATATATCAAGAAAACATCATCCACCCTTATTTTCACTAAGGATGCACCGATTGCAGTTTTCTGGCCGATCACTGATTTTTAAAAAGCCAATTCAGATTTTCTTTGTCTGAAAAAACAGCGGTGGTGACTACTGTTAGTTGCGCAGAGTGTGGGTAAGTATCAGCTGATCACCCAAAATTAAGGAAATCGGAGTCGATTTAGTTATATTTTCATGGTCAGCTGGCTATGTTTTACAGGAATTTAAAGAAAAAGTTTCTAGTTTCAAAGTGTACAGACACCATAGTGTGGAAACTAAAAGGACAGCCTTCATCTTCTTTGTTTTTTTTTTGTTTTGTTTTTTTTGTTAATATCATAATAGAGCGGCGGTTTTACTGGAGGCTATCGTAGCGTGAAAACCTCCTGCTAGCCCACGCAGAGCGCAGAGATTTGCAACACAAAAAGCAGTGATGTGACTCACAAAGGCCCCAGATCAGTTCTGGGGCCCCAAGCAGCTGAATAGTTTGCTGAAGCCTTGAGAAGATAAAAATTAGATTATTTGTGCCAACAAATCAGAACAGGGCAGCCATCTCTGTGATGGTATTAATGTTCATACACATATCTAACTACGGAACGTCAAAAGGGACTAAATTAAATAAATAACATCGTTAAATCATTTATTAAATATACCGTAAAATAATTAAGTGGTGAATTAAAGGTAAATTATGTATTTATTACACATTTTATAAAACATGTTTTAAAAATCAATAAGATTCAATATTATAATAGTGTCAAATAGTATAATTAATTGTGTATTTAATTATTTCACGGTTTCTGCAGAATCACCATGAAATACTTCGATCTGTTAAACTTGCCATCAAAGTCGAGGGGTGGGGTTATGGGCGGGGCTAAAACTCATCTGATGAATTCCACTAGTTCAGTCTGATTCTGTGAAAATGATTCCACTTTCTGTCTAGTCTGTTAATTGTAAAATATCTTCAAGGAAAAGATTGTGAATATCTACCATCTGAAGATGATTTTCAAAAAATTAGGCTGAAGTAGTTGAGTTTAACAGATCTACCAATATAAATTTGCATTTTAATGATTTAATGACATATTAAATATTTAATTAAGAATTTATATATTTCCTTTTCATATTTAATTAGTAATCCAATTATATTTTTATTTAATTTTGTTCCTTTTGGTCCTCCGTATCCAACATGCTTAAAATGTAGCTATACAAGAACTCTGAGAAAAGACAGTGATCAGGACAGGATCCTCTGGGAGACTACAGCAAATACATCACAGCTATTTATCTGGATATGTTAGACATCTTTCTGTAATTACCTCACAGTATCACCACTGTAAAAAAAAACATAAAACAAAATGAAAAGTCTTGATCAGATCAGACTGCTGATTAACAAGCCAGAGCAGAGACAGAGGCACAGTCTCACCTCTCCCGGCGGATCTTGTCCAGTTTGTCTTTCAGCATCAGGATCTCTTTCTGCAGGTTGAGCTGCTGGCTCTCGGCGTCCCTCAGCTCTTTGCGCAGCGCCTTGAGCTCGGTGCTGTGCTGCGCCTCTCTGCGCGCCAACTCCTCCTCGTATAGCAGCGTCTTCTTCTCCATCTCCGCTCGCAGACGCCCCACCTCCTGCGTCTGGTCGGCTGAAGCCGGAGCAGCCGGAGAGCCGACCTGCTTCACCTGGAGAGCCGGAATGATTAGAGATTTAAAAACAGAGCGGCAACGGGATTCCTGGGATGGGACGTGCTGTGCTGCATCCTCACCTTAAGTCCTTCCAGTTCCTCCTCCAGCTGGCGGCTGTACTGCTCGTTGCGCTCTCTCAACTTCTTCTCTTTCTGAGCCTCGGCGGCTTGCTCCTCAGCCTGAACCTCCATCTGGTGACGGACATACACGGACTGATTGGAGACCAACATTCAGCTGATATGACTTCCTGAACATGATTCCTACACGTTTATCATTAAAACTAATTCCTTAAAGGGGCAGTAACATGTGTTTTCCAGACACATGGTGCCATTTTATTTAACTATCTAGTATCTATGTCACGTTCAGTTATTATAAAAATTTGATATATATAAAATATGACTTAAAGAACTTTGATTTTGTAATTTAACGCCTTAAATTGGATCTCTGTCTCTTTAAGAAGCTCCTACTCATTCTGAAACTACACCTGCAGGAAGTCATCAGAATATGGCTCCACAATTAACCGCTCAACATTTTTACCAGTGTTTCACTGAGAAGTAGCTCAGCAGATACTCAGTTCCACCAGGTGTTTGCTAATTGCTGCTGGCTAGTCTGAAGGAGCTAAATGGACAGAAACTGCAGCACCAAGGAATAACTTTGTCCTCGAATCCGGGGCTAGGTCCACCAAGACAAAACACAGCTGAATGGTTGCCATGGGAGATTAAAGGATGTATGTTTGAGGATTTCTCAAACATACAAGAAAGAATCAAGGCAACACTCCAGGTACGTTTTGATGAGGGATGAACAACATGATGTGAAGCTCAAAACAGTCGATTTTACATAATACTGCCCCTTTAAGCGCATTTTGGATAAACGGATGGGCAGATGGATGGATAGGTGGAAACGCACATCTGGAAATAAATTTTTTTATCCTTCATTTTCTTTATCCATTCTTCCCCAATCCTAGAAAATACTTTAATTCCACATTCTTTCCAGACCATTTAGGAACCTTGAAAGAAAACAACACTAACCTAGAGATGTGTCAGAAAACATGCGCAACTAAACATAAAATATATATATATATATATCTATATATATATGTATATATATATATTTTTTTTTTTGGTAACTATATTCTACAGCTTTTCTGATTATGGATGGTGTCCGGACTTGGGAGTGAAACTAAAGAGTAAAAGAAAGCCACGCCTAGTATCTGAGGAAAGGCAATAAAAGTGGAAGGCTAACCGGAGGTTGAAGTGTTTACCGACCAGCAGGTGCAGACACAGAAAGGTGTTGCTACCAGTCACAGGGAATCTACTCTACCTCCTTCTTGGCCCTCTCAGCCTTTCGCACCTCAAGGCGGAGAGCCTCCACCTTCTGATTCTGGCTCTCCATCTCCTCCTCCTTGTCACGCAGCTGGCGAACCAGGCGCTGCTTTACAGACCTGCCAGGACAGTTCAAATCTAAAGGTTGCTGGTTTTATGCACAGGAAAAAAACCTTGTTTCAGGACAGAACAATCAGTCCAGGAAAACACAAGTGCGCAGGGTTCTACCTGAACTCTGTCAGCTTCTCATTGAGCTCAGAAAACTCCTGCATGGCCAGCTTCCTCTGGCTGTGGGCCTCCTTCAGCTCTTTAGACTGGGACTTCATTTTCTCACCCGCCTCCACAAGACCCTGCTCAGAGCGGAGAGAGAAACGGGAATCATTTCACATATTCAACAAAACTTTGAAGTTCAATGTTTACCAAAAAAAAAAAAAAGCTATCTTCATCAGGGTTTCTGTAGGTTTCACCAAATCAAATTTAAGACACTTTAAGACTTTTTGAAGACCATTATGAATTAAATTTAAGACATGAACCACGACAGAAATTTAGAGAAGAAAATTACATATTTTGCAACATTCTCTACAGTCTGAACCCCCTGCAGATTTTTTGGGACAGAACGCAGCTAGCCTCGTATTGGTTAGCCAACTGGTAATCCACACTTACCAATGATGGATGCAAAAAGCCCAACTACCTAGCAAAGGTATGCTAGCAGCTACTTAGCAATCATGATGTCGGCTTGCAGCTTAAACTGATGCCAAACAGAAAAGTCCAGCAAAAAAAAAAAAAAAAAAAAAACTACATACAGACTAAATTGTTCTATCACAACAACATTTTAAGACTTCATTAGCATAATAAGGCTAAATTACATTTTTAAATTAAATTTTAAGGCCTTCATTTTGGATACACTAGTGTAAAACATTTTAAGCCTTTTTAAGGATCCCTGTTTATACAGATTTGTGTATAACTGGATTACGGATGCAGTGAAAGTGTAGAAATAAACCCTTCCATCACTGATTAGGTCAGAAAACCTGAAATAAAAATCAGACGAGCAGCAGAGGTGAGAGTTTTTACCTTCTGTAAGTCATCCCTCTCCTGTGTTAGGCTTTTCATCTGCTTCTCCAGACTCTTGATGTGTTTGGACGAGTCCTCCAGGTCCCTGCGAGCCGACGTCACGTCCTCCAGCTGCTTCTCCAGTTGGCCTGAGTCTGACACAGGGATGCATTTGAGTGAGAACATGAAGTTTGACTTTCAGTGTGGGTTTCTACAGAGGCGGTCTGTTTTTACACCCTGACCTGCGATCTGCTTCTTGAGAATGTCGATCTCGCTCTTGAGGCTCCTGATCTCCACTTCCTTGTTGGAGCTGACTGGTCCCTCTCCTGTTGGGTGCTGCAGGGCCTGCACAGCCTGAGTCGACTCTGTAAAGGGGAAAACGACCGGGTTTGTTGAACCAGTGGAGGTTGGATTCACCACCATACACTAAGAACAGAGGCATCAGTAGAAGCTCACCTTGCAGTTTGCGACTCAGCTCTAGTTTCTCCTGCTCCAGGCGACGTATCCTTCTCTCATAGGCCTCAGTGGCCAGGCTGTCCTCTAGCCTGCGCTGGACATCCAGGTCCAACTGGTCCTGCCCTGCTTTACCCGGATCCACGGCCAGCTGTCGGAGGCAGCCCCGGTCCGACAGGGAACTACGAGGTAAGTAAACGGTGAAAATTAGATTTCTAATCCAAGGTTTCACCAAATTACCATGGAGATAACCCTGATTATCTGACTAACGCTCTCCTTTCCTGGACTATCAGTTTAGGAAGATGAATTCATTCATTTAGCCATATCAGAATTAATAGGGTCCAAAACAAATGTGTGTTATACTTGTCAGAAAGATTGACAAAATAAGAGAAAAAACAGAAGAGAAAGAAAGACAAAGAAAAACAAAGGAAGGAGGAAAAGAGGAATAGAGAAAAAAAACACTAAGAAAAAAAGGCAGAAAGAAAGATGTAAAAAAAGAAAGAAAAAAAGACTGAAAAAAGAAATACGGACAGAAAAATAAGAAGGAAAGAGAGTTGTAAGGACAAAGACAGGCGTAAAGAAAGAAAATAAAAAAAGATGGAGAGAAAAACAGACAGAAAATTAAACAGAAAAAAGAAAGCAAGAAAGAAGCCTTCTATTTCTTTTATTTAAGAAAAAAAAGACACTTTTTATTTTAACAGTTCATCTGACCCAGTTAGAGTGAGCTCAGGAACAACTCCTCAAAAACACACACATCACCACAGCCTGAATCTGGCAGTGATTCAGAGGATTACACTCACCATTTACTTGTATAGGTGAAACCCACAAACGGCAGGTGATGGCCAGAGAAGGCAGTGTGAGAGGGAGGAGGCATAGTCTCCTGAAAGTCAGGAAACAACAGGAGAATTAGGTGATTTTTACAAAATATAACAAATACTGCATATATTTGTTATGGAGTATTTGGTCTTGTTTTACTACATAAGACCTTACCGAATTCTTTAGACAGTCGTCGTCTACGTCAAAGTTAGAGGTATCTGTAGGACTGCTGACTTCTGGGATGTAGGGGGCCTCACACGTACGAATGTTGTCCCAGTCAATGCCTGAAAGCAGCAACAACACGAGTTGGTACAATTAACAACACCACACAATGACACAATGAATTCTGATTAAAATGCTATAATAATAATAATAATAATAATAATAATAATAATAATAATAATAATAAGTTATTATTATAATTCATGATATTGAGGTATAAGTGATGTCAGGTATGTAATTATATTCACACTGAGTATCAGGATGAGGAAGAACTCTGTGTGTACCAGTGAAAAACGTGTGCTGTTTGAAGTCCTCAATGCCGTTTTGACCCAGCCTGTGTTCCCGACTGCAAATGAGGCGGCGAATCAGATCTTTCGCTTCCTCCGACACGTCTGTTATCTGCTGTGGGAACTGGAATCGCTCCTGTTGGAAGGAAATGACATCAGACAGCTGAGAGTGTGAGAAAACAACAAACGAAACCCGCCAGCCGGCTCCGCTAAACTCCAGTCGGCTCACCTTGTGGTTCATGATTTTCCCGTAGGTTTCCACCAGGGATTCTGCATAGAAAGGAGTCTCCCCGTACAGCATCTCGTACATGCAGACGCCCAGGGACCACCAGTCGCACTCGGGTCCATACTTGCCCTTCCCGTCTTCCATCGCCTGGAGGATCTCGGGGGAAATGTAATCTGGAGTTCCTACTGCCACAGAGGACTGGACCTGGCAGTGGAAAGCAAAACACCACTTAGGATCCAATGAATCCACTGAATGGAACACGGCAGAGAGAGCGTAAACATAAACACACCCTACAATCACACAAATCTGATTATTTTTTTTATTTTTTTTGCTCAGATCTGACACATCTCTGACTTTTTCACCACAGTCTGAATGGCACAATTCCAGTCTTTTACAAAAACATCTGATTTCCTCCATTTCTGGATGTGGTACTGAAACAGATACATAGTTTGTAGTTTTCAGAGCGTCTGCAGTCAGAACAGTCATGTTAATGTGAGACATGTCAGAATTCTGCAGCAGCAGAAGAAGTCAGTGAAGCATCACATCACAGTCCCACCACTCTTAGCTCCAACTACACACCCAAACACACTTCTCTACAGAAGTTGCAGTCAATGCTCCACAAAAGACCATCGCTATTAGTTGTGCCATATTCTTTTTTCATCTTCGTTTGCCTTCTTATGATTTTGTGACAATTCTGTCAGCTCCTGTTGCTGAATAAACCAACATCAATCCGTTGTTACTTCAGTAAACAGTGTGCTGCTGTGCGACGTCTTTGTTCTTATTCTGCACAGTAAATCGTTCACACAGGAGTCTGATTGCAGTCGCATCATTCAAAGAGTTACTTTTGAGTCATAATAAAGGAAATGCTGACCAACATATTTGATGTGTATTGATGATGTTGATGATGTAACGTTTGTAGCCGTTTTTCTCAATTTTTGACCGAGTGGTGTCTGTTATGAGTTTGCATTTCTGTGTTTTTATGATGTGAAGCACTTTGAACTGCATTGTTGCTGAAATGTGCTACACAAATAAACTTGATTTACTGATTGGTTCACTAGTATTAACCACGACTAAATAAAAAAAAAATTGTATTTCAGCGAAAAACCAGAATAGAGCATGAAAACCTGCCCTGTGCCTTAGAGAAAGGCAAACATCAAGACGAAGGATGATGAAGTTACATTTAAAGACTTCTCAGAGTATAATAAAAATAAATGAATGTGAACAGTGAGGTTTCTTTTTTCAATTCATTTTATAATGCAGATTCATGGCAGTGTTACAGTCACTGGTTATGACTTGGGTTTAATTTCATCAGTGGTGGCTCAGCAGTAGCAAGGCAGACAGGAGAGGCTCACTGCAGTGTCCTGACTCGGTTCAGGATTCAGTGCAGGAGCAGGGCTGTGATCGTCGTCAGAGGATCTTCAGACCGACTAAATGAACTTTATGAAACCGTTAGCCAGGCTGCTCAGCAACATCTAAAGCACAACCACACAACTCCTACACAGATTTCTTCCTTCAAGCTGTCAGAATGCTGTAAAAATGAAATAAAGATATCAACTTTAGGACCACCTCATTTTTCATCAAAGTTATCCTGGTTTTGTTTAAAAGGTGTAGCATATTTGCTCATAGCATTATTGCGTTCACCCAACATTCAGACTCCAGTAGAGAGAGGATCCTCTTAGGTGTTTTGAATCATCAAGTACAGAGTGATGCATGAACGCTTCGAGGCTTAATTATGAAGATTGTTTCTCAGTTTTCCTGTATTGACACTTATCAAACTGCTTTAGGCTACAACAACAACAAAAATACCCATTTGAAAAGCTAGTGGTTAGTGGAGGAGGCGGAGGTTCTCAGGGCTTTATTCTATTTTATTGAACATCTACATGCTCCTGCTACATTAGATTATTAAGCACTAAAACATCTCAATATCAATTGTACACTGATGACAACTTCATAATTCATAAAATGGATCACGTTTCTCAGCTCAATACAGAAAAAACATGCGTCATTAATTTTGGTACGTGAAATACAAGGTTAAAGATTTGGACTATTATACATGGCAAGGCTAAAGGCCATAAACCAACTTAGATGTATTAAATGAGTCTACAACCTGTGTTGAAGTTTTGGTCATTGACTGTCAAGAACTCTTCAAATAGTTGGATGGTTATATTCATGCTCTTATTTTGAAGTGGGTGAAGACTGTTTACGTAGCAGTTCTGCTTCCTCTCCTCATGTTCTCGTATTTTCTTAAACATAAACATCTTTTTGTGCTATTTAGTAAAGTACACCATTTAAATGAATTAATGTAACTGATTAAAACAAGGAATCTTATTTTTTGGGTGGTAACTGGAGTCTCTGCATCACTTTCATCCTACTTTCAGACTTGGAGCTGTCGCCCTTATTATTAGCATTTTCCGCTCTGTAATCTTTCATTTCATCTCTTCAGTTTTCCTTCCTGTAACATCAGGAGAATCGTCTGAATCGCAACCTGCAAGCCAGGCCAAGCAGCCGAACCGCACACTCCTCATGGGAGACCCCCAGGGTTAAGGCAGCGAGGTTAGTAAAACTCTGGTTTTGTTTGCTTTGGACCGGGAGGAACAACAGCAGCAGCGGCGGCAGCAGCGCAGTCAAAACCTACCGTCCCATCCTCCATGAGCTTCAGGCAGGAGCCGAAGTCGGCCAGGCGGATGTGGCCGTTCATATCCAGCAGAATGTTGTCAGGCTTGATGTCCCTGAAAAGAGAGAGAGGGGAGAAAGGGACGAAAGGAAAGAAGGGGGAAAAAAGTCAAACTGAGTGAGCGGTTCCTGAAAACGCCTTCCAATCAAAACACCTTTTAGGACATCCAAAAAACACACACTTCATCATCTCGTATTCCTGGGAGCTGCGATCGGTTCTCATCAGGAATTCGAGCGGTCTTGATTTGCCTGTAAATACGGCGGATAATAATTCAGCCCAGTTCTGTGATTGAATTAAGTGTAATTTTCCTTTGGCTCCATTTATCAGCAGTAGGATAAGTTGAAATTGAATACAATAAAAAAAAAAGAGAAAAATGAGTTGAGTGTATGATTTGGGAATTAGCTTTACACACAGATAAAAGAAAGATAAACCAACCTACTGCGTTATTCCTTTTCCTGATGTTTTTGTGGAAAAAAGGAGGTTGCCAAACAGTTTCTGTACGTTTTCGTGTTCCCTGCATCTGTTCTGCATTATTACTGCTGATGGTGAGTTTACATTTTCACATACAGCCTGTGGTTTGACTCCAGTCAGCAGAAAATAATTCTACCTTAGGATACAAGGTTTTCTTTCCTCCCTCTCCACCACCTAAACTGGCTGAATGTTTTTTTTGTATCAATCAGCATCTTTCACCCTGACCTCCCCATTTCACATTTTCACACTTAAACCAAATCATTATTTCCCTTTGATCCCACAGTCATTTAGTTAAATCGTCCAAGTCACGTTTTTTTTTTAAAAAGATATCCAGTTCCAAACGGGATTTTAGTCTGAACAAGACAAAAACACTTCTATCTGTAGTTTATTCAAACTTCACCAGGCTTTCTCATTTTCAAGAAACGCCTCTGTGTCACCGTTATATTTATACCCAAGGAAAACAAAAAGTATTGAGTTACTGACTAAAGATTCTCCAGCACTCTGATCAACTTCAAAGGACAAAGTACCCATTGAAAAGCTTCACCTGCTTTAAGGGTTTCAGTAATGTTGCTACAGCAGATTTGCTGGAAAAAAAAATATATATTTCTTAACAGTGGAGTTTGATCCCACTGGATTAAAAGTTTGTTTTTCAAAATTGTCCCAACAAAAAGCAGAAGAGCATCAAACTGGTACATAACGTTTATGGAAAAATTCAGCTAGTCGGTCTTCTCCTAGTGCTAACAGGAAACAACCAATCAGAGCGCATTGGCGGAACTTATCACTGTCAATCATGCTTGTGTACTCGCTGCTGACATCCTCCCCTTACTCTCTGCTACGCTACTGCTAGTTCCCCACAACCAATCCTGTCATGAATGCTAAGGCTTTATCAGTTAGCATTTATAGTTTTTCTGTAACAGTTATGTTGCGTACACTGGAATGATTGACAGCACTAAGCTCCTCCTCCTGGCTCTGATTGGTTGCTTTTGAGTGAGAGCGGTGCATTTCTTCAGATGACAATACCAGCACTGGGAGGAGGCAGAGGAGATTGATCTTTACACAGATGATCTGTGTCGTGTTACACAGTCAGGACATGGTGACAGTTTTAACAAATATGGAAAAAACATATTTTTGTAAAAGTTACATACAGCAACTTTAGTGATGCCATTTCTAGGTGCTAAGAGGAGTCAGGTGTGTAGAGAACAAGGGACAGGACGTCAAATATGATCTCTGACAGGTGGTCAGGGGTGACTTTAATTGAGCCCTAGACTGCTATAAAACAGAAACACCACAGTGACCCACTAACCAGACTAAATATAGTCTGTCCTTGTCATAAAAGCTTTCTACAAAGGAGTGTGTGTTAGAATAATATTTTCTAACACACGGCACAAAGCAAAACTCAAACATCCCCAGTTAGGCTAAACGCCCACTCATTTTGTTTCATCATGGGCGTGAGTGTTTCTGTCCGGTGACTCAAGCGTGTTCCCGCTTAAAATAGCAAACCTGAAGCTTGAAACAGGAACACAGTCAACCAGCGCGGCTCCCAACTCATGTCAGCTTTTGCTGTTGTGATTGGCTCCGGCCACCGACCATACGCCAACTAACATCCGCCCTAGAGACGTTCACACCTGCTCTGATTTATAAGGCTTCTCTGTAATCTACTGCAAGGAAAAGGTGGCAATGAGGCTACAGGAAGTGGTTTCTGTCAGCATACAAAAAGTACTAATTAACACACAGTAAAACTAATTAAATTTGACATTTGAGAATTTTTTTTACAGCTGCATGATATTAGAATATCAAGCAATGAGGATTCTATTGAGAAATATTGGATTTTCTTCACACTTTGTTCCCCATTAACTAAATGAAACTGAATCTCATGTGGAAACTGAAGCAAGACAAACACTTTACACTGAAAGTGTAAACTGAATGAAAAAGCCAGAGCTTATTATTTATTTATCCAAAAAGCTGAATGTTACAGTAATGTTCTGCATCTAAAGTGTCAACCTGGACTAAATCAGTCAACGATGTTTTCCAAAAAGCCTCCAGTGATATTTTTACTACACCCACTGACACTGAGTTGACGATTTATTCGCAACCATAAATGGTACGATTACTTTTCTTTGTAATTGTCAATGAAATGGATAATCCTCCACTAAGAAACTGAGTGAAATTGATTCGCAGTGCTTAAGCAAAATGTTTTTTTTACCTAAGAAAACGAGACATGACGAGGCGGCTAAAAACACAAAAACTATTCTGAAATAAATGACCAAGCCAAAACAAATTTGGATGATTTGGTCTAATAGATTTTGCAGTAAGTGACTAATTCAGGCTGAATATAGCTCTCTGTTACCAAACATCAGGAAGTAAATAGTTCAAGCCAACGAGGCACCCTTATATTAGTTTAAGTTCCCCAGTGATGCAAGTCCTGCCCACACCAGGGAGATTTTCCATCTTACAGCAGCGACAGACTTTCAAAGACTGCTCTGATGTCAACCGAAGTCTCTTCAAAGCCACATGTAAAGCCCCCATCATTTTCTGCTACCGTTAATGCTCGCATTTTGCGGGTCGGGAGCAGCTGGATAGACTCGCCATCTCACGACACTAAAACCTCGGTGCAGAAAACCACAGGTTAAAGTGACATGAGAGACGACAATTATGTAAACCCCACACTTGTTTCCATTAAACCTGAATCTACATTAGACTAGAAAACTTTCAGAAATGTGCCTGACCGTCACAAATGTGTCATCTGCCATAGATATCTGATTTTAAATGAAAACCACAAACTCCACTGGAATGCATTCAAGTCTGGAGCAACCAAACCTCGTTTGATGGAAAAACATTACACACAAGTCCTATTTTTTTTTTCTTATTTATCACTAAAAGTACACTGTTGAATCATAAAATATCTTCATGATACAGAAAATATAAATCTGGAGATCTCTGAGGGACCTTTTAACATCTAAGCTTCACTGTTGCCAGGCTTCATAACATTCATCTAAATGTTAGAAACCAACATTTTCTTGACTCCAGAACCTCACAAATCATAACCGTAAAACTTGGACCAGACGACAAGCACGTGGCTCTGCAGGGGATGTGTGTGTGTGTGTGTGTGTGTGTGTGTGTGTGTGTGTGTGTGTGTGTGCGTGTGTGTGTGTGTGTGTGTGGGTGTGTGCGTGCGTGTGTGTGTGGGTGTGTGGGTGTGTTCCAGTAGCTGGAGAGTGTTAATCTGCTCCTAAGACCTCTGCTCTGCCATAGAGCAGACAGCATAAGTTGACCTTAGCTTGCTGTATCAATGGTACAGAGGATGGAGTCTGCTACTGATAAACCACTTAGCGCTAGCCCACGTCGTCCCACTGCTACTCAACTCATCTGTTTCCTTGCCTCAGATTTACCCGATTACTAACCTAATAATCTATGGCCCACCATATATTTGTGTGGGTCACACAAATATATTAGCAGATGTAGGCTGACAGCATATTAGCTGCCTTCCAGTTGTGAACAAAGCAGAATAGCTGTGATTCCATGCTAGGTGAGTGATCACAGTAATTGGGCTAGTGTGTCACGGGGCTCCAGCAGTCTTAAGGAGCGTCGCAGGGACGGGAATAGAGGAAGGTAATCTCTGCTAAGACCGCAGCATCCATCTGGGAGGGCCATCTGGATGGCGCCTCACGCTTTGTGCACGCCAGCAACTGGAGGACCTGCAAAGACGGCTACGCGCTAACAGGATTCCTGCTAATTCATGACGTGAAGAGCTGGTGTCACACCAGATAGAATCTCCAGGTGAAAACACAGATGGCTGACAAGCCATTCATTCTCTAGGACATAAAAAATATGGAATGAACTATTGGAAAACTAAAAGAAAACTATGAAAGAATACGATTTTTTTTAAGGAAAAGGTAATCTCTTCAAAGACATGATACAAACTAAATACACCAATTGTTTCTGCTCAAATTTTCTGTCAAGCGATTCCTGAGGTGTAACGTCTGATTTAAAATGATGCTAAGAGTTTTGCTAGACGGTGATCTTTATCTGGATACAAAAGTCCTGAGCTGGAACCTTTGTATCTGCATGTTTCTGGTACACCCACAAATCTGACGCACAAGTTACAACTGCAAACAGCAATGAATGACGAAGTCACTTCTCCTGGCGTACCGTGGGTTAATTTTTGC
The DNA here is from genome assembly GCF_051168715.1 of Poecilia mexicana. NCBI lineage: Eukaryota > Metazoa > Chordata > Actinopteri > Cyprinodontiformes > Poeciliidae > Poecilia > Poecilia mexicana. The sequence goes on along the minus strand of NW_028263390.1, from coordinate 4,513,059 downwards.
TTTAAAAAAATCTGATTGGTGTTGGAAAAGACTATTGTTGTGTTCAAATTGTGCTAAATAGAGTTAGACTAGCATCTCTATGCTAAACATGTTGCAGCAGCACAACGCTAATGTCAACGTCTAGAGTTAACATTTCTAAAGAAGTTCTAGGAATGATCAGGTCCCTGAAATACTGGAAAACAAAATGTCTAGAATAGCACTTTGCACTAATCTGGTGGTTGAATAACTTTAATAAAACGCTAAAACAATAAACATCCTTGCTGATGAGCTTGTGTGTCTAGTTATTCAATAATTTAGCAACAAAAAAGGGTCTTTGAATTTAAAATTTTGCTTATTTTGCCAATGTATGTGGCTTTCAACTACAGACCCTGAAATTAACTCAAACATTTAAATTAAGTCCCAGCACTGATTAATACGTCAGTTTCTGAATGATGCAAGAGGAGTTCATGAACTGATGCATGTTGATGTAGAGTAACATTTCCCCAAAGGAGGTGACCGCTATGCGGCTAGCACATTGAGAACTAGTGGAACATTGGACTCTATTCAAATGCAAGCTAACATGACAGAGACCCTTTCACAAGCAGTGATTGAGTACGATCAGCAGGTTCTAAGGAAGCACATGGCTCTGATCAATAGGAAAGCAGACAAAGACCATGATCAATAGTTCGCACATGAGCAAATGCATCGGCGACCGCGCAGATCTGGACCAGACGTTACATTAAAGTTAACGTAGCTTTTCTTTAAACACACAACAGAGTTTATAATGTGTGTTTGGTTTCTTGGTCATTACAACAGATCTCCACAGCTTTCTCTTTACAGCCTGATGCTTGTTCCCCATCCCCATCCCAGCACCCTCCCCCACCCGCCTCTCCAATCAGACTCTAAGCATCAGTGTTGGAGCAGACAGATGTGGTGCTAGGCAGCACAAAGCCTGCTGACATGGTCCATTGAAACATTTGTCAGGGTCCTCTGGGAGGCCACGCAGACCACTGACCACTGAACAAATGAAGGCATGCGCGCGCGCGCACACACACACACACACACACACACACACACACACACACACACACACACACACACACACACACACACACCCCTCTGCATCCGACTCTCATGGGATTCAACTGAAGGAGACAGAAGATGGACCTCGAGGCCTTTTTGCACCTCGTTTCTTTCATCTGGTCTCCTCTCAACTTCATCAGTGTCAACAGGAAAGGAAGAATTCGTTTTCATTAGGCTGACATTTTGGGAAGCTAAGAAAAAAATGAACACAAAAGGTTTAGATAGTTTTGTTTATGTAAGAGAAGTTGACAAATAATCCAGATTCATTCAGCTGTTCATGATAGGCCCATTTTTAAATTAAACCGACTGAACAACCTACATTGTTTGCTGTAGCAGAAGTCCTCAAGATTCCCTCAGTCACATAATCACAACAACTCCTGTAATGGTGCCGACTGCTACATATGAAGTAACTAGCGATGCTAATCTTACTTACTAAATCCATTCCTACAGCTTAAAATGCTTTTAATAAGATGTGAGGACAAGGAATGCACTGATCCACTTTTTTCACTTCTATACCGATGCAGATATCTGAGGATTAGTATCGGACAATACAACACAAAACAGTGCTGTATTGACTTAAAATGTTTCCTTTAAAAAAAAAAACAGACATAAATGTTCTTAATTAATATTTGATAACTCTGCACTGCACAACAAACTTAAATACACCAATAGCTTTACAAGCTTGGCCAAACATGTAATCACAATTCAACTGTAATTTGTTAAGTCGGTGCAATTTGGAGTACAACAGCCAATTAAAAGTAAATAAAAAAAACTGAAAATGATTAAAAAAAATAAAATAAAATAAAAAAACCAACAGGTTGACTTTCTTGGTCAGAAATATTAAAAGTATTTTTTTTGGTAGAAAGAGACAGAAAAGCAAAAAAATTATAAATCATGAAAATGGAAATTACTGAGTTTATTTTAATTTATCATGTGATTAATTGATTTACTGCGACATGCTCAGGACTGGATCTATCACGATCTGATAAGGGCTTCGTATGAGTCGATAATTATCGACTGGTTTTGGGTTTAAAGTATCTGAAATGCAGCCAAACTGGTGACCTTTACTGTTTCATCTCAGTTTCCTCTCGAGCCGTTCTCATTTTCTCCTTTCCCTCCACTCTTTATAATATTTAATCAGCTATAAGGCACAGTGGCGAAACCTGAAACTTATGCTGAAAAGGCTGATTGGCTATTGGCCATCCTTTGCACCCGATATTGCACAAATGACACTGGAATGACAACTGTGATGCTGTTAACATAAACTGAAATTCATACACTGGAATATCATCAATCTGGCTCCTGTCTATTTGTAGTAGTGGTCATTTAAAAAAGAAAAAACTGCCAGATGAGGCCAACAATGTCATTAAGAGAAGGTATTGATGTCGTCAGATGCTGTTCAATTAATAGAAAGCAGCATGTGCCTCTAGGGGTCTTTAAAGTGGGCATCTGTGGCTCAAGCATTGGAGTGGTAATGCGTCACCTCAGTGGTCTGACCTACAGCCTGTAAGGTTCATGATGATAAACTACCTCAGGTATTCTGGCTCTAGTCTAATCTTCATGCCCAGGAGCAAACATGGAGAAAGCAGCATGCAGTTTCTATGCTCCATACATCTGGAACAAACTACCACAAAACTCCAAAACCGCTCAAACACTGAGTTACATTAAAACGAGGCTAAACCCCCGCTGGTTTACAGTTCATTTTGATTAGTAGTTAGTGGAGCATCGATGAACATGTTTCATGTAGGCCTGTTGCGATAAACGATAAATCAATTAATCGCACAATAAATTAAACCTATCAAACTCATTTTAATCGGCTTTATCGTCTCTTCATGCCGTTTTTTCTTTATGTTGATGACACTGAATGAAAAAGGCTCAACTCCAGTGCGCTTCACTGACCCTCCCTTCCTATTTCCTTAGTGTAATGCCCAGCGCACACTAAAAGAGTTGTCAGCCCATTTTCAAAACCTGAGAGACACATTAGCCAACACAAATCCTAGGTATAACGGTTCGATCGGGTTTGTCGTGCCGTGTGGTGTCCAGCCACATGGGCACAAAATAATGGCTACAAGTCCAGTTAACTAATTTTAAAACCAGGTATTAATCAATGCTTTACTAGAATCTACCTGTGATGCATGTGGTTAGAGTCAGGGTAAAGTCCTGGCTGAATGAAAATCATTGTAACCTATTTATGTCACGTTAACAAAGAACAGCTGTTTATCAACTGCGGTAGCAATTTGGCTCCAACTCCTCCCCTTCTCATTTCTATATTCTTTGCACGAAATGTTGTATAAATATTAATGTTGTTTCCACATATCATCTACAATGTCCGCTGGACTTCGGGTCAACGTGTCAGCTGTTTGGGATTCCCCTCCGTAATTTCCCTCAGAAAGCAGGAGGAGAATCCGTGCTTTCTGATTGGCTACCTGTCACATTCAACAGGCTGCCTTAAGCTCCCAGTCGGGGAAAACCCCTGACTTAGATCGGAGAGGCCACAACGATCTACAGTAACACACCACACACTGCAGGATGATCAGTTACGAAATCACCAGCGACAATCTTAGATCGGCCAACGTTCTAAGATTATCGTAAGGGGAAAATAGGGGCAAAAAATTGTGTAGTATGATTTACTGTATTAGGTAGTCGGATGTGCCCATCTTCTCTATTTAAATCTAGTGATTACTGAAGGGCAATATAGTATACAGACTTCATATCTGCACTCTTTTGGTTGAATGCAGTATTTATTTCCACTTTGGCTTCATGTTGTTTAGTTTTTATTAAAGTACGTTTTTTGTTAATGGAGACTGAGAATCCATTTTATTTTTGTTTTTGGTTGTTTTGTTTATTTAGTTTAGTTTATCAGTTCCAGTGTTATGTGTTCTTTTGAAAATAAAATTTATGTATCTATGGCAGGAAATCGCATGCATTATGTCATTTCCATTAAATAAGTGTCAAAAGGTCTTGAAACACTATTATCATTCATCGCAATCATTTTTTAGACAATTAATCGCTCAGCAAAATTTGTTATCGTGACAGACCTAGTTTCATGAGTATCTGCTTGATGATTCTGATTATGGCATTTGACAAAATGTTTGTTAGGGATGGTTATTTATCGTTTATCATGACAAATTTCTTGTCATGATAAAAATTCTGATTTATTGTTGTTGTGATAAATTCCAATAAAGATATTTTTAAAAACCCCAAAACTGTTAGTACTGTCTGGATTCTTAAATTAACTTTTGTTCACTGTTTGTTCAATGAATATCAAATTTGAAAATATGACTAAGTACAGTTACTGTGTGCAGCTTAATGAAACGCATCACTACTTTCTGTGCCTGGAGTCCTAAAGAACCACATTAATGGGAATGTTTCTCAACAGCAGTATTTGTTTGTGGGGCAATGATTCTGTACAATTACCTAAAAGAGAACAAATAAATGGTTCTCATTGTGACTTTTATCATTATCGCAATCGTACCACAAAATATTGTGAACAAATTTAGCCACCTCTAGTGGTTAAACTGTTTCACAATTGGTGACTGTATGATGTGTTTATGATGTAAAACATTTTGAACTTCCTTGTTGCTGAAAAGTGCTATACAAATACACTTGACGTATCATACCAGGTGTGTGTATAAGAAAAATACATCATGTAAACCACAGCTAAATCAACTACAATATCCCGTATTTTCAATTAAAAACCATTAGAACACAGAACCATCCAGGGGTCAGAGCAGCACGACACAGAAAATAGCAATGAGATAAACACACATCCGGATTCGCATGCTAATACACACACACACACACACACATGCAAACACACACACACAGTCATCAGACGGCGCTAGCCAGCAGGACACACCCTCCTCCACTCCCTCCTCGGGGGACCTGCCCGGCCGTCTCCACCCTCTCCAAAAGTCAGCACCGAAAACTCCCACGAGAGTTGTGTGTGTATGCGTGTGTGTCTGTGTGTGTGTAAGTGAGAGCAAAGGAAGGGTTGGGGGGGTGGCTGGTGACAGCAACCACACCCCCACCCACACACCTCTAAAGCCGGTCATTAGTGTCCCAAAGTGTCCACAGGCAGACCAAAAGAGAAACGGCGCGGCCCCCACCTCCCCCATTCCTTCTTCTTTCCATCCACCAACCCCAACCCGCGGCCCCTAGCAACACCATGCAATTAGTGGCTCCCACTCGCCGCTATTGGCTCCCTTTCTTTCCATACATTTATATTTACATGCGTCTTTGGCTCTGTCATTGTCACCCAGTGTGTCTGAGTGAGCGGTGGTGTATTACAGACAAGGGGGGAAAAAAAAAAAATCCTGGACACACCCAACATACCAAGTCGCCGAGCTTTATCTCTGCCTCTTTCTGACCCACCCTTCTCTTCTAATTATCTCACATTATTCCCTCCGTCTATCCATCATTCTCTCGCTCGTTTGTGCTGTGACGGGCCCCCGGCGAAAGTAAAGCTGTAATTATGTTAACATGCCCATGTGACTACTTCCTGTCTAGAAGAGCCTCATATCCTGTTCCCGAGGGGCATCTTTAGTCGGCAGGAAAAAAAATTCTTTTAGCGCCCACGTCAGAGAGGAAAACAGTTTCCCAAGCTGTGCCGTGTCAACAGTGAGCTTTGAGGCATTTTGTTTGTCAAGTGAGAAGTAGCTCCACCTTTAGACGCGACGAGATGAACAGCTAAGCAAAAGAGACGAGGCAGGAACCGGGTGACCCTTCCTCACGGAGAGAGGAAGGAGAGAGTTCTTCAGCTCATAGTAGCTGCGTTCCCATGACAAATATATGCAAAACTTTTTCGATATTTTGCCAATGTTGAAAAAAATATCGAAGAGTTCACTTCAACTGGACAGAGATGGAGGTTTTTAGGCGAACTACAGTTCTAGACTCTACTTGCTGGTTGACAGCTGGGTTTTTTTAAGGGTATCACTTTTTAAATCTTTTCTGAAAATAAATGAAAATAAATCAAATTCCAATTAAATTCCCTGAAGTTTGTTTTCGCGACATGACAAAATCTGAAGAACTTGTGAATTCTTTTGCATGTGTTCAAAGTATTCACTCTAATTCACTACTCAGGTATGTTGGACCATTTGTTCTTCTATAACACATTATTTTACCAATCGAGCTTTTCTCCTTTAACTTCTGTCGCCAACTGATTGCAATCATTTTCCAGAACCCTGACATCCTGCCTCTCCAGAGGCCGAAGTGCCTCCCCCCAGCTGGAATATTTCCCCCAGCTGCAGCACTAGTGTAAATACACCAAGCATCCATCATCAGGAGTTATTGCTCCGTTAGCTTCATGCTTACAAACGGCTGCATATGTTCCAACAGGAACCTTCGCATGTTATCCCGCCACCTCACCTGTGGACATAGTGGAGCTGGTGAACGGAGTCGATGGCCAGCACCATCTCAGCAAGGTAGAACTTGGCCATTTCTTCAGGCAGTCGGTCCTCAAACTTGCTCAGCAGAGTCAGCAAGTCGCCACCCACGTAGTAGTCCATGACCAGGTACTGGAGAGCAAATAAACACATTAACGATGCAGGAAAAACACACACACACACAAAAAGAGAACAGTAAATACACATCTTTATATAAACGGATATTAAACTTGCACCTAAATAGTTTCATGTGTTTGGGTTCACCTAAAAATAAATGGAAGGATGGACCGCGGTGAATATCTTTAAAGCCTTAGGGAGTTGTCGAGCATTTGTTGTGAGAATGTGGGAAATGGAATGACAAGCAGTTCTGGCATTTCAGCTCAGGGTCATGCAGGGAGGACTAACAGTCCGGCTAAAGGGAGAAGGAATGCCTGCAGCTACCAATTAAAGCGAGACAAAGTTCGTCTGACCAGCCACACACTTCTTTTTGTGTTCTACATGAACTTATATGACCTGTTTATAACCAGGCTTCCCGTTTTCCAGACTAGTTTTAATCCTGATCTTCACCACAGTGAGGAATCAAAAGCACTGATCCCATCCTGGGGAGATAGAAAAATATATATTTTTTAACTAAGAACACCCTAAAGGGTGAAATAGCAAAGTGACTGACGTGGGGTGGGCATTTATCATATTGTTTGTCATGTTTAGATTTATCTTTGATGTGATAAATTCCAATTAATGATGTTTAAAAATCAAATATGTAAAAATATATATTTTTTTATTAAAGTTACATACTGCAGCTTTAAATGCAGTTACCGTGTGCAGCTTAGTGATACAAATCACATTCTTTTGTGACTGGTGTCCTAAAGAAGCAGATTACAAATCTGAATGTTTTTCTGGAGCAGTATTTGTGTTCATGGGGCTTTGACTGCTGTACCCCTAAAACTGAAGTCACAATGGTTCTTATTGTCACTTTTATTGTTATCAGAATAATACTAAAAAATACTGTGATGCAACCCCGACACCGATGTCGTTACTATGGACACAGACGCACACAAACAGAGCTGTTGCAGCATGACAATGCAATGTTCGTATGAGCAATAGTCACAATGCAGGATGTGCAACGTCAAAAAGCGTAAGCTGTTTATTTATACAAGCATCACCCACATTAAGCCCACTCCACAGGAAGTGAGCCGTCAGGATGCTCTCTTAATAAAACCGGATTCTTTTTCGTGTTTATTGCATTAGTAATATCTCTATAATGATGACATCAGAGATGAATTATTCATTTCTTTCTATTATTGATTCCATGCAGGTCAGTTGCTGAAAACATGTTTCTGTGGTACTGCCCAGGCTGCAGAGGAGGAAGGCTTCTGTGTTACCAGGTTGTTGTCGTCCTGGAAGGCGTAGTGCAGGGTGGTGATCCACTGGCTGTCCCCGTTCACCAAAACGTCCCGCTCCTCTCGAAAGCACGCCGTCTACACAAAGATTCAAAGACGTTTTAAAATCTTCTACATTCCTGTAGACATTGGCAGTGTGTGTGAGTGTGTGTGTGTGTGTGTGTGTGTCTGTGTGTGTGAATCCTGTGTTGGTGACTTTCTGTAAACCGGAGGAATAAATCATGGCAAAACAATGTTTTTTCCATGCTACAGTAAAACGGTGAGGAAGTTTTGGTAGCTGACCTGATATCACAAATTTATCTTGAATGACCTCAGAGTCGAAAAAAACCCGGTCTGTACCTTTCATTATTTTTGTTATGCCACTTATTTCTCTGTGTTTCAGAGAAAGAAACAGATGAGGACCAATTGAAGGATTTTTTTTTTTTCTTTTCAAAAAAGGTCTTCATATTTGTATTGTGGTCGACACAAACATGCAAAATGAAGAAATAACTATCAAAAGAAATAGAAAAACACTTAAACTTCATCACCATATGTTCTAAATCTATATCACCTTCCTAAAATAATGGCTTGTTATTTTTTGTCAAAAGATGATTTAGGTAGAAAATTACAAAATCATTTTTGGTAACAAAAAAAATCAATTAGGCTATTAAATTAGGAAGGTAGTGATGTGTACATCTAAGAGGGACTGAAGCTTTTTGGCTCTGAATCATCTCTTAATAATTTTGGTTAAAGTGTAAAAGAACCTACTAATATTTTAACTATAGATATGATAATAAATGAAGAGTTTTAGCCGTTTCCTCCTGCAATATTTATGTTGAACTTCCACAGAGAATTAAACCTAAAGTATGACATACATGCTTTGTTCTGGTTTTTTTTTTATTTATGTAGGAATAAATGTGTTTTTTTTTTATAATTCTTGTGCATAATTTTCCACTGAAAAAACAAGATCCATCCTTTTTTTTGTTCAATTTTATATTTATTTTGAATCCAAAAAAAACTGCCAAAAAAAAAAAAAAAAAAAAAAAAAAGGTGGTTCATAGAAATGTGTAAGCTGTCTTTTAAAAGTGATGTGACAGTTGTGGCTCTAAATGAGTTTTATTTGCCTGAGGATAAAAACACCCCCATCTCTTTGGGTTGTAGCAGTTGCAGATTTCTGCAGATCTCGTCTGTGGATCTGTCACATTTCCTACCTCTGGGCGTTTTGCACGTACGTCTAAACACTGTGGAGTGTTTTTTTTTTTTTTTTTTTTTGCTTTGCGACATGTGAGCCGCTAGTTCAGAGACCCAGCAGGCCAACAGGAATGTGAGGATGGTGTCAGGAAGGAGATGATGAGAAAAACACGCATGGGCAGATCAGGCTGCGACATGTTCTGCAATCCATCAACAAATGTTTGATTCAAATGAAACTCCACGGAGGATGTGGGTTTTCCTGACAGGAGGCCCTTTCTTTCTTTTTCTTTTTTTCAAAACCTTCATCATTATTTTCCTTGAAGCATTTCCATGATTACTGCAGCAGACTGCTTCAGATAACCAGAACTAATAAAGTTGGTGCTAACCTCTGCTCGCTTGAGCATTTCCCACTTGTTGAGAATCTTCATAGCGAAGACCTTATCTGTGTTTCTCACTTTTACCACCGCGACCTGCAAAAAGAAGGAGGAGGAGAAATGTATTTTTAGTTGACATAAGAAAAATATCAAACTGCATAAGCATCATCTGTATGTATTGCATCTTATCCTGGGAGGAAATGGGGGTTGAAGCTGAACAACTGCAACAGTTTAAAGAAACAAACGCTCTCCTCATAAAGGGCATTAGTGTGTGAACTTAGCAAAGAAAAAAAAAAGAGTCCTGCAGATAATTATTTTAATAAGAGATAAATTCTGAGTTAATCATCTGGGGAAAGAAAGTAGAGAAATTTGAGATAAGGATTCAAAAAATAAATACATTTAAATTTGGGGTTTAAAGCCAGAAATGTGAAAAGGAAACCCTGGGGAAAACTGCAGACAAGAAAGAAGTTTTAACTTTCTTTAGAAGTAAATGATGGAGTTAGGAGGAAATCAACAAAATGTCACTAGAGTATGCGTTCTAGATCAATTCATAAAAATTACAGAGTGAAACATTAAGCTCAATTTCAGATTATATAATGAGTCGTTTTATTTTAACGAAGTTTAAAATCCTTCCAGATGTGTGACTTTCCTCTCTGCAGGCTCATAACTGGGATTCTCCACTGTTTCAGCTTCTGCTCCAGATCTTCCAGCTCCATTTAATCACTTTTAATTGTTGCTTATCAAGTAATGACATGAAAAAAATATTTTAGAAATATCTATTTACAATTTTTGCCACTTTATCAATCTGATTGTTTTGAAGAACTTTATACTTACTAAAATTCAAGATGATTTGTATGACTGTGATTTGCTGTTTTGTCTTTTGTCTGACCAAAAGACAAAACATTTTGGCATTTAATTGATGTATTGTTTTGTGCTGTTTTGTCATTTGTGTTGTTGTTCTTGTACAGCACTTTGGTGCAGTTCTGTCTTAAAGTGCTATATAAATAAATTTGACATTTGAAAAGTCTATAAGAGGAAGAATAAGTAAAAAAAAATCTATTTACATACTTCAAATTTGAGACTGAAAGTGAAGTATATTATAAAAGGCAGTTTTATTTTTTATTTAATGTGAAACCTTTTTTTATCTGTTTCTGCACTTTAAATTATTACTATTTAAATACCTCAAACTTGAGACCAAAGTAAATATAATATAAAAGTTCATTTTTACTATTGCCTCAAGCTGAAATTGAGGCATTCATCTTTTTTAATACTTCAAACTTGAGACAGAGTAATGTCTGAATCGTTGAATCTTAACTTTTTTCCTTCTTTTTGTTTAACAAAAAGGAACAAAACTGTTTTATTTACTCGCATTTTCTCATATTTCTTTTTCTAGCTTAAGTAGCTTCTACAGAATGGTGGAATTCTGTATTCAAGGTCTAAATTAATTGTCACAATAATCAATTACCCGATTATTAAAATAATCATTTATACCTGGGCAGACCCAGAATGAGCAGCAGAGAAGGTCCCCCAGCTTACCTCTCTGATTATGTGTGAGTGCGCTGGCTCCCCAGTGCCACAGAACTCTTTAAGAAAAGTTATTTCCTGCTTAAATAACAGCAAAAAAAAAAAAAAAAAAAGTTCTTGAATTGTTTCTCAGCCTCAGATAAGCAGAAGGACAAGGTTCGCACGGAGGGATGTTTTATCTCCAGACACTGATGTATAGGTTACTGCAGGGTTCACCGTCTGTTTGCCTCCGAGCTGCACAGTGATCGATGAAAAAGAAACATTTGCACATTTCTGTACAACTTTCACAGTTTAAAGCCTTCCTTTAAAAGAATGGAAACAGTCCTCTGTCCGGCAGTTTGCTGCAGCCTCAGGAATGACAGAGTCTGCAGCAAACCGCCTTGACTGTCTACACAAGCTGTTTGTAGAAGGAAACACTGTGGAAGAGGTCAGGTAATGGGTGCATGATCAACTTGTTGTGCCTCTAGTTGGACCAATCACGTTGCAATGTACGCTAATTGATTCTTATATCAGGAATGTAACAGGAACAGAAAAAAAAACTGTTTTATTCTTATCCACAGCTTCTGTAAAAAATAAAACACCACAAGAACAGCCTTAAAGGAACAGCGTCCAAATGTACTACTTTTTTCATTCATCAGGTTACGATGAATGTTTATGATGATGTTTAATGTGTGCTGTTTTTCTTTAAACCACATTTGAATTTTTATGGACCACACAGTTTTTAGTCTTATAAACCTCATTACTTATAGCTGCTATCTACCCAAATGACGGGTTAAAAGCAATAAATATCTTTGTTGCTGAGCTCAAATGTCTAATTATTCAATCAATTAGCAGAAAAAAATTTAAAATGTTGTTGATTTTGTCAGTATATAGATTTAGATTGAAATGCTATTAATTGTGATTGATAAAGTACAGACCGTGCAATTAACCCTATTAAAAATGTTAATTTGAATCAAGTCCCACCGTTATTAGTAATATTAGAGACCTTTACATACAGTAGTTTTCTGTAAAACATGACAGGAGGAGGCAATAAAACCATGCATCTTGAAATAATGGGAGGAAAGTTTAAATGGATTTTTTAAAAATTAATGCCATCAAATCCTTCTGAACCTTGGATTTTGCCCCGGTATGTACACATACCATGGAAATCGTGTAAAATTGATACTAAATGGAAGTAAACAAGTATATTGAACTTGGAGACTGATTTCCTGACCCATACACATCATTTCATTTCCATCTCGTCCACTGAACCGGTGGCGATTGTCTTGAAAAGAACAGAGAACATCCTGAAGCTCCCCAACGTTTCCTTTTATAGCTGCTATTTGTCACCAATGCCTAAAGATCACGCTGCCGTGACGACCCACCTCACCATCCCACATTAACAACTGCCAGCTTTCCCTGACTGCTAATTGCTAAACATAGCCTTGAAGAAGAAGAAAAAAAACTTCCTCGGCTCCAGCTTTACAGTTTTGCCAAAAAAGGAGCTGCACAAGCAGCAGCGACAAACCGCTGTGAGCAGACAGCCAAAGCACGAGTTCACACAAACTCAAGTTATTCCCATTGCTTTCAACGGACACTGTTTATGTTTTTTTTTTCTCCATTCTTTACAAAAACAAGATTTATTAGAGTCTGAATCGCTGACATAAAGAAGGACCTGAAGAATTTTTTTGAAAATTTGAAACAGAAGTAGGAAGAAGGGAAGCAAACAAAGCGGCGCTATGAAACGGAGGGGTCTGCATCCTATTAAATTAACCAGGGGAATGCTGCTAATGCAATACAATGATAACATTCCTGCAGTGTTTGGATTTCCCCCCAGTGATCTCTCACTAGAGGAGGAATGAGGGAGGACAGAAGGAAAGGAGGGAGAGCAGTGATCTTGGCAGTGCCTCTGTTTTTGTTCTTTCCTTGACCCCTCTCTCTTTTTTTTCCCCTTCACCTCTACTGCTCTGATCTTCATCTCTGTTCAAAACAAAAATCAGATCCGATTCTAGGCTGCAAATAAAAATGTCAAAGTGGTTGACTCGAAAGAACTCTATGCAGTTAAAAGAAGTACATTGCACAAACATTTTTTTTTCTTTTCTCTCAATATTGATAAAGCGATCTCACAGTCAGTGGGCCGGGACAAACCGCTCCATTCATCGGTGCAGATCCACTACGTCACACACCTGGCACCGTCTCTCTTCCTGCTGCTGATAATCGGAGGATGACATCAAACTGTCCTGAGCGCACACTCCCCTCCTCTGACTTTAAAACATGTTTTTTTCTCACAGTTTGCCCTCATCTATCCCTCCCTGCACTCATTCTTCTTAAAATAAAATACACAAAAAGACAAAAAAAAAATAAAAATAGACGACATCCAAAGACATTTTTCACTGATGAATAAAAACGCGGTTCCAAACTATGTGTGGTTTTTGTTGCCTAATGTGACACATGTCAAACTACTGCTGGACAGCAACAAATGAGTTTTACATAACATATGGAAATATTGGTTTCTATTTGCTTTAGTAAAATGGAGAAACTTGAGCCACTCTTACATTGTTTCCTATAGTCCCATGTAAGCTGGCAGAGTGTTTAGCAGGTGTAATTATTAGGATATGGCAACTCTTTGATTGTAGCATCACAATAGTACGTGTGCCGCATTACTTTAGTTTTTCCCTCCATATCTAAGGAACGACTGACGATGTGAAACTCGTAACTTGTAGCTCCAGCAGTCTCCCCCGAGTGGTCGGAAAAAATGTTCCCAAATTAATCAGAGAGAAGGTCTAAGCCAAGATAATTTTACTGAACCAGATTTATTTTCCAATAAGTTGCAGTTACATTCATCCACAAAGTAGAAATAATTAGCAGATGTGGGCAGGCTTCTGCTAATCTGCTAATAGCAGAGCTAATTTATCTACGAGCGCTTTAGCATTTTTGCTAGCTTTGAAAACAGTTGGCGCACTTAGCTTCGCCTAAATTCATTTTTTGGGATGAATAATAAGGTGCCAACTTAGCTAGCTTTCAGTTCAATAAAGTTCAACATCTGTGTTAAAGCATTACGTATCACCTGTTCTTCAAATAGTTAGACATTTATAGTTATTATCTCTGAAATGGATGAAAACGTTTTACGCAGCAATTTCCTTTCCTTTCTTTTCCTCATGTTCTCCACCCGTGATGCGAGATATCTAGAATACATCAGTGAACAGTTTCAAACCTACTAATGTCCTGTGTGCTTTCTGTCTGAATCCCTACAGTGGTCAATTAGCCAAAAGCAGCCCCAGAGTTTGCAATACTCAACAATTATAAACCTAAAACCATGAGTGAAAGGTTTATCACATCACTTTGAAAGTGTAACAAATTTGATCCTGTTGAGGTCAATAAAACATGTGTCAATGACACATGACGGGTATCAACATGGTTGAATAAATGCTTTAGCATTAGCTTCCACTCAATACCATGCACATTAGCATTAGCGGAACTGATGTTTATGATTATTGCTTTAAGGTTAGTGTAACCAACCATTTAGCTGGCGGTGCCCACAGCTGTTCATTAAAACTCTAGAAGTGAGTCAGACTTGGCAAAAGACATGTCGGAGTTGGAAGAAAAAATAAAATGAAAAAAAAAAAACAAAAAAAAAAAACTTGAAAATTAATCACATCATCTCTAATCAGTACATCTCTACTGAAAACACCTGCGAAACAGTCACCTCACTCCCACAGACACAAACTAGAAGTCTATGTGCAAGCTCCAAAATCTTGGGTAATATTTTGTACATGACGGTGGTGGTGACAAGGAATTTGCTCTAATTTGTAAAGGAATGGATTAACTATTTTAAATACTGGCCACACAGCACATCTAATTAGAGAAAAACTGGTTCCAAACAACTCTAGTAAAAGACCTGACACCTTGAAAATGTCCCATTTTAGCAGCTAAGGACTCCAATACTTGTCCTTTCAGCATTCCTCTTCTTTGACGACATTACCTGAAACTCAATGACATACATTTTTTTTTTTTTTTTCAAACTCCCTCACCTCCCCAGAGGCATGGACATATAAAATGGATTTTAAAATCCCTTAAATCACACTTCCTGCTTCCTAAGGTTGTCTAATTTAGAGTAAATTCAAAGATTAGGAGCAGAAAAAGGATTCTGGGAGCTCCGTTGGGGAAGCATGTAGAGTCATGCTCAGGTGGCAGACTAACGCTACACACTGCTGATGGAATGCAGCAGCAAGGAAATCACTGTCAAATGCAGAAACACTCCAGTCTTCTCCCATTTGAGCAAGTAGCAATAAAGGCTTAGGAGAATCTCTTCTAGACACCTGCTGACCTGGGAAATCATCAATGCCTCAAGTTAAAACCGAGGAAATTCCAAACATTTGCAGACTTTTCAAATGAAAAACAAACAAGTTTATCTCATTCAAGTCACGTCACGTCACGGTGGTGATCGCCAGGTCTGAGATGAAGCATGAAGATTGTTTCGATTCCCCTGAATGTCTTTAAAATAGATTAATCAAGCACATAGCATTTCCGCTTTAGTATTGAGCGGTGGTCTGTTTTCAAAATCGGGGTGGAAAAAAAATAACAAAATGGTCCGTTACCTCGCCGAACGCTCCTCTTCCAATAACCTTCAGGATCTCAAAGTCTTCCTTGTGCAGACGCATCTGCTTCACTTTGGAAGTGAAAGGTTTGGCTGGAGACACAAAGAAAGAAGAGAATCAAATCAGTTGATTGTTTTCATTAGAATGTAAAGCAGAAGACCGTTCTTTATCTGGTGAGACGTACAGGAATTAGAAGAAAGTTGCAGCAACAATATAACAAAATCAGAAAAATATTTAATGCGTATTTATAATTTGTTCCCGTTGCATGGAGACAGCAAAATTTCCCATTATTTTAGTGGTAGCTGAGAGAATAATCGATTGCGTAAACAATCATTTAGTTGAAGGCTTAGTCTATAGAAGGAAGACCTGTAAAAACCTTAAATCTCTGAGATAAGCCCCAGAATATCACAACAAACTTAGCAGTTTCTCACTTATTCGCGAAATTATTTATTACAGCACAGGAAGGTTCAATTAAATAATCAATGAGTAAACCTCCTTTAGAAAAATCAGCTCAAAACACTTTTATTTACTATTCATCAACAGAGGTGATGATGTGTTAACAAGCGATCTGTTGCTATAAATTATTATTATCAGTAAAGTCTGCAGTCCCCTGCATTGTGTGTGAATAAAACACGGGCAGCTTGTAGCATTTAATCATTTCCACACTAGGCCCAAAATAACCGGCTCATGGAACAATATAAAGGACAACACTCCCATATCTCAGGCTCCACGTCCTTCTAAATGGATTTTATCACAGAGTTGGTGACCACCTGGTTCTCTCTGCAGTAAATGACACCGGACGCAGAGAGGCTGGATGATAACGTTTGCTATTGTTGTGCCCTCAGTTATGGTTCCTGATGGAAAAAAAGGGATTAGGGAGGGATCTGCGAGAGCTGCCAACGTTCTCTCGCAAATGTTCGACAGATTTGATCTATGTTGACAGAGTCAGCATTTCCCTCATTTGTGGAGAACTATTCAGGCCACTTCCTGGTTTACATGCTCCCAGCATGCCAAGGACAACCTGGATTGGCTGCAAGTTCGCAGGGTCAGCAACCTTGGTGAACTGATATCACTTTTTTTTTTCAGTTAATAATAACCCAACTACAAGATGTAGTGCTCGTTAGGTTTGCCAAACGTCTTGGGGTTAGTAAACAATGGCATCTCCATGGAAACATCCTCTTGGTGTTTCCAACTACTGTGTCGCAGTAAGAGGAGTTTCACCAGTCAAGCTAACACTCTGGCCCGTCTGTGATCCCACCGTGGCAAAACACTATCTGGCTGCCTCAACTTCACACAACCTCCAGTGCTGAACAAGAGGATGTTCTCCCACTGTGAAACAGGGAAATGCCTGCTGAAATAAAACAAACAGGTCACTCATTGCTCAACAATCTCTCGCTCCCAATTCTTCCCTCAAAGCTACAGCCGAGTCCGATGACAGCCGGGGGTCGCAGGGCAGAGGGAGAGTTGCTTCTAGCAGAGCAAAGAAATGCCAGCAACAACGCTGCCTTAGCAGGTAAGAAACACCTGACCAACGTTGGAACACTGTGTGGCCAGATTCTAAAGAACAACCATGGGAGCACAAAAAGGTACTTGTAGAGTCCCTACGTATCTTTCTTGTCAAATATCTGTACTTTTCCAGTATATCCAAACTTTCCTGACCCTTTTAGCCTCATTTTAGACGATTCCAACCTGAACCCACACAAAACACGAAGGAAAGAAGGAAGACTGGATGGATCGAAGGAGGGACGGATGGACAGATAGACAAAAGCATAAATGGGTGGATGGATGAACAGATGAAAGCATTAACCCTCCAGCGGTCTACAGAGATTGGATCATTTGGGGCCCACAAGTTTTTTTATTCTGTGTATAGTCCAGCAGGGTCACACTGTTCCCATGTGCGCTTTTACAAGGGCTTTTTGTGTGTGTGTAGTTTCAGGAACTGACGGTCTGATGGGACTGCCATGCTAAGGAAGAAAAGAATGAAGGAAAGGATAGAGGGAGTATAGATGCATTTATGGATGGGTCGATGGACTGACGGATATCGTCATCTATAATGTAAGGAACATAAAATCCCAGAATACCACCAATACCACCAGTGGTTTAACAGTCCAATCAAATACTCTGATTGGACAAGTTTGCAATTTGATATTTTTCACAGAAACTGATTCTTCTGTAAACTACTATAATAACAGCAGCTTGGTCTGCAACACACACTGGCACTGATTAAACTGTTGACTTCAAGGATGTATAAACTGTTAGCAAGTATGTTTTTACCAGATCTCGTCACCATAAATTACGACAATAAATAGTTGGACATTTTCAAGTGAGACCCCAGGCCCCATCCTTTTACTGGTTTGGCTCTACGATCCTCCCCAACTCTTGGCAAGAGAGTCTTGAATGCTCTCTGGGATACGGAACACTTTCCATCTGTCTTTTTCTTGGCGATCACTAACTTGTCATTTCTATTTAGAGGGCTGCCTCTGTCAAACAAACTGGGTAAGCCCCCTCTGTACTCGCACAAAGACCCACTGGTACCATTCAGCCCAACATCAAGATCACACAACACCAGACACTGTTGGTATATTGAATTCTACAGCCATCATGGCAGAAACATATTCATTTTATCTAAATTTAATCCAAAGTGCAAAATCAGTAAATTATTATGTCTTGATAAAGTATTCACATCCTTTGAAAGTTTACAAATTTTGTTACGATAAAACCAAAATGTGTTTTGGTTCTTGCATTATTAAGCCACTATTCTATAGCTTGTAAATGGTATTGAAATAACATCATCATTTATTGCAATAATTTCTGGGACAATTCATCATCGAGCAAAATTTGTGTCTCTCCAGCTCCTCCAGAGTTACTATGGTTCTCTGAGCCGCTTCTCTAAATGTTCTCCAAACACATTCTTTAGATGACTTCCAAAGGAAATTGGGTTTTATTTTGTTTAGGGGGAAATCAGAGAAAACTTTGTGTCCTGTTATTTCCCCTTTACAGCTATGTACTACTTTGTGTTGATCCGACACATAAAATCCCAATAAAAACTCCCATTAAAGTTTGTGGTCGTAACATGACAAAATGTGGAAAAGTTCATGGCGCATAAATGTTTTTTCAAGGCGGTGTAATTGTCAATTACACAAGCTGAACTGAGATGTAGGCCATAGAGAGGGGAAAGGAGAGTGGGGCTCTGAGAGGGAGGAATTAGTGGCTGCACGCTGACTCAGGAGTTGCACTTAAAGCAGCCACACGAGAAATGCCTTTCATCTCGGAGCCAGGAGCCCACAGGCCCCTTTCCACAACAAACTTCATGTGCAAACATAGACGTACACAAATATGTGCATGCAAAGTGAAGGGTCGTGGTGCTTACACCTGACGACTAACTGCTGACTATATACTCCTCAAAGTTTGCTTTTAACCGCTGGCATATGTGGAAATACTGAGCCAATATATCAATCAATTTAGTCATCTCATATAATACAGTCTGAAGCAACAACAGTCCAGATTTACTTTAGGATCAGTGTGTGCGCTTTGAAAGGACTCGCCGCATCCCTTTCAACAGCAGACGAAATGAAAAGTACAACAGCTTGGTCATACATCTTAGTTCATTAACAAAATATACACCTCACCTAAACACAGCAACCGTTGCCATGACACGGTGCAGCATGAACCAATAGTAACACTCGGGAAGCCCGACTATCCCAACTTTAGCATGACTGGTATTCTTTGTTTTCCGGGTTTTGCAACGCACGGCCCAAGTGAGCCAAGACTGGAAAAAATGCTGGCATGTCATTCTGAAGGCATTGTGGGGGTGGGGTGTGGGGAATAAGGCATTGATCTGCGCACAAACTGGAAGGTTTACCACATGTCAGGTGCAACACGAGGGCAGGTGATCTCAGCGGTCGGTGTTTGGATGCAGTGGAACTGGAAAAACATGAGCGACGCCACCTGCGCCACACGGCCAGACTGGTTTGGCCCAGAAGTACTGGAGTGCGGCTTATCGAACCCATCTCACTCCATTACCGGCAGTGGAGTCAAGAGACATTTAGTGTGAAATTGAGCAACAATGGGTGAGCGTGTTCACTCACCGGAACAGGCCCGGGCTTGGGTGTGTTCATGTGAAGTATGTGAACTCGTGTCTGTGCATTAGTCAAACAGCTATTACATCTAATACATAACCATAGCTGGTGTATGTGACTCAGTGCTGGGTGGAACAAGATTCTGTGTAAATAAAAAAATAAGTCATAACCTTAAATAAATCTCTTGTTCTGGAGTAAGCGTTGCCACATGACATGGTTTGAATGTCTGCAAAAATAAATTAAGAGTGCATGCTTGTGTAAAAGGGGCTATTTGTGTGGGATTAAGTACAGACTGTTCAACGGACAGTGATGGAGTGAACAGAACAACCCAATGCTTCTTTATTTGATGGAGATTCTAAAAATGTCACAATGTGTACCAACTCTAGCCCAGAAAGCTTTTCAGTGTGGGGGAGGTTAGGTTTTGTAACTCATTTAGGTAGAAAAGGAGGAAATAACTAATTTTATTAGCAATTTTGACATATACTGCATGATAATGATAGCATTTAAAATAATGTTAACGTTTTTAGTTAATTTGGACTTAAAAGGAAAAGTTGACTTGCTAAAAGGGCTAAGATAATGTTACCCGATATATTTGTGTAATTCAACATGATGATAGCATTTAAGCTAACATTAACTTTGTAGCTAATTTGGACTCAAAAGCAATAATTGACCTACTAAATTGGTTAAGGTAATGCTACTCAACATATGTCAACATAAGATTTAAATCTCAAAAAATAGCTTATTGAATGGATTAAATTAATATTAAGTTAATGTTGCTATCATGATAATGATTGACAAAAACATAAAATTGATCAATATTTTATTCAGCACATTATTTTCTTAATTTTTTTTTTCTTAAACCATTTGACCAATGTTACAAGTGTATGTTTTTAACGCTGAATAAGTGTGTGACATCAGTTTGAGTGTGTGTTCATGCTCACTACATCAGTCTTGTTCAGCTACAGTCATTGTGGGAAAAAGTATATGATTCACTGACAAAGGAGCCAGGTTGCAAATGTTATTTCAAGTTTTTTACAGCTCAAATTGGTTTGAGAAAATATTTCTTGAATTTGTGAGGAAATTCAATTCAGAAATACCTTAGCCCCAATAATTATCTACCAATTTGGAAGCGTCCACATGTTTACATTTCTAACTACAATGACTTATTATAAAAAAATAAAAACCATAATGTCCAACAGCGCTTGGTATATACATATTGAGTAGCTTAAGTTGGACATGTTTGTTGGCATTTTATTTTGCAGTTTGCAATAAATGTGAAAAAATAATGTAAGGAAATGAAACAAAATAGCTTTTTGGAGGAAAAATAATGAATGTAATTGGGGAAAATAGAAAATCTGATGATAATAAGGGTCATCGTTGCAGCCATAATTTTCATAAAGAGATAAGTAAAAAGGTGCAAACAGAAAAAGGCTTGAATGGAAGCGGTCCAAATTACAGTGCATGTCCGAGAATTTCACCCGCACCGCTCTCTAACCCCATCTCAAAATCCTGAGTGCGACTGAGGGACATCTGGAAGCCATAATGGGTGAGGTAATGACACAAAAATGCTGCTCACAAGAAAGACAAGGGAGACAGGGAGATGGAGACAGGATAGATAGGCTTTCCAGGATCTGACACGAAGAGAGAAAACAGCAGAGAGAGGAAAGGAGAACGACCCAGGGATGGCCTTTCCCTCATTATGACCGAGGCAAGCCTGTTGCCGGTAGGAGCCAAAAATCATAAAAACAAATAACTCTGCCCTGTAACATAAGATGACAAAAAATTTTAGCCCAGATTTCATCATCTCCTTTTTTATGGAGATAATTCCTCTAAAATCTGACATTTATTCATCGAAAAAACCTTACGTCCCCCTCTTTCATCATCTGTTTACACAAAAATCCCACCTGAGAACAACATTAAGCTGAACTAGTTTCATTCGTTTACGGCTTTATCCACTCCCATCTGTACTGTTGCATAAAGGACAAGGTTTTCATCTAGTATGAATAACAGCTGTTTTATTCCAAAGGTATTTCTAAGTTAAATAAAGGACAAGTAACTACAATTAACAGAGGACTGAATAAATAGCCTAAGAACGTCACCAAAGGAAAAACTGAGGCGGTGTGTTTTCAACAGCCTTGTCCTAAAAAGGGAAAGCGGCTCGGTGTTGGAGGCACTTGAAGCTGGCGCTTTTAGCAACTCGACTGCAAAGTAGCCCAAAAAACACTCAGTAAATGAGCCAAATTACAGATTAAAATGCAACCAGACGCTTTTATGTCTCGACCAGAGGTTCCCCCTTCAGATGTGAGCCGGAAGGCATCATCAGCCCCAATGAAAAAGTTTTTACTATCCAGATCCACAGCCCTGCACAAGTACTCACACCTTTTAAACTTCAAAGTATTTTATTGGGACTTTTTTTAATCACACCAACACAATGTAGCATCAATATTCAACCATTTCTGCCTGTTCGTGTTTGTACAACACTTTTAAATCAGTCTGATTGGATGACAACAAGCACTATGAATATCAATTTTGTAACAGTCTCAATTTTATTTCTGTCTAAACTTTGACTAGACCTTTCTTAACACAAATATGCTTTGCTCTAAACCATCTTTTAGATCTAAAAGATGGCTCTATTTTTCTATGCTATTTGGTGTGGAGGTTTTATATAGGCCCATTGGATTGTTGCCTTTTCCTGCACTGGTATTTTTTTTCTCAATATCTTTTGATCTGTATTTTAACTGTGCAAAGTAAACTAAACTAAAAATGTAAAAAAGCATGTCATATTTCAGATTTTCTAAAAACCATCTAATATTTTCCTGATCTGTTGTCACTTTGTGTTGGTCTATGACATACACATCAAGCACTATTTAACACTTCAACTGACATGTCGAGAGACGCCGACAAATATTTGCTTATCCATCAGGAATCGCAAATATGAAGCATTACACTCATTAAGGCGCCATAAATCCATCAGAGACAAACGGACGATGACTTCTATACTATGTAAACATGCTTCAGAGCATTAAATTGCATTAAATGCAAGACTGAACGCCAGCAACACCAGAATTCCCAGCGGTGTCGGCCTGCAGTAACCCCTGGGGCCCCCTCCGCTCCACCGCAGCAAACCACATATTCCACTCAATGCGGTGTTCTTCACATCTCAGTTTGTCTCTCTTTCTGCATCATATCACGCTCTGTCACAATAATGAGAGGGCAGGGCTGGTTGGAGGTTTCAAAACTGAACAATCTGTGCCCCCACAGCGTTAAAACACACAAACAGGATGTTCCCGAAATATTAAGAAACCACAAACAGCAAAAGAAAATGAAGGAGAAGGAGAGGGGCCTGACTCGGGCCAAAACAATGGAGGAGATCCGGTGTGAAACGGTTTGAAGCCTGCTGCGGAGCGTGTGGAAAGCAGGCCACTTCTGGTTTGTGTGAGGAAAGTTTTTCCCCCTCGACTTCAAAGGGTTCTCCAAGACGGCGCGTAGACGTGTCCGACCCGCGCCGCAAACCAGCCAATTTAGACGGCTCTGTCAACGCAGCCGTCTGATACAATCTGTAGATAAAGGGTGTCGGGATCCTTTCACGTTCGCTTAGCTTGACGGACGATTCGCCACCCTGTTGGAGATGCTGCGTCGTTTCCTCTGCTACGGACGTCGATAAGCCTCATGTTGCACAACTAACCTTTCAGATCCACTCCTGATGAATCCAGAGATATTTTAACAACTGAATCAGATCCTCCTGGAGAACAAATCTGCGCTTTGTCATTCAGCGTGTTTTGATAATAATCTAGCACAAACATTTTTTTGCTGCTGGAAGCCGTGTGCCCTGCTCAGAACACGCTGAACTGCTCAGCGTTCAGCAGCTTGGTCAACCATGGTTTCTGGGACGTCTGGCGTTTGGATAATGAAGGAGGTCTTTGTGACACTTGCCAAATATATAACAGTGTAGTTGCATTCAATTGCAAAAGTGTTCATACCAATGGAAACATGAGCTTTAATGGACTTTATTGGGTATTGTGCAAAGTAAACTAAACACAAACAAGTTAGGCCTGTCACTTTAATCAATAAATCTATAAATTGCATGACAAATTAAAACAAACTCAATAACTTCAATTTGCATGATTTATTGCCTTTCTCTTTTCTCTCTTTCAACTAAAGACCGGATGACAAATCTCTTCAGTCTGGTGCATATCTGGGTTACAACATACATGTTGAAGAACATGAAGTCCAAAATCAAACCTTATGGACTTTATATAAAAAGCTTGGCAGAAAACTAACACACTAAATTATTAATAAAACCACCCTTAAAGATGCAGGACTATATATATTACATGCAGGCACATAATGCCATTTTATACCACAATCAAGCAACTGCTAACTTTGGTTACAAAAAATATGACATATATCATATATGGCTTAATAGATATTTGACTTCATAATTTGCGCCTTGAAATTGGGCCTTTGTCTCTTTCTGAAACTCCACCTTCAGGAAGTCATCACAACATCACTCCTCTATTAACATTTAACAACATTTCTACCAGCTTTGTTCTGAGAACAATGAGCTCAGCTGATGCGCAGTTCTACCAAGTGTTTGCTAATTGCTGCTGGCTAGTCTGAAGGAGTTAAGTGGGGGAGTAGGGGGTAAGGGGGGACTGCTCTGAGGCGGGAGCTTGAAAACTTCAGCTCTGAAAAAGAGCTTCAACCTTGAAGGCAAAGCTAGTCCAACCAGACATTTTACGCAGCTGGTTGCCATGGAGATTAAAGTATTTCTCAAACGTGTATGAAAGAATAGAGGCAACACTGTAGGTATGTTTTTGATGAGGAAATAACAATATAATATGATGTAAAGCTCAAAAAGTTGATTTTCAATAATATTGTCCCTTATCCCTTTGATACATAAACATTAAAGGATTGGTCCTTACAGATGTTCCCGATCCAGTCAGAACAAAGAGATGGCAAAACCTTCACTCTGGATGTGTAAAAGTAATAGATATACTTCAGAAGACTCTTAGCTTTACAAGCAGCAGCAGGTGGTTCCACAAAGTGCTGACTGGATAAATATAAATACATTTCCATTTGTACTAGATTTTGAAAACCTTTCCCTACCTCTTCCCATTCATCCATCCCTTAAAACCCCAATAAAATAAATTAAGGCTGTAACACTAATACTCTTTCGAGTGAAGGGGTATGAACACTCGTCCATGTCACTGTAGGTTTTCTGCAAAGCACCTCTGAATAATTAAGTTGGCCTCAGCAGAAAAATATAAATATCCGTATCTGACAACATTAGTCAGACCATAATTCTATCATGTGTAAAAAGTCAGGCTGCTTTCCCTGGAATATCTTCTCTTGAGAGAAACAATAAGTTGTGTTCGCCCCGTATCCAACTCCACATTACACAGAGATGCTTGCTGCGGAGGAGGCTGCCAGAGGAACAGACACTGACAGCTGTATGAATCTTCATCTTTTACTGCCAGCAGTAGGAACACTTGCTGCTCAGTCCAGGGAACAATCGCTTTTATAAGAGTCTTCTTAGAGCCTCCATGGGCCAGAGCTCTACATCAGCCTGAAAGATGCGGCAGGGGGATGAGGGGAGGTTGGGAGGAGGAAAATCTACTCTGTGGTTACGAGAGCCGTAGCTTTGGAATACCGGGTATGGGCTGTGGGAATGTTCGGGAACACGGATGTTTTCCAACAGTAAAGGCAGAAAAACTCAAAACACAGAGGCCTTCTTAAGTTTACGAAGGTGTTGGTGGAAGTTAAGTATCAAAACTTTCACTGCCAGTGGGTCTCCAGTACTGTCACGTCAAAGCACAGCAGGTTCCCTATTGCCTTTTCTGGGCTCATCCTCGCTCTGTTTCCCCTCCCCTCAGCAGCCTGTGAAAAATGAGGGGGGGTTTGCTTACAGCTCTATGCGGCTCAACTGGTACAGCTCAGCACTGACGCTGCACCATTTAAGGATTTGATTCCCATTGGGCCACCCATACTATAAATGGATCCAGACAAATGGATGAAAGCGAGCGCTTGCTGTCTGTTTGGGAGGCCTTCGAAGCGGCGAGCCGGATGGAGGCTGTCAGATTGGTTTGGACGTGTTTAATGTTCAGGGTGACAAAGACGGGGAAATTAAAAGTAGATATGCGTCAATCCGATACCAATATCTGTATCGTCCTGATGTTGAAAGAAAATTGTAGATTGGGTATCGGTGACAATCCATAAGGGCAGACTCCATCTAATTCTATGTTTATGCTCTGAGTAACGTCATGCTTTATTTATTTTTGACAGAATGACTAATTGTACTTTCTGAATCAACTGAAAGAAGGTTGCAGTTTATTTTTTACGTTTGATGAAGACAGTCAATATATTGATTTTGTCGGTGTGTTTATTATTTACTTTACAATTGGCTATTATACTTCTAATTGTGCTCACTGTTTTTACATGTTTGACCAAACTTGTGAAGCTATTGGTGTGTTTAAGTGTGCTGTACTGCTGCAGAGTTATCAAATGAATTTGTAATGCAGCATTGTTTTTCTGTATCGGTTCATATCGGCCGACAACAAACATCAGATATCAGTGGATCAGTGCTTCCCTAGTTAAAAAGGTTTGGGGAAAAACAGAGGAATATCACTGGACACATTAACCCAAGGTATTTTATATTCAGTGTGAAGATATGTTCATAGTTCAGGCTCCCTGTGGCTAATGTGACGTGACAGCAGTAACTCAAGATCTCTTTCATTCACAAGAAACCTGCCCAGCTAGATGTGCTTGACTTTGGAGGCGACAGGAAGGACCCGAGGGAACAACAAGCACAGACGACAACACAAGAGCAGCCAAGAACAAGTAACCAACAGTATATCTACATATTAAACAGAGGCTGGCTGGTTCTTTGCAAGCTTTGATGTACTACAATCTACTTGTGTCATAACTGCATAAAAATAATGGCATCTTAGCAAGAAATGTAGCACATGGTGAAATAATAATTAACTACTTCCAACTAAAACAACCAAAGGGTTACTGGACCGTGTCTAGACACTCACGGCCTGTTATTTTAAAAACTTACTCCGAATATAACAAAGGACAAACCCAGACAGATACTACCGTATACGAAGGCATATCAGCTGTTCTTGTAAGTTGCCTCAACAGAACAAGACTTGGGTCGGTGCTGCTCATGTCATTCCTTAACAATTGTGACTAGGGTGTGCCGATCAATGGTTAAGCGATCACAATCATGCGATTTTCGTGAAAAAGTATATGAACGGTGTTCGCCGATAACAGTCTCTTGTTGCCGATCACATGTGTCATACTTTGCAGCCTGCAGAGGTCCTGTATGCAGCATTTCTCCCTCTTTCCTTCTCACTGCGCAACAAACCAATGTCGTGTGGAACTTTAACCCTGAGAGTGAATGGGGAAGTTTACAACTTGCGATGGAAAAAAACGTCAAATTACATAAACAAAATGAATTTAATATGACATTTAAAAAGCAAGCACTTGACGGAGTACAGCTATATCGAGGCTCACAGCAGGAAAAGACATCCGTAGCGCTCAGGCACCAGGTAAAACAGAGCACAACTGCCGACACTCACACAGACGAGCATGACGGTCAGAAAGCTGAGCAAATAACTCAAACAATAATTTAAATCGTCGGGGTAGCGGTGTGAGACGCTGGGTTCTGCTTATGTTGTCGGACCGCTGCTATTGCTAGGAAACTTGGGTTTCAGCGTCTTGTTTGAGGACACTTCAACAAGCAGTAGAGGAAGCTGGAATGGAACCAAAAACCTTCCAATCGACAGGTGACCCATTTTTCCTATGAGCAAAATCTGTAAGGGTTTATGGCTTTTAATGCCAACTGTGCTAATTGCAAACATAAGATGCTAAAGACTAAAACAAAAGCTTTAGAGTGAATGCTCTCTCACATTCAAAGTATTAAGTGGATATGAATCAGGAAAGGTGGAAAAAATATTTTGAGTCCCATGTAGGCATATCTTTATAAGAGAAGTCAGAATCATGTAAATTTAGTATCAACAGATGGCTAAAAATGGACAATGGAGCTAAATTATTATGATGGTACATAAAAAAAATATCTTAAATAGTCAACTCAATAACTTGTAAGATTTAGCTGGCTCCGGGTTTTAGAAAAGATGCATGAAATACTCCGTCTAGCCCAGTTTCACCATTTCCACAACAGTTTGGTAGTAAAATGATTACAAGCAAAGGAAACATTTACAGGGAGAAAATCCTGCCAGCTGTGCTGTTATGTCGCTCCGTCCCCAAGGATGCAGTTAAAGTAGAACTGCGGGGACTGAACTGGCAGAGGTGAGATATGCTTTCAAGGCCGTAAAATGCAACCTTTAGGGCTCTGACACAGGAAACGCTCTCTTCCATGTTTGGCTCAAGAGGGCAAATAACACACTGCCTCAACAGCATGAGGGAAAAGCCAACAGAAAAATGTAAACCATTAATTCTACAACAGCAGCTTCCCATTTCGAAAACCCGCACTGATGATTCTGGGTTTGGCAATTTGTACAAATAAAAAAAGGACTTGTTTTTATTTGTTTGTCCAAGAAGAAACATCTTCAGCAACTTGCGCAACCTTGTGAAGGAGAAAATAGCACTTCCTGCTAACGGTACAACAACCGTACAGCATTTTAGAGCAGACAGTGGATTCTTATGTTACAAATAAAAGAAAAAAAGCCATTTATCCTGCAAAGTCAACGCTCACTAAAATCTGGAGGAAACCGCTAGATTACAACTTTCTTCTTCCAAAATAATTGGAGGGCAGTGAAGTGCTATGTTATATATACACTCCCCTCTGCTGTAGCTGAGTATAACGGAGGCTTTCTAGGCCACAACTAGTCCCCGTCACAGTGAAGGGAAAAAAGAAAAAAGACTGACTTGGCTACTAATTATAACCTCCAGAATAAAAAGGTGTCAGTGCTGGGACTTGTAACCAAAAGCATCCTGAAAATATCCATCTGGGAACAGCTGGGCGTGTCGGGACACACCGCGTGTTCGCAGCAGGAAGAGGATGAATATGTAACTGCATCAAGGAGGACTTAAAGTAAAACAGTGGGAACAAATTTTCTCTGGAACTGCTCCAATTTTACGTCACAATATTGTTCCATCTACAACACATTTCCAGTTTCCCTTTTATGAAACTGTGGTTAGTGACATGTAAAAGGCAGATCCATTAAAGATCTGCCTTTAATGGCAGATCTTTAATGGATCTGGAAAACACACAGAGTTGTGTGTTTTCCAGAAACATGATGCCATTTTCCAGCACAATTAAGTAACTATGTCACCTTCAGTTGTTATAAAAATGCTGTATGTACATGTGTATCAAATATGACTTGAAATAAATGTTACTTCCAAAATTAACGCATTGAAATTGAATCACTGTCTCTTTAAGAAGCTTGCAAACTGTACCTAAGAGGAAGAGCTTCATCCTCGAAGGTGGGGCTACGTCCAACCAGACGTTTTGCACAGCTGACTGGCTGCCACAGGAGCTTGAAGGATTTCTCAGACATGCATGAATGTTTTTGGTGAGGGAACAACATCCTAACTTGAAGTAAAGTTCAAAACAGTCCATTTTACATAACGCCACCCCTTTAAGAAATCCACCTGTTTCCGATTAATTCACTTAAGGCTCTGTTTCGGAGTTACCCATGCAGGAAGCCTTATCCATTTAAGCCTCGTCCAGAAGCTGAGGGCCGACACTGTAAGCTGTGAGAACAAACAGCGGCCGAGCAACAGCAGCCAGACACCTAGATAACAGTTAGGAGGCTAATCACCTCACTGATAAGTAGATTGAGTCGGCGTGGGAGGATACGGGGGCAGTGGGCGGCTTCTTGTTGAGATGAGGGTGTGAGACGTGAAGGAAGTCGCGCACACAGACACACAGACAGACTTTCTGTTGAAAGCAAGATGTGCTTTACAACAGAAAAAAATAATAAAAAAGAAAAAAATTTGGTTCATGTGGGACTGAGAAGCAGAAAACTGACTAAGAACCTGAATAAACGGAGCAAAGAGGTGGTAAAATATAGCTCATTTAAAATATTAACTGGTATAAAAATGCCAGTAATGATCAACATAGAAGACGTAATACGAGTCATCCAGCAGAGGCAGTTTCTCTTGCTAAAAAGGAGCCATTAAATACATAATAGATGAGATAAACAGAAAGGTAATCTAATTTCTAGCCAGCTCCGTCAGCCCTGAATACATTGTTTTTCTAAAATATTCCAAAGAAAAGCTGAAGTAGTCACAATGCTACCCTACATGCTATTCGCTAGCATTTGTAAAGCAACCAATCCATGAGAGGCATTCATTTTTCCTTGATACTGATTGGCTGTACCCCAAAAAGCAGTAGACTGTAGATGTCAGCTTCTACAGTAGTGCTAGGACAATTTCCGCTGTACTTTATGCAATCAAGTAGCTTCTAACCTTCAAAGGTCTACAGCAAACATTGCAGCTCTTCTTGAACAGGTAGACCTGTTGTCACAAGTCAAAAATAGTTAAATAACTCGTACATGCATGCCAAAAAGAAGTGATGTAAAAAGACTAGCTTTATTGAGGATTTTTGGTTTTTACCAGCTCAAAAATCAACTAAATGTGTAATTTTTTTAATAATATATTTTTGTAGAAAGAGCTTCTCTGGGTCTCAGTATGAAATATAAAAAGGTCCTTGTATTTATTAAAAAAAAAAAAAAAAAGACTTTAATGAGTCTGATGCCCAACATCCTCCTGTGATAAAAGTCGTTGGATGTTTGGGCTTCTATTTACAACAAGGTCCAAATGAAAGCAAAATGCACAATTAAAGCCATATTTGTATACTTCTCATTATAAGAATAAAGTAAATCTCACCCTAAATCATTTTTAAATACCGGCCCACACGCACCAAGTAGAAAAAATACGTACTTTTTTCAATTGTGATACAAAATCTCACTAGCACCACTTTGAACAACCTAGCATTAAACCTTTAATGACATTTGCACAATGTATTTCATAGTAGCATGTTAAATCTATTAAAATACAGACATAATGTTGACAAAAGATGGACTTAGACCTGTTTGATTCTAATTTGATTTTTCGATCATAAACCCAACGTCTTGTATCGTCTCTTCTGAGACGCAAACCTGTCACTAAAATTTAATATTTTATTTCTGATCAGTTTGCAGGCAATCCGTATCATTTAGAAATAAATTGTGGCAAAATTGGATCATGGATGTTTTAATTATTTCTCTGAGGTCTCTTCACTTCAGATGAAAGAAATGAAACGTGGTTCATCTGATCTCGAGAGGCCACTAAGAGCAAAGAGAGGTTTCACCAACCAATAAAAAAGGGCAGCAAAATAGCTCGCAGTAACAATGGAATTGGTTCAGTAGTTAATCCAGTATATTGGTATTAACTATTCACGATCACTTTTCAAAGCAAATTACATTTCCTTCCTCAAAATGATTAAGTTATCCTCAAATGATCTCTAATTTTCCCATAACGATGAGTGTCATCAATAAACAGGAAGCAAATAACTAAACGAAGCAATCGTCCGCCACACTTATCAGCCTAATCCCAAACGCCTAAAGGGGAGAAAATTGAATTTAGGGGGGTTGACAGATTTACTCATCGGCAGCATGTCAAATTGTTGTGTCTGCATCATGACCTTCAGCTGAGAGCCACAGCAGTGATGCGGCACTCGCCAAACGAGGTGAAAAACATCTGCAAACAACGATGTCGGTGGCAATCCAAACAGTCGCAGGATTTCCTCCACTGATCCCTCCGGACAGAGACGAGGATGCAGGAAGTCTGGCTGCTTGTGTAGAGTTGTCTTCTTTTCTTCTTCTGTCCCAACAACAAATTCACTCTTATGCACTTTCTTACAAGCCACACAACCTCGTTTGTAACTGGATTGTGAGAGTTTGCTGAGAATCCACCTGGATGGACGGCGGTTCAGACGTCAGCTGACGGCGCAATTAGATCAGCGACCCGCCAGCGTGAACAGCTGCCATTCAGGTGGAAAACGGATGAATGGGGCTGTAGGAGCACTCAGATAAACGGCTAATGTGATTCCAGTCATGCTTTTACCCCCATCTTTCACCCCCCAACCAGAAAAACAGGAAGGTCAGGACAGTGAGTGCAAGACGAGGGTAAACATAAAGCAAAAAGGAGAGGTGACTAAATATAGACCGGGTCGCTGTCAGAATCCCAATCAGTAAAGAAGCCAAGGTCAGGGCTGCATCAGCTTTAGAGAGAGGCTCAGAGGCACAGACAGACACGATGACCTCAGCAGATCTAAACCTGTGGCCTCCCCGAATCTGTCCCAACTATTCCAATGTGTCCTCAACTCTTCCTCTCATGCTCTCTCTCCTAATTAGTCCCATTACCGCTCTAATCTTCACTGGAGGTTGAATAAACCTCCAATGAGGCAGGACATAAAGCTGAGCTACAGTGAACACAAAACCTTTTCACCGTTTCAACTGCCTTGGAAATTTTAGCAAATCCTGTGTTTGCAACCCTGTTTACATCAAAATGTATAATGTTTGCCTCTTCACAACAACTTAAGCAGTCTTCACCTGAGTCTAAGGTCTTGTCCACATGCTGCCAAGTCTTTATAAGAACTAATGTTTCAGCTACATTGTTTAAAACAACAAACAAACAAGATTATACACACGAGATCGGTTTCTGAAAGTTTTCCAGACCTGAGTTTTGTTTTAAACATCCCAGACCCTTAGAGGGCAGTGTAGCACAAAGTTGAAACCTACATCAGCCAATCAGCTTGCTTTAAACCAACTAGGACTTCCTGTTAGGAATTAATCCAGGTTTGTTTGGTTGAATTTAGAAGTGGGAGATATGAAGTAAAAATAAAATCTACAATTTTTTTCTGTGCCAGGTCCAATTCCTGATTTTAATCTTTTTTTTTCTAAAAAAAAAAAAAAATCAAAAATAGAACATACTTTTAAAAAGTGGCTTTTATTTCAATCATCCCTTCTGTGAGTTGTACAACAGAGTATTAGTGCGAGCCTAGAAGAATTTCTGTTTAATTATGAAAATGTAAAAATAATACTTCATTCTACAAATATTACAACTTTATTCTGGTAATATTAAAATTTTATTTGGGTATTATTTTGACTTTATTGTCATATGACTTTATTCTCATATTACTACAACTGTATCTGTGTAAAATCATGACTTTAATTTTGTTATTTAAAAAATAATAATTTAAACCCACCTCAGCCTGATCTTTATATTTCATCAGAATTGACCTGAATTCAAAGTCCAAATAAACTGAAACTAAGAGCTTGTGGTTTAAATAACAAAAATATGAATAAGTTGAAGGTGTATGAAAGTTGAGGTGGGTGGGAGGACAACTACTGTCTGATCAGAGGCAAAACTAAGGAGAATTTCAGAAACGACGCTCCGACGTTAGCTTAGCATAAATTAATCGGTACGTTTCCTGCTGAACGACAACTTTGTCTCAAAGCAGATTTTGTTTTTTTGCATGACTTGATGCATTTACAGTCATGTAATCCATGCATGAGGCAGCTTAGTGGGAATGTCCCTCCTCCTCGCAAGTGGACGCATGTACTCCATATGCAGAACACGCAAAACCGCAACACAGCAGCCAGGCTGTGTCTGTCACTAGGTAAAGCTGGGATGCAGCAGGCGGAGAGGCAGAAAGGGAGGGAGTAGAGGAGCTGTGAAAGGCAGGAAGAGAAGAGCAAACACAGGAAATAAAAAGGACAGGACGAGAAAAGAAAGATTGATTTAACCCAGAAGAGGCTTGGGGAGGATGGAGAGTGTAAAAGACAGAAGGAAAGCAAGAGCAGACGGAGAGAATAGGAAGGGAGACACTGAAGGACAAACAGCTGCGGTTCTCCCCAACATCGCACCTCAGCTCCAGATTCCACAGACTGCGAGGGGTTGGGGCCTGAGTCAGCGCTTTTTACACACACACGCACACAGAGCCGAGCCCACCGCTCTGCTTGAAGCAGTCGGCGGATGCACACAGGCTACGGCAA
Source organism: Poecilia mexicana (assembly GCF_051168715.1). Taxonomy (NCBI): domain Eukaryota; kingdom Metazoa; phylum Chordata; class Actinopteri; order Cyprinodontiformes; family Poeciliidae; genus Poecilia; species Poecilia mexicana. The sequence goes on along the minus strand of NW_028263390.1, from coordinate 4,479,480 downwards.
GTCCAACAGGACAAAGTCTGGAGCTCCTCCTTGTTTTTTTCTCAACAAAAAAAAGGTTGGCTAAGACAAACAGCAGCTGCACATGTGAAGCAAAACACCGATCAGATAATAAAACTCCACTTTAGCATTAAGTACCTTTGAATCTGTTGTATTTGTTCCGTTTTCCCCGAACAGACAGAGGTCACAGTGAGTTTAATGAAGAGGCAAAAGTCAAACACAGCAGTAAGCGACACATCCCAGTGAAAGATGATCAAGGCCTCATGACAGAGGCACAGATGGCACAGAAAGAGAAGAACGAAATCCGCATAAATAAAACACAACAGAGGAGCCGACCTCAGACTAACTCAATTAATGTCTTGGCTAAAGCTTAGCTGACATGAGGTTTGAGTCAGATACAACCAGAACAATATGGAAACTAAATTATGTCAATAAATACAACTGGAATTTACCTGCTAAAATGTGCTAAGAGTTCCTTTGAACCAAATCAACAAACCCCTCTCCCACATGCTTGAAATCCTTTGGAACATAAAACATTTATAAACCTTCTGTATTTGTGATTGTTACTTCAGAGTCCCTAGTCTCCATATTTTACGGCAGAAAGTAGAACATTTTCTCAGAACTTCTCACTTCACTAAGCTTCTTTTGGCATCCGCAAAGGAAGGAAAGTCTTGGATTGTTTGTGTTACCATGAAGGAAAAAGCATTACAATAGAAAAAACACATAACCCTTTAGAAACTTAGCAACACAACAGACACACTGATCAACGTGATAATGTTTCAGAAGGATATTTTTGAGCTACTGAAAGCTTTGTGAGCGAAGAAAACAAGAAACGTTTGTGTTATACATTTTCTGGTGTCACTAAATAATGGCCTTCGCAACACGAAGCTCTTGCCTCTGACGCAGGGCCCCCGGTTCCAGGACTATGGACAGAGACGAGACTGAGCGAGTCTTTGCCAGCTGGCCTCGGGACTGTTCCATCTAAATGGCTGAAAGTGTTCAGTATCTCGAAATTCATCCATGGACAACAACAAAACAACAGCTAAGAGAGGGAAAAAAAAAAAAAAAAAACTTAGTGAGGAAACAATGTGACTGTCTGTGGCTTTGATGAGTGTATCACTGGTTGCCAAAATGAGGTGTTTCTAATCGCTTCACTGAGACCTAGCATCACAATAGAGACAGCAGACTCGTTTTCTGACATTTCTACAAATGACCCAATCCTCACGTCGTTTCAGAGAAACATTTGCATGTTTGTGGCCATTGTGTGACGTTTTATTCGGTTTCTAAAGTGGAAGCTGAAAATGACCCGGTAAGCTGGAAGTAGCAAACAGAGCAGCCTCGTGCTCATTTGGTTTATTTATGTGTTTAAAAAGCACCAGAACAGAAAACCACCAGAGAACCAGCATGCAAATGGAGTGTGCCCTGGAGTTTATCCAGCTGGCAACATCATAGTTAGCAAGGAAAACCCAAACCCAATACCAACACTTAGCGTCGGCATCGCCCTGTAAACAACCTGAAATCAGGCTGAGATGGTCAGTAACGTTTCATTTAAATAATAAATTTGCCAAATGCTTTCGTTTTGAAAAATATGGGGAAGAAATGCTGACAAGGCACATAATTGCATTTTTAGATTCAATAACAGTGAGATTATTTAATCCATCCATCCATTTTCTGTACATCCTTGTCCCTTAGTGGGGTCAGGAGGGTTGCTGGTGCCCATCTCCAGCCAACGTTACGGCGAGAGGTCGGGTCACCCTGGACAGGTCACCAGTCTGTAAATAAGTGAAGAAGAGATGCTGAAATTCAAACTTCTGACCCATAATCTAGATAATTTTACTGAATTTGGAGATTTCCCGAGATGCAGGGTAAAAACTCTAGGGTGTTTTTTGAGGAATTGCTGCTTTTTTCAATGATTTAAGAAGTTTATATATGTGGTGAAATGTAGTTCTCATTGACAAAATTTGTATCTTTGAGTCGGAGTTTTGCAAAAAAAAAAAAAAAGTGATCAGAAATTGGCCACAAAAATCACTAATGAGTGCATCTGCCGATGCTTCGGTATCACACAGTCAGCTCTAAGAGCCTAACAAACACTGCAGGGGGAATAGCTGACCAGACAAGAAGAAAGAAGAGATGAGAGGTAAAAGGTAAAAAGGAGAGGAAGAGGCTGTGGGGAGGAGGGATGTAGAGATCCCAGGAGTCCTGAGAGGCCGGCTAATGACCTGTGCTACAGTGTGTCCTCTGGGAGACGGAGGAAGGAAGCCAACCCTGCCCCTGCCACTTTCTGATGACGCAGCACAATTAGCAGCAGACATTTATGTGCCTACAACAGATGGACTGAAGGGGTTTTAAAGGCCAGATGTGAACACGCTCATGATAAAACATAACAAGCAACTTCACGATATGCTAATGAAGGTTGGATGTCTGCTGCCTGGACTCAGACAGCAGAAAACTCACAAAACTCCAATTAGAACACTTCTTTTGCGTCACATTAATCATGTGATTAATAATCAGATGTTGCTACTGGAGGAAATGACAAAGACGACGACAGGAAGTGTCTAGTTTATTCACATGTGATTTTAACTGTTTCTTTTTTAATGGAAGCACTGCAATTGCGAAATTGTGTTTTTTCCCCACTTGAGTGGCATATCAGAGATTTTTGCCCATTTGTAATGGAAACAGCTAAGCTTTTAAAACATTAGAAGAATTAGTTATAAAAAAAAGAGAGCAGAACATCCAGCTGCTGATGGTGGACTTCCTCCTTTAAATCACTGAACACTTTTATGCAGCAGAAAAGAGGATGCTACAGCCCCTCTGCTGTGTCTGTGTGTGTGTGTGAGGACAACGGAAAAAGCCTTCTCTCTGTGTATGTGTGTGTGCATGAAAGAGTGACAGACGGGCACTGGTGCGATCTGGGAATCCACCAGCGAAGAAACAAACGGCTCGACGACCTTGCACGTTCCCAGCAACGTTCGAAAACAGTGGATGTGAGTGATGTGCAGAGTACACAATGACACAATGCGACGCAGCTGTCCCCACTTCCTGGTGTGACATCATGCGGCCGGTTTGGTCCTGACTAGCTCACAGAGTCCTGGTGGTTCCTTCCTGCTCTCTCGGGGGGGAGGCCGCTTCCTGCGGACAGCAAGGATGTCCTGGCAGGGGCCGCTCCAACGTCCAAAATATCACACGCAAGCTGTTATGTAGCTTCTTCAAGAGACCCTACACAGGTAGTTATTGATCCCAACATGCTTCAACCTCAAGGTTATACAGTATTTTTTTTTTGTTTTTAAAAATAAAAATAAAATTGTTACTGCTTTTTGGTCGATACCGATCTCCAATGCCAATCCCCACCCAGCCACTATACGTAGGTCCAGATAATGTTTAGACGTGTGGATGTAGAAGGGCTGATGAAAGTCACTATAGGAATGCTGTTATTGCATTTTAGGCAATAAAAAGTTTATTTTCTTATTTAAAGAATATCAATTAATTTGGGTTTTTTTGTATCTTAATGTATTTCTAAATATGTATAAAAGAGACTTAAGTTGTTAAATGAAAAATCTGCAGAATTGGCCAATTTCATTAATCAATTAATCATTTAGAATAATGGATTAGTAAAATAATTGTTAGTTGGAGCCCTAATAAAGTTCCCAGTATCACAGAGCTGCCTGCATCTGATGGGAGTAAACTATCCTCCAGGCTGAATTTAAAACCACGTGACGCAAAAAATTCTTTCTTGAAACAGACACAATTAAAACGTTCCCCACTCCCGCGTACGCGGAGGCGGCTCTTCTGGTCTGTTTAGTAACGGGAACAACAGGGAGGTACTCCGGTCTGTGCTCCATGAGATAGCCTAGTAAGGCAAAACCACAATAATGTGTGTGTCAGTGTGTGTTGTGTGTGAGGCGTGTTGCCAATGAAAGCCTCGCAGGGTGGAGCGCACATCAGCTGCAGCTCAACAGCTGGCCACTGTGGGCCAACGCTGAATGCGGACTGGGAGAAAAGGTCAGGCGAACTCCCCCGGGTTGGGTCGCTGGTGGCTTGGCACCGGTGCCCCTTTTCATCCAGCTGCCCCAAAACACAGGAAGCAGTGTAGGATTTGACAGGAAATAGCGTTTCTGATGCATAACTTAACACTATCTTCAGCTCTACATGCAATAGTATCAATTCCCTGGGCTGACATTGTGCAACTTTTCGAAAAGTAACCCACGTTAGAAAATGAATCAATGTGAAAGTGAAAGTGTCTTTATTTGTTGGCTTGATCTCTGGAAAATTGAGCGGATTATTTGTCTCCGGGCAAAGAAACGTTTCAGATTTTATTATTTCTACGCAGAATTTGCCAAAGCAGTCAAACTAGAGAAAGGTTAAAGAGATGGATCAGATACAAGAGCTGCGGTTGAAACTGGTTGATGCAGGAGAACAGGGGGTAGCAGTCAGGAGTCGGGATACAGCGTACTTCCCTGCATGGTTACGGTCAGGCAGGGGTCTCCATTTCAGGTCGATGCAAAACAAGAAACCCAGGGTAAATGTTTGGCTCCCAGGAAAAAGATGGTGTGCTTTTATACTGTATGTTTGCTCCAATCTGCTTCCAAATTGCTACAAGTGGGTTTGTGTTAGTAAAGTACAACCAGACAGACGGTGTTGCTCTTTGCCTTCCCTTCCTGGCTCAGACTGCAGCCCCTCGGTGTGTTACACATGTAACAGGTGTGCATTTTTTCCCTTTGACCCTGTGACTGGATGTTCTTCCAAAGAACAAAAGAAAAGATGGGAGTGGTGACACTTTCAAACGCTTTTTTTTTTTTCTTTAAAGGACAAGACAGGACTTGACCCTAATTCTATCCCAATTTTGGTGCCGGCTGTGACACCAAGGTGCGGTCTGCTGTTTTGTGGAGTCTTATCGCAGCGCTAGGATCCTGTCAGAGTGGGATACAGTTTCCTTTTGCAAATGACGGAATGCTTCCTCGATTATTGTTAAAGCCCCTCTTCCAATCTTTGTACTTAACTGCTGATTCAGCCAAAGTAAGCAGATAATGTATGCTCTAAGGGTGGGACGGAAAGGTTAGCTAACTAGATGGGACACAGTGCTGGGATCTCGGGGAAAAAGGTGAGATGTGATTTTTGTCATGTTTTCATAAAAACTGGGACTCTGAAACAGCAGAAACCATCGGGCCACTGGTACTGGTCCTTGAGGCTTTCATTACCGAGCCACACATAAACTAACTTATTATATTTCAGTTTTGTCATCAATAAAATTTCCCAGTAGCATATGCAATCTACTGGGCTATTTTTGTGGGGGCCTCATCACATTTTGCTAAAGAGGAAACGCCTGTCGCCCCACCCAGTGCCTCATACTTTGTCACAGAGAAAATATCCTCCATTGTCACATCATACTTTCATGTAGGGGAAGCTCATCCTCAAACTCCCCTCACTATCACACTTGGTCATCAGGGGAAGAACCGCCCCACCCCCAACACACAGCCCGTCATATTTTGTCCAAAAAGAAGCAACCACATCAACAAAAGACAAAGAAGAATCAGATTTGGGTCCAGTCCGTGGCAGAAAAAAAGTCCAGGTTTGAAAAGTCAATACGTCACTAGTTTTTAATTCCAAGGTCGTCCAACTTTACTTATTAGTTTCACCAACCAACATGAGGGTGTATTGTCATTCCCAGATGGTATGGATTTGTGCTTGAAAAGAAAAATACTACTGTTTTTACAGAAGTGGAAGAAACTGTAGTAAAAAAAGAAACTGCCAATATCTGATTCATATTTCATTTTTTTCACAGCCCAATTCCAATTTTTTTTTACCCCCCACCCTACCAAAAAAGTACAAAGTCAGATATGAATCCAATTGTTTTTAAAACAGTCTTAACAGTCACGTCACATTTAATCCGACTTCCACGTCAATGACACCAGACAAACGTCATAATTCTGCACCAGAAGAAACCAGATGTGGTAAATCTGGAGTTAAGCAGTGGCTGAAAACATTTGAGTCCATTTTGTAAAAAATTATGGGTAAAGTCAATAGACTTTAGCTAACCTGCACAATGATCTTATCTTTATGATCACAAAATACAAAAAGAAGGAAACAGAAATCAATTGTCTTATTAAATTATGTTTAGTAAAGACTAAAGCCAGTTAAAGATTACCCTCCAACCTACACGGAACAAGCTGCTGCCTTCCTCCAATGTGACATAAAAACTCTTGAGGTTACCTGATATGAACAATCACTTAAGTTTGTTGAAATATAAACACAAATAAGCCTTGAAGCTTCATTACACATAATCTCATTATTGTACAGTTGCTGGAGACTCATTAGCTGTCCCTGAAGAGCGACTTGGGACCTGAGGGCGGGTATGGAGGCTCAGACGCATCCGAGTGGCGTGTGCTGTGTTTGGCTGAGACCAGTCAAGAGTTTCTGGTGTCAACACAGGAAAACGTCAGGATTAAGTCACCGAGCTGGCACTGCATCTTAAAAAGGTCAGCGGCACCTCTGGCATTGTTGCGAGGCTCCGGCTAGATGCTGCCGATCAGCTGAGAGGCGGCGACTGGCGTCCAAAGCCGAGCGTCCTCAAAGACAAGGACCTGCGACAGAACTTGCCTGCGCCTGACTTCCACACCGTTTCAGGGGGAAGTGGGGAGACCAGGTGGTACGAACTCAACCAAATTATCCCCCCGTTTGACTGAACTTTACTGCCTCCTTGTGCGCCTTTGTCAGAGCCTGTTGCTACCCGTTTAACCCCTCGGCCCAAAACCATTCCTGCAATGCAGTCCTTCAGACGGCATCCGCCAAAGCAACCCGTCGCTTTCCATTATGCACGCATTTCTTAATGCCTCCTGTATTATTAATCTGTCTTGATTCATGTTTCTGCCTGTGAAGGGAACAATCTGCTCCTGCACTGCTGCACTTCTTTTTTTTTTTAGCTTAAAAAAAGAGAGAGAATAAGAGAGAGAGGGGCGAACAAGGCAGCCAGGCATGCTCCGGCAGTGAGCTGGGCCTCTGCGCTAGATAAAAAAAAAAAAAAAAAAAAAGGTGAGTTGTTCACATTCCTGCTTCATGCACAAACCAAACCCCAATGTCACACACACACACACACACACACACACACACACACACACGCACACACACACACACACACACACACACACAAAGTGCTTCTGGCAAGGCAAAAAGGATTGCATTGTTGTGTGTGTGTGTGTGTGTGTGTGTGTGTGTGTGTGTGTGTGTGTGTGTGTGTGTGTGTGTGTGTGTGTGTGTGTGTGGCCCTTCTGCCTCCTGTGTTTTACTTCTTGCCCAAGTTTGATTCGACTACAGCGCGAGACGGTTACAAAACCTGATTAAATGTGTGCTGATACGGACTGGGTTCACCTCACCCATACAGAAAAAAAACATAACATGGAAAAACATTTTTAGTATCTGCTTTGAAAACCGATTATTGAAAGTAACTTTGTGTAATCTATTCCTGGTCTACTGTAAGAAAATGTGGTTGTGCGACTTAAATTTTTGGTTAAATCACAAGGAATCATCAATGGGCAGTTTGAGATTCTCATTGTTTGACACCTTGAGTAAAAATACAACTGTTTCGCGGGGTGTCCACAGTGATTTTAAAGGAAAATACATAATAAGACTGAACTGAGAGAGGGGAGAGAGTAGCCACCTTATTTCAGCCAGCTGACTGGCAGTGCACAGCAACAGGTTGGAAGAGAAGCAGCACTGCATCTTTCTCTAGTGTCTAATTACAAATATTTTAAGAAGTGAAATACCTTTATACCACCAGTAACTGGACTGTTTTTTACAATAGAAGATCTTTAGAAAATAAAATAGAACTACGCAACATTCTAGGTGAAATTTGGGGATTTTATTGTTATTAATGTCCAGTATTTTCAAAAAAAAAAAAAAAGAACTAGACAGAAAAATAAATTGCCTCTGGTTATATAGTTTGATTGCAACAGAGAACACAAAGTACAGGTAACAAAATGATCTGGACGGTATATATCAAAGTATATTTTTTCCCCATATATCATTATATGTTCACCTGGACACACATGGAGTGTGTGTTGGCCCAGAGATCAGAACCGGACACTTTCCCCTTGATTAGCTCTAATCAATGGTCAACAATTCAAATACTGAAGATTTTGATGATTTTTTTCCCCATTTCAAGACATAAAAACTAAGATTTCCCATCATTTTATATCGATAAACACAATCGACCCACTACAGGTACTTTTGATGCACTTTTTCTTTTCTTGCTGGTATTGCACTGGTCAGCATGTGGGAGTAGCTCTTTCTATGCTAGCTCAGTTTTTGAATAATAGTGTGATATGCAGCTATAAGGACTTTTACACTCACTTTTTTATTTTTAGAACCATGGCAACATGTTGTTTTGTTTTGCAACTAGGAGCAGCTGATTAGTATCTAAAAAGCTCAAATAAATACCTATGAGACAGTCATACAGGAACAGTCTTCAGTCAGAAGCCTCTTTGGATTTGTTGCAAGTCTGACTGCTACTGGAGATCCTTCTTGCCATCAGAATTTTCATCCAAAAATTATTTTGAAGGTACTTAAACAATAACTTTTAATTTCCCTTTGGGATAAATAAAGTATTTTCTTTATCTGAAATGATCAAAAATCAAATATATCTTAAGGATCTGTGCAGGTTAGACCCTCCCAAAGGAAATAATTTCTGGATTTGCATTAACAAAAAAAAAAAAAAAAAAAAAAACCTTTACAACCTTTTCTTTACTTTACTTCAGTTTAAAGGGATTTCCCCCCCCCTGTACTCCTGACAGCTTGCCATGCGTTACAACTTGCCAAAACCATATAAAACTTTGCATTACACAAGAACACCGAGGCCTTGCAGCAAGGAGAAGAAAGAGAAAGCCGAGCGATCCCATACTACTACTATAAAAGGAATGTGATGGTGAAGGGAGGGCCACTGCACCACCAACATTGTTATTATCTTTCCCAAAGAGTCAGGGAGGCTGTGTGCACGAAACAAGCCAAACGATAAGTCAAAAAAAATTATATATATAAAAAAAAACTAATGAAAGATAAGAAAAGATAACTCACCCCAATCCAAAAACTCCAGGATATTTTTCTCCCTTCTGATGGGGGAGTTGTTGCACTCGTCGTACAGACACACCAGTATATCCAGCAGGGTTTCCACACTCAGACACTGGCCATTAGACTGAGCTGGGCCATCCAGGAGCAGCTTCTCCAGCTTCTTCAAACGCACCTCTCCCGACATGTTTATTCAGGCCTGTTAGCTTCTGAAGGCAATCAAAAATAGTAATAATAAAAACGGTAATATTGATAATAGTAATAAAATGAGGAGGGGTGGGGGTTGAAAACCCCACCTTCTGGCCCTGTTAGTTGGCGCAGAAGGGCCTGGAGAGAAGTTCTCTCACCTTGAAGATGTCTTGAAAATATTCAAACTTTGTGTTGCGGACACAATGGAGCTCGTTCCGTTCGCAAAACCGACCCTTTCATGATCTCCCCGTACAGATCCAGTATCCATAAGGTGGGTGATATGTGAACGACTCATCCATTTCTTAACCCCCCCTGTACCTACTCCCCTCCGGGTGCATAAGAAAACAAGCAGGCTAGTCCCAGGCTGCCCCAGGCCGGTGGATTCCTGCAGCTCTCTCCGCTCTTCTCCTCTGAGTGTTGGGGGAAACAGTATATAATCAAGTTGGTGCCCCCTTTTTAAAAAGAAAAAATTAACAGTCTTCCCTGAGCTGGTGCCGAGGCAGATATTTGTGGTTCTCCATTCTTCCAGCGAGCCCTAAAACGCAACGGCAGAGCCGCAGTGCTACAGAGAGCCCCAGCGCCCCTCCTCTGCTCCAGGAATGAAAGGGCGACACAGGCTTAGTGAGCAGCCCGCTGCTAGCTTAGCTCCGGAGCTAGCCAGGGAACTGACGCTAACGCTACTTTTCTTCCCTTCTAAATGCCATCTTTCCCCCGCTGCTTCCCCCCCCCCCTCACCAAAGGACACGCAATAAGCACACACTTCCAATATTTCTACGATAGTTCTTCCTCCTTTCTTGCAGGGATACGTTCCCCTCGTTTGCCTCAAACTCACTGCTGGCAGATATGTTCTTTAAATCCCATTCTTCGTCCAGAAACCAAACGTCTCCTTAGTTTGTCTGCAGTTACTTTGGGAGTTTCCAGTCCAGTCGGTAAAAAAAAAAAATGCGGCTCTTCTGTTGAAGGTTACAAAGAAACTCGTTTCACGCCAAAAAGAAATAAAAAAAACTTAAAAAAAAAAAAAAAGACTAACTGTATTCTGATCCTGGTTATTCCAAATACGGGACACTGCCTGAATGTTCCCCCCTCCCGTCTTTTCCTTTCCTTTGCGCCGCCTGCCTCCCCCGCCGGTCTGTGTCGGTCGCTTCTTGCCGTCTTTGCACAGTCAGTCTGTCAGAGACTGTAGACAGGAGGAGACAGCCGAGCGGACCGCTCCTTCTGCAACGCCGAGGTGGATTATGGGAAAACCAACCAGTAGCTATTAGTTAGCCTTCAACACGTCAGAAATCACTAAACGACACTATCTAATTTGAATATTTTTGCATTCACATTGGTGTTTACGAGACAGCAACAGGAGGCTAGTATATTGTTTTGAGAGAGGCAAAAATGAAGGTCAAAAACCACCCTTAAAATCTTCAGGATGACAAAATAATTTTCTTTCTTTTTTTAAAGTCACAATTCCTGCCTTCCTCCTGTTTTCTTATTATGTTACTTACATTACTTAAGCCTTTTGGGTAACACTTTATTTGAAGGGGTTTGCATTAAATTATCATAATTTACAAAACCATGCAAAGTTGGCACTTTTAATGGACTTTTAATGCAACTTTTACAGCAACTTTTCATTAAAAGTCTCATTATTTACTGAATGACACTTCATGACAACTGTCATAAACATTCATAAAGACTTCTTTATGTTCATGACAGGTGTTATATCGTGTTTATGAGTGTCATGTCAGTCATATGCACACCCCTTCAAATAAAGTTAGTCTTTTGCTGCTTATTTAGTTTAGTTTTCTTAGATGTTATTTACTTTTTCTTGTCTTGCTCTATCAGGAGCATAAATTGTCAACAGTTATGATGTATGAACATTTATTTATCAATATTGTAATCAGATTTTTATTTTATTTTATTAATTAATTTATTTATTTATTCAAAAATTGACATCAAGAATTTAAACAGACCAGAAAAAATGGCAGTTGAGATTCTTTGAAGGAAGCAAAATCTCAGTTTGTTTGAAACCAATGCTCATCATACTGGATTACTTTTATTTTTAATCCCAGTTTTTTCTGGGATTATGTATATGTGTATATAAATTGTACCAAAGTTTGAATGCACAGTATTTGGCTAGTCTAAAACACTCTAGGAATATCATATATTAAGTACTTTAAGGTCTTTAGACATACTCTGCTGCACTCTTCCCCTTGTGCTTGTTCTCTGTCTCACTCAATGGAGTAACAGCAGAGAACCTTGCACATGTGTCCATGAGAAATGCTGTCAAAAGTTAATTTTGGCACCCAAATGCATTTTTAGCTTGTTCATAGAAATGTAATTGTAAGTCTTGGTTAGCAACAGGGGAAGTCCAGCTTTATGCCACTTTCAGTTGTCAGTTAGCCCATTCTCGGAATCACATCAAAATCAATTTCCAAAATGGAAAGCCAGTGCGACTTCCGTAGCATTGGGATGCTATACTGGTTGACCATATAGCATATATTGGTAATTTAAGCAAATAACAGTTCAATTTCTATCTGTTGTGTGTGTGTGTAGGTGTGTGTGCGTGTGTGTAGGCACTAAAAAAACATGTTCACAATTTTAATAATGGTCTTTCTAATACATAGAAAATTGAACACTGATGCTGCAAATTGAATTTTTGCTCAGGCGCTTGGTGAGAAAGCCCCCAAATAAAACTTTATTTAGACCCTAAAACCGGTTCTTCTCTCACTATACTGACGACATTGTTGTCGTCGGTATCCGCCATGATTATTTTCTGTGTGCCTCCACAGACGTCTTTTCCTCTATCAGCTCATCTCCCCGTGTTGCACGATTTCTGGCGGCTGCTGCAGGCAAAATCCCAGCTCATCATCATCATCATCATGGCGCCCCCGTCACAGCATCTGCTGTACAGAGGGGGCTAGGGGGAGTTGGACTGGTTGTGGTGCGGGTTGTCAATATTGTGAATGGAAACTGCGGATTGTGTGTCTACTGCTGCTGCTGCTGCTGGTGGTGGTGGTGCAGCGAGAACACGATTTTCTCCGTGACTGACTGTGCTGTCCCTTTAAGAGACTATATTACACTGAAGTTATGGAGATATACCGTTGCAGTGGAGTGGTCTGCGTCTGACACCTGGCCCTCTATGGAAGCCCCAACGTGACACAATTTAGCAAATTTTTTGATTTATTAAGCTTTATATAATATTTGCTAATATTCATCAGTAATTTATTAACTATACAAGTAAATAAAATTAGTTGCTACAAGAGAAGTTGTCTTTGTTTTTCACAGTGTGTATAAGCACTAAAGAAATGTTCACAAATCGAGTTCTTCTGTACTGCTGCTTTAACAGTATCTATATTTAACTGTGCTTAAATATAGTGCAATAATAATAATAATAATAATAATAATAATAATGAAAACTCAGTTTAATTAATTATATATATCAATATCTATACTAAAATTGTCCATGTCACATACAAAAGTTTTAACTCTTGTTTCACCAACTGAATTCCTAAACTATGTTTGTATGGTTATGGAAGACCATAAATGCCATTTCTTTTTAAAAAAATATACAAAACAATTAAAAATAAGTCATTAAAAATAACTTCAGTGGGTCAATATTTCATTCAAAATTTAAAAGAAAATGAATAATTTCAGCAAATATATAAATAAGAACTACACACTTTTACTATTTCAATAACATTTTGCACATAGGTTCAAATTGAAGTCTGTCAATTCAAAACTAGTTTTTGTGTATTCTGACTTTATCTTTGTCTGATATTAAATGATCTGACATATGTGTGACAAAAAGGCACAAATAGAAGAAACCTGTAAGAGAGTTTATACTTTGTAACAGCAAGTTTTTTTCTTCTTTTTTTTTGCTTTGTTTTATTTACATCTTCAGATCTCATTCTGCACCTTGTACACTTTCTTGTCTGGGGATTCATGTCTTTCTGTACATTTTTATATTTATGAAGCTTTTTTTAATTTCACACATTTTTTGAAAGTATTTATTTGTTCCAAGAGAGTTTTGTTTGAATTTAATACCAAAAAAAGATATTTCATTAAGAAATAAATATATATTGCATCCAACTTTGCCCATGAATGAAAATGTGAATGAATGAAAACGTTTCAGATGGGAGTTCTCTTTTAGAGAACAACAGCGACCTCTGGTGTAAGCTATGTCTCACTGCAACCCCGGTCAGTTTATGTTGTGATTTTTTTATTATTTTTTAATCAGCGGCTTAAATGTTGTTTTTGTGGCTCTAACACTTTTAAGTTTTTCTAACATATGTCAATAATATACTGAATTACAACTCCAAAACATTAGAGAGACCTTCATAAGCAAATTAAATAAGTATATCATATTTTTTCATAATTGATGCAAGTCACCCTATAAAGTAGATATTAGCTTCTATATCAAATTCTGACTGATTGGGACCCGTCCTTGTCTTATTATCAGCTGGATTTGAAAAGTACCAAACAACAAAAAAGACCCTCTATAATGTTTAGTGCCATCCTGTAGTAGAAATACTATGTAAATGTAGCATAAAACAAAACAAAACAAAAAACAAAACAAAAACTGAGAACATTTTAAAACTGACCTTTTGTGCTACCTTTAAACACTTTTCAGTTCTTCATCATCGAGCCAAGGTTAGGATGTGCTGCTGTCGCTAGGCTACAGATTCCCGGCCCATAAGCTGGCAGGCAGGGCAAGGAGAGCTTTAATCAGAGAAGGCAACTCTGGAAGAGCTGCAGAAATCCACAGTCTGTCCAATATGATCTTGAACTGGTCAGCTGGGACTAAAATGTTACTTTCTTCATCCATTCATCCATCCACACACACTCATACCTAAAGTAAATCAAGAAAGACCAGATTATATAAGAGTATTAGAATCTGTGAGGAAGTCAGAGGACTTGGAGAGAACCCACACATGCTTGGGCAGGACAAAAAAAACTACATAAGAAGAAAGAAAAAGTATTATGGTCTGGGGTTACTTTCCTTCCACAGGGAACATATCCCCTTTAAGTCTATGATTAAGAATGTTGTCTCTAAATCTTGACCTAAAAAGGCTCATCAACTTGATAAAGAAGCCTGGTTCTGTTCTGGTTCTATTCTGGGGCCAACTGTGGAACCTCTGGAGATAACGATGCAAAGAAGGATCCTTCATAAAATCAAGAAAATTAACTCTGACCATCCTCTTCATGAGACTGTCTTGGGAAAACAGAATGTCTTCAGTCAGAGGCTTCTTCTCGTAATACAGACAGCTACAGGAGAGCTTTCCAGCCAACAGCCATCACTGTCTACAATAACTCTTTGAAGAATTACAACAACATTTAATTTCCCTTTGGAATCAATTAAGTATTCTGAATCTAACTTTTTTGGACAGTGTAAAGGTTAGGTCGAAGTATATTTATGTGTTAAAATGGTCCAGTCAAAGTCCAGACCTACATCCAACGGAGAAAGCCGGAAAATTGGTAGAAATATCCGTGTCTAATTGTAATCTGAAAGAACCCGTGTTTTCTGTACGGGCGGAAGTATCCAGAATGCTGACTATTAATTAGACGCTGACTTAAAAAGGTTAAGTTTTCCTTATTAATCACGTCTGATCCTATTGGGTTAAGTCTACAGAGGGATTTAGTCCGTGGCCCTGGCGTCTCTGGCCCTCATTATGCGTGTGAAACGCAATTAGACCGTCCAGTAGCAATAGGCGCATAGGGCTTTTGTGTCCAAGGTCTGGCGGCTTTGACTCCGATCGATGATTATTGGCAGGCCAGCTCGATGGATCCGACTCCAGACGGTGCTCTGCAGCTGCGGGGACATGCACAAAAATGCCTATTAAGGTGCAAAGTGAGCGGTTCATTTCCTCAAATATTTGAGGTCGAGATAAGGCGAGCGGCAAGCAAGTCAGGAAGTCGGTGACAATGCGAATAATGGGGAGTTTGCGGGGAGGCCACCAACACAAGTTCAATATTGACTTTTTTTGGAGCATGCGGGAACATCCCCTTCACTACCCCTACCTTGTTTCCCTGGGAGACGCAAAAAAAAAAAAAAAAAAGATGCCGCAAGAGAAAGCGCAAACGCATGCCGCGACTTGCACAGCGCCTCTCTGCAAACAGCGGCTTTTGTGGCCAATGATTCGCAAATGGAAGGGAATGAGCTATAAATTGGACCGCTTTTCAATGCAAATGCCTGGATGTTAATTATCACCCGTGTTGTTGATTGCAGGAGTTTGGGGTTTCTTTTGGGGGCGGGGTGGGTTGGGGTCCTTTGATTGAAAAGAAATGCCACCTCGGAACATCAGTTGGGATCTTTGAACTCTGCAACCTATCTTTGATTGGCGATGGTGGAAGGAGGAAAGGCTGAGAAATATCACACAAAAGGCATCCTAATTTCCCGAATTAGAGGCTGTAATGTGAGCGCCGGGGTCTTTGAATAGGCCTGTGTGTATTTTAGGCTGCGGAGAGACACAGGCTTTTTCGGCTGGACTGGACAACAGATCTGTTCTGAATTTCCATGCCTGCTATGTCTGATGGGATATGAAACGTTTTTCCGGTGTTGATCAAGATATTTAGAATGGCAAGCAACTGCTTGATTGTTTTCCTTACAGTATTCAAATTACATAAATCCATTCGTAGATATTTTTACAATTCAAGAGTATGCTAACATGGTTAAAGGTGTTATGAGGGCTTTAAAAGTGAGCTCTGAATCTAAGTTTCTTACACACTCATGAGTTTTAAACCTCATTGAGTTTTGGGTCTACGATAAGAGACTTGAAACTAGAACTGCACTAAAGGAGCGATGCTAAATGAAAGGGACCCGAGGATGGAGACTTGGGGAACCCCACATGTAATCTTGGTTTGTGTAAATTTCCAACAAAAAGTAGCTCTAGTTTTCCAGTTT
Organism: Poecilia mexicana; assembly: GCF_051168715.1. Taxonomy (NCBI): domain Eukaryota; kingdom Metazoa; phylum Chordata; class Actinopteri; order Cyprinodontiformes; family Poeciliidae; genus Poecilia; species Poecilia mexicana. The sequence continues at coordinate 4,463,351 of NW_028263390.1, read as the reverse complement.
TCTAGTTTTTTTAGTCAGTATGCTCTATCAGCATTAACATGTTTTTGGTCACAAGTCATAACTTAACATTTTGATTGTAAAATGTTTTGTTGCTATGTTCACATGGGTTGCATAATCAACTTTTTAAAAAACTTAAGTAGGGTCATAAGATTTAAGGAAAGTTAATAACTTTTTTGTATTGGAGCAATGGTTCAAGTTTGTGTCCAGCATTAGCTAGTTTAGCAACAATGCTAGTGCTAAAGCCATAAACATGAGGCAGCTGTTGCAGATGAACATCACTGTGGTTGCCATGGAGGGGATCCTCAGAATCCACAACGCCTGACTCTGCACCGAACTATGATATTGCATCCTTTTTAACCAGCTGTTAGTTGATTTTTTTATGTTTATTATCATGAAAGATGATTCTGAATTGGACCATGTGCAAGGGATTGCTGCAAAGTTCATGACACAACCTAAGAGATTGTTGCTATTGGTGCTGAAAGCTGCAAGTCGGTGACTCTCTTTAGATAAATCACATATTGATCTCCACACTGCTGATCTTATTAGATGAGTGTAACTTCTGTTGGAAAAATCAGTCATTTCAGGAACAATACCAGCATGATCTCATAGGCCGATACTGGCTTGTTTCGGGGAAGAAAACTTAATTAAAATGATCAAATCAACCAAAAAAAAAAATTCATTTTGGATTCTTTTCTGAGCATACAGAGGCGGAGCAACATATACGCAATGTCTGGCCCTCTGTATGTGGACAGTTGCAGTGTATTGCAGCAAATTTAATATTTTTTGTTGCAAAAAGTTGAAACACAGATCACAGTTCTTTGCTTCTTTCAAAAGAAGCAAATGTAATGTGCAGACCAGTGCAAATGTAATGTGCAAATGTAATGGCAGGAGATCTGTCCACCTCCTTTGTTTGGAATCACCTCGTGTGCTTTTCTCATCGTACTCCAAACCAGCGGCGGCGGCGGAGGGTCCCATCGCTTCCCCTGCCGCTAATTAATAATTTGTCTTGTAGGAAAGCTGCTGGCTGATGAGCGCAGGTCTGGCAGTCATCTGTCATTTGCTCTTCCTGTGTGCCCCCTTCAGTCTGTCTGACATCTCTGGGCAAACGCGGGCCCAATACACAACCAGGAGGGCCCACGGTTCTGGGGGTTAGCCAGCGAGAGCTCACCGCTTCTAATGTTTGTGTGACAAAAAAGGCAAGGCAAATCCTCGCAATGGAATCAGATAATCACCCGCCTGTGAAGAGCCTGCCTCAATCCACATCCATGGGCAGGCTAGGAGCTAAGGAGAGGGAGAGGGGGGCAGTGAAGCGGTGTGGGAAGGGATGGAGGGGGGCTGGATTAACAGTTTGTTTGGCTAATAATTTTAATCTGCTGGACTGTTTCAGAGTGTGGAATAAACATCTAATCCTTCTGCTCTCTTTCGTTTTCTCCTTTCAGAGACAACTTCTTGTTTCTGTTGCACGTTGATCAGATGCCTAACGCCCCACCATGAAGCCTCTGCTGGACAAAACTGGCAACCCAGACAACAGCAAGGCCCCGCTGAGCGACGGGCTCCTGCCAGACCGACCCGGGCTGACGTCGTGCGGTGGAATGTACGCGTGGAGAGCGTGGGCCGCCGAGGAGAGGGCACTTCAGGGTCAAGAGTCTGTCTGTCTGTCTGTCTGGGGGGGGGGGGGGGCGGGGGAACATGTGCAGGGAACACACAACTTGAAGGATCATTTTGTAGAAATTCAAGTTGCAAACTCTAAAAAAGGATGGTTAATTTTATAGCCGAAACAATATAGTCAAAAACATTCACATTTTAATAACCACTCGATCTGGATAATTTAAAACAATATATATTTAATGGCATGCTCATATCCAAAGATATAAGTATACAAAGCAGCTACTTTGTAATAATAATAATAATAATAACAGATTTTATTTACAATGTCCTTTATATTTTGAGATCTCAAAGGGCTACAAAGGCCTAAAAAAACAATGAGTAAAAATAATTTTAAAAATGAATACATAAAATAGTTTAAAATAAATATCTGAGAAAGTGAACCTGAAAAGATGAAAGAACAAAAAATAATGAGCTAATTACCACTTTTGTTACTGTTTGAGAGGGAGTAGGGAGAAGTGAACGCTTCTTTAATCTGACCCCCTTTATATCAGTGTAATACATCACTTAATGATCAGAAACATGTCATTAAAAACATATTGTGGTGTTCATATGCCTGCTAAAGAACCAACAAATAAATAATATTACATAAAAACAGAATTGTTACAAACTGACTCTAATAGCAGGACAAGCAAATTCATTGACCAATAATAATACTCAGATAATTATATGTCTATGAATAGTAAGAGGGTAAAAACATGTTTTCAGAGTAAAAATATTCTAGTTGTAAGTCAGTTAAAATGAGGTACAAGGCCCCAAATGAATTCTGCCTGGGAGCGCCTCTGTCATTTTAAAAAATCTCCAAATGGGTATTTTTGTTTCTAGAGACTCGTGAAAAGACAACACAACGATCCCAGGAGCTATGTTTTTATAACAGTCCCACAAAATGCATGAAATCTTTTAAGTAGCTCTTTTGTTTCCAGGATAAATGTCATATATGGAGGTTAAACATATTTTTAGTGCAGCTCTGGTGAATACACGCCTCCACATTGTGCATGGCACTCAAGTCTAGGTAATGGTCTCTGTTTGAAGTATGGCCACTTAGATATCCTGTTTAAGATGGGGCTGTATTGTCGCACCTTTGTTCTGATAAGATGGGGCCCCCGCCCCCATCGACAAAGTGAGAACCGACTGGGAGGGCCGCGGCGATATAAAGGGGGGCCGGTGAAGTGTCACGGACAAGCCGTGCTTCTGTTCAGTGACTTGTGCTTTGGTGTCGCGCTGTCTAAAAAGTCTCATCATGTATTTCCTCCGCGCTTTTTGCGTCCTGTGCGCCGCGTTCCTGGTTCCCAGCGGCGCGTTTACGCATGAGGATATGAAGGACGCGCTACTGCAAAAGCTCGGCCTGGATGAAGTTCCCAAAATCCAAAAGAGGGACCTGGAGAATCTGGTAGTTCCGGCGCACATCAAGAACAAATACCTCTCCATGCTGAAGACGCACCACAGCCGGAGGAGACGCAGATCTCTGCCCAGCCTGGTGGGCATCCTGAGGGGGGTTCCCGGCAATGCAGGTAACGCACAACGAGAGTGGGTGTTTTTATTTTTTAAAGTCATTTAGTTAAATACATTAACTGTGATTCTCGTGCGTAATTTTGCGCAAACTACTCATTTTTGGCAACAGGGGCGGAACTATGAAAATAGAGACAAGAAGAAAAAAAAACAAGTTACGAGAATAAAGTCGGACAAGAATGAAGTAATATTACCAGAATAAAGTCGTACGAGAATAGTCGAAATAACACGAGAATAAAGTCGTAGTATTAGCAGAGCTACTTCATTCTCAAAATATTATGAGTTTATTCCCATATTATTACGACTTTATCCTCGTAATATTATGACTTTATTTTCATAATACTGTCTTTATTCTCGTAAGAGTATGACTTTTTCTCCTTTATTCTCATAATGTGAACTAAAATAATATTTCCGTCATCTGTTTCCCTTCTGGCACCGGCGCCCCCTACTGCGTCACCGTAGCACATCCAAACGCGACTAAACCGACCAAAGCGCACAAATTTGCTCTCGCTGTTCTAGATATCTCCGGGGAGTACGTGTACTCCGACACCACCCGGCTTCGTATGGTGTTCGACATGGAGGCGAGGATCCCGGATAACAGCGAGGTGACCATGGCGGAACTGAAGCTCTACCAGCGGGCCTCGCACCACAAACGGTACACCGTGGAGAAGAAGAACCACCGGCCCGTCAACAACGCCCGGGTCAGCATCTACTGGGTGGAGGTTCTGCCCAGCGGCTCCAACAGGACCTCCCTTGTGGATTCGCGGTAGGGAGACGCGCCTAAGCAGCACAACAAAGAAAAAGTTTAGACTCTCCTTCCGAAAGTTTTTTTTTTTTTTTTTTTTTAATTGATCGCCCTTATCGTGTTTCACAGGTTGATCCCAATTCACGAGACCGGCTGGAAGAGCTTTGATGTCACCCAGGCCGTGCATTATTGGTCCAAGACGCAGCAGCAGAAGGCGCCCATGCACCTCGAGGTGTGGATCGAGGGCGAGAGACCCGGCAGCTACGCCGCGGAGATGGCCAGGAGTGTGCGCTTTACCACCCAGGAGCAGACTGATAACGCCCTGGGAAAGCCCGAGCTCATCCTCTACACACTCAACCTGGAAGAGTACGGGTGAGCGCGAGAGCTATTTGATATCTGCTCGTGTCAGTGTGAAAATGAGGCCGCGTGATCTGTTTTGTTTCCTACCTGTTACCATTTGGCTCTGGTTTGGAGAGACACTAAACGCTTAATTTAGGAATAATAAAATCAGATTGTCAATAGTTGTAGTTCTACATTTCTAGTACTATATTTCTTAGTCGTGATGTAAATATGTTAAAAGAAAAAGAAAAAAAATGCTGTAATGTGTCCAAACCAGGAGTGCAGCTGTGCAATTCATGGCCTTGAGTCCTTTAGAATTGCAATGTGACACATCCTATCTAAAAAATCAGCATCAGGCACTTAAAGTTAATATTTAAATATCAACTACTTAAATTATTATCAATTCACATTTACATTCACATTCTTTTTAGCATCCATTGACTATATTGGCGTTCTTTGACTACATTAGTCACAGCTTCTATTAATAATTAGAATCTGCGCTCGTAGCAGATAAAAAATGTAAGGCCTTTTAGCCCTTTAGCATAACAACCACCCTCCCGCCCTGTCTGAGGTCTGTTAGCCTCGGTTAGCTAACTTTCCTCGTTTTTTCTCCTCCAGCTCCGGCGGCGACTGTGATGCGAACCAGAATAAGGACACCTGCTGCAGAGAACAGCACTTCATCAACTTCCGCACGCTCACCTGGACACAGTACTGGATCATCGAGCCGGCGGGTTACCAGGCCTTCAGGTGCACCGGAGGATGCAAGCAGCCCAAACGCAACTACAGCTACGGAGAGCGGCGGTGCGTGGTGTCAGAAAGCTCCCCGCTGCCCATCATGTACCTGGTGAAAAAGGGAGACTACACTGAAATAGAGGTGGCCGAGTTCCCCAACATGATTGTAGAAAGGTGTGCGTGCATGCTGGACAACGTCTCGGTCGTATGAAGGCAGCAGTAGTTACGGACTTTTGGGCAAAATTACAGGGAAATTATAATGTTGTTTTTTTTTTTTGTTTTTTTTTTGCTAGGTATTGTTTTATTTAATGTTTTTAACCAACTTGTCAAGTACTTTCTATTTAAATGGACGTTCGGATGGAGAGCTTTATTCCCCCAACAAACAGAGGTGGGTGGGGTAGCCAAAAATTATACTCAAGGACGAGTAGCACTACTTCAACATCTTTTTATTCAAGTAAAAGTAAAGAAATTACTCAAGAGTAAAAGAGTATTTAGTAAAAATGCTACTCCAGCTCTAAGTGTTTGAAACATAATCTAGTATTTTAACATTACATCATCAGAAGGATCAGAATATAAAGCTTTGTGGAAATTTTGGTATTTTAAGGACCAAAATTAAAATTATTCATAGAAATAACATCATTGCAAAATAGCAAAATCAGAAAAAAATAAAAAATACAAATTCAGAATCAATTTCTTTCAATATAAATTTTTAACAAAAACTGCAGATGTGTGTCTGTGTTTGGCGAATTTTTGGTTAAAACAAACTTGTTCTTCATTCTGTGGGTAGATTATCCAGAATTTTTACTCAAGAGTAGCAATACTTCAAAATAAAATTACTCAAGTAAGAATTAAAACATCTTTTCACTGAAAGTTGCTCAAGTAAATGTAACGGCGTACATACAACACATTATGACTCACCTCTGCCAGTAAACTCCATTTCCCTCCACAGTCCACAAGCACTTATATAGATTTTGTAAGAATTGTTTCTTTGAAATATGAATTTGTCTGAGTTGTGTTCACTCTAGTGCAATCATTCAGATTCTGTGTTAAGCATCCCTTTTGTTAAAAATAGCTGAATATATATATATATATATATATAATATGAATGAGGTTATGTTTGTAAAATAAAATATTTGTTCCTCACGATTCTCCTGCTGTCCTGGTTTATCTGTCTGCCTCAATTCACATTCATGATTGGATTCCAATGCCGTCATGGTTGCAGCTGCCTGCGTCTTTCACCTTCAGGAAGCAAATAATCTCCCTAATGACTCATGTTATCCCGTCTCGGCTTGTAATGCTTTATTTGCAATGTGAATGAAGGAAGGAAAGGTTTTTGCCGGCGCATACTGAAAGTCAATTGGCATGACGCTGAGCTCTTTATGCAGTTTTCATCGACCTTAGACCGGGCCAAACGTCGATCATCACAGTCAACCCCTAATGTAGTGTTTGCTCTCAGAGCGGGGGGTCTTGTCATTTACTAATCTGCTGCTGATGAGGGTCAACACAGCAAAGACTCTCAGCAGTCTCCTGTCTTAGTTTTGCAGCATTCTGTTATTTTACAGCCACAGCCTGGGTCACTAATTTGTGAGATTTAGCCAATTCTAACTGATTTAGTCAATTTAGCTTAATCTTTGGGTCAAAAAAATATGAGATTTCGCTAATTTACTCATTCTAGCTAAATTAGTTAGTTGGTCTTTGGGTAAGTAATTTGTGAGGACTGGCTAGCTAATTTAGCTGATTCTTCTTTGGGTCAATAATTACTGAGATTTAGGTAATTCTAGCTAATTTACTCATTCTAGCCGAATTAGCTAATTTTTCTTTGGGTAAGTAATTTGTGAGGTCTAGCTAATTCTAGCTAATTTAGCATTTTCTAGCTAATTTACTTAATTCTCAATATAACCCAGGTTCAGTAATATTTGATGGATGGAGGTGTCTGTGAACATCAACTTTTAATTCTTTACAAAGATCCTGAATTACATGATTTTTTGGTGAACTTTGTCTAGGCCATCTCAACACATAAGTATGCTTTATTCGCCTGCTGGTCATTGAGCCTCTGCTTCATCCTCTTACAGGTTTTCTTCCAACTCAAATCAGTATGATGCTGCTGGTACCATGTTTCATCATAGGGATGGTGGATTTAGTTTGTTTTCCTTCACAATATCTTGTATGGCATCACTCATATTCACGCCAAAACTCTAGGAGCAATATTGCCATGAGCTTTTTACCTTTTTTGTGTGGTTTCATGAACTGACAGTCTGATGGGACAACTGCATTTTTCCCCATTATCCGACTGTGCGCAGCAAAGACCACAGGAGACGTTAATCATCATGGGTAAATGTGTCTACTGTTGTTTCATACTGTCCATTTTCAGATGACGGATTGAATAGAGATTTGTGAGATGCACAACTCAGAATGTAGCTTTGTTTACACCGAGATGAAAATAAAGCTATTAAAATTCTTACATTTTACCTGTCTGCTGGTGGTCATGGTGCTGGTTGTTCTCTAACAAACCTTCAAGGTCTTCATAGAACAAGAGCCTTTATACTGAGCTGGAGAATTAGATCACTTTTAAAGGAAGTTTGTGGTTCAGAATTTTAATTTAAGGTGTCACAGTAACAAATATACACCACACTTTTCAGCTTTTTTTTTGTTTGCCAAAACAAAATTCCGATCAATTCCTTTATACCTGCCAAGCCCCAATCAGATCCAATATAGTGAAAAGAGGCCAATTGGGTAATTAGCTTAGAAATAAAATCATATTTTAAGAAACATTTCTATAAATATAAATTACAAATGGCACAAAAATATTTTCAAAAAGTGGTTTTTATTTCAATCATAATGCTCCACATTCCTCATTAAAATTTATTTTTTTTGTGTTGGAGTATTCATAAAATTTCTACTTCATTCTCTAAATATTACAACTTTCTTCTCATAATCATGAAACAAACAAAAAATCAAAGCCTGACTAACATTTTGTCATAGAGTTGACTTGAATTCAAAATCCAAATAAATACAAGCTGTGCCTGGGGCATGCTGAAATCACTATGAATTATCAAAACCCATAGCTTGATGGAAAAAAGAGAAAAATTTCAAAAAATTAAATAATCAAGTCAAAAAACCAATCTGATAAAAACCGGTCTCTTTTGTATGAACATTGGGATTGAACTTGATTGAACTCGTTAGGATGTACTGGAAAATTGGATCGGAGTGGTGGGAATTTTTTCCAACAGCAATCGAGCATTAAAAGCTCTCAAGAGGAACTGTATTGAACCAAATCAGTTTATTCCAGTGTCTTTTTCCATAAGACAAAAAAAAGAAAAAAACAAAGACAATTTTAAGTTTAAAAATCAAAATACAACCATTAAATGTAAAGGAACACATTTCGAAATGTCTCAAAATGTCGGTTTAGTAGTGAAAAATCAGCAACAATAAAAAAAAATGTTTGTTTTTCCAAAGTCAAGCCATTAATTTAAATTTTGCATTCTGCTCCATGTATGTAACCTGTACAAACTCTCCAGGCATTTACAGTCAAGTTGGAGGGATGACCTTTAATTAGTTACAGTGTTAACATTCATGCATGACTAAAACAATCAGAGAAAAACAGCTGGAAACCACTGGATTAGTCCGGGCTAATTTGACAGCATGTCCAAGCTGGGAGGGGATGAAAACAAGAAGAGATGTTGGGTGTAAAGACAGTATGAGCTGGTTAGGTATGGAGAGGGGGAGCTGCCCTTATTGCCAGGCCACAGGGTCACCAACATGAACGGGTTTAAGCGCTCACAAACTGTTGGTGATGCTGTTGAGCCCTTTAGATTTGCTGGTGAATCTGAACTGGAATCAAAAAATAAAAGGAAAATGTGTGAACTTGCGATTATTTGTGCTTCAGTGCTCGCCGTGTCTCAGAGGACTACTGCAGTAACGGAGCATCTGATAGAACCGAGAAAAGATCCTGAGAATGAGGTGGAGTCTATGACGGGGGTCAGGGCCATTGTAGATAGAAAAAAAAAAAGAAAAGATAATGGTAAATCTCTGGAAAAAACAGAAAGAACGTTCCAAGAACAAACATGGAAATTTCAGAGCTTGAAAAGTCAAAAATTTGCTAGAATTTATTTAATTAATTTCTGAGTTTAAAGTAAAAAATTCCAGGTAAAACATTCAAATTGAGATGAATCTCAAGTTTTCTAGAAAAAAAAAGCAAGTTCAAGTTTTAAAAGTAAAACATTTTTTTCCTACAAAATGTCAGATTAATCAACATTTCAGAGTTTCAAGCAAATTTTCAAACTCAGAAATTTCATTTTCTAGAAAATGTAACTTTTCGATCTCAAATTTTCTAGAAAAAAAGGGAAAATTTTTCCTAGCAAATTTTTCAGATCTTCTAATTTATGAGTTTGAAGCAAATTCTCGAAATCAGAAATTTCCTTGTTTTTTCAAGGAAAGTCTAAAGACTTATCAATGTTTTAGATCTAAAAAAAAATTGAGTTTTTGGTAGAAATGCATTTTTCTCCCAACTATAATGGCCCCAACAAGCCATCATAAGATTCAGTGCACACATACACACAAAATATAATTTAAAAAGAAAAAGGCATAATGGAGTATAAAATGGCTTTACTGTCCTGAAAACAGCTTAGCTGAAATACTTTCTAAAATTTATTTACAGCGAGAGAACGGAAATATGCGACGCTAACGATTCGCTTTGTTTCTTCAAAGGTCATTTACTCACCTTTGACATAAATGAAAGCCATAAGCCGGGATGAATGTAAAAAAAGCAAACAAGTAGTTTATTGTAGGTCTATGATATTACAAGTTTGATGGTGGGAACAAATAAAGAAAAAAAATCATTAATCTACCATCGTCTGTTTAACTGTTGAACATTAAAGCGCTGACATGAACAGTCTACTAATAGAAGCTGTCCTGCTTTCCTGTTTATGTCAATCGTCACATTTCTTACAGTCTGACAAGCTACAGAGAAAAAAAATATTTACAATTTGTAATAAAAAAGCAAATCAAAGCAATCACAGCACAGATAAAATGCACAACCCTGAAGAACAAATGAAAAAAAAAAAAAAATCAGAAATCACCCCACTTCTGTTTCCTGTTCCTGATTTTACAAACAATTTTTTCTAAAAGCATGTCATTTTAAAAGTGGTTGAACAGGGGGGACTTTTTTTTTTTTAAATGTACAACAAATGAAATAAAATAAAATAAAAAAATACCCAAACAGTGTCTGAATGAGACAGAACCCACAATCAAATAGACTTTATAAAGCTCTGATTACGTTTTCTGCTTCCTGCTCTCCTCTGGTGGAATGTTCTGGATCCAGATCAAATCGCCTCGCGCTGTTTTGGAAGTCGGTGGGTTTTCGACCTTTAAAAGTGGGTTTTAGGGGAACAAAGTCAAACAGTGAAGGGGGGAGGGAGAGAGGGGATGTTCCGTGGCTAGTGGTGGGTTCTCAGTGTCGGCCACCAGTCCATAAGAACAACTGTCTTAGTAATATCCAGGCTGGTACTGCTGGCTCCAAGGTTTCTGGTTCCAGAACTGCAAAACAAAGTTTAGAGTTAAAACTGGACCAAGTCTAAAGAATGCTCCTTTCATTTCTGAAAATAAATAAATAAATAAAATAAAATGTTGCATTAAAAACACAAACAATGTATTTCACATGATAAATTAGCACAAAGTAGCTGTGAAGTGGAAGGAAACTGTATGTATTCCACTACTTGGACATCTCCATATAAAATGCAGAGCAATTCACTATATTAAGGTACATTTTCTCAGCTTTGATTCATTTTGTGGTGCCCTGAAGATGCCCGTTTCAAATGGGAGTATTATTCAGGAGAAGGATTTGTGTTTGTGACAGTATGAATGCAGTTATAGCCATACAATTACCTACAAAAGTAAGAAACAGACTGTTTTTAATAATAATTTGTCATTACCACAAAATATTGCAATATAATTTTGAGTCCATATTGCCCAGTCCTTTATAGACCCAATGGTTCTGTAGAGAGCAGAGGTTCAACCTTCAAACGTCAGAGCAAAAAGGGAATGGTTGAGATCCAAGAAAAGTCAACATTAAACTCTGATCTGTCACATTGAAGTTTGTTTATAAAATGTGATGGAATAAGAAAAGCTTTAAGGGAAATAAGTGCTTTTTAGCAGCCGTTTCATTTGAACAGAACTCCAGCTGTACTAACATGACCGGACACTAGGGGGTGCACTGACTGCAGATTTATAACCCCTCACTGACTTTAAAAAGCCTGATTTTCTAATGGGCTCTTTGCGTGTGTGGTGCATGAGTGAAATACAGCGTTCTTATTCCCGCTTTGAGTTACCCTGACAGCTAGAAAAGACAAAGTCGTATTTCAAACACAAATAAAGCAATACTATGAACATTGTTGTCTTCCTAATATAATGGACTTTTAAGTTTTCATGGATTTCCAAACGATCCTGAATTAAGAAGATGGTGGCTTGTAAATATTCGTCGCTACTAGTTAAAGCTAACGCCGCACAGCAAAGTTTGCAGCCTTCACTTCACTCCGAATCAGCTTCTTCAGCCTAAAACGACCGGGGGGAGACGGATGGTAAATAAAGGAGCTGTCCCTGTGTTATTTCCATGGAATCACTTCTGTATTCAGCCTGAAAGAGCGAGTTTATGGGAACGAGTGAGCAGACCAGAGCCAAACAGCCGAGCAGCTGATCCACCTGAACACACTGCTGTAAACACCGTCCTATCTGAGCTCTTCACAAGAAACATGCAAAAGTAATAAAACAAAATAACACGGAGACCTTAAAGAACAATGTAGCACAACAACTTTGAACTGAACTTGAACTCTGACACCAGAGCTGCTCTACTGTTAAGCTATGGGGTTTGTTGTGCTTCCTCATGCTTCAGAAGCAAAAAGCCCAAACCATAACCTCCCCTGTTACTTGGTCTCTGACAATAATAACTATGAACAAACATAACGTACTTGAAAATAAATACAAAATAAGGTAAAATCATTGTCCATTAGAATGGATTAAAATGTTTAGATACCATCTGTGAATGTATAACGAGGCGTACATCTTAAAACCTTTCTCCAGCTTACTTGTTGGGGCTTCAGATCGGTCTACATCATTAATTGTTACCTTGCCCAAGCCCTGCAAGCAGCTAGTGTAAAATGCCATTTTCAATAAACTGGAAATGCTTTTCCCCAAATGCTGAAGCTGACATGCAAAGAGCCCATTCTGTCTTTGTCAATATGATTTTTGGTCTGAAAAGTTTGTAACTATAGCAACAAAGTCACCAAGTTGGCAGCAGAGTAACTAGTATCTATGCCTGAGGAGAAGTGACCTAGCAGGGTGGGATCACTGGATAAGATTGGATTTTTTTGTTAAAAGTATCTTCCGATTGCAGAATGAAGGCTGATTCATCGTTGCATCCCCTACTGAACACCACCATGACGTCAAAGCTGGAAACACTGACCCCTTGCTGCCAGCTCTGGTTGAAGGCCTGAGCCTTGTCCATGCCGTTCCTGTTGCCAAAGCCCCCGCTGTTCCTGTTGTTGCCATAGTTGCTGTTCTTCTGCCCGAAGTTTCCACGGCCGCCTCCTCTCTGCTGGAACTGGAGGGAGAGAGAACGAGCAAATCGTCAGCACATCTACAACCGCCTCATGATAACGACAAGGTAACATTGTGAGGAAGACACCTACGTGGGCAGGGGGCCCCCTGTTGGCGTTGCGGTTCATGTTGCCTCCACCTCTGTTCATCTGACCCCCTCGGCTCATTTGACCTCCTCTGTTCATCTGGCCACCACGGTTCATGGGCCCTCCTCGGAGTCCCATGCCGCCCCTCATGGGGCCGCCTCTTGGGGATCCGGCCAGGCTGGGGATGGGGCCGCCACCCCGGCCGAAGCTACCGGGCCGGGGGAAGCCGCCCCTGAAGGCTGGTGGAGGAAGAAAGCCGCGAGGAGGACGGTTGAAGCCGCCACGTGGGCCAGGGCCTAAGGAGAGCAACAAACCACCGTAAGCTGACATCTAAAACCAGCAAACATCTCCATTCCGGCTGATCCTACCTCCTCTGAAGTTGCCTCTGTTCTGGAAGCCTCCACGTCCGCCGCCGCCCCTTTGTCCCTGTCCACTGCGTCCGAACTGATTCTTGCCTCCCCGGCCGCTGCCACGAGGGCCTCCTCCTCCGCCGCCGCCTCTTTTTGGAGTCGTGCTCCCTTGGTTGGGTTTCTTCTCAGCAGGCAGGGCCGTCTTGCTCTCCTCTTTGTACTGCTCCAGCAGCTTGGCGGCATCATCCTTTGGCAGCTCAGCATACGTCACCTCGTTGAAGCTCTCCCCTTCTTCCGGCAGGGCGTAGAACCCTGGAAGGTCAACCAATTGGGATCGGTTAGGAACGGAAGAGGTGCTATTAAGATGAAAAGTGGGTGAAGGAGTTTTACCTTTCATTTTGAGCAGTGCATGCTCAGGCACTTCCTTGCCATCACTCTCAACCTTCTTCTGGACCCTCATCTTGTATTCCTCGTCTGTGGGGAAGACGACCACAGCCTTGCGCTGGAACCCAGCAAACAGACACATCTTCCTCTTCTGGCCCGGTGCGGACAAGTTAGTCTGGAAAAAGGAGAAGAAAATTTTAATTTGCGCCTTTAATTTATGCACGTTTAACAAACTCAAATTTAAAAATTTAATACAACTCTGAATGAAATTTAAGACTTCTCCAGAGAAATGTCTGAACTTTGTCCAGTCAACTGGTGATAAATTTGCATTTATCCATGACATACAAAAAAGAAGCTAGCTAGCAAGCATACACTTTCTATCTAGAAACTAGCTAATAAAACTATAACTAGCTAGATCATATCCTATAGCTGGCTAGCAAACTATATTTTGTTAGTTGGTAGGCACTCTAGTAAGCTATAGTTTTTTCAAGATTTTTAGATAAGTTAACTAGAAAGCATACCCCTTCTAGTTGCTCTAGATAGAGAGCTAAACTAATGCTAGCTAGAAAGGGTCAAAGTACGTTTTTTGTTTTTCCCCTCTTGGCAAAGCTTTTCAGGCTACTGGGAACTCACTGCTAATATACTTTTATCTTTTTCTAGCTACCTAGAAAGGATATAGCTAGCTGGAAGACTAGATAGAAGGTAGCCTCAAAAATCTTGCAAGAAAAAATCCCCACATAGAATATGAGATTAAATAGTCCTGCAAAGACAAAACTAAATGACCTGTGATTAATGTATTTAAGGTCAACTTACTTTTTAAATATGAATTTAAGACTTTTTAAGCCTTCAACTTTAAGGATAAGCAGACAGCCCAGCTCTGACCAGTCAACTTACATGATCCAGAATGTAGTTCCTCTTCTTGCGAGCAGCGATCTCAATGAATTTGCCCAGGAACAGTGGAGCTCTTTGGGAAATGGCACTCAGCTTGGTGATATCCTTGGACTGGCGTTTCAAACTGTTGATCTGCAGTCGAACGAGGCAAACAGTGATTAAAATCTCAAAGTGAAGTCTGGAGGCAGCATTGGATTTCTGACAGTACTGACCATCATCTTGTCCACAATGGTGTCACTGCTCAGGATGTAGTATTTCCCAGGGTTCTGCTGGACTTGGTTCTTGACCCATGTAGTTTTGCCAGAGCCAGGCAGACCAACCATAACGATGATCTACAAACAAGATGACAGTCAGATGCAAACCAACAGAGTAAATCCTCCCCTGACGGGGTCCTGTACTGACCTCGCAATCGGCCTTAGTCTGGGGTCCCTTCAGCCCCCTCACTCGCTCGCTGACAGGGATTTGCTGCAGGAAGGTGTAGCCCTCTGGTGTTGGGAAGTACGGCGTCTCCATCTGGCCAAAGTTAAACTCCACAGCGCAGTTGCGACAGATGACATGTGGGAAAAGGGCCTGGCCGTTTAAGCAGTCCTTGAGGACCCTGAAAGCGACGGCTGGTTCCCCACCGTTCTTGGCGAAGGACAGGACCAACTCCTCGCCCTCAAAGTCCTATACAGAAATAAAACGGATTTATGACCACCAACATTTTTTTCCAATTAATTTAAGACATTTTAAGGCCTTCATTTTAGATGACAAAATTTGGACAAGTATGTGCAGAAACTTGTCACACACCACTTGTTTCTTTTGATTCTACTGATGGATACAGGAAGGGCAGAATAATATTTTTTCATCTTTTGCTCATCTTACAGTTAGCTAAAATGATCACTTGGTCAAAGCTTTGGGAGTGGAAATGGGCCACAAAATTCTGCTTGGTGCACCTCTAGAGAATTATGAAATGGTGCATCGACATCATGTTTACATTTCCAACTTATTCCAAACATTCTTGGAAGTGTTGTCTTACAATGAGGCAACAGATGACGTCGTTCTCCTCATATGTTTCCCCAAAGTCTTCAGTCACACAGTTGGTGGTCTTCTTCCCTTTGCAGGAGTAACCATAGGAAAACTCTTCCTCACCTGAAGAGTGAGAAAAAAAATTATATTATGGTTGCTTGAAAACCACTAGAGGGCAGTGTTCACACCCACTAAAGGTGTTTCTCCCTGATTTAGCGACAACTGGCAGCACTGGACAGAAAGTAAGTAATTAAATTAATCAACAAGGGACCGTTAGTGCCAGCCTTTCATCCAGTTGTATTAGTATTAAAATCTAAACAGAACTTTTGAATCAAGCCAATCAGGACTGACCCAGCAGCAGCGTCCCAGTTGACAAGGACCATCCAACCTGAACATCATGGATTTCCAAGTTCTTGCTGGAAATGTGCTTCACTGAAATCTTCTCTGTGAGCTGGAGTCACAAAATCAAAAATTACAAGTTTGCCATACCACACAGCCAGGTGTCTTAAAAGAGAACAAATAAATAAAAGAAACGGGGTTCGTACACTTTCCTCACACCACTTTGGGGATACAAACAATCCAAATGAACCAAAGACGGTTACAAATCACTATTATAAAAACATAGTTCATCACAAAGAATGAGTTATAATATTCTTCATAGAAGGGACAACATTTTAAAATATAACAAAATATTATATTTTAAAATGTCTTTCACACCTGACTGGTCTAAGAAAAAAAATGAAACAAACAGTAACTTAAAATTTTTTTTAAATCCCCCAATTTCAATTGTTCATTCAATGTAATGAATATTTAATCCTTCTGCTCAAATTAAATGCTTAAACACAATATATAAAGAAAGTTACAAAAGGAATCTAAAAAAAAGAAGAAATAATTGAATAAAAGAAATAGTTTTGCTCATTCTAACCAACTTAAAACAATAAATGTTTGGTCTGATTTAACTTCAGACAGCAAGGAAAAAGTCTATTAGCTGTACAAAAATATCTGGTTTCAACTGAAAAAGTTAGGCTTTTAATCAAACGTTAGATTGCACCAAACTGTGGAGTTTGAATATCCATCACTTTCAATGATTTTATACAGAAATAAAACACTTTCCAAACCTTAATTACGCTTAAAAATTTCAAGTGTACAAACCCCAAAAAAGGGAAGGGGGGGAGGGGGAGAAAAAACACGAACAATGTTGGTAATGATAATTATGAACCTTCATCTCAAAGCAAGCTTTGCCAGAGTTCACCCCATAGGTTCCCTTTCCTCCAGACCACAGATAAGCAAAGCTCTCCATGATGAGCGATGAAGCACTGTAGCGGTCACGGGACACCTTAAAGTGCAGGTCACAGTTATCTAGAACAGACAAAAACAAATCAAACCCCATTTATAAATGTGTTAATTGATCTACATGCTGAATGAGAATTGGTGAGATAAAGAAGAGAAAACCTACAGGTGTCCAAGCAGACCTTGGTCTCATCACACTCTTCATCTTCTTCCTCCAGCGGTGGTACGGGAGACTTAAAAGAGGCACTGGAGAAATAAGAGAGCAGCAAGTCAATTAGAAGACTGGAACTTGACCACAGCTCCAAAGAATTTTCATGATGCAGTCAGGACCGCTTGCTGAGAGATGGTGGGAACAGAAAGTGGGAAGCCAGACGAGAGAGGGCCAAGAAAAGGACATGAACTGGAAAATGAGCCTTTAACCTTTTCTGACAGTGGCCTGTGTTGTAGACCTGGACAGGTAACTTACCTTGGAGCATCCAGCGAATTCTAAAAAATAAATGTGGAGAATACACAAAGAAAAAGCACTGCAGCTGGTCTTATTGAGCAAGGCTGATGGACAAAAGTATTGGTGGCCATCTTGCTTTCAGTTGAGTGTGTTTGTGTCCTTTGGACTGCTGTGGAGACAGCCACAACTCCAGATGTCTAACAGTCATGCTTGGCTTTAGTGCAGGGAGTGTATTTACACACTGATTGCAACTCTTTGACCCATTTAGACAGATTGAGAATGGTTTTAGCTCAAGAACTTACAGGTGCTGGTCATAAAATTAGAATATTGTGATAAAGTTCATTATTTTCCATAATGTCATGATAAAAATTAAATTGTCATATATTTTAGATTCATTGCACACCAACTGAAATATTTCAGGTCTTTTATTGTTTTAATTTTGATGATTTTGGCAAACAGCTCTTGAAAACCCAAAATCCCTGTCTCAAAAAATTAGAATATTATGAAAAGGTTCTCTGAACGAGCAATAAAAATAATCATCTGAATCAACAAAGTAACTCTAAACACCTGAAAAAGATTCCTGAGGCCTTTAAAAACTCCCAGCCTGGTTCATTACTCAAAACCGCAATCATGGGTCAGACTGCTGACCTGACTGCTGTCCAGAAGGCCATCACTGACATCCTCAAGCAAGAGGGTGAGAAACGGAAAGAAATTTCTGAACGAATCGGCTGTTTGCAGAGTGTTATATCAAGGCACCTCAGTGGGAAGTCAGTAGGAAGGAAAAAGTGTGGCAGAAAACGCTGCACAACGAGAAGAGGTGACCGGACCCTGAGGAAGATTGTGGAGAAGGGCCGATTCCAGACCAAATTAAATTTTCATCTCCATAAAACTTTTCAGCAGATGGAAGCATGAAGTGCTCCAAAATCTTCTGATAGCTGCTGCGTTGATCCTGCCCTTGATAAAACCCAGTGGAACAACACCAGCAGCTGACATGGCACCCAGACCATCACTGACTGTGGGTACTTGACACTGGACTTCTGGCATTTTGGCATTTCCTTCTCCCCAGTCTTCCTCCAGAGTCTGGCACTTTGATTTCCGAATGACATGCAAAGTTTGCTTTCATCCGAAAAAAGTACTTTGGACCACTGAACAACAGTGGTCCAAAGTGCTGCTTCTCTGTAGCCCAGGTCAGGCGCTTCTGCCGCTGTTTCTGGTTCAAAAGTGGCTTGACCTTTGACCTGGGGAATGCGGCACCTGTAGCCCATTTCCTGCACACGCCTGTGCACAGTGGCTCTGGATGTTTCTACTCCAGACTCAGTCCACTGCTTCCCCCAAGGTCTGGAATCGGCCCTTCTCCACAATCTTCCTCAGGGTCCGGTCACCTCTTCTCGTTGTGCAGCGTTTTCTGCCACACTTTTTCCTTCCTACTGACTTCCCGCTGAGGTGACTTGATATAACACTCTGCAAACAGCCGATTCGTTCAGAAATTTCTTTCCGTTTCTCACCCTCTTGCTTGAGGATGTCAGTGATGGCCTTCTGGACAGCAGTCAGGTCAGCAATCTGACCCATGATTGCGGTTTTGAGTAATGAACCAGGCTGGGAGTTTTTAAAGGCCTCAGGAATCTTTTTCAGGTGTTTAGAGTTACTTTGTTGATTCAGATGATTATTTTTATTGCTTGTTCAAAGAACCTTTTCATAATATTCTAATTTTTTGAGACAGGGATTTTGGGTTTTCATGAGCTGTTTGCCAAAATCATCAAAATTAAAACAATAAAAGACCTGAAATATTTCAGTTGGTGTGCAATGAATCTAAAATATATGACAAATTAATTTTTATCATGACATTATGGAAAATAATGAACTTTATCACAATATTCTAATTTTATGACCAGCACCTGTATGTACAGACACAACCAAGTGTGTTGGTACCACTGGTAAAGATGCAAAAAATGTTTAAAGTAACATCAAACACTCATTTTTAGAAAAGTCCCAACTTTAGCTTGAGTAAATGTATACAGGGAGAGAGAGAGAGAAAAAAGATCGATATGTGGCAAAGCTGTTCGTTCTCCCTGCTTTGTAGCTGTGAGCCTGTTTTAAAGTTGCAGTATTATACATTTTCTAGGTACATGGTGCATTTTAATGCTCCATCAAGTAACTATGTTACCTTCAGTTAGTATAAAAACTATATAAATATCAAATACCATTTGTTAACTCCTTGAAATTGGGCCTCTGTCTCTTTAAGAAACTCCTGTTCTTTCTGAAACTCCACCCTGAGGAAGTCATCACAACATGGCTCCTCTATTAATCGTGATGAATTGACTACTGAAATAATAGTCAACTAATTTAGTAATGAGTTAACTGGAGTATACAGACTCAAACAAGAAGCCAAAAACTTAAGTCTGTAAATCTGTTTTACTCAGAACTAAAGTGGTGGTTTTAGTTTTACCTGGTTCAAATTTAGTGGGGGTGGGGAGGATTCTACAGAGTAGAGTAACACCTTTACCAGGAGTACCAATAAAATGGTTCAAGTCAGTAGTAGGAATAGAGGGAGTAATTCAATCTGTGTTGCGGTTTCTAGATTTCTTGATAACCAGAGTTTTTTTTTCTTTTTTTTTTTTAAATCAGATTCACCCACAAACAGATCTGAATTGTCAACATGTGATGGGGGAGAAAGTGGAGGCGTCTATATTTGCATTTTCAACACAATGACTTAGATCTCCACAACTGTGTTTGAGGGTGACGACCATATAGCAAACAAAACAAACAAACAAAAAAAAAAAACAAGCTAGCTGTAATTCTTAGTCCCGCCCCCTAAGACCTCACATCCAATAAAAATAAAATAATTTTTTTTTTTAAGTTTCCAGATGTATTTTCACTTTTGCCCGTTGATCCTTCCGTGTACTGCAGAAGCAGCGCAATGAAAACAAAACAATAAGAAAAGAAAATACACTGACCAGGAAGAGTAGGTATATGTACACACACACACTCACACCCTTACATGCAGGCCATGCGTGATGTCACCTATGAGGGAGGAGGGGTAAAGAGGCCACGCCCATTCACACAGGCAGCCACACCATGAGGACTGACAACAGGATATGATACAGAAATAGCATTTGAACATCATACAGTCAGTGAAATCAAAACAAAAATAGACTACTGCGAGGAAAAAACGATGGACGACCAATAGCGAGCTCCTCCGTGGGAACTGACCTACATCCTTGAGAGCTAGCCCTGTAGCTGTGGACTCCTCATCCCCTCGCCTCTCAGCTAAACCCTGACTTATTTAAAAATTTTAAATTAAAGGTATACATCTGATACTTTCACTGGGATCTATGACAGCAGCTTCCTAATACCTTGAGGACACAACGGGCTTTCTAAAAAATAAAAAACAATAAGTGGCATGAGGAACAGATGTGAAAATTCATAGAAGTTATATAGATGCACTTCTGCTACAGAACTGCAGTCACCCTCCCCTCGACCCCTCCCCCCAAAAAAAGACAAGACACACTTGTGAGGTGGGCACTGGAAGACAGTAAACGGTAAGGCTCTTTACAGCTTAAGTCAGGGGATAACCCTCAAAATACATGTGTGGAAGAAGTTGTGTAGTTATACTTTTCAATAAAGAAAAAACAACAACAAAAATTAGAGGATTCTGACCTCTTGCTAGAGAAGTGCATTGGCACTTAAAGCCAATACAAGTCAACAAAGCTACGCATGGCGCTTCAGGGATGCCGAAGGCCATATTCGCTCTGTCCCGTCCTTACCAGCTGTATTTGTTCTCTTCAATAAACTCAAAGTAGCCCCTTCCATGTTCCTCCCGGCGTCTCTTAACACCCTTCTTATTCTTCTGATCAGCATTCGTGTCTTTGTCCGCATCCCCTTTGAAAATAGAACAAAGATATAGAATGAGGTGCTCCTTTTTTTTTTCTCTTTTTGAGACAGAGAGAGAGAGGTCGGACTGGCAGTGGGGGTTTTGAGCCCACAAAGCCCGTTCATTAGTTACACTTGTGTCCAACGTAAATCAGCATTGCTTTAAGAAGAGGCGACGCCTCGTGGGATACACTTAAAAACAGCACAATATGTCATGAGTTGGTAACAGTTCTTAAGACCAGGTAGTATTTAGGACATAAACTGGTCCAAAATGGACAATAAAGAGAGGTGCTTACTGGGGCTGGAAAGTTAAAAACAAAGAAAATCTAAATAAATTAAGGAATAACCCTGAGAAACAGGGGGGCGGGGGGATAAAAATACAAAATGTGTTCTATATTTTAAGAGGGTCTACAGTTATCAGGGATCAATGCATCATGCAAGTAAACCTACCTAGATCTGGATTAACCTTACCTCCCTTGTGTTTTAAACTAACTGATTCTGGTGATCCAGTGTTCTGCACGCCCGAGACGAAACGCGGAAACCAGACGTTTCGGTGTCGCTTTGTTCTTGAAGCGTAGCTTCAGGGTAGCCACTTCAGAAATTCCCAACTCGGTTTGATTCAAAGTCGAGTGTGAGAGGTTGGTTAGAAGGTTGCGAACTTCTGGGAGTAAAGGTGGGGGCCAGTGTGTGATGAACACACACGCCACAAAAGTGGAAGCAGATAAAACAACATGCTTATTTATGAATGAAAATCAACTCGTGCACAGACTAGGAATCTGCTCAAAAGTTAAAAACCAGGTTTTTTAATTTTTGTGTCGTCTCCAAAATCCAGAATATTCTGGCAGTTTTATGTGTTAGTCTCTTATTAAAAAACAGACCGATAATAAAACCCAGTTTTCCTGTTTCTTTCTTCTTTTTTAACAAACTTAAATTAGACTGAAGTTGGCTTTTAATTGAGTAAAGTTTTTGACATGTGGACAAACTAATCTGTTCAATTCTATAATATTCAAAAAGATCAGTATTGGGTTACTCTATATTGTGCACAGCTCATTAAAAACTATGATCAGTATTACAGTATTCCACAAATAGATCGATAAAACCATTCGATGATTCAGTTTTGATTTAGTTTAAAATCTCAAAATAAAAAGCAGAAATTTTCTTTACTTTTTTTTACTTAAATGAATTTAATGGCATCAGTACGTTTTCCAAAAGATGTTTTGTCAATATAGGGAGTCCTCCAATTATTAACCAGAATAAAAAGGTTTTTCCAATACTCTGATAAAGTTTTTATCTTTTAGAAAACTGAAAAAAGTATGGAAACTGACTTAAATTTTCAATACTGCCTGAGTGGCACCACACTTTTACATAACTTCTACATTAACTTTATAAAGTATTCAGACACTTCAGACACTCGGAAATAATTTTGTTTTAGCTTTGATGTTTAATTCCTGATATCCAAGCCTTTAAAAACCACCTTACAGCAGATGGAGACTAATAAGCTTTGCTCCATTTAAAACAAGTAGTGGTTGTCCAGTCATATAGATCTGCAGTTTTACACATGCACACCTTTAAGTGTGCCACTTTAGAAGCAGTACACTCATAATTATCCAACATAAAAGTAAAAATTGTGTGGAATAAAAACAGTAATGCGAGACGAATATGGGCAGTACGAGAAAAGGAGGTAAATCTGACTCTCGCTTCAGAAGAGCAGAAGTTGGCAACCCAGCAGAAATAGGAAAGTCTATTTCACAAACAACGTGAAATAAGTTAAGTCTACATTAAGCCAATTCACATTAATTTTAACACAAAGCTCTCATTTATTGCTAAACATCATGGTTGGGAATCTCTGAAATGGCTAACAGGCTTAGCTTACCGCCAGACACAAAGAGAATGACGCTTACTAGCATGCTAACTCCTACCGAAAACGAAACAAAAAGTAGTAAACAGTTACTAATTTCTCGGTAGTCATTGAATGTCTAAACGTTGGTAAAATATTTTAGATAACACAACCCAAAAAGAAAAAACGTAACTTATGCTTTGGGAACGTCAGCCACGTCGAGATATTACGCGCCATAAAATAAGCTAACTAAGGATGCTAGCTTGCTAAGTGTTAGCGTCGACCGCGGCCTAGCGGGGCTCACGCTGTGACTCAACATGGACGCTGAGCGCTGAACGCTTTCGAATCTAACCGGCCCCATCCCTTCATCGAAGAAAAAAAAAAAAAAAAAAAAAAAAACCGGCATCCAACCACGGCCCATACAACCAGGCATTTTCCTGAGCAACTCTCTGTAACTCACCCTCTGCAGCGTTGTCTCCGGGCTCACCATCTTCAATTTTTTCCATGTCATCCACATCCGCCTTCAGCATGGGATCCATTTCATCGTCCTCGTCCCCGTCCCCGTCCCCTCCGTCTTCTCCCTCACCCATTTCTTCGTCCTCGGCGACGCCGTTGCCGTCGTCCTCATTCTCTGCTTCTTCCTCGTTGGCTTCCATGCTCTCCTCTACTGGGCCTTCACCTTCGCCTTCCTCTTCTTCTCCCATTCCCTCTTGGTCAACAGACTGGTCGAACCCATCATCTACCGAGCCTTCCTGAGCCGCCGAGGTGTCCCCGGCGAGGGCCTCTTCGTCCAGCGCGGCCTGCAGGCGATCCATCAGCTCGGCCTTCAGCCCCTTGTCCGAGAGATTTCGCTTTTTCAGCTCGTCCTTCAGCTCGTTAACTTTGAGCTTCTTCACGTTAATGGTGCTCATTTTTATTGGGAAACGACAAAAGGTTAAAATTCGGTAATTAATAAATAATATGTCGCCCTTAGTTAATAAATGTAGCTCAAAGCCACGCCAAATGTCACCGGCTGTACAACCAATATCTCAACGGCAGAGAGCTGTGCCGAGGCTGCGCCAGAATGAGGAGGAGGGAGGCGAAGACTACCGTAACTACACAGAGAGCAGCGCAGCTTGATATACAACTATCTGTCGCTCTCTATACAAGAGATCAACCCTTTCGCAAATAGATTGATGTGGAAAAAGCGAGTCAACATATGGTCCACACAAAGAGAAATAATTGTTTTAAAAAACATCAAATTAATAATGTTTTTATTACATCCAATCAATTCTGGTTGGATTTTACCAGAAGGAAGATATCGCGCCTTCTGTCACATCGTAAACACAGAACACAAACACTATATTACGGTATGTATAAATGGGGATATTTTCTGAAAACAAAGAAGCTTTTAGACAAATCAAGAACGCGTTTTTTTTCGGTGGGGGCGGGGTGGGTAACTTGCAAGAAAAATAGTATTACCACAAGAACAGCAACAAACTAATACATTTCAAAACCACTTAAACGCCATATTATCATTCTATAGGCCATTGCCTTTTGAAGACTTCAGAAATCAAAGACAATCTATAGGTCTCTAGAGAATAAACAAAAAAAGTTTAAAGTTGCCACACGAAAGGCAACTTTGAAAAAAATATTATTTTGTGCCTGTTTATTTAATAAGCATTACAGTACAATTTTGAGGTAAGCCCCAATATTCTATGGAGAGAAAATAGTCTCAAAATACCTGTGAGTAATACTGGATTTGTAATCCGTGTAAGCTGCTTTGTGTGTAACTTTGGATAGTTATATCTGTGAAACATAATTTGTGAACTGTTAAAAAAAAGACTGTACGTATCTCCAGGTACTTTTAAATATGTGGTCAAAAACACACAAACTATTACATTGTGAGTACAAAATAAAAGTACACACATACACAATTTCTATAAACATTACAATTCTACACACAGATTTTCTTTAACTTCAGCCTCACAAATCTGATAATTACAAATTCAAACCTTCTACACCTACAAATCATTAAATACGTACAGACAAAACTAAACTTACGTACAGATCAGGTTACAAGTGCACGAGGATTTTTGAGACTTATTTCAGCTTCCAGGGAACGTAAGTGATGCGTTTAAATGCTGGTGGAAATCGAGTCATCTGAGTTTTGTTCAGAGTCTAGTAGTTTTATCCTCTGAACGTTTGTCGCTGTATTTGTGCTGAAGTGGCAAATATGTTTTATCTGTGGAAAACGGAATACCTCACCACACCTTTTCAAAACTTATTTTTTTATGGACATATAGGGCTTCTGGGACACCCCCCCTCCCACCAATTCCTCAGTCATGTTGCTGATTTATTATATTTGTGCAATGTGTGAAATATTCTGATATGCCTTTGTTATATTCACCTAGTGAATATAATTAAGTGAAATAAATTCCCTTTCAATTCTAATTTATTGAATTTGTAGCATCTGACATTGGCTTCTACACAGGACAGAGCGGGTGACTGATGGATTGAGTGAGGTCTGGTGTTATTTTACTTACTGGAGGATCAGGACCTTTCAGATTTGAGCACCCCTCTGATCTGATGGAGTGGCTGCGGGAACACACTGACCCTCTACAACAGGGCTCCTCTGCAACATTTAGCTATGCTCCTGGTCCAACACACTTGAATCAAATGGCAGTCAAGTTCTCCAGTTCTGCTAATAATCTCATGATATGACACAGGTGAGTTAAAGCAGAGACATTTAAAAGTTGGAGGACACCAACCTTCCTCAGCTGGAGTTGAAGCCTTGCTGCACATCTTTCAGTCAATTGCAATCTCATTTACTTGCATACAGTGCAGTATGTGAACATTACTTGTGGCGAGGTGGTTCACATAGTGTCTTTACTTTAAAACTATTTTTATGACCATTTGTTGAAAGTCAGACCACTGCTATATGGCAGAAAAAAGTGTGTCACATGATATTAACAGAGGCATCATTCGGTTTATACTGTAGAAAGAACATGACAAAAGTGTTTCCTGAATTAACTTTAATGTACACCACACCTCACTGCACACAAAGGACAGATGTAATATTTAAGATGACCCCTAATCTGTTGAATCTTTAACAAAATAGGCTCAAAGATTTACTTGGGTGGTTGCGCAGCTACCCAAAGTTAACCGTTAAATGTAAAAGCTCCTTTTAATCGACTTGGAGAGAGTGAATAAAAGCGCACGCCGCACTGCTTAGATTTTTATTAGTTAAAAAAAGTAGTTTAAAAAATGGCTACCTATTTCTGCACCATGTTTCCTGCTGCTTGTTTTTAACGCCGCATGTCTGCTCCAGTGTTTGTCTATGATGCCTGCTCTTTACCGCCCCCCCGAGGCCTTTACCTGAACAGCAAGGTGAACGGGAAAAGCGCTCCTCTCCTCTCTCGCGCGCTCACTCCTTTTCCACCGCACTGCCGTCATCACACGCCAACCTTCTTCATTTGGCGTCTCCAACCGGTCGACTTTGGCAAAGTTTTTTCACCCCAAAACTAACATGAGTCAGCAGCGTTTGTTTTTGACGTTCGGAGGTTTGTCCGGGTTAATTAAAAATTCGGCCCGCCTTTGTTGGAAAATCTTTTTAAATATTAACAAGTTATGTCCTCTGTGACTGGAAGAGGGGAGAAATTTCCTGCCGCCATCCGAGGAGCGCACTGGGTAAATGTGATTTATTTATGGTTGGGAAACATTAAAAAACCTGAAGCTGCGAGGTTGATGAATTTCTTTCTTTTGTTTTTCTTTCTTTCTTTTTTTTTTAAGATAAGGTTGCACTTGGGGGAAAAAATCATTAGGGTGTGGTTACAGTTGCCCACGTCGATTGATATCTAATTTGCCTCTCTGCCAATGCCCACATTCATCCTCTTTATGGTGATTTATTTCTCATAGAACCCAGAAGTGCAGCATCACTGTGACTCCGGCGGTTTTTCTTCGTTCGGCAGCCGGACACGGTGCCAACCGGAGGAGCGCCCCACTCCCGAGGGCTCCGGGGGGCCCACCAGGGACGACCCGCACGGGAATATGTGCCAGAGAGCGAACGAGGTCCCGTCCTACAAGTCCCTGCCAGGGTCGCTCGGGGAGCGGATAAGGATGTCGTTCGGAAGCGGGACGGTGTGCAGGGGCTCTGCCTTGGCGTTGCATCCCGGCTCTGGGAGGTCCGAGAGGAAAGTTGCCTGCTGCGACAAGTGCTCAGCGGCTCTTGTTGCTCTGAAGAAGCAGGCTCTGAGCCTGGCCGTCCACCATCACTTCTCCTCCAAGGTCAGTGAATGAGGCGGTAGTGGATTAGCAGCGCATTATGCCGTCAGACTACAAAAAGATAAACATGACGATAAATTATAATAGTTTTAAAGGACATCAGTCACCTATAGGTACTCCTTTTACTCACATACCCTGAGTAAAGTAAAGGAACCCAGCATGCCTAGGTGGGCCCCATATGGGGGAAAGGTGGGCAGACATATGGGTCCCATATGGATTTGTCCACGGGTTCCACGGTGGCCCCACATGGGTTTGCCCATGTAGGACCACAGCCTACGTGGGCCCTAAATGGGAAAACCCATGTGGGCCCACCACCATGTAGGGCCCATGTAGGGCCCATGTGGGCTGTAGCCCTACATGGGCAAACCCATGTGGGGCCACCGTGGAACCCGTGGACAAACCCATAAGAGACCCA
The DNA here is from genome assembly GCF_051168715.1 of Poecilia mexicana. Classification (NCBI taxonomy): domain Eukaryota; kingdom Metazoa; phylum Chordata; class Actinopteri; order Cyprinodontiformes; family Poeciliidae; genus Poecilia; species Poecilia mexicana. The sequence continues at coordinate 4,435,932 of NW_028263390.1, read as the reverse complement.
TCTGGTCTGCCCTCCTTTTCCCCATATGGGGCCCACCTGGGCATGCTGGCAGGGATAATGGCCATTTAATAAGAACATTAATCCCCGTCGCTAACAAAATGAATTTTGTCAACATTTTGCCATTACATGGAAAAATCTATCCAAAATCAGATATATCTCATACTTTATATATATTAGAAGTGGGTGCTTCTAATCAGTCTAAATAAGCAAAATATATTGATTGACATGCTTGTGATATAGTGATACCAGCACTTTAAAAATGAGTTTAAAAATTTTATTTTCTTCTAATAATTTTGTTTTCTATATAATGTTCAATAATGGTTGATTCTGTAAACATTTCATTTGGATTAAGGTCTCTTCATATGTGATCCAGTTTTAATCCTTACACTTTAGTTGCAGTTGTCAGGTAAAATGTTGAAATTAAAAAGATTAGTGGTATTTTGGTAATTTTTCATGGTTTAATCATAAGCTGATGCAGATTTCTTTGTTCATTTGGAAAAGAAAGGAGTAAAATTATCTTCAGTATTTGTCTCAAAGCAAATTGCTTTAAAAAGTGGCAGGAATTGCCACTTTTTAAAGCAATTTAAGAAAGATGATAAACCTTCAAGGTTTCTATTTGGGAAATATTGATTAAAATCTGCTCAAATAAGACGATTCCACCAGTTTTATTGGCTAAATTCAAACTGTCTTATCAAACGACGAACAGTCACACCTATAACGCTGCCAGTATAATGTAAATATTTGATGGCTTTCTTTGTCTTCATCTGTGGTTCATTGAAATGAAATGCATAACTTGAAAATAAAAAGCAATATTTACTTCTGATATTAGCTTTTCAACAAAAACGTAATAACCAATTAATTTTAAGAAAACTGAAAGCAATTCTTTGGTTGCAGAAGTGAGATAAAGTGAGAAGTGCTGACCCTCTTTACACACTTTCTGTCACTCATTCGAAGGCTGTTAACTAGCATTTTAAAGCTCATGTGGCCACATCAGTCTCACCGTCTCGTCGCCTCTTAGAGGAATGCACGTTTGTGTGTTCGGCTCGGTCACCTTCCATCACTCAGACCCTAACTCACCAAGTAAACCCACGACATTCCTGCGTGAGTGCTTTCAGATGGACATGAATATTTCATGGCGACATCTCTGTGTCATCTTTGGCCTTCCCCCCGCTGAGGAAAGGCTATTTATTTTTGTCCTCTTAAGTGGGATGCTGGTCCTGATGTTTTGGGGAGAGAGGGCGGGAGCGTGCTGCCATCGACATGTTGGGTAGAAACCCAATAAGCCTGTTAGCTCCTTCCAGGCTTATTGATCTAGACTGTGACTTCTCAAAAGCATCACGGCTCTATGATATCATCTTTTTTTTTTTTTTTTTTTTTTTTTAATGGGCTGGCAAAGATGGGAAGCACAGTCACTGGAGTGGTTTAGCTTTTTATCTTGGGATATTATTGTTCTAACTATCTAACGGTTCTCTTTCTTACAGTTACCAGGTTATGCCACTTGGTAGATTCCATTGAAATCCCAGAGTTAATGTTGAATAGAGGCACAGGTTGCTCTGGGATTGACCAAATTTAATGGTTCAAATGTGTTTTTGTTAGTGGTGGGATTCGATTAAAGTTTTTCATTAAGTTAATTGCAGGGTTTGTTATTAATTTATCAAAATGAATCGCATTTTAAGTAAAAAAAAACATAGAATAAATAGACATATGAGCTCAAAAAGAAAAATGTTTGTTTTTAATTTGTTATTCAGATTATTTAGCCATCAGAATGGTGTAAAGTACTATTTTATATTTAGCTTTCAAGTGTTTCAGGAACACTTAAAAGCTAACATGGAAGTTAGCCTTCAACTGAAATTCATGGCATCTCGTTCTGTCTGATTATTTCAACTAAAAATCTAAGAACTAGGAGTGTCTCAGAGTTCCATACTGTGCTACGCCAACGCGTTACTCACATCAGGATACTGGATGCTTGAAACTGAAGCTGAAATTCATGGCATCTTGTTTTGCCTGATGATTTCAACAAACAATTTAAAAACTTGGAGTCATTCAGCGTTTCGTACTGTGCTATGCTAACGTGTTACTCACATCGGGATGCTGAATGCTTGAAACAAAACTGAAATTAATGGTTTCTTGTTCTGCTTGATTATTTCAACTAAAAATCTAAGAACTTGGAGTCACTCAAAAAGCCTTGACATTCAAACTGACTCTTGACCATGAAAAAAATGAAATTAAACAATAATGTTACGAAAATTGAAGTGTAACAACACCTTCAGTTTCACACAATTGATTTAAGTATAAGGGAACTATTCAGAACAGTGCTCTGTGAAATATTCAAAGCTTGGGAGATTTATTTAGAAGCTAACCTTGCTTTGAACGTCTCCACAACTTTCTCTCTGTTTACTACGTAAGTGTCTTCTGAAAACATTAAGGCTTCTCTGGATTTTCTTTAGGGGTATCAACGCAAAGTTGATTAAATACAAATGCACACCACAGTTCTCATATTTTTACCAGTTTAAAAAAACAATTATGTATAATTTTCATTCCACGTCGCAATTATCATATAAAATACTAGAGATACTCACAGAAGTTTGCAGTTGTGAGGTGACAGGACGTTCAAAAAAATGCCTTTGTCAGGATGAAAAGTGAGATGATTGTAGAGTATGTGGTTGTTAGCTTTGACAGGTGTTGCATAGTCTCACATCTCACTTGTCAACAGCAGTTTTTTATTTGACACTTTGAGTTGATGAGCCGCACTGTTTAATGGCCGTCTGTACTCGGAGGGGAGGGGGTTCAAAAACATGTTTGATTTCCATGTTTCAGTGGAGACAGGCAAGTATGTAGTCATGCAAAATGTAATACTGAGTGACTGCTCATCTCACTCAAAGACACAGATATAGACACATTGTTTGCCTGTTTAACTCCGCAGTATTTCAGATCACCTTAACTATAATCAATGCTGATTCAATCACTTTTTTTATGATGCCATGAAGTAGTCTAGGGTGTGGTGTAGCGACAATTCTACTCCTTTTTGATGTGTTGGTTTTATGCTCCCTTTACTAAAGGTGGTCAAACTTTTCTCACTGCATCTTATTCATGTTGTTTGCCTGCCATATATATATTATATATATAAAAAGCTGGTAAAGATGTTTATTTATTAGACTGTTGTGTTTGTTTTGTTTTATTATACATTCTGTAAAAATGATTATCCACCATTATGCTCTATGTGAGAAGGCAAAGACATAACATGGAATTTCTTTTTATTGTTGCTCATTTTTTATGTTAGAGAACTATTAAAAGACTAAATTTGCACCTAAAGACTGAATATGTGTAAAAAACCATGGACTAAATCCCTAATTTACTTAGAATATTCTCACAATAATCATAGGAAATCTAAGCTTTAACTTGAAGAAATTTATGCAGTGCAGGGACAAAAAAAAAAAAATCCACATTAAGCAATAATTGTTTTTAGCAAAATCCCAAGTGGGACAATTATTGGTTATTGTACCTAAAAAAAACAACAACAAAAAAACAACAACTGAAAAAACAAATTCTTATTTAAGCATTCCTTTTTCTTAGTTGATCAGAGTTCAAATCGGTAAATATGTCAATCTGGACATGACAACATTTTTCTGGTATAAAATCTCCAAAGCTTGCAGTTAGAGAACAGCAGGAAATGGTGTCATCTGGGGACCTAAAAGTTTCCATAGCAACCGCAGATGCTATCTATCTGCTAACCAGTTTGGGAGTGACGTTAGGAAATAAAACTCGTCTGACCTATCATCACAAACATAAACACGTAGAGTTTGAACGAATCCGACTTCTGCATTTTTCCACGTCAAAAGTAGCATGCGCATAAAAATGGATGTGACATTCCTATAATATATTGGAAAAAAAAGAATCTTTCTGGATGATTGTTGTATTTAGTTTTGTAGCCATTTAGGCCTGTCATGATACATTTTGCTGGACAATAAATTGTCCAAGAAGTTATTGCGATAAACGATAGAATTGTTGTTTGGAAGGCATTTTTAAGTTATAAGAAGGAAATGGCATAACAATGCAAGAACAGATTCTCAGAGATCAATAACTTCAAATTCTAATGAACGTTTAACACTGAAACTTGAAGACATTTTAAATATCCAGAATAAATAAAACAAACAACAAATAAAATGAATTATGAAGTCTCTGTAAACAAAACTGTCCTTCAAAAAAAGTAGCCATTTGAGACCAAAGCACTAAACTGAAGACTTTAGTCATCCAGTTTTTGGTAGAAAGAGAGAGTAAACAATAATAATTAATTTGAATTAATTATGTCATTAATTGATGTATTGGTTATCACAATAGGCCTATAGCCATTGCATATTTTGCTGCAGGAAAGTTGAGTATCTTACAGCTTCTTCTTCAGCTTGTAATTCTAAAAAACTCTGCAGGAAACAAGCGATCTGTCAGCCTTTCTACACGACAACCTTCGTGTCCACGGCCATTCCAACATGGAGTTCAGAGAAGGGGAGCAGGGCCAGTGTGGGTCCTGCGGCGCCAACCTGAACCAACTCAAACAGGAGGCCATCCTCCTGGCTCTGAGTCGTGGTCAGTCGTTAGCCAAGGCTCCCTTTGGGGCCGGCCTCGGCGCCGGCACGACACTGGGACAAAGCGGGACAAAGCATGGAGACAAGTCCTCCAGGGAGGTGGTGCATTCGCCATACAGCCTGCACAGCCCGCACAGCCCCCGAAGCCCCAGGACGCCCCAGAGGACTCCCCAAACACTCCGACGGAGAGGACCCAAGCTCCCCAACCCCGACATGGACCGCTGGGTGGAGGAGCAGCAGCAGCTGGTGGCCTCTAAATCGGCGTCCAATCCAGATGGTGTCACCATCAATTCTCACCATCAGGTACCCTTAAAAGCCTTCTCTAAGCTCTACACCCTATATAACACATTTCCTAGTGTCCTCCCCTCTCCGCCTCCCCCTGCTTTAATGAGCTATATGGATAATGCATGCCTTTACGAGCGCACATGTCGGCAGGCCAAGAGATTCATAGTGCCCAATCAGAGCCTATTTTGATCCCGTGGCCGAGTGCGTTCTTTAAAAGTCCTTCTACTAATGGAATGGAATAGGGTCATGATTTACCCGTCATAAAAGCTGGCCAGTCAAAAAGCACTTGTGATCAATATAGAGGGAGAGCCATATTTAAAATTGCAGCTTTTGAAATATGCATTAATGTGATGGAAGCTCCCTGACCCCCACGCCAAGTGATTGGCTGTTATAGTTAACGGGACAAGGTGAGTGGCAGGAGAGTTTTACTCGCCTTAATTCTATTGATGCTATAATTATTTCTACTTTATTATTATTATTTTACTGAGAAATTATTGAAGTGCATCTGTCTCCTGCAGTAGCTACATTCATAAGTTTATGACATTATGAAAACTACAGTGGCTCTCCAAAATATGGACGCCCCTGTCAGCATAGCAGGCTTTTGTGATTTAATTAAAGGACAACATGATAATCCTTTCAAACATTTAGTCTTTAGAACTGCACAACTTTGAGAACAACTGTATGTTGCATAATGTTAATGGGAGTTTGCTTCATAAAAAGCCAAATGCGATGAACCTGCCTGATCAGGGTAGCTTTTATCCAGACAGTCTGTAGATCCATGTTCTGTGAGCAGTTGGGCATTGACCTGTTAAAACACTGTACCAGGGTAGTAGATGCTGTGTTTGTGTGCCATCTGAATCACTACCAGGGGTGACCACAAGTTACACCATGGCTCCTTAGACTAGCTACCAGAAGAATGACATTTGTAACTCTCAAGATCTTTGGTAATATTGGTTGCCTCCCCTTGACACTAACGTGACCACATAATGGTAAACTACGGGGATGCACAAACCATATTTATTGCTAAAAATTACTCAGTACCTCTTACCACCAGTCCACCAGGCTCTGGTTTATGGTGTAGCTTCAAACACAAATTAAAGAGAGTCTTCGTGTTAGACCTTGAACTCTTAATGAGGGTGAATCCCATTATTGACATGCCATGTGTTGTAATCCTTGCCACACATAAGATGATCCTTCCTTGGTGGGGTATGTCTTGGGCAACTGAAACCTTCCGGATGTGTGTGTGAGTCCTCATGTATCTGTACATCAGACATTTGCTCTATACAGCCACCAGGCCTCATGCAAACCACAACTAAAGTCCATCTAGTTCCCGTAATGCTGTCTAATGTATCTACGAGGAATACTCTTTGTCTGGTGAACTTCACTCACTGCTTTGATTGATTGTGGGATGCTCTAGCAACAAACCAGTAAGAGTATTGGCTCAACGTTTGATGCCACTTGCTATCTCCTCTCTTACCACTGCAAACACCCCACAAATTCAGTCATTTACAGAGCAGTCTTTAGTCTTGCTCTTGCACCAAACTGCTACCAATGTGGGACTCTTCTTTCATGTCGGCTAACTTGATGCACAAGTGAGACAAACTTAGGCTACTTAGAAAAAGTATCTAGTCAGAAAAAATGTCCTAATTATCCATGAGTGTAAGATTAGGAACACATTAGGGACACAGTGGGATTTGTTAATGCAGACCACATCAGAGGTGGCATATGGCCACATTCCTTTAGCAGTATGTGCCCAAATGTGTCCAGGGGAACATCGAAACACTGCCAAATGTCATACTCTGAACTAGGAGTTAATTTCCTGCACATGGGCCTGCGAGTGCACTGGAACCTGTCAGTGCAAATCAATGTTTACATGCAAGTAGAAAAAGGATGTACAATCTGATCAAAGTTTGCACCTTTCTAGGGGTGTGCACCGATTCACTTAGCTGTTGCCTGCTGTTTGGATCAACCAAGGCGGACCTTGATGGCCAAGTATGAAAAGGGGGGAAGAAAATAAATTCGCAAAACAGTTTGATTTCTGAGAAAAGTGGTCCAACACATTAGCGGGAGCTGGGAGCAGATCAGCAGGGGTTTGATTCCTCTGGGATTAAAATCCTGCAAAACAAGCAAATGTGGAGGTCAATGCACAGCAAGGGAGAGAAAGACTGGAGAGGGAAAAACAGACAATACGAGGACGTATGAGCAGCTCACAAGATGAGAGGAAGTAAAGATGCAAAAGCTTATGACTGAGACCATGAGTCATGAAGTCCAAAAGGGGAGGGCCAGGGAGGTATTTATAATTGATCCATTTTACCTTGGGTCTCCATCAGCCCTGCGTCATTCAAAACCACTATAGGACATCTCTACTGGCACTAATTGGCATGTAATGGTTGGCTGTTACTCACGGAAAGCTGAGCTCATGTGGTTGCCCTGCCTCTAAAACAGCTTGAGAGACAGAAGAAAATGTGAGCTTTGAGAGCAACTACCCAGACAGGCAGAGCCCCATGAGGGCTGTGCAATGAATCAAATTTGTATTTAAATTTCAGCTTCTGCTCCGAACTGTTTCGAAAACAATGTAACTGAAATTTATTTAAGTTAGTTGGCCAGACTAGTCCAACAACACATGGGTCTTGCTAGACTGTTCTTGATGCTGCAGCTGAGTGCACAGCGAAAACATCAGCCAAATCAAAATGCAAAATTAATAAAACGAGAGAATCACTTTACTGTAAAAGTAGCCTGGTTTCCATTGTTTTAAAGTATGTTAGAAACTGGATTATCAACAAGTCATATCAAAAACAACAAGGGATATAGGGTTGCATCGGCAGATAGGGTTAGCCTGTTTCTTCACAAACCTATGCAAAGATTGTCAATAGAAGCAAGATGCGAGTTTACTGAACTATCTGACTGTGTCAAACCAGGTATTCCTATTAAAATGAATGATACAACTGCTCCTGTTTTTAAAGTTTTCCTGGAGCGATTTAAAAGCTTTCTGAAGCCAAATTGAAAGAAAACGAAGAGAAGAACACAATGCTACCTGATTGGCTACCTGTTGCAATGTAGCCAATTGAAGGCCGACATTTTCCTTCATTTTCCTTAATGTTGACTGGCAGAAGACGTTAGCTTCTGCAGCAGTGCTAAGACAGTTTCCATTGTGTGTGTTAATGCATATTAGGTATATTTTGGTGTGTGACTAGGCAGTTTTAAGCAGTTTTAGAGGGAGACACGAGAATTTGCTGAGTTTAGATGCTATGTGGTCCATGACCTACACAGGGGTCCACTGCATGGGTCCCATAATTACTTTTATAGAACACATTTGAGCTAAATTTGTTTTACTTATAAAACTAATTTATTTTTAAACAGGTAGATTTTTAGGTATAATACACATAAACATTAAATTTCAAGTATTATCAAAAAAGCACTTTCTGCTGTATTTTTATTGCTTAACTGAGAAATTTCAGAGTAATTTTCGGATGACTGTTAAATTTGGGAATTTGATGTTCAATTGTTAAATAAATGTTTGGATAACTGTAAGAAAAAACGGTTAAAATAGAACTTGGAATTTGGATGAACATTAATCTGACATTAATATTAACCTAAATATTCATAGTTATTGTTTTCTTTATAACTAAGTGTTGGTGGTTTCTGGTTCATCTGAAGTTGAGCAGACTGGGTTCTCTTAGATGATCACACTGCAGTTAAAAATAAGTGCCTGTGTCTTGCACTGGAGCTCCAGCTGAATTGTCTGAATCCCTTTACATAATGTCTTGTTTCTTGTGGACCGTTGCGCATCAGAGACATGGGCAGCGTTATTAATCGTAATCCTCTTCATCTCTGAGTCACTTTTCTTACTCCAACTTCACAACACAGATGCTGCACAACATATTCCTCCTATTCCAAATACAGCTGCCTCTGTCCATAACGGGTCAAATATAGTGTTTGTTTACAGCATGTGCTCTCAGCCTCAGATGGCCTACTTACACAGAAGCACCTACGTGATTCCCTTGATACAACTAGCCTCCTTTGTATTAGATTTGGGAGAGTAACTTTGGATATTTATATAGTGAGTGATGAGCTCTCTCCTGAAAGCAGAAGGCAGACGATGCCACGCTGACCTGTGGCGTCGCTGGGACTGTTCAGACGACCTCCAAGATCCCTCACATCTCCAGAGTGGTGACCATCGCCAACACTGCCGCTATGTCCCTTCTGGCCAGGTAGGTTATTATAAAATAATAGTAGATGTTATGAAATTTCAGAAAACGCAGCATGGGAAGCTGAGATACCTAGCAGCAATGCAACTTGACACGCTACTGGCTGGCGATTGTAAAGCAGCCAATCCACGAGTGGCTTTAATTTTCCTCAGAGCTGATTGGCTGTTAGTTTCTGTAGTAGTGCCAAGACAGTGTGCGTATTGATCCATATTAAGGTTTTTAGCAGTTGTGGGGGTGTTGATCTGAAGTTTTTGTGGATTTTAGATATTCTCAGGTCACTGTGTTTCCTAATCCTGTGAATGCTGAATTCCCATGGAAACGTTCCTCTGGAATATTTGCTATTTTCATGCTTTTCTCCAGTTCTCAGAGAAATCACAAACACCCAGTAGCTCCATTTCAGATGCCCCAGTTTTCAGATATCATAGAAGTGTTGAAGTTAAAGGAAGGACAAACAGACTGAATAAGTATGTGATGCATAAAATGGCTGGCTGAATAAAGTCTCTTCCCTAAAAAAAGGACATGGCTGCATGACTTTAGATTTGCAAGATTATGTTTAAGTGAACCTCAAAACTTATGGAATATTAACCTCTACAATCAAATGTGAAAACTTGACCCAGACTGGGCAATAAAGGCAAAATCCATCTACAATGAACCGAGAGTCTGACAAAATCAGACAGAAACCAACTATGTAAAGTCATTGCTACTAAAGGGGGCTTAAAGATCTATTGAACCATGGGGTGTCTTTACTTTTTCTATCACAACTTTTCAGTTGGAGTTAATAAATACTGAATGAACAAGGATCTATTTGTTGTTGTACACTTGAAGTTCAGTTTAAGTACCTCGTAAAGACCAGAGGCTGTGCTTTTTTTCACCATATCAGTCTCTATTATGGGAAGGACATTTTTATAGTTCGTTTTTTTTTTATATACACATTTCAGTTCCAGGACTTCAAAATGTGGTGGGAGTGTTTATGCAGTGTTGTATTAGTCACTCGGTACATCCCCCACCGTCTCCCCTGACAACGCCTCCCTCCGTCCCGGCAGGGCGGCCGAGAAGCTCAACTTGACGTTGAGGAAAAAGGGCCAGGCTTCGGATCCAGCTCCCTCCAACCATTCCACCTGCTTCAGAGAGATCATCCAGAAAAACCCACCGCCGGCTCCCCCCTGCCTGCTCCAAGCTGCCGCTCGAAGCAAAGACTCGCCCGACGTTGGCAAGGTTCAAATTCTGATGCATATGAGTTCTGCTTTATGGTTTTATAGTGTAGTTTGTTTAAAATACCAGAAGTTGTGTTTTTTTCTAATTTTACTTGCTCCCACAACTGAAGAACAAACGAAAATAAACTGGGATACCTGGATAAGTTACCAGAACTCAAAGATTTTGAGGCAATCAATTACCCCAAACTTTTATGTTAAACTTAAAATTACAAGTTTTTCAGAAATTACATTTCCTATTAAGCCATACTTCTTTATTTTGATTCTATTTTCACTGAAATTACTCATTAGCTTAGCTCATAAACATTCCCTGATCACCATTTAAAGTTCTTAGTTTTATAAACTCAAGCATTTTCTTTTACCAAGAGTTTACATTTTCATTGTTTTACAAACATAGTGGAACTGCTCATTTGTTGAGCTCGTTGTAGGAGCTACTTCCCAGTGAAACGCTGGTAAAAACGTTAAAGGGTTTATAGAGGAGCTATGTTGTGATGACTTCCTGAAGGCAGAATTTCAAAAAGAGCAGGAGTTTCTTAAATAGACAGAGGCCCAATTTCAAAGTGTTAAATTATGAAGTCAAATTTCTTTTAAGTCATATTTGATATGTACTGCATTTTTGTAACGACTGAAGTTAACACATTCCCTTTTTTGTGCTATAAATGATACTTCATGGCTGAAAAACACATGAAACTGCCCCTTTAATAAAACCAACACAGAGTAAATTTGCACCATACTCTACATTCTGCCAATAAATGCACTCATTCTGTGTTGCTGCTGTTGCTTGAATCCCCTTCCTTTCCCACAAACTATACCTTGGAAGTGTCTTCCCACCACCTGTGTTGCAGCTTAAAGAGATCTCAGTCAATTTAGCAGAGATCCTATATCACACCTCCTTCCTGATTCGTTGTAATGTGGTGCTAATGTCTCCATCCTGTTCCTGGCCGCCTTTCTCCTCACCTCCTCTGGGAGAGAAACCGAGGAGATCAATATGGCTGCTTGCCCTCCCTTTGTCTCGGAGATGGACTCTCTGGTTTAGTGTAGAGTTACAGATGAGGACAGACCCCACCTCGGCCCCGCCGCTCAGCTTTGAGAAGCCACTCGCTCCTTCTTCGCTTGTAAAATGTTCTCCTCAATTATTCATCTGTTATGAATAGAGTTTAACGCACGTTTAAAACGGTTAGGGACCCCGCTCTTGCTTAAGGCTTGAAACGTGTGAGGAGAGAAGCTGGAAGAAATCCTGAGCACTCATCATGCTGCAGGAAACGCGGCTGTCGGGTTTTCAGATTCAGACACTAAGGGGTGATCTCATAGCGGTGTAATGCGGTTCTGTGCAACATCAAGATAATTATATTCATCTGGGCGTCGAGATGGGCATGTCTACTTTGGATCTCGCAGAGCTAAATCACGAACAGAAAATGATCGGCTTCATTTTGCGTTGGAATGAGAGCGTAGTAATGGAAGAGGAAAGGAAAGAGAAAGTGGGGTAGGGAAAGATACTAATGGAGAAGATAAACATCAGAGTCATCTACTGGCCTGGATAATTGACTCTGGTTACCTCTGCTCACATTCCTGCATGCCTTAAGCTAAGTTTTTTTTAGCTGAGTGGATGCAATTTCAACTACATGGAACCTGCAATATTTCTCCTTCAACTTATCTTCATGAAATTAATATTCAGAAGCCTCCAAGTGTTAAATTAAACTCTCCTTTAACAAAGCATACAACAAGCATTCCAACCAGTCTCCCTGTCCCTGATAAATCTTCATGCCACACCTTTCAGATATTTGTACAAAATATTTTTCGATGTCAGTTTCCTTCTGCTTCCCAGTTGTGGACTGCTTTGTGTTTATCAAGTACAATCCCATTTAAATGTGCAGTTGCTATGTAACAAAACATTAAAAAGTGGAACTGCAAATACATTTTCTCTCATTTCAAACATTTATCTAACTGCTGCAGGTCATTCATGAAGAATTTAAATGTTTGTATCTGGCTGTGAAAGAAAAGCGCAGTGAAATGATGTCAGTTACAACGACTCGCACTGCTTAAGTTCATTATCTTAGCCCCGACTCCCAGGACTCAATGCTAATCCTTTTTGACGCCATCGCTTTGTTCACTCAAGCTTTTCTGTCTTTCCAAGCTGAGGTTTCTGGCAACATAACTGAAAATAGCATCTCCCCTCTGCTGGCTAACTAAAACTTTGAGGCGATGTTCAACTACTTCAGAATACAACATATGCTTTAGTAAACACAAAGTCATAAGCCACTTTTTAAAAGCTACAGTAAAGCATAAATAACAGTATGCTGTTTTCAAAGAGCTCCAAACATTAAGCTAGTAGTGGGCTAACAGTTAGCTCAATTAAACACAATACTTTGTAGATTGTTGTTGTAAAATTCATCCCTTTGCTGCATGAATATACTTTCCCAAGTTACTTTTAGCAACTTCCTCTTAGACAATTCCATAATCAGTTGCTGCTACTTGAAAGCTGAACAGTTTATGGACAAATAAGTTATATTTTTTCTTGTACATTATTTTCCCAGTCTACATTCTTCTCTGAGGAAAAAACACGTACTGCCAAATTGGTTCAGCCTGTACCCAAACATCACTCATCAATCAGCAGTAGCTAGCTGCAAAAGTAGTTGACTGATATGCTAGGCTAATTTAGCTTTGCAGATAAAGTGGATTCCCAGGTGAAGTTAGGGTAGGCATAATAATAACACATGTGTAGCATGTAGCAACTCTGTGATTTCTGTTTCAGTCTTAGTGGTGAATAGCAGGGTATTACTGTAAGCAGTAGAGGAAATTTGCACATTGAAGGTTGGCTTATTGCTGATTCATGGTGGTTGAACCGTCTAATGGATATCTATATTTGAACCCAAATGCTTCTCAGAATAAATCATTGACTCCATTCAAATTCAGATACAAAAGTAACCTGACTCTGATTCAGCACAAAAAATACACAAATAGAATAATGCAGTGTGGGCAGAAAAACTAAGTACAGTGGATGCCCTCCTGTTCACAGTTCAGTATTCCCAGATTCACTTGTTTGTGGATTTCTCTGTGGTTTCTCATTCCAAATTATTCATGAAAAATTAGCCCATTTATGGATTTCTTTGGAAGACAGCACTGCTTAGAAAGCTGAATTACTTACATGCAATGTTACTTGACGTTTGCAAAACAGCCAATCCAGGACCACCATTCATTTTACTTGCCGGTGACTGGCTGTACCTCCAAGAGCATGTATAAGGAAATCAATGGTCGCTAGCTTCTATGGTAGTGCCAAACATTATTACAGAATAGTTGGTGTTTGAACTATTAAAATAGGTAGTTATAGATGTCTTTAATTGTCCCTAACCACTGCAAATACAGGGGGTCCACTGTGTCATTCTATTGTCCGTATGCAGGTTCGTTTGTTTGTTCACTTCTACAAAAAAAATCCAATAACTACTTTTTTCTTAAAGTACAATGCATGATGGATACCTGCAACCAGAACATGTCCTTATGGAAGACCTTACAGACACACCAAATGTTCAAACATTTAAGATATTTTTGGAAAAACCCACCAGTCTAGTATTTTAAAGATCCACTTAACCTTCCAAAAACCATAGTACAGGGATACTGATACTTACTGTACTTGTGGTTCTTCTGCCATTGGATCAGGACCTTTGAAATTTGGCTGTGGTGAGACAAAGCTATCAGACTAACAATCTGCAGGGCAGATCAGATGTTTCACAGCTCACTCTTGGACAGATTTTGTAGTTTGGGTAAATTGTCCTATCTCTGGCACAACATTCTTCTCTTTCTCAATTCAGCTGATTTTCCGTGTGTAATCTGAGATTTAACAGGGTAATCATCGCTCCGCAGCCTGGTGTGTACAGCAGATAATCAGCATGGCTCTCCTTCTCATTCCCTTCCACTCTCAGGTCAAAGTCGTGCTGAGGGTGAGCCGATTGCTGTCAGAGAGCCACGGTCAGCCACCTGTTCTCCGGATCGACCCGTCCAGGAAGAGAGTCACCATCATGGATCCAGTCACCAAACACTTATCCTACAGCACAATGACTCTAGGCAGGGAGAGGAGAAGTCCACTGAAGACCTTCAACTTTGACGCAGCTTATTCTCAGGATTCAGGACAGGTTTGGTTCTTCATACTAACAATTATAAGCTGTGTTTCAATTGCAAATGTGTGCAAAACTTTGTCAATATTCTGCCAATGTTGAAAGAACACAATTTCGCAATGTGGCGTTTTCATTAAATATGAAACGCGATTAAAATCCCACACGAAGAAGTTTGTTCACGCATTATGTTGTTGAAAACCATTCTGCTCCATGATCCTCCAACTACTTCCTGAAGTTTTCTTCTTCATGGCAACATCTGGTTGTTGATCATGTGACTCGTTGATGCAGAAAGTGTTTCTGTCGCAGTTTTGTGAAATCAACCAATCTTGACACGGCTAAAAAAAATTCTCTTCATCCTAATATTAAAACTTTTTATGGAAAAACCAGAGATTTTTCAAAATTGACTTTTCCATTAAGCAAATATCTTTGAAATGTAAAACTGGGCAATTATACGGTTAATGGAAATGCAGCTAGAGACTGGTTGAATGATTCTGTTTGGATTTTAATGTAACTGCCATTTTGTGCTAATATGTCAGATACAAAAGGCATTCAGAGCACAATTCATCCTTCTGTATATTACTGTACACCCCACTGTGGTTCCCCCCGTCTGTCTAATGACCAGAAAACTGACACCACTCCCCCCGGTAGGACTCTCCGGCTCGGCTTACACGTGTCAAAGCTCGAGGGAAAACCCGTGTAAACTGCCCTCCTGCTTCTGATTTTCAGCTGGACGGCGCTCAGATTTTCAGCGTTGAGATCAATCGCCCTGTCCTTTGTCCCGTTTGCCCAGGCTGAAGTTTGCACAGGCATCTTGGCTGACGTCATCCGTTGTGTCCTCAGCGGCAGTGATGGATGCGTTTTGGGCCTAGGATGTGCTGATGTGGGTAAGTCATCGGAAGCAGCGAGAGGTCACAGGTTAAAATCTTAAGCTGGGAGTGAGACGCTGTTATAAATGTTAAAAGCCCCTCTGTACCCTTCCTCCTGCCACTGTTATCATCGTTCAATCTTTCCTTTCGACTTAAACTCCAAGCCTCCATTGCCTCTCTGTGTCCTTGCGTTAGTCTTGACATATTTCCTCTGCTTTTTTTGTGGATTTTTCTTTTTCCTGAGCCATATTTATGTCATGCCATTTCAGCTATTTGACTCTTTATCATTCAGACCATACATTGACATTTTTCAAATTCTACTCCTTCCATACTCCAAAGGACACTTTTTCTAAGATTGACTGAAAACAAAGTGGGCTGTGATATGTTTCTATTAGGAAGATGGGACCCTGCACTTAGCGCTGCTGCAGGGATTTAATAGATTTTTTTTTTTTTTTTAACCACAGACACCAAGATACACACACACATACACACACATGTGCGGTAAGGACAGAGTCTCCTTGTAACTGCTTTTTCACATGACGCCACCCTCCGTAAATCTGATTGAATTAGTCGGCCGATACGGAGTGCATGTGGCCCACGGCCAGAGGGATATCAATCTCCTAAACAGAATACCATTCCCCCTGAATAACGGCGGGCAGCTCGGCCTTTAATTGGAGTAAACCAATTCTCTTATCCTCATTCAATTAGACTTTGGATAAGACAAGAGAAGGTAAAGCCAGACCTATATCTCACAATGAATGTAGGGCAAAAGTGCAAAAAGAGATGCAACATGGCATCTGTTTGGGGTTTTGTAGGAGGTTCTGGACTTTGGCAAATACACACCGCTGATAAAAAATATTTGAGCCTAGCTTGGTTTTATTTCTTCAATTTTTTTTTGTCACACAAATGTTTCTAATAAGCAAATAAATGGTAACATCTGACAAAGATAACCTGAGTGAATGTGAAATGTAGCTTTTAAAATAATTTCTTTATTGAGGAAAAACAAATGGATCCATACCAATTGCTCCATAAGGATGATAACTGGTTGTGTCACCTTTGGGAGCAACCAAGTGTTAATTAGCCGGATTTATGATCAGACTTTGACAGGGCCAGTCAAAAATCCTTCTATTTTCATTTAGTTTTGAACAGTTTGTGGTGCTGCTGTCCTTTAATCACAGTTTCAGACAGGAAAAGAGCTGAAAGAGAAGAAAGATGTGCAGTAAAGTTACTCAGGTCAGGAGTTGTTGAGACCAAACAGCCTTCTTTAATTGATGAGCTGCTCTATACAAGTCTCCATCATTTTTTAAACCATTTAGAGGTGGACTTGCAGGTGTGCTTTTTTTTATTGTCCTTCTGCATACCTAGCTCAAATATTAGCTCATTAGCAGACCTCCGTAGAACTTGACTAAGTAAGTGAACGAAGCCATTCAGTCCGTGCCGTCCACGCTTCCAAACACTGAGCAATTAAAATCGCAGCGAGATGAAAGTTTAAGACATTTTATTCTCTCTGGGTGCTGAAGCTTCCTCTGAGTCTAAAAGCATGACTGTATGGTCAACTGGTCTTTCTAAATTGCCCTTGGGTATAAGTTTGTGCGTAAATAGTTGTGTCCTGTGACGGACTGGTGTCAACCTGTCCAGGGTTGCTCAATTACAGCTGGAGATACCGTCTCCCCTGCAACCGTTTAGACATGGGATGGATGGAAAAAATATAAAAAGCTCTAAAGATCAGAACATAAAGAACCTATGGGCAGAAAATGATTATTGATATTAAAAGAGATGTCAAGTAACATTTTCATGTTTTGGCACAACGCTTGCTAACACTCATCCGCCTGCTATGTTGTTTTCCTCAGCGTCTTGGTCCAGCATGGTGGGAAGCAGTGACAACCTGCAGAAGCTCGGCCTGATTCCCTGTGCCATCTCCTGGCTGTACAGCGCCATTGAGCGGCGCAAGGAGAAGACCTGGACCGAGCTGACGGTCTCTGTGTCGGCCGTGGAGCTGTGCTGTGGCGAAGAGGACACCCTCAGAGACCTGCTGGGGGAGGTGGTTCCCTCGCCGAGCAGCGTGCAGGGCAGCCCGAAGGCCCACGTTAGAGTCACCGAGGACCCAGTGAACGGAATACAGGTATGAGGGCGTTTTGCGATTTGTGAGGGAAAATACGTTTTACAGGTTGAACAAAATCAAATTCAGTCCTTTTAAGAAACACGTTTTTTTATCCAAATGACTTGTTACAATCCAATCAATCTTAGTAAACGAGGTTAAATCCAGCCACCAGAGAGTTGTGAGGGTGTAGCTAACTGGTAATGCAATGGCTTCTTTTTGGCTCAGCTTTGTTGGCAATGCATCAAAGACTCCATTTAAAGAATTAGAATCTAATGGAGAGCTATTTTACAGTTCCTGTAACTGCTTGAAACGAGAAGCTGTATCATGTAGGGAGTGTTTACATCATAATAAGATTTATTACCAAGCCAATAATGTCATTTTAGTGTATTTATGCGAAACAAATTAATTTTGACAGAAACATTTGTTAGTTTGATTTTATATTTTTTACTTTCTCTACGTAATGAAATAAATATGCAATACAATTTGAGATTCATTTTGTCATGGTAATAAAAATCTGGATGGGATATTAAATCTTAATTGCTACATTATCATCATCCAATACGGCTGCCTAATAGCAAGAAGTTCAGGGTTCAAACCTGAGTTTATGCCAAATAGATGCTTCGTCAATATCTGATTTTGTGATTAGATTTCAATTTTTTTAGCATCTATGGTTTTGAAGTTTGCATCACTAATTTATTGGCTTTATTTGATAATTAGGTTATTGGTTTCCAGTAAATAGAACTTTAATTGTTAATTCAATTATCAACAGCAGGTCGCTTTCCAAACTGAACAAGCTTGGTATGGAAAGAAATAAATGATACAAAAAATAAATAATAAAGAAACAGCTAGCATAAGCAGCTAGCGTCATCTGAACATTTAACTTAATTTGGTTGTGAACATTTCTGCCAGCTTCCAGATCAAAGCTTTACCACGCCTGAGCACTGCCAATAGTAACATAGATATGATAGCTACAATGCTAACATGCGTCCAACACATGTACAAGCTAAATACTAATGCTATTTTCTGCTGTCTCTCTAGCTACGTAACCACAACCGTGTGAAGGCCCCCACAGCAGAGCGAGCCGCCTCTCTCCTGGACGCAGCCATTGCAGCACGGCGACACACCGACTTTATTACATACCTGTGTCACAGCTCCATAATGTTCTTCACCCTTTACGTCCAGCCACCTCGTACTGAGAGCAGCACCATTGGAAAAGGTTTTCATGGAATTTCTTCTTCCAGCTTTTTTTTTCTGGTGAATTACAGTAGAGCTACCATGCCTATCTTATATTTCCAACTCGGAACCCAAAAATTCCTGACATTGGAGTTAAAATTGGAATGCTGCATGAACTGCTTTATGCATTTTCCAATATATTATTTTCCATGTTTAGTTTAAAACTTAGTACTTCCAATACTTAGTTATGTAATTTATAATGGTTTCATTTACACAAAATACCAACCCTCTTTTTCTGTTTGATTTCCATTCCCAGGTTCACGGGGAACCACTAAGTTGACCATGATTGATGTCTGCAGTGGGATGAGGGGCGTGAGCAAAAACAAGCTTCCTCATTCTGACTTGGGCTCCATTGTCCTGGCTCTCTTAAGCGGGAATAAAACCATCCCCAGCAAGTAAGAGTTTATATGCACACTGACATTGGTGTAAACATTTGCAAAATATATGTCTCTAAAGTCAACTGTGTTACTGTCTAACTAATCTTTCACAAAATGTATACCTGGAATATATTCATATCCCAAAATGATTCACACCACTCCGCTACCTTTAGTATCCGAAATTTAGTATTAAGTATTTTTTTTAACTTCACCAACATGTTTCTTTTCACTAATACAATGAAATGCTATAGACATGTTGGCTATGCTAGTGACAACATCTCAAAGCAGATAGTTTAATGAATACTGAATAGTTGTAGATTCCAAGGATGTAGAACAAAAGGGATGCAAGGTAAACAGAAGCATATATTTAGGGCAATAATATTTTTTGGGAAAAGCCTGTCATTCACAATCATAAAAACAAGCTCTTAATTGAATAAAATAACTTTAAATCCAAATCTACCAGCGATGTGGGTAATTTCCGGTACATTTATACAATTGCAGAACAACTGGATGTCTGAAGTTATTATCTGAATATATGAATATGTATTTGCTCAGGTGCAGTAAGTTGGCGATGCTCCTTCGGGAATCCATGCCTTCAAATTGCCACATTGCTGTGATTGGTCAAGTTGCTGACTCATTAGCACATCTTCAAGAGTCCTTTGCTACCATTCAGCTGGCTTCTCGCATTCGCAGGACACAGAAGAAGACAAAGGTACAACACAATACCTAATTACTGCCAGCTAATTGATCTAGTAGAAGTCTCAAATTATCAGTCTTTGTGGTGGTTATATTAACATTATATGTGGATACAATCAAGTTTTACATCACCATGTATTTAGAAATTTGTAGTATTGGGTGAAACAAACAAAGCTCTAAATGCATAAACTATTGATCACTAAGTTTTCGATCACCCTTAGCCATATTGTGTTATTATTGTGTCTACTATACTGCACAGTCTGTTTGAACCAACAACATATTTTATCTATGTCTTACAGCAGTCGACATCATGTTCTCCTTGTGGGCGGAGTTTGACCAAAGATAAAAAAAGTCCTCGTTATTTGGCTCTGCGAGCATTCCACTCCACAGAAGAGGTAGACGTGGACTTCCCGTCTTTCCGGCTACGTGGTGAGCTGTATCGCTCCAGCAGTGACCAGTCCTGTGACACCGTCATCCAGATAAATTCTGATGGCTCGGTCCACTCCAAGACAGCCCCAATGCTGGCACAACCCGAGTTTGTGCCGATCATACCTTCTCTGCATCCTAACAAGTCCGACTTGGATGACCCAGAGTTCACAGCGCTTCTCCAGGAACTTTTGCTAATTCCTCAGTTGCACGGAGAAAAAAAGACAGAGGAAACTGTACAGGGGAACATTGAAAGACTGAGAGCTGAAGGGAAACCACCGGAGAGAGACTGTCTTAAGTGTGACACCTTTGCTGAACTTCAAGAACGTCTGGGTTGTATCGATGGAAGTGAGGTAACAATGGAAGTCCTCAAGTCCTCCTTGAAAGGTGCTACTCTTCAGAATATTTTAGCCAAAACACAACCCCAGAAAGAAGCATCCAAAGCCCCACATACATTGTTGAATGTGGGTAAAGGCTGTACTCAGGCGTCTTTTGGGGAAAAGCAGACAGATGGTGCTGTCCTGACAGACAGTTTTCAGAGGGAGGATTCCGGTTTGTTTGACTGTGAGGAGTGTAGTGCAAACAGCTCCAGTGAAGAGCTGATGAATCAAGCTCTAGGACTTAGCATGACATGCCCATCTGAGCTTCCTAAAACGAGAGCAGTTAAGTCATGTAACAATGTCCTATCCAAACGTCTTGAAGCAAATTTCCATAGCAAGGCTACTGCCAGTTTATCTGAACACCCACCACCGGAGAACCATGAAGCTGCAGACTGGTTCAAACCAGATAAACGCGCTTCACCCATCGGTAAAAGCTCTCCCATATCTCCTTCATCCTCTTGCTCCTCTTCACACTCTATGGCTAAAAGCGTTGTGATTGGGGATCACAGCGCAAAGGACAGTAAGGAAATGAAGGCCACCATCACGGTGACAGTTCAACAGCCATTGGACAAAATGGGTCAAGACGAACTGGTCTTCTCTATGGTAGAGGAGGTGACCATCAGTGGAGCATACAACAGCGGGAGCACAGGTGGGAACATTATTTGTATCAGAGAGCCTGCACAGTCACAAGAACATGGTCAAACCTCTGCTAGCTCCCAACCTATCAGAATCATTGGTGACATCAGTGATGACTGTTCAGCTTCAGCGCCTCCTGCTGATCAGTCTACAAACACAGAACAATGCAATGAAAAGGGTCGAAATCATTTCAAAAGAGAAATTAGGTTCTTACCTTCATTTATTAACCCTATGTTGATGAATATGGACTGTGATTTAGATGATGCTAAAGAAGAGAAAAGTACTCCTGAAACCTCTAAAGATGTCAACTCAGCTTCTGAACTCAAAAGAAAAAACACCAGAAGTGCAGAGGACGATAATGTAGATAAGCAGACTCAAAGTTGTGCTTCTGAGATTCATCATCTTAAGAAGCCTGATAGAACAAGTAGTCTAACTTCCTTCAACCAACCGGTCTCAGAAGATAAGCATATCTGCAAAAAAGCTTTGGAGAATAAAATGTGTGAAAAGAGACTTGAAAGTACAGATAAAGGCCACCCTCGAGATTGCAAGCATGTTTATTCCACACACAATCAGAAGGTCTCAGAGGGGGTAGACACTGCTTGCAGACATGTTGGAAGCAACCACATGAGAACTGGTGTTGCACCTGGTTGCTATGAAACCATACCCGTTTCCTTTGTGACAGGTAGCCTGCCGAGAGCCTGGCAAAATCCCAGCCACAAAGAGAACCCCTCAAGGGGGGTGACATCATCTACTCCATGTAGCCCTGGGGAAACTCTGGAGAAAAGGCACGGCAGACGGCAGTCTACTGAAAACCACTGCCTCCACACCTCCTCTCCACAAAAATACATCCCAGAGGTCAAACAAGATTCAGCGTGTGCCCTCAGAAAGGGAAATGAATCTCTTTTTACCCCAAGCCCCACAAGGAAACATGACAATTCGAGCAGCAGGCATAGGCCTCCTGCCGATAACAGCAGTAGGCTTTTTAATACCAAACTGGAGCAGCTGGCTAGAAGGACTAATTCTCTTGGAAGAATCCCAAGAGATTTCCCAACCATGGAAAGAGGCAGGAGTAACACTTCTATGAGTTCCAAGGAAACCTCCAAGGGAAGCAATCAAGCTAGTTGTAAAGGAAGTCATAAAGAAAACTATGAAGGAGATTGTACCTATCCAAGGGCCAATAGGAGCCCTAGGAGAAATCCACGTTCTGACCATAGTCATTACTTTTTTCACACCGAAAATCCCCCGTCTCAGTCTGCCAAGCATTCTCATTCCAAGCTTTCTGCTGTTGGAAAACTCAAGATCGCAACTCCCAAAGTTCGTCGGCAGTCTTCCCCCAGCATCAAGACTCTAAACATGTCCCACATAAGTCTGCAACATTCCAGCCGCAGTGCCAGTCTGTCACCAGACAGTAAAATGGTTAGCTTTGAGCGAACGTCCTCATTTTTTCCCTCTTCTCCACCACGGTCTCATCGTTCCATCAGTCGGACTCCAAGCCAGAGCTCCACATGCTCGTCTACAAAATCCGCCATTCAGGGAATCATCAACGGCCGGATCACGGACCTTCTTAGGGAAAGGTCCTCCAGTCCCTCCTCATGCGGACCGGATCAGATGTCCCCTCTTCCCTCGCCGTACAGCCAGGTGACTGCTCCTCGTACACCGGACCATTTAAGCGGGCACGCGAGCGACACCACTAGTGTGTTGAGCGGAGATTTGCCACCAGCCATGGGGAAGACGTCCCTGCATTTTTCTAACCGGAGCAGCCTGGTTAGCAGCGGTTATGACAGCTTAGTAAGAGACAGTGAAGCCACAGGAAGCAGCACGTCAAACAGAGATTCTGTCAGCGACAGGAGTGGATCTCTGCTCAGCAGCCGATCATCACGGAGGAGAGGAAACACAGGTAAGACCCCTGTAGTAAAGGCTTTTTAAAACCTGACTCATGTTCTCTTTGGGAACCTATTTGTACTTTAAGACCCTGACAACATTACTCCAAATATTTTCTTAGATGTTTCTAACTGTCCAAACAGGCTGCTAAATTAAAACAAAAATACTGAAGTACCCATGTCTTACCAGTAGATAAATAAAATTAACATTAATACTATGAAAATTTCAGAAAAACATTTTTGACATGGCTAAAGGTAATGCTAGGCTTTAGATTGTTACAAAATTATAGGTTGTGTTTTGTTTCACTGCCTTTAAGAGTTATGTGCTGTGTTTAAAAATATTTAACATGGCAATGATGTTTGTGTTAAGGCAAAGAAAGTATTTAAAAAGTTGAAGCGAAGATGAAATTTGACCATTTCCTCTCAGGAATCAACTTTTTCATCTTGTGTTTGAACTGAAACTGAATCGTAGTTTCAACACCTTTGTAGGCAACCTTGCTATTTCTAGCAAGGTTGCAAGAAATAGATTTCCTTTGTTGTTTTGAGATGACAAAATCTGTAACAAGGACTGATATTTTCACTGTAGTTAATTTCAAATGTAACTGTAGTTAATTTTTAATTTAACTTCATCATCATGAAGCTTGTGAAAACATGAACAGATGAACAGAAAAAGAATGGAAAAAATGAAAAGGTTTATTTTTTTCTCTCCTCAGTTTACAAACTAAACGCTCTTTTTTGAATAAAAGTGATTTATAAAAAGTCCAAGCCACCACAAAATATTTCTACATGAATGGCAGTTCCAGCCAGAACAGCTCTGGTTTGTAATCTGGCTGCATAACATATTTATGTGACATTAATTAGACATGACATACAGCTGTAAAGGCCTAGTTTCTTAAAGGCCTCAATGTCTAATTGTGTATGACATGACATCATTAATACATGAAGCCGGTGATGGCCTTTACTAATGGAAGCATAAACGCAGAAACTTAAGTGTGTTTGGCTGATAAAGTAAATTAGAAAGTTGGGTGTGTGCAGTTACACTCAGACTTGGTGAAGGAAATATACTGCAAGCTGGTAGAGATGATTTAGAGGAAAAGAAAAGGACTAAAAGCAAAATTCTTTTTTTTTTTTTTAGAAAAATCCCATTTTAACATAGGAACATGAACATCATACATACTGTACTTACAGCCTGTTATTCCTCTTTCCCTCAAATTAATTCACATTTCTTGAACCTGTCCACACTTTGACACATTTCAACCACAAAATTGATGTATTTTATCAGGATTTCATGTGATAGACCAACACAAAGTCGTACGTAATCCAGTAAGACATTTATACATGGTTTTAAAAAGGAAACTGATGATAGATTGGATGGAGCGTGACTGTGCATCAGTTTTCTTGACTTGGCAAAGATTCTCAATTACATTTCTGTCTGAACTTTGACTAGGCCATTCCACCTCATAGATATGCTTTGATTTTGTTTACTGCTCCCTCGTGGCTCTGTTTTTATATTCAAAGTTTTTGTCCTGTTGAGATGTGAACCTCTGACCCTGTCCTGTTTTTTTTTCTAGGATTTCTCCTCATTTAGTCCAATGTTTCCCTTAAACCTGCCTTAGATTCCCTACTGAAGCTACTGCTGTTGCTAGAAATATATTTTAAGTGGAGATGTTGGGGAATGTTTGATTTTGCATGTGAGGATTTTTTAAAATTATTTTTACTTTGCTCTGACCAGATCATGTTGTTCCACACTTGATGTTACGTCTACATGGCTTGTAGAAGATATTAGAAGGCAGATGAAAAATGTCCTTTTAACAAAACTAACAATTTCAGAAGTACTACTACTGAGAAGAAGAATGGTCCAGAGTGATCAGAATCAGGTTATGCACTATATATGACTCATATGGGCGCCACACATGAGGGGCGCCAAAGTGGAAAAATGATTTCTATTTGGCATTTTCTGTATTTAAAGACTGTGCATGTGTGAATAATGTGATCAATAACACAACCGTGATTGTTTCATTTGAACCGTGTTATCTGATGAGGGGCAGGCTCCTGTTTGCCTGCATACGCCTCAGAAAGTACATAGCTGTGCCCTTGTTTATAGCCCAAGATTGTGTGAACAAACAAGGAAGTTGTGTCTGGTTTCACTTGGGTTCAGAACGCAAATGTTAAAGCTGCAGTATGTAACTTATAAAAAATATTTGTTGAAGAAATGAACTGCTCCCAACCAAAAATGGCCAAACAGAGCCAGGGGGCGGGTCTGAGCGCTGTCAATCAACCTAATGTTCGCTGATAAATGTGTCGATGGTGGAGAAACTACTCACCGTTCCAGGAAAACCGCTTTTCCACTTTTATCGATGACCATGCTAACTAGCCTTAGCATGCATTCATGAGAGGCTGTGCTAGCTGCAGTGTAGCAGAGAGCAAAGGGGAAGAAAGAGTGAGGGATGGCCAACGCCACATGAAGCAATAAGACCTGCCTCCTGGCTCTGATTGGTTGTTTCTAGTTAGCAGTGGGAGAATGCAGAGGAGCTCGATTTCTTTAGTTCAGATTATCTGTCTCATATTACACTGTCACAACATGGTGACAGTTTTAGCAAATATGTAAAAAAAAATAAAAATGTATAATAGTTACATACTGCAGCTTTAAGAATTGGTGAGGCTTCACAAAAGAGCTGGATTTATACTGAGATTAAATTATACACAGATTGACTTGATTTACTTATTGTTAGACTCTTTGAAGACAACTGGCTGCACTGAATTTTACACGTTTAATTGAAAATGAGGATAAATACAAAAATTCCACATTTTCCAAATTTTTATTTGCAAAAGAAATGTTAAAGCCATGAATACTTTTCCTTCCACTTCATAATTACACTCTGCTCTGTGTTGGTCTGTCACATAAGATGTCAACAACCGTAAAACGAAGCGACTCAGTGGTAGCTGTAACACGGCTGTGTGTGAAAAGGAGGAGAACGTGGTGGGAAAGCAGCTCTTCACCGCGCTTCTGCTCCCTCTCAGGTTCCTACCAGCGCCGTCCGTCCCACAACTCCGCCCTGCCCCTGAAACGGTCGGCTAGTGGTCTGGGCTCCCACTGGACAGAGCGGGAAATACCGGAGGCGTACGAGATCAAGGTTTATGAGATCGACAATGTGCACAGGATGCAGAAAAGAGCAGGTGCTGACAAACAGGTGCTGGTTTCATTTTCAGTTTTTTTTTTCTTTTTTAAATTTTTGCCTTTGGAGGTTAATGGCAACCAGCACGGAAGAATTTGCGGTTTTTCTTCTTTTTTTATATGTAAACGCATAAAGTAGCCATTTTGATAAATAATGCATATAATTTTTTTTACACATAGAAAAAAAAAGAACTAACCTTGCTATAAAATCAAACAAATACCTAAAAGTGTAAGGAAAGTGGGAACAAACACAACCCCTAGCTGCTAGTTGTTAGTGTGAATGGAATTTAAACAGATTGTTGCTGAGCTTGGTAAGGTGAGCCTGGATAAACAGCTAAAATGTGCCTAGAAGCAGAAAAGCGGTGCATGCGGTGACGTTATGTCCCAGATGACGGTGGGTCAGGCCTCCTGAGACTCTGGTCTGTCTCCGCCAGTCTCAGACACGGCCAACTTTAATACAATTTTAATGAGCACATGGGGGAAACTGGGTCAATGCCCCACAACCGAGAGAACAAAGAGTCACTCTGGAAGCAAAGATAACTGCAGGTAATCCTTCCTCAAGGAGAATCACTTAAATGTATAGTTTTACACACTGCTTCGCTGTCGCAGATTGATACAAAAGACTTCATACCTCTTGACCCTTTTTCACATTTTGTCTTGCATCAATCCCAAACTTCAACGTACGTTATTTCATGTGTTAGACCAACACAAAGTAGGGTATAATTGCGAAAGCAAAGGAAAAGGATCCATGGCTTTCAAAATATTTCACCAGTGAAAATCTGAAAAGTGTGGCAGCTTTTGCAATCTATTTTTGAACTGAATTGAATTGAATATGTTGTAGAATCACCCAGTGTTACCTCTCTACAACATTTGTACATCTAGAAAGTAGCTGAAGCTGTTCAGATCAGATGAAAAGTCTCTATGATAATCAGATTTTAAAGTGTTGTCCAAGAGTCCATTCCTATTGTCTTCTGCTCATTCAAGATTTCCATTGCCGGGGCAACAGGTCCAGGGATATCTGCAGGATACAGACATCCTTGTATCCCGCAAAAGCAACAGACCAAAACTTACCACAACAGACTAGAACAGTGTTTTTCAACCTTTTTTGAGCCAAGGTACATTGTTTTAATTGAAAAAATCACGAGGCACACCACCAACCAAAAATATAAACAAAGATACTCTGTAGCGCCTATATTACATATATGGTTATTCTTATCAAAGTGTCTTGAATAGGAATCAAATAAACACAAAAATTTATTTTTATCATATTTTACATTTCTTATTTCAAATTGCACTTAACATGTCCACTTCAAAAATACACCTGAACAGAGCCACAACACTGTCGTGCGTTATACATGAATGTAGTAACATTCATGAATCACTAATTCTCTTGTTTTAATGTAAAATGCTCTGTACCTACTGCCATCTAGTGATAATAAAATTACATGATTACGCCGCTAGTCATTACTACAGTAAAGACACTCAAAGATGGCATTATTTGCAGATAATTAATTTGTTTTCAAAAAAAACTTTTAAGACCAATTACCGTATTTTCCGGACTATGAGCGCACGATACTATAAACCGTACCTTCAAATTTTTTCAATCCCTCCACCCCCCGGAAACTTACATATATCAGCCACACCGGGCTACAGGCCGCTGGCATCTCTGCCGCTCTCGGTTTCCCATAAGGACCCACCAGAGGGCTGCGTCCTAATAACTGCTGGATATATTAAGGACGCAGTTCTCCGTCTCCAAATCCGGTTTTGTTCACGCCGAGTTTACGTGCACCGGCTCTATTTCCCTCCTGTCCTGCCAGATCGGCACTCCTCAACTTAGAAGCTGCATAATATGAGTTTGAAAACATTTCTCCGTCGTGCCTGCTGCTAGCATGCGCTTGTTCCAAATGAAAATTAGCACGTTCTTCTTTGATTTACAATTTTGACTTCCAATGATTCACTTCCTGCTAAAGAGCCCCCTGGTGGTTGAAGAAAAATCCACAGAAAAGCCGCATGTTCAAAGTGAAGGAAAAACGTAGCAGCAATAGTCCGGAAATACGGTAGGTGAAATTGGATCATTTCCACGGCACACCTGACGATCACTCACGGTACACTAGTGTGCCGCGCCACAGTGGTTGAAAAACACTGGACTAGAGCAGCGGTGTCAGAAAATTTTATTTTAGGTCACATCAAGATCATGAATGTTTATGAATGTTGTGGCAAATTGTATTAATAAAATAGAAGAAACTGTTAAAAATATTAACCAATAGTAGTGTCTGCATTCAACATTTTTTCACGTGGATCAGTCCCTCCAGGATTTTATAATTATTTTTTGTGAGTTTTTGCGATCAAAACCACAGATTGCGCTATTTTAGAAATATTTGCAAGGAATTTTGCGATATTACTTTTGACCGATAGGACTTTTTGTCACTTGCAGTCTATAACCTGACATCAAGTAACACTGAGGCACCAGTGTAAGAAACAACATCACGCTTAAACATGATGTTTTTGAGATTAACACAATCCGACCGTACATTTTGGTCTTCAGATCTATGTTGCTTCACTCCCCAGAGGTTTTATCTGTGCACTCTTCATCCTACCTTCAAGACTCAGGAGTTAACACAGGCCTAACACGGAGGTGCAATAAAAAGCCAACAATGCAAAGCAGCGTATGAGGAGAGAATGCAGTAGTGAAATGTTTGTGTGAACTGGTGGTTTCAGGGCCGTGGATGCTTCAGCGCCAAGCTGAGGTTTTTGGAGCATCGTCAGCAGAGGATCTCAGAGGTCCGAGTCAAGTACAACAGACTGAGGAGAGAACTGGAGCACGCCAAACACAACCTCATGCTGGAGCCCGCCAAGTGGAACCAAGAGTGTCAGTAAAAATGTCTCTGGTTTCTGTTCAGTGTTATCCAGGAAGAGTATCTTTTGTGATCTTGCATTGGCCTGTCACAATTGTTCTAGTAATTATTGTTATAAATTATATTATTTTGATAATGGCATATAATGCAAGTTTGCCCTTTAAACTTTAATTTTGTAAAGGAAAAAAACCACAACACTGGAAGACATTTAAACAGCCATAATAAAACACAACAACCATAAACAATAAACAAAAAGGAAATAAAAACTGGAGACGCACTGATCCAATATTAATATCTGTTCCCCTATTGAAAAAAATTATAGATCGAGTATCCATAAGGGCAGATCTGTTCAGTCTAACTCTACGTTGTGTGCTGAGAAAAGTCAGGCTTTATTTATTTTACATTATATCTAGAACAACTATTTGGACTTTCATTTGAAAGGTTTATTGCAGTTTATTTTTATATGCTTGACCAAGGTAGTCAAAATATTATTTTGGTCAGTTTCAGTTTCTTTGTCATTTATTTTTCATTGGCTGCTCTACTCCTAATTGCACTGACTGAACAAATTAAAGTTGTTTTTGCATGTTTGACCAAGCTCGTGAAGCTATTGGTTTATTTCAATGTACTGTACTGGTGTAGAGTTGTCAAATTTGTATTTCAGTACTTTTAAGTTTGTGTTTTAAAAAAAGAAAGAGTCAATTCATCACTGATTTTCTATATCGGATCGATATTAGCCGATACTAAACCTCAAATATCGGCATAGATATTAGAAGTGAAAAAAAGTGAATCAGTGCATTTCTAATAAAAACCATAAATATAAGAGGCTACAATGTCTCTGTAAAACGAAAAAACTTCAAATTGATTAGAATGGAAGTTATTCATGCGTTTAATTGATTAGTTGCTTATTACGACTTAAATGTGGCATGTGTATCAGCTGAACAGCACAGCCCTGTTCAACCACTCAGATAGAGTTTTTGACAATTACATCAGTCGATTTGAATTATTTATTAAACACCACCAGGGGTGAATTGTTATGGAAGGAGAAAGCTGTCAATGAATCATGGGTATTGGGTTATTAAAGAGTGGCTCACTTACACTTTAAGTATTCAATCAATCAATCAATCAATCAATCAAATTTTATTTGTATAGCACATTTCAGCAGCAAGGCATTTCAAAGTGCTTTACATAATTAAAATTAAAAACAGCATGTGAGAAAGAGATTTAAAAAACATCATTAAAACGTAAACAGTGAGAAAGAAAAATAAAAAGCTGTATAACTTTAGTTGAGACGCCGTCAACTGGGACTCCAACCCTTTGAACTTTAGTCAAAACGCCGTTTGACAAGGACTCTAACCTTTCGGACTTTAGTCAAACGCCGTTTGACAAGGACTCTAACCTTTCAGACTTTAGTCAAAACGCCGTTTGACAAGGACTCTAACCTTTCGGACTTTAGTCAAACGCCGTTTGACAAGGACTCTAACCTTTCAAACTTTAGTCAAAACGCCGTTTGACAAGGACTCTAACCTCTCGGACTTTAGTCAAAACGCCGTTTGACAAGGACTCTAACCTTTCGGACTTTAGTCAAAACGCCGTTTGACAAGGACTCTAACCTCTCGGACTTTAGTCAAAATGCCGTCTGACAAGGACTCTAACCTCTCGGACTTTAGTCAAGAGTATTATTGCCCAGTGAGCATTTTAACACAAACTCAGAAGAAATATGAAGGATGGGCTATTTTTTATTTTTTTTGCAAATATGAATGGAGAAATCATAACTTTCTTATAGAGATTAAGCATCAAACTGTTATATTTCATGCAATGGTTACATAAAATGAGATGTAAGCAGCAGAACATTTTGAAACTAGAGTAGTGGTAATAATTTATGACTTGTACATTTTTAAGAAGGCATACAAAAAACAAACTGTAAACAATATGAAATAACAGATAAAATTTTATTTGTTTAAAAAAAATCTATTTAAAAAAAGAAAAGCAATTCAAACTTGCTACAACACTAATTAGCCTGACTACACTGAACAACTAAATTCATTTTTAAATAAATACTATGCAGAACTTCAAAGTCTCTCGGGTGGCACAGTTTGCTTATGGTCTGAATGTAAAATAAAAGGACTTTTACTGATTAAACTGGTCAAGATGATAAGAAATGTGCCTTACGAAGGCAGCATATCATCTTAAAAAATAAATAAATGAAGTTAATTAAATGGGACATTTTTTCAGTTCAAGAAAAGGTAAAAGAAATTATGAAATCACCCTGTAAATTGCTCTTCTGAAACAAATACCTGCAAAAGGTTGAGAATGCAAATGTAAAACCAGAATGGATTGTGATTGACAGCGCTAAGACCCACCTCCTGGCTCTGATTGTTTTTTTTCTAGTTGGCAGTGGGAGAAGGCAGAGAAACTCAAATTTTTTCACAGATTATCTGTCTGCTACCATACCAGTTTCAACAAATATGTAAAAACAATATATATATTTTTTTTAAAATAAAAGTTGTATATAACAGATTTGAAATGGTACAGCAGCACAAATACAGATATATTAGTAACTGCGGTCAGTGTTAGACATTAAGTGTCACCTTGTTGTCCCTCTCCAGTCGACGTGTGGCAGACTTTCCAGGTGGACTCTCTGGGGCACCTGGAGGCCCTTGAGGAGGTCACGGCTCGGCTGGAAAACAGGGTCAACCTCTGCAAGGCCAACACCATGATGGTCACCTGCTTTGATGGGTCCACCAGGAGGCGCCACAAGAAGCGACGAAAAGCACAGCAGCAGCAGAAAACCTTGAAGCAATTCTAGCTTGAGAAGTTGGCTGATTTATTCCTTTTTAGAATGTCCTTAAACCTGAGCAATTAAAACTGAGATTATTGCTGAATCTTATTTCAAATAAGTCTGATGGTTTTAAATTAGTCACGGCATAATGCGGAAGGAAATTTCCAGTCACCAGACTCACAGGCCCTTTAGAAGATTACAAGCACTTATCAAACACATTATACTTCTATTAACATTGGCCTTTTAATAACTAATTTTAACCATTGTTTTGCACTGATATTTGGTCAAATATTGCTTAGGAAGTTTCAGACAAACTAAATATTTTAGTGACCATCCGCAAGGGTTAGGCAGAATTCTGGCTGCATATTTGACAGTCAATGGGGAATTGGTGATCCCATAAGTTGCATAGGTGTTCCCCCTTTTTTTTTAAGTGTAGGGAGACTAGGTTACCTGCTCTGTGTGGGACTTCACCGCAATTATCCCTTTATGTTCGGCATCTTAGGGTGCATTCACACCAAACAAACTAATCTGCTTTAGTTTGTTTGCCTAGAAAGTCAGTTGTTTTGGGTTGGTGTGAAGGCTTAACCAAACTTTGATGTGGAGCAAAAAAGCTAACTGTGGTCCGCCTCAGAAACTCCATCTCATTTCAGTTGAAGTGAAGTCTTGTGCAGTTTGAATGCAAATGTGAACATCAAGCGGACCATAGATAGCTCCAAAAGCAGGAAGTGGACCATAGCAAAGGGCATTCTGGTTAAATATAACCAAAACAAACGTGTGTCCAGCACTAGCGGGAGAAATGGCTCCCGCTAGTTGTAGGATTCCTCTTTTGCTAAAGACAAAAGAGGAATCCTACAACCACTAAAATCTGACGCCAATCTACTTTTGTTTACATTTCTGAGTTTTTCATATCGTTTTCTACAGTAGTTCTAGGAAACTATTTTAACAAACGGTGGTCAAATATTAAGGCGGAATTGTGCTGGGAATTTGTTGGTAGCTATAAAAAGTATGTGGTTCCTCTGCACTTTAGTAAAGGGCTATTTACCCAGATATTAGTATATATAAGCCTATAGGAATCAATTTGAACTTTGTGAAAGAATGGAAATCTTAATCATTTTTTTATAATTAAATTCATTGAGGTCATGTTATCAGTCCATCCTGGAAAACAACAGGAGAAAAGAATCAGTAAGCTGCCTGTAAACTTCTGACTGGTGCTGTGGATAACACATTGTTCTACTGTCTCCTAAACAAAGACAGAACATGTCTTTTGTTCTGCTAGTATTTTCCAGAATTTGTGCTAGCTACTTTACTTCAGTAGCATAAATGTATGCTAGCTATAGGAGTAGCTATAGCATACATTTTAGCTACAGAAATAGCTAGTAAATTCTAGTAAATTGTATGTCTACAATTTACAAGTTAGAAATATGCTAAGTATGTTTGTAGCTAGCATACAGAAGCAGCTAGCTACTTCTGTTGCTAGCATAACTCTTTTGAGCCTTTCCTGTGCTGAATATTAAAAACGTCATCATCATGATGCAAGACCAGAAACCAATGAACACCACAGACAATTAACATCTGCCACACTACCTGCTGCACAGAAAGTCACAACCAAAAATAAAGACTGGCTTGTTTTGTTGTACATTGTTAATATTCTGGACACACTTTTTCTTTGATTAATTTGGTGAGGACCTTCACTGTACGCATATACCTCCACCAAACAAAAACACTTCAGCCATTTTGGACAAGTCGTGTCATTTTTGAATGAGAGGATTCTTGATCATCACTGTTATTTTCCTGTCTTTTTTATTTTTTTATTTTTTTAAGGAAATACTCTAACACCCTTGGTGCCATTTTGTATATACAGTAGACTTTTTTTGGTGCTGACACTGTATGAATTACGCCTCTTATTTAAAGCTCATGCGAAGGACAACAAATGGTTTAACTAAGAACAATCCGAGACTGAGGACAACACTGAGTTTGTTGGAGTTACTACCTACTGAAACATTAATGTGAATTCTCTCCTACCTGTGGTCTTGGATAAATATACGGACACTTTAAATGCGTCGGTAAATAATTTTAAAACAGTGGATTCTACTTCCAGCTTGACAAGAAGAAAAAACTTCTTCTGATGTCGCCACGTGCAAGGAGCTCTCAGCCAATCCCAGAGGAGGAACGGAAGCTCTGTAATTGGTGAGAAATGCTGTAAAAAGGTGAAACACATGTGGCGTGTTTAATGTAAAGCATATGAATCAGCATGTTGTTGGTAACTTTGAAAAAATGACTACAGCTCGATTGATTCTTCAATTAGGGAAAAAAATAAAGTCATGACACTGTAGTCTCTGTTTCAATTGCGTCTGTGTTGTGATTAGAAATGAAATGCTTTGTAATGGATGGATATTTATGTACTGTGTTTTTTGCAGAAGGAAAAAGCAGTAGTGAAGCAGAAATAATTAGATGAATTCCTGGCAGAGAGGGTTTTCCAGTCTGTAGACAGAGAAGAGGTAATGAGGCCAGGCAGAGTTCAGCCTTGAAGCAACCCAATTAGAAAGTCAGCAGAAAGGAGGAAAGAAGCAGGAAAGTTGCACACACAAACACAGATATGTCTGCTTCTTTAACAGAGCCGTTCTTCTTTTTCTGCTTCATTTATTTATTGTTTTGCTACATCTGGGAAGAACAAAACAGATCATAGCTATCTGTGTTGAGAACTGCATGCAGGAAACTCTGGTTAACTGAACACACGAGGGTCCTGACTGAGTCGGGAAAAACGTGGAATCTGATTTAAGTGTTTCTAATAACAAAAATTAAATAACCCATTTTTCCTCTAGAGATTTATTCTGTTTTGCTTCATTTGTCATAAATCATCCGAAAAATCACAAAAAGTAAGGTGAGTAAGTGCAAAATGTAGCTTTCATTAGATTATTTAATTTATTGAAGAGAGAAACACATCCAAACCATCATGGTCTTATGTCAAACTGTATTTAGATTACTGCCACAAAAGTGGCCTCAGGAAATCACTTAAATAAGACAATATGAAGTAGGCTAAAAATTCTCCGAAAGTAACTTACTATGGCATATTATGTGGAAATTCAAGAACAGATGAAAAACAAAGCCATTGACGTTGAGCCTTGAAGTCACAAATATATATTTTTTCTATCTGAACAATGATGTTACCCTTAAGTTTAAACTTGTTGACAACAAAAAGTGCTTTTTATTTTGTTTTTATTTAACCTTTTGTACTTTTGTTTCTGCTCTTTTTGCTTTCTTTTCAGGATAACAAAAAATAACTTTCCTTCTTGTCTCATGCCATTATTACCTCCAGATTGGCGATGACCAACCTTTGCCCAAGATTGGCTATCGCAGTACAAATAATACATCTGTTTATCTACAGAGAACAGGGATCTGCCATAGATACTTTGTTTGCTGCCTGATCATTCAAGAAGATCTCAGAAGAGACCCAAATGGGAACCTGTGTACCTGAGAGGGAACATTGTATTGCCTACAGTTTAAAACTGTAAAAACAGACAATAATTTTCAAGTAGGACTGAGTGGACTGAACGCTATTGCCACAATAGCGAAGGTTTCTAAGTTTTGAACATAAAAATGTGTTTATTTTTTATGTGTTGAAATTGTGTAATTCATCAGTGTAAAGTACTTCCTGGTTTGCAGGCTTTGACAGCTGATTCTATTGTCATTGTTGTAGGGATAAAACTGGATGATTTCAAATTTCATGATTCAGCAAGCAGAAGGAGGGTCTGGAGTTAGTTCATACAGCTTCTTTTATCTTTGGAAAATATTAACATGAACATCTGATTTTTACTTTTGCAAAATTTACCAACTGTAAATTTCCTGTGTCTAAGCAGGTGAGCAGTATTCCCAAACAGCTTATGTTTTATAAACAATAGTTAATTTGGTGTCAAGAGATGAGCTTTTTTTTTCTGGTAACGATCTGCCACGAGGTATAAATCAGATTTTTACTTTTGTGTTGAATGTCTGTTTTATAAAATATTCACCACCAATGACAAAAAAAATCACTTTTCTGAAAAATTCATCAACTGCACAGTTCTTTTTAAGTAGTATAAGATAAATAGTATTTCAAAAGAGCAGCAGAAATCTTAATTTTTTTGAACAATAACAATATTTGTTGTTAATTTGTTGCTAAGAGATTAAGAGATGAGCATGTTTTCTGGTAACCAAGTGCCATGAAGTAAACATCTGATTTTTACTTTTGCAAAAGTAAAAATCAGAAGGCATTTCATTAACATTAGCACAAACATTAGCAGTAGCTACTGCCCACATTAGCAGTAGCCTTTTCCCTAAAATAAGCTTTTAAGCTGTTTTGTTTACTTATTAGCCATGTTTAGCACACTGAATGGAGGAAGTCAATGTAAGACAACATGCTAGTGAGACCCCACATGCCACTGGCAGCATTTAGGGTAACATTAGCATTTTTTTCTAATATTAGCTCATACACTAATTTTAACACTGAATAGAGTAAGTCCATGTTCCTCAACATGCTTGTGACTCTCCACATGCTATTGAATACATTGTAGCTCACTTTAGCATTTATGCAAATTTTTAGCATCAGAACGCTGGATTCCAACTGATGAGCACACTTTGGCAGGCCCCGTTTAAATTTCTTCAGAAATGTTCAAGTTTTCATTATGATTCTTTCATCTGGTGGCCATTTTCAAAATGCCCATATTAAAAACCATTAACACAGGTTTTTTTTGTTGCTTAACCAATTCCGTTTTTTGAGTGTACATTTGCGAGTAGAATATTGAAGATAATTCATAATAAAAACCTATAGATATATTGCAGTGATTCGGCTAATGAACATAAATGTGCTCTGTTCTGCTTATGTAATGGAGGCAATACGGTGCAGGTCACATTTTGCCGTTTCTCCTGTAATCCTCTGCCCTGTTTTATCTCCTGAACGCTTCATCTGTTGTTACGTAAGCACCGACACCACCAGGAGCCAGTGGGCCACATCTGCCAGAAGATGGCAGCATCGGACGCCCGCAGAATGAACTAAATAACCAGCTCCTGTTGGGAGATGGGTATATTTATTTATATATGTGTTTGCGGCGAGAAGAAGCAGAAAAAAAAAAATCCCCAGATAGTAGCGTAAACAAGCAGGCTGGAAGAGTGCGGGATACAGACGGAAGTTTGACCGGATTCAGCCGCGGGTAGAGAAGAGGAAACGCCGCGACGCTGATCCAGGGCGTTGATGTTAGGACAGACGGCCAACCGAGAGGCACCATCCAGCAGTGAGTGAGTGCAGCCCTCCATCCATCCTCACAGCCCGTGTTCTCTGTCCTAAAGACCAGACACTGGCGTAGACCAGTACCATGGCTGTTTGGGGTACAGTAATACAGGAAGTGGTGATTATTCCAGCAGTCATAACGGAGACGGACCGCTTTAAACTCGGTAACCTACTTTAGTCTCGTTAATGATGCTGACATAAGGATGCGGAGGTCTGTTCTGTCCTTTAAGGTCAGTTTCTAGCTTTCATGTCGGATGATATAGACCACATTTGGTCCAGACTGACAGGCTCAGCTGTAAACAAAGTCGTTAAAACGGGGGGAGCGCGAGCTGCAGTTGTGTCAGAGACACGTGCAAGTGCACAACCCGGGAGCCACCTGCACTTTAGTTCCTCTAAAAGGGACATTCGGATAAAATATCCAGATAATTCAGCGGGAAGAGTCGGGAAGACTTCCCGAGGTTCCTAAACTGATCTGGAAATATTTAACTTTTAAGGTATGAATGCAAATTAGTGGTAGTTTGGCCTTCAGAAATAGTATGTGGTGGTTTATTCAGCAAAATTCGTGGGATCTAACACCGAAATACATAAGCAGATATTAATTACAGATAGTTTTTTTTGTCCCAGCTTTGTCATATAGAGTTATTTGTTACATTCAATTCTATTACATAATCAGTTATGTCAAATGAAAGTACACATTGACGTCTGGTCTGGTTTTTCAACATGAACAGAAGTGGGTTTTCTAGCTGAAGAACAAGCTAGAACAACCCTGAGCTAGCCAAGCTTTGTATAACATATTTCATAACCAAGGTAATTCAAACTGTTTTATATAACACAATAAACACAAAAGGCCCCAAAACATTATGCATTATAAGTGATGAAAAGTTGTAATCCAGACTAGACCTAGTCTAATTTTAGTCAAAAGCAGCTCTAAACAAATGGATTTCTACCTCTGATTTAAGGAAACTCAGTGTGTTAGCAGTTTTCTGGAAGTTTGTTCCAGATTAGTGGAGCATAAAAACAGAATGCTGCTTCTCCATGTTGGGGATGCAGAGCAGTCCAGAGAAAACCAGAGAGGTCTGGAAGACTAATTCAACGACCATAGATGTTTAACGCATTTTGTTAAACTATTGAGTGATTTATAAACTAACAAAAGTCTTTTCTCTGAGCTACAGGGAGCCATTGGAAGGACTTCAGAAAAAGCAGTTGCCCCACTAACCCAGTAACTGATTCTGACCTTTCTGGCAACAGCAGTGTTTGTGCTGACTGGCAATTTTTCCTTTTCATCACTCTGAAGAAGTTTTGGCCCGCTCTTATTTACAAAATTGTTTCAGTTCATCGGCTTTGAGCATTGACAATGTCATGTCTCCGCATCTCATTCAAATTGCAGTCTGGACTTTGACAAGGCCACTCCAGAACCTACTCATTTTTTGAGCAATTCAGATTTTCTGGTGTTGCTATGATCATTGTGCTGCTGTATAACTTAGGTGTCCATTCGTTCTCCTTCTTTCAATAGACTGATGCATTTCTGGAGTGGCGAAAGCTAACAGCTAGTCTAGAGAGGAGGTAAGCAGCTCCCTCACAACATAACATCCTAGAAAAGGAGAACATATTTACTTTTCTCAGGCAATTGTTTTCCTCCAAATTGTCTCAGGTGATGTGGCAGGCTTCAATACATTTCTAAGTAGGAAAATAGAATCTGTTGAAACAAACCCAGAAATGTCATGCTGTGATTCACACAGAATTTCATCTTTTAAGCCTCCACTGCATCATTCTCAGCTCCAAAGCTGCAAACCCTGTGAGTCAGACCCTGCTGTTGGCGTTTGTACTTTATGTCGCATTCCATGTTGCTGAGTCCATAACTTTCCCATGCCAGTCAACAGGCTGTGTGAGCATCGCACAGATTTCATGCCCTCAGACCTCAGGCTGAAAATGTAAGTTACATGAGGCAGAAATTTTCATATGTGCAGCAGAACTGTTATTGTCCTGCATAGTAAGCCAAAAATGGGACGATGTTCTAGTTTTTGTTAGCTTGTGTCTAAACATTCAGGTTAAAGTATTGGGTAAAATTGGCTTTTTTGAGCTGTACTTCATGTTATAATGTTATTCTCTCATCACAAACACACCTGGAGTGTTGCTTTGTTTCTTTTATGCATGTTTTAGAAATCCTTTAATCTCCCGTGGCAACCACTCAGGTGTGCAAAACACCTAGGGGGCCTAACCCCGCCTTCAAGGCGCAGCTCCTCCCCCACTCAGCTCCTTCAGACTAGCCAACAGCAATTAGCAAACACCTGGTTGAACTGCACATCTGCAGAGTTCATTATAGGAGGTACTTCTCAGTGAAACTCTGGTAAAAATGTTGTGAAAGGGTTAATAGAGGAGCCGTGTTGTCATAACTTCTTGAATGCGGAGTTTCAGAAAGAGCAGGATCTTCTTAAAGAGACAGAGGCCTTAAATTTTAAGGCATTGAATTTCAAAGTCAGATTTATTTTAAGCCTTGTTTGCTATAAAAAAATGTAAAAAATGTTAATAGTATTTGCAATGTTCTATATTTCATTATCTCACAGCCACAAACTTCATTGTATTTTACTGGAAATTCTGAGATTCAATGTGATGCACACAACACTAGGTGGTGTATGACTGTGGAAGCAAAAGGACACGAGGTTTTAAAAATTCCCTACAGAGAAAACCTACAAATTCAAACTTACATCTATATTCATCGCCCTTTTCTAAGTCAAACAATAGTCCAGTTTGTGTGCAGTTTACCCATTTATTGGATATTTGTTCCTTTAATAAGGCCTTCACAATTCATTTCTTATTCCAAAGCTGCCATTTCAGATTAAAGAAGCAGTGATAAATAATTAATAGCAAACACATATCTGTCTGTGCATTGACAGTTGCTCTACTTCACTGCTGAACTATAGTCAGTACCCGTACTTTAAACACAAAGGAAACCCATCAAGTCGACAACATAATGACCACTCCACCAGTGATTCTTTCTCTAGATCAGAGGGCTCAGTCCATATCTGTTGTTCTGTTTTTTTTGTTTGTTTTGACAGGACGACTGGTGGAAGGAATTCAAGCGAAGAGGAAGGCAGCTGGAGTTGGCCTCAGCGCCACATTTGTGAACATTTCAGCTTCCCTTTGTTCTTCTGGCCACCCAGGAGAGATTAAATACACACCCCGTCCACAGTGGATCACTGGAGCGCCTCTTAACTCTGCCCCTCATCCCCCCGGCAGAGTAAATTTTCCAAAGTAATTTCCTTATCTCTGCTCGGAGGAAGTGTTCCGATAAACTCAGAGCAGTTCATGTTTTCCCAAGGGGGCTGAAACGAAGGGAACCTGCCTGGAACGGGTTCTCTCTGCAACTTTAGAAACTTTAAGGGTAAACTCTGGCCGCGTCGCACGGGATGGGGAACAAAAACGCCGTTCCACCCAGAGGTTCTGGAGGTGGGGTCACTGGGAAAGAAGACGCAGCATTGGTCAGCAGCGCTATAGGTAAAACATGGCCTCGTTGAGTTTTTAGGCTTCAAAGAATGCAGATTTAAATTCTTTGTTGGAGTATTTTTTTTATGTAATATGAAAATGGTGCAGAGCAGTTACAGGGTTAACTTAAAAATATCTCTTTAAATAACGGCAGAAGCAAATTTTTTGCCTAAATCATCTTTTGGCAAAAAAATAAAAAATACTTAGGGAGGTAATAAAATTTTGTTTTGGAAGAAGTTTAAATGCCAGATCTCATGCAGAACAGAACAGGTTGTCATGGTAACTTCTACTAGTTTAAAACTTTCTTTGGACTAGAGAAGGGACCACGTCAAGTTTATTTGTGTAGCACACTGCAGCAACAAGACAGTTCAAATTTTACACCAGAAAGAAAACATAATACAGTAACCAATTATGAGGTAATAAACTTTATATTTTGTTAAATGCCATCATCAGACTTATCAAG
Organism: Poecilia mexicana; assembly: GCF_051168715.1. Classification (NCBI taxonomy): domain Eukaryota; kingdom Metazoa; phylum Chordata; class Actinopteri; order Cyprinodontiformes; family Poeciliidae; genus Poecilia; species Poecilia mexicana. Next base: position 4,394,929 of record NW_028263390.1, on the reverse strand, counting down.
TAAATATACATTAAATAAATGGTTCTGTGTGCTAGGAATCAAAGGGAACTGTAAACGGTTTGGTTTTTAGCCTCGATTTAGAAGGAACTCTATGTTTCAGCGGTTTTACAGTTTTCTGGAAGTTCGTAGAAGCTGAATGGCTCACTAATCTGTCCAACCCTGAGTGTCATTTTTGCCTTTAATCCATCTAAACAAATTTTCTTTTGAGCCACGAAACCTACAAGACCCTTCAAAGCAAAATAGCAAATTTCTTACAATATCTACAACAGATCATTAGCTTATATTTTAAATGAAATACAAAAACAAATTTTAGTTTTATTTTATTTAAAATTTATTTTACTAGGCTAGGATAATTGCATTGTGTCTGCTTTCTCTAACGCCTGCTGCGCCGAGTTGCGTTGAGCCCCAGAGGAGTGCCACACCCCGCTGGCATCAGCTAACACTGAGCTAATGAAGCTAACGCTGTCATTTGATCTGATGCTCTGATGCAGGTACAACTGCTCTCAGATGGTTTTCTCTAATCTGAGGGTTTTCTCTGAGCGGCTGTGATTTAACAGATACAAATATAACTTTGTTACACATCTGATTTGACAAAAAAATGGGAACAGCAGGTTTCTGACCCATCAAGTATGGATTCATTCCCGTGTTTGTTTTTTGATGTTCTTTTGTTTTGTTTTGTTTCTAGGAGGCGTCGCCGCAGATGAAGTTCAGAGCCCCAGTCTGGAGCTGCTGGCCTCCCTGCAGGCCCTGGGAGAAAATGACGACTACACTCTGCTGCCGCAGTCCCTACACCAGGTGTGTGTCCTCCTGTGTGTGTGTGTGTGTGTGTGTGGGGGTGTGTGTGTGTGTGTGTGTGTGTGTGTGTGAGTGTGTGTGTGTGTGCGTGCGTGTGTGTGAGCGTGCGTGTGTGTGAGCGTGCGTGTGTGTGTGTGTATCCATGTGGTTCAGAGAAACAGGGAGGAACATATTCTTCTGAATCCAGAGGGAATACAATGTGTCTTTATTTAGCCTGACAGAAAAAAAAACATTGTGTGTGTGCCTGTGCGTGTGTGTGCGTGCGTATGTGTGCGTGTGTGTGTGTGTGTGTGTGGGTGCATTGGTGCATATGACTCGTCTGCTCTTGTAATTATGGGATGTTTGTCTGTGTTAGTCATGCATACAAAATGTATATTTCCTTTGTTATTAGTGAATACAACAGATGGCTTTTATTAAATCTGATCATCAGACATGAAATAAATGTATTAATCTGTGTCTGGATATGTGTTATTTCCAGGCAATAAATGTCCGGATCATCGAAAAAATATTGATAATAAATTAAAACCCAGATAACCTGAGTAATTTAAAAAAAACATTTAGAAAAAATAAATAAATTTAAGAAGTGCAAAAAAACTATCCAAACAACCCTGACTTTAACAACTGCTACAACGCCTTCCTAAAGTATTTGTTTCCACCCCTGAAACATTTCGTCACATTTGATCTACGAACCTCAGGGTTTTTATTATTTTTTTAATTGGGATTTTATGAGACAGATCAACACAAAAAGTGTGTCATAGTGAAGTGGGGCAAAAAATACTAAATAAAACAAATAGTCATGCCAAAGGACATGCAGTTTGTTTACTTATGGAAATTGGAGTAAAGGAGGATGAATTCAAATACACTCCACACTTTACAGATTTGTAACTGAAACTTTTTCCATATTATGCATTACTTTGTGTTGGATTGGTTTACCACCTGTAAACCAAATGTAAAATCCATTGATGATTGTAGTTATAGCATGATGACACATTGACATAGACAGAGGCCTTAAATTACAAACTCAAATTTCTTTTAAGTTGTATTTGATAAAATAGCATCAAGTAACATATTACTTGATTGTGCTATAAAATGATACTGTGTGCTAGAAAGTGTTGAGCTGGTCATGTGGATAAAGGTAAAAGTATTCAGATGAGGGGAAAATCCCACAAAGACGTTTTAATCCGGACCATAAGCAGATCCATGTGACTCTGTCTCTCAGGTTGTTTTTCATGCTCTGCTTTGCACAGATTTGATCAGTATCTTTAAAAGGATTAGACAAAGTTCAAACAAAAACAGCTGGAGAACCTAAAGCAGGCCTCAAAATATAGTTTAAGATTTAACGTTAAATGATCACGCTCTGGACTGACATTGTAATATATCTGTGAATAATTTTTTTTTTGTTCTTTAAGATTGCAGAGACCTGCTCACTGAGGCAGGACTGTATCCTTTAAGCTTCATCATGACCTCATATGTCTTAGTAATGCACTGTGACACCTCTTTTTTTTTTTTTTCCTTTCTTTCAACCGAATCATGACCGATTCGCCCGGCGTGTGAGACGCTGCAGACACAGGAATGTGATATCCACTCAGCAGAATGAAGCAGGGATTTACCAAAGAATAAATTCTTAATAAATATGAAATATGAGCTGCTGCTGTCGTCGTTCATCTCTTTCAATTGTATCTTTGTCCGACTTTTTTTGCCTCGCACGCTCTGGGTGTTTCCCCACACTTTTGGCTTGCAGTTGTAGTTTTCCCCTTGCGCTGTTTGTGCTGTTGCCCCGGTAACAGCTGTCATCCTGTTGTTTTTTTCTCTGCCACTGGGTGTCGTGTTTACGGGTTTGTGGAGGCAGAGAGAGCGGTTAACGTATAGAGGGAGAGAGATGATCCACGACTCAGAGAGACAAACATCTCAAGACGCAGTGCAGGGTTTGGTGGAGAAAGTTTATGAAAATGTTTTATTAGACGACTCAAATTGGCTGACTTTAGGCTTAAAGGAATTTTTCACCAAAGCATTTGTTTGACCTATTCTTTTTTTTTTTTTTTCTTTACAAGTACAAAGACAAATTAAGGAATTGAACACAAAATATAAAATAAAATGCCAGGCCTGTCGGATTCTACAGTAAATCTATTGGTACAAAAACAAAAAAGCAGAAAGCAGATATAATGACAAACATTACGAATAAAAAATATTCAATAACCTATAATATTCAAATGTATTTACAGTTTTTTGTTTGTACTCTTGGAAATAGTGGATAAATCTCACCAAGTCAGAGGGAAGATCAGAGAAAAATGTATGTATTTTTTTATCTTAAAAAATTACAAACTAAAAGTGTTTCAAGTAACACGTTTTTATGGTAAACTGTCATGGCTACAATCTAGTGAATGCAAATAGATAAGAAAAACAATGACATAATTTACCGTTGTAAACAAGATACCTCCTGTATCTTGCTATGATCGAAGGTTTATTGTTATGAGACGAATATGTTATCATTCTGTTTGTACATGCAGGTTTTAGTAGTTAGGAAGCTGAAGCTTACCTAAAACAAAGATGCATTGTAGCTGAATGCCAGTATGTGTGTGTGGGTGTGTGTTTCTTTAACTGGCGCTCTATCAGACCAGTGGGCCATTCAGTTCCTACAGTTGGAGAAACTCTACCATGAACGTCTGCTCTCTAATCTCACAACCCTGCAGGAGAAATGGGGTACTGCATGCATCTGCTGGTTTCCAAATTGTAGTTTCTTCTTAAAAAATACAATGTTTTTATTAGAAAATCATTAAAATTACATTTCATCTGCATTTTTCAGAGAGTGAGTTTAATGAAAAGGAGGATGGTGAGAGCTGGGTGCCTCGGGAAGAAGACAGCGTCAGCCAGAAACACATTGAGAAGCTGAGCCACATCTGCAGGACACACCACAGGTAAACATGTGGAGCCTTCAGGAAACCTTTAGCATCAACGCTGCTTTTACACAATCAACTTCTACCTGAGTTCTCTATGAGTGTCCACATCAAAAAACAAGTTCTTGTTGCAAGAAGATCAACAAAGTAAAAAAGTAGCGACATGCGATATATCGGCATCTGCGTCCGTATCGGACGATATTTGTCATTTTTTTAAAAATATCGGTATTGGTTTGATGAATAAAACTGGGACGAAAATACCGACTGATCTGTATTTTCATCTTGCTGTTGTTTGTGTTTGTATTTCAGGAAGAGGAAACGTATAATATTTATATAATATCAGTAAATATTGGTTATCAGACCGTCCTTCATTTAATATACCGATATCAGCCCAAATTTTCATATTGGTTGATCCCCAATTCCAAATCTGAAAGTGTGGCCTTTTTTTTTTCATAATCTTGAGTAGCATAATTACTTAGTCCAGGGGTGTCAAACTCCAGTCCTCAAGGGCCGGTGTCCTGCAACTTTTAGATGAGCCTCTGCTGCACCACACCTGAATAGAATAATCAGGTCATTAAGGCTCTGGAGAACCAATCTACACAAGGAGGAGGTAATTAAACCATTTCATTCCAGCGTTTTGAACCTCTGGCACATCTAAAAACTGGAGGACAGCGGCCCTTGAGGACTGGAGTTTGACACCTGTGATTTAGTCCAAGTTTAAAATTTGAAGGTGATAATCAAAACTTACTAAAAAATGCCAAATAGTTTGTTAATTAAACATACATAAATTCTAGGAATCCTGAATCAGATGCAGACGTCACCAATTTACAATGTCTAGACTGTGGAGTCCATACGCTGCTGCTTGAAAATGCTTGGAAGCTATTTTTTTTTCTTTTTTTAATTATAATTGTGTTTGCTGCCCGGAACAAGGCGTCGCCCTGAGCAAAGAGCCACACCGACTAGAGCAGAAATCCTTCCTAGCCAGAGTAGGAAATGTCATTTCCTCTGGACTCAGACAGACGCTGCCTGTCTGGATGATGCTGCTGCTCCATGTTGATCTGACACACAAACAGATGTTGTCTTGTTGACTATTTTATAAGTTACGTAGCAAACTGTCTGATTTGTTCTTGTTTTTCTACCATGTTTCTGTTTCTCCGTGGCGTCTCTCAGACCGTCCTTCAGCACGGACCAGGTCAGACATGACAAACCTTCTTTGTTGATGAATTTATGACTCTTTTTTTTTCTCTTTGTGGAACCAATTTGTCTTTTATGTTCCTAAAACAGAAAAACCTGAACGCAGCGTTTATAGACACTCAGATCGGGACGGAAGCTCTGCAGTCTCGTCATAGTAAAGGTAAGAATGGACTGACAGTCACAGCTTAATCCAGTTCAGCTCAGAAGGGAATTATGATGATATGACGGAGTTTTATACCCACTGTGGATAACAGAAACAAAAATAATGGACACCAGGAGTGAATTTCTGGCAAAAAAATGAAGAAGTTTTGACATTAATTTCACATTTTTATAAATACAATATTGTAACTACTGTATATAACAATGTAATTTGTCCCTTTTTTCAACCGCCTAAGTAACTTCCAGATAAGATGAACAGTTGAACAGTCATAAACTCTGCCTCAGTCTTTTTTTATTTATGTTTGCATTAGTCATTTTGTTATCATTTTATATCGTAACGTGATTTATTTTAAGAATCTGTTAATGTGCAGGTGCTTAACGTCTGTGTCCTTTGATATAAATTTACTTGACAATCTTTATAAAGTGTTCCAAAAAAAAAAAAGCAAATTTGCAAAAAAAAAAAAAACCCAAAAACTTCTTTGTAGGGATTGCACATCTGCTTGTGTTCCGGGTTGTAGCTGCTCCATCAGTTCAGAAGTTAAACATTTTTCACATTCTTACATGAATTACATGCTGCTGCCTCGTCCCTCAAGTTCTACGGGAAACGACTGGAGAGGAATGTTTCTAAATGAAAGCTTCCTTTAAGCCTTTCTAAATAAATAAACACAAAAAAGAGAATCTTCTGACATGTTTGGTTTGAGACAATAACACTTTTTTTCTTAAGCATTTTTTTTTTAAAGGCCGTTTTTCGATACGGCCTATCTGGGCGGTTGCCCAGGGCAGCATCAGAAAGGGGCGTGACAATCTGTCTTTTTATTTTAAAATAATGTCTTCTTCCTCTGAGTGAGCTTTCAGCCCATGTTGGTATGTGACTCACAACACTGAGAATAATGGCACCGTCTTACCAAGTTTCAGTCAGCGTCCTCAAAAGGACTTTTGCTGTTGTTCTGAGGATGTCACACTTATTTTTACACCAGAATATGTCCATGCTCTCTGGGACAGAGAAGTCACGTTATGCCTGATGACGGCTGGACATTTCCATGGCCATTCTACTTTACCGAAGGATGAAATAGACTTCTGGAGGTCCGAAATTTGCAAATACGAATGATTTGGTAATCCAAACTGACCTAACAGAGGAAAAGTTTAGTAAAAGAAGTCTACATAAAGTTTGATTTATTCCAAATAATGTGATTTTTGACCCTCTTCTGTGTTTCTCTGTCTCTCTTCAGCCAACAAGCCTGAGAAAACCCAGAGCATGATGTCCCAGTCAGACCTCTCCTCACTACAGAGAGAGGAAGAGGAAGAGCGGCAGGACAAAGGGGAAGAGGCGTTCGAGGAAGGGCAGGAAGTGGAAGCAGAGGAGCAGGAAGTGGAAGCAGAGGAGCAGGAAGTGGAAGCAGAGGAGCATGTGACACACGGCGAGGACACACCGGAGGAAGAGGAGGTGAAGGTGGAGTGGCCGGCAGGAGTAGCGCAGGCGTCGGACAAAGACCTGGCCAAACTCTCCATCGCTGAGGGCGTAAGAGTTCACTTTGTCACCTGCTACGTCTGATAAATGTCACTTAATGTTGAGATAAATATTCCAGACGCAACGATCCACAAACCCTAAACGCCCTTATCACAGAGACTTATCACAGTCTCTGTGTCTCTTTCTTCCCCTTCCTGTTCTCTGGTTAACTGGAAACCCCAAACCGTCCTCCGTCCTGACCTGGCCTTTTGTTTCCCCTCACACTCCCATGAATGTTTTCCGTGGTTCCTCTGTGAGCTCATCCCCCCGGCCTCCGCCCGCGTTGGCCACTGTGAGCCGACACACGGCGTCCAGGCGACTGGGAGTGGTTTTCCTCTGAGGCGAAGTCAGAGCTGTTCCAGCCTGATGGATTCAAGATCACGGCAGTTGTGTAATTCAGATCAGGCTTGAGAAGACGCTTCTTATCACTACAAAAGCACAACAGTTTACCAAGTCATTTTTAATCCAGTTTCTAGTGGAAACATCTCAGTGCACTTGAAATAAGAAAAAACTAAAGTACAAGTAACTTTTCAATGAGAAATATTAGCTTGTTTTAAGTCAATTATTCCTTCATATTGATGAAAAATGTACTAGTTCCAATGGCAGGTTATTTCACTCATAACACATTTTTCCAATGTTATAAAAATGAAAATATGATAGCATTAGCCTACCCTTTGCTAATGCTATCCTAGCATTGACCTAACATTAGCCTATCCTAGCTACTGCTAGCATTGGCACACAATAGGCTAGTATTAGCATAAGATAGCCTAGCTAATGCATTGCCTTAAAAGGTAATGGTAGCCTATCCATGCTAATGACCAGCAGAAGTAGGCAATCCAGGGAGCAACCAGCCTAGTCATGCTAGTCACTAGCCTTTAAAAGCTAGTACTTTGTCATAGTCTTTGTCTTATTTGCCAGTGCTGGTTGCTAAGTTACTGGTGTTGCCTGTCATTAATCAGATCAGTATCTGGTTTTAGAACAAATATAGCTTCCTGTGACCAGGAGCTACCACTGGGTTAGCGACAGTCTTCATTTTGGTGCTAAAACCGCACCATGCCCATTTGACTCAGGGAAGTCCACGGTCAACTGAGTCAATGGAACGTAATTCCAGATCATCACCCTGCCACTACTGTAGAGTAACGGTGGGGTTGGCTCTGTAAACATCCCGAGACTTTTTCTAGTGAATCATTTTGGACTCTGGTAAAAACCAGACCTCCTACTACTACTTAGTGAAACCTTGTGATGGCTCTTTAAGAAAAAGGAAGAATTTTATTCATATATTGATTTATTACTTTTAACATTTAGTTGGCTTTATGTCTTCTCAACACCACACCTTGATGAAATGATAATAAAATAAGAAACTCTCATGAAGGAAGTGATCCAATCATTCTCCAAAGGACCTGGTCATTAACATGACAGATGGATTTATGGTCTGGTTGATAAGCTGAACCTTTAAAGGTTTTGCTCTTGGCTTTGGGCTGTGTCCATTTGGGTCCAAGTTGTCATGCGGATCAGAACAAAGGTCATTTATTACACCCTGATAAAGCGTCTGCTGATTGGCTGCCGATCACTGTGATATTTACCCTCCGGCTGACACACTGACCTCACGGATTAACTGATGCACTCGCAATCGCGGCAAATGGAGGCAGAAGTCTTGACGGACGGCCCGGTTTTGGCGGTTTGTTTCCAGTGGATTGTTTGTCCTACTTAAGAGCTAATCGCTGTGACCGCCAGGGGTCAACGCCCTGCTTGTGATCTTTGCTATCTGACCTCTGATCTGCTTTTTGTGTTGCGGTGAAGAGTTCAAAAGTTAGAAGAGAAATGACATGTACGTCTCCTTCAGAGCTCGTCCCCGGACGGCCTGGTGTCCATCCTGAAGAGGAGGCGAGCCTCGCTGGACGGACTTCCTCCCCCAAGCGCCGCCACCACCACTAACAAACAGATGTCCAAACGCAAAGTTCGCTTCAGCGAACCAGAGGACGGTGTAGACCAAGGTGCGGCGCGGCAAACCGGAACTGAAGATCTCCACGCCTCCTTTGGTCTCTAACTTTTGTGTTTTCCTCGTAGATGATGTCGGAGGAGACTCCTGTCTCATCCTGCTGCTGCTGTGTCTGGTCACCGTGGTGATCAGCATAGGTGGGACTGCGTTCTACTGCACTCTGGTGGACACTTACTCCAACATCTGCACCGACTTCGCTCAGAACGTCGACTTCTACGTCACGAATGCACGGGGTTTCCTGGAAGGGCTCGGACAGTGGCTCCCCCTGCAAACTTAGGGCCAGCTGGGATTCAAGGCTCTCTGGATGTGATGGAAGAGACTTCTGGTTGCCGGCGGTGACGGGAAAACCTGACGGGATCTCTGGAAACAGCGACAACCCCCGCTGCTGTTGTTTTGCAGAGTCTGAATCTCACTGTTTACTGGACATGTATGTACACAGTGCCTTGCAGAAGTATTCACAACCATGAACTTTTCCAGGTTTTTATTGTGTTATGGCTGCTAGCTTCAGAGACGTTTAGTGGGATTTTATGTGACAGACTTCAACACAGTGAATAATTGTAAGGTGGAAGAAAAATAAAACATTATTTATAAAAGTATGTTTGTCTAGTTTGTAGTGCAAATATCTTTATAAGACAAAAATAACTTACATGTAACTTTTCAACAAGATATAAAAATGCATTTTGAGTCAATAATTCCTTAATATTGATTATAAACTAGTTCCAATGGCAGATTATTTCACTTAATCTTATTTCAACATTAAGGAATTAGTGACTGAAAAGTTACTTTTGAAGCTTTTTTTGTCTCATTTTAAGTGTTTTAAGATATTTGCACTAGAAACTATAAAAAATACTTGGTAATATTTTGTGTTTTTGTTGTGTTCCAGTAATTTAGACATTTAGTGTTTAGTAATTTGGCAAGGAATTTTGCAACATTTATGCTTATGTATGACGGTACCTGTGACTTTTTGTCACTCTCCACATCAATCCCAGACTCTAACCTGACATCAAGTCTGAGGCAACAGAGGAGTAGAAGTGAGAAACACTGCCACCTGCAGGTTGGAGTTAGCATCGCTTAAATGTGATGTTTTTGACCATTTTGCAGAAAATTTGCCATAAACTCACAATTATGAGTTAGCATAAAAAAGTGCAGGAGAATCTGTTGATTTTGTGTAAAATCATGAAAACTGCTTTGATTTGATTGATAAAATAATCTTGAACAAATGCTATCTTGAAGCTTCTATTCTTCCGTTCCTCTGGAATCTAAAGGGCCACATATAAAGCTACAGCGGGCCGGATTTGGCCCCTGAGCCTTGAGTTTGACACCTGTGGTTTATGTCATTTTCCTGCTGGACGGTGAACTTCTACTGCAGTCTGCAGAATCCAAATGCACGCCGCACTTTTCAGATTTATTTATATTTTTTTTGTAAAAAAACAAAAAACATTTGTAAAGCATTTTTCTTCCACTTAATCACATACCGATTTGTAGGTGCGTCACGTACATAACTAACAAAATGCATTGAGATTCGTGGTTGTTTTGGAACAAAATGCTGGAAAAGTTTCATGGTCATCTTTTGCGAGGCACTGAAACCGAATCGGTGCGCCATCTGTCGAAACCGACCACTTCACCTCAGAAGAGAAACATTTCAATCCACCGGTGTTGTAAATATTCCGTAACCAGGTTACGGACAGCCTCGGCTGTATGTAGATGACAGCAGAAGTCATAGACGTGTCTTGTCTTTTCACCACATACTTGCAGTAACTGTGACTTTAGCTTTAAATGTTTTCTCAGAGAAGCTGCCTTGACAATTTCTCAGTCATTTTTAAAGGTTTATTATTTCTCCCACCAGAATTACTTGTTTTTGTGTAATTTTTTTTATCTTCGGCCTACCTCTCTCTGGATCATTTCCACCTTTCCTAAATTAGAAAAGAAAGAAAAGCTGCAGATTCTGTTCTTTTGGATCAACTCTGACAGCAGCTACTGTTTTCTAAATAACTTCAGAACTGCACGCTTCCCTCATCAAAGGTGCTTAGTTCTGACTTTACTCCTAAAATCATAATATGCCCAGTTTATTTTGCTATGGGTATAAAAAATACAGTACAAAATAATTCACCCCTTTAAATTTTTCCACATTTTATGTCTTTTCTAAACTCAGCCAGTTTAGAAAAGAGTAATATTGGTTTCCATTTTGACTAGGTCATCCTAACATATGAAGTTTTTACCTTGTAATCAACTCTGATGCTGAAAAAAAAACAACAAAAAAAAACAATCCCCCATCATGATGCTGCCTCTACCATGTCTCGCAGTGGGAGTGGCTCTTATTTTCAAAACCCATGTGTCATTATCTTTTCACTTCATAAAAATGCACTGCAGAGTGTTAGTCGTAGAGAATTCCCAACAATACTGAGGTTTGTGTTTGCAGAGACGCTGCCTTCACCACTGCTGGTTTGCACCAATCAGATGTGGAGACGTACTCTGTGTTATTATTTAATGTTTTCATATTCATCATGCAGCTAGGTCTGCAGCAGGAGTAATGATCACATGTGATTTTCTCCTTTTCAGTGTCCACACAGATAATCAACCATATTAAATAAGCGAAGATGGGACGGTTGCTCACTGCACTTCTTAGCTTGTAGTGCAGCAGATAATTAAATATTTCAACAAAATTGTTCACATTTTGAAAAAAAAAAAAAAAAAAAAAAAGTTAGCCACTGAAAAATTTTAGATGGCAGCCATTTTTAAGATGGTCACCATGTTTGTCAAGAAAAATTTATTTTTACACTAAATTTGCCAATATTCATTAGAAATCATTACGTCTGGTGTCAAATCATTCATCATTGGACCAACTTGATTTTTCAAGATGGCCTCCATGGTTGCCATGGAAAAATAATTTTTGCACCAAAATCACGAATTGGATGAATGTGTTTGCTGTCAAAAAAAGCTATGTATTTTGAACAATAGAAACCACAAATCATATACATTTTCTTGATTTTGTGTCTCCTTTTTCCTGTGGACATTTTTCAAAATGGCTACCATGGTTATAATGGAGAATATATGTTTGAACTAAAATCAGCAGCAGTTATTGCAAATGGTGGGCACAGCTGGCCAAAAAATGTTCCACTAATTCACTAAGAAAGAATCTTAGCGGAGCTAAAGCTAAACACATAAAAACATTAGAGGAAGCTAACGCTAACCATCAATCTGCGAGTTGTTAACTGGAAGGAGATGAAGATGTAACACCAACAGAAAAGTCTTCAGTTACAGTTCTAGCATTTGATTTTGCTACTCAATGCTACATTAATGTTGTATGGATATGATGACCATATCCAGAAACATTATGTGACATAAAGTTTATCTAAGTCCTGATATTGGGTAGCATTTTATAGCAAAAACTGATTTAAAATGGTCAAAAATGGCAGCCATCTTGATAATGACCGTCATCCTGAAATTCACGTGACTAACGGGAAATATGAGAAACAAACCACCTGAGGGGAGAGCTTATACCTTTTTAATCTTGATTCCACACGTTAAAGATTTTTACAGCAATATGCTACTCTACTGTTGACATACATTTTATTAAAATGAAATCAACTTTGACTTACGCGCTTACAAAAAAGATTTATGTAAAGTAAGATATTTGATTTTGTGTCATCCTTGTATATTTTTGTCTGATCATGTCCGATATAATATAGTATGGACACTGGGTTTTCATCTCGTTTTTTTTTTTTTTTTGTTTTTTTTAGAGTTTTTATAAAATTCGTCCTGGTTTAACACCGCACATCACTTTAAATGTAAAGCATTAAAACAAGTATGTGTTTAGTAGGTCTCGTGTGTGTTTATCACCTAAGTGCATATTCTCCACAATTTCCAACAAATGAATCATTTGGTGTAATTCACAGAGTTGGCCACACGAGGGCACTCCACTCCATAGATTCTACGGAGTGCATTCAAGGCACCAAATGAAGTTGTTAGTTGTTGGGTTAGATTTACTGCAAGTCCTAAAATATTTCCCCCCTCTAATCAAGGTCAAACGCCTAGGACAAGCAGGTAGGAAACATAACTACCCAAAAGTCCATTAAGAGTGCAAAATTAGAATTTAAACATATTCTTTGATCACTGCAGAATATCTATGTTGAAATTTAGCCCTTATTGTAGGGTATTTTATTCTTTATTCTGTTTTTATTGAATTTATATTGTTATCTTTGTGTGACCCTACTTGATTTGATTGCTGGTCACTTTGACGCTGTTGCATCGAATCCCCCACTATGGAACAATAAAGGAATTTCTGCTTTACAACATATATTTGCTAAGAGAAAGAGACACATTGGAAAACAAAATAAATACTTTAGAATATCTAAATAAAAGAGAGATCATTTAAGTTTTTCTATGTAAGTGATCAAAAGATAGTGGTTGTTTCTTTCCACTTTGCCATGTGTCAAATTCAACACTAATGCAATTAGAAAGTTTAAATTTTTATTATTATTTTTTAATGTATCCTTTCTGACGGTGTGGCACTCATTGTTGTCTGAGCAGCAAGGTGAGGAACAACAGATTTACTTTCACAAGTTTCTTTGGATTTATTTCAAATGCAATTGACACAGAGACAAAAGACAAAGGAGAAAAGAAAGGGAGACATTTTTAAAAAGAAAGGAGAGAAAGAAACATAGAAAAAACACAAGTCAACACCTTTGAAGTCTCTAAACCTGCAGAAAGAGAGAAAATAAAACCGAGAAGGTGCAAAAAAATCCACAAAACTGTAATGTTTTAGATTTTATCTTGAAATCTATCAAATGTTGCTTGTCTGTCATTTTCTTCTCTTATTCCAGCTCCATTATGTGCCTCTTCTGATGTCATCGCCCCAATTATACACAGAAAAGAATTCAACATTTTCTGCTTCACTGCACTTTTGAAGAACTTTGTAACTGGTAAAATCCTGCAGTGAAATTCTGAACTTCATTACCCAGCTGTCTATTTTCATTTGTTAGAGAGAAAAAAAAATACACCAGTGGATGACATCTTTAACATTAATGAAACTGGAAACATCCTGTTATCCTGTCAGAGCTCATCACCACTGACTCCCTGTTACATCCTGAGTAGTTTAAAAATCTTAGAATAGTCAGGTTCTTTTTTATTTTTAAAATGTAAACTAACCTTTACAGATTTTTTCTCATGTTAAAAATATCTAATACTTTAAACGGCAGTGCTGTAATTAAGTGACTTTTTGTTATGTTGTTGAGATGATCTGCCTTTCCTCGCCTGCAACTATACATACATACATATATATATATATATATATATATATATATATATATAAAAGTCACTTTTTGTTATGTACATATATATATACGGAAAGTACATATCACTGCCCTTTTTACTTTCCATTTTACTCTTGATTTTAAATACTTTCACTGTCACCAACTCCGAATTCTATGTTTTACCAATCAGGTGTTCGTTACTACAAGACTTACCTGTCCTCATCCATCCAGGAACCGGGTTCTGCTGAAGGTTCCTTCCTGTCATAAACACTTTGTTTCTCTCCACAGTCGCCATCTACTTGCCAAACACAAACCAGCACATCTGTGGGAATGTCCCGACTCTTTCCTGGGCTTCTGGGTTTTAGGAGGAAGGATCTGGAGATGTTTTGGACAACTTTTATTTCCTGATGGCAAAGACAGCAGATCATGCTCCACAAACTGTGCAGGAGCTTCTGCTGGCAGTTAGATCCCAGCATCAGAGGAAGAAGTCTGGCCACGAGCCGGCGGCCATGATGGGAGCCAAAGTCAGGAAGAGGTGAAGCTATTACTAAGGAATTACTGTCTGGCTAAAACTCTTAGGGCATGAGAGGCAGTGTTTCCACTAGAACGTAGCACTGATAGGCAGATTGCCCTGGAAGAAAGTCAAACATGCACAGAGAAACGCTCTCTGTCTTTTTGATACTGAATATTTTGGTGGTTCTATTTAAAATATAGCTTTGAATGAAATATGTTAAATATTTCTAAACGTTACTTTAATCTGTTTTTAAATTTCTATCTGCTTGATTTGGAGACATTTCTTTTATCATGTATGGGTGAATGTGAGAATAAATATCTACATTTGAAACATATACTTTGTATTTTCCTTGTTTCTTTTTTAATAAAATCTGCTTCTACACCATTTAGCTGACCAAAAAATAATAATAACACCAGAAAAATCTGTAAGAAGTGAATATTATTATTATTATTTTCTTTTTAAAATACTGTATTTTTCATTCCAAAGATCAGATAAGGAGTTTCCAGTAACGGTAGAGAAGCACAGCGGACATTAAAGTCAGTGAGTGTCTGAAAGAATGCTGTGATTTGCCGACTATTACTGTCTGGCAGAGTGACTTACATTGGGAGTAATGAGATTTTATTGGAAGGCAGAGTCTGCCAGGGAAGAGGAGGCAGATTTAGGAGTCGATCAGTGGACGAGATGAGATGAAATTCTGCTCTGCTGAGGCTGCAAGCTGATGAACATTAAAGTAAACATGGATCTCTTCAATTTCCCCCGAAGTGATTCAGGGCGACTCTAGTGAGTTTGGAGCTGTTTCTCAGTGAAGAGACAATGTGGCCTTCTAAAAGTATTCACATGTTTTGGAGGTTTTTTTTCTTTTTCTTTTTTTACAATTTACCATGTTGCAACCTTAAACTTTTTCTTTATGTTGTCTGTATCTGAACTACGGCCATTTTAAGTCTCTTGCCACAACACAAAATACTGGTTAGTTCCAAAACATAGGATTCATTCTTGTCACTTTTTGAGTTTAACATATAAAAACATTAAGAAAGAACTGAAAAGACTCAGGGTGTTTTCACAGCTGATAGTCCGGTAGACTTGGTTTGATTGGAACATTTCTTTCATTTTCAGCTGCTGTGATTCTCTTTAACATCACACTGTCAAATCATCTCCTAAAATTCAGCAGGGATATAGACTGCTAAAAACCGTTGCTTATGGACTGGTTTCATATTATCACTGTTGTTTTTTTTGTTGTTTTTTTTGTACATTTTAAACCATCTTTAAGTTGTTTCCTCTTGGTTGTGGAGGAATCTGTACCTGCTGTATGTAGGTCAGCCATCCTGCAGCAGCTGTGGCTGTTTTGATCAGAGACGGGCCTTAATGAATTGATCTCATTACGTTGTTTAGACTGGAAATATGATGAGTCACATGTAGTGATCCATCACTCCTCCAACACTCATTACTATCTCATCCCTCACTTTCCCCTTCAAATTCTCACACTTTATTTTTTCCACTGGCTGCCTCAAAGTTAATCACCTCACTTTTATCCTTCATCCTCTTCGCTCCTCCTTCCATCTGCCTCTATTTACCTCGTTTCATCTTTCATTTCCCTCACACTTGCACCACTCATCTCTCTGTCGCCTTTTATTTCCCTTTGTTACTATCTATTCTCCCTGGCTTTCATTTTCTCCCTTACTGGGCAGCTTCAGAACGGAGCTTGTGTTTTTGACATGTCCTCTTCGGGTTCACGGTCGACTCTCTTTAGTAGTTCCAGTTCCGATGCGTCGCTCTCTTCTGCTGTCTGATTCACGTGATCAGAGTATGTTAGAGATGACCAGCAACATTTTAAAATCCAAGGAGAACATTTACAGCATTCAAAAATATTTTACGGTAAGCGATCACTAGCTGTGTTTTCATTATAAATGCAGCATCATCAAAATCTAACTACTTCCTGTTTTCTTCGCGGTTTCCGCCAGTAGTAACAGCCGGCTGTTGGTGCCATGCAAAACCGTTTTTCCATTGCAGTTTTGCGAAAAACACTAATTTCAATACAGCTGGAGAAACTACCTCGTTCCTGGCAGAAAAACTTTTTTTTAATGAAAAAGGTTATTTTTTATTTGTTAATTTATTTCCTTAATTCCAAATTATGCATTTTTATGGCCGCACAGCTTTTTTACAGCATCTGTCTGTACTATTCTCACAAATGAGGATTTTCTTGAACAGCTATCTAATGAAATATGGCAAACAATTTCATAATTTCAGTTTTGCATGGTATTTTCTGAGCTTTTAATGTTCATTAGCTGTAATCATCTAAATTAATAGAAACAATATATAAGTTTCACTTCAATTAAGTTACCGTAGTTAATTGACCAGGATTTTTGACTGTGGTTGAAGGAAGTTAAGCTTGAATAAGATATTATTTTACATAATAAGGTATTATGTAAAAAGGAATTTCTTTTAGTTTTACATCATGTTATAATGTTATCCAAATATAAAAAATATATCTGGAGTGTTGCCACGATTTTTCCAAGCATGTTTGAGAAATCCTTTAATCTCCCATGACAACCATTCAGTTGTGGAAAATCAAAGTTCCTCTTCAGAGCTGCAATTTCCAGACCAGCCCTTCTCCACTCAGATCCTTCAGACTAGCCAGCAGCAATTAGCAAACACCTGGTGGAACTGCTCAACTGCTGAGCTCATTATACGAGCTACTTCTCAGAGCAAAGCTGGTAACATTGTGATAGAGGAGCCATGTTGTGCTGACTACATGCAGGCAGCGTTTCAGAAAAAGCAGACAAATTTCCTCTAAGACATATTTGATATATACAGCATTTTTATAAGAACTGAAGATAACATAGTTACTTAATTGTGCTACAAAATGGCACCATGTACATGAAAAATATGTAGTGTTGCCCCTTTATAGACAAAAATAAGATTAAAAAAAAGCCATTCAATGACTAAGTCAAATTAGATATCGTCACCTTGATAAAATAATGGCCTAACTCATTTTTGCCAAAAGTAATTATTATTACTTTTTGCCTAGGCTATCTTCTGTCAAAAAATCACTTTTTAGGGAAGCGGCTACATGTGTCACATTTTTATGACAACTTGATAGTGCTATGAAATACACTATGTCGCTGGAAAATACATAATACGGCCCCTTTAATCTCTCACATACTTTACTTTCCCCTGCTATGCCTCATTGTCGCCACAAGGTGTCAGTGTTTCCCTGTTCTAAAAAAACAACCAGAAATTTATGCGTCCCTGACAGCAGAGGTCACGTAACGCCTTTGAGGACAGAATGATGGTGGCTGGCCTCCGGTTAATCGCTGTAAGGCTCTCCATCAGAAACAGCAGAAAGGCAAACAAAACATTTCAGAGGAAATTACATCTCAGCTGTACAAATACGAGGTCAAGGTTGAAAAGACCTCTAAAGCTGTGACCGACACACCAAGTAGAGGACGTGCAGTGGCCCCCCTGAAACAAACAGAGAGCCACTCCCAGGCCTGTGTGGGCAGTGAAATCGCGTCCTGAGTGGCTTCCATGTTTAATAGCGTCTTATATTACAGTGTGATGAGAGGCTTTTAGTGCGGAGCCGAGCTGAGCAGGGTGGGGCTTGTTTATTTGGCTCTGCGTTAGCGTTTCAGAAATGAAACGTGGGGGCGGTGGGGGATTGCAGTGGTTTCCCTTTGCGAAACAGCGAGCGAGCTGCTCCACCCCTCCTCACTGCGATCTGCAGCCCTCCCTGTGCAGATCCACTTCACGTCCCTCGTTTTACCAGCATCCTGGTTGCTCTGCTCCTCTCTTCACCTAAAATCCGTTCAGCGGCCGACCCACCGCCTCCTTTCCTCTGGTTATTAGTTGTTTAGAAGAAACACTCTACAGCTTTCTTCAGTTTGCTACAATACATTGCTATTTTATTGCTTGTGGCCTTATCGACGTTTAACAACAAATTATAAACTTTTTCATACAGTTCAGTGCCTCTTTAATAGATTAGTTGGATTAATTAATGTTTTTATTTATTTCAGTTAACGGAAATGTTTTCTCAAGTTCAGTTTCTGTTATTTTGTTGGTTTTAGTTATCTATGATAACCTTGGCTACTTCTGCCATTCACTATACCAGCTCTCTTTAGAGGCGTTTCCGTTACAAATATGCACAAAACGTTTTTGATATTTTGCTAATGTCGAGAAAAAAATCCCTGGGGACAATGTAGGGTGTAGGAACAAGGAAGACGATGAGAGTTGGAAAGTTTGACAAAAAAGAAATTGAGAGGAGAGAATAAAGACGGGACGGCTGGGAAATGTTTGACGAATTGAGATCTTCTGCTGGTTTTTGGGGAGATTGCCTGAGGACAGACTGCAGGCACATACACACAAATCTCACAGCAGTAGTAAGTTTTAATGAGCAAAACTAAACTTTCAGGAAACAATAGTTGGAGTGTCACCTTATTTTTCTACCACTGACAGAAAAAAAATACTTGCATAGTGACAGGTCTGGTACTTTATTTTGAAGTTTGAGTTTTCTGACTCTAAAAATGCTTTTTACCTGGGTCCAAACATGAAGAATTTTGTTAATAATTCAGATCCAGTGATGTAGATGTTGTACCTTTTATGATGTCTACATGGTCAATACATCTGAATATTATGGAAAAGATCATTTCAGTAATTCAATTCACAAAGTGATGCACATTATAAAACTCAATTATACACAGGCTGATGTTTTTAAGCCTTTATTTCTGTTAATTATGATGATTTTTGGCTTATAGCTAATGACAAATAACATTTAAATTGAGCATGCTACCTCATAAGAAGGCTACTTTCTAATTCATTTTTATTGCCGTTGCATTTTGTTCTTACCTGAGACGTTGGTGTTGTGCATCTTTGCCAGTTGGTGTGACGCAGCAGTCCATGCTGCTTTTTGACTCATTCCAGACTCAAAACAAACAAAAAATTTATGATTTGGAGCAATAATCTGCCAACCGAAAATAAATGTACATCCAAAAAAATGTTCTGCTGCTGTCTGAGGATTCCTATACCCTGCCTGTTGCACCCGAGTAAGAACCTGAGGTATAATTACTCTTAGATGAGGTGGATGCTGGGAGTCCCAAAATCAGTAGTGTGTTTATTTAGTGTATTGTCTGCAGGTTTCAGCTTGTGTAGAGTACAACATAGTTATCTAAAAAATGTTTAAAAAAATATTTACGTCAGGGTTCAGCTCCTCAACATATCCATCCATTTTCTACATTTGATTAATCAAGCAGGGTCAGGGAAGGCCATCCCGACTGATTGGGGAAAATATGGGAGCATAGAGGCATTTTTGGAACTCCCTACTTGGGTAGGTATAGGGTGCTTTGCATGAGGATTTGGGACACAGCGCTTAATTCTTGCTGCATTCGCAACAATTGATTAGCTCTGTATGTAATGTATATCATTCAATAAATCAAAAATGTATTGGTCATAATGCTAAGATAACTCAATTTACTGTAGACAGTGATAGCTTCTCTTTTGCTACTATAATCCCAGACTAAGGGCATAGTCAGACATATGTTAGAGCTCTCTTCTGTCTTCCACCATTGCACTCTTTGAAAACTGAAGGATGCTGCGCAGTTGCAAGAAAACCATCAACCACTGTGGCTACTCAACTGCACCCTGTTATGAATTATTAATAGAATCAAGACGGAGATTTCCATCAAGGACTTCTTGTGCTTGAGAACATTTTTCAACCCCTAAGCAGATCTTTCTGTTGTACATATATGAGTTTCTTTTTATTATTTCAAACAGTGCCACAGCAGCTGAAGTCACATTTTCATTCATTCTTGGCGGTAAGGTTAATCAACGAGGAAACCAGTGTGTATGAGTTTGGACTGTGGAGGAAAGCCACTCAGACTCTGCACAGAAAGAGGTTTGTACCAACGTTCTCCTGGATGCGACTTAATGATGCTAGCCGCTAGCTAGCTAATGAGCTTCAGGGTTTGAGTACCATGTAGTCAACTTTACCTCTGCAACAGAACCAAAATGTATTACTTTGGTCAGTTGGGTAAAATATCCAAACGTCGTAGAAATAATGGCAGTCATTCGTCTGTTTTGTTTACGTATATCTGAAAATCAGAATGTGTTTGTTTACTCTGATACGTATCAGGTTCAGGCTGTTGGCATGTTGTCTGTAATCTATAAAGTGACATGATTACATCAGCTTTTTGAGGAAACTCTTCTATTGGTTTTGATTTTCCTCGGATTGCACACAAATCAATATAACATGGTCTTGTTTGTAATAAAATCATCTAAGCCTATCAGAGTCTTCACCACTTCATCTCACAGAGGCATATGGACTACTGAACACACTTTTATACACTTCAGAGTCATTACTCCCGTAATAATAGCATACACTCATTTACCATCATTGGATGAAATTTTGTAAATTTTTGCTTTAATCACCTTTTGCCATCAGAGCTCACCAAGGTAATGCATTTATTCTGGAGTTTCATATTGACATGATTATACAGTTGCTGTAGATTTTTCAGCTGTAGATCAGTGAGGGGAATCTCTTGTTCTGGTTCAACAGAAAGGCACTGCATTGAGATCTGGTGACCTTGGAGGCCAATGGAGGACCGTGTCCTGATTATATTCAATAAACTCTGTGACATGGAACATTATTCTACTGGAGATAGTCATTAGAAGAAGGTACACAGAGGTCATAAAGGTTTGGGTGTGTTCAGCAGCAATACTAAGGTAGGCTGTGGAGTTTAGATGATGTTCTGCTGGTACTGACATCACCACCAACAACAACCAGTACTGTTGATAGGATGGAGCCATGCGTTTATGCTATTTACACCAAATTCTGACCCTACCATCTGTATGCCGCAGCTGAAATCTAGACTCATCAGTTCAGACAACTTCTCAGGGAATCGCAGCCTCAGCAGCGGCACCCTCTGTGGTTTTCTGTTCCTGGAGCCCATCTGCTTAAAGGTTCAATGCTTTGCTAATTAAAAACGTTATTCTGCCTACCTCAGCTGTAAGGACCGCTAATTTCAGCTTCTGTTGCCTTCAAGACATCTTTGTCCACACAACTGCAGTAATCAGTTTCTATTTTTTCTACTTGAACCATTCTCTGTAAGCCAGAGAGACTGTTGTAGATCAGCAGTTTTCTAAAAACCCAAACCCGTCTTTCACCAACAGCAATGCCATGTCTGGAGCCACTAAGTCCCCTTTCTTCTCCATTTTGATGCCAGTGTGTGTAGATCAGTGGTCTCAAATACCAGTCCTCCAATAGCAGCTCATTAGCAGAGCTCTGTAGAGCTTGACTGCATGCTAGTGAGGCAATTCATCCATTGAATTCAAGTGTATAGGACAAGGGACATAACTAAATGTGTGCAGGAGTCTGGTCCTTGAGGAACGCAGTGAGACCACTGGTGTAGATCCTTTTGTTTTACCTCGCTAACTTTCAGTGTGTAATTTAGGTTAATGCTGCATTCAGACCGAACGCCATTTAAGCGTCAGGGCGTCTGGTTTATGTGCAAAGTGTCTAGAGCAGATCGACAAGGCTTTGAATCATTTCAAGTGTTTGACGGGAAACAGTGGAGTTGGAAAATCTGAACTTTGGCATCTGGATGCGGAATGTCAAACAATCAGAAAAACTCAACTCAACCATGGCGCAGAGGCGACGATGACAATGATCTCTTGCTTTCAGTAAATAAAGCCAAGAGACTCTCAATATTTCATCTGCCGTTGTACAAAGAAATCGGGATGGGGCTCCTCTTAACGTGCTTCTTTCCACACTTTTCGCGCGTCTGAGGCGACTTTGATGCACCATGTCAAGCGTCTGACTTGTATGGCAAGCCAAGTGGGCCAAATGTCACCACTTCTACCACCCGTCTGACTAAAGAGTCACGCAAAAAATGACTGTTTGTGGTTTAGAAAGCTGGAAAATACAACAAAACTCCTTCTAAAGCGCCGCTTTTCACACTGTTCGAAGATTCTTTCTGAACGTCAAAAATTTACGCCGTTTATTGTGGTCATTGAACACGTGATGGGGTTCAGTACTCATGACAGCTTTCAAAACAGTTTTCAGTGACCAAAATAAATGCGGAATTTTTGGTGTTCAGATGATAGTCTTGCAACATCGTAAGAAAATATTGATTTTTGCCATATTTTACAGCGTTCTGAGTTATAAACTGGCATTTTTTACGTGACTGTTTAGCCAGACACTTGTTAAATTGATGATATGTTGCCATAAATTTGAGGTGCTGGATGCGCAAAATGTGTTCGGCCTGAACGCAGGATCAATGAAATTACTTGATGCTTTTGTTACGGAAATTGTGGACATTTGGTGGACTGTCTGCCAAATCAGTGACAACTCTCATGTATCATTGGCCAAAAAGACGATTTGCTGTCTGAAACTGACCCTGCTGGCTCTATCATAAGAACCCGAGACCCTGTGAGCAATGAAGACAGACACGGGTGCAGCCAGGGTTTATTACTTTTAATCAATTCAGCTAGCTACAAAATGTCCACCACTGCACACACTGACAGGATACAGAGAGGGGGGTCGTTACTATTACATGCATTGAGGACATCGATCTCACAGTTGAACCTATTGTGTCATTCAGGTTTAGGGTTTTTATTCACCTTACTGTAACTACTGAACATTTTGGCGATTTGGTGTGCATAGCTCTAAAGTACAGAAGCAAAGAACAAAAACAAAAAAAGAAAACTTGGTATATTTTTTTGTTTTGTTTTAGAGTGTAGTTATTGTCATTTCATAATACCAGTATATATTTTTACCAATAACAAACCACACAGGGGAGAATAAACTTACAGGTACAGTCTTCTTATAAAAGTAAGGTCTCTCAGAAATATGTGTCTTTGCTTTACATTGCAAACTTTTATTTATTCGGTTTTTTTTTTCAGAGCATCCAAAACCTATGATACAGTACACAGCCAGTCCTCCTCTTTCAACACATAATCAACATCTTCATCATCAATGAACTGCATAATAGTTTAGAAAACAGGTCTTTTTTTTTTGCAACACAACCCCCCACAAAGTCCTCACGGTTTTTTTTTTGTTTTTTTTTTGTCCCCACCTTTATCTCGTCTCTTTTGATCCCCTTTGCATTTATTGTACAACAAGATGGTCACAGTCGGTAAATATATCGAGACAGAAAGAGTGGCACTATTGCAAACTTGCAGGAGTATGGAACGAACAACTGTGTCCTAATACCGAGCATGCGTTTTCGTCAATTTGCTACTGCCATGTTGTCGTTTTTTTCATTTTTAATTTTTATATATATTTTTCAGACAGGTTTTTATTTATGAGACTAAAATCTACCATTTGTCATGCAGAGAAACGCACAATTCACGTCACTTGGAATGCAATGTCTAATACAGCTACAGAGAGTCTAGTTGCACATTGTCTAAACAGTAACTCAGTATGATTGCAATTAAGGGAAAACGTTTCGACGACCGCCTCTTTTTTCTGATTGTAAGTGCTCTTTTTGCAATCTTGTTCAGCTGTACCGCTGCGCGGTTGCCGCGGTTACTGTCGTCACCACCACCACCACCACCACCATCATCATCATCTGCATTACGGGTGTCTTTTTAATCACTCCACTCCCTCTGTTGTCGTGACAACACCAAATAAGGAGCATGACAGTAGCCTAAATGGAATGACACAGCTTTACAAAGACAATACTGAGATACTGAAAAGGAAAAGAAGAAAACAAACAGCTTGTTTAGCATTCCTATTATATACTTGTCATCCAGAGCAGTGTAGTTTATTTCAGATATATATAGATATATATATCTACATACACAGATATGTGCATAGGTATATATATGTATATTTTATGTATGTATGTAGCGAGATAGAGAGAGATAAAGAGAATAAAAACTTCACAAGTGAGCTAGAGAGCCATCAAGTCAGCACTATATACAACCTTTGGAAAGAATGATATACGAAGTATAAGAAATCATCTTTGTACGAGGACAATCATCTTGAAAAAGCTCGACAGACGACACAGAACGACATTTAAATCGAGAAAGGGGAGGTGATATGTGCATGTGTGCAAACCTAGAAGGTCAATACCATGATGAAAGCATGTCAGCGCCGGTTGACGTGTGGCGCGGGACGCCGAGGAAGACCGTGCTCCTGGCTCGGGCCGTCTAGCCACTGCCCAGCATCTTTGTGGCGCGCTGGTTGGCCTCGTCGATTCTAGTCTTGTTGGATTCGGCCTGTAAGACAGGAGGAGACGGGTCACAAAAAAAACCGTAAAAGAAAAAAAAGGGTTTCCCGTTGCAGTTTTGTCGAAACGCACCACCAGCTCATCCTACAGCGGCAAAACGTTTTGATAGAACAACAGGAGGGTTTTTGTTTCTGTTAAGTTGATTTATTTTTTGCAGCAGTTGGAATACCTGAAGCCAACAATTTGTAGGGATTCATGTTTTTAAACGTTCAATACACATGATGTACATTTTTGAAAAAGTGATCTGACTCTGTTGGCTTGTGCGTCCAATACGCCTGTTGTTTTTAACACTTGAACTTTTGGTGTGAACCTTCATATCTACTGCTGCCTTTGCACCTCCATTTTCCCTTTACGAGGTGATAAAGGCCGTTTTTATTTCTATCTCTGGTGAATACAGTGCTCTAAAATCGCAGTGCTCTTTTCTGCATTAATGCAGAACAGGAAATGAGCTCTGATAGGATCAGATAAGCAACACTTTAACATCTTGAGGCCTTAATAGCAGACTGAAGAGCCATTTCTGTCCTTTATTTATTGACGCTCTAATGGAGCAAATGCTGGAGAAAATGGTAAAAGTAAAACTCCTGATAACACTGTCAGTTTGGGTTTTGTTGAACGTTATTAAGTGGGATTTATCGAGACAAAAATAAATCAAAATTCTTATCTTTTATCACGATAAATGATAAGTGATAAACGATGTCAGGAATATCGGTGGTCAGGAAAATTCTACAATCACGCAAAGAATCAGAACAACGGACGTAATGTTTAGCAGTTAATTCAACCATAGATAATGGTAATAAGGGCTTCAGATTTCACAGGTGAGGAAAAAGTTTTAATTTAAAGAAAACATTGAACAAGTGAGCAGTGGGTCAGTTATATTAGCCTAACTGTTGCTGGCCTGGTATTGACTAGCCTTAGCATGTGCTGCGCAGTTCGGTGTGTTTTAGTTCCGTTAGCACTAAACAACCCGCCCACCACGTCATCAGTAGAGCAGCTGTTTAAATCAGCTAGTCAGGCAAAAACTTATTAATAATCACATTAAAGACATTAAGCCTGACAGCATAATGTAACAGACTGGATGTTCTGTTTTAGTGTTTTTGGTACTTTTTTGTGTGGGAAATGTTCTTTTTGGTGTTGATTCCCCTGATCGGTAATCTCTGCTCTATCTGCTCGTTGAGCTGATGTATGTTGGTTGCCATGGCAACGGGTCGTGTGTAATATCGACATACAGAGCGAGAAAAGGCAGAATAGAATAGAAGTTGTTGGAGCTATTTTTTCTTTATCCATTTGAATTTTATTACTTTTTACAGAGTTTATTTGTAGGTTGATAATTGTTGATTTTATTTATTTTTTGTTTTATTTTTTTTCTTATTTATTTTCTAAATTTAGACAGGAAGTAATGTGGGTCAGTCCACTTTCTATAAGTGCAGGGGCCTGAAGGACCAGCAGGCATTTGGGTTTGGGGCCGATGGTTTTAACCAGAGCAAGAGAGGTAGCATGAGAACAAATGAAAATTTGATCCCTGTAATTGTTTGGTGAAAGAGGAAAATAAATCACCAAGAACAATCAATAAGTTTGGACATTGAACCTTGTTTTGCCTGTGCCAAGAAACATGACCTTAGTAGTGGTTTGGTAGAACTTTAATTGGATGTTTGGCTTGGCAAACAGTCAGAACTGGTTCTGTCTAGTTTGGTTCTTCACCTGTTTATCAGCTTAATTGTACCTTTATTGTGGCGCACTGCAGCTGCTGCAATTCCTAAAAGTTGAACAAGCGACAAAAACTGAGCTAATCCCCTGTGTTCACAAAACGTGGTGATATTTATAACAGTCGTCAAACTACGGCTCCTACAGCATATTTAAAATAAAACGATTGACCAATATAAATAGAAATTTGCTCCTTCTTGCATCTTGACAGAACTAACATAAACTAAACTGTTTTTAGATTTGTATCATGGAGAATTTATCAAGCATCAGTTTTCTAATCTTTATTTTAAGTCGTATTTAATAGATATATCTGATAACAAATGATGGTGCTACTAATATTTTCGTGTCAGATTTCTCCTTGCCCTGTATTGGGATAAAATTGTTTTCTGGACACAATGAATCACATAGTGACTAATAGGCACTGTTCAGTCCAGTAGTATATTAATTAGCAGCAGTATGAAAGACGTAAAAATAAACAACTATACTACATTAAGAAATTGTATTTAAGCCTCGGTGCTACATGAAGCTCATTTTGAAACAATGCAAGTTAAAAACAATATATATATATATATATATATGCCTTCAAACTCGATGGGGGTGTGGAAAACCACCCTTGAAGCCAACTGCAAACCACTTGCACAAGTGTCCATCAAATGTGGCACATACCAAGGAGATGCTCTGTCATTCGGACTAGAGAAGTGTGGCCGGATGGTTACAAAGAGAGGGAAGGTCGTCCGCACAGAAGGGGTCTCACTCCCAGAGGGAACAATAGCAGACATAGAGCACAGCTACAAGTACCTGGGAATACCACAAGCAAATGGCAACCTCGATGAGGTCACAAGGAAAGGAGCCACAGCCAAATACCTCCAACGAATAAGGCAAGTCCTGAGAAGCCAGCTCAATGGCAAGAACAAGATCCGTGCAATAAACAGCTATGCCTTACCAGTAATCAGATACCCTGCAGGAATAATTAGCTGGCCAATGGAAGAGATAAAGACCACGGATATTAAAACTCGGAAGCTACTAACCATGCATGGAGGGTTCCACCCCAAATCCAGCACCCTGAGACTGTAAGGAAGGAGGCAGAGGACTAGTGAGTGTGAGAGCCAGTGTCCAGGATGAAACATCCAAGATCCATACATACATGAAGGACAAAGCCTCAACGGACGATGTGCTCAGCGAATGTCTCAGGCAATGGGGAACAGAGGACGAGGTGCTGGAGGTACCATCATGGGAGGACAAGCCCCTACATGGGATGTACCACCGACAAATAACTGAAGTGGCTGATATCAGGAAATCCTACCAATGGCTGGAGAAAGCTGGACTCAAGGACAGCACAGAGGCCCTCATCCTGGCTGCACAGGAACAGGCCCTAAACACCAGAGCAATGGAGGCTCAGATCTACCACACCAGACAAGACCCAAGGTGTAGGTTGTGCAAGGAGGCCTCTGAGACAGTCCAGCACATAACAGCAGGGTGTAAGAGGCTGGCAGGGAAAGCGTACATGGAACGACATAACCAAGTGGCGGGCATAGTGTACAGGAACATCTGTGCAGAATATGGACTGGAAGCCCCGAGATCGAAGTGGGGAACACCTCCAAAGGTGGTGGAGAATGACCGAGCTAAGATCCTGTGGGACTTCCAGATCCAGACAGACAAGATGGTAATGGCGAACCAACCGGACATTGTGGTGGTGGATGAAGAACAGAGAAAAGCCGTTGTGGTGGATGTAGCAATACCAAGTGACTACAACATCAGGAAAAAGGAGCATGAGAAACTGGAGAAATACCAGGGCCTCAGAGAGGAACTGGGAAAGACCTGGAAGGTGAAGACCACAGTGGTGCCTGTGGTCATCGGGGCCCTCGGGGCAGTCACCCCCAAACTGGAGCAGTGGCTACAACAGATCCCAGGAACAACATCAGACATCTCAGTCCAGAAATGTGCAGTTCTAGGCACAGCCAAGATACTGGAGGAACCCTCAAGCTCCCAGGCCTCTGGTAGAGGACCCGAGCTCAGAGGATGAAAGAGACCACCCACGGAGGGTGAGAAGGGAATTATTATATATATATGCCACCCCTGAAAAAATCCCTGCCCTCCTCTTGCCACCCCATAAATATTTTTCTAGATCCGCCCCTGCACCTCTCGTTTTAGGTCGTACCTGTAAATCTAAATGTTTTTCATCTGATTTTTCCCAAAACAAGAACAAATACAAAACACGACCAATGACTGAGGAAAACCAAGTTTCCCATCACGAGGTGTAACCGTGGTGAGTGATGTACCTTCTCCATGATCCTGTCGATCTGGCGGTTCTGCGTGTCGATCTCGTTGCCCATGTCCAGGGCCATGTGCCGCAGGTTGCCGATGATGCCGCCCACCTGCTCCAGGTTCTCGTCCATCTCATTTTCCCGGGCATCGTCTGTTACCCTGAGCACAGGAAGGGTAGAGACGTAAATACAGGGCAGAACGGGTGAAGAGCACCATCTGGAACAACCTCGGCCATCTTTTACCTTTGATGTTAGGAGGATCTGACCTCTGACCTCAGATCTGAGCAGGTCAGCTTTGTGTTGGCTTTACTGTAAAAGCTGCATAACAATGGAGGGGACCTAAAGAGCTGCAGCACACTTGTTGTTTATCCAATGTTATAAACTTGAATAAACTTTAATCATATGCGTTTCTGAATAGAAGCTAACTGCTAAATCAAACCTTAAGCAGCTAAAAGCCAGAATTTAAATCAAAGTTTTTCCTTGAAGACAAACTAGAAGCTAAAATCCTTCCAGATCTAGTTTTAGATGACACATTTGGGTTTGTTTTTTGTTTTTTTAAGCCACCTTCTCTATTGCTGTTGAGTTAACATACACAACAATCTGCATCCCCAGAACCAGAACCAAACATGGAGAAGCAGCCGTCAGCTTCTAAGCACAACAAATCTGGAACAAACTACCAGAAAACTACAAAACTGGTTAGAGCTGCTTTGGACAAAAAATGACCCAAAGTCATTTATTTCAGCTGTGACCTCTGTGACCTCCTGGCCTTTCTCTGCTGTAGGCGATTTGAAAGGTGAAGCTGAAGGCTACCTGCGGATGAAGCCTCCGCTGATGGCCATCTGTTCGCGCTCGTCCACCACGCGGGCGGGCTGGCTGGCCACCACCCCGTCCTGATTGTTCCCCCAGGCCTTGCTGGCTCCACTCTTCATTCTGATCGCCAGCGGCGATGGTGGGGGTGGGGGGAAGGAGAGACAATGACTCAGCATTTTGACAGAAACCGTCACAGACCTCAACCAGGCTGACTTCTTATTACTGATAATCTACAGAAGAAAACAACAACAAAAAAAGCAAAACGAAAACAAAAGCCTGGGGTCTGAGGCGCTCGCAGTCACATTGATATTAATCTGAACGTAGCGTGATCAGCTGGGACAAAACGTGTTAATTGGTTTCATGCATCCAGCACAGAAATAAATGGAGGGGGGGGGACTAGACTAAGTCAAGCAAAGCGTAGCAGGCATGGACTGGGTTTTAGTGGCTCATTCTGCTGCTCTTAAATAACACACCATACACACTAAAAATATCACTTTATGCTAAAATTGTACTAGATTGTTCTGTCAACAATCCCATCCCTCTCCCAAACAGAGAAGACACACGGCGTCTGCAGACACACGACACAGAGGAACAGGACTGTGACGCTCTTAGGAGGGACGACTGAGAACAGACCGTTCGAAGCCACAAGAGGATACAGAGCAAAACAAACCAACAGATAATAAAATAAAAGCTGGCAGAAGATCGACAGAGAATAACAGTGTTCCTGCCTGACCCCTCTCTGCTCCCCAACCCCCCTGACCTGGGCTGGAATATCTCATGCGGCATCACTCTGGTTTCCGTTACTCAGAGTTGTGTGGTAATCTGCAGCAGCAAGTCAGCAGAGTGGAACGATAAGGAGTTTGGACAGAAAGAGGTTTAATAAACCGACAAATAAAGCTGAGCTAACAACCCGTGCTATCGCACAGCTCAGCCTCACCGAGCATGCTCAGATCGGCCTGGAAGATTAACCGCAGTATAAATTAAAACAAGCTCAGTCATTTTCATCTGCATAATTTATTGTGTTCTTTTTTCTTTTCTCTCTTTATACAAAAAACTGGATGATAAAACACTTCAGTCTGGTGCTTTGGTCTCAACTGAACATTTTATTGTCGACAATTTTGTTCACAGAGGCTTCATCATTTGTTTTATGTTTGTTTCTGTTGTTTTGTTTATTTAATATGTCTTCCAGTTCAAGTGTTAAATGTTCATTAACATTTCAAGTTTATTCATCCTTTAGAATGTATTCTTGCATTATTATGCCATTATTACTGCATTAAATGAAAATGGCCTCAAAACAACAAATATTATCGTTTATCGCGATAATGTCTGGGACAATTTATCATCCCGTAAATACCCAGATCGTAAGATTCATCAGGATCAAGTCTGACCACAAAGGTGCAGATGCTGGAGTGATAAATTATTATTATGTATTTTCAAGGTGAGAGCCTATTGATATAATCCTGGACAAATAGTCACATATCTTGTTACTTTTTTGGTAATCCATTCTGCAGTAACGTGTCCCTTGATTTTGTGTTTTGCAGCTTTAGTCGGTCAGTTCTGTGTGGATGTGCTGCTGATGGCTCAGCCTCCTACGCTTATTATTAATAGAAATGGACTGAGGCTCGGCTTGGCTCGGCTGCCTGTCCCTGCTGACACACAACAACGTGCTCAGCACATCAGACAATTCCAAGTCCTTTATGCTTGTTTTTTTATTTCCACCTTTTTTTTCTCCATTTGGTTTCCTTAGTTCTTTACTTTATATTTTTCATGTGCCGTCTGTTTTCTTATCAGTTTTTTTCCCTGTTGTTGGATGTGATGCACATTACGGATGTAAATCGATTCCACTAGATTTCTCACAAATCCATCAATTAAAGATTTAAGACTTTTATTTTGAAATGAGAATGGAAAGATTTGCTCTGCTTTTTTGCAGATGTGAATTAGCTTGTAATGCTATAATCTGGTACGGTGCATTAAATGGTGACGTTTCTGTTTGAGCTTTAAATTGTCCTTTTCTAAAGAGTTTATTACTCTAAGTTCTGACATAAATGACTCTTGAATCTTTTGCTAATATGCCCACTGCGAATATACTGGCTAACTGCTAGCTGATAGCCATGCTAAAATTAGCATTAGCTTCAAATCTGCACTACACCAAAGCTAACTTTTTTTAAAGGAACCAGGACTGCATTTGATCATCTCTGGTTCAAAGGCTAAAACTTTTAGGCTGGATAATTCAATCCTGAAGAGTTTCTTTAAAACTATTCAAATTTAGTATATTCATAAAAATACAAAAGGTATGTATTTTATTTGAGGCTAACATGACAAGAATTAAAAATAATAATATTTGTAAAAAGCTGAACTTGACTGTTTTATACTATTTGTGAAATCCAGAAAAGGGACTTTTGTCATCTATTGTTGTTGTGAATCCAACATCGTGTTGCACCTTGTTAGCTGAACGCATCGTTACACTCCTAATGCTGACCTTTAATCAGGTTTTCTGTTATTGAAGTAAAATAATCTCATGAGACGATTTGAGTCCTCATAAACCTAAACTCGCTCCTTCTTATTCTCTTTGATCACTAAGCTATCCACAAAGTATGAGTGGATAGCTCATACTTTGTGGTGCATTGTGATGGCACGGACACAAGATCCAAAACATTGCTCGCTGACGATGACTACCATTAGTTTTAGCTGTCAAGTTCTCAACATAACGTGCCAAATCATAAATGGAAATGTGTTACAGATAAAAGAAGGGACGTAGTTTGTGCTACTAATTGTCAATATTATGACTGGATAAGAAAATCAAGAAAGAGTTTTAATTTTAAAAAATAGCAAAACAGAGTCCATTACGCTAGCTTGACTTTGACAACCTTAACATGTAGATGTGCTGCAGAACTTTGTCTGTTTTTGGTTCAGTTAAAAAATGTGGCGGTCCACACACCAATCGTCTGACAGATCAATCAACAGAAAAGGTGTTTAAATTAGCTAATCAGACTGTTGCTTTTTAATAATAGGAAAATAAAAAAAAATCAAGCCTAGAGGCATGAAACTGAAACAGACCGAATGTTTCGTTCTTTTTGTGGGAAATATTTGTGTATTTTTTGGTGTTAGAACCTAATAACTGAGAGCGTTTCGTCAGTCAGTTGCTATGGGAACCGGTCTGTGTTTAGCATATCCGGTTTTGAGTTGTTCTTCAAGGGTTTCTCTGCATTATTTTCCCTTTGATGAGGCGCACTGAACTGAATTAAAACCACCTACATCTTGAGGTTTTATTTTGTTAAAGGAACAGTTCAGGTGAGGCTACAGATGGCATGTAAAGGAATCATCTTTCTGCCCTCCAGCTTTCTGCACAAGCACATTTTGCGGATGTAAACAATAACATTCAAGGGGTCTATGCAGAGACCTGAATTTGAAAATAAAATCGAGTAGCCTGAGGCGGCAGGTCGAACGGATTCAAAATGTACACTCTGAGTGTCTGAACTGCAGAAATCCAACAAAATGTGTTGTTTCTCTTCGTTCTAAAAAAAATCTATTTGCACAGTCAGTTTGAGTCAACGTCCCAGCAGGCTGCCATGCCACTATCTGATATGGCTGACCTACATGTGAGCCAGCCCCCTGAGGGGGGGAAGGGGCTTTGCAAACAGTAATGTTTTGAAGCAGCCAGTGCGGGACAGAGAGGCTGATTTAGCACAGAGCTCTGCAGGAGAGGCGGCACTGCAGAGGAGAACTCAGTCACTACTGAAGCCATGTAGAGACAAGGGAACTGGAGGCACGATGGAGATATTTACACATCAAACCCGACTCCGCTGCGCCACGTTCCCACTCGCAGCCACACCACACCTTTTTTTTTTTGTGGTTTTGAATGTGTTGTGCCGTTTGTCACTGCGCTGCTTTGAACTTTGTACAGATCCCAATGCGGCTCAGAAATCTTATTTTCTCTCTATTCTCACAAAAAAAGCTCTAAAATATGGAATTTTTTTCTTTCATTAGTTTAGATCAGAAGTGTCCAAACTTCTGTCCACAACTGTCAACATTAAAGTTCTGGAGAGCCACAAAATGTATTAAAATTAATTTTAAATTGTTTTATCTTGAATAAAAAAAAAAAGCAATATTTAAATGATTGTTTGTGGTCCTATCACAATTTCAATTAAAGGAAAAAAAAAAACAAGTGTGGTTAATTAAAAAATAAATTCTCTACTTTGTGCCTAAATGTTTGCCTTTTATAAAGAATTTCATTTTATGTATCATTTTTATCACTCTTGAGCTGCTGACAGGGGCCACGCAGGATCAGTTCAAGGGCCACAAACGGACATCCCTTTGTTTAGAAATAATAAAAACCACTCCATTATCCCAAAATACAACACAGACGTCATTACTATTTATTTAAATTGTTTTAAATAAAGCAATTTATGACTCTGCCGTTTTGTCCCAATTCACCTGAACATCTCACTGTCAAGCTGCTACAACTAAAACAACAAAAATAAGAAAAAAAAACTTTAAAAGATTTATTGATTTTTTATTTATAAACCATCATCATCATCAGAACCTTCAGTATCATCCTGAGTAAAATCGTTGTTATGAGTGTCATTATCAAGCATGCAGAGCATTCAGAGGGTCATGCTCGCCAGTCATTCCATGTTATCTGCACTCAGTGGGGGGTGGGGGGTGTTTAAGGCGGGGTGGGGGGTAGTGGGGGTCTCGTTCCCTGCACAAAGGTGAGGATCTACTAGATGTTAGAGCTGTGCGGTGGAAGACATCATGCAGATGAGGAGAAGTGTCAAACAGTCCTGGACCAGGCTGCCCAAATGCATTTTGGGACCAAGATCAGAAAAAAAATGAAAAAATGTAACTGAATTGTTCCAGAATGAAGATCTGAGTGCCAAGATGCTTTGGGACCCTCAGCCCTGCTCTTTGTTTGTTCTATAAGGAATCCTGTTTTTGTTTTTAAGAGTCAGCAAAGTCGCCTCTTCCCACCGCGTTTGGAAAAACACAATCCAGCTCAGGAGGAATTAGAACAAAAGGCTCCATAACAGGAATGCCTGGATTGAAAAAGTCAGCCAGGCTGTTTAAGGGAGTGTGTGTTCAGAGAATGGGGCTCTTGGAAGGAGGGTGTTAACGGAGGCACTTACTGGTGAGTGGAGAAAAACTTAATAAACAAGATTTAGCTTGGATTTAAAGGTTTTTAACCAGATTTTATGAATGTTAAATATAATGGTAAATAATTGTATGAATGCTTTACACTGACATGAATATGAATATCTGCAGGTTTATCCAGTGGGAAGCCAGGCTGCTGCATTTGCCCGCAGTCGTTTTCCCTGCATGAAGGTCCTACACAAATCTGCACTAAAGTCGAACTGAAAGAAAATATTTTTCATTCAATCTTAGACGTATCAAGTCTATTAAACTACAGTGAATCTGTTTGACTTTATTAATGTAGAAAAATATGATTCCAAATATTGGGCTATAAAAATCTGACATTTTCTTTTGTGATATTTATTGATATGGCAATAAAACTGACAATAAAAAGAATTCATCACAATCCTTTGGCCATAGTTCTGTCACTATTTACCCCCAGAGAATCACAAACAAAAAAAATCTCTTAAAATCTAACGACTTAAATGTGCTGCTCAGCATCACATGATAAGAGCGCTCAACCACATTTTGAAATATTACTGAAGCGTTTATTGATGAATTTATTGTGGTTGTATAAACCGCTTCTGCAATGGAAACTGAACCACACAAGGCGTAAATAACCTACAGATATCCACTCACTGCAACCCAAATGCAATTCTATTTAAAAAACAATCACTTGAGAAAAGAGTTTAATATTCTGCACAATAAGCACTTAAAAAAACTGTGAAATTTGGTTTGTGTTTCTTCCAGATTTCAGCTTTCGTCTGCATCCCAACAAATAAAAATAAAACTCTCAGGTGATATAACTGGAGCTACATCATGTACGTACCATTCTGCTTGTACTTTTTAAATTCTTGTTCTGTTGTAGATCCTGCATTTAAAGTTCAGATTTCATCATTTTTAATCGTAATATTTCTTATATTGCAGAAATATTCAGCCCCAAACCCTGGCTGGACTTTTAGAAATTAAACTTTAAATTCAATAATAAGATGAAACCGATTTAAAACTAACAGTAAAAGAAGACTTCAAAACGATCTTCTGATCTAATCTAATTCAACCTAACCTGATTAGAAATTCCTACTGAAACCCAGCTGCTG
The DNA here is from genome assembly GCF_051168715.1 of Poecilia mexicana. Lineage (NCBI taxonomy): Eukaryota > Metazoa > Chordata > Actinopteri > Cyprinodontiformes > Poeciliidae > Poecilia > Poecilia mexicana. Next base: position 4,359,393 of record NW_028263390.1, on the reverse strand, counting down.
CATGCTGTCGATTGGATCACTGTCTCAGCTTCTGCTACAGAGGGACGTTTGCAAATGAACAACCAACAAAGACTCTAGTGGATGTTGCATATGATAATAAGATTAAATAATAAAATTTTTGATTATTAAAGTAAGACAGTAAGACATTATTAAAGTTAGACAACTGCTTCACTTATTTCCCACATGTCCTCTTAAACGGACAGAAATCTGTATATGGAACGATGGATTAAGAAACTTCACTAATCCAATCATGAATAATGAGTTAAAAGTGAGTTTTTGAGTTTAACTGATGCTTTCACAATGAAAAATATCCATCTTCAGTCCGACTTTAGGGACAAAGTGTCTCTATGTGAGGGTGAGATTAGAACCATTATAAAGAATATCCATCCTTGTCCCCGCTGTATAGATAAGAGAGATTTTTATTATTATTTCTGAACAGGAGCAGAGCAGACTATTGGCTAATGGCCATTGTGATGTCACTTCTTCCTCGGTTGTTTTTTTTTTTTTGTATTTTATTTGGTATTTAGTCGCATATTTAAATGGCAGGCAGGCAGGCAGGCAAGCAGCACCTACTTGTTACATGGACAGGAGCAAAGACCACAGAATTTCCCTAGATCGTTCAAATTCTTTTCTGCATCCTTCATGTCCTTATTGATTTGGTCCATTCCCTCCTCGATGCGCTCCAGTTGCTCTGATTAAACACAAGTCATTTATCCCCCACAGAACGAAGCACGAGGAGAGAGAGAGAGAGAGAGAGGAAGAAGATGAGAGAGAAAGAGAGAGAAGACAAAGGAGAGAAGACAACAACTTCAGACACTCACTATGACGAAAGAAAGTAAAACAAAAAAAAAAAAGAGGAAAAACTGGACGCCACCACATATGCAAAGAACCTTTGGGGCACATTGTCAGTACCTACTTGTTACATGGACATATGAAAAGCCCACAGCATTTCCCTAAATCTTTTAAATTTTTCTCGGCTTCCTTCATGTCTTGGTTGATATGGTTCATGCCCTCTTCAACACGATCGAGTTGCTCTGGTCAGGACAAAGGGATGACAGTAGTGGAATGAATTTCATTGACTGACAGAAATATGATGAACAGCAACTGTGTCGATGTGAGCGTCTGTGACCTCATGTGCAAACAGCAACGGCTATTTGTGAATTTACAGGAGAAATTAAGACTTTAACCATGTTAAAAAACAATAAATACAACACTACTCACAACAGGCCACTATGCCAGCTTAGCATAAGAGCCGACAGGAGAACAACACTCAGCCAACCAACAATTGGCTAAAACGTAAGACTGAATGAAACTGGTAGGCTGAGATTCCTATTATGGCGTAAAATATAGTCATAACTCATCAACTAGCCTTCTAGCAACAGCTAATGGGTTTTAGCTAACTACACTAAAGTGGACCGTGATGGTATTGGAATGAATTTCATTGAATGATTGACACTCGCTAAAACTAGTGAGCTTTAGATTTAAGCTAAATTACCTACACTAAAGCTAATGAGCATTAACTAAATTAGCTAGTGAAGCTAAACATATAGTTTAGCTAAAGGTTTGTAGCTAAACTAAAAACTAATCTTACTGGCCATTTGAGTACTAGCATGAGGGAGTTTTTTTTTGTAATTTATATCCAAATAAAAACTTTTTCAGTCATGCTCATTATTTTTCAGTTTGTCTGTAAAGAGCCAATTGAACCATAACTAAGTCTTTATAGGGTTTCCTTTTCTACATGTGAAAGCCTCAGGACAGCAAAACTGCAATGAAGCAATTTATTCCTGATAAGAATATTTTCCTTCCTTTGCAAAATGACTAGCTGTCACTCTCATGCTGCATTTATTTTTGCACTCAAACGTCTGAATTTCTCAGTACCATGGACTAAAATGTAAATTGTCAGGATTCCGACGTGGGAAGTCTGAGATTTCATCCTTTTTATATCTAAAAGGCAAAGAAATACTGTTTTGCACTTCGGGTTTGGTTTCATTGCTATTGATAATTGTCATGGTTGCTAAGCAAATTAATTAGAAATCCTACAAGTTTTCTGTTCAGTTAGATAAGTTGAATGTACAATCTGACTTTGACTGGACCATGACTGTGACTAGACTCTGGTTCGTAGGTGTTAGAGGCTTTGCCATGCTGATGTGGTGGATGGTGAGTTGCCAACTATTTCTCAAAGCAAATTTGTATTGGGACAGAGAAATAAGTAGAGTGTGAAAGCATGTGGCACAGTTAAATATGGAGTGGATTCAGGAACTCGTTCACTGACTGTTAGGGTTCGTTCAATCCCTGGTTGGCATGCACCTCTGGAAGTGTTAAAGTCAGGTTAGTACTATAGGCATATTCTGGATTAGTTTGATTTCAGTGAAGGAATGCCAGGATTTTCTCCTTTGCAACTATAAAGGTTTTCAGTCCGATGAGAGGACATTCGTGTGGATTTTGAGTTCAGTTGCCAGACTGCAGGTAATCGGTCATCACAGAACGTTTAGTAACCTGTAGATGCAGAAATGCTCTGGGGGTTCGATGCATTAGAGTCCACGCATGAGTGCTCACAGACAGACTACAGCTTACATTCCCTGTTGACAGAATTAAGGATGCTCTCTTACAGACTTTATGAATTGATGAAAACATGACTTCCAGTCAATAGGAGAGCTGAGATCCCTCATTCCAGAGGTGGAACCTTAGTAAATTTTTCTTCTGCCATATCAAACGTTTTATTAAGTGCGCGCTCTCTGTGTTGTTTTTACACTTTTAAGGCGCAACCAGGGATTGTACGAATCACTAAGCAGGCTGAAGTGATTGAATATTTTGTCATTACCAGCTAAATCGATCGTTTCTTTTTTCCCACTTCTTTTCTTTGTACACGTGGCAAAACTGTTCTCAGACCAGTTTAACCATTAGCCATCTCTAGATGGTGAAAAGCCGGAGACAGCTTCAGCTCCTTATTCACTGTAAATAATAAATATGTGATTTTGAACTGGGAGTTTTACCCCAGTAAGTTCTTAATTTACACTAAAGGATTCAACTTAAACAGATCTGAGAACAGCATGAGAGTTACTCAACCACCAGCTACCAAAAGGACCATTTATAACTGCTGGTTGTTTCGCCCCTCCACCATTTTGTACCTTTGTATTTTTCTTGGTTTCCTAGTCGCGTACCGCGGGATGTTTCATAATGACGCATCAATAATGAATCAATTTGTGAAATTTCATAACGGCCTTAAAGAAATGGTCTGCTTTCTGACAGGAAATGGAGACCAAATTAAAAACTTTATTTTTTTCACCGTCTGAGTTTTACGATCAGCCCAGCAGAAGCACTACTACATGTTTGACTCACATTAATTTTTGCCGTAAACACACATAGAAACGGCTGTAGCTCGATTTCTTTCTAAAATAACATATCTTAGGATCCGCTTTAGAGTTTTATGACTAAACTATTTCATGAAAGATACCAATATTTACCAGCAGGACGTTACCGAGAGTTATTTACAAAGATGTTAAGTTCATCTTTGTAAACTGGTGAAATACAAAGTCTTCAGGAAAGAATACACAGTAAAGTTCAAATACTTGTTCAGTATTTGTCCCCATAACTCATGAAGATGCTGAGCTATCAGAAAAGCCCATTATGTTTAGAGCATAATGGACTCAAAACACCTTCAAACAGGAAGTAAAAAAGGCCAAAACGGAAATACGTTGATAGAAAATTGGGGTACAACTTGGCGAAGGGGCAAATTGACCCAGAGACACAATTTAGTCTGAGAACAACGCCGAGCTGTGGGGGGGTGAGGTACTGCAGCGGCCAGCTGGAAATATTATCCAAGAGATCTGTCAGAGTTTTTGGCACTTTTGAGATTTCTCGTCTTTCTTAGCTGAAATAAAAAAAAATGAGGAAGTAAGGACAAAATAAAGAAGAAGGGAAAAAAAACAGCTGGTGGCAAATTAATAAGAAGCGGTCAAGCAAACCGAGAAGAAGAAGAAGAATGTGAGCAAAACAGAAGAGAAGTTAAAAGAAGCTGAAAGGAAGAAATGAAAAAAATCCCCAACCTTCAACAATCAACTCAGCATGCAGTAAAATGAAATAACTTTTAAAAATCTCAAAGCATAAATAAAAAAAGAAAAAAAAGAAAAAAAGAAAAAAATGGAGGGAAAAATTAATTTGTTTTAAATGAGTTTAAATGAAAACAAGCAGTTGAAAATGGAACATTTCATTCATTCACAAAGTGTTTGGTTATCATCTAAAAAACATCAAAAGTACAGAGTTAAAATGTGATCATTAATATATTTTAACAGTTATAGTAAAAAACAGAACACATAGCAGCTGTGTATAATTTAAATAGCTTAGTCATTACAGCAAAACATTATGACCATCTTTCCTCCTGTTGACTCACCTCCCTGCTCGTCCAGCATGACCAAAGTCCTGATTCCAGCATCTTTGCTCTATGGAAGGCCAGGGCCGGATCACAGGTGGATGGGGTGTGGGGGGGGGTGTAGGAGGGTGGGGAGTAAGACAAAACAGAAGTCAATAGGACGGTCAACAATGATGTCCTGGAAATTAAAAACCCCGTGATAAAATGTCGTTAACATTTTGGTCTTTCTCCGGTCCAAACAGATTCTTTATGAACCTGAAAATCTGTAAGTTTTCCTCAGGATGATGGCAGCGATGATTACATTTTAATCTTCAACTCTGCAAAGAAAAAATCTTCTTCTTTTCAGTAACTTTATTCTAGAAATACACAATGAAACCTTTAGTTTAGAGCTTTCCTTAGCAGAACGCACTGTTCAGGCATTCTAATGTAAATTTAAACATTTTTATTTATGGGCTTCAAAGGCGTAAAAAAATCCACTACATTAAGGTAATGAAGCTATATTTTAAAGTCTAAATCTATCTTTTGATACCAATAAAAACTGAACTCACCTCTGCATGCAAAATGCTTGAATGGTATCTACTTTCTATGTGATTCAGCTAATAATAATTTGACTCCTCTGGTCGTTCATTGCTCCGTTTAGAGAATTGCAATTTCAGCCCAAGATGGTCAGGCGATCATTAAATCAGTAGAAAATAAATACGCACAGGCAGTAAAGTCAAGGCAATAAGAACTTTGTCCATTCTATAGAATTCATTCCAACATATGTGCACTCAAAAAATGTAAGTGAATGATAAAGAGAACAAAAACTTTATGGGATGTGAAGATTCACCAAGGGTTCGGTTCTTCAGGAACAGACATGAAAACACACAGCTAAGACCCCGGCTGATTCAGATTTAACTACTAAGTAATTTAACCGCAAAGTTTTTATCTGACTCAATAGAGAATGATACAATGTGCAAAGTTAAAATTTTTGAAAAAACAAAAAAAAAGTAGTTTTATTTCACATTTTATAAAATGATTTGCATAATCAGTTTTTGAATGTTTCCACTGGTTTCCTTCCAGATCTTTCAAAGTTATAAATTTCTTCTTTTAATTTTGAGCAGACATCACTAATCTACAAAATGAAGCATTTTATCTCAAGGGGGAAATTTAAAATTCATATTTAGTGTTTCAGTAATGCAAATAGGGATTAGCTATAATAACAAAACAGATGTATATGTTGCTGGAGTCCTATTTTTTTTTTAACGTTATTTCGCCACAGTCTGCCTCCACTTTCCTCCTCCTCTCCGTCCCGTTTCATCGGCCCGGTGGGATTTGAACCTCTCCCGTTCCTCCTCGGTTTGACAGAACCAACGATGATCAATCTGACCTTGAGAGTCTCCGTCATCCCTCCCTCCTGCTCTCTGTGTTTGCTTGTTAATGTATTCCCTTTCTGTGTATCATACCATCATCTTCCAGCCATTAGCGTCGCTCACTTTAATGTGCTTTGTGTGCACGTTTGTGTGCATGTGTGTGTACGTGTGTGTGTGTGCGTGTGTGTGCCTTATCTGGCGCTGACGTCTGCTCATTTCCTGTGAAGTGTTGTTCACGCCGTCACTCAGTTGACTCACGGTTGACACGGTGACGGCATTAAAGACGCAAACATCTCGACATGGAGGGAGCGGCGCACAAATTAAAGGTAAACTTTGAATTTGAACTCAGGACATTATTTTAGTTTTTGCTTTGGATTTAAAAACGTATCGTCTTTTTTCTCCTGTCACTCTGAGTTGATGGAGTACAAACTTGAGTCATTCCCAGGTGTGTTTGTTTCTTAGATTCTCTGACAAAATCCATGTTTCTACATTTTGTCACATCAGAACCACAAGCGTTAGCCTGATGTGATGTGCAGCAATAGCATCTTCTTCCTCATGTTGTTCCCCTGTGAAACTTGTAGCTTCTAACAGGATGATTTTCTTTCAACAGTGACTTTCTTTAGGTTATAATTTTATATATATATATAAAAAATCAGATTTATTGCATGATGGATAGTTGTGATATGGTATTGTTTTATAGCATAAAGCTGCGTTAATCTAGATTTCACTGTGTTTCTTGTGTTGGTTTTATGTTTCATGTGGTTTTCTATTGTACAGCTCTTTGTGATTGTACGTCTGTGACAAGCCCTTTATAAATAAACTTTACTTACTAAGCTTTAGTAATCGCCTCCATTTTGACCCTCGGTTGCCATGACACCATTTGTTCTCTAACAAACCTTTGAGGCCTTCATAGAAAAGCTACACAGATGATTTGGACACCACTGATTTAGGAACTTTAGAGTAAACCGGGCTTGATATAAATTCATGCCGCACTTTTCAGATTTTATTTATTGTAAAATTCCATTAGAATGCACTGAAGTTTGCATGTTTGTTTGAAGGCAGCAAAATGACTAAAGGTTCTGTGCTTTCTGTGAGGTTCTGCGTCAACACACACCTGCACTATGAACTAAAGTTGATCAAAGCTTAATTTTTGACTTCTTTCTATGTTTTATTTACAAACAGTCATGAATGACTGTTTAGTGCTGCGGGTTTTTCTTACCTCCTCCACCAGCTGCAGCATACGACGGGTGCTCTCCAGTGACTGAAAAGAGATTAAAGATGGAATTATTATTCTCGATCTGAAATTACAAACACAGCAGCTTGAAAGTGACAGTCAACTCTAAATGCTCTCTGCTTCATGATGTTTAAGCTGGTTTTTTTTGTTTTTTTTCTTAAAGCAGCTCTGTGATTTTTCTCCCAAGTCAACATATGGATCTAAAAGCTTCTTTAAAGCAAAAAGCAAAAAAACAAAACAAAAACAAAAAACAAAAACAAAAAAAAAAAATAACAAAAGGAAAAAGAAGCTATTATTGTGGTGCCGCCATTTTGTGCATGCTCTGCACCGACGATGCGCGCGCGCGTGTGTGTTTAATATTCTGCTCAGCTGTGCCACAGTGAGTCATATGTGGAGCTGCAGGGTTCTGGGCCGGTCTGCTCCAGGCCATCACAACGACGTTGTTTCTCCGTCTGACACGCTCTCACAAAGAACAGAGAGGAGCTCCGGAATATCAGCCGGAACGCCGTGCAGTCGGCTCTGTACGGAGCTGCTGCTCTCATAACGCAACTATCTCCTCTCTCACCTGTGCAACATACATGTATATCTGATAAAAAATGAGAATATGGAGGAAAAGTTCCATATTTTCCCTGAATCTCTTCTCAGACCCCTGACATTTCTGTTTGAAATCAATTTTTTGAAAGACAATTTTTATTTGGTACCAATACCAAGATCATAAATGTCCTCAAATGGGCTGGTTGTGGCAGAATGTATTAATAAAACACTTTTAAAACATTAATAAAAAAAAAACAAATCATATCGAGCATCTTTTCACGTTGATCTTGTGAGACATTTGCGCTTCGTTAGATCTGTCACGATTACTACTTTGCTATGCAATATGTTGTCCCAGAAGTTTTTGTGATTAATGATTAAATTGTCGTTTTGAGACCATTTTCAAGTGATATAATGGTAATGGTATAACAATGCAAGAACACATTTTCAAACATCAATAAATTATAAATTCTAATAAACATTTAACATTGGAACTGGAAGACATTTTAAAAATCCAGAGTAAATCAACAAAATAACAAAAACAACAAATAAAATTAATTCTGAAGTCTCTGTAAACAAAACCCCAGACTGACGAATTTTGTCATCCAGTTATTTTTAGTAGAAACAGAGAAAAGAAAAAAATCAATAAATTAGACAAGTGGAAATTATTGAGCTAGTTTTAATTTAGTGATTTATTGCTTATTGTGACAGGCCTAGTGTAGCAAAAGTAAGAAACACTGCTATCTGCAGGTGGAAGTTAGCCGCCATTTAGAATGTTTGTGACCATTTTTGCGAAAAAGTTTGAATAAATTCAAAATTATGCATTAGATTGAAAAAGTGCAGAGATCTGTTGATTTCACGTGAAGTAATGGAGGAACTGATTGATGTATCGCGGTAGCATACAGATCGAAACCGCTTAGATTTGACCCATAAAATAATATTTAAGCAAGCAACTGATTTATTTGTGGAGGGCCACATAAAAAGCTACACTGGACCGGATTTGGCCCCCGGGCCTCAAGTTTGACAATATTCCAAATTCTGAATCAGAGTTTTTGTTCTGGTTTGTAGGCCACAGGTTTTTGTTCTCCATAAGCCATAATCATCAACATTAAGAGAAATAACACTTGAATTATTTCACTCTGTGATGAATCTATATAACACGTGTCAAACTCGAGGCCCGTGGGCCAAATCCAGTCTGCTATAACTATTTATGTGGCCCTCTAGAGTCTAAAGAGCCACATAAATAGAACTATAATAAGAACTTTCTTAGCTTTTATTTGTTTAGTGCCAAATTACGTCAGTGTGAAAAGACGTTCAATTTTATTACAAAGACGTTCATTATTATTACATTTTTTCTAAGTTCTCATTGAATGAGGAGAAAGTCAGGCTATCTTGATGTGGCCTGACATGAAGATAAGTCAAACACTCCTTTAAAGCACCTTTTTCTAAAATGATTTACAAAAAAATCCTTAACTTTTTCACAATAGTCCCATTTTTCAGCTGTAACATTATGTGCTGTTATATCTCTGCTTGTTAGGAGTCGGATGTTTGCATGTTTTTACTCCACCGTACGCCGAACAGCTGCGTCCGGGCAGAAGTGTGTTCTTCTCACCTCATCGGCCAGCTGGTCGGCGCGCTGCTGCATGTCTGACAGCTCATTGCGCATGTCGGCGTCATCGGCCATGGCTGCTGGATGTGGGGGGTGGAGAGGGTCTCCAAGAGGGAAGAGAAGATCCTAATGGGAATCAGGGGTGGGCTGCAAGAGACACAGAGAGAGAGAATGAAGGTTTTAGCCGAGTTTAGCAGACACTGGTGAAATCTAGTGAGGACTTTATTATTGAAGAAGATGACTATCATGGTTAAAAACTGGAATATTAGGAGGAAAATCAACTGGAATATCCCCAACTTTTTGTGCAACATTCCTGAATAAAATGAGGATCTTTGAAGGATTAGCTAGAAAGAGTCGGCAGAGTTTACAAGTCATTTCTTCTAAGTAAAGATCCATTTGTACTGACATTAAGAGCATTTTACACCAGAGCCATATTCACCCGGTCACCAATGCATTCATAACATCTCAACTTCCCAAATGCCAGACGGCTGCTGCCTTCTCTGTTAAGTCGGGTTTGTTTCCTTTCTCTGAGTCAGAAAATGTGAAGTCAGAACACCAGGAAACACATGTTTTTATTGCTATGAACGTGTTATATTATGAATAAAACTTGGATTTTAATTTTGCTTAACTAACTACAAAGATTTTAACATGTTGCAAGCTTAACATCACATTTAGTCAATTTTTTTTTTATTTTCTATTTTTTTACAAAAAACAGAGTCAGGACCATTGTATTCACGTTTTCCGGTACGCCTGTAAATCTGATGCGCAAGCAGCATTCGCAAACAACAGGAATGGATGGAAAAGCTAATTCTCTTGGCCCATAAATAAAATATTTTTCTACAAGTATCAGTAAAAACCATGTATATCTCAAGGACATCCATAAATGCTCTTGACTAGTAGGTCTAATGCACCATTTCCAGTCTGAGGCACATTGCTTTTCTAGACTACAAGTGTCTTCGTCACAACACCTGATTTCCAGAGTTTGTAACTATAATTTCTGTTCAGTCCTCTTATCCAGCTCTAGTTCATTTGCATAGAAAGTCCGGTTCGTTTGGGGAGGTGTCAATGTGCAATCAAACTCTGATGCCGACCAAAAAGTGAACTCTGGTGCGGTTTGAATGCACACTTCCAAGAAGTAGGGTATTCTGGGTAAATACAATCAAAACAAGCAGGTGAGTCTAGTGGGAGAAATAGCTTATGGTGTTTCCCCTACAACCACTAAAATCTGATGCCACTCCATTTTTGTTTACATTTTGCGAAGTAGGAAGTTGTGCTCAGTGTCTTCTTCATAGGTCTGTGTGTTGTTGCTCTTGGTGCAGCGCCGCCACAGGCGAGGAGGGGAACAGGATTTTTAAAGGCTTTGGGTTCGTTTGACACAGTGCAGAGTGAAAACTGGAATAAACAGTTTGTGTTCACCTCACCCTGTACAATGTGTTCTCCACTTTCAAGATCATGAAAGGTAATCATCGCAGGGAAAAGATACATAAAAAAGTACAAGTTGTTAGAACCACAGACATAAAACAACTTAGCAAAACAAGCTGGTGACGAGTTAGCTTGATTGATAATTCTGGACCTTTGCGAGCTAAGTTAATGTTAGCACCAGTATCAGATGCTTTTAAGAATTAAATAAACTTCCTTATCTTACGTTTCCCCCTTCTGCATTATGGGTACTCGATCAAGTAGTAGCAGAGCCGACCTGCTGAGTATCAACAGCTCACAGAGGCTTCATATCACTGGATGCCTCACCACTCTGGGCTCCCATCAATACACTTAAACCTAATTAGGCAAATTTCAGCTGGATGTTTCTTTTTAATTTCATGACTCTGTCTGGAGACGTTTTTAACACCAGGAACCTTCTTTTGTTCACAAACTGTTCATCCCTTGACTTAACCTTACAGGAATCAGCAAATAAACCAACCAATACAGTTAATCAGATTGATTTTTTAAAAATATTTTTGCCATTTCTGCTATGTGCTAAGCATATTACTAAATACAATAAGCTTCCCATGTGTCAATGCCTTTCAGAACGGAGTCTGTATAATTTGGAACAGAAGGTTTGGGCCTGCTGGACGCGTCTCATTGTTGTGACGCAGCGAGCGGTCTGCTTGATATATTGCATCAGAGCTCCAGGTGCGCTCTGTCGCATCACAACAAGCATCTGCTGGTTCTATTCATCACATCATGAAACCTGGCTGTGGTGTGATCACACGGCCTTCCTCCGCACACACCCACATCAGAAGGTTTCTGAGAAGGAGACAAGGAATCGCTTCTCCCTTCAGTGTCACATTTATCCTTCACAAGTCAGCTGAAAAAAACAAACAAATCGGTTTGTGGGAATAAAAAAACACACAAAGCTGGATGCAGAAGTGTGCACACTCATAAATTAATACTTTGTTGAAGAAGTTTTTGGTTACGTCTTGTGACATTTCTTGTCCACATCGTTAGATGATGATGGTGAAGCCATTCTTGTCTTGGCTCCCATGAAGGTTGATTGAAAGTTGCTCAAAAAGGTATTAGTTTAACTATGTGAGTTTATCCCTCGGTGTTATTGCAGCTTCTTAAAATCTTTTTCTTTTAAAGGGGCAGTATTATGTGTTTTCCATGCACATGATACCATTTTACGACACAATCAAGTAATTATGCTACTTGTTTAGTTGTTGCACAAATGCTAATATAACTTAAACAAAATTTGGCTTCATAATTTAATGCCTTAAAATTGGGCCTCTGTCTCTTTAAGAAGCTCCTGCTTTTTCTGAAGCTCTCTTTCAGGAAGTCATCACAACATGGCTCCTCTTTTAACCCTTCATCAATGTTTTTACCAGGTTTCACTGAGCTCATTACAGGAACTCACTGAGCTCCAGTAATGAGCTCTGCAGAAGGACGGTTCCACCAGGTGTTTGCTAATTGCTGCTGGCTAGTCTGAAGGAGCTGAGTGGGGGAATCGCAGGCAGGGGGAGCTCGGAAACTGCAGCTCAGAGGAGGAGCTTCGTCCTCGAAGGCGGTACTAGGTCCACCCAGATATTTTGCACAGCTGAATGGTTGCCATGGGAGACTTAAGGATTTCTCAAACATGCAAGAAAGAATCAAAGTAAAACTTACAAGATTTCAAGCTCAAAAAATGTAAATTTTACATAGTACTTCCCTGCTAATCTCTTCCTTTAACAGTTTTGTTTGTTTGTAGCTTGAATAATACAGGCAATATGGCAGATTAAACGTGGATTAATGGTACAAAATATTTCTGTCCACTAAAATCTGGCATTTTAATACGCATGTGTAGAATTCAATGTGACTGTAGCTGATGTAGTGAAAGGAGCCCATCTGCCTCCATGCATGTGGACAGACGCTACGCTGAATCCACAGCTGCATCATAATGATTCGGCCTCTGCATTCATTCAGAAGACGGTTTATTTAAATGAAGCTTTTGCACGTTGAGCCGGAAACCATTGTATTTACGCAACATGCCCGTTCCAGTTTTCGCCGCTTATCTTCTTCCCATGTTCCCCCCAACGCACGCACGCACGCACGCACGCACGCACGCACGCACGCACATACACACACACACACACACACACACTCTGTCTCTCTCTCTCTCTCTCTCTCTCTCTCTCTCGGCTCCTTGCCTCATTTCAGCGTTTGGCCATGCTGGTTATGTAAACCTCGGAGTGGTCAGCGCAGTGCAGAGCTTCATGCCTGGATCAAAAACACTGAAGGAAGACGTAGCGTCATCGCCTACCCGTGTCGTTGCATAACTCAAGTAGAGGCAATTAAATTTTCACAGGCTGCAGCGACCTTTTACTTTACGTCCCCAATCAAAAGCTGAGCGTTTTGCGTCTTGGCTGCCCTCCACACTGCCAGCATCAGACTTCCTCATGAAACACAGAGAGAACGGAGAACAAAAGCAGCATGTTCTCGCCTGGTAAATCACTGGCTGTCGCAATACCTTCTAAATCAGAACCAACGTGAAGCAAACACTGTTTCTGTCAGTTCCAATGGTTTCAGAGAGACATCGGTGTCCAGATCAAACTGTTGACCTGTGAGTCGTTAGGACGGCTGTGCCATCATCCAGGAAACACCTTCACTACAGAGGACAGACATTTATCCTGAGCTCGCCACCTGATTTAGATTCTGGTGAGGCTGTCTGAGTTGCATTTCATTTTTAATTCCAGCTACCGACAGTTCACTGAGAAAGAATCCTCATCTTGTTTTGAGATACGGCGATGGCTTAAGATTTAGAACTGGCAGAAATGTCCTAACCTCTAACTTTTTTGGTGTATTACTGCCAACATAACTTTAATAATTCCATTGTGATTCTGATAGAGCAACACATTTAGACAAACAAGGAAAGCATGCAGTATACTGCTCTCGGTGGTGTTTTACTTTATAAATTCACATTTTGCTTGAAGTCTTTTGGAGAATCAATTGAATATTTGCCTCTTATTCTTTGTAGCAAATCAGTCAGATTGGATGGAGATCATCTGTGAACACCAGTCTTTTCACAGATTAGATTTAGGTCTAGACTTTGACTAGGTCATTCTAACACATGAATGATCTAAACATTCCATTGCAGCGCCAGCTGTAAGTTTAGGGTCATTGTTCACCTAGAAAATGAGCATAATGGATAGATTTCACTGGAACTAAGGGGCAGGTCGAAACGCCTGAAAACAAACCGCAACCGATGGCCTACCATCACATCCACTTTGCAGTGGCACTACCAACAATTCATTGTGGAAGTTTTAGTAAGAAAATTATTGATTTGATTTATTGCTCAAGTTGCATTCTGTCCACGCTATGAAACCACACTGGAGTTCAACTAAGTTCCAGAGGAAAACCAACTACTGCACATTTTTGTCAGAAGTCTTCTTCCCAAGCTGACTGATTTTATGTACTTGTGGGAAAGGAAATGATTGGAGCACCTGAATATAAAGCTAATCATGAATGTTTTTATTTAAATCCAGTTCTGCCATCTTCTCAATCTACAGAGAGAATGCTGCAGCATCCGTCCTCACAGACATGCACATACAGATATGTAGTGAGACACTTTGTGACAATGCTTCCATGAGACTGTTTTCTTCTTTCCAGCAATAATCTGACGTTTTTGTGGCCCATCCTCCATTTGTTCCATTCACAAACCCACATTTGTTTTTTTAGATTTACAACCCATCCAATGCACCGTGTCTGCTGGCTCGGAGTCGCCACAGACCCGTGTGTCCTTTGCTCCTGACTTTTTATAACCCTGTCATCGGCTGTTACACTCCCGCTGACATTTATGGTGGCTAACGGTAAGCAGTGCGACCTCTTCACCTGACGTGGATGACAGCGAAGCAACAGGGAATGGAAAAAAAGAAGGAATCACACTGCCGGTTATTAAAATCATAAATACAGGCTGTTGATTGGAGCTCTGAATACACAAACCCAAAGCTGTTGTGTGTGCGTGCAAACAGGCGTGTACTCTCTCACTTTAGTGCATCCATTTTGTTCTGAGGTCGGGGGCAGAGTGAGGTTTGCTGATTTCTTTTATGGCTCAAAAAAGGTGCCATAGCTACAGGTTGCTACACATCACTGAACTTTTATTACTGCTACCTAGAAGACACATCCATCTCAGCACATTAGAATACATCTGAAAAAGTCATTTATTTCAGCAATTCAATTCAAAAAATGAAACTATATTATAGCTTCTTTATGGAGTCTGTGACATTTTTCAAGCATTTTTTTCATATTAAGTTTGATAATTCAGTTTCAGTCTCAGAAAATTTTCATTACAGCCGACCGTTAAAAGGGCGGTATTATGAATTTTCCAGGAACATAAATCCATTTTATAGCACTATGTTACATTCAGCTGATATAAAAATGCTGGACATATCAAACATGACTTAAAAGAAATTTAACTTTGAAATCTGACACCTTGAAATCGGACCTCTGTCTCTTTAAGAAGCTCCTACTCTATCCGACACTCCACCTTCAGCACGTTTTCACAACATTACTTCTCCATGATGCTGTTTACAACTGTTGGACTGAGAAGTAGTTTGTCTGATGAGCTCAGCAGACTTTTAATTCCACAAGGTGTTTGTGAATTGCTGCTGCTGCTAGTCTGAAGGGGCCCAATGGAGAAGGTGCGGAGACTGCAGCTCTAAAGGGGAGCTTTGGATAAGTAGGTGGAGCTTTGTGAGGGCAACCATTTAGGCACCCTGAATGGTTGCCATGGAGATTCAAGGATTCTTCAAATATGCATAAAAGAATTAAAGCAACATTTCAGGTATGTTTTTGATGAGGAAATAACATTATAACCTGATCTAAAACTAAAAATTTTCACATTTACAAAATTCCGCCTCTTTAAGAATAAAAAAAAGTGACCCTACTGAAAATACAATATGTTGACGTACTATAAGGAACATGTACTCAGTGGAGACTCCTGCTGCAAGTTACAAACGTGAGGTTTAGCTCACGTTTGTGAGTCCTGCTGGAAAATAAAACCAGAATCACCATAAAGCTTGTGAGAAGCAGAAAAAATAAAACTTGATAAACCACAGCGGACCAAAACAAACACTTGACATGGCATCCTAAATCATTACTAATATGGAAACTTCACACCAGACTTCAAACAACATGGACTCCTAAAATAAATGCAAAATTGTCTTTGATATGAACTAATGTCACCTCTGGTTCAGAAGTGACTAAATATGAGCAATAATTCATCAATCTTGACTAAACACTTAAATGGACCCTGCTCTGTAGACCTCCACGTTGCTGTTATTGCTAATGCTTGTGAGATTTTCTCCTTCCACTCAACTTCCCAAATAATATCACCGGATACAGCGTTCTGTGAACAGACAGCTTCTTAGAGATTATCAAGTCAGCCATCTTCTCAATGACTCTATAGGTCACCTGTGTCAAACCTGAGACCTGGGGGCCAAATCTGGCCCACTGCAGCTTTTTATGTGTGCAAATACTGCAAATTGTTTTTGCAAATATTTCTAAATTAGCCACAGAATCAGTGATTTTGATTTCAACAATAGCAAAATCTTGCAGGGACTGATCAACATGAAAAGATGATCAATATTATTTAATTTTAGGAAGTACTCAATGATTGCAGACACAGCTGTTAATTAATTGGTTTTATCAACACATTCTGACACAAGAAAATTCATGATCTTGATGTGACCGAAAGTGAAAATGGTACATAGACCATAACACAGCACAGCATTTCTGCTATGAAAAAATCATTCCCGTTATTAACCTTATGAAATGCTGCAATTTTCTAAGAAAGAGGATTTTGTGTTTTCAGAAACCGTAAGAATCATCAAAATGATCATGTTTCAATTTAAATGACTGAAATAAATTCAACTTCTTTTCTTTTTTTTTTATTTCATTCACTGTAGATATTTTGCTTTATGAATCCTAGATGGAAAAAATGACAGCAGCTCTGCCTCATCTCTCAGTCATCACCGTGTTTACTCTCCTCTTAAATCTCTGACTGTTTTTTTCAGTATTTAATTGGACAGAATTAAAGCGTGGCGCATTTAATCTCACACTGTATCATCAGGTATTTCCCAGATTCTCCATCTCAACAACCAAAACAATTCATGATGTATTACATGATGCATTTAATTGCAGAAATCAGGTTTTGCTTTGTAAGATAATTCATTCTGTTTGCCTTGGTTTTACTGCAGAGCCTTGTTGTCGCCTGGCAAAGACACACAATGGTTCTCTGTCCGGTGAGTCGGTTGTTCCATGTTGTTTGACATCCAGTATTGGTTTCACATTTTAATGTTTTATTTAGCTCTGCATGTTTGTCTATACTTTTTGAATTACACATGTAATTATGAAAGTGAAATACAGAAAATTTCCTACAAATAGTGAGAAGTATCACTCCTTCACGAACTCCTGGTGAAATTGCCACCACATTACCAGATGTTTGTTGGAGTTACCATGGTAACCCATTACTTGGTATGGCTCATGACACCAATTCAATAAGGTTAGAGCGAAAAAAACATTAAACTAAAGTATATCAAGTGAAGTTTTTTTTTTTAATTAATGTTTGAAAAATGAAACTTTTAGGGGGAATTGCACCTCTGAATCTAAATTGATCAACTTCACATTAAATTAACAACTGGATGATTGAACAAGAGCACAAAGAACCCCAAACACACAGTAATTAGTGTTAGATTGGATAATACAGGTTAGCATTTGGCTCCTAGTGTGGCTCTGATCTTAACCAACATACACATTTTTGGATTCTACCTAAAAAGCTAGGTCTGTTTCAGGAAACCAGACAACTTAAATGAGTTGGACCGTGATATGAAGGGTGGCTAAAGGCAGGATCTTTCTGTCTTCTCTGCTAAACAAATCTTTGATACTAACACTTTAAAACTGGTTTGTGGTGGCGAAGAATGAGCCGAGTCAAAAAGAATCACAACTCACTGGTCAGACAGTAAAACTATTCTGGCCAGAGAATTTCTTGGCAGAATGAACTTGAGGGCTTCCCTTCTGAACTTGTTACCCCCACCATCTATCAAGAGGTTGCCAACAGATGAAAGGACATTAAAGTCTCCCTGTGAGGTGGCACTTCTATGTCAGGAAGCAAAGCAACGCAACCTCACTCTGAGAGACCAAGTGTCTGAAGCTGAAGGCCCCTGCAGTGACATCCCAGTGCCCTGCTCTAAAAATGTTGTGCATTATTGACCAAAAGAAGTCCAGAAGCCATCATTTATTCATCTGTTCCCACCATTAGCGCCAACATGGCACAGACACACGGGTAAGTGGAGGAATAAAGCTGGATAGGTTGTCAGCTTTGGTTTGTAACAGTTTCTACCTGGTAGCGGTCTTATTGTAATGGTGACACAACACTGCAGGGGTCCAGTTAAGGTACAGCACACTTACATTTAACTGCAAAATGCATGATTTCACTGTGCTGTCAGAAAACAGACCCTTTATGTTTTGGAACTTGCGAAGCGTTAAATCTGTGACTTGATTAAAGCTTTAAACCTGAATAAGAGAGGCAGTGTGAGATTTAACCAAAATGTGTCACCAGAGATAAACCTGAACTGGTTGTTGTTTCTAGAAATGGAGGGTCAGTTTAGTTTTGTACTCAGACTTGCATCATTTCCACTTTGTTGTTCTTTATCGTAAATGAGAAGTTGGTCACCAGAAATCAGAAACAGGTCATGACCTCATACCAAGCATAACTCTGCTGCAGTCGCAGATACAAAAAAATGTTTGCCTTTTGCTCACTGAGGGAGCTAACTGTTAGCAACACAAAAACGATTACAATATATTGTTCATTCAACCACTGCAGCAACCTGTATACAGACAAGGTTACCAACTACTGCATTCTTAGATAATTTAATGAACAGTTTTTCACTGCAGCTGTTACTACTGTTGCTATGCGTGGCAGCCATGTTGGATTTCAGGGTTGCAGAAACCTCTGGCATCAACTTTCAATATTTTTAAAGTCACTAACTTTAGCTGTAATGTTTTAAAAAAGAACTCAAACAAAAGCTGAACAAAAATGTCAAACGTTAGCATGCTAGCAGCACCAAAAGCTACTACAGTCAGAGTCTGTGCTAATTACAAAGTCTCAGACTGTAGTGATGCTAACCTAACGTGTCACAGGGATGCATGTGTTTGGTTCTTTGATGGCTCTGACGAAACTGTGTTGCTACAGTGCAGTGGACAAGTTTCTGCCCTCTTCTGTTTTTTCAATGTTTCAGATCGGCAAACAAATAAAAATTATCTGAGCAAATAGACAGATTAGAAATCATGACTCGGTCAAATTTCCCCAATGACAACCAGGACTGATTGACAGACCTGTAGGATGAAAAAAAAATCACTAAAGTAAATCCTATCTGACAACATGAAGAAGGCAAGATAAAAAAATCCACTTTATGTAACAATCTAAAGCAGGGGTCCCCAAGCTACGGCCCGTGGGCCGGATCCGGCCCGCCACGTCATTTGGTCCGGCCCCCTGAGCAATGCTGGATCCGGCCCGCCTCCTCATACCAGAGAGCATTCAGTGTTTTTTTCATATATTGTATTTTCTGGTTTATATGTGGATTTTTCTTCAACCACCAGGGGGGCTCTTGAGCAGATGTGAAACTAACTTTCCCTCAATGGAATATATACTCGTCAGTCCCAGTCACCGTTTCACTCACGGTTTTTTCCATTTGCATTCTGGGTAAAAATCTATCTAAAAGCACGAATGTGTCGTCGCCCCCATCCCCCCTCCCCCCCGCTCGACAGTTTCGAAGACAGAGCAGCCCCCCCCTCCCCGGCGACAAGAATTTTCTAAGGTTTCTTTCTCCAAAAACTAAGACCGGCCCCCGACCAGAGAAAGGAACAGCTATGTGGCCCTCGCAGGAAAAAGTTTGGGGACCCCTGATCTAAAGGAACTGCAGAACAGATAGGAAATGAAGTATTTGATCTCAAGCAGTCTGGAAAGAGCTACGACATCATTTCTAAGGCTGTAGGATTCTAGAGACCCACATTACCCACAAATAGAGAACACGGAACAATGGTGAAACTTTTCTGGAGTTGCCAGTCTACCAACAAGAGCGACTTGACAACAAATGACATGAAGGTTGTGATTCTTTTGACCGGCTCTTTACTCTGAACGATAGGACTCGAGTCTCAGTGAGAACCGTTCTCTGTTTTTCAATTCTCGCTCGTAATGCTCTGCACACAGTGTCAAATAGCTACTTATTTAATTTAAAATGATATTTATTACATAGGAGAAGCACAGCATTCAGGAAACAAAAGAAAGTCCACAAGAGAGTACCAAGCCGAAACTCAAGCACAAAAAAATGTCTACTTGGAATTGGATGTGCGGTATCACACTCCTCTAGTAGAGTGGCGTAGTCAAAATCTAGACTAAATCTAGGGAGATGCTGGCGGATGACATTAAACAGGTCCTTCATAATAAAAAACTCCGTAATATGTAGGAATTAAAACAATTCTGTAAAGGAGATTGGCTCAAAATACTCACTACGAGTTGTTAAATGTTTCATTTGTTGTAGAGTAAATAAGCAAGTAAAGGCAAGTTCAGATTTTACCTTTAGGTAAAACAGAATGTTCTGAGTTGATCCACCACAACCGTCTGGTTCTCCAACACCAGCTTTATCAATCACATTACAAAACTGTCACTCTGAGTATGATTTATAACATCATAACCAACATGTTATTATGGGTTTCTCAGATCATTCAGAAAACTATAATCACTGGGTAGATGAAGATGTCTGTGTGGAGAAACAGAGGCCTTCAGAAGGAATCTGCGTCACAACGCGCTACCAGGCATGTTATACAACACCAATGCAAATTCTACAGGGCATGTTGTATCCTTGCCAACAGTGGTTTATGATGGAGTGTTGGAATACAGCAGATATTATAGGATACTCTGAGCTATCAACGATCTACTGAAGCTAAAGGTTCAACTACTAACGCCTGATGTTTGGGTAGTACATGAAATACCCAAAATGTCGTCGGAGTCTGCAGTCATCGAGCAAGAACAGAAAGCAGAATTGTTTTTATTGCCTGTAATGTTTCAGCTTCGTTTTCTAACAGTGAACAGACAGCCTGAGGGTGTGGACGAGGCTTTTGATTCAGAACTAACCGCCGTCTATTCCTGTCTGTAGGTGCAGAGGAGACATGGCGGTAGAAGAAGAAAAGCAGTGGCGCAGATTGGGGATCTTTATTTTTAGAATCAAAGGCAAATAAAAAGAAGACAGAAAGTACAAAGGAATATGCTGTGATTATAAAAAAGGGACTAAAATAAGAACAAAGCGTTGTGAGCACACCCTGCCAAAGACATTTATTTGTATTTGGTTCCCTCTTCGGTCTGGAGCCCGCACAGTCACATTCATAACCATGTGGCCGCTGCCGATGACACTTCAGCGGATAGAGGGCTGTGGGGAGACGATGGCTGACGAGCCGGATATGACGGGGGGGTGGGGGGGGGTGCTCACGACTGTATGCTGTATGGCTAAAAAGAAAAATAAAAAGGAGCAGAGATGGTTCCGTGATGCAGGTTACTGCAGATAAACATATAACCGGTAATCACTCAAGCATCTTCTGCACAAACCCACCTCAGCCTGAACGGAGAGCCACTTCTGCTTTATGAGCGTACAAACGCAGCAGATGTGGGTTTTATTTTCTGCGGAGCTGATGGAATCCCGGGGCAGGAAGCGATCGGAGCGGCAGTGGCGCACGACGTTCCTCGTGAATTTCTGAGATGCTGCAGCTTTCCGTCAAGATGTTATCCTCTAATCCAGCTGTGACCAGCTCTTCTAGTCACAGCCTTGTATGGCCTTGGGATCTATGGCGCAGGATATAATACTGCAGTCCCATTCTGGACATTACCAAAAGAATTCCCAAGTTTCATTCTATCAAGTTTGGAAAACAAGACTGATCTGATGGCTTAAAAACCCTGAAAGGAGCAGAATGTGTTTTCCAGGCACATAGTGCCTTTTTAAAGCATAATCAAATAACTATGTTACCTTCAGTTGCTCTAAAAATCCTAATATATATCTCAAATATGACTTAAAATAAGTTTGACTCTGAAATTGGGCCTCTTGTCTGTTTAAGAAACTTCTGCTCTTTCTGAAACTGCATCCTTTGGAAGTCATCACAGCATGGCTCCTTTATTAACCCTTTAACAATGTCTTTAGCCCTGAGAAGTAGTTTGCATAATGAGCTTCAACCAGGTGTTTGCTAATTGCTGCTGGCTAGTCTGAAGGAGCTGAGTGGGGGAGTCAGGCTTGGAAACTGCAGCTCTGAGGAGGAGCTTCGTCCTCGAAGGCAGAGCTAGGTTTAACCAGGCGTTTTGCATGGCTGAATGGTTGTCATGGAGATTAAAGGATTTCTCAAGCATGCATGAACGAATCAAGGCAACACTCCAAGTATGTTTTTGATGAGGGAATAACAATATAACATGATATAAAGCTAAAAAAATGTCAATTTTATATGATTCTACTGCTTTAAAGCACTTGATGGACATTGCTGAGTCATTCAGGACTTGCATAAAAAACATCTTAAGTATTTTAAGATATCTTGCACAGTTAGGCTCACCATAACATTACAAAACACATATAAAGAATATAGCTGATACCTATTAAGTTTATTATGAGAAAGAAGAGTATAAATTAGTTTTTCAAATAAAATGCAATTCAAAGTTCTGGATGTAGCCAAGTTCACTGAAATGTCTAAAATTTGACAAATTACAGGCAGATTCTTATAGAGAGCAACTGGAATTTATCAGTTGGCCTCAGAAGGTGGGACCAAGTGATTGCTTTGGAAGTCATTAAGTAATCCTCAAGTTAAGTTAAAGTTCAAAACCTTTCATTTTCAGTCTTAAGAAGTCATTTGACAAAATGTGAACTTGATTCATATGTGTTTAAATGTGTTTTTTGTTTGTTTGAACAACCAACAGGAGAAATTTAATTTCAAAATCTTCCGACAATCCCTGGAAAGCATAGCACAACTTAACATGCCAGTGATGAAGAGGCTCACTGCCCAGGGCAGGATGCCATCAGGGGGCAGCACTCAAATAAAATTGTCTGTCTGTGCACCCAAAACAAATTTCCTGTTGTTACATCGTATTGAGAATGTCCAATTAACAACATGAAAAGCTGCCTCTATGTTGTAGACAATTTAAGCACCTTAGAACGCTAGTGATGCTAATGGTGAAAAATGTATACAATTAATACACTATTAAAAACTTTTTACATAATCCAGAGTGCATTGGATCATCCATAACTCAAAATTCAAAACACATAAAGTGCTCAAATCTGAATTGGATTATGTTTCGTCTCATAAATACAAATGACATGGTGACATTCGTCATGGAAACGCCACTACTTGACCATATCACAACATCTTCCTTCAGCAAACGGTGAACAGGCCGTGCGCTGCGGCGTTTTGCGGGGAAAGGTATAGCAAACAAGAAATGTGCTGACTGTTCACGCTTCACTGACCCAAACACACAATGCCTGGATATGATTTCAGAGTGAAAGTGGAAGGCATGGATGCGGAAGCTGGTTTCAACTTACAACAACAAGGTCCGAGGCGTGGCCGATCCTGGGGTGAAAACGATACGCTTGGAGCCACAGATCCATGAGCAACTCGAGCTGTTTATGTCGCTTCCTGCGTACGCACGCAGAAATGAGGAATGGCTGCCTGTTTACGGGATGTTTATTCCGTTTTCTCTCAAGCAGTTCCTCAAATCACTAACGTCTGTTTACTTTAGCTTTTCATTCTTTTGCTTTCCTTTTAATTTCTTTTTAGAGTCTTTTCAGCACTCAAAAGTATGACATTGTATGAGCAGAAGCAGGGACAGATGGCGGTAAGATGGCAGCACCGGACCATCAAAATAGATCTGCGTCACAGACACTAAAGTGGATTTCATAGGGAAAAAATGGGAACTTTTGGGCAACATTAACTTCCCGCAGCTGCTATATTTCTTCATTGAGAAGGTAACAATGATTAGGGCTAAATTTAGACCATTTCCACTCCGTGGATACTGGACAGTAAGTATGAAATGACTTATTTCCAGACTGGAACGGCTTTGCTATGGTGGAGATGTCGCATATTAAGTTAAAATTAATAACGTTCTTCATGGATACATATGAGAGGAGCTCCACTGACCGGCAGCGGCTCGAAGGCCTGCATCTGGGCAGAGGCCATTTTGTTTCTGTGTTTTTGTTTACTGTGCAGAGCGTTTCTCGGAACAAGCAGGACAGTCCCGCAGGAGCTGACTGGACAGGAAAAAAGCTCAACTTTGGCAGCTCCCACCTTCAAAAAAACCCAACGCTCTTCTTCCAGATCCCTCAAAACAACCCCAGACTGCAAAGCTGGAGCTCTGCTTTTCTCTTTTGTCTTAAGAACTCAATATTGTTCAGGAAAATTAGCTTTTTTAAAGTCAAACCTGAAGAATGTGAAGCACAAAGCTTTAGTGCTTAGCTTAGCTCAGAATGCTACATCACACATACAATCTGTGAATATAACATTTATAGTACATGTGTTGTGTTACATTATGACATGATCTTTTATGGAACATTTCATTTTAAAACAGTTTTGTTTTTTAGGATAACACCCAATAAAGCAGTAAGGAAGCAACTACTTTGTGAACAAACACATTGGACAATGTTAGCCAAGCTGTCTTAACTTAGCTAAAAAGAAAAAAACAGCAACAACACACACCTGTTATTCCCCATTATGTTCTGTTAAACAATCCATACCCAGTAAATCGATGACCAACTGAAAAGCAATAGCACTTTTGATAAAACCTAGCCTCTGGTGAAGCCCACCTTTCTTTAGAATCTTTCTAGCAACTGAGTGACTGACATCAACTTGCGTGACCACGCTAAGCAATACTAGCATTTTTAGCTTTGCTGAAATGGCTGGTAACTGTTGTCCTCAGGCTACTTGACCCTATTGTAGGGTTGCCACACATCCTGTAAAATACAGAATCCTCCTGTATTTGGCTTATAAATGTTGCATCCCGTATTGAGCAGATATGGGACACGATTTGTTCCGTATTTCTATAAATGTCCGATAGACACGCCTATCACACACATATCAACACGAAGTGTAACAATAATGACCAAAATAAAATACATGAAATATTAAGGTGAGCTAAATTGTCGTGGCAGGAGATAAAGGACCCCCCCCCCAACCCCAAGGAATGCTACGGTCCGATGCTGTTGTCACGGTTGCCTAGAGATGGACACTACGCAGCCGCGGTGAGATGCTATCAACCCAAGTCTTTTAAAATGTCCTTGACCCGATACTCCACCGTCCTTAGAAGTAAAAACTCTGACATAAATACAGACGTGAATGAAGAGACGCACATTCCAGGCTAAACAGGCAGTTATTTAAAAAATGTGTCAAGGTCTGTCTTTGTTTGTAGGGAGCCTTCTGTTTGCAGGGGGACCTCTGGTTGGGTGGAGACTCTATGATGGCTATTTTCTAGAGCAGTGGTTCCCAAACTTTTTCTTCTGCGCCCCCCCCAGTGGTTTCCAAACATTTTCTGCGCCCCCCCTATGGATTACAAATGGCTGTCTGGTTGAAACTACGCGTGTGACGGGAGGGTGGGCTATCGACTTTTTTGGGGGCAAAATGAATGTACATAGCTGAAAATAGACACCAACATCGGTAGCTTACAAGGTCCTTGTTAAGCTTAAGGTTCTGTATTGATATTGATAAATTGATATCTTTTAGCTAACATTACCTGCATCCAACAGCTTTACTCAACTCAGTCGGTTAGTTTGGAGGGAAAAACTGTGAAAAGTTCTTTGCGTTTTGCTGGTTTGCTGCCGTGATTCTAACACAAACCTACGTAGCTCCGCACAGCAGCAGCAGGTCTCCTTCACAGGTGTAAACCCAGCGCGAGCTTCGTAGCACTCATGTTGCGTTTAAAGGCGGCTCGGAAAAAGAGGTTACCACATGTTAACAACGGATTAAACAGTTTTAACTGCTGATAAAAATGACAGAGGACACAAATATGGGAAGTGTGGAAGCCTCTACTGTATCAAATTGACATAGGAATAACAGAGAGTTGGCCATTCTAAGGTAAAAACCCAGCGCATAGAGTGTTCATGTTTTTTTTTTTTTTTTCATCCAGACGGCTTCCCGCGCCCCCCCTGCAATGACACGGCGCCCCCCCTAGGGGGCGCGCCCCACAGTTTGGGAACCTCTGTTCTAGAGCAAGTTTCAACTCCACCTTCAGGTCTGCAACCTGACCCTGCAGAGATTTCACCGTTTCCTCCTGTACTTTGAATTTGGAAGCATGCTCAGAGTGACTTTTGAGCTGCTCCTCATATTTCAGTCTCACTCTGTATTCTTCAACCATAACTTCTATCAGATCTTTATTGTGGGAGGCGTATTTTTCAGCCTCCCTCTTGAAGTAGTCCAGCTGTTGAAGAATACTCTTGTCGGTTGTAACTTTGGAAGAGCAAGAAACCTTTGATACACCTGTAATCTCTGGTATGTTTCTACCATGGTTCACGTTTGACTTGCGACGTTCTTTTTCCAACATGTTTTGCAGGTTTTGAATCTCCTCCTGCTGTGATTTGACTTCAGCCTGATATGCAATCCTTCAGTCTCTTTCCTCATGGAGTTCAAAAATCTTACTCTGCACTTCTTTTTTAAGATCATCTACCTGCTTTTTGAGATCTTTGAGGTGTTGGCTCGTCTCTTTCACGTCTTCCACTAAGGGGGTGATCTTGAAGCCTGCAGAGGGAGTCGTTTTCTGCTCGACTTCCAATGATGTTTGACTCTCCAAGTCGCCGGAAGGACTTGATTCCCCCTGGACCTCTGCTGATTCATCTTCCGGCTTAATGGGGCTGTCGCTGTCATCTTCCAAAGGGAAAATGATAGCGTCGTAGTCGACTTGGATGTTGAGGTCCATCATGTTGACCCATGAAAGCTCAGCTGGAAAAGCTTCATGTTCACAAGTAATCTGTTGTTGCTTCATGTCGATATTCTGGTAAATTCTCACTTCTCTGAAAGGCGTGTAATATCTGGAATCGATATCCGGCTCTTTTCGATAAAATTTGAACGTGCTCTGAAGAGTGATCTGTCACGATAGAACTGTGGAACAGGTCTGAGAAAACGCTGCCTGTGAGCTACATTCAAGAGAGAGATTCCCTTGTGATATCATAGAGTGATGACATCACTGCTGATGTCATTGATACATTGGAACTGAACATTCTATCGTAGGCTGACGTAAAAACATTTTGCTAGACAATGTCAAATACTGAGAAGTTTAAATTTTTATCAAACGTTATGAAGAAGAAAAACCTCAGAAATATACAGGGTAGGGTTGCTACCGGTCCGTAAAATACAGAATCATCCCGTGTTTGATAAATGTTGTGTCCCGTATGGAACCGATATGGGACGCGATTTGTTCTGCATTTCTATAAATGTCCAACAGACACACCTATCACACACATATCAACACTAAGTGTAACAATAATGACCAAAATAAAACACAGTAAGGTCAGCTAAATTGTGGTGGCGGGAGATAAAGGACCCCCGAGGCCCCCGGAACGTTACGGTCTGACGTTGTTGTTCATGGCTGCCTAGAGATGGACACTACACAGCCGTGGTGAGTTGCTATCGTCTTTTAAAATGTCCTCGACCCGATACTCCACTATCCTTAGAAGTAAGAACTCTGGCAGAAATACAGACGTGAATGAAGAGACCCACATTCCAGACTAAACAATGTCTGATTCCAGGCTAAACAGGCAATTATTTAAAAATGTGTCCATCGTGGTGCCGTTTGCTGCTGTGTGATGTGATTGATATCAGGCAGAATGGATCAGGAGAGGAACACTGCAGACCTGTTCGCGTCTCTTTATCCCTCAATCATCTCCTGAGGCTGATACGCTACAGAACGTTTTATTATTGATTCAGTTTCTTATTGTGCTTTTAAAAGACTATTATGAATTGATTATTTGCTTAGGATGTTGAGTTTGGATGATAATTTACTTAATATATGATAGTAATAATAGTATCAGAAAAAGTAATATGAATGGCAATTTAAAGAACAAATCATACTAATAGATTAACAGTACAAACCTAAATATTTCCTACTTTAAAATGGTTTGTTTCTGTATGTTTTATTTAGAAATCTTGATACATTTTATGAATAATTGTTCAGCGTTCATTTAATGTATTATTTAACTTTTATTTTATTAACGTGGTTTACCAGTTTGGATAACTTGACTTCCGATCAATGGAGAAAAAACATGCTAACCAAGAATACACCAGACACAGACCTGCAGCCCAGGGGCGGTTCTAGACGGGGGCCAACAGGGGAACTGAAGAAATTATACTAAATAAATGCCTTTTTTTGATATTGAGTGGTAGATATTTTAACTTTCACAATTTTACTTTCACAATTGCCAGTAATAAAAAATTGAATTCTGCACTTTTAGCTGCTGTATTGAGATAGGATCACATTTTCCTTTTGCATCGGCTAGATCAGGATCTTCAACCTGAATCTGGAGACACAAGTGGCTCTTTGGCTCAGAATATTAAATGATTAAATATATTGCTCTGTTTTTTTTGTTTCATTCTTTTTTAAGTGCTCCCCACAAAAAAAACACCGACTACACTGGCCCTCATGGTACATTTGGTCTAGAACCAGCCTCCAAACCTAACTATTTGTATAAATATTTTGGTAATACTATTTTTAATACCAGAATGTTAACATAACTTTTATATTTTGTTTTGACGGAGGACACATTTTGAATATTAAATCAGGTGTTGTGATCAATTACTCAGTACTTGATTAGATTTTTACCAAATACATTTTACACCTACTTCATTAAAGCTAAAGTAAATCTACTCGAGTATAAAAGTATTGAAGGTATGCTACTCTGATTGGAGTACCATTTTGTTAGGAGTCCCTTATTTTGATTTCTGAAAGGTGGCAACCCTACTCTATTGTAATTAGTCAAAAATTATTTGTTTTGTTGTAGATTTAAGAAAAAGTATGGAGACAGCTGCATTAAACTATCCTGACCAACAAAAATACACAAACATCAGCCGTGACTCATGTGTCATATAAGAATGTTCGCCTGGTGTCTGAAAAGCAAACAAGGGGAAGTTGTTGAGTAAAGGCTGAAAAACAAATCATTTTGTGATTTGTGTAGCATCAAACTTCACTGTGATCCAAATTCAAGTCAGAAAACCAGCAAAATCGTAAGCTGGCCTGTGATTTAGCTCTGACGTATTAACAACCTGTTGAATACCACTGACTTCAATGTGGTTAGACACTGCTGAAACGTGTACAATTAGTAGCATTCAGGTGTAAAATACAGCTTATTACTACATCTCTCTATGCTTTCATTTCATAAGCTGAGAAGCCATATTGGATTTTCATGTTGGAGACTGTGTCAGAACTCTACAATTATGGAACTTTTCCAGTTTGGTTTCTGAAACATCTTCCCATTGGTAGTTTCTCACTTATGTTCAAAATTAGAGATGCGCAACACTCTATTGCCCATCTCTTATAAAACCCGATAACAATGAGTCATTCTGGAATTTTAATTACCCCTAAGTGGGAAAGCTTGGAACCCCAAAAACCTGAGAGTAAATTTGTATCTGTTACTTTTGATGTTCAAACTATTTTTCCGCTGCATTCTTGAAACGATGCCTTTTGACTAGTACATTTCAGTTTTCACCAAATATTTGTGGAAAACTGTTATCACATTTATTATCACCGGATAAAATACCATGTAATTTCAAGCCTTAGCATAGTGTACATCCTACTCAATTAATATATTTACACCACTTTAAAATTTAGCAAGTGTTCCTGACATGAAATCATTTTTTTTACATTTTTAATCTTGTAAGTGTACTGATCGATCTGTTGTATTTTTCAGCAACATTATATATAATTGTGGCTTTTCTGTTTTGAATAAAAGCCATTTATGCTTCACGTTTTTGTTTTAAATCAAATTGTCGCTACCTTAAAACCACAAAATGTGCTATTTTTACTCAGTATTATCTGTTTATCTAAAGGTAAGGTCCATATTGCCCGTCACCACTCAGACTCAATACTCAATGCTTTCTGAATCTTATCTACCTTTACTCAAGATCCACGTTTAACGGACTTTGAGTGAAAGAGAAGATGATAAAGTTAAAACATCCAATTCCTGCACATGGTTGTCATGGCTCCACTGGCTGCATTCAAAGAAAAGGAAAGTAAACAGAACGACCAGCAGTTAAAATGAGGTCTGAGGCGGTTGGAACCAGCTGGTGGTCCACATCTTTTGCCTGAGTGGACCTAAAAAAGGCGCTTTAGCAGAAAATAGCAGTCGCTTATTCTTGGGAGCGCAGACAGGTATGCTCATTTATCATCTCCTGCAGAAGCCTGAACGCAGAAGCTGAACCTATTCTGTGAGGACGGATCTGGGTTGGAGGGTTGTTTTTTTTTTTTTTATGTGGATCAAAATATGATCAAATACCCTGAATGCAGGGTATTTTCTTCACGGTTCTAAAACATGAATAAACTGATCTAATCACCATATATGTTAGCTTTTTTTTTTTTTTCTCGCATTTTCTTATGTTACAAACACAAATCTAAACATATTGTATTTAGATTTTCTATGACAGATCAACACAAAGTGGAAGGAAAAAGATATGTAGAGTTCAAACATTTTTACAAATAAAAATCTGTGGCTTGTTTTTGTATTCAATCTCCCTAAATTAGTCCAAAGTCAGACAAGGGCTGGTGGTACCCTGCATGTTTTAGCTCTTTCTCTAGTTCAGCACACCTGGATCAAATGATGGGCCTCTGCAGAACATTATTACCAGCTCAGCAGCGGGGCCATTTTAATCAAACACTGTAAAGAAATGACGTAAAACCTATATACAATCACAACAGAAAAAAATACTGTCAAGTGGAAAACATAAGTGCTCTACTTAATTCACAGAAACCTTTGTAAGCTGTCAAACAAAAATGTTTATATTGTTTATAAAGAAACAATAAGTGAGAATGATCATATTTTAATTGTTTAAACTACAAATGGAAGTAAAAAAAAATTCTAATAACGAAACAGTTCTATTAATAATAGGAATTTTGTAACGGTAGAAGACTATGATAACATCACCTTCCTAAAATAATATTTGGATATGATTTCTCCGAAAAACAATAAAAACTCCGACATTATCGTTTCTCAACTAAATACCCCGCACCGAACGTGAAAAAATGCTGCTAGCTAAATAGCATTTGACAACAACTCATAAGCGTTGACATGCTGCCAGAATTATGGTGCGATAAATAATAAAACGTAATTTAACGAAGCTTTGTGGCAGATAATTTGCCCCAAGGAAATGCACTCGAATCATTAGAATAAAAATTACAGCCATAACTAATACCGTATTTCTCCAAAACTTTCTCCCTGACCTGTCTGCTGCGTTCCTTGGCCTGCCATGTTGTTCTCGAATGTTCTGGGATGTACAGCGAACAGCCGGACTCCATTTTTATTAATTACTTCTGAAGACAGCTGGAACTCAGGTAGGGGCATCAAGGAAAGGTTCATGTAACAACACAAGCCACAATTTTCTCTGTTGTTTTATTTTTGTAAACAAAATGTTGAAAACCCATTTCTCGTTTTCCTTCCACTTCGAACAAATAGCCGCCATATTTGGTGGCGTCATTATTCACCGGGCTCGTTTTAACCCAGACTAGGAGAGCTGCTGGATGAAAACAGGTGAAGGCCTGCTCCCCTCAGCCCCCAATAATGAAAAATAATTAAATAAATAACGCAAAACACGCAATGCCCCGCATCAGTCCCACAGTCACGGCTGCTGCAGATTCACGCGGGAAGTGAATGATGACCGGGGTGTCTCTGAGAAACAATGACCGGGTGAGTCACCACCGTTCACCCGCAGAGAGCAGGATCTGCCTCTCCAGCTCACACCCCCCTCACTGTTACCGTGACTCCCCTGCTCTGCAGTCCAACACGGTGGGGGAAGGAGGGGGAACTGCAGAATGTGATCCTGATCATGGTCATGTTTGGCTTTTTTCTTTTTGTTTTTTTCTTTGACATGATTCAGACCAATCCGCGTATTTCCTCAGTAAAATCGTAAGATGTCAAACTTGAAGCAGCGTCCATCGGAGAGCATGCGGCCGGTGTGCGCCATGTGGCTCATGTGAAGCAATTCCAGCTGCGCCAGAGATGCAATCTGCTGCATCATCGCATTTAAGACAGCCGAGCTTGAACGGCTCACGGTAGCAGCCATGACAACGCGGAGAAACGGCCGTCTAAACACGCAGCTGTCACTCGAGTTTAGGAGATGATCTTGATTTGATTTTAGATTACAGAATTTGTGAGATTGTGTATTTTTCTTCTTCTTGCCGCAAAAACAACAAAGCAGCCCTGGATGACGCCTGCTGCGATGCGGCGGACTGAGAGCTGGATGCGGGAATCGGCGCTCGATTTGCGCCACTTGAGTCCACAGATGGACCCTGAAGGTGGAGAGTATAGAGGAGGAATCACGCGGGTGGGTGGGTGGTTGTCATAGTGCGGGTTTCACCATGGCTCTCCCTGGAGGGAACCCCCCACTCCCACCCCCCATCACCTTAACACCCACCACCAATATATTTTTTTGGCGCTCTTTCCGTGCCACGATCACGTAAAAAGGTCCCACGCAGTTTGCGTGAAGGCAATAAAAAAGGGAGCGACGCATTTTTATAGCACGATCGTGCGCCCCCTACCCTTTTCCCCCCTCCCTGACAGGCTCCACCGCAGTATTACCCCCCAACCCACACACACACACCTCGCCTCCTGTTTGCCTCAGGGAGCTCGATGTGTGTGTGTGTGTTTTTGGAGGCTGTCAGACTGATTCATGCTTTATCATCTTGCTGCGACATCAGCGAGCATCATCAAAACATCTAAATAAATAATAATAATAATAATAATAATAATAATAATAATAATAAAGGTGGTCGGACGCCCCACGCCCCCCCCCCCAAAAAAACAAAAACAAAAAAAACTCGCGCACCTGCAGGAAATCTGTGGCGCTGTCCGCGGTGCTGAAAAGAAAAAAACGCCCACTTCCACAACATGCGCATTATTAGCGCAGCGGCGCGGCGGCGCGTTCCTGCCCAGCCAACACGCTGCGTGTTTCGGATCCGTCACCCCTTGGGCTGTGGGGGGGATATGTGTGTGTGTGGGGGGGGGGGGGGGGAGGGGGGAGGAGCGGAGGTCACGCATCGCCTCCCCACTGTTTCTGTTCCTTCCCGCGTCAATAAGCGCATAAATCAACTAATCCGTTTACGAACCAACAAATAACGCCATTTTTTCCCTCCTGATTAGCTTAATTTATAACACAGAGAAGTTGAAGAGGGAAAAAACAAACAAACCAACAAACAAAAATATGACGTCAGCCGCTTTGGATCCGGTCAAAGCCTCTCGTGTTAAAGAAAGTAAATCGTTTAGTTTGAGGTGATCTCTTACCTGCGCCTGCTGTCAGTGGCCCGCAGTCAGTATGGGACGGAGCGGAGCGTCTGTGTCGACCAGCAGCTGTGCAGAAACACACACACTCTCTCTCTTTCTCTCTCTCTCTCTCTCTCTCTCTCTGTGACTGGGATGCTGCAAAGGCACTGCGCGTCCTTCTGCTTCCTCCTCGCTTCTTCAATGGTGGAGGGGGTGGGGGCGCGGGGAGCAGTGCAGCTCTTGTCAAAGATGGCGGACACTTTTGACGTCAGCAGCAGCTTTTAATAGATATCTGTCAGAGAAAGAGAGAGAGAGTGAGAAAAACAGAGTATTTACATGTTGTTAAAGTCCTGACACAAGCTTTTCATTTCACCTCAGATGCACCGATGTTGGGTTTTTTGTGTGTTTTGTTTTGTTTTTTAGTGTCACTTCTTTTTCTTTAGCCGCCTTCTTTCAATGAATAAATGTTTTCATATTCATCGATTACCAGAGATTATAAATCGTTTGGTTTTCTGGCAGAAAAGTGTGGCATGCTCCTTTAAATAAACCTATTTCGTAAAATGACGTATTAGGGCCATTGTAGATAGAAAATAATAATAGTAAAATAAAAATAGGAGGAGTACATTTCTGTCAAAAAAATAAATAAAATTTTGGGATTAATCTAAAAATAACCTTGGAAATTTCAGAGGTTTTTTCTTTTGAGACCATTTCTGAAATTAATCTCAAAATTTCAGTTTTCTCTCATAACTTTTCAATTTCTGAAATTTGGAAATTTCCAAGATTGCTCTAGAAAATTTAAGAGATTAATCTAAAATTTTGTAGTTTTTTGGTGGAAATTTCATAAATTTTTTCTACCTATAATAACCCCAATAAATAACTTACCTGTAGTGTTGTTTTGATTCTTTCATGCATGTTCGAGAAATCTTTTAAATTTCCATGGAAACCATTCAGCTGTACAAAATACCTGAGTGGACCTAGCCCCGCCTTTGAGACAAAGCTCCTCCTCTGAGTTTTCATAATTCTGAGTTTCGGCCTCACAGAACCCTCTACTCAGCTCCTTCAGACTAGCCAGCGGCAATTAGCAAACACCTAGTGGAACTGCACAGAGCTAATTAGGAGTTACATCTCCATGAAACCCTGGTAAAAATGTTGATAAAATGTTTATAGGGTTTAGTTTTCTATTATTTTTGTGGATGTACTATGTTTTGTTTTCTTTTTTTCAGGACGGATTATGTTTTGACTGATGCCTGTGAAACAAACAGAACCAGAGAAGAATGGCGTTTTCTCCGCACGTCGACCCGGCAGCGTGGGAATGTTCCCCGATCCGGCTCCTCCAGCCGCTGCCTGGCACCGGAACAAATGAGTCTTCAATTGCTCTGAAGCGAACCTGTCTCCTAAATTAATGATAATGATAACTCTGCATGAAAAATCCATTCAGAGAGGAGAGCCAGAGGAGAGGAAAATGAGCGGAGAGGGAGAGAGAGAGAGAGAGCCGTCGCTGTGCGCAGGGCTGCGTTATCTGGTGAAAACGGTAGGTGTGTGTTCTGTAGACAGGAGTGTGTGAGCAGAACAAACCTGGTTAGGGTGTGTGTGGAGTTTCTGTTTGGAGAGAGAAAACAAAAACTCTGCTGAATCAGCTCAGAGAAGGATTTTTTCAATGCTTTATAAAAGAAACCATGTGGAGGAAAAAAGCCCAGAATCTATTTATCTTGTTCATAATTGATATATTTATGGAGGATGGATTCTGACATAATTACCAAAAAACATGAAAATAAATAATATACCAAATATTGCATCCAAAAAAATAAAATAAGTTCCAAGCTTATTTGATTACACAGTACATAAATTATTTATCAGTATTAATTTTACCTCATCTCTATTATTTGATTGTCTAATTTATTCTTATTGTTTTGTTTTCAGTTCCCTGGTTAAAAAAAAACACCATCATGTATTTTTTTCTGTTCTTTTTCACATTATGCAATTTTTAAATGTGATATTTCACTTATTTTCTGTCACATTTGTACTTTTTTAATATTATGAATTAATTTATATTTGTTAAAGTTTATTGTGGGTGTTTTTTTTAGTAGACATTCTGAAACACGGTGTAGGCCCCATCATGCTGTGGGGAAGCTTTTCTTAGGCTCGTCAGACTGATGGGAAGATGGTTGGAGGTTATTACTGGCCTGATTAGGTTCTCCAAAATACTGTGGTGAGCAGCTCCTGTTTGTGTTTCAGCAGCACGATGACATGAAACACACAGCTAGAGACTGATTTAGATCACCACACGTTTAAGTGCTGGAATGGCCTAATCAAAGTCCAGAGGATTTGAAAATTGATATTTACACTGTGATCACATTAGCTGCGTTTCCATGCTAAATAGAATAAAAATAAAAAAACCACACAATTTCACAGTGGCGGAGTTTTCATTAAATAAGAGACACAATTAAAATCACACATTAATAAGTTTGTGAAGTCATTAAAAAAACATGTGGCGTCATAATCCTACAACTACATCCTGTTTTCTTCTTCTTCGTGGTTTGAACCAGTGGCATCATCTGGTTGTTAACGCTGTGAAAAAAGAAGTTTCTGTTGTAGTTTTTGGGGTTAGGGTTAGGATGACCCTATTTTGATACGGCCAAAAAAAACAAACAAACAAAAAAACACCTCATCTCAGCACCAAAACTTATCAAAATACAAGTTTTTTTTATCTAAAGTGGTGTGTTTCCATTAAACAAATTTACTTTGTTGAAATGTCAACTTGCTTGACATTTCGAAATGGCCAATGGAAGTGCAGCCCAAGACACTGCAACCTTCTCTAACTTAGACATTTAGAGAAAACAAAACGGCAACTGAGGAAGATTTAATTTGATTTTACTTGCTATTCTATCAAAAACAGATTTCTTAACATAATCAACTTTTTCTGAAGCAGAATAATGAGCTGTTTGAATCAGCTGTGGTGTGTTTATTTCTGGAAGCATTCCTCTGGCGCTTACACCAGAGGCAGAGTTACTTAACGAAGGGGAAGCTCTGTGGGGTTCTGCTTCACTCGCCGGTCAGTTTCTAAGTGAGCTGCCGACTGAAAACAATAAAATGGAAAATCTCAGAATGGTGGGATGAAGGAGGTCAGAGCAGAACTGCGTCATCGATAAAACAAAGTCTTCAACAACTCTTCCTCGTCCCTCTGTCCACAGCGTCATGATTTATTCTCGTTTTTTTTTTTTGGAGAAATTAAACAGAACGTCCAACTTTTGGTGAGAGGTCTTTGAAGTGACTGTGCTACTTTAGAGAAAGGTGTGTGTGTGTGTGTCTGAAGAGCAGCACACACACACACACACACACACTCACACACAACGTGGAGGGGAAGATTACAGTTGAGGCAGACAAGCTCACGCACTCTGATCTCTCTCCATCCTGTGATTGACTTCCTTCTTAATTAGACTGCTAGATGAGAGAGTGACAAAGCAAAAAAAAAAAAAAAAAAGAAGGGTAAAAGCAATCTGCCTTTGCTGGAAGCATTGAGAAGAGAGTGTATGCGTGTGTGTGTGTGTGTTTGGGGGGTAAAGGAGAGCAGGCTGAGAAATGGAGCCAGTCAGCCAGGCTGTGGGGGGAGGGCCGTGCTGCAGCAGCAGCCTCGCTGTGACTCAGCACTAAATTCTGCCTTTGTCTCTCCTCTCCCTTAAATATCATATTAGTCACTGTACCAAACACATTAATAGAGCTCTTCACCGTCGCCTCGTCACGACTGCACGCTTCATGTCAGACTCCTCCATGTGATCTGTTTTTCAGAGGGGATAAAGCTGTTTTCACATGCAGTTGCTCTTGTTGTTGGATTGGCTGTTGGGATCCGCTAACTGATTAGTTTTTATATTTTAATATTTCATGTTAAAGGTTGACAAACGTCCCTTGCTGTCTAACAGTTTGGACCACAGCACAATAAACGATGGCCTTCAGCTTGCTGAATAATGACAGCGCACCTCGTTTACAGTTGTTGACAATCAGCAATGTCACGCAGTTCTTCGGTTGACAACTTGTACAACTTCAGGGCACTGTTAGGTGGTAAATTCAAGCCTTTTTCCAGTGATTTCGAAATAAAACTTTTTTCCTGACGTGTTTGTTTTTGCGCTAAACCTAAAATTCCATAACAGCCTTCATCAAAACTAAATTAATCTTTTCTGCTTCCACTGGACTTTATGAAATGACATGAGTGTGAGAGAAGCGACTCTGCCGTGCATCAGCACCACCGGGTCGTCTGACCACCACTAGCAGGCAAGCCGGGACACAACGACAGAGGCGGATGGAGCGAGAATCAATCCCAGGGTTTCCCCCCAGTGTATTATAAGCCTGGCGGGCCACCAGGCTGAGCATTGCTTATTTACTTAAGTCTTTTTAAAATGTTTGCATTTTTTAAGACTTTATAGTTGGTGTTCAGGTGTTAATCTTCCAATCTTTCAATAACACATGATTATCAAGTGATATTTTCAAATTTCCTGTCAACTTTAAACATTTTTTAACTCAAAACCACGACAGGCAGATGGATGACTGACTGCCCTATTGCCCAACCACTGGGCTTAGCAAGTTTTCTGGGGGACACCTTGAATCTGGCAACCCACCAACAGCAGGACAAACTCCTACCACCCACGCCACAATCGTCCCAAATTACAATTATTGGGCAAGAGACGAGTTACACCCTGGGTAGGTCATCAGTACACCACAGGGTAAGCTGGAGTACCCAGAGGGAACCCCAACATGCACAGAGAGAACATGCAATCTCTTTGAACCAGGACTATGATTTGAAACCTAGACCTTCTTGCTGCAAGGCAACAGTCCCAACAACTGTGTCCCCATGCAGCCTTTTGCATGGAGTACATAAAACAAATGATGCATTGTCTCAGCTGAAGTTCATCCTCCCCCCCCTTTGTCTGAAGTGCCGTGTTGGAATGGAGACATGTAGCATGGACATCACTCTGCTACCTCGCCTCCTCAGAAGTCTTGTTTAAATTCTCAGAGCATCTCCCTGCAGGCCCTTTGTGTTGTTTTTATGTCTTCACGGGAGCACCGAACCGCGAGTAAATGCACATCGGCATAAGGAATAGCTCTCCGTCTCATCTGGCCCACTGGGGCAGAGGGATATTTAATCTGATAATTGAGGCACTGATAGATTGGGCATGGGTGGCGACATTGATGAGTGTGGGACTGAAGGTCTTGTATCCGATGGTGAGGATAGCTGTCAGAGGGGGAATCAATCTGCATCGACCCGCAGCTCTGCACCTCACCAGCCTCTGTTTTCCATCTTGCTTCTCTCCGTGCCTCTTCCATCGTTTCACTTTTGTCTTCTACTGCGACTCCTTCCTTCCCCTTAAATGTTTTCCTCCTTTCCATTCAATCTGCAACCGCTTCTTGCTTTTTTGATGCTGCCATAGTGGAAAGCATGCAGAACATATTTATATAGGGAGGGGAAGGGGGGAAGTATGTTTAGTACCATAAAGTGAGAAATAGCTGAGCATAACGCAGCAGAGCAGC
The DNA here is from genome assembly GCF_051168715.1 of Poecilia mexicana. Classification (NCBI taxonomy): domain Eukaryota; kingdom Metazoa; phylum Chordata; class Actinopteri; order Cyprinodontiformes; family Poeciliidae; genus Poecilia; species Poecilia mexicana. The sequence goes on along the minus strand of NW_028263390.1, from coordinate 4,320,839 downwards.
TTGAGAGAGCAGGGAAACAGTACAACGCGATGCAGCATAAGGTTATGTAAGCCACCAAGCGTATTATTAAGGTACAAGAAAGCAAGCCCAAAAAAAGAAAAAAGAAAACACACTGTGGTTAGTGTAACATAAAGTAATACTAAGTAAGGGATGTGATGCAACAAAGCGTAAGTGGAGGGAATGTTAGCACAGAGCAGAAGTGATACCAAAGAAGAGGAGAGAAATAAAAACAGGACAGACGTAGGGAGAGCCCAGTGGAGCACACGCTAACATCCCTCCTGGCCAGATCGCAGGAAGTGGCACGCCAAAGCCAACTGCATTCACAATGCACACAGTCCTAATTTCCCATATGTGCATGTAGGTGATGGATGGAAGGGCATGTAAGCTTCTGACTGAATGTCAGAGCAGCTGACATTTTTCTGCAGAGGAACTCTAGTGAGAAATCCTAAGAACTTTGTGTTAGCATGGGTGGAACATGAGAGTTTCTGTGGTGCGTTTTGTCCTATGAAGCTAGCAAGCTAACATAAAGCTACACCAACCAGCATGTTAGCATTGACCCTACGTTAGCGTAGTGAGCGAAAAAACGAACATTGTGTTTGAGCTTCATCTTGTTGCTTGGTCTAAATGCTCCACAAGATTCACTCCTTCATTTTAGGAAAGCTGCACCAGTTTTGACCAATCCTTGACAGTTTTACATATTCAAATCGCTTTGCAGAAGTATTCACACCTCTTAAAGGGGCAGTAATATGTAAAATCCACTTTTTTGAGCTTTACATCGTTTTATAATCTTATTCCTTCATCAAAAACATACCTGGAGTGTTGCTTTGATTCTTTCATGCATGTTTGAGAAATCCTTTAATCTCCATGACAACCATTCAGCTGTGCAAAACACCTGGGTAGACCTGGACCTGCCTTCAAGGTGTAGCTACGATACCACTGCAATAGCTAATACCCAATTTTAAGGTATGAAGTTACAAAGTCCTATTTGATATATACATATTTTTTATAACAGCTGAAGGTAACAGATACTTGATTATGCTATAATTTGATTCTATGTGCCTGGAAAACACACACTGCCCCTTTAAGAGTTTTGGAAACATGATTCTATTATTTTAGGCTTAGCTATTTTATTTTCCCTGATACCGGTTTCATCTCCCTGAAGGGATTTGAAGTGGTGATGAATAATATGAAATCACTCCTCTGACCTTTGACCCCTCCAAACATTTTTCTCATCATTGACACCAAACAGGTCAATCTCTGATAAACTTGGCGTCTGGAGCTGATTAGAATTCACTCCAGAAGCTTTCCCCACCACGGCTAAATCCACACTTCTGTTTCATTGATTTGAACTGAGTTCCTCTGACTTTCCCTCCGTTTTGATAATTAGGACAAACCAATGAGGGCAGTGAAACAAACCCTTTTTATACTGCCAGACTAAAACTAGCTGCTGGAATCAGTCATTATTACTAACATGAAGTGAACAGGCCATGGCCTTGCCAAAGTAAAAGCTCCTCTTTCTGTTTTTCATTGGAAACACACCAAATCTTGGACTAATCTTGGCTTAGCACAGCCAGAACTTTCTTCTTCCCCACCTTAACCACCCCTGGGTCTTCTTCCACGGTCTCACCACTAGGATCTTATTGGCTCTCCTCACCATGCAACACACACACCCCTCCCGAACGCTCCTCCTCAGTGTGTCTTTCTCCTCTTCATCATCTGCTGCACTCACAGGGTGTGGATCAGCACTCTGCGCCCCCAGGTCCCCTTCCACTTTAATCTCTACCTCGGCCCACTCCCTCCCCGCCCTTTCATCCTCCTCTGTATCATCAATGTGTCACAGCACTTCTAATATGTAGGTGTGTGTGTGTTTTAGCATTTCACACCTTATACGACCACGTATTTCTGTCTTCACAAGGACTTTGAATTGACTTCTATTAATTTTTCATTCATTTCTATACCCTTACCAAAGCAGTTACCCTAAACCTAACCAATACCAGTACATGCCTAACCCTAACCTCAATCAATCAATTTATCAATAAAGTTTATCTGTACAGCATATTTCAGCAACAAGGCAGTTCAAAGTGCTTTACATAACAAAAACACAACAATAAGAAGTCATAAAAACAACATACAGTCAACAATTGAGAAACCAGAGACAAACATTACATTTTGAAGATCATCAATAAACATTGCATACGTTGATCAATGATACGTTTATTATGGTTCAAAAACAGCTCTAACCAGCTTTTAGACCAGATTTAAAGGAAGTCAGGATTCTAACCGTAAGCCTAAGGTATATTCACACATTAGTCCTAAACCTAAAACCGAACCCAAAAACAACACTTCCTATTATGGGGTCGAAGCTTTGGGCCCCATAAGGACTGGTGGGTCCTCACAAGGTAGTATTTGTTGGAAGATATCATGTGAGTGTGTGTTTGTATGTAGGGCTAATCAGAGTGTGATGCAAATGTTTCAACTCAGCAGAGCAAAGACCGGCTCCCAGTGTCTTCCACCTGCATGTTGCTATGGAAACTGGGTATCCTCAGTACGTCATGCGTGCCCATGTTTGGTCTGGTTTCCTGCTCCTCTCTGTCAGTCACCCCCTCTCTTCTGTTTCCCTCGTCATGATTTGTGGTGCACGTCTCCCCTCCACTGTCTGTGGTCTGAGACACAAACCACCACAAACATCTGGAGAGCTCTAGTCAAATGGCACATCATCTCCTCTGGGTTACACTGATAAAGAGTGTTTGCTATCTTCAAGTGTAAAGTACACCACATTTACAGCATCAACACAGATCAAAACAATCAGATAGCAAAAACTTCTGTTCAGTGTTAGCGTACAGTTCAGACAGATGCGCTAATAAGAATTAGCATAAGTAGCTCAAGTTCAGTCAGATTGGATGGGGAGTGTCTGCGAACCAAGTTTTAAGTCTTGCCATAGAGACTGTGGGGAATGCTGATGGGTCTAGAGGTGAGCAGCTAGGTGTGGGTCTGGAGAATTACCTGGTAGTGCATTGCACTAGAGAATGAAGTGGTGGTTCTCTGGGGTTTACGCAAGCTTGGATGTGTGACTGTGCAGTGATTCAGTGTCACAAGAGACACCAAAGCAGGAGAAACCAGACCAAACATGGGCACGCGTGATGTACAAAAGAGCTTATGGTGAGTTCACACCAGCACAGCTGAGTCCGCTTCAATAAGTCAGTCACAGAGAGAAACACGGAGCTCTGAGAGAAATAATAGTTTAAAAATCAAACTCCAGTTTGTTTGTCTAGAAAATCGGATTCATCTGGGAAGGTGTGAATGAACAATCAAACTCTGATGTGGAGCAAAAAGTGAACTCTGGTCTGCCGATCTGGGTTCGGTTGAAGTGAAGTCTGGCACGGTTTCGAATGCATATGTGAACGCCAAACGACACGGAGCAAAAGCAGGAAGTGGACTATAGTGCAGGGAACTCTGGGTAATATCAACACACATTCTCTATATGTGTCTATCACAACTAGGAGAGAAGGCTTGTGGATTTTTGCCAAAGACAAAAGATAAATCCTACAACCGCTAAAATCTGACACCACTCCATTTTTGTTTACGTTTCGTGAAGAAGGAAATTGCACCCAGTATCTTCTGGAGAGGTTTTCATGTCAGTTCCTTCAGTAGTTGTGGGTAAAGCGTCACCACAGGTGAGAAGATTAATAGGTCTTTCAAAGGGTTTTGTTGGTTTGACACAACTTAGTGTGAAAGAGAACAGCAGCTGCTGAAAATGTAACAAATGTTGCAGTTTTGGTCCCCAGTCAACCAGACTATCAGGTGTGAAAACCCCCTAAAAGAACAACAGGCTTTTGTGAAAAGAAACCTGACTGTATCATTGTGGATAATAATCACCAGAAGAATGGTCAGCAACTCTGTAAACACACAGCAGGTGAAAGTTCTGCAACCTAAATTTAGGGTTTCACTGGCGGGAAACCTGTGGCTCAGAGAAAAGGTCACACCCACACACACTCCAGAACCATGGCAACGGCTCAGGGTTCCCCTGTGATCCTGACCTGTCTGCTGTGTTCCTCTGTTTGTTCACGAAAACAAACCTCTGTAGACTGTAAAACCATCCAGCCACTTAACTGCATTGGAAACAATTACTGCAGAAAGACTTTAGTGCCATAAACAGAGCTGTGTTCACCATGAAACCCTTGGACAACTTATGCCCAAGGTTGCCAGATTGGTTTTGGACAGCAGGGCGCCAGGTGTCAGTATGCACGGATCCAACCTGGAGGTCGCATTAGAATGATGGCTGACGGAGACGCAATCAGGCAGAGACAGACAGCTCACTCTCTATATAGAATACGATTAAGAGGGAGGGAGATGAGATCTATCGGGGGACTGCAGAGAGACGACCGTGGACCAGACGGACCCTCCTCCCGTTTCCCACCTTCTCCCTTTCGATCGATTCTGTGGCACAGCAGCAGCAGCAGCAGCATTACAAAACTCTCGCAATAAAAATCCCCTCCGTTTCGGCCTCTGCAGAGGGAATTACACCCATCCTACATCTATCTATCTCCCCAACGTGATCGGCTCTGCTTTTCACCCTTTTGTCAGACAAAATGAGTTCAGTGTATGTGGACTCTCCTTCCATGTTTATCATCCACAAGCTGTTAGAGAACAGAACCGTCGCCTACGTTTGTTGGCCCATCTTCACCCTGCAGTCTCTCTTTCCAGCACATGATAGCATCAGGAGTTCATGAATATTCAGCGACGCTTCAGTCTGGCTGTTTGTTTTCTCCCGTAGCATCTTGTGTCCCTCCCAGCCACAGAACGCTGCGGCCCTGGATGATGCATCCTCACCATGAAGTGGGACAAATCCGTCACAATAAGAGAGAAACGCAGAGCTGTGAGGGAAATAATAGTTTGAAGCAACGAATAACTAAAAACCTTCAATCTGTGTCAAAGCAGCATCTTTTCCCAGATAATGTCATGTTTTGCTTCCTTGATAGGGAAAACATTTCTTAAAAAAATATTTTGATATCCCCCACTTCATGATGTTGCTGACTAAGCATTTTATAGCTGAATAAATCTCCCCAAATAAGTATAAGGAAAGAAAAGAGTGACATGTTCATCAATTTAGCCACTAGGGGTGCAGTAATACATTTACCACATGAGACAAGATGAATATAAGATGATGGTGTTTAGTTCATAGGAAGATTACATTTTAGCTCTACTTTCTGGAAAAATGATGAACCCCAGTTTTTATTTTTAATTTACTGTAGAAGTCGAGTAAAGTTTCATAAATCACAAAATTAGTTTTAAAGAAGCTGGAATCCGAGTAAGACGGCGCTATCCGCATTTCTCTATGGAGCTAAATTGGGGCTATAAAGTTTGCTTTAAAAAGAAAAAAGAATAAAAAAAGAAAGGAAAGAAACTAAAAAATAAGTTTTGAAACTAAAAAAATATTTATAAACTGACAAAAGTTTGAAACTGAAAAAATAACTTGAATCTGAAAAGTAGTTTCAGATATAGATTTTTTTCAGATTCAAATCTATATTTTCAGTTTAAATTTTTTTCTTGAGTTTTTTTCAGTTTAATTTTTCTTTTCTTTTCATTAAACTCTATTGCACCAATTTTGCCCCATACACCTTCTCAACACTGAAAATGTGAAATGGACTTGATTTTTGAGGCAGACTAGTCAAAGTCTGGACTTTAATCTCTTTGAGTTGCTGTAGTATGACCTAAAACAGATTATTCCTGCTTCAACTTTCTCCAATGTTGCTGAGTTAAAACAACTGTGTTAAGAAGAGTGGGAAGAAGAATGGGCCAGAATTCCTCTACAGGGAAAACATTCATATTGGAAACAGTCAGCAGGTTTAGCAGGTTTACTTTCTTTACTCTGGTTCCATTTGGATTATGCTTTCTCTTTACTGAAGCGATCCTGAATATTAAATTAGTTTGACAATCTCAAACATGTGAGTGGAACAAAAAAGCAATGGTACCTGAACCTTCAAATGAAAACAGTGGCAATTTCCTTTAATTGCATTCTATAAAACAAACAAACAAACAAACAAACAAACAAACAAACAAACAAACAAACAATATCAACTTACAACAGTGCAAAAAAGAAAAAAAAAAACACATTAACAGTTACAGTTAGCAACCTGCTAAGCAGAGAAAACCAGGAGAAACCTGCAGCTGTAATCCATCCTGTTTGATAATAATCCTGTCGGCTTCTGGTTTCTTTCCCAGGCTGCTCTGTTTGCTGCCCAGCGTTATCGGCCTCAGCATGAAATTCTAATCAATATCTTTATATTAAACATTCCAGGCCTGCAGCAAATTAGAACCAACGGCTCAGAAAGATAAAAGGATCTATGGAAACTGCTCTTCACTCCGACACACACACACGCACGCACGCACGCACGCACGCACACACACACACACACACACACACACGCACACGCACACACACACACCCCACACACACACACATACAGGTTATGAAGAGTTTTACTCGTTCAGGTGTGTTGTATGAGCAGTATGGGGAACATTGGTGCGCATGTATCTTCCTGCAGTCACATGCATCATTGGGAGCAGAGTTAAAGCAGCCTGCTTCATCAATAATGCATGGTACAGTAGCATCAGGACAGTGCCACCATTGTTAAGCTCTGCACAGCTTTACCGCACAGTGCCACTGTGTTTACAGTCATCCACTCCGTGCACTGACTCCATCTCTGCAAGGTGCTTTATGTTAGGAACAGAGTTTCGGTAGTGCAACTGAGGGTTAAGTTACTTTAATCCTGCAATTTAAAAAACTATGCTTTAAAAAGTCAGGATGAACTACCATTGTAGGTAGGAAAAAACAGGAGTAGCTTTCCACTGAATGCTCAGAAATTTTAAGAGTAATCTCAGAAAAAAACAAGGACATTTCTGAACTCCAAAAACTTGAAAAAATGCCAGAAAAAAAAATCAGATATTTTTAGATTAATCTAGAAAACTTTCTAGAAAACCCCCCAAACATTTCTGAAAACTCTGCCCACCACATCATGTCTGCACATGTGCAGTTTAATAATAGACACCAGTGGTGACTTTTCAGACAAAAAAAAACAAACAAACAAAAATAAAACAAACACACACACACACACACACACACACACACACACACACACACACACACACACACACACACACACACACACACACACACAAAAACAATTGGTCAAAATCAGAATCTGTGTGTACAATTTTTTAAACATCGGTGATCGGCTAGAAAACAGCAATTGGTGCACTAATAGTAATGTTTTATATTGTCAAAGCCCATACCTAAATCTAGTTGTGGATTATGACAGGACTTAAAAAAACATCACCAGACATCCTATTTTGCATAAATAAATAAATAAATAAATAAATGAAGAAGAAAATAGTCGCTCTCTACAGAGTAGAAACATCCTCTGGTATAATTCAGTTCGGTCTGACAACTACATTTTTCTACAGAACATGACCAAGCAGGCCTGAATACAAATGTGCTGCATATTTAGTAAAAATTGAAAAGCATCTTCTCTCTTTCACTGCACAATTATTCACTCCTCCGTATTGATCTCTCAGATAGCTCAGTCCCAATAAAACCCACATAAATTTCTGGTTGTATTGTGGAAAAAAAATCCAATAAAGCTCTCGAGGTGTAAATACATTTCTCGGCTTGTTTATTATTGTGGATTTTTCTGTCTATCTGCATGTGACATGCAGAATTTGTGTGTGAACACTTTATGGCTTAAGGAGGTTTTTTTTTAGTTTATTAGATTACATGCATGTGTGAGCACATCTGTGTCTGGGTTTGAGTGAGCTTTACGTAACCGGCAGTAAACGGGGAATATTACCGAGGAGGTTCGGGGCGGCAGCCGGGGATACGGTGCGCCTGAGTGGGGGTGCTGCTTTTGGGAGGCGGAGGGTGAGAAGTGCTGAGTAAGCGGTGCGGGGCCAAAGCGCGGAGACCGCAGTGCTGCTGGCTGCAGCACACGTCGATAGGAGCTCAGACTGACAGGGGAGGGGAAAAACAAAAAACTCTAAAACAGTAAAAATAAAAATATAGCTATCCTCAATAAGTCGATACATATTCCATTTCATTCATAAAATCAATCCCACGAGCCTCTACAATCACACTAAATACACAAACATTTAAAAATACCACTCAGGATTTACTATTTGAGGGTATTTTTGTTGACAATGATCCATATTTTTTCGTTTTTGTGAACTGACCCGCATCTCTTTGTGGCGTGAGCTCCAACAGCAACACACCCAGCAGACCGCCGTGCCCAGATACTGCATGACCATATAAGCCTGAGCCCACGCCCTGACGGACTCACTGCGTCACAGCCGGAGCCGGCAGCCAGCCTTGTTTACTCCCTCTGACCTGTGTGGCCACTGATCGCACCAGAAAAGCCCTCATCTTCTCACTCCCCGCCTCTCATTCCTCCATCCTGCTCCCTCGCCATCACCCCTCCACCCCCGTCTCGCTCGCATCGTGAACGGCCCTGCTGGGCTTTCAGGTTCCTCTGTTACATCTCTCTCTCTCTCTCTCTCTCTCTCTCTCTCTCTCTCTCTCTCTCTCTCCACATCCTTTTTATGTATATTTGAACAATTCTCAGCATACATTTCAGACCTCAAAGCTGCCTCCCTCCTCTGCCAGTGTTTTTTTTTTTTTTGGTTATATAACCGTGTCCCTGTGGACCTTGAAGACACTGCTAACTAATTTTATTTGACGACGGTGTTGCTGCTGCTGATGATGAGTGTGCATCAGTGTGCTGTTGCAGGAAATGGCAATGTTTTCTGAGATTATTTATTTAATAAAATGTAACCTGAGGCAAACATGACGCAAAAAGAGTGGAGCTGCATTCTCTCACATCTTACAGGTAGATCTCATGGTTATGCTGTAGATTTCTATTTATTTATTTTTTATCTTACAGCCATCAGAGTGATGCATGTGAGAGCAGCTAAAACTCGTGGCTGCCATTTTGATCTCTTCCTGTGCTACAAGAGAGAGCTCCCTCCAAGTTCTTTCCTCTTTTCTTTTCTTTCTTTCTTTTTTTTTTTGAATTACCAGCCTTAATAAAAAACCAAAAGCTTATGCGGCTAGATTTGACAAACAGCACCACCTACTGGTTAACATATGAAACTTCAGGAAGAAAAGCATCATAAACTGCGGCGGCTTATGTATGAGACGAATCTGTATCTCTGAAAAATAAATAAATAATAATAATAAAGATTTAAACTCCATCAGGAATTAACTTTACGACAGGGTATGCAGGCCATTGATAGAGTTTATTTCCGGCAAAAAACAAAACAAAACAAAACAAAACAAAAAAAAGTTCTGAGAATAATCTCTGAAATTAGTTTTTTTTTAGAAAAACATGGACATTTTCGAGTTTCAAAGGTAGAAAATGTTTGACTTTTGCAACGCTTAAATTTTCTTGTTTTTTCAAGAAACTTTCTGAAATTGTGAAGTTTTTCTAGCTAATGTTCAACTTTTAGACCTCAGAAATATCCTTGGGTTTTTTTTCTATAAAATTAGAGCCATTTGGTGGAAAATTACTCTTTTTTTTTCTATTTACAAGAACCCTAGTATGTCATCGTACCACTTTAATTAAATCCACCACTATACGTAGTGAAGACAGGAGCTCAGAGGTGTGGACATTTACCAAGCAAAATTAATTAGCGAAAAAAGACAAACAGTTCCTTCGTTTTAGAGACAGAACCATAAGAAGAAAGAATCTTTTATTTTCACTTGATTACTCACATTCTCATTATCTGCATGGCTTTATATTTAATTCAGTTGTAGATCAAAATCACACAGCCCCAGGGATGGACATGTGCTGAAAGTCGTTTTTCATATTAGCTGTCAAAAATAATAATAATAAAAAGGAAATGATGATGACAACATAAGCAGAGTAACATAATTAGGACACTTGTCTCTGTCTCTGGCTTTCCTCCAGTTTGGTCTTTGGCTTGGTTATCTCCAGGATCCTTCTCTGGAAGCGCTGGCTGAAAGGGATCAACAAGTCGTCGAAGTCCACCTCCAGGGTTATGCGACCCTTTCGTCTCGCTATGTTTGACATCAGCTGGCTGGTGGTGGGCGGTTCACCCCGAACCTGAAACAAACAAACAAACAAACAAAAAAAAAACAATCGGAGTTGAAGTTAACAAGGAAATGTAGTCAATATTTAGCTTTTATATAGAAGGTTGTTAGGCGTCAGCGTAACCAAACGTACGGTTTTTGGCACAAAGCTAATATCCTCTGTGTTAGTGTTTCCTGTGGTGATCCTGGTGTTATGGAGGATGATGCTTTTGGAGTTCATCTGTGTGGGCGTCCTCCCTGATGTCCCAGTCATCGTCTTGCTATGCACAGCACCCCTTCCAATAGCCACCTAAAGGCAATCACCAAGAACTGACGTAAAGAGCAGCAAGGGGTACGTGGTCAATGGAGCAGAAATATCAAAATTAAACAGATATTTATAGTAGCTATGAAAAAAGTATTTACTCCATTTGATGTTTTACCCTTTTTTAAAACTGTTTTTACAATCACTATTCATCAACAAAATTTTGCTTTTTGGCAAAATTGTTAGACTACTGGCACCAATTGGAGGGACCTTTGTTGAATTAGGTCAGTGACTTTAAATGGGTGTATATTTGTGGAATCACTTATATTTTGTTACATATTTTTATTTAGTTGTCATCTTTTGTACAAAAGTTTTCACTTTGACATTAAAAATATTTCTTTAAAAAGAAAATATTATAATTAGAAAAGCCAAATGTTGTTGACCAGGATTAATTTGTAAAAGCAATCCAAGGGTAAAACATCCAAAGGAGTGAATACTTTTCAAAGGTACTGAAGACCAGACCAGACACACAAGACGTTTGCATTTTGCAGAACAAAATGTGATTTAAGAAAGTTGACTAGATAAAATAGAAAAGGGGGAAAAAAAATCTTTGGTAATATTTAGAGGTGGGCATTTATCGTATCACTGATCATTTATTGAGATAAATTACTTATCATGATAAGATTTTTGGTTTATCCTTGTCACAATAAATTCCAATTATTGTTTAAAACCCACTAAAGCTGTCTATTGTCTGGATTGTTAACTTTACAATTTTTCTAAATTGTGCAATAACTGTGTAGCAATAAATTGGAAAATATGACTAAATTCAGTTACTGTGTCAATTTCAGAGATATAAATCAGATTTCTTTATCTCTCATTTCCTAGATAATCATCTTACAAATGTTATGTTTTTCAAGAGCAGCATTTGTGTTTGTGGGGCTATAATTGCTGTGACACAATTTCCACAATTGCGGTTACCTAAAAAAGAAGTAATAAATACTTCTTATCGTCACTTTTTCAGTTATCACATTATTATCATAAAACATCCAGATAAAACTAAGTCCATATTGCCCACCACTAGTAATATTTACACAACACAAAGGTGCTGATGGATGTCTGAGAAAATGGATCATGAGTGACAAAAACCTTTGAAAAGTTTTGAAAAAAAACCCCCCCAAAAAACATCAAAAGTCAAAACAGAAAATAAAAATGAAACAGCAAAACATGCTTTAAAAACAGACCAGTGAGTAAAATCTGACACTAAAATGATACCATAATAATATAAACCAATGACTTCCCCTGGAGAAACTGAGCTTTCAGACGGAGAGCAGTGTATTCATGCTCAACCTTGAACTGATTATATTCCATTTCCACTGCTGTAACGTTAGCGTTCAGACCAAAGATCTTGAACATAGTAAGTGCAGAGTCAGCACTTTTTAGCCTGCTGAAATCATAACAAGGCTTTGTGCGTCAGTCTGACTCACATGCTTCAAGTTTAAACTCAGGTCAGTTCGAGTTACAGAAACGCTACGGGATTACCCGAGAAGCTACAGTCCTCTTGTTTTTAGCATCTTCGCCTCTGAGAGCCACATACATGAGAACGCAATGAGGTTGTGATTAGTGATATCAATTTCTGTTCACACAAATAATTCCTGAAGGGCAGTACTAAACCCAACTTTTCTTGCCTGAAGATGAAGAGAATTAACAGATGCCCAACCTCCTTTCACCCTCTTCCTCTTCGCCGAGCTGAAGGCTGTTTATCTGCAGCCGTGTATTAGCTAGGCCTGGCCTCAGGTGATTTGCATCGTCTTCACTGGGTCCCTGTGTCAGCTACTCGTCTGCTCCAGAGTAAATCACCTGTAAGAGCCGCTCGCCGTTCACCGGGGCTCTGATTTTCTAACAGTCAGCGTGGCGTTCAACTCTATGAGGAAATGAAATGCAGGATGCAGGTTTGGAGTAGCTACCACGATCTGTAGACGGTGCACATCATTAAATTAAGAGTATTTTACAAATAAATACTCATTTCAATGACTGATAACAAAAAGAGAAACTTTTAATAGATTCAGTAACCAGAAAAGTGATGTTATTTATGTGTAACCATACTGAAGCGGACCAAAAAAGCGAACTCTAGTCCACCTAAAACCCTGGTCTTGGTTCGAATGCATACAGGAAGGCCAAGTGGACCGGAGATCACTCCACATGTAGGAAGTGGACAGTAGCGCAGGGCATTCTGGGTAAATACATCCAAAACAAACGTGTGTTTACCGCTAGCAGAAGAAATATATTGTGGTCTTTTGCCAAAGACAAAAGAGAAATCCTACGACCGCTAAATCTGTCTGGGTTCTCATTTTGTGAAGAAGGAAGTCGCGCTCAGTGTTTTCTTTAGAGGTTTTCACGTTGTTTTCCTCCCGTGGATTTTGGTGCAGCGCCCCCGACAGGCAAGAAGGTGGACAGGTTTTTCAAAGGGTTTGGTTCATTTGACACAGTGTGAAAGTGAAGCGCACCAGCTGAAAATGTAACAAATGTTGCAACTTTGGTCCTCAATCGAAACGAGTCTACCAAACAATCAGGTGTGAAAACACCGTAAGTGTGGTGATGGAAGGTTGAGTCGGAGGAAAATGTGTCACAGGAAAAGTTGCACAAGCATCAGAGGCAACCTCAGCGTTCTGGGCGTTGAAAAGCAAAGACAATTCAAGAGTTTGGAGGAGATTCCCAAAGTGGACAGAGGCTGGAGTCTGAGATTCATCCAGCTGCAGTCCAGAAGCGTCAGACAAAAACATCAAATATAAAACTCTGTGTGAAATGACTCTACATGAGTTTCTCATTTATGCTGAATTACTGTATAATTTACTGAGATCCAGTTATATGTCCTTTTTTCTCCTTAGAGACAGTTTAAATCTAATCCTTCATGAATAAATCAGTTTGTTTTGAATTAAAAAAATATTTCAAAATGGTGTCAGTATCAGTAACAACCATGAAGGAGTAACCTTAGAAACTTTATAGTGTGGAACATTTACTGAACATGCAAGTCCACTTAGCAGAAACGACTCTAAAAACATAACATGAAATCCCTACTGGAAGAAATGCATGCAGGTGTATATTTTTAAAGATCGAGTTCTACATGATTGTACATCTACGTGATTGAAGTGTTGATAAGCAGACGGCAGATCATGCTAACTGGCTGAGAGCTACAATTACACCGTGATGAGAAACAGACGGACATTCCTCTCTGTCCAATATTTTTACATTTCCAAGGTTTTTTCTGGAGTTTTAAACTTTTGACACTTCACCGAAGAGTTTTCCTCCTTTATTGCACCAACTGCTACCAGTGCTAGCCACGTGAATTAAAAAAAATTATTAAAAATCCCCTTTCCATAATCTGTAGTTTACTTTTTTTTTTTTTACAACAAAGTAATTTACAACAAAAAAAAAATGTAACAAAGTAAAAAAAGGGGGGAAGAGGTCTCCAATGTTGGCCTTAATAAAAGAAAGGTGTACAGTTTCTGTACATTTTTGGCAGAATTTTTTCTATTTTTAATAAATAGTTTTAGTCTATTCTCAGCAATGACAACAAGAACTTTTTTTTGTTGCTGAGAAACAAATGTAGTGAAATGAGAGACTGACGGATTTTGGGATTGTTGTATCTGTAGATAAGTTTCCATTAGCAAATGTGTGCACACTTTTGTCGAAATTCTGTTAATGTCAAAAAAACACTTGCGGTGTTTCCGTTAAATAAGAAAGTCACATGTGAATAAGCTTGTTCACGCAATAAGCCAATAAGAATCATGATAGAGATGGATGTAAACATCATCTATCAACCAATCAGAGGAGACTTAGGAGTCTTATTCCAGCGTTGGAGCAACAAGCTGCATATTCTTGGGAGCGGCTACATATGCTGGGTTTTGGGGAAATTGTAGTCAGCCATTTTACAGAAGAGTTATAGATTCAACATGTTGGAATTACACACAACTTTTCATGAACGGTGCGACGCTGTAAGCGCTGTGGTGGAGCCGGCTGCACATCGTCCAAAAACAACAAAAACAAACCACCATCCTCCTACCACTTCCTGTCGTCGACTTTGACATTTCAGCCAGTAGTTACCGTCCAGCTGTCGATCACGAGTGATCGACGGCTTTTTTGTGTGATGCAAAAAAAGTGTTTCCACTGCAGTCTTGCGAAACACAAACCACCTCATCCTAACACAAAAGCCTTTTATCGCAAAAGTTTTTTTATTTTTTTTTAAATTGATGTGTTTCCATTCAGCAAATTTATTTTCGTGATTTCAGTTCGGTCAGTTTTATGGTTATATCTGGTGCGTGTTTTCCACTGACATCTTCTGAGATGTATCAGATCAAAATCCACTGATACTGAACCTCGCTTCCGGTATTGGAAATGAAAAAAATAAACCATACTGGATCGGTGCGTCCCTAAATATGCACAGCTTGACGTTTGACTTGACTGCATCGTTTCAACTGTTGTAAGGAAACTGCTTTCTGCTAGGAAACCTTTCACGAACGAACACACACAAAACGTCAGTGTGACACATCAAAAGTTCCATGCAGAACGTTTTTAATGTAAACCGCGGTCAAACGGCAGGGCTACGTGGGTACCTTCTTTTTACCAGGTTTAGGTTTTGCTTTTTTGGGGTCTGGCAGCGCGTTCACCTTTTCCTGAACCAGGCTCTCTATGCTGGTTTCTCCAAAGTGTCTGGCCATATCAAGGCAGGTTACTCCTGGAGGAAAAACACAAGGCCGAGATGAATGAATTACGGTTGTTTTCATTTTTCTTTTGTGCTTCTGAACAGTAATTAATGACAAATAGATTTCTTTCTTATTTCTACTGTTGTTTTTACTTGTGTTTAAAATGATGATACGCAGTGATAAGATCTGTATCAATGTACAACAGCGTAAATTCAAACCTAAGTTTAAAATAAAAAAAAAAAAAACTTTTTTAATGTTCAGACTGCATCGTACCTTTCTTGGTCTCTGAATAGACTTTGGCCCCAGAGTTGATGAGGAATTCCACACATGAGAAGCTGGAGCTCTCGATGGCTCTCATGAGTGGCGTGCCGTCGTTGAGGGCCTTTGCGTTGACGTCGGCCCCGGCATTCACCAAAAGCTCCACAATTTCCAAGTACCCCCCGTTGGCCGCGTGGTGGAGGGGCGTCCAGAAGAACTGGTCACACATGTTCACTTCAGCCCTGTTGGATGCGAGGTGGGAGTTCGTGTTCAGTGAGACCTCATTACTTATTGATTCTACGCTGCACGGAAGATTGAACGTTACTTTCTGTTAGTTCTTCACTTCAAAATACATTAAAGATCTGCTGTTGTATCAAACCTTCCAGACCTCTCAGGCATTCTGGTTCTGGTTCTGGGGATGGAGAGCAGAACCAGAACCAGAAACATAGAGAAGCAGCATTCAGGTTCTATGCAGCACTAATCTGGACTAAACGTCCAGAAAACTGCAAAGATGCTGAAACACTGAGTTGCTTTACAGCTGCAGTATGTAACTTTTATTTTTTTAAAATATGTTTTTTTCACATTTACTAAAATTATCATTATGTTGTCGCAGTACCGTATCGAGACAGATGTGATAAAAACCAAGATCCTCTGCCTTCCCACACTAGCAACTGCAGAAATACACCGCCCAGTCAGAAACAGCCAATCAGAGCCAAGGGGAGGGTCTTATCGCTATCAATCACTCTTGTGTACGTGCCGCTAACACCCTACCCCTTGCTCTCTGCTACTCCATAACAGGTTTATCATAACATAGCCTGGCATGAATGCTAAGGCTAGTTACCATGGCCACCAATGACGGCGATACATTTTAATTGAAATGCTAAGATGTTTTTCCATCATAGTGACAGTTTTAACAAATCTGAAAAAAAAAAAACAACAAAAACCCCCACATTTTTGTCAAAGTCACACACTGCAGCTTTAAGTCAAGACTTAAAACCCACCTGTTTAGAATTGACTTTGATTAGTAGTAACTGGAACATTGATCAACATATTTGATGTATATTTGCTTGACAATTTTGTTGATGGCATTTGATAAAATGTAATGTTTAATGCATTTTGTATGATGCCTTTATGACTTAAAGCACTTTGAGCTACCTTGTTCCTGGAATGTGACATGCAAATAAACTTGACTTGACTTCACCCTTTTTAAGGCTCTTGTAACTATTAATAGGAATTACCAGTGAAAACCAAATACAGAGCTTTTTAACAGTATTTGCACATACAACATATTTTCTTGGGGTTTTGTGCAACAGACCAAGTGTTTTGGGGTGTGTCTCAACACTGACAAGCCTGGACCAGAAACATGTGGATGTCAGGTGTGGCTACTCACCCCTTTTCTAGAAGGTACTGGACCAACTCGTAGTTGCCGCTGATGCATGCCTCCATCAGCGGGGTCTTGTAAAATTCATCCTGAGCATCCACAGGTACTCCGTCGTTGAAGGCGAGGTCCAGAGACTCCAAATCTCCGTTCCTCACACAGTAGTTGATGTTGATGTAAACTTTGTTTGGCTTCTCTATGTACCACCACGAGTCGTTGACTATGGGATGAAGCGGCGGGTGCTCGTTGTCAAAGCGGCGAACGTCTGTCAAGTTGTGGTACTTCTCAATCATGAAGTGAGGCGGGCCGCCGTCGGGCCGTCGGGGCTTGAGCTCCGGCACGAGGGTGCAAATGGGTATGGGGAGGACAAACGGGCCTTTCTTCTTCTTCTTCTTAGCCCCCTTTTCTTTCTTTTTCTTCTGAGTTGTGTACCCAGTGAGACGGAAGACTTTCTTGATGTACTTGGTGCCTTTGACGAAGTCATTCACGTTGATCAGGCCCTCTCCCTTCTTGTTGTGTGCTGAGAAGACCATCTCGAGTTGGTCTGGTTCAACCGGAGCACCCAGGTTCTCTAACACAGACATGAAGGTGTCTAAGTCAGCATTGCCAAATTGGTCCCTAAAGGCTTCCACTAATTCAGCCTGGTACTCGTTTGACCAATCGTGAAGGGTCAGGGCCCAGAGATCTGACATCATGCCGCCACCAGTGGATTTTTTGCTTTTCCCAAATGCCCTCTCTGCTTTCTTCAGCTCCTTGATCGCTGCCTTGAGTCCGAAGTCTTTGGCAATCTGACGTGCCACCAAACCTTCCTTGTTCTTCACTTTGGGGTTACAACCTGAACACAGAGCAGACTGCTATGAAAAAAAAACAACAACAAAAAAAAACACTTGATCGCGTTACCTAATTTAATTCAGGACTGCGTATTGCTCTGTTTGATTTAATTTCCTACCTCCACATGCATCAAAGCAGAGATATAAGCTTGCAATGCTAACACACAAAAGAGCTATTCTTCATTTCTGTAACCAAAATCCTTAAAGCTCCAGAGGACACGTCCAGAGACCTAACGTCTCTTCCAGAGACGAACAAATACTTTGGATGATTGCGTTGAAATTGAAGACACTTTGCGATGTCACGGCGTACCTCTCTGAGCAAGGAACTTGCAGGACAGGGCATTGCCTGCGGCGGCGGCGTAGTGTAAGGGCGTACAGTTGTTCATGTTAATCACACTCATATCTGCTGCAAATCCTGACAGCACCATGATTACCTGAAGGATGGGAAACGTTGCAGAGTTACGTGTTACAGATTGTCCAAACCTAAATTTGGACAATTAAATTACCTAAAGTAAGATTCTGCTTCTGGTGTTTAATTGGAGTGAAGTGCTAAGAAAATGACAAAATATAAATACAATTTATCATTCTCATCATTTATTTTTTAGAAAAAAGTGATTCTGCAAGACGATTTCTACTAACCTGAAAAAACAATGATTTTATTTATAATCAAAAGCAGAGTGGGTGTGAGAGTCTACAGGGAGTTTTTTTCAATATCTGGACCGATTAACATCGGATCGGTGCGTCTCGGGTTGCAACCCAACAAAATGTGAAAAAGCTTAAAGGCATATGACAGAAAAAGTTCTAGTTACCACACCTCAAAACAGCCACTCAGGGCGGCGTAGTGTACTGCGTTGAAGCCGTTTTGGTCCAGGGTGTTCGGGTTTCCACCTCTCCTGAGGATTTGCCGAACAACTGGCAGGGAGCCCGTCTTGGCAGCCTCCATCAGCGCCGTCACACCCTTTGTCTGGGCAGAAGAAATCACACTTTAGATGGTTTCTTCTCCATAATTTTCTCTGTCATTTAAATTGTTTCTGTCATGTTTTCTTATTAATTTCTTTTACCTCATTTGCCGCGTTGGGGTCTGCACCAGCATCCAGCAGGGCGAGGCACAAGGGGGTGCACTCATTAGCTTTCTCACACATCATGCTAAGAACGTGAACCCCGCTACAAGAGATGTTGTTGGGATCGGCCCCGTTCTTCAGCGCCAGTTCTAGGCAGCGGGCGTGGCGCTTGGTGGGGTAGCTGCAGTAGAACAGCACGCCTGAATCACAAATGAGATAAAGAATAATTTAAAAAAAAGGTTAAAAATGAGAGAGGTGTCATTTACATTTGGGTTTTGACAAAAATAATTAGATCTGAGGTGGTGAGTCTGGCTGGGCGGTTCATAACTGCTGAGTCTTTGTGTAGTTCAAGTGCTGCCTGCGCTAAATATGTACCTTCATTTTTACATTCAGATCCAATGGAGAAAAATAACCAGTTGCTAATTAAAAGTAATTCAGATTCTTTTTTTTTTTTAATTTGTATGCAATAATCGAAAACGTGTGGGGAATGAAATGCTTGAAGAGAAGCCGGGGATGAGAGCGGTGCGCCTCGGCTGAACACGCCTCTGGGGAGCGAGCGGCGTTATCGGGTTACAGAGCAGGTTCCACATCAGAGTGTCACCATGAGGGCTTGATCTGTAATTAGACTCACACACACACAGAGGCCTGACTCACACACAGAGCCACACACGGACGTACCCGGACAAACACGCTACATGACTAAACAGAACATTTTACGACCTTGAATTCAATGTTTGGACCCAAAAGTCCAAACACTGATGCCAACTCTTGGTCCCTCCGTGTTTCACGGCGTTTTCTGATCTGGATGCATTAAAGCAAGAACAGCGTTAGATTATCTGGAAGGATTCTCCGTTGTGTCTTTCTCATCGATATCTAAGCAAAAGCTACACACGTGTTCTTGAGATGTAAGACAATGTTTACCTGACAAAACCTACTAAGAGCAAAAAAGCATCCTGATTGGCTACAAAATTTAAAAATGATTATGTATCCTCTATGATCCATGCAGGTTCAAACTGGCTGCATAAATCTAAAACCACATATTTAAGTACTGTGTTCTTAGAATAGCATTGAAAAATGAATGTATTTCAGTAACTCAACTCATTAAGTGAAACACTTTACATAGATTAATTTCACACAGTGATGTTTTCACATCTTTCTTCCTGTTAATTATGATGATTTTCAGTTTACAGGTTATAAAAATGCAACATGTAAGGTTAGGATACTACATCAGACCAAGAACAACCACAGACATGTTGGCTTAATGTAAATTCAGTTTAGTACCTGCTTTATAGGTACTTTTAATCTGATAAACAAGCCCAAGTTATTTCAATTTCCAAAATCATAATATTAATGGAAGAGGGTTTTTTTCCATCTTACTTCAATTTCAGACATTTGCACATGGAAAACTGGTTTTGGAATAGATAAAACACTGACAGCCTATAGAACTGTCTACGGCTGCCATGAGCCGCAGCTTATCAAAAGCCTCTCCACCGTATTTAAAAGCAGCTCTGTACCTTAAAAACAAACTAACTGAAATGAATTCTACCATTTGTTTTTTTAGTTTTAACATTCAGCCTTAATTTAGTGATGAAAACATAATTTCAACATATGTTATGGAAGTATGGTCAATTTTTCCATCTATAATTAATCCTGGAGTTTGTTGATGGGCTCCTACAGGAGCGTCTGGGTTCTGTGTGAAATGCTAATTGACAAAGCATACAATAAATGTAAACTTCTGCACTCAACTGTTTAATGGAAAAATGATTGAAATAGCCTGGGGAAAAAAGCTAAAGTTATCTTTCAGTGTATTAACAATATATAGCCTCTGTAACGACAATAAGCCTGTCGCATTAAGCATTTAATCACATGTTAAACTGAACTGAGCTTTATACTTTCCATTGTGATGATTCATATTTTATTAATGAGACATCATAATCCATTTTATTTCTGAGTTTTGATTGTATGTGGTTTTTATTTCCATTTTTATTTATTGTATTCAGCTGTCGTGTTTCATCCTGGTTATTCCAGTTCCAGTGTTAAGTGTTCTTTACAAAATTAAAGTTTTTTTAGTCTTTGAGAAGGCACACTTAGATTATTTCACCATTATCAATATATTCCCTGAAAATGGACTCAAAGTAACAATAACACTGTCTATCGCAGTAATTGCCGAGGCGATTTATCGCCCAACAAAATTTGTTATCGTGACACTTTGACAAAGTGCGAGTTAAGAACTGGGAGCTCCTAACCCTGCAATCACGTCTGAGCATTTCACTCTATTTTCACTCTCTCTCTGCCCACCTTTGCCCTTTATGTCCACTAGTTTCATGTCAGGCTGTTTCTGGAACAGCAGCGATAAAATGTCCTCGTTCCCCAGCTCGGCAGCTAGCATGGCGGGCGTGCGGCCCATCTTGTCTTGGACGTCGGGTTGTGCTCCAAGGGAGAGGAGAAACTCAACAAGGTCTGTGAGGAGACAGAGCAACAGACACGCTCAGACGGACGTCGAACCTGACACCCTTCGCCCGCAGAACTGTGTGAAACAGAAACTCTGGTTGCACACACCAATGATTAGCATGTCAAAAAAAATAAATAAATAAATCCACCGTTTTGCTAGTCTGCTGCCATTTTCTGTTTGCCTGAGAGCTAGCACGCGTGTCATTGCTCATTCCTCCCTACCACTGACCAAACAAATCATTTAGAGTGAAGTTTCTGAGGTTTTACGCATCGACTCAAATTACCTTTATATAATAAATACAACTTTCCTGTTACATAGACATATAAATGGAGCGGCATGATTGCGCCTGGAAGTTTGTTGTCATAAAACGTCACTTTCAGTCGAGCACTTGTTTGATTGAAACGTCTAATTTACAATCAGACAGAGCAAAGATGAAGCTCATCACCGCTATTGTTGGCTGAAACCGCCAGGTGGAGCACCCCCAGGCCTTCCTGTGGCTCGGTGAGGTTGATGAGGTTCTTCACCCCAAGCTTCACCATCTTCTGGATCTCATCCTTCTCTCCTTTGTGGATCCACTGCAGCAGGCGGTAGATCTGGAGGACCTGCAGACGGCCCGTTGCCACCGCGCAGCTCATTCTGGCGTCCCTCAGAGCCTGATGGAGAAAAGTTTGAGAGAAAAAGTTGGAGGTGACGGAGGAAAAATGAAAACGTTTGGAAATTCAACATAAATGAGTTGATAAAGCTTCCCACGGCAGCATTACCGTGTTATGAAGTTTTGGAGTTTTGGAGTGGCAATCAGTTCCTAGAACTGATTGTAAATGCAAGAGAACACACATCTGTCAGCATTTATTTAAACAGCAAGGTAGATTTTTAATTTCTTTTTATTATATACTTAAAAAGATTCTTTTTTCTAATAAAATTTAAAATAAAATGCAGAATTTCATGTCAGCACACAACGACAACCTCTGTGTTACCTGATAACGACTATTAAAGCTGCAGTGTGTAACTTTTATTTAAAAAACAAAAGTTTTCACATATTTGTTAAAACTGTCACCATGTCATAACATCAGTATATAATATGAGACATATAATGTGTGAAAAGATCAAGCTCCTCCATCTCCTCCCAGTCCTGCTGTTGCCATCTAAAGAAATCCACTGCTCGACCAAAAACAACCAATCAGAGCCAGGAGGAGGGGCTTAGCGCTGTCAATCATTCACAACATAGCAGAGAACATGCCCATTAAGTCACAAGTGGGCATGATTGACAGTGCTAAGGCCTGCCTCTGATTTGTTGTTTCTGTTTCTGGTTAGCACTGGGAAAAGGCAGAGGAGCTTAATTTTTTCACAAATTACTTGTCTTATATTATACTGACATAGTGACAGTTTCAACAAATGTGTAAATTTATATATATATATATATATATATATATATATATATATATATATATATATATATATATATATATATATATATGTAAAGTAAAAGTTTGCTACAGATTTGACAGAATAAATGAAATCTTTTAGAAACTTTGGAAGATATTTTCAGATTGTAAACTTTCACTCAGCCAAGCTGAACTGGGGAGAAGTTACTGAGTTAGTACCGGACAATGAATCAGTTACAATATTCTATAAAGGGAAGAGAAATGTCAACAGATTCGGCAAGACATTCAATTCAACTCAGTTTATTTATATCCATTTTTCATTTTTCTTGAGGCACTTTTCCAAAAAAAGTAATTTCAGTCCAATAACATGAACAGTCCAAGTTATCAAGAAAATTGCTGTGAAGTTCAGTTTATTACTCAAATTGGTCAAAAAGCAGATTACAACCTGCAGTGTTCACTCCTCCTGGGCATAGTGACAATCGCTTGCTTTCCCTCATACCGAGCATGCATGTGGAGACAGTGGGGAGGAAAAACTCCCCTTTAACAGGAAGAAAACTCCAGCAGAACCAGAACCTGGCTCAGTCTGAATGGAGCAGATGCATAAAAAAGTAAAACATGTGGCCCATCAGGCAGTATGTGGGCTCACCATCAAATAAACATTTTTACAAGATGAAGATTGGTATTATTTCGTCCTTATGCTGAAACACACTTGCACTCTTATTAAATAATATTGCAGTGGGGTTTTGTACATCATTGTATTGCCAGTTGAAAAAGAGTCATTTTTCACTTGTTTACTTAGAAACTGTGATGATAATAATACAAACCAATAGAGCAGTATCTTAGGTTATTTTCTCTCAGCTGTATGTGGCGCATGTTTCTTACATGGAGGCTGTAATTCAGACCTCTAAAGTGACAGTTAAATGATACTAGCAAAACAAAATCCTAACAGTATATCTATCTGCATTTTATACACTCAAGCGATATAAAATCATGCTCATTTAATTTGAAACATATAATATTGATGAGAAAGTACTTGTTCCATTGGCAGATTATTTTGCTTATAACATATTTTTTTCCATGTTACACTTGAAATAAAACGTTGATAAAGCTTTCCCACCCCCCTCGTGTCAGTCCTTGGAGAAACATCTAGTTTCACCACTAGCTTATAGAAAGTGGATATGTTCAAAATATTCATGTTATTTTAAGTCATCAGTCTGGTTGCGTCTCTGTGTTGCCCTGTAATAAAATCATAACATGGCCCTCCTCCTTGCCTGGAGTAGGTCATGATAGCTGCTCCTATTGACCCCAAATAATAAGATTCAAACAGATTCCTCCAAAACTTATTCCAACAATAAATCCATAGCATCTGTTGGTATGTTGAACTTAATCACGCATAAAGTTTGGGCTCAACCTGTGTACGTAACAGCTCCTATCTGCGTACGATAAAAGAGCAGATATTTAAAACATGGAGGTGCAAACAGGCTCAGTGACCCACCTGTAAACAGGGCGAACAGACAGGTTAGCTGGTCTCTGCTGTTAACCCGCCTTAGAAAACCTCTGTCTGCTCATCGACAAGCCACACTGGTTCCCAGTCTTCATTCATAAACGCTTCTATACAAACTTTAAAGCACAACCTTTCACTTGGTGTGAGGGGGAAGGTTGTGCTTTGTGGGGGAAGAAAACAAAAATGGTCTCCATGGCAACCTGACACGGCATAGATTCCGCGAGGGACGGACGGGTCGGCGTCGGAGCTGCTGGGAAGCTTTACTAGTCACGTGACAGTGAAGCGCTCTCCTCCCTTTTACTTGCATGTATATTGGATTTACACAAATTTGTGCAACCATGTTAAGAAAAATTAAACCAAAAATGTGACATAAGTCAAGAAAGACGAGCTGAAACACGTCACAAGAAAATGTCTGCACCCTCTTAGTGTATCACTTGTTGATTTTATGGCAGCAGTTTGGATGTGAGGAAATCAGCATGGCAAGTCTTTAATTGGTAATAATACCCACCAAAAGTCTACTTCCTGTCAGAAACCTGAACTTCGACTGGAACCTGATGCTGTTTATTATCCCCAGAGTTGTTGAGAAAACGAATAAAGCTACATTCAGGGCTATCCTCGAAGAGACTGCCTCATAACGTTGATAACCTAATTAATGTTAATGTTTGTAGCTTTAGCAAAATATTACAAATTTGAAGGAGTATGAGTCTTTGTATGGCACTTTATTTAAAAATGCTCATTGGTCATCCATCATATCTACCATTTTACATTCGTCAGGGATCTGTATTGATTTTTATGGGGTTAATTATACGCCTTCGCCGTCCATCCCTTGCCAGAGTTCACAAAATATCCTCTTGGTGACATTTAGAGGAAATGAGCTCCAAATGACTGTGGCTCCATTTCTTTTCTTTATGTAACATTAATTTAATTATCTCTGTGGTATTTCAAAATGGCTGTTTTTCTTTAACTCACACGCCACAGATTAATTGCAAATCGGAATCACCCGACTCGAAACGGCCCGTATGCATTTCCCATCTTGTTATGCATTCTTACGTACCTAAGTAGTCCAGGTTCAATTACCAGATTGCTCTTGACTGGTGGTGCACACAGATCAACTTACTCAGTCCTGAGGATGACTTTTGTGTGCGTGAGTGGCAGAGGAATGAAAGGCTACTGAATCCGGAGATGGTAATCAAGATAACTGTGGCTCCCCGAGATGACTAATGCATGAACGACAGACAAGCGATCTCTTTTCCTTCTGGGAAATTATTGCATTCTTCAAATCCTCAAAGTTGGAGCGGAAGGAGAAGATTGGCGATTCTGACCGCCAGGTGTCACCAGAGAGCAGAAACAAATCACTTTTTTTCGGGTCTCCCCTTCAAATCCTGAGCTAAAAGTAACCCACGGAGGTCAAACACAAACGAGAGAGAGAGAGAGAGAGAGAGAGAGAGAGAGAGAGAGAGAGGTTTAAGCAGGAGCAAGGGAGTAAAATAATCCCAGCTGTGTGTATTTGTGAAGACCCAAATAGTGCCAGATTAAACACTTCTAAAGCGGGAGCAGCAGCGTGTAAAAGGTGGAACAGATCGGTCCGTTTAATAAAGGAACATAGCCGCTGACGTCTGTGTTCATCTGGGGATCTGTATTTGAGGCACACGCGTGGGAAAACATACAACACATACACAGTAACTGGCAAGTTGAAGTGGTAGCTTATAAAAACAATCTTACTGGGCTTCAAATGTAGGAAAATATTCACGAGTTACCCAATGCATAAAAGAAGTATCAATGTAATTGTATATTTCCACACTGAGGAGGGAAAAAAAATCTGAGGAAGAAATCTCTAAGATTGTTATAAGAATGCTCAGTCTGAAAAAGTAAAATAAAATAAACTGCTGTTGTTCTCAACATCCACCGACCTCATTTAATCTACAATTAAACTTTTAAAGGGCTGCAAAGCCGTTCAACAAAGACAAAGTGTTCGCACAAACACAATAAAGATTCATTTTGCTTGATTAATTAATGTTGCGAGCTTTACTCATACTATTTATTGAAGTTTTAAGCCACTAATTGGGGACATGATGGTCATATTACTTTTAATGATGCATTTAAGCAGTTCTTTTCTAGGCCAGGATGACTCTATACCACACAACATTTATGAGTTTTAATGGGGAAAAAACAAAGTCTGCAACTTTGAATAAATTGTATTTTGTCTAATTCATAAAGGGTTAAAATGTGCAAATATATTAATCATTAATGATTATATGATTAGTTATTAATCTTATGATTAGATATCCCTTAGCAGATTGTACACTGCAAAAAATAAGCATCTCAACCCAAGTTAAAAGTAAAAATGTGATTTTCCCATAAGTGAAAAAAGTCTGGTAATAGTACTAGTACTTTCTATCACTATTATTTATCTAAAACAAGCTTGTATGTTTGGCTGAAAAGTTACTTATAAGTCAGTTTTGTCTTGTTTTTAGTGATCTAAGGTATCAGCACCAGAAACTAGACAAAACATTCTTGGTAAGGTTTTGTGTTTTTGCAGTGTAGAGAAGTAAAACCACTTTATCCAGGCGATCGACAAGCTCCTGACACGATTCTCATGGATATTTGATGGTTTTTCTTATCAGAACAAAACAAACTGGTGGTTTCCTGGCATTGGGCCAACTTTTCAGTGAAATCCACAGATTTTTTTTTTTTTTCCCAAAGGCCAGCACCTTCCCAGAAGCTTGATGTTCGCCTGTTTGACCCATTTGAAAGGGGAACAGTTTTGAGGTGCGTTTGGGTGTTGATTGTTCTGTTGGAATACTGAATTGTGTACAAAAGTGTTTTTGAGATTGAAAGCCTTATCTGGAACATTCTTCTTGGGATTGTGGACAAACTAGTCTAAGAATGTCGCAATGAGCAATAAATCATTTAATCACGTGATAAATTAAAACAAGCTTAATCATTTTCATTTGCATGACTGTTTCTCTCTCTCTTTCTACCAAAGACTGGATGACAAGTCTCAACTGGCAACTTGTTTGAAGGGTAGTTTTGTTTTCAGACTTCATAATTCAATTCACTTGTTCTTTTGTTGTTTTATTTATGTATTTTGGATACTTTAAATGTGTTTCAGTTTCTGTGTTAGATGAAAGTCTATTGATTTGAGAATACCTACTTGCATTATTATGCCACTACCATTACATTACTTGAAAATGGTCTCAAAACAACAATATTATCGTTTATCGCAATAATTTCTGGGACAATTTATCGTCCAGCAAAATTTGTTATTGTGACAGGCCTACTCATGTCTGACCCGAAAGCTTTCCTAAATTAATTATTTACCCTGTCCAGGTTTTTTTTGGCCAATTTTGGAGTTAATGCTACTTCCTTGGCTGGCTCCCTCTCAGTCTGTGTTAATGTTAAGATAAGTTCACCATAGAAGATGACATGGATGTCCCAGCAGCTTCCTGTTTATAATAGACTTGGGCCTTAGTGGTTCCTGAGTCGTTCCTGAAAGTCCGAAAACATATTTCCCCTTCATCTGAGAGGAGGATCTTCTGGCTGTTCAAACAGGACAACGATTCCAAACACAGATCAAAAGTAGGTCTAGACGTCCTGCATCAATCTTCTTGAAAGGCCTCTCCTGGGCCTGACCAAAGAAAAAAAAAAACACTGCAAAACTGCAAAATGCTACAAGTATTTTTTTTTTGTGAGTCTATTTTCAAGTCCAAATATCTTAGAATGCTTGAAGTAAGATAAAACCAACTTACAAATAAACTTTTAGCAAGATATAGGAGTTTGTTTCAAGTAAATAATTACTTATTACAGATTATAAAAAGTACTTGTTCAAATAGATTATTTCACTTAAAATAAAATTTTTCTCATAAGTGGAATAATCTACCAATGGAACTAGTATGTCTTTTATCAGTATTAAGAAATTATTGACTTAAAACAAGCTCTGAAAGTTACTTATAACTTAGTTTTGTCTTGTTTCAAATTCACTCTCAGATATTTGCACTTAAAAACAGACAAGACAAACTTGGTATAATTTTGTGTTTTTGAAGTTCTTTGGAAGCTAAGCTGAAAGGTTGACTGTCAGGAAATGAACATATTTAAAGGAACTGTGACTTAATATCCAATCAGCTGATGGCTTACATGTGGGTGTTGTATCTGAAAAATGCTAAGAGACATTTACTCAATAATTAGTGGAGGTATATGTGTATATTTAAGAAAATGTTAACAATAAATCCAACCTTTTACCACAAATCTTGTATTTAAAAAAATCACTAGTTATATGTTGTATAATCAGCAGAGGTTTTATGCTGATGGCAAACTTCTGTTACTGTAAGATCTCAGTCCTCGTCTTCTAACTTTAGATATCCCTTATTAGGATACAGAGTGAGAAGAAAAATCCCCTCTGTTCCTTTTGACAAATCCTCTCCTTCCTTTGTGTTTCGGGGCATGGCCAAAGTCCTAAAATGGTCTTATTGTTTTATGGCTGCATGATTTATAAAATCCTGTGGTCTCTCTATGCTGAACTGTCAGTGACTTCATTTGTGCATTTCCTCCTAAAGAATAGTGGTTTGGACTTTGTCCCTCCCGCATTTTTCCTCGAGACAATTGGCACTCGGCATTGCATTTCTGGGAACTCGCTTGTGGTCAAAATGAAACTGTGAGTAACACAAAAATAAATGATCGTATTAAAAGAAAAAAGAAAAAAAAGGATACAACGGCTAAACGAGTGCGCAATGAATGCTGAAGATTTGATGTGACGTGGGTGGACAGCGCAGATAAATAGAAAAACACCCACATCTTTAATCTTTCTCCATTTGACTAAATATCTTTTTTTTTTTTTAAACACAAGTGAAACTTGATGGATGTCCTGGTGCAATCAGTAAAGCATCGAAGTTTATAGGAACATAGGAAATCACCCTGCAGTGGCTTCTTTTCCACATAAAAATACATCTCAATCAACAAAATAAAAACTTTTCCTTAAAGCTGTGAAGCATTTTTTCTCTTTGCTGGATGCATCCAGTCCACTGGTATCAGTTTCACCCACTGTCGATGGCTCTTTGAGTTAAGAGTCCAAAGCAGAGGTTTCAATGCAACACGATAAACTCTGAAGTCACACTCCGTCCTGTCTGACGGTCTAGTACAGCAGCATCCCGCTGAAGATGGTTAAGGGTTCAGAGGAGACGGCCAGCTTGCCCGTTACGAGATCGATGCAGACCGTGTCCCCAACCTCTAAGGGTAGAATGATGTTGAACACAGCCAGGGCTCCAGGGATGTGTTTGGCCTCCGCCATGGGCTTCTCTAGGCCTTCGGGCTGATATCCTGCTGAATCCGCTCGGGCAACGCCAACGTTCGACTTAGAAAGCACTGCCTCGATCTTCATGTTTTTGTGACCCGTCAAAATGGCGCTGAAAAAGTATCTGCCACTAAGGGGCGCCGTAAATATACCTGTAGAACGGGACAGTATTAGTTCAGTGTTCATGGTGAATATGGAAGAATGTATGAGTGACAAAGAGATTAATTTGTCTCTTTTTGTGGGTGTACTGTGCTGTAAAAAAAATATATTTGACCAACAAAAATTTCTGCTTTTTTTTTTTATCACACTTACATGTTTCAGATAGTTAAACAAGTTCTAATATCAAACATAGATAAACAGATTAAATTACTTTTTAAACAAGTAATTTATTCAGGGTCAAAAGCTATCTGTCTTGGTAGCTATTTAATTTGCTCTCTATCTATCTATCTATCTATCTATCTATCTATCTATCTATCTATCTATCTATCTATCTATCTATCTATCTATCTATCTATCTATCTATCTATCTATCTATCTATCTATCTATCTATCTATCTATCTATCTATCTATCTATCTATCTATCTATCTATCTATCTATCCATCTATCTATCTACCGAGTTGACAGGAACTGATAGAAGTGCTTGAAGCACTAGCACACACCTGTTTCAGGATTGTAGGCTTTATTTTCGTTGACAAATACTTCATTGAACTCTATGGTTCCTGTCTTTCTCATCTGGCGAGTCAGCGCAGCAGAGAAAGAAAGGCGCGGCACGTGAGCATCGGACCCTTGAAGACCAGATGACAAAGTAGAAACAGAGGAGAGCTTAGTGAGAATTATAGATCTTAGTGGAATGAGGGCTTTCATCTGTTGTTCAGTAAGTACAGTACATACCCTGTTCTCCTCTGAGCCCTGGAAAGCAAGATGAAAGATATAAAGAGTAAGGTAAATATCCAAATAAGCCATTCACTGGTGTTTCAGCAAACAGAGCCTTGTAAAAATATTCACACCGCTTACATCGTCCACATTTGGCCACATTCTATCCACAAACTTCACTGTATTTTATTGGGACTTTTAGGGGTTTGATCAGCAGTAAGTAGCGTATAAAATTAAAAATGTTCAATATCTGGTGTCGCTTTGTTTGCAAATCCATCTGCAAGTCTTTCACGGTATGTTTCTACCATCTTGTCTGATTTATTATTATTTTTATAACCTTAAATTTCTCCATCCAATCTTCATGATTTTAACAGTTAGATTAATACAGAGATTAAAATACACACAAATTGACTTTTTTTTCTTAATCAGGATGACTATGGGTTTTATTTATTTGCATCAAAATTAAATCAGCAGTATGTAACTTTTATAAATAAATCTTTTACATATTTGTTAAAATTATCACTATGTCATGACACTTTGCTATGAGACAGATAATCAGAGATAATCCTCTGCGTTCTCCTGCTGGTTCTGTTGTCATCTACAGAAATACACTGCTTCATCAGAAACAACCAATCAGAGCCAGAAGAAGGGTCTTAACGCTGTCAATCATTCTCATGTATGTGTTACTCACACCCTCCCCCTTTTTTCTCTGCTACACTACAGCTGGTTCATCACAACTTAGTCTGTCATGAATGCCAAGACTAGTTAGCATGGACTCTGATGACATTTAGCAGCGCATTAACATGCATGACTGGCAGCACTAAGATTCTCCTCCTGGCTCTGATTGGTTGTTTTTGGTCAAGAGTGGTTCACTTCTTCAGACAGCAATAGTTGCTCAGGGAGGAGGTGGAGGATATTGATCTTCTCACAAATGATCTGTCTCCTAACAAACTGTCACGGCATAGTGACAGTTTGAACAAATATGTACAAAACATATTTTTGTAAAAGTTGCATGTAGCTTTAAGGAAGCTGATAAGAAATGTGTTACACACTCTTCAGAATATCAATTTAAGCCATCTGTTATCGCTCGTTCACTTCCCATTTCTGAACTACAAATGATAATACATTGAAATCTGGCATTAAATGTGACAAAGTTTAAGAGTTACAAAAAGTCTTGCAGTACAATGTGTATGTTTTACAGATCACTTCTTGTGTTTTTGTACCTGGGGGTCCCACTAGTCCTTGTCTGCCTTCTCTGCCTGGAGGTCCCACCCTTCCTTGGGGTCCAATAGGACCCGGTGGTCCAGATTCGCCTCTCTCTCCTCGAGGTCCCGGGGGACCTGAGGGAAAGGACAATTTAGAGATAGAAATACTGCACACAAACTCCTGTTAAGCATTGCTAATGGTTCTGAGGAGCTTCAAACGGCGGGTACATTAAGTCAGGAAAGCCAAGACATTTAACCTGGTGAGACTCCAGCTGTGTCTTTCATACTATGTGATTACAAGAAGATGTCCTTCAGACAGACAACAAACTTTTCTAGGCTCTTAAGTGAATTCTTTCAAACATGACAGCCTGGATTCTTTCTTTGGTCTATTTTAATGCCTTTCATTACTTAATGTGCATCCGTCCTGGCCAAAAGTGAAATCCCATGCTCCTTTTCCCCTGAAACTCACCCCTAAAGTCCTGATCCCTGAAAATGGTGAACTGCCTTCCCAAGTCCAGCACAGAGGAGTTGAGCGTATGTATCCTGGAGTGGACACGGTCCAGCTGGACGGTCTGGATGTTGTCAATGAGCTCTCCTTGGGACGTCACGGTGACGTTGAGGCCGTTCACACAGCCCCACAGGCCAGACACGTGTTTGTTCAGGCCCTGTTTGATTTTCTCCAGGCTGTCTGTGAAGGAGTCCAGGCGGCTGCAGACCCCCTCCAGCTTGGAGAGCCTTCGGTCCAGGCCGTCGCTGGACCGCCGGCACTCTCCCACCTCCATGGCGTAGTTGTTCCTGATTATCTGGATTTCTCTGCCCAGGTTGCCGAACCGGACGTTAGCATCGTCGACGTGGTCCGTCAACTCATTCTTCAAGTTCTCCACCTTGAAGAGAAAACAGAATCATGTTCGTTTGTGTTTTAAAGTGTCACTTCATGTTGTAGGCCTTTACCACGATTTATTCTCCTATGGTATCGCACACACTTCGTCCTCAGCAGGGTTGTGCTATTCTTCTATAGTGCTTCCAAACTTCCAAGATAGCCAGAAAAGATTTTTGAATGGTCCAATGTTTTTACAGTGTGCACAGAAAACACATTTTTAATATCATACAGATAAACAAAGAAGATAAGTATATAGATCCATCATATGATGGATGTTCTGTTTTATTCAGTGGAAAATATTTCAAATCAGCATGACAGAGTAACTTTGGTCAATGGGGTCATGAGACATTGAAGAAATACTTAGATAAGGAAGTTCTAAATAACAGTTTTGGCATTCAGTTTTATGCATGGTATATAAGGGACTCATGTTTTTATAACAAAAGGATTCATACACTGTACAGTGCATAGGTATACTTTCAGTGGGCCAACATTATTTTAACAAACTTCTTTTATTGGTTTTATTAGTGGTGTAATTTTGACTTTATGAGAAACTGAATTTTGTGTTTTATTAACATCAAGCCATATTCTTCCAAATTAACAGATATAATAGCTTACAATGACAAAGTATGAAATGCATCTATAAGTGAACCTAGATATTTACATACACTGTATAAAAGACAAAGACCAATCAGAGTTGTTGTCAATAATGTCTTAAAATTGAATGCTTGGTGTTGTAGTTCTTACAGTTGTTGAGTACAGTAGTTGATATGATGACACATTCGTCATATGTGATTTTGTTGCTGTATTATGGTGGCTTTGTATCTTTTGTTAACTATTATTATCTGAATTGTTTGCTGTTCTTATGGCTTATCCTCTCATATTGACTTTCAAGAGAACGTTGAAATAAACTAGCTAAGAGCTACAATCTGGTACAGGGCATCAAATGGTGACGTTTCTAAGCTGCACGTTTTTCTTTTTTTCTTTTTTTTAAATAAGATTAAACCCAAAGAAGTCTTTCACATGAGAGACGGAACATGTCAAGAATCTCGAAAAAAAGTAAAGCTTTTTTTTCTAGAAATTTTTTTTGTAGAATTGTATTGTAGAAAAGCAATACTATTTTGGGAAAGCAGTGGCAGGTCAGAAGTATGATGGTGGCCACATGAACAACATGTGGTATGGAGCATTTTACAGACTTGGAAGTTAAAACAGGTTTATTGAGGTCCACGGTTTGGGTCTATGTTCACTGTAAAGTCCCTATCCAACAAGGAATAAATTTCATCTACCTAATGATAACTTGACATATTGGTATATTGCTAGAACTAAATGTAACATTTTAAATAGGACTTTAAAGTAGGACTCTCCTTCTCCATACCCAAGATGCTAAACCTCCTGCAGAGGTACAGACATTGCTATGATGCAAAGCAAATCAAATAGTTAAACATGTAATATTTTACACTACATGACCAGCAGTAAGGGCAACTACATGGGCCTTCATTTTATTAATAGCTAATAAACATTAAAATGTTGTAATATACTGTGTTAAGTTTAATAGCAGTGCTATCTCATTAGCTTACCACAGAAATGGTGTTTGAATTTGTGCTGGATAGATCTGTCAGCGTGGTACTATGTGTCTTCACAGTCCGTCCCAGATCCTTCAGTGTGTTATTAATGGAGTTAAAAGTAATCATGACATTGTTCAGCTCTCCTTGGACTGACCTCAGATCCCCACCTAATTTCCCGCTATGGAAGGTATGACCGTCCAACCGTTTCTTCAAGTCGTTTATGTTGGTCTTGCACTGTCCCGTACATTCCTCCACATCCTCCCTAAGTCGCCCCACCTCTTCCTGAAGGTTGGAGCAAACCTGAGAACAGGTGGACTCCCCCGAGTCAACTTTTCTCCGCAGATCCGTCAGTTCTGTCTGGCATTTGTTAAGGCCGATCATTGTGGAGTTGGTGAGCAAGCGCAAGTCCTGCTCCACGTTGCGACAAACGAAACAGTCGTCAAGATCTCTGCCCAGTGTGTCGATCTCTGAGACAATGCGGGTGAAGTGTTCACCGTTCTGTCCGGTTACTGCTTTTATCTTGTTGATGTCATTGGTGAGGTCAATCACTCTGTCAATCAGGGAGTCTCCAGTCACAGACAAGTTGTTCAGGGTG
The DNA here is from genome assembly GCF_051168715.1 of Poecilia mexicana. Taxonomy (NCBI): domain Eukaryota; kingdom Metazoa; phylum Chordata; class Actinopteri; order Cyprinodontiformes; family Poeciliidae; genus Poecilia; species Poecilia mexicana. Next base: position 4,286,527 of record NW_028263390.1, on the reverse strand, counting down.
TTGTTAAACCTCTTGATGTGTTCCTGATTGGTCACAACTCTCCACTCCAAGGTTTTCACAGTCTCATCTGTCGCTGGGTTTTTTCCGTTGTGCCCACAGGTCTCACTGCACATCTCTGTGGTTGAGGCTAGCTTTCTGTCAAGGAAGACCGTAACGTTCTCCAGATGGCTCAAACGTCGGCTGTGGTCCCTCACTGTATCTCCGAGATCTGCAACTTCCAAGTCTAGTCTTCCGATTTTAGAGCTGTGGTCATCCAGGTGAATAAAGACGCTGTTACGCAGCAGGGTGAAATCTCTTTGCAGGGTTTCTTTCAAGTTGCTCCCGGTGTTGGTGCACTTCTGCTCCGTCTTCCTCATCGTGGTGTTGAACCTTTTTTCCATCTCTCTCAGCCTGCTGTTAAACCGATCCTCAGTGACTCGTCCCTTTGCTCCACCCGTCCCAGCCAGCTCCTTATCCAGTCGCCCTTTGATGATGTCACACTTGTCCGAAGTGGACGTGAGTCGAACGTCTATGCTCGACAGCCTCTTCTCCAGCTCTGTGATGGTGTTGCAGCAGGTCTGGGACTGCTTGTTTTCTCTGCGGTAGATTTCCAAGTCACGCCTGATGTTTTGGTCCATGGAGTTTATGAGCTTCTCCAAGGCTCTGATCCTTTCCCTGTCCTCCGCCTGCTGCCGTCTCAAGTCCTCCACACCAACCTAGAAGAAAACAACATTATTAGGACAATGGACTGTTGGTTTGAGACATCAAGCTTCTCATACAAAGAGTTTGACTAAGTACCATTGCCAGAAATTCAGCATCATAAATGAAAGCAGTAGCATGGACAGGTTGCAACATGATATCACATACAAAAGATCCCACCCTCTTAAAAAACTGCTAACCAATGACAACTACCATTGGGCTTATATATATATATATATATATATATATATATATATAAATATATATATATATATATATATATATATATATATATATATATATATATATATATATATATATATATATATATATATATATATATATATATATATATATATATATATATATATATATATATATATATATTTATTTATTTATTTATTTTTTGCTATTTGCTATTTGCTATTTTGCAAACAGTGTTGCTCTTTATATATAAAATTAAATATTGCTTTGTTATTGTTAGAAACTTTAATTCCCGAAGACGTTTCTATCAAATATCACCTTAAACTCATTTTTAATTTATTTTATCAGTTTCTTGAGGTTGTTTTTATATATCACTCTGCATGGCTCCATTAGGTTTTACTGCTTTAGGCTGCATGAGTAGTGCAGCATAATCATTACAGCAGAACAATTTAATACCTGAATATGTTTTTGATCTGATTACAGTCCGATTATCTGTACCTGACAGGATGAGCAGGACAGAGAGACTCTTCTCTCCAGCTCAGTCAGGATCTCCTCCTTCAGCGTGTTCAGCTGGTCCCCTCTTCCTCCTCCTGGCCCAACATTTCCATCCAGGTCATTTCCCCCTCCATTCCCCAAATGGTTGTTGATGTTCAGCAGTGTCTCATCATGGACCTAAATCACAGAATCAGAGATTATGGCCTGTGATTGTGTCAGCTTTTAGTTTTCAGCTTTTTAGTTTTTTAAAAGTCAGCTTTTAGTTTTTGATATTTTGATAACAGGGCACAGAACCACACCGTCCCTTAAAGTTTGGTACATTTGATGTAGGAAAGAGAACAACAGGTCTAACACATCAGAAGGGATCATTTTCTCACAAAAACAAATCAAAACAAAAAAACAAGGCTTTTTGAAGATGTGCTGCTGTGTTGCAGTTTTTCATTCTCTTGAATAATTTGATCAGGTATAATCTTTTGGACAAAAAGACGTTTGTGTCACGTTTGGACAACAGTGACATTCCTCAAACTGGAAGCTTCTCTAACAGTGATGAAAACACAGGACAGAAAGTGGATTATAATACTGATGGATCTGGACAGATTTCTGACAAGTACTGATTGTGATCTATAAATGACAACAATCTACTGCTTTGTCCATCTGTCTGGATTAAGGACCGGGGTTGAAAGACAGAGGCCATTTCTTCCAAAGAAAACATCCAGAGATAAAACCTCCTGAATCCCTGTGGGAAAACGTGCTATGACAAAACTAATACAAACTTGAATTCCAAACATAAATTTTACTAAGTGATGTTTGGAACAGAACACAGCAAAAGAGCATCAGTGAAAAATTTGAGTTTCTTTTTAAACTGCGCAATGGAAGAGATTCCATTGAGCAAATTTATTCTCGTAATTTCAATTTTTGCATAATGGCATAGAGACCAGAACTAAAGCCGATGATATGGATTACCTGTGTTCTGTTGTAGAGATGGTCCAGCTTGGTCTGTATGGTGTTGATGGTTTCCTTCATGAACGGCTGAGCTGAATCTGCAGGAACGGTGGCCCCGTTCAGGCTGGGCCTGCAAACCAGAACACGCAGAGGTCCGTAGACCTAATCAAGATCTGCAACAAAACACTAAACCTGAGTATTTAGTGTCTCAACACATTTCTGGAACGGGGACGTATCCAGTGAACAAATAAGAAGCCACTGATTCTGTGGTTTATTTACATGCTATCATGTTATCTTGTTCAGATTGAACTGTTTATCTCTTCCAGTCTGTATATTTGACTAGAGAAGGATGTCTGCTCTCCAAAACTGACCAACAGCCATAAACACTGACACACTGTAAATTATGCACAGATGTTTGGTTTAGGAAGTGCGGAGAAACGGACGTATTAGTGCTAGCCAGTCTGGTGTAAACAGGACTACAGCCTGCAGGTGACGGCACTTCACCAGTAACACAGGCACTTGATGGATGGACAACATTCACGTACAGCTTTTGGTTTATGCCGTCAATGGTGGTCTTCATGTCATGGAGTTCTTTTTTGAGTCCGGTGATCGTGTCCTGCAGCTCCTGGATTCTCTCGCTCTCGCCTCAAATCAAGAAAAAGAAAGAGTCTGGATGTGAACGGAGCATGAAGTCGAGCTTTTTTCACTCGTTTTTTTCTTTTAACTTCATTAAACCGTCATACCTTGTTCGCCCTTCCTTCCACCACCGGGCTGTGGCGTCTGTGTCTGCCCTCCGTTGACCCGAGTGTCAAGGGTCCCGTGAGGACCCTGGTGGCAGTCTTCCCCTGAGTAACCGTGGCAACATTTCCACTCCATTTCTGTCACCATCTTGTATGCTACCTTGTACCTCGGCCTCCTGTACGTCCGGTAACTGGAGATCACAGAAAAATATTTCCGAGTCATTTCATGGGATAGACCAATAGAAAGCTAGTCTGAAGGAGCTGAGTGGGGCAGGGGCTGCTCTGTGAGGCAGAAGTTAGGAAGCTTGGAAACTTTGAGGGGGAGCTGTGTCTCGAAGGTGGAGCTAGGTTACCATGGAGATTCAAAGATTTTTCAAACATGTATGAAAGAATAAACGCAACACTACAAGTTTTTGATTAGGAAATAATATTATAACATTATGTAAAGTAAAAAAAAAAAACGTGGATTTTACATAAAACTGTCGATTTAAGGAATAACTTAAAGGAGACCTAACCCTCGCTTGAGTTGACGGACGCAGGAAGAAGAGTGTAGAGACTTGCTGAGTCGGGCTTGGAACCCATTTCTAACTGCTTGAAGTTCTAGTATATTTTGAGACTGCAAATGTATTTCCCTGTTTTTATGTTCAATTTATAATTTGACATCCCAATCAGTAAGCTGTAACTGTTCCTGAACACTCAGGCTTTCTTGCTCACTGTTGACATCCACAGAATGAATGGCTGGCTATCAGCTGACAGACAGGATAATCTCTGCTGTCGGAGATTAAAATGTTCTTCCTGCCTCTTTTATTTCTCAACGTTTCCAACAGAAATCCACTGCATTTATCTCATACTAAATCAGAGTCACTTGCTCATAAATGGCCTCCAAAAATATGTAAAATGTTTTATTTGGAACTCGCTGCTGCAGTTTTCCCATGAACGTGTCATTCAACTCTGTGCCTGAAGAGTCTCCCTGTTGTAGTTAAAGTAGCAGACATAGGACAGAATTAGCCAGAAATATCAATACATGATGCAAGCAGCATTAGAGGCATACTGGCCAGGACACACTGCACTTTTATCCTCTTTTTGTATCAGTCCATAAACAGGCTTGTAGGTTGCAAAGGCTGCTTTAACAAGGTGACAGAAAGGTCAGCTGATGGAAAAATAAATCATTGTGAGGCAGAGCGTAGAATGAGCCTTATGGAGCTGAAGGAAGAGAGAGAAAGAAGCCAGAGGAGAGCCAGGGTATGAAGAAGAGATTGTATTTAAGAAGAAAGACTAGATTGTGGTGCCTGGAGCTCCTACTGGCTTCATTCTTAGAATAGTCCGGGTTTACGCTGAGGCCCCTGGCAGGCCTGGGGATCAAACGGCTGGGCCAAGGTCGAAACAGAGGGAGAACTTCAAAAGAGGAGAAACACAGGCAGAGTAACGGTTTCATGCGAGCGCAACATCCACATTTGGAAAAATCGCTTACAGAGTCCCGTTAATAGCATATTTCTGGTGGTGGATTTGCAGTTTTGGGAGCGGACCAGGAGACAGACTAGACTGGGCCACCAACTCTCTGCACTGCAACATGATCCTGGGATGCCTGTGAGGTTTTTCTTATATCTTCTCATATTACTGCATCTTAGCACTACGGATGCAATGATCCACTTTTTTCAGTTCTGACACACCAACACAAATTTCTGAGGTTTAGCTATACACCAATAGCTTCACAAGTTCAGTCAAACACGTAAAAACAACACAAATGTAATTTTTTCAGTAAGTGTAATTAGAAGTATAACAGCCAATGTAAAATAAATACATTGGCTGTTATACTGACAAAAGCAATAGGTTGACCAGCTCGGTCAAACATGTAAAAGATAAACTGCAACAAACCTTCTTTAAAATGACTCTACTGGGTTTAAACCAGTAGTGCTGCATCTAAAAAAGTGAGTAAAGCTGAAAAACCTTGTAATAACTTTTGCCTCCAAACGCTTCTAAATTACACCCATATATTAATAATGGCATAACAAAACAAGTTTGGCCTCTTAAAAACCAATAAACTGTCATTTTGGGATAGACTGGTCATGCCGTAGCATTACTCATGTTGGTCTGGAACCAAGATGCTTCTCCTTTACTGGACTCCTTGTTGAAACATCCACTTGAAAGCATTTCCTCTTTGATGTCCCCCTTTAAACCGATCCATGACCTCATGTATGCAATAGATAAACCCAACACTATGGCATGAGAATATCATATGTATACCATAAGACCCAAGCCACCATGCTACTAACTTTACAATGACTGAAAATCTTTGTTTAAAGGTTATCTGATAACATTTCTGCAGCCTCTAGACTCAACAAGACCACTGTTGTTTTTATCCATAAAATGTTGTCTTTAGCCAAGTCAGTGTGTTCTTTGGCAAATTGAAACCTCTTCAGCCACTGTTGTTTTTTCCACAGTGGGACTTTTCTGGGGCATATTGTTTACAGCTCTGCTTCACGTAGGCACTTTCTAATTGTTATGGTAACCACAGGTAAACACAGACCTTCATTTATCACCTGGAAGTTGATCATTGGCTTTGTCTTGACCATTTTGGCTAAGCTCATAATCATCATAATTAGCAGAAATACAGGCTTTCAAACATCAATCTGTGTGTAATTAATCTACACAAAGTGTTTCACTTAGTGACAAAGTTCCTGAAATAAATGATCCTTTTCATTAATATTCTAATTCATTGAATGAGTCTGAAACTCATCTATGTGTCCACCCTCTGTCATCCTCATAAAACATTAGCATAAAACGTTAGCCATTAGCTCCTGGATAATGGCACTCTAAGGTTAGACTGATCATACAGCTAGCTCAGTTATATCCAGAACCTTCTGTTGACTCGTAGGGCAGTAGAAACGAAAACAGCTGAGGGAAATGAGTTTTTCTAGACAGGAAACCGATGGATGAAGACAGGATGTAAATTCAGAGGACAGAAAGTTAGCAGGACAAGGATGAATACTGATGCTAATGTCATAGTTAGAGAAGGGGGAAACCAGAGGACATGAAAAGGCAGTAGATACTCACGGGACCCGGGGACATTGGCCCCATGTACACCGCTGATAGTCTGGCTTGACGTACGTCTCCACCCCGTCCTCCATAACGCAGCTCACTGTCCTCGTCACCACGTAAGCACACCAGTTCCTGTTAGACAAAGAACAAAATGCGGTTCAGAAAATCTGCTCCGCACTTAGAATCCACCCTGACTCTGTTTTATGGATCAAAAAAACAGAGTTTAGAATAAATCAACTCTAATCTATTGCACTAGTTGATTGTGAGGCCCAACTATAACTTTGAGATGAATATCTCAAACCCTGGACTCGGCTGTTATTCTGCACTCCAGAAATGGGTGCAGATGTCAGATCAGTTCAGGATAACTGCGGTTTCAAACAAACACTGCCATTGTGTTCTCTATCCAATGCTGACCAGCCCCCACTGAATCTCATACACAGCCTACCATATCATTGTTGTGCTTGGACTGCTATCTTTAAAAAGAAAAAAAAAAAAAAACTCACTCAAGCAAACCCCCAATGTCTTGCCTTCAAGCAAATACCTTCCACAGTTAAAGTGCATTATGTTAAGGTTTTCCCAAAACAATAGATGCAACCAGATGAACATAAGGAAATGGTAGAAACAAGGAAGTATGATTTAGTCTGTAGAGAACTTTATCCTCGTCTTTCTTTTCCGTCTAAGTGTTTTAGTCAACAGACTTAGACAATATCACAAATTTGCAAAAGCTTTCATTGAACTCATTTTCAAAGAACAGCAGTAGTTTGGAAATACGCCTACAAGCCAAAACATTATGACTATCTGCCTAAAAGTGCCAGTCTGTCCTAAGGGTCAAAAAGAGGGGCTCCGTGGATTTGCCTTGTTTGCTCAATTTATGCCAAAGATGATAAAGCGGATTGAGATCTGGAGAACTTGGAGGACAAGTCAATCCCAAACTCATCATTGTGCTAGTCAGACAATTTCTGAACCATTTCTGTGTGATTTGTGGGAGGGAGCATTGTCATGAAGGAGTACTAATAATAAAGGAGAACAGATGGGTAAGGTATCCCAGCAAAACCTTGCCCAAACATTCATTATCGTGCCTGTCACAATTACAAATTTTCCTCAACTCAACTAGCTCCCTATTTGAGCTAGTTGAGACCAAAGCAACAGACTAAAGACTTCAGTCATCCAGTTTTTGGTAGGAAGAGAGAAAAGAGAAAAACGAAAAATCGTGCAAATGGAAATTATTGAGCTCGTTTTAATTTGTCATGTGATTAATTGATTAATTGATCCTACTCCTACTCCTACCTGGGCCTACTTAATGATGGAATTAAGAGTAAAAGTTGTCAACCATCGCCCAATAAAGCAGTTGGTTGCCATGGGGACATTGGACACATGCTAGCCTAGAAATAATGCTGACTACAGTTCGAATAAATATTTACTTCCTCTGAGGTGTCTGCCATCTTCTTCTTTCTATGTAATATGTAATTTAAAGATGCACTAAAAACCGTTGTCTGCTGTCACTTTTGAAGATGTAATATGGCTACGAACGACAAGTTAAAATATTTAACAATCTTTCTATCAGTAGACAATACCTCCCATGAAGTGAAGACATGTAATTAACATGTTAAACTAACATCAAGCATACCCTACAACATGCTCCAACCCAAAACATTTCTGAAACACTCCCACATTGTCCAGCCGCCTGCAGGGTACTCCATCTCATCCTCCTTCCCTCCTCTGACCTCTGGAGATGCATCTCCCGATAACAGCAGCAGAACTATTTAAAACACAGACATAGTTCAGTCATTCTCAATACTTCCCAGAATCCCCACATTGCTATTTCTATGTTGGTATTATGGATAATTAGTGTCAGTCTGAGCTGCTCTTTTGGATAACAGCCGGCGCATACAAGGACTTTGTTCATCCTGGAAAGTCAATCAGCAGCTTTCATCAAAGCGTCTTCTGGTCTGCCAGCACGTCTCTGTCTGTGTTTTCTTCTGTCTTTTGCTTTATGTCCTCTTTGGATCAGCTGTATCCTGGCTATTTTTCTTTTTACATCTTTCTTACAATTTGTCATGTTACAAAACACAAATTTCAATTTATTTTTGATGGATTTCATGTAAAAGACCAAATAAAAAACAGTCTTTCATGTTTTTACTTTAATTCAGAAAGATCCCCCTTCCATCATGACTTTAAACTCACATGTCATCACAAAATGGAATGGTTTAGATCAAAGCATACATGTGTTTTAGGATGGCCCAGTCAAAGTCCAGACCAAATGAGACACTGTGGCGAGCCTTAAAATGGATGTTCAGTTTGTTCCATTTTGTAAAGAACAATAGGTGAAGCTTTCAATCCCTACATGTAAAGACATTTACAGTGTTTCTGCAGGTTTCAACAACTCAGATTTAAGACTTCTTAAGACCTTTTCAGACCATTATAGATTAAATTTAAGACCTGTAGAATAGTAGAAATGTACAGAGAAGATAGATTTTGCCACATTCTTAAAGTTAGTTGCGGACATTGATTACAGCTCCTCTTAATCTTTTCCCTATTTGTCATCACAGCTGCATCTGTGGCTCTATTCTCTTGGTTCCATCCTCTTCTGCTTTTCCTTAATCTCCTCTTTCTCAGCTGTATTTTCAACTTCGTTAGAATAAAATTTTTCAATAGCTTAACGCCATGTTTAAAATCAACAAAACCTCCAACTGCAGAGTTTACGTCGTATCATCATTTGGGTTGGTAAGAGGAATGACGTCACCCAGCCAACTGCTGATAAATTTGCATGATAGTGGCAAAAAAGTTAGCTAGCTAGTGAGGTTATATTAGCAGTTAGTTAGCGTTGAGTCGCAGGGATAAAGATGTCTGTACATGACTCAAACCTCTACCTCACAGAAACGTGCTGCAAGAAAAGAATCTTCCTGAATATAAAGGATTAAATAGTCCTGCCATGGCAACATTTAAGACGAGTGATTAGCATATTTAAGGCCAACTTACTTTTTTCTTAAACAAATTTAAGACATTTTAGATACATAAAATTAAGACTTAAGGATGCGCGGATGCCCTGCATTTAGTTGTAATTTTAGTAAAATTAGGTTCTACAAAGATTTTGTGACAACCTGTGAACACAATATACAAGGTACACATACTTTAACCCAGCACTGTATGCGTTTTATTTAATCACCTCCCTTTCTCCCCCCCCCACACCTGTTTCCTTTCAAGCCATTACTGTTTATGATGTGCTTTATCTTTCCTCATGTTTTACCTCTCTCAGTCTGAGAGGAGAGGGTGGTGGTCCCTCTCCAGGACCACCATCCTGTCCACTCCTTCATACCAGAGCCGGTCTGCCTGACAGCAGAGGTTATCACGTTTTGATCCCCAGAGCCTCACAGCCCACTCCTCATGACCTCTATGTAATGAACGTGGGAAAGTGAACATGACTAATTAGCTGTCAGCCAGCCAGCTCACTGGTTTTTATCCTTTAAACCCAGCAGGTACAATGACCTTATTGTTTACATGTTCATTTATATGTAAAATAAACATTATTAATGGAATGCTATAGGTGAGTGTCAATGGTTACTGTCAAAACCAGGGTTACTTTAGTTTTTCAGAGCCCTGGATGTTAGGAATATAAGCCGAACTGCAATACGTTGTTATTAATAAAGGTATTTTTGTCATGCTACAAAGAACATGAGCAACACAACAAGTTGATAATGAAATAGTTTCAATGTGTCCAACACTTCTTTTAATCATATACCTTCAGGCAATGATAGTAATACAAAAATTCACAATTTTAAAAGGTATTTTCTATCTTTACTGTTACTTTTATTTAATATTGACAGCATAGATCTGAAATATTTAATTTTTTTTGCTTCTCCAGAATTTTTACCTGTAACACATCACCAAAAATAGTAAGGCAATAATAACAAAGAGGCTAAGAGGTAAATCGGTTTAAAATGAACAGAACAAACACGCTATTCACGTAAAGACTCGGTTTCTAAGGTCCAAAGTCAGCGCAAGGTTCAGTTTATCAAAAGTTTGTCAAATATTTCTTTAATAAAAATCTAGAACTGTGAAATTTAAAATGATTCTTCCACTGTAGTCATCAGTGCATCCACAACGAACCATCACACCATGGAAACATCAGTTTTGCTCCAGACCAACAGCAGAAAAAAAAACAACAACCGAATACCCAGACTGCTCTGCAACCGGTCCGGAGCCAGACTACGTGACGGAATTGCAAAGCCCCCTTTGCAATTCTCATTTCTACTTTTCTGACGGTAGCTTTAGGGGGAGCAATCCTTCAGAGCCACATGAGCTTTTCTTTAGGAAAACATTTTTCCAAAGATGCACTTCTCTCCAGTTGGCACCCCAAACTTGCCATAATAGCTTTTCTGTCTTTTCTGTATGCCGCTGTATTGGAAAAATATTTTTAAAAAAACAAAAAAAAAAAAATAAATAAATAGGAGGATTTCTTTTTGGAAAATCAAGACCTGTCACATCTTTGAAGTATGCATGTTGCTCTTTTATGAAGACCTGTTCTGAATAATGCTTGTGTATTGGGATTAAAGGTGTGGAATTCACAGTGTTCTGCTGCATCAGGACCAGGTGTGTTACTTTTACTTTTTTTGTGAGTGAAAGTTGCTCATTTTGTCCGAAATATAAAATAAATCTATGTTTTATTTGTTAATCAAATTATGTATGATGGTATTATTGCCACTTATACTGCTATATTATAAGAGACAAGATGGACCTCACTGAATATGGTGGTCTACAGAGGAAGGTATGTCACACAGATTTCAGGTCATGATAGTTTCATGATGAATATGGATTAGACCTGAGATCACTATTGTCTAAAATACCTCCCTAAATAAAACGCTGTTATCATCTGAATCTACCTGCTTTTCGTTGAAAACACAAGTACATTGAAAGACTTAGTAGAGAAGGCCTTTCCAATGAAAACTGTGCTCATCTGGAACATTCACAGCATATCATATTGCTGCAAACTGAAAGACATTCAGTGGAGCTCAGACTGCAGCCAGAATCAGCTCCAGCATAAGTGAATGTCATTTGGCTGAAATATTCTAACACTTATCTAAACAATTCTAGAATTTTTTTTTTTGTATTTGTGGTTTTTGCTGTGATCCAGTGTTACATTCTTGCTTTGCTGTTCTGCGGTTTTTAGACATTTAGTTGCTTCTTTTTTGTTTAAATCAGAACTGTTCTGGGTAAAACAGTTCTGATTTAAACAAAATCAGAAGAGCTCTAACTCTACCATGCCGTGTGGGTTTGTCCATTTATCCAGCTCTGGTCTCTGTTTATTATACAGTGCATGTTGGAGAGCAGATTATCTAACATCACCATCAGGAGCTGAATAAACAGAAGAGAAAACATGAGAAAAAAAACAGTTCAGATGTTTCCTCATGTGGTCCAACTGGGTTGTTTTTGTCACGGTGGTTCAGTGAAACCTCTGTCCAGTTTACTATCAACACTCGCAGAGTCCCAGATAAAGCTGGCGACTCGCACGCCCTTATCTAATCTGATGGACAGCAGCCGCTGCTCTTACACAAACAAACAAGCTGTCAGTTTTTTTTCCGCTTCTGACCAGACAGATTCGCTTCATCCACGTTACAAACCGGCTCCGTTTTCACAGCTTCTGCACATGCTGTCCGTGTCACACAGCCAGCGAGTTTATTTTCCATCATTTCATCCCAGAACTCTGTGAGAGAAGTCTTTGTGTTCGTCAGAGCAGGACCAAGTGAGAGCATAAAGCGCAATTAAGTGCAAGTGGGCGTTAGAGTTGGGCAGCTCCATTGGCTGGGCAGGCGGTCCACATGAAATGGGCTGAAAGTCCTTCCTGTCACTCTCTGTGTTTGAATAAAGGTCACAGGAGCCTTTAAAAATGAACAGACCCCGGCCCCTCCCCCAAGAAATAACACAATAGGTTTATTTGTGCGTGTTCCCGCACGCACGCTTTCTGCTGCATGGGTGCTGCCTTTAACTGGCCTTTTTCTTGTTTGTTTCAGTGTGTTTATTTTTATGTGTTTCATTGCCATAAATCTAAAAACTGAGAAAATGTTCCTATAGAAAGTTCAGTAACTTGACTTCAGAATCTTTCCATCGTTTTAATCCCTACAAATCACATATGCAGATAATGACAATAACAAGAAATCCATATAAACATGGCCAAATGTCTTTGTAATTTAAAAAAAGCAGACAGCATCCATGAAGGTTTTTCTCTTTAATCATAAGGTTTCTTCCCAGGTGTAATAAAGGAGAAGAACATGAATAAACAAACACACAAAAATAATTTGTTTCAGTCATTCCTATGACATATTATACATTTGTTTATGTTGTAAACAAATGTACAACATAAACATTTGTACAACATACAAATGTACAAATGTACACTTGTACATTTGTATATTTGCATGTAAAAATGTACAAATTTGTACATTTACCCCATTGCTTATAAACCCCATTAGAAGTAATGAGGTTTTCATTACTTCTAGCTAATGAAAACCCCAAATTTTTGTATCTCAGTATAAGACCTTAATTTATGCAGAAATGCTATGGCATGGTCGGCACATTTGATCTAATCAGCTAATGCTCTCATAGAAAAGCAAATTTTTCGTTTAGAGCTTTTGCTAACTTTTAAAACGTTTAGCATGCTTAGCTTCCTCTAAATTAACTTCCTCAATAAACTCTAAAGTTCTAATTTGCTTGGCTGTTTTGTAAACTTTTAGTTGAATAAAGTTCGACATCTATGTAGCAGAATTGGTCATTGAATGTCAAGAACTCTTCAAGGAGTTGGAGGTTTACATTCATGCTTTTATTTTGAAGTGGGTGAAGACTGTTTATGTGTTTCCATTTCCTCTACTGTGGTGAGGTGAGTGTGAGACCAGTGTTAATGCACTGGGATTTTCCAACATGACCAAAAAAATCTGAGGCACTTTCGTTTTGCTGGTCATCACATTATGTCGGCGACATTAGGAAGTGCATAGCAGTTGCTGGAGGGTTTCTCATCTAATGCTGGCTATGTTCCTACATGGTTAAAACACAAGACAGAAATGAAATATTGTGAAAGAGGTGCTACACCTGTTTCACCAGAGGAAACCACATGCTGACGGCAACTGATTTTATTTTGCAAGACAGACTAAACTTTGACCGAAAGTATCCAGGTGTTTTACCAACCCGGGATCGTGTGCCAAGAAGTCATTATAACCCTTTTCCATGATACACAAATTAAGCAACTTCTTAATCATAGAGTTTCAACTTCTTTTTACCTTGTAGCTGTAGTTTTTTAAGAAAACAGTGTAGCTTTAGCTATCATTATGGGCTCTGGATATGTCACGGTGTGCTTTAGGCTATAAACTCAGTGATTATATGCTGCTATCTTATAAGAAAGGGAGTCGTTCTTGACTGTTGACATCTTGACATCAGCTAACAGAGAGCTAACTCATAACATTGGGCTACACAAGTCTCCACTAGATTTACATTAAATTTGTAATGTGGATTATTCTACACTGAACTGGGATTCTTTACCAAACAGTTTAGTGTCATCAGCATAGACTGATGAAAGCATGAGAAGTACATTTTATGAACTAATCAAAAGTTTTTTCTGAAGCTTTGCAAAAATCTAGTTTACCTCTTTCTTGTGAAATGAAAAACGCTTATGGCATTGTCAAATCTCGTCTCGTCTTGAAATGCAAATGATCCTAAGTAAGCAACCACAATTGGCACAAAACAGAAATATGAGCAGGAAACATGGCAACTCGGACAAGTTGGCCGGTCTTCATTACAGCAAGTCCAAACGTCTGGTGGTGAGCCGACCGCTGTAGAGTTTTAATTTTATTTACACAGCCATAACTCAGCATGAGTGGAAATGTTGCACCTGCCTGGGCATTGCTTTATCCCCCAATAAATTTCGCTTCTTATTAAACGTCAGACGCTTCAGAGCCGAGCAGGAAGTCGAAGTCTGACATCTCGACCCACACATACTGGGTCCATTTCACTCAACAGCATCTCTGCTTGAGCCCTACAAGGGAAGAAGGACTGAGGAGTAAAAGAAGAATACTCTGTTGCAAAAGTGACACAGAGAGTATGTGGGAGGAGGAGGGAGTCAACGAAAGCCAAAAAAAAAGGAGAGAGCTGAGGTTCAATGATTTAACAAAGCAATCACTTGGCAGCGCCTATTGAGGGAACTTTTCATTAAGCTTTTAAAGAAAGCCCCAGACACAGACCTGGGGAGGGGGGACTATCTTGTCGTTTGAACTGCGACCCACTCAGGTCAAGCACCCCTACTTCGCTCTTGTAAAGACATACAAAACCAACCAAAGGTACACATATTGTCACAGACGACAGCGTACACACTTGAGTGAACTCGCTCCTGCCTGAGTGATCACACTCCAAGAGACAAACAGCCAGAGAGGCGAGTGCTGACTTTTCCCTTTGGAGCTGCTCCAAAATCAAGGGACGGGAGGTCTGTGTAAACCCTCTCTCTGATTGTTTAGCCTGACGGTCAAGAAGATATACACAGAAGGTCTCTGATACAGCTGTTGGGTTCAGTATTACTCCTCAGATATGAAGTGTTGACATCTCAAGAGATTTTTTTTATTTTGGGTGCTTCGCTTTAAGCCATTTATGGAAGCATTTGTTTGAGTCGGGACAAAGCCTTAAAATAACAGCCACCCTAAAAGACCCTCAGCTAGCTAAAACTTTACTATCCTCTCTGAAGTCTGGCTCCTCATGCTGTTCCATTTAGGCTTTAAGAGGAGGTTTATAGTTTCAATTGTTCTGTTATAGGGTGGGATTTGATAACTGTTGGGAGGCAGTCCAAGCCTCTGCAGCGCACCCAAAGTTTATTTAAACATAAAAAAGCTTTTGAATGCCATGAATGCTGGAAGATATGCTAATTAGGTGACAATGGTGGAGCCTGGAATGCATTCCCTTTCCCACAGCATTGCCAAAAGCAAGGAGTTTCTGTACTAAGCTAATTAACAGCGTGTAAAAATCACACATAGATTGTAAGTGAATAAGAAAAGGAAAATCCTGTTATGCTTTTATTTCCTGATTACACATTGGTACCTTTCGATGGAGTGTAACTGTGTGACAATGCTCTTTGAATTGCAGGAAATAAATGGCAAAGCAATGTACTATAGCTGTTTCTGAAGACATAAACCACTCAGATGTGAGGATATATTGATATTGAGAGAACTGATGGACCAGAAAGAGTGTAGAGTCATTAAAGGGTTTTTTCTTCAGAGCAGTTCAGTCTCCTTTAGAGGGACCTGTATTGTTTTGACTAACGTAAAAGCTCATCTGAGCTCTGGTATGGACCAAGAAGGCAAGCCCTGGTCTTCCTATAAATGTAGGTCTTGGATCATTTGCAAGTGGAATCCAGTTCAGTTCGCTGGAAATGATAATGAAACTGGGCTCTTAAGCAACCAAAAAGAGGTAAACTAAAGTGAGGAAGTGATGTCTCTAGTATGTATCTGTGATCAGAAAACTGTTAAATTGTTGCTGTTGACTCTATGCAAACTATGTCACTTAATCACGTGAGACTAAGAAACTAAAATTGTTTTTCCAAGTTTTTTTTTGCCAACATAGCTGTGGCTTCTACTTGTTCAAGTCGAGGTAGTTTGTGGATGTAGCACACATAGTTGGGGCTCATAAGATGGAGGTATTTACAAAAACATTGGAAATAATTAGTTCTGAACTCAACCTATACATCCTCCCTCCTGATAAATTGATCAAATTGCCGACTTTGCCTGAACTCACACCACAGTTTATTTCACTATGTCATTAATAGCATTTCCTCTTACACCGAAGCATAAATATAAGTGTACAAAAAAGACTAAATGCTAACCTGTTTTTTCTGTATATGCGATACAAGATAATGATGGGCCATTTCTCCATGGTTACAAATGATTAGACATGTACTTTCTCTATAATGCAATACTTGATTGAATCTTTCTGAACTTATCAGTGTCCTGAACCACCTCATCACCCTTTTGCGGTTTCCTGTCCACAGCCTGCTCGGAGAAGACCTTGAGCCAGATACAGAACAAACTAGAGGGAGTAAATTTCACTTCTGGACTAGAATCAAGGAAAGCCTTAAAGGAGGATGGATATTTGGGTTCCCCTCCAAATATCCATTGCAATCAGATCTAAAAAAAGACAACAATGGATGGGCGGATGGAAGGATACAAGATGTTTATAGCTCTACACTTATACAGTATTTCTTCTAAAACTCACCAATAAGTGTACATAGGAGTGTGTCGTTGGGGGCCACATCAGGACAGTGCCTTGCTGAAAATTGAAAATTCCACTCCTGGTGTCAGTCATAAAACTCCCAAACTTAAACTACATTTGCATTGCTTTTTGTCAATCATGGAGTCAAGACGCAACTGTAGACTTCACCCAGACATCTGAATCAACTCTGCTTTGTCTTTAATCCTGTTCGGCTGTGAAAGGCTGCTGTTCACATGGAAGTGCCAAAAGCTTTTAATTTTAAAGGGGGATTATGCCTTTCTATTTAACGTGTAACATATTAACTTTAATGAGAGAAAAAACGACCAGTGATGGGTTTTTTTTTATGGCCATAGACATGCCATAACCAATTGCATGTCATTGAAAATAGTAAATAGAAACTTCTTTCTTTGACATGGCTGCTCAACATATGAGCGAAGATTTGAGGACATCTAGTCTGTTCTTGAGCTACACAACATATTTAACTGAGGTCATAATCACAATATCACATATAAGAAGTTGAATTTGACAAATTATTATATTTCAGTATCTTGCTATGCATATAAATATCTGTCATTTGCACAGACTTTTACTCCCCCCCTCCTACAGATTGTAGGCTCTTATTTAACTTAAAAGCCTCTTAGAGAGTAGGAGGGAAAATGGTGATGATGGGAAAATAAAAATGAGGAAAATGTGGTTAACTGAAATCAGTATTAAAATATTTATTGCAATCAAACCCTTAGAATTGCTGACCAGCTGTTTTGAATGACTCCACAAGGATTTTGATTACTTACCTCACGTTGGAAGGCCTCCTTACCTTCACCATAATTTTTAACTCCATCCAATCAGATTCAAGTGGTCTATGGTTTGGCTGCTCAGAAATGTTAATATGTTATGTTTATATAATATTTGTGTCAAAAGACAGATGCTGGAAAAATTAAAAGTTTACTTCAAGCCTAGGAGAAACTTTAGCTTCCTGTGTCTAACACTAAGACATCAAAGCTTCTCATAATGCTTGAAGGGAGTCACCCTACTCAGCGCTCTAAAGCTGCACGTTATGAAGAAGGAGGAAAGCTGCAGTCTAATAAATTCCAGAATCACCAACCAAGATGAAACAAAAAGGATTTGGGAGTTCATCAGGAACATTGATGTACATTATGATTGAAGTATTGCCTCATGTTTAGGGCGACTGCTCTGATAAGCTCAAAGGTCTTCCTGCCATGGGACTTTAGCTCCTTTCAGAAGGCAGTTTCATAACAAACTCCACCTTGATAGATAGTGATTACAGTCAACACTCTAGTCAAGCTGCCTACCTTCTGCTGTAATGTGTGCTTAAACAACATGTAGTCTTTGCTAAACAATTTCACCATATTATTGCACCTAATTACAAAATCTAAGACTAACATAATAACAGTCGGTCAACTTCTACTTTTCATTTCAGCCTTGACAGCATCTTCTGTGAGGGCCTATTGGTGCCAGACGATGGTGTGCACATTAATCCGTGAATGCTCAAGTAGCGGAGCAAATGTTTTTGTGTTTTTGCTAACTATGAACATGTTTTTCACACTTAGTTTAGACTTAAACAGATGTTCTGTGTGCTTTCTGACCGAAGCCCTAATGTGCTTAATTGGGCAAATTCAGCAACGGAGTTACCAATACTGAGCAACTATTGAACTAAAACTATGAGTGAAAGGTCTGTTCCAAAGTATCACTTCCTAAAACGCTAACTATAAGTGTGCAGTAACAAATTTGATCCCACTGACGGTGAAGTACAATTTTAGCACATATTCTGTTATTGACATATGGTGGGTATCAACATGGTTTTAGTGCTTTAGCAATAGCTTCAGCTAAATAACATGATGGTATAACTCCTCAGCATTAGCTTCAGCTACATACTGTGTTAGAATAGGGTTTTAGTATTAGCTTTAGCTAAAAAACATGTTAGTATCTTGCTTTAGCATTAGCTTCAGATAAATATGTTGGTATAACTCTAGTATTAGCTTAAGCTTCATACCATGTTATTTAGCTTCAGATAAATAACATGTTGGTACAATTTTTATCATTAGCTTCAGCTACATACTGTTTTAGAACAAGGGTTTAGTATTAGCTTCAGCTTCAATTAAATAACATGTTAGTATCGTGCTTTTGCATTAGCTTCAGCTACATACCATGTTGGTATAGAACTTTAGTGTGAGTGCACCTAAGTTTTAAGCTAGCGGTGCCCACCAGTGGTGTTGTGTAACATTCTACTTCACATCCTCTGCAGTTTAAAAGATAAACCTTGTTGTCTTCCACCTAAGCAGAATGTAGAGGGCTGCAGTCATTTTCAAAGTAATCTCCACTGTTATAACCATAGCTGTTGAGATATATTACTTAAAACTGTAAAATTCAACTCCATGGTGGTCCTAAATGAAAACCCCTGAGAGGTGTTTAGGTCTGGACCAACTGGCTGACATAACCGTCCACAGAGCCAAAAACCGGAGCTGTGTGCACTAAAAAGCAGACAGAAATTAAGTCCTATTAAAGTCATTGTTTACTCTTAAACTATTTTATTATGTTTATCTAAAGCCTTGCAAGACTTTTTAAATTAAAAGAAAAAAAAAAACATAGACCTATTTTCTGAGAGACTATGGTGTAAGTCTTTTTATTATACAAGCAAATTTGGATTTAGAAGTGCAACCGGTTTATCACTTCTGCTATACTCAGTAACTTATTTACATTTCACCCAGTGTCCCAGCTTTTGAGGAATTATCTGTATCATCATTTATTGTTTGGTTCAGATATATATCCTACCGACGTTGTCACTATGAAGAATTCTATTGTAGTTTATTATTATCCGACAATATAACAGGAATTCACAAAGGGAGGAGAACAAAGAGACTGTAGTTCTTCACACTAGACCCACTGAGATTCATTATTTTGCCCAGGGACAGTTTTTAATGGATGCTAAATTACAGACAGCTGTTGGCCTCCTGTGCCCATACTGGCAAAACTCTACAGTATTTTCAAGCCTGATTCCTGTCTGTGAGTTGCTGTTCCAATTTTTACCACAACTCCTCTTGGCAACACTCTCTTGGTGCCTCTGGTCATGCATGTAAGCAGAAAGAGAAAAAAAAAAAAAGATGGATGGGTTTTTTGGCGCAACATTACATCATACTATGGTGAGACCCACTTATTAGTGAAAAACACTTATCTACAGCTTCTTTAACAATATGCTTAAAGTTGTGACTTAGAAGTCTACTTGTCATTTGTTTCTGAAAGAACAAAAACAGAAAGGGGTGGGTTAGAGTTAACCTGCCACTGTCACCCCTCTGAAACATGAAATGAAGTAGTCACAACCCCATTCAAATGATTTATGTAACAGAGAATAAATCTTGCACCTTGAAGGTGTTATGTGGCGATGACAGACCACATTTGCAACACAGTGCCCAGGGGGTTATAAAGCAAAAGAAAACCACTGCGATTCCTATATGAGAGGCCGGGCTTCGCTGGGGTTGCTAGATAACGGTGCAGTGCTCATCGATTGTGACTCAACAATTGGAGGGGTTTTTGAAACAGCTCATTCATCAGACACCATAAAACATTAGCTTATTGACGGAAAAAAAAATGTAAGTGCTTGGGCTGTTTTCAGAAACAGTTAAGATCCAACTGGACATACAATAACATGCACAACGTGTATAATACGTCCTCCTTAGAATAGGAGATATCTGACACTTATTTTGTGTGGAACCACTTACATAGACACCGAGCATCCTTTGGCTTCACTCTATTCTTGCAACCAAACATCTTTGCAGGTTATGGTGATTTATGAGCTAGCTTAGAGAGCTAATCTTTGGCTAAGCTTTTGTATTCAGTTTATTCAGGTACCCTAAAACAGGTATATTTGCTAAACTCTGATCTTAGAACAGACTCCTGTGGTTCACAATCTGGCCTGCCCAAATGTTGAGTGTGTTTTATTAAGGCGATGGTTGACCTTGGACCTATACAACCTATCCTGGTAGCGTAGGTCCTGTAGTCTCCATGTAAGATTGAAGTTCCTACTTTTACACTCACTAAAATAAAGCCAGTCAAAATTAGTTTAAAACCTTGGCAGGCTTACTCCTTACCTGCCTCAACTTCTTGCTACCATCCAGTGGTGATTGAACATCTTGTTCATCAAATGAGCAAAAATTGCTTCACTTGTCTAGCCAGAACTATGCTGCCCTGTTCGGTGAATTTTATGGGATGACGGGCTGTACTGAAACTTTGGCAGGAGTTGTGTCGAACCGCTCTGGGTCCTCCTGATCCCCCATAAGACCTTGTCTAATAGCCTTTGCCACTTTTGGAATACTTCACACATCTGTCAAAACAGATCAATTGAGTTCAAACAGATGTCAGAGGGGCAAACCGAATTGCCACAGGCCAGTGCATTCTTCCTCCTGATGTGTCACTGTGTGTGTGCGTGTGTGTTTGTGTTGAAGGCACAGGCCAGTCAAGCAGACTCCTTCAGAGAGAAGGCATTCAACAACATCAACAACCCAAGCCCCCTCTTCATCCTATCAGCCTGTCTTTTCTCCTGTCATGTCACTGACCCTCTTGCCCCTTTTGTTGCACTTCCATACCCTCTTGTCATGCCTGCTTGCTTACTTTCACTCCAAATACAATTTCTTCCAATTTTTTCTAAAAAAAAGTTCAGTTTATCCAGTCTGCTTGTCTTATCCAAACGCATTGCTTCCAACTGGCTCCCTCCTTTGCAGCAATCACAAGCTCGGCCTCCTCGTACACCGACAGATTGACCAGATCTCATCACTCAGGCAGCCAGTGCAACCGCAGAAGCAGCAGCAGCCGCAGACTGAGCCAAACTGAGCAGGAAACCCTAGTCAAAGCTCTGCCCTGAGTGCACAAAGTGCAAACACATGCAGGCAAACAAGAAGAAGATCACCACATGGAGGGAGATGTGTCATTCATTCACACTGACATTTCTGTTGTGACCTCCGTAACACTCGCACATGCTCACCATCCCGTTCGCCACTCATCTGGCTAACCGAAGTAAGCTAAATTGTTGATTTACAAGCACACAATCGACACACACGCACACGCGCATACAGATTTACGCTCATAGTGGTGGTGGGCCTCTTCCAAGTATTCTAAAGGTGGAAAATGGTGCACAATAAAAACAGTCATGTCTTGGAGGTAAGCGATTATTCATCACTGTAATCTAAATAATTTCCTTAGCGTTCCATACAGGAGGTCGGATTAGTAGCTGAAACACTGCTCCCAAGTCTGCTGGGGTTTGTAATTTGGAATATTTCACTTATAGCCCACATAAGGTATAAATTATGTCACAATAAATATGAAGGCAAAAGTAGGGGGTGAAAAAAAATGACACTTCTAGATCCATTTCATTACAACCGTTACTCCCCCAACCTCCTCGTCAATATAATCCCCAGACTTAGAGAAATGAATTCCTTCACCACCAGGCTGACGCAGAGGGCCTCAAAAAGAAGTCATGGACCCCCTGAAAACCTTGCACCAAAGGCTCTGGAACAGTAAATATTTGTAATCCTTAGAAGCCTTGTCTATCTCAGGGCTCCAAGAATCTCCACAACACCACCCAACACACCCACCCACTCACACAGCGCTCTTACTCAGAGCGCCCACTGAGCAAGAGTCCTAATAACCAATGAGACATTTCCTGTAAAAAAAAAAAAAAAAAAAAAAAAAAAAAAAAGTCAGTGCATGTGTAACTCCAGAGGTCCTTTCACTTTAAAATACATTGGCTCTCTGCAAAGGTAAAGCACTTTATTCAACTGATGAAGGAATTTTGTCTTTTGGATTGAACTTATCAATCATAGGTTCCCATTTTTTCTGCTAAAATGGTCAGAAAATTTTGTTTTTCAGAGTTTAAAATCACAATAAATCGATATGCAGCACCTTCAGAAGTAGTTTCACATATTTTTGGACCACTACAACCAGTAGTGTATTTTCTTAAGATTTTACACGATAGATATAGATCAACACAAGGTAGTGCACAACTGTGTAGTGGAAGAAAAATCAGAAAAGCGTAAAAAAAAATTTAAACAAACGAAAACCCTTAGAAGTGTAACCTATATGTTCTGTGAAAGCCTCGGAGGTTTGTTAGTGAACAAACATGATGAAGACCAAGGAACACAGCAGACAGGGCAGGGAGAATGTCTGAAACAGGGTTAGATGATAAAATTATATCCCACAGAGCTTCAACCATCATCTGAACATAGAAAACCTCTGCCAGACGTGACCGTCCACCTAAACTGGCAATCAAAGGAAAGGACAGCATTAATGCAGAAGCAGCCAAGAGGCCAGTGGTAACTCTGGAGGAGCTACAGAGTTCCACAAGAAACTTTTGACAGGCCGAAGTTGAGAGTTTTATTTTTAGATCAAGCCAAAATTAGTACAGTCCACAGTTTGTCACAAGCTATAAAGAGGAGACAGTAAACACATGCTGTTCTGGTCCAATGAAACCAAAACCTTGAGCGTGGTCTACCTCCTGTGACATATGGTAGTGGAAGCATCATGGCGTCACGATGTTCTGGGGAAATGAATGAAGGGCAATCCTGGATGAAAATCTGTCAGAGGCAACGGAAGACCTGAGACTAATTCAGAGGTTTATCTTCCAGCGCATCTGTATTTGAGGATGGCCTAGTCAAAGTCCAGACTTAAATTAAATTGGATGCCTGCAGCAGGACTTCAAAAGTACATCCAATCCACCTGGGATTTACTAAAAAGAAGAATGTTCAAAAACTTAAGTCTCCACATTATTTGCACATGTGTTGCCATGGTTTAGAAACACCTTCAAACTATGCAGCTGTGTTCTTTCAGCCAAAAGCATTAACTCATAACTAACTCACTATGCTGTATGCATGTCAGACTTTTCAGGTTTGTAAAACCAATTTGAAAACATGTAATTTTTTTATTATTATTTTCAAATTCATGCAGAGGTTGGCGATATGAACACAGAATTTTGTCACAACATTCTTGTGATAATGATAAAAATTATGATTAAAAACTACATATTGCTTCTTTTTTAGGTAACTGGGTGACATAGTTCATAACGTCACAAACATAAATGCTGCTCTTGAAAATTTGAAAGAAGCTTCTCCAGGATGCCACAGACTTAAAGAAGTGTTATTTACTTCATTAATTAAATGAAGTAAATAACAATTACTGATGCTGGAACAAACAATGGAGAAAATAATAATTAAAAAAACATAACGTATTAGTCCGTTTTTTAAACATTAACTGGAATTTATTGTGATAACGATAAATCAAAAATCTTAACCTGACAATAAACTTATCAAGATAAATGATAAACGATATGATAATTGCCCGCCCCTATTTATGCAACCCTGCCTGTCGGTCTATCTGATAAAATTCCAATAAAATTTAATCTTGCATTTGGAACGTGAAGAAAAGCCAAAAACTGTTTTAGTGAAACACTCATAATTGACTAATTAGTTTAGTTCACAAATGACGTCGAAATATGTCGAGGTGTCCAAACATTATTTAATTATTAATTAAGCAATGTCGTGTTTCCCCCGGGGGCTTACCTGTGTCTGCTCGCCGCTCTCTGACCTGCCTGAACGCTGGAATCGGCGACATATCCAAGACCCGAACCCTCCCGGGTCAACACGAAGGCGAGTAGGTAAAACAAAGTCTCCATCGTTCCAAACAAATCACTGTCACGAAGGTCCAAAGCGTCTCCAGGTTATGTCAGGTTCGCCCTGGTGTACGCGAGCCTCAGTAGCGTGCCGACGGAGCGTGGACCGGCAGAACCATGGCTTCAGAGTGAGTGGGTCCGGCTGCAGGGTCCGAACATGTGTGGTTCAGACGGTAAACTGCTGCTGCTGCTGCTGAGGAGAGGAATGAGAAAGTTTCCTGTCAGACTTCCAGCATCTGAATGGCAGCTCTGGGTCTCTCTCTCTCTCTCTCTCTCTCTCTCTCTCTCTCTCTCTCTCTCTCTCTCTCTCTCTCCGTGTGTGACAGCGCGCGCCCTCCCTAACCCCATCTACGCGCACACATACGCATCCAATCTGCCGTATTTCCTTTTCTGTTTCACTTTAACATTCAACAGAAACCGCATCACTGGCAGTGAAAATATTTCTGGACCTTTCCAACAAGTAATCTTACATCTACTGTAAATAACGCTGCTGAGGAAATCAAGCCCCCACGTATTGTATTCTTTGGAACAGGTGGAAGTTGTTAGCAAGGAGCGTAGAAACTATTGTGCCACGGTATAGAAAACTATACAATTACATCTGAAATTCTTGTAGTTTCTTTTTGAGCAATGGGAAAACGAATTTCAGTCTTACATGAAACTATCTAGTACATGATGACTTTATGATGGAGCTGAATGGTAGCTCTACTTTCCTTAATGTGTGGATGCATGGTTTAGTCTTGAGTAGTCAGAATATTTGTGTAGGAAACTAACTTATGATTAAGAAGAAAAGTTGCAACCAGTGATCTTCCTGGGTGAAACATGTACTGCTTATTGAACATGTGAAGTGTTTCCTGTCAGAGTCAGTCTAATAAAAAAAAGAAAAGTGGTACAACAAGCAAGAAATATTCTGTCAGACTAAAATAATGTTTTTGGTTATCCATTCTCAATCCCTGTTTAACAAATGACTCTGTAGAGGCTTTATATACATTCTAAAGCATAGTTACTGTTACAGAATTATTGGTTGTAGTTTTAATAGCTTTCTACCACTTATAATCAGTTGCTGAGACATCATCTGGCTTTTTTTTTTAACTTTACAATGGAAACTCAGATAAGAAAAGGGCAGGATAAATTAAAGTTCTGGGGAAAATAAATTCCAGGTCTCATATTAAAACACTTATACAGTTTGTGTCACACTTTACACATTTTAGAAGACTACAAGAGGCACATTCAGCCAGGAAAAAGTGCTAATTTGTTCTACTGACAGATAAATGTAGATCAACACTTTACTCATAACGTTATCCTTTATGAATAAAGTCCAACGTGACACTTTGTGTACATTTGTAGAACATTATAAACGGTCAGTTTACATATTTAACAATAATTGTCCTTTCTAAGCGTTCCATTACTGATTTAGCTAAAATGCTGTAAGACGGTTGTTAATGAGGAGCTGTATCAGCTGTGAAATAAAGATGATTCCTGATTATTAAAATCAATATCTAAAAACTGCAGCTCACAATCCAAAGTTGCCTAATTGCAAATGTTTACTCCAAGGGCAGAAATAACTGTGAATAAGAGTTTGCTAAATTAAAAAATATTATTAATTACAATAAAAGAAAGGATGAATCAAAGTACCATGTGGTAGAGTTAACTAAAGGGGACTGAATACTAATGTCCAGCACTTTTTTTTTGACTGAATTGTAAAAAGAAAAGAAAACATGATTTTGACTCTACTTTAGACTTATGCTCCTGTGTTTATAAGTCTATTTCATGCAATCAAAAATACACACACACACACACACACACACACACACACACCCCCACACACACACACACACACTAATTAGGTTTTTAGCTAATGTTGACTAACTGATTGGACTAAGTTAATGTTAGCCACCATGCTAGCACAAGCCAACATAATATTGATAGCATTTAAGCTAACGTTACCTTTTTAGCTACATTTTGACTTAAAAGCTTAAATTGACTGACTGGAAAAAAAAAATGTGTTAGCCATCATGCTAGTAATATGATAGTGATATTTAAGCTAATGTTAGCTTCTTTTTTGTTGCTAATTTTGACTTAGAAGGCTATAAAGTTGACTTTCTGAATAGACTACATTAATGTCAGCTATCATGCTAGTGTAAGACAACATGATATTGATAGCACTTAATCTAATGTTAGTTTTTAACCAATCTTGACTCATATGTAAACACGAATGTTTGTTGCTGCAATGTAGAAAAATTAAAAGGGTGTAAATATTTTTTTTTATCACTCAGCATATTGTAGATTCTTCTCGTCTGCACTAATTAGTCGATTTTCTTGCTGAAATGACCTCAAAGCTAATCTGTTACTTGGATTGGTCAAAGTGTATGTATTTCCAGTGATATGCAGGGCCCTTCCCTCATTCTTTCTAATCAAAGTCGATCTTTAAACACTCATGCTGTCTGCTCTGTGTCCCTGACTCAAATTTGCCCAACATGCACACACACACACACACACACACACGCACACGCACACGCACACGCACATGCACACCTGCACATCTGCATGTAAGTAGCAACTCCTTATCTGCTGGATAAGGAGGGTGTTTACAAGGTGTGATTGATGTTGTTGTCTTCATGGAGCCAAGAGACACTCCTGACTTCAGGCCTTGATTTATGTTGCACTTCATTTCCCTTTCTACCATTTTTTCCCCTGTTGTTACGTGGATCCAAAGTTGGAGCACATTATGCCAAAAAGTTAAAAATAGGATGCTGCAGGCTCAGCAGATCTGCTGTGCGTCACAGCGTTCCAGAAGTCGGTTTGAATTCCACGTCTGTCCGCTGGATTGTCTTTGCGCAGTTTACTGAAACACATTTAAACTAACTGGACTCCAGATGTTGGCACTGTGTGAATCAAAAGGATTCACTCTTGGAAATGGTTCAGCCATCTTCCCTTTGAGCAGTCTTCTAGAGATCCTTCATCACTGGCTTATTTCTGTTTACTTTTATTGTCTTTTAAAGCCTTTATAGAGGAATGCCCAGCTCAGCAGCCCTCCCATCAGAACACTAATAATCCCTGCTGTTCGGTGACAGCACTCCCCACAGAGAGCCAGGCAAGGTTTACCGAGACGAGACCAGAACAGAAGCACACGGCCACATGCTAGAGTGTGATTTTAAACAGATACTTGGTTACTTTGTATTTTCTTGAGCCTGGAACATTAATCAGATGAGTAAAAGAACTGCGTTTCACTCTTGTACACAGTTTGACGAGGCCAAACTAGCCAAGATGTTTCTCTGTTTTTCTTGATCTGTCATCCTTATGTCTGTGTTTGACAGCTGGGAATCAAACCCTGCAAGTTTAATGTAGTATTCCTAGCAATGAGATGCCTGAATGTTTTTGTAGAGCAAAAACAGTTTTTGAATGCTTTGCTAAGACATTCAAACCCTTTTGAACTTTTGCAGCACTTTCTATGTCGCAACCATAGACTACAATGTATTTATTGGGATAGATCAACAGAACTCAATGAATTACTGTGAAGTGCAAGGAAAACGTAGGATGCATTTTACTCTAATACCCCTAAAGAAAGATTTGGAGTGATTAAGGACAGACATGTTGCGTTTCAGTTGTATAGAACTGGAAAATTTCAACTTCCAAGTCGGAACTCCGATTACCCTTAGCTACGACTTGTAATACCAACTTTGCGTTTCAGTATGCCCACTCCTCATGTCAACAGCAGTAAGCTGTAGTGGAAACACGTATTTTACAAGACCCACTTGCAAGAGTGTGTCTAAAATCAATGCTACGGGTAAAGTTTATTGAAAGTTTAAAATGATGTTTGTAAGCGGTATTACAACCAATTACATGCTGACATCCCAACTTCTCCGACTCTGTCAAGTGGAACGCCATGACATCAAACCCAGCCCCGAGTTCCAACTTCCAAGGTAACTGGAACACAGCATATGGTGGCTGATTTCCTACTTTTCAGATTCTGAAGTGTAAATGCTTTCAATATGTATTTTTTTCACTTTAATTCTGCACTTCTCTATGTTGGTCTATCACACAAAATCGCAATGAGACTACAAGTGTTAATTTCAGTCGTTCTAAAAATTTATTTTAGAACATAAAATACAAATGTTATATATATGCATATGAAATATGACTTAAAAGAAATTTGACACCAAAACAACGCTTTCTGTGATCTCAGAAACTTAGAAACTGCAGCTCAGAGGAGGAGCTTTGTCTTGAAGGCGGAGCTAGGTCCAACCAGACGTTTTCCACAGCTGAATGGTTCCCACAAGAGATTGAAGGATTTCTCAAACATGCATGAAAGAATCAAAGCAGCACTCCAGGTGTGTTTTTGATAAGGGAATAACATCATAACATGATGTAAATCTCTAAAAAGTGGGTTTTACATGGTACTACCCCTTTAATTTGTGGTTGTAACACATCAGCACGTGAAGAAGTTCAAAGAATGCTTTGCAAGGCGCTCTAAACAGAAAATCATTTTCAGTCACAGGAAGCCCACAGCTCTCTTTCTGCAGAGCACATGGTTCATTAGAAACAGCTGCAGGCAAGAACATGGCTACTGTAGCTTTCAAATGATGTGTGGCTGGTGTGAGACACTAAGCAGGCCGCCTGAAGTGATAAGGCTGAGAATAAATGAGGGGCCTCCATGAGCCATGTGATGCACAACACTACCCAGATGGAAGAAGGGCCTGCACTGTTACGGGAGGAGGCTGAAAGCAAGAGCGGAGGTTGTGAAGAGGAATGACGTTCATCACGTAGGAATGCACAAAGTGCTGCTCACGCCCCCCTCTGTTTAATACTATAAATCCTGTGGAAGCTATTATACCAGACAGCTTCAGATGGACAGTCCCACCCTGCTCAAATTTAGCCAAATTCCTACTCCAACATGACTTTCCTCTCCAAATTTAAGCCTTCCTGTGATTCATTTGTAGAAATTCCCAAATCGGTTAAGGATGCGAGCAGCTTTAGTGACTTAATAGTCTTGGAGGTTCAAAATATGTCATACTGCTGTTGCACTGCAAATCTTGCCAAGTAGTTTTGGTCTCGTTTATAATGCAAATATCTGAGCACACTTGAAATAAGACAAACCTAACTTACAAGTAACTTTTCAACAAGTTACAGGAGCTTATTTTAAGGTAATAGTTCCTAAGTCTTGATTAAAAATTACAGGTTCAACTGGCAGAAAATTTCACTTGTAACCTGGGAAAATGTTTTGTTACAAGTGAAATACTCTACCAATAGAACTAGCATATTTTTATCCATATTAAATGGGCAGTATTATGCTAAATCAACTGTTTTGAGCTTTATGTCATGTTATAATGTTATTCCCTCATCAAAAACATACCTGGAGTGTTGCCTTGATTCTTTTACTAATGTCTGAGGAGACCTTGAATCTCATGTGGCAATCATTCAGCAGTGCAAAACGCATGGTGGGACCTAGCCCCGCCTCCTAGCCGAAGCTCCTCCTCAGAGCTGCAGTTTCCATGTTGTGATGACTTCCTGAAGGCAGAGTTTCAGAATCAGCAGGAGTTTTTAAAGAGACAGAGTTAAATTAGGAAGTAATATTTATTCTAAGTCATATAATTTCTTAATATACAGCATTTTTCTAACAACTGTGGGTAACAGTTACTTGATATGTGCCTGGAAAGACTGTCTCTTTAAGGAATTATTTATTGAAAACAAGCTCCTATATTTTGCTGAAAAGCTACTTGTAATTTAGTTTTGTCTTATTTCAAGAGTACCAAGATATTTGCTCTAGAAACTAGACCAAAATACTTGGTAAGTGTTTATGTTTTTGCAGTGCGTAATGTTTTCTGTGCGTGGTGTGCACCATGTGGTCTTTAATCTAACCACAGACTACAGATCTAATCTGTTTTATGTCTATTTAAGAAAAAATGGGACAAAGTCCAGCACAGTTGCAGCAGTTTTAAAATAGAAGAGCTCAATCTATCTTCAGTGAAGCCTAATTTATGTCATCTGATCTGTTTTTGATATGAATAGAGCATGAAAGTGCTTGCTAGTTTTCTAAAGAAATATGACAGCAAGAGAGAGGCGGCTGCTGTTCCAAGATATACAGCGTTTTCTTGCAGCATTAATGAGTAATGCATGTCAGAGTTACGGAAAGTCGGCACACTAAGCTTTTCCTCAGAAGTGAACCATTATGCTTCTTTACTCACCCTTTCCAGTCCTTGTGTTGATAGGCCAGCTAAATTTAGTCCTCCCTTCCAGGATCAAAGCCACTTTTGGAATTAAACAGGGTTTTATTCAGGATGTTCATTTACTTTCTAAGGTTTTTGAGTTCGCAGTGTCCTGCTCTGTCGGCTCAGGTTATATTACTTTTGGCGTGACATCTCTGTCTCATTGTCTTATTACTTTTCATATTTAAGTAATAAATATGAATTGAGACCATCAGCAGATCATTTCAGAATTTGATTTAAGTTATTGGCCCCAGAAAGTAGGTCAATATTCCAGGTTCACTTTCAGTTTCAAGCATGCTGCATCCTGAAATGAGTGACACTTCATCAGCACCAACAGAAGAATGAATATTATGTGAGTGCAAGGTGAAACGCGACTGCTCCAAAAGCAGGAAGCTGATTGTACTACAGAGCATTCTGGATAAATACAACTGAAACAAACGCGCTAGTCTAGCGCTAGCAGTACAAATAGTTTGTAGTCTTTTACCAACGACAAAAGAGAAATCCTACAACCGTTAAAATCTGACACCACTACATTTTTGCTTACATTTTGTGAAGAAGGAAGTTGAGCTCAGAGTCTTCTTCAAAAGGTTTTCTAGTCATTTCCTTCAGAGGTTCTTGGTGCAGCGCCCCCCCCAGGTGAGTTGGTGAACAGGCTTTTCAAAGGGTTTGGATAATTTGGCACAGTGCGGTGTGAAAGCAAACGGCAACAGCTTAAAATGAAACAAATGTAACTTTGGTCCCAATTGAACTCAGTCTACTGTACTATCAGGTGTGAAAACACCCTCATTGAGGTGCAACTGAATTGTGTCATGTTTTGTCAGTTATTTTCATTTTTCAGATGTTTTGATGTTCTTAACCTAAATCAAAGAAGCAAATAAATAACTCAGACCTCCTACAAGTGCCATCCTGTTTCTGTTTACCATGTCGTGGAAGATGGGGTTCAGTGACACTGGAACATCTGGTATTGTCACAAGTTTACTTGGCTGCAGTGCACCATAAGGATGCCTTAGATGAAGCTTTTATTTCCTCTTTTCCAGGACTGTATCTTTTCTCTATGACCTGCAGTTTGTCCCGTTGAGCTGAGCAGTGTTTACTCACTGGGCCACTGGACTTTTGGCTAAAGCCCTTAGGAAGATTAACATTCCTGCAAGGGAACCAGTGTATCCCCTCCGTTATTAATAGGAAAGAGTAGGAAACAGCAAAACAAACACCATGCTTTTCTATTTTCCCATTCACATATTTTTGTCGGTATTCCTGACTATGTGTACATAGCAGGTTTTCCGTTGTGTCCGATGTCCCTCCTTTATTCTTTCTAGCCGCCACTTCCTCCAACCCTTTATCTGGACTTTGTGTGTTCTGTTTGACTGGCGCCCGTTTCCGATGCTTGTTGACATTCTTTGAGGTTTACCCTACATTTCACACTTGCACAGGTCAGGGTATATTGTCTGCATCAGCTATTGTAGAATACCCCCAGCTGTTAATGCACAGTTTGGAGACACTTTCAAAGGACATATTCAGGTCATTTTGAGGTGGTAATTAAATAATCAGACTTTACTTGTCTGGACTCACCTGTTTAGATTTTTAAATCTCAGTCATTTTAGGCATTTGAAGGAGGATTCAGTGATGTACACTGTACTTGGACTGAACAGATCCGACCTCTGGAATAACCTTCCCAAAGTCCAAGGTTCACAACACAAAAAGACTTGGCTACTTCTTTGCATATTGCAGATATTTAACCAACTATTACTGTATATGTAATATATGAATATTCTTTAGCTTGTATTCTGATTGGAGAGATCAGAAAAAATATGCAAGAAAATATAATAAAATCTGTTCCCTGGGTCTTTGTTAGACAGTACTTTGTTATGCAGTCTATAGTAGCAGTAGTAGTAGAAGTCCTAAACAAACACTCCAGATGTTTGTCAGATTCCAGACGTCACACACTCAGGGGGAGGCTCTTAGCTCTGAAACGTATCTCGACTCAGAAGTTACATTGCTTTGGAAAAAAGTCTCGCGTCTCGTCACACAGAGGGAAGCAAAGCATAAAGTTAAATGTGTCTGCGGTGAGTCAAGTTTGACTGAGGTTGTTTCACCATTTGTCATCCGATTTGCTGTCAGGAGTCGAAGGTTCTGGTTTCACTATAAATCATGACTTCTGGCGTGTTCACACACCAAAAAAGGTCCCACGGCCCATCAGCAGAACTTCAGTTCAGTCACCTTCGTCAGGAGAAATTTAAACTCTGGAGCTTTGCCTTAACACTGTTATCATTTATGATGATTTATGCACTTCTACCGCCAAGTCACACTTCACAGTCTGAGGTGTGTTCTCGACTGAGCTCGGTGTACGAGCAAATTGAAAGTACGGAGTATATTTGCTCAATGGAGACACGACAATTAAAAAATATATGTATATATTTTTGCAGTAGGATGATGTGGTTTTTTGAAATTGATGTCTTTGTAAAACTGATTGAAACCTTGTTTTCCCTGCTTCACAGTCATCATGTCACCAGTCGCAGTGGCAAAGACTCAGATGACTGGTAATAATTTTGTATGAGAATCAATATGAAAAAGCAAACACTTTGCACTTTACTGACCCTGCACCCTCATGGGTCGACAGTTAAAGACCCCCTGGAGTTCACTGAACTGGATGATGTGCGGAAAAGTAACAGATGGACAGACACGCCCTTTACCTCGCTAAAGTTAAAGTTAAGTTAACCCTTGTGCGTGCGAGGAGGACTGTGGCAAATGATACAGGTTTTACGGGCGTGGGGTCAGTTGGACCCCATTTCTAAACACAAGGGTTAAAAGTGAAATTTCAAATGTTGGAAAAAGTTGCTTTTGGTTTGAATCTAAAAAAATGTATTCTTTTAAACAGTTTATCGTTGGGTCTTTATTAGAAAAACTGATTAATTTCATTCAGTTCAGCATGAATTGTCTCATGTTATGTTGTTTATTCCCTATGGCTTTAAACTAGCTTCTTCTCCTGGGGTCCATCATTACAAAACACACGTCAAGCAGTAGAAATCATCCAAATAAGTGAGCGATGGCACACACAGCAATAAAAATTTATTACAGTTCATCTGGAATGTTGGTAAATACAATAAAGCATTTCGGTTGTGAGTTCCTAAAAAGTTTTTTCCAGCTTTTGCAACTTTTAAGTAGTTGTGGACACAACTCCAAAATATTCAAACTAAATGTTTGTCTGCAAAAAAAAAAAAAAAAAAAAGATGCACATGCACTTTCCCTTTGAACGCTTCTAACACTCACTTCAGGGCGATCTTCTCTTTATTTTCCCGTGATAACGTTTCATCACTATCACTCAGGGGAGGAAACAAACAGCCGTGGACCGGCCTCGGCCCCTTTGATGCCAAACCCCGCTCTGCTGAAACTTGCGAGGCAGTGATGTCGGGGCGGGCCGGGGCAGCAGGGGAAACAATTTCTCATCATTATAGTCATTACCCGCCGGCCTTATCATCACGGATGTTTGTCTTCAGATGTCCTGCGTTGACTCAGCGCCAGGCTGGTATTTTATCCCCTCGCGAGCGAGACGATGCCTCGACCCTCTCCGGTTTGCCGAGTTTGCGTTTATTCAGCCATCTGCACATCTGCAGAGTATCTCCCCCAAACCCCCAAACCCAACAACCCCTTTACTCTCGTTTCCCCTGCAAAACACAAGGCGGGTGATTATTACCGGGGGCCTCGCAGTGCAGCGCGGAAAATTAAAGCGAGGTGCGACGGATCCCTCTCGGATAATTGCTGATGGCTCAACATTCCTTTTTATTTTTACGACGCTAATATCTGCCTTTGATGGCACACCTTGCGCTGCGATTCCAGTTTTATCATTCACGAGGAAGCCAGGGGGCTTCTGTGTGGGCTTCAATGTGTGTGTGTGTGTGTGTGTGTGTGAGAGAGAGAGAGAGAGAAGAGAGTGAGCTCATAAACACACCGCCGCGGAGTTGCAGCAGGATGTTTATGGGGGTGTGAGGTAGAATGAATTAAGAACTGCAGGGGTTATAGGCACAAGGAGCCCCCCCAGCCCGCTTCGCCACACATGAACGCACAGTTTTATCGCTGTTATCAAGGCCTGTTGGTCCGACTGAAGCTGCCTCCAA
The DNA here is from genome assembly GCF_051168715.1 of Poecilia mexicana. Classification (NCBI taxonomy): domain Eukaryota; kingdom Metazoa; phylum Chordata; class Actinopteri; order Cyprinodontiformes; family Poeciliidae; genus Poecilia; species Poecilia mexicana. The sequence continues at coordinate 4,252,206 of NW_028263390.1, read as the reverse complement.
CCTGAACTGCAAAACAACACTTTAATAGTGAGAAAAATACGCTTAACAAGTTCAGTTCAGTTGTGGTGTTCTCTCTCTATATAAAAAAGTATTTTCTCACGCAGACGTAGAAACGGGAAGACAGACAGGATGTCAGGAGGAAAAGATGTCCGACCCCCGAATCTGACCTTGAAATTCGTCCAGCTCAAAAGCTGTAATTGAGCAAAAACAAGTGCAAAAGAAAAGAAAAATCCAAACTTCTCACATTAGGAGCACTTTACTCGAGCGTTAATGTCTACCACGTGTCTACGGCAATCGCACGCATCGTGCGGTGGTGACTTCATCGCTATTTTTCTCTGCAGAGCCCCAAACGCACGCAGGACTCTCCTTCATTGTTTTTGTTGTTGTTGCTGTTTTGTATAATCCGGAAGTTGTTCCCCAGGAGAAAACTTCTCCTTGATCTCGCAGCAAACCCGTGCTGACCGTCGGCATCGCTTCGCCAGACTCTGAGTGCTTATTGGCGCTTTGTGCTGTTAATTGGTGACTGAGTGTGAAATTCTTTGGGTTCTGAAAAGAGGGAAGAAAAAATAGCGAGATTTGCTGGATTCTGAACTGTCTGGTTGCAGTTTTGCTCTGTTCTGCCTCTCAAGCAGAGCGCAAAGCAAAGGAAGAGATGTTGTGCTACACCCTGGGGCTGGCTCAGGTCAAAGGTCAACAATCAGAGATCTTTTACTGCTGGTATAAGAGCCATCTTCTTTCACAGGTCTGTCAAAACAACAGGATTCTTTTTCGCATATTTCGCCTGGATCCCACCTATATCCTTCCCACAAACCTTTTTATGCTGTTTTAGCAAAAATCGGTTAAAAATGACACAGGATGTCACATGTTTTATGTTTCCTCAGGTTCTGTCTGTATGTGATGACTGGAAGAACAAATCAGACTGTTGATAGCCGCTAGAGCTGTTTTGGTGGAAAAGGAGTAAAAGTGAAACTAAATGAAAAAATGAAATCGCATCAAATTCAATCTTAGTTATTATCCAAAGATTCAGTAACGCCGCCCCCTACAGAAACTATCTCTTTACAAAATACAGTCACAAAAAGTACATATACCAAAATACCAACCTACCATTCAAATGGATGACAGCAAAAAAAAGTGAAAAGACGGTGGGGGTTTTACTATTCTGTGTTTCTCAGTCACATAGTACCATTTAATAGCACAATCGAGTAACTATGTTACCTTCAGTTGATATAAAATACCTTTTATATCAACTATGACAGAAGAAATGCGACTTTGTTGTTTAAAACCTTGAAGTTGGGTCTCTGTCTCTTTAAGAATCTCCTGCTCTTTCTGAAACTCCGCCTTCAGGAAGTCATCACGCTCCTCTATTAACCCTTTAACAACATTTTACCCAGCATTTCACTGAGAATTAGCTCCTATAATTATCTCAGCAGCTGTTCAGTTCCAACAGGTGTTTGCTAATTGATGCTAGCTAGTCTGAAGGAGCTGAGTGGGGGAGTTACAGGGTAGGGCTGCTCTGTGAGGCAGAAGCTTGGAAACATGAAAAATACAGCTCCAAGGAGGAGCTTCATCACCCAGGTGATTTGCTAAGCGGAATGGTTGCCATGGGAGATTAAAGGACTCCTCAGACATTTGTAAAAGAATAAAGGCAACACTCCAGGTATGTTTTTGATGAGGGAATAACATTATAACATGAAGTAAAACTCAAAAAAGTTGATTTTACATAATGCTACTCCTTTAAAAAGTACCTTTGTTTTGGTTTTCAAAACATCGTTAATGAGTACAGTCTGTGTGGTGGTGAACTGAAAGTCAGTAATTCCTTAGTCAAACCTCGAGGTCCAAACCTTTTCATCAATTGTGACAGAAGAGCACAAACAGCATCAGGTAGACGGTGTAACCCGAAACGAACAAATATACCAGTTGCTGCTAAACTCCTAATGAGTATCTTGATTGTGGTAGCTAACCTGGCAATTGCTTTTTGCCTCATGCTTTCTCAACATGACATTCACTTATTAAACAAGCATCAGAATCCTATTCTATAGCCAAAAATATCCCATGTTGCACATGGCTATGTAGTTGTGAGCCTAACGAGTCAGAATCCTACAACTTTTACATGTGTCCCTTGTCCTACACTTGAATTACATGGCTAAACTGCCTCACCAGCATGCAGTCAAGCTTCACAAAGCTCTGCTAATGAGCTAATATTGGAGCCAGGTGTGCTGAAGCAGAGAGACATCCAAAGGTTTTGTGACACCAGAACCTTGAAGACTGGAGTGTGAGACAAGTGCTTTAAAGTGTCGGCATTTATTGAGAAATGACCCAAAACACTCGGTGTGGGCGCTGAACTCCCTAAAAGGTAATGCCAGTCGTTAGAGTTTGAGGTCTTTGAGGTCAAACCAGTGCTTGACTGCATGTGTCTCAACCTGACCGCTACACTCATTCTCTCTTTAACAACCAGAAAGCAGCAGCAGGAGCATAAGGGCGAGAAAGACATGAAAAAAAAAAAACAGTCATCAGCTTAAAAACAACCTTTCTTTTAGAAAGAAAAACTGAAAGAAATCATTTTGAATGCAGGGCTTCTTTACAGATTAAGAGTTTTAAGTTTGTGAGAGGACATCATCACCTTCCTAACCAGCATCTACGAGCAGTTGGGCTGCCGGAGTAGGAGAGTAAAAAGTGAAACTCCATCCAAAGCAAACAGAACGTTATACCACATTCATTTTGGATTCCTGCAAACCTGGAATTTTTCTTTTCTCAAAGGGTGCCCTTTGTCCCCCGCGGATGGCTCTGGTGAGGTCAGCGCTCTCCTAAAGCCGGCCCTGGAGGCCTGTTTAGGTGGAACGGATCTAGCCGCCGTAGCATCTGTATACGCACACAGCAGCAGAGTTGGTCACTGACTCTTGCAGACCTGGCAGTAATTCCCTACTCTCTGCACCCCGCGCCTCCACCTCTATTTTCCTTCCTGCCTAAAATTCCCTGGAAGAGACGGCCCCGATAGTTACAGCAGTGAAAGTAAATTGCTACTACTGCTTGGGCCCTCCAACTGTAACAACCTACTTTTTATTAAAGCAAGAACTTTCCCAGCCTCTCCCTAAGCTTTGATGAGAGGCGCCTCAATAGACTCTTGAGAAGGTAGTTTGACTTTCCCCATTAAAAATCTTTTTTTTTTCTTTTTTTTTTCTACAGTAGCAGTCAGCCAGGGCTGCCTCCACCTAAGCAGTAAGAGAGTTAGATTCGTTCCCGGCCCACAAATGCCAGCATACAAAGCTGGGCATTCATACGTCTGTCTACAGCCATCGACGCCCAACCCTGACGGTAACACTGAAAGCAGTGGACCATCCGGATGGAGGGAAAGACCGGACAGATATTTCACAGAGAGGAAAAAACACGAAGAGCTCTGAATGAACAGTCATCTCAACTAGAAGAAGTGGTCAGTGTTTGAGGACAACGCAGCAGTGATTCAAACCCAAACACTTTGAGCTCCAGCTGCCGCCATGTTGCATTTAACGTGTGAATAAATAATGTTCGTTCTGTAAAAAAAAAAAAAAAATGATTGAACTGCTTTCGAGGCCCACTCTCTAAGCTGTGTCAGACTGCAGCCATTAATTATGTGACTTGTGTCTCAGTCTTTGAAGCCTTGGTCTAATCAGGTTCCCAACTAAACACTTTGAATGTTAAATCCAGCAGCTTTAAAGAGAAGCGATCACAGACCGACAGGTAGCTTTGCTAACATGCAACAACTGCAAACTGTTTGATGTCTGATTTAAACTCGGTAAGCATGATGGCAGGAGAGTTTGGAAGTCCCGGCTGTGTTTTGGTCCATCAGTTTGACTAAACTACAACATTGACTTTTGTTTCCCAGATTATATAGAATTTGTGATGTGAAAATGAGCAGAAATTGAGCACCGCAGGACTGCAGGGGAGTGCTCAGTTGAAGCTACTAATCACAGGGCTGGTGGACCAAAGCAGCGGTCTGAAACTCCTCTCCTGGAGCTCTGCTGTGATTCAACTTTTAGATTGACCCTTAGATCAAATGACTGATTGACAGCATGCAATCAAGAGTCCTGCTCCAGCTCCAGATGAACTGGCTCAGGTGCCGCTGGAGAAGTTGCTCCAGGACTGCCCGCATACTAAAGCAAGGGGTTTGCTATACAATGACTGAATGTCAGGATTTACTCATAAAACAGCGCCTCCTGGTGTTGTATCTGGAAGGAAGTGGACTCCATGTGAGGCTGTTCAAAATACCAGGTGTGCTCTTCAAGTCAGAGCTGTGATTGGTTGATATCCAATATTGGAAAGGTGGTTTCTGGCTCATCCATAACCTGCTAAGCTGCTTTCTATGTACAACTAGTCAACAAAATCCCTATTTTAAAGGGGCAGTATTATGTAAAAACAACTTTTTTGAGTTTTGCATCTTGTTATAATGTTGTTCCTTGATGAAAACTGGAATGTTGCTTTGATTCTTTCATGCATGTTTGAGAAATCCTTGAATGGTTGCTTCCATGGTTGCTTACACAAAGCCCCGCCTATTTACACAAAGCTCCTCCCCCAGAGCTGCAGTCTCCAGCCAAGCTTCTGCCTCACAAAGCAACCCCACCCCACTCAGCTCCTTCAGACTAGCTAGCTGCAATTGGCAAACACCTGCTGGAACTGCAAATCTGCTGAGCTACCTCTCAGTTTAACGCTGGTAAAACGGTTGCAACCCACATGATAGAGGAGCCAAGTTGTGATGACTTCCTGACAGTGGAGAGTCAGAATGAGCAGTAGCTTCTTAAAGAGATAGAGGCCTAATTTCAATTTGTCAAATTGCAAAGTCAAATTTCTCTTAAGTTATGTTTGATACAGAATTTTTATAACAACTGAAGGTAACAGTTATTTAATTGTGTTATAAAATGGCCCTATGTGCTTGGAAAATACATAATATCACCCCTTTAAAAATTTGAACTATTCCTTTAAAGGATGACTATTTGTTGCAGTTTGAAGCCTGGATACTGATGCAAATATTTTATGCTGTTTTATCTCTCACAGGCCACATATATACTTTTTTATTTAACAAAAACTGTACTATCTTACATCGCCTACAGTTTACAGATATCCTGCATTCACTACATTTCTGAAGCCATCATGGAGGACACTGAAGGTCAGCAGAGAACCATGACTGTGACTTCTTCCTCAGCTTATTTTGGCTGGGAAAGAAGTCACACAATCACTTAGTATTTTCAGACCAGGCAGAACGGAAGCTAGCTCCCATTTATTAGCCAGGTTGAAAATGAGACTTTGTAACAACAACAGTGGCAGGCGCTCATAACGCTCTAGCCCTGGTTAGATTTCTCTGTAAACAGTCTCTTTCTGTGGGTCATTATCATTTAACAGCAGGCCTGGGTCAAGTAAACAAGTGAACTGGATTCTTTTTTCTCCACAGTCAGCCAGTGATCACGTGGTATCAGTCAGTGTCGTAGGACGTCTCCACCACATCGTTGTGCAACTAAGGATTTAAGGTGGACACGCATCAGCTGGTAAGTCGTTAGTATGTTTAAGACGGCAAAATGGGAGAGTCCCAAAGTGTTTTGTAAAAGTAAAAATATAAAAACGTTTATGACAAGGGAAATTTTCACCAGAACAGGAGACCTTTAGGTGTTGCTTCAAACACTTTAAGTACTTTTCACACAATCATTTGTGGCTTAGGAACAAAGGCTGGGATAAAGATGGACCTATTAAAGCTGCAGTAAAGTTTGTTGTTTTTTTTTTTACGTTTGTTGAAACTCTCACAATGTTATGACAGTTTAGTTTGAGACAGATAATCTGTGAAGCAAACCAAGTCCCTCTGCCTTCTCCTCATTCCAACTAGAAACAACCAATTGGAGACAGGAGGCGGGTCTTAGTGCTGTCAATCAGACGTCCCCTCACCTCTTGCTCTCTGCTACTTTTGAAGCTAGCATAGTCTGTCGTTAATGCTAAGACTAGTTAGCATTGCCTCAGATGACAGTGGAAAAATGGTTTTCCTGCAACAGTGAGTTGTTTTCTCTGCTGTTAGCACATTTAGCAGCAAGTACATGAGGTTGATTGCCAGTGCTTCCTCCTCCTGGCTCTGATTGGTTGTTTTTGGTCGGAAAATATGCATTTCTTCAGATGGCAATAGCAGCTCAGGACAGAGGTGGAGGAGATTCATTTTTCCAGAGCTTATCTGTCTCATACTGACATGGTGACATTTTAACAAATATGTAAAAAAACCAAAAAAACAACAACAAAAAAACATATTTTTGATAAATGTTATATACAAACACCTTCAAAGCAACATCGACCCACACAGCCATAGTTTCAGATAAAAAAAAAAAAAAGGTTTTAAAAATGTTTCAAACTGCTGATCTTTCACTTAAACCCGTCAAACCAGTTTATTTGAAACGGGACCAGTGCTCAGTGACTGGAAGGTGGTGATGTCACGGCGGAGCATGAGAACAGTCTTGGGTGGAAGCTGCTCGTCTGCTAGTTCTCAGAGATAAAAGAATCTTGATCGCAGAGCCGTGAGCCCTCCCTCGCTCTGGTTTGCTGCTCGTGTCCAGGTGGCTGCTCTTCCCACACAGCTGGCCTCCGTGGCTCAACTTCCTGGCAACAACATTAAAGACGGATTCTGGCGTTTTGCTGCTCAGATTCTGGGGCAGACATGCAAACTGCACACACTGACGTTGTTTGCTCCAACACATCACAATGTCCTACATGTGGGGCGGCCATATTGAAACTCGACTTTTGACTTTTCCAGTTGAAATTTGATTTTCTATTAGATTTGCCGCAGCAGGAACTCGGACGTTCCTACATCCAAGAACAAACAGAACGTCATGACCTCATGTTCTGCCTTCAACTACTTGAACTTCATCTGCAAAAACTTTAAATTATCAGACCAAGTTAGGCTTTAGTGTATCCAGTGGGATCAGATTCCATCTCATGCAGCAGAGTCTCCACCACCTTCAGATGATCCACATCACGAGTCTCACTGGTCACTTTATTGCACAACGCAAGTAGGATTCAAAGCTTCTCTGGAGATGAAAAGTTCCTCAAATTCAGGCGATGCTTTTGTTTGGAAGGATAATATAAGCGCAACTCACACCTGTCCCAGGAATTAAAACCATGTTACAATTGAAATATTGGATGCAGCTGCAGGCTAAGAAAATAAATAAAAATGGTAAAATTCTGTGAATGAAGTCATAATATTATGACCTAATTCTCGTAATATTCTGACTTTATCCTCAAAATACTCTGAGTTTATTCTGACATTATAATGACTTCATCCTTGTATGAATTTATTCTCATAAGATTATGATTACTCTTGTATTATTCAAACTTTATTTACATGTGAGTTTATTCTCGCAATATTAGGACTTTATTCTCATATCATTCCGATTTTATTTTTGCACGGGTTTACTCTGATAATATGACTTTATTTTCATAATATTATGACTACTCTCTCAATATTTTGACTTTATTCTTGTAAAATTATGATTATTCTTATAGTACTATGAATATATTCTTAAAATATTATGACTATATTCTCATATTATTCCTACTTTATTTTCATACAAGTTTATTACAACATTATGACTTTTTCCTCTTAATTTTAAGATTTTTTTTCCCCTTAAATATTTTTTTTCAAGTTTTTCTTTGTGTGGCTCCATCATATGTAACAAATTTAAATGTTGTGTTTTCTAATCTGTGTGTGTGTGTGTGTGTGTGTGTGTGTGTGTGTGTGTGTGTGTGCGCATGTGTTGTGTGTGTGTAGGTGTGTGTGCGTGTGTGTGCGTGTGTGAAGGTCCAGACCAATGCCATAAAAACACATAAACACCAGGCGACCCAAACTCTAAACCATCCCTCTATCTGCCGCCCATCCCTGGGCTTCGTGTCAAGCTTCACCTTTCCTTGTTTGAGTAACTCTGTTATGTCTACTTTCTTTATAGTGTCTCTGCTATTACAGCTGTGGACGATTCTCCGCTCAAACAGCCAGTCTGATCATTTTGTTGTCATCTGAGTCATCTGAGAGTCTCCCTCCATCCCGACTCTCCAGGACTGGATCAGGAACTCAATGGGATGTTTTGGTCGCGTTACCATCAGACTGGCTGTGTTTTTGTAGGAGCAGAGCCACTGGTTCCAGCTGAGGTTTGGGGGCTTTTTCAGTGACGCGCATCAGGATCACAGGCAGGAAGTTGTTGAGGAGGAAGGCTGCAGAAAGCGAGCGATCTCAGGTGACAGATAACATGAATAGAGACAGATAAAATCAGCCAGGAAGACTAAATAAAACTCTGGCGAGAGAAACTGATGAAGGACTCATTTTATGTTCTTTTGTATGTCAAAGATCAAAGTTTTTGGTTGAGGTGTGACCATAGTCACCTTGATGTTTCTGTTTCTCCATTGCTTCAGTCTATCACCCATCTCCCAAAACAAAGAAAATCTGGGCTGATTTATTGGTGCACTCCTAATAAAATCCCACGAAAACACATTGCAATAAAAAATATGTACATGTTTGTCCAAGTTTCAGATGAACGACTACAGAAAACACATAGAAATTAAGCCCATAAAATATATGGGATATAAACCAATCTCTACAGTGCTGGAAGCAGGAATCCAAACCGACACAAACAAGTAGTTATCAAAATTCCTACGAAATATCAGTGGTACATTTTCTTTTAATTTGACCACTTTTATGAGAACGTCCAGGGAGCCACTCCTGAGGGAACACTGTGAAAAGTCAGACGGGACAGATGGCTGCAAAACTTCAGCTCTGAGTCACACTTTAAACAACAGACAAGACTGACCGTCGTCACGCACTCTAAGACTGCTCACATGGCAGAGGATCTGCTTTTGTCTCTCATTTTAAAGGTCAAGTCAGAAGTTTACATCCTCTGATCTTGGGTATTCATGTAATGTTATTTTTGATGCATTTGACTCATTCTTTGTTTGTTTTTTTAAAGACAATTGGAGCATACAGCAAAAATATTTCAATATTTACATTTCCCATGACTAATTTAGAGATATATTCCACAGAAAAATCTGGGAATACTGAGCCGTGAATTGGTGGAGTTTTGCTTTTATTTGAATTTTTGCCATTAGAGTCAGAAATACCCGAAAGTAAAGTAATCGTTGCAGTAAAGACTGATGAGGGGTAAATTAAAAGGATTTTGCAGCAAATAAGCAGAAACTGTTTGGTTCTTTTAGCCTCAGGGTGTTTTCACACCTGGTTATCTGGTACTCGTTTTGATTGGGGCCCAAAATTGCAACATTTGTTTGACTTTCAGCTGGTGCAGTTTGTTTTCGCACTGCACAACTAAAAAGCCTTTGATAAACCCCTTGACCTCCTCACCTGTGGTGGCGCTGCACCAAGTACCACTGAAGGAAATGACACGAAAACCTCTGAAGATGACATATGCATTGAAACTACACCAGAATTCACTTCAAGCAGAGTTGAGGCGGACTAGAGTTTGCTTTTTTTAGTCCGCATCAGAGTTTGATTGCACATTAACACCTCCGCAAACGAGCTGGACGTCCTAAACCAACAATTTAGAGTTCGATTAAAGAGAACTAAAGAGGTCTGGTGGGAATGCACCCAAGAAAAAGTAGGACTGTCTCTTAAATGCGCTTTGTTCGGTGATGAGGTCCTGCTGGGACTTGAAAAGCTGAGGGACTCTGAACAACAGACTAAGACTGTCTTTTATGTTCGGTCCTTAGACTAAAAGCACAAAGACAGAGGTGAAATTACCACACAAACTCACACGCACACACACAGCAGCAGCAGCAGTCATTATAGAGTATTGTTTCCCCCTCAGCTTAAGTAATAGACCTTACAGACACCGTAACACACATCAAACACTCCCACATAAGCCAGCACATTTCACGCTGGGTCCTCCCAACCATTCCCCTCCCCCTAAGCCTGAATCCCACTCCCTTTGGTGCAATATAATCATTCCACACTTCCTTTAAAAAGGTGCACAGTGACAGTTTGAAAAACAGCCATTTTCCTGTTTGGGAGGGCAGTGGTCACTGGATAGTTATGGTCTCTGTCAGCTGAAAACCTTGAATCCCTCAATGTGTCCATTTTTCAGGATCAAGGACCAGTAGCAGTGGACCAGATGGAGCTATGTATGTTTCAAATTAACTTTTGCATAACGGTACTCTTATTTTTGGTTGGCTAGCCTCATCTAGGAGAGCTTTTAGCATAGAAGATTGGATCTAGTAGTAATGCCGAAACTCTTTTTTTTTAAAGTAAACTGGTTACTAACTGCAACATAGTTTGGTTTCCTGGTGTTTATTTCCTGCATTTGATGTGTATCTATACACAACCAAAGAAAGCTCAACCAGAATTTATCAGTCATTGCTGCAATGGAAGTACATTAAAATACGGCAGAATTTCTTGGGTTAGTGTGTGAGGTGTGGGGTAGCACCTTGAACAATGTCATCAGTCCATGATAGAGCTAATACAGATACACGATGCCATATGATACAATATGCTACAATATGATACAATACAATTAGATACGGCAAGGCAAGGCACAGTATGGCACCATGGTATGGTATGGTGATGTGTTGTAATCCCCTACAGTACATGGTTTGTGAAAAATTGTAAACAGGACATCGTATGGTGATTTTTCAACCATGTATCACTTTTATTTTTCTTCACAATTTTGCACTACTTTATCTTGATCGACACCACAGGTGTCAAACTCCAGCCCTTAGGGCCGGTTTCCTGCCACTTTTAAATGTGTCCTGCTTCAACATGCCTGAATCATATAATTAGGTTCACTAACAAACCTCAGAGGACTTTCCTGAACAGCTGGATTTACACTGAGAATAAATTACACACAGGCAGACTACTTGGTAATTCATAACCCTGGTAAAGCTAGATGTACAACAGTTTTCATTCAACCAAGAAGTTTGTTTGAATAGGAACTGAGACAGGCCTTAAAAGAGTATATCAGTGTGGGGCACTCCGAATACGGAGCCTGTTAGTCCTTGGCACAGCCTTCCAGGGTTTCAGTTCCCAACCCTGGGAACTTAGCATGTTTTTTCCCGTTCTCCCCTCAAACCCCTCCCCTGTAAATAAAGGCACTAGTGCCACAAAAACCATTACAAGAATCAATCAATTTAAATGAGGTTTTAACTTTTTCAACATTCCTCAATAATTAATGGAGAAATCTTTATTGGCATTACAGCAAGGAACACACTGGTATTTTGACGAGTCTCTGAGGTTGAAGGCCATCTTGTCGTTGCCCTAAACTTTCTGTCAGTTTCAAGTGGGACTCTGGCTGGGCCTCTCTATATCTTACTTCCAGTTAGAAGAAACACTTTGGTCAAATCTGCCAGGGATAAAAATATTTGTAATACTTTATTCTAATGCTTTTGGGACTTGCGAATTCAGTTGCTTTTTCTGTATTTCATTTAAAGGGGAATGGTTATAGTGTACATGGAGGCCCCAATTTTCATATTTTGAGTTGTGAAACATGTACGGTTTTAATTCAAATGATAGGTTATGCGCTAATTTTTGTTGGTTTATCACATAAAATATGTAAATTTTTTGCTGTAACATTAAAACAAATTGCGTAAGGTTTTTATAAACGATCCAGAAAACACACATAGAACTTAAAATATACGGGACATAAACCAGTCTCTCAAACATATACAGTTATCAAAAATCCTATTGAATGTCAATTGTACATTTTCTTTTAATTTGGTCACTTTCGTGACTATTTGCATTCAGTTATGAGACATGTGGTCTGCATTGTGCGAACACTTTGAAATAAAACTCATGCAGGTTCTTTTCACTTCCTGCCTCTGAAATTCTCTTATTAAGCCGCTCCTGAGGAAACATTGTCTTCTTGGAACTTGAGAGAGAAAATCAGCTTTTTGTCCGTCTCTCCAGTTTTTCTAGAGTTTCACCAATGCTTTTCTTACCCCCAACAAACTGCTGTCTAGTCCCAACTAATTAAATATTGTCCTTCCTGTCTTAAAGCAACGGTCTGCCTGGGTAAAGGAGGCAACAAGTGCAAAAAATGAAATGATCTGCCTTTAAAAAACAAACACGGGAATGTTTGACAGCGCTCAGGGCAGCAGTTGTGGCGTGTTGTTTTTTTTAAGAGTTATTTGAGGCAGACCTTCTGTTGGTTAGTGTGCGATTCTCTGTACCAGATGGTGTGGCCTCGTAAGAGAAATCTGGATCAGATCACTTCCAATGTTTTTACACTTTAAATGTTTTTTTGGGAGCCTTGATAAATGCCAGCTGTAACTGCCAATTAAACAAAAGATACAGTATTTGAGTTCACATGAAAAACATAAAATCTCTGTTTGAACTTATAAATCATTGCGGTAGAGTCTATGTTGTCAGTGAAAAACGCTACCCGCACTCTCGCATTCTTTTTTTTTTTTTTTATAAAACAATGTGTTTGTTTTAAACCAGATGTCGAGATGCATACTCTAAAAAGCTTAACTTTTTAGAAGTGTTTTATTTCCAAAAAAATTTTTTTTTTCCATTTTTTTTTTTTTGAGAATATCAGGATATTTTGGGGGAAAGTTTGGAGAAGGACCTGGTGTTCTGTGTGGTCAGCAGTGGGTTTCACACTGGAAATTACTGGAGTGAGATACTACATATTTTGGTATCAATCCAATATCAAGTAAATACCAGTACTGTCGATACTGATACTGATACTGTTAATTTTTGAATTTGATATATCATCAGACTTCTGACTTTCTGGTGTTTTTGTGGTTTTTCTATTGAACAATTTTGTTGAAGTCAAGGATGGAATTTGGAAAACTTTAAGTGACTATAAAATATTTAAAAATATATATATATATTTTAAAAAGTACGAAAAAATTACTATTCGAGAGCAAATTTTTTGAGGTAGAATTGAGAAACTATAATACAAAAATAAAACTTGAACTTAAACATTTTTGAGTTTTACATCATGTTATAATGTTAATCCATCACCAAAAACACACAGAGTGTTGCTTTGATTCTTTCATGGGTGTTTGATAAATCGTTTAATCTCCATGGCAACCATTCAGCTGTTCAAAATGTCTGGGTGGACCTAGCTCCGCCTTCAAGGTGCAGCTCCTCCTCACAGCTGCAGTTCTAAACTTCCACCTTCCCCTGCAACTCCCCCACTCAGCTCCTTCAGACTAGTCAGCAGCAATTAGCTTATCAGATGCTGTGTACATCTGCTAAGCTAATAAAAGGAGCTACTTCTCAGTGCCTGGCTTCTAAAAACATTGTTAAAGGGTTAATAGAGGAGCCATGTTGTGATGACTTCCTGAAGGCAGAGTTTGAGAAAGAGCATGAGTTTCTTGAAGAGACAGAGGCCCAATTTCAAGGCATTAAATTTCAATATCAAGTTTCTTTTAAGTTATAAAGCATTTTTATATCAACTGAAGGCAACATAATTATTTGATTGTTCTATAAAATGCCACTATGTGCTTAGAAAATATAAATATTGCTCCTGTAAAATTAGTTGGATGATTTAAGAGTGACAAAAATGCTAAAAGTGGGCAAGCCATTTTTCCTCACCACTAATTTCTGTTCTGTAACCCCATATACACTGTAGAGTTTAACCATCATTTAAATGATGAATCTATAAACAAATGGCTTCACATGTGCCCCTTTACCCCAACACGCTCGCTGTGCCCATTCATTCCTCATCTGTCTGCTGCTCTGCAGACAGATGAAGCCTCCCGCCTCAGCCTCCTGCAGCACTCCTGCACCAAGCAGCAATGTCACGCTCTTTCATGCATGTCAGAACTGCATATTTTATGTTCCCCTCTGCCCCCTGCAGGCACAGAGGCCTGTGATTTACAGTACAATGAGAAAAGAAGCAACCGCGGGAGGCTCGGCTTCCTGCTTTCAAAGTCTGCCACAGGGGAAAATCCTGCCATGAGCTGGGAAGGTAAGACCGAAAATATTTGGACACACACACACACACAACACAGAGGATTTTACACTAGATGAGCAAGGGGATACTCTTCAAAAGAAACTCCTTCAATCCAGTAATATCTCAAATAAAATATGGAGTTTCATCATCTGCTCTCTGCCTGAAATATTGCCACTTCTTGAAGATTGGTTCGTTTAAAAATAGAAATCTAACGTTTCTGACGCTACCTTTTCATATGTTATTATTTTTAACCTTTCTCACCAATATATTCAAAAAATTGAAAGAAAATGTAAAACAGGCGACACTTTGACCTAGCTAGCCGTCTGATACAGCAGACTGAATCAAGGTGTTTTGTTGCTTTTAATCGATTTTTTTTTTTTTCATTCTGTAGTAACTTGTCTCAGGTCAAAGGATGAAATTTAGCTCTTGTGCTAATAACTGCATAGCTATGTTACCATAAATCAGTGGTTCCCAAACTTTTTCTTCTGCGCCCCCCCAGTGGTTTCCAAACATTTTCTGCGCCCCCCCTATGGATTACAAATGGCTGTCTGGTTGAAACGACGCGTGTGAGGGGGGAGGGGCATCGACTTTTTTGGGGGCAAAATGAATGTACATAGCTGAAAATAGACACCAACATCGGTAGCCTACAAGGTACTTGTTAAGCTTAAGGTTCTGTATTGATATTAGCTAGTCATCTTTTAGCTAACATTACCTGCATCCAACAGCTTTACTCAACTCAGTCGGTTAGTTTGGAGGGAAAAACTGTGAAAAGTTCTTTGCGTTTTGCTGGTTTGCTGCCGTGATTCTAACACAAACCTACGTAGCTCCGCACAGCAGCAGCAGGTCTCCTTCACAGGTGGAAACCCAGCGCGAGCGTCGTAGCGCTCATGTTGCGTTTAAAGTCGGCTCGGAAAAACAGGTTACAACATGTTAACAACGGATTAAACAGTTTTAACTGCTGATAAAAGTGACAGAGGACACAAATATGGGAAGTGTGGAAGCCTCTACTGTATCAAATTGACATAGGAATAACAGAGAGTTGGCCATTCTAAGGTAAAAACCCAGCGCATACAGTGTTCATGTTTTGGTTTGTTTTTTCATCCAGATGGCTTCCCGCGCCCCCCCTGCAATGACACGGCGCCCCCCCTAGGGGGCGCGCCCCACAGTTTGGGAACCTCTGCCATAAATCATAGTAATATAGGTATAGGTATAGGTAACACTATTATTTAGCTTAAGCTCTGGTTCTACAGTTTCATATGTTAGTCTGTTTACATTGGCCTAAATGTGTGCTTTAAAGACTCATTCTGTTTATATGTCATGTAGATGAAATATGTGTTGTATTTGATGTCTCATGCTATGTTTAGTGTGTTTATATTGGGATGAAAGGTGTCGGCAAAAGTGGCATCTTTACCTTCTTCTCTTCTTTCAAATCTAAGAAATGCTCCATCATTACTGCCTCCAGGTCAGAGAATTACTTGTTGAATTAATCAGAAAGTAAGTCAGGCTGCCATCACCTGGTGCCACTTCAAGCATGCTGAGGTGAGTGGATTTTCATCAGTGCAGATGGAGCATCCGCATAGTGTAGCATGAGACTGAGATTATTACTGGGTCAAAATGTAGCACCTATTGATGGATGTGTTTGGTATGTTACACAGAACATTTTGTGGTATCCAAAAACTATGAGGAAGACTGTTTTAACTGGAGATATGGCTGAAGCTAAGCTATTAAAGATGCAGTACGTAGGTTTTTATTTAAAAAAAAAAAAGAATTTTTTTTTACATATTTGTTAAAAATGTCGCATTGTGACAGTTTGTTATGATAATCTGTGAAAACGTCGATCCTGAGCTGGTATTACCCTCTGAAGAAACACACCGATTCTCGACCAAAAACAACCAATAAGAGTCAGGAGGAGGGCCTTAGCGCTGTCAATCAGGCTCATGTACGGTCTGCTAAATATACAAATGGTGGAGAAATAATTTACATTTGCAAGACAAAAGCTTAATTGCCGTCATCGGTGGCCATGCTAATTAGCCTGAGCATTCACAACATACTATGCTAGCTGCAGCTTGCTCTCTCCTCTAAGACCCACCTCCTGGCTCTGATTGATTGTTTCTAGTTAGCACAGTTAGCACTGGGAGCACTAGGAGAGGAGATTTCTTTTTTTCACAGATTATCTGTCTCATATACTGTCACAACACAGTGATATTTTCAACAAACATGTAAAAAAAGTCTTCCTTATAAAAGTCACATACTGCAGTTTTAAGGCCTGAAAATACTTCTTCACTTCTGAGAATGTCGACAAAATCTCCTGCATTTATACTGTTATAAATAAAACTTACCTACTCAGTAATTGCCATTTTACTCGTTTCTGGTTGTTAAAACGGTTGAAGTGGCCTATTCAAAGCTGCTTCTCGTGTTTGTGTGATGGAAGATGAGAACTCACAAAACCCCTTTGCACAAAAAGGCTGCATTCTTCATGTGAAACACTGGAAGAATGCAGCTCATCATCCCAACTCAGAGCTCCTCTAAAAAAAAAAGAAAGAAGAAAGCTGTGATAAACGGTCAGCGGCGTTTCAAGACGTGATGTGATCAAAGGCGTGGCAGAGGTCTGGCCTTGGTTTACGAGAGCGTGGCCGTCGGCCATCGGCCCGGAGATCAGAGGCAGGATTCACTTTTCCACATGCGCGCGCGTGGGCTGCCCTCATGACGGAGCAGAACTAATGTGAGGTCTGTCCAGACCGACAGCTCCTCTGACAGACGGCCTGCTGAGCTTCCCTTTTTCAGTTTAATTTATTACCAACAACACTGCTTGGTTTATTATTAGTCACTTTCTCATTTTAAGATCCATCACTTAGCATATAATTTACTTGTTTTTTTCCATCTATCTTTTAATCTGATTGGCTGCAGACGTCACTTTCATTGAGTTTAATGTTGAGAGGAAATAAATCCTCACAGATTTTCGTGGAAATGGGTTGCATGAAATTATATATTTTATGTTAATTTACCTTGACGTTGTAGAATCATTGAAACCACATGGCTAAAGTGACATGAAACACACTTACTCTTCCATAAAAAGACAATCAAGTTGATCTAGAATTGCTTAAATGTCGATATTCGTGTTAAATGATGACAACATGATCACTGCAAGATGAGACAAAAAAAAAAAAAAAAAAAACATCGTGGTCAGGAACACATGTGGTCCAAATTCCCAGCATTCCCAGCTGGGCCACCCTGGAGAACAACAACAAATTTCAGCGCGCAGTGACAGAACGACCGAAAACAGGAAACAGAACACGCAGCGGCGGCGGCTAATGTCTGCAGGCGTCTTGGTCTTTTCAAGTTGACCAGCCACACGTGTTGACGCAGATCTGCTGCATCTCATTCACAAAGCAAATACAGCTAATGGCACGGAGCGGCAACCATGGCGATGGTCTCGGGCAAATGTAAGTAATTTGCAGTCATTCGCATCCAGATCACAGAAGCCATTAGTTTGTGATGTGAAAATGAGTTTCTAGCACACAACTGGTACAAAACTAGCAGAGATGGCGAAACTAAATTATCATTTTTGGAATCCTTACTCCAGGAAACCATGACAACAAGGGAATTGTATTTAGAATGATGCTTCTGAATCATTATATGTAGATGTTTTAAAGCTGCAGTGTCTAACTTTTATTTAAAACATTTTTTTTTTCCATATTTGTTAAAATTGTCATTATGTCAAGCTTCTCCCAGTGCTCCCAGTACTAACTTCAGAAATACTGCACTCAATCAGAAACAACCAATCAGAGCCAGTAGGAGAATCACTCTCATGCTCAGTCCCTCTCTTGCTCTTTGCTACGCTACATCTGGTTTACTACAACGTAGCCTGCCATGAATGCTAATGCTAGTTAGCATAGCGACCGATGATGGCAAATTGTCTTTCCATCATTAGCACAGGGAGCAGCCTACATGAGGATGATTAACAGCGCTGAGATCCTCCTCCTGGCTCTGATTGGGAGTGGTGCGTTTCTGCAGACAGCAATAGCACCACCTGGAGGTTGATTTTTAATTTTTTTTACAGATTATCTACCTCATGTTAAACTGTCATGGTGACAATTTTAAGAAAGATGGAGAAGTCATATTTTTGTAAAAGTTCCATACTGAAGCTATAACGCTCAGCTGAACGTGTATTCCTCTCATTAGATTTTCTCACTAAAATTAAATCCAAAAGAATTCAGCATGCAAAGTGTTTCAGACTGATTGAAAAGTTTGTGAAATCTTTATAAATATGTGTTATATTCTGTAAGAAAACATGTCTTCAAATTTTTTTAGCCTTTTTGATCATTATTAAGTCTGATTGATCCTTAGTCCCTCTGCAGGCTCCTCAATAAAATATTCATTTATTTTTTTACGTTCTTAATTAAAAATCTGTCTAATTGGTATATAAACAGAATGTATGTCCTGCAAACGCTATTTATTTGAGAAAACATTAGAAATGAATCATTTATGTTTGGCAATGAACATGTAATAGTGATCATGGTGTGATATATAAGCATATCCACAGTTGGCTGAGTCAAAAATACAAACTAACGGAGGGAGAAGCAAAAATAACAACTCTTCATTCATTCAGAGCATTCACATAATATTTCATAAATTTACCTCCAGTGAGCAAAATATCCTTAAATTGTTTACGAGTTCTGGAGGGATTTCAGTGAGCAAAGTGCAAAAAATGTAACTTTAATCACAACCAGTTTGTGTTGGAAAACTGGAAAAAGAAATCAGAGCATTAAATCTTAATATCCTCCATGTAAGCTTCCCCTTCCCCCCATGAAACGGTGTAGCATGATTTAAAGCAACGCCAACTCTTAATGGCGCAGTTACTAAACATTTTCTTCATGAATCCTAGATCTTTCTCCCAGTTCAGTGTTTCTGGTTGTGTGTTTCAGCCACCAGGCCATAAACTGAGGGTAGATTTCTTTTTTTCTTTTTTTTCAACAAACTATGACAGCAGCTCCTAAAACACATGCTCTGCCTGACCCCGCGCGTCCCCCTCCAGGCTGTGCGCAACTCATTTACCAGAGAGGGTCAAAGGTCAAAGCTGAGTCTTTGTTTTTTCAGTAGGTCACCACCTGGATCTGTTTCTAATTGTGGCTGTTTGTCTGAAACGCGCCTCGGATCCAGTAGGAAGGAGCCAGAAGTTATTTATTGAACAGGCGAAAGGAAACAAGCTGTTTGTGTAAATAAATGTAAATTCGGGGGTGAAAATTTAAATATGATGTGCTTCTACTGCTGGGAAGACGATAACTGCTTATAACCTGCTGACAGAAGCTCACTCCGTCTTTACTTTTAAAGATACAGTATGTAAATTATATCAAAATGTTTTTTTTCCCATATTTGTTAACTGTGACAATGTAATGTGAGACAGATAATCTGTGAAAAAATCCATCTCCTTCATCCTCCTCCCTGTGCTGCTGCAGCTATGCACCTCTCCTGCTCAAAAACAACCAATCAGAGGCAGGAGGAGGGTCTTAGCGCTGCCAATCAACCTCATGTACTACTACATGTGCTAATGGCAGAGAAACAAGTCACCACTACAGATAAGCTGTTTACCCACTGTCATGTGGCTATGCTAACTATGTTAGCATTGACAGAAGCCTCTCTTAATGGAGAGAGGCTGTAACAGGCATGATTGACAGCACTAAGACCCGCCTCTTGGCTCTGATTGGTTGTTTCCAGTTAGCACTGGGAGGAGCCAGAGGAACTTGATTTTTTTTCCCCACATATCATCTTTCATACTGTACCAAATCATCACATTTCAACAAATATATAAAAGAATACTTTTTCATCAAAGTTACATACTACAGCTTTAAAGGTGATAAACAGTGGAGAGTAAACAAAACATCACAAAGCAGACTTTAAAAGATTCATGTGTTGTTAATTTTTCCGTTTCATCCTTAGAAGTTGACATTTTTGTGTGTGAACATTTTTTCCACTACAAAACAGCTGCTCCTTTTCTCATCAAAAAGTATTAAAGAGCTGCAGGCGTAACAGCAGGCGATATAGGTGGCCAGCATTTACACTTGAATGTCAGGCTAAATTACCGCTACAAGCTGATAGGTTTAATACCCGCTCATCTTGTGTTTTCTTAGCCGATTTTTATTTTAGATCCACTTAATGACTTTCATACATTGCTCTTTAAACCCTGGAGAAATGGAAGTGTGTGTACGTTGTACGCAGAATTTACTCAGATAAGTTTGCTTGTTTTTAATCTCTCTTGTGCAACAGTGAGCAGCATTACAGCTCATTGGTTTGATTCATATGAAAAACTGCCTCCATGTGGCAACCAGATGGATCTAATAGTTAAAAGATTGGAACTCGTGAGCTTTTTCTCATCAGAGCTCCAGATCCAGAGGGACTGAAACACTGAAAACGGCTCCGGAGCAGCGACTCTTCATCTATTCATGTTGTCAGGCAAACTAGAAGGTTTGGAGGTAATTCAGATGATTGTGTTTGTTGTTTTGAGGATTGTTCCGTTTCCGTTCCGTTAGAGCACTTCCAGATAATCGGAATGTTAGAAGATATAGACACGTTATCGCACATTTGCTGTTTTCCTATATTTAGATTTCAGTCAAGTTAAGTCTATTTTCTACAATAGATTAGACTTTTGGGTTGATTTAGGCCACTGCTGGCATGCGCTTTTGGCACATGTGTGCTATGGAGGGTAATATTTCAGTGAGAGCTTCCATTTTGGAGAATTTAGGAACCGCACTTGTTCCTTGTATTGTTTGATTTCTCCTGTTATTTTTGGGTAATACAAATACATGTAGGTACAGTGAAGCTAACTCATACAGAAGCACTTTTGATCAAAATAAATCTTCAAAATGCACAGAGTTTGACAGTTTGCCATACTTTGGGTTTGTTTTTATTTTTATTTTTTTATTATTGTTCTAATATATATTACTCCAATGCAAAATCAGGCCTTAAAGTGAAGGGAAAAGGTAAATGTTTTTTAATTGTTTTTGTATTCTGCCCCCTTTGCTCTGATACTCTTAAATAAAATCCAGTTTAACCCTTTGCATTCAAAGGTCCCTTAATTAGTAAACAGGGTCCAGCTGTCTGTATTAGACAGACCATACACCGCACACTACATCAGACTGGTCTGCATGGCTTTCACTCCAGAAGGAACCCTCTTCAAGAAAGCCTGCAAACAGATCCCGTCCCTCCGGAAACTGGGTCGCAGAATAGCGTTCCAGCATGATAATGACCCCCAACACACCACCAAGACGACCACTGCTTTATTGAAGAGGCTGAGGGTAAAGGTGATGGACTGGCCAAGCATGTCTCCAGACCCGAACCCAATAGAACAGCTTTGGGGCATCCTCAAGCGGAAGGTTGAGGAGCGCCAAATGTCTGGCAGCTCCATGATGTCGTCATGGAGGAGTGGAAAAGCGTTCCAGTGGCAACCTGTGAAGCTCTGGTGAACTCCATGCCCAGGAGAGTTAAGGCAGTTTTGATAAATAATGCTGGCCACGCAAAATATTGACACTTTGGGAACTTTCATTAAGGGGAGTACTCAATTTTGTTGCCTCTGTACATAGTTATTTTGATGGAAGAATACATTTACACTGTTATATAAGCTGCACACAGACTGCTTTTCATTGTGCCAAAGTGTCACTTGGTCAGAGTTCTCCCATAAAAAGATATACTTAAATATCTGCAGGAATATGAGAGGTGTACTCATTTTTGTGACACACTGTATATACATACAAAGTTTTACTGTTTTCTCCACTGTTCATTCAATAATCTGAAATTGAGCTTTTACTGTCATACACATGGCAGTATTTGTGTTTGTGTTGCTGTGAATGCTGTCATGCAGTCACGTACATACAGTCACCTAAAAAAGACGTCATAGTTATTATTGTCACTTTTATCATTATCACAATAGTACTACAAAATATTGTGATACAACTTTACTCCAAACAGAGGAGTAAAGTTCTACACTGTAAAAAAAGGCTCTAATTTACGGTAAAATACTGGCAGCTGTGGTCGCTGTGTACTGTCTTTATACGGTAAATGTCTGGCAGCCGGTATTTTACCGTATTTATCACACTTAAATGTAACTAGTTACTGCCCAATTCTGTGTAACTATATTGTACAATACCTATTATGATTAAATGTTATATACTGTTTATTCTTAAATGCAATAAATCAATTATTTATAGGAACAAGGTCTGTAAAATGAAATGAAATTGAATTTTGCAAACATAAAAAACCTTGAGTAAGTTAAAGACTATAAATAATGTAAGAAAAAATAAATCTAATAAACAAAAATAAAGTAAGCTGCATTGTATATTTCATACATTTCTTTAAATAAAATATTTTGTAAAATAAAATAATCTGTATAATTGAAATCTTTAATTACTCAACTCTAATCTGTGAACAAATTTCTCATTTTCCATCAACTATTTTACTGATTAACCCTCTATGGCATGACTTTTTGTTTTTTTGGGGAAAAAATATTTTCCTGCATTTTTTGGGAGCTTATTGGCCCTTAATTACATATCAATCATAAAATTGGACCCTGATGCCTCCCGGAACCGGATTTGGGTTTGTTGCCTCAGGGCAACATTGTGCTACAAGGGGTCTAAAATGCAAAGTTTTCTACAGTGATTATGATAAATGAAATACAAATCAAACAAAAACTATATTCATAAAAACACTTTTTTTGACAAAAATAAATCAGACATGGTTCCAACTCACCAAATATAAAATAAACGACTAACTTTCATTAATGAATGGTACATTTGAGCAAATTACTAAAACGCGCATTTGTGTGTTTGTACATGTGTATGTTTGGCAGAGTTAGAATCACTAAGGATGTTGAAATCAGTCTATTTCCCCATTATATGTTAAACATCAGGAAGGAATTTCTTGCTGATGTGAAAAAATTGTATATCACATTTTTGGCACTTGATTATTGGCGTACCTGGGAATCACCACCTGTTTATCTGATTATCTATGGGTTGTAGTGACCAGATTCACATCAGTCTTTGTAGTTCTGATTCTTTGTTAGAATTTGAGCCAAGCACAGGATAATATTTTCATCAGCTCCCATATCTGGTAGATTTGGTGGTTGCACAACTCGCTCTGTATAGGTTGTAAGGAACACCATCTGCACCAGCCATATGAAGTTCCCTGCAGACCCGTATATTTGGGTTCAGCAGGTATTGCTTCAGTCTTTGCCTGCCTTGAAATGGGGCCATTTGTTCATTGATGACCAGCTCTTCACCCTTTGGGACTGAAGTCAGTTTTGAGGATAAACAAACAATGAAATAATGGTTGTACAATGGATCCTCATGTTTTCATTGGAAATGACCCCAACTTCTGAACCATGCACCCTTTGTCCATGAAATGACCTTGCATCCATCTCCTGTTGCTGTTAGTCAATAATAAAGTACATAAATTGGCTGTGATAATTATTTTGTAATCAATTGAATATCATCACATTAGAATAATATTGTCTGCACAGAAGGGCCCTAACTGCACAATGTTGCCCTGAGGCAACAAACAAAAAAACACAGTTTTTGCATATAAATAATTTAAAAAATTGTCTTGAAATGATCTATATTGCTTCTTTACATATTCACAGATATGAAAATATTTTTAGTTAGAGTGACCCAAATTTAAACATGAAGAAAAGTGATGTATAACTTACAGGTAGGAGGCAAGGTGTAGCATGCACCTTCGCTTCATGAAAAGGACTGCTGCTCTTCTAAATAAAAGGTCACATGGACCTCAATACCTATTTTATTTGGACAGAAATGTGTCTGGAGGTATTTTAAATCATCAAACCCCAAAAATAACACAAAGGAGCAACGTGAGGGACAGATTTGTGGTTTGTTGCCTGAGGGCAACGGTATGCCATAGAGGGTTAAAACAGAAAATATTGCTGAAGTCAAGATAAAAATTATTCAAAGTCTGGTTGTGTTTAAAATACATTTTCTCTGTTTTCATCTCTTTCTTTATTTAACATCCAGGTCTTCTTTTTAATAAACTGATAAGACAGGAAAGTGTTGATGTTGTTCTGAGGAGTACATCTGATGAAGAAAAATAGATTAAGACATGTCAGGACATAAAACTGTGTCTAGAGAATGTGCAAACTGAGCTGCAGGATCAGGTAAATAAATAATCACACACACAAGCACACATGTTTGCGTGGCTATCTTTGTGGGGACTTTCCATGGACTTCCATTCATTTGTACAGCCTAAACCTTACCATTATCCTAACCCTAACCATTACATACCTAACCCTAACCAAAACTCAATTCATACCTTAGTCCTAAATCTAACCCCTGACCCAAAAACAATGTTTCCCCTTATGGAGACCAGGTTTTGGTCCCCACAAGGAGCAGTGGGACCCCACAATGTAGTAAGTCTCAGGAAAATGGTTCCCACAAGGAACAAACACACACACGCACAGACCTACATGCTCTAAGGTGTGTAAAAAGGTATACATGTAAATGTTACGATTCAACTTTGCAGGTGCCTGCGTAGAGGCCTGCCTATTGCATGGTGTAGCTCGTCTGGGAGAGCCGTGACCTTCACTCCGGAGCAGATGTTGGAGCAGAACTTGCGGCCATGTGTGATGGCAGCAGGCAGCAATTTTGGTTTTGTGGTGCCGCGCCGCATCTGCTGTAACTGTGTTTGTTGGTCTTTATGTTCTGGCATAAGCTTTACGACTTTGTGAAGGTTCTTGCGTCAAGAGCAGTGACGACGGGGTTGATAATGGTGTTATGCCTCATTGCTTACATTAGAAATGGCTTCCAGGCAGCCCATGCTGTAAGTACAAAGCTGGAGGCTTCAGGTTGTTGGATTTTCCGTGCAGTCTGCTCTGGCTGGGTGAAAGTGATGTCATCCTTTTTACGGGCAGCAGAGGGTGACAGAGCTCCTGGGAAATAAGGAACTGGTCAGAATGATGTGGAGGATGTGCTACAACTTCACACATATTTACCAACTGTTTCTTAAAATGAAAAAGCAGGAAATAAAAAAAAAAGCAAATGACTTATCATATGTCATAAATTCAAGGCTTTGACTATAAACTAGATCTATCTAACCAGACTGAACTTCCTTCATTTACCTTTGCTTCACTCACACCATTTCCTGCTTCTGTTCAGGTACAGAAGTAAGTAAAGCTGTATTTATAGAACACATTTCAAGATATAAAATCACAAAATGCTTCACAAGAGTCGATACTGTCGATATATATAAGAGTCGATATATGTAAAGCTGATTTAAAAATATACCTTTTTAATTGCCTATTAAAAGAGACCACAAAGTTCAACTAGTTCCAGAGTGTGGGGTGCCACTGAACAGAACGCTCTGTCTCCTTTTGTTTCCATCTCAGTAAGGGAAACCATTAGCTAACTCAGGTCTCAGACCCTTAGACACATATGGTTGAAGACCTCTTAAAGGGGCAATATTATGTATTTTCCAGGCAAATAGTGCCATTTCATAGCATGATTAAGTAACTATGTTACCTTCAGTTGTATATCTTAAAAATGGCTTAGAAGATATTTGACTTTGCTATTTGATGTCTTAAAATTGGGCTTCTATCTCTTTAAGAAGCTGCTGCTCTGCTGAACTCTCTGCCTTGAGGAAGTCAACACAACAAATTTTCTCTGTTAAACCAGAGCATTGGACTGAGAATAGTTCCTGTGATGAGTTCAGCAAATGTGCAGTCCTACCAAATGTTTGCTAATCACTGCATCTGCTAGTCTGAAGGAAGAAAGCGGAAGCTCGGCGGAGAGGAGAGGAGGAGCTTTGAAGAAATAGGCGGAGCTTTGTGAGACCAAGCTTTTAGGTTGCCCTCGAAAGGTTGCTGATGTGAGATTCAAGGGTTCCTCAGACACTCATCAAAGATGTGTTCATGAGTGCCTGAGGTATGTTTTTTGATGAGGGAAAAGTCTGTCATTTTGTGCGTTTGCCAGTTTCTCTAAAACCTCTGTGTATATCTGTTGGTTGCAAGTTGCTCTGTCCAGTTGATACACTATGCGCTCTTCTGCTACAATTGATAAAAAGGTTTGGACCTCAAGGTTTGACCATGGAATTATCAGTGTGTCTATTATTACACGTGCATTGTAGAGAGAAGGTTTAAATATCAGTCATTTTTGTTTTGGTTGATGTGAATTTTTAGATATTTGCTTCATAGCCCTGAATTTGTTTTCATAATTATGAATGTTGAATATGTTTTGATATTTATTTGGAAATTTTTTCGTGGATAGGCCACAAAAATGTATTTCGTGGCAGATAGGCCTGCCACGAAAATAAATTTTTCTGGACAATAAATTGTCTCAGAAATGATTACTATATTCAAAAATGTTGTTGTTTTGAGAGCAAATTTTATATTAACAATTGGCATAATAATGCGAGTTTGCTCTCTGAAAGACTGATAAACCTTAATTTTGTAAAGAACGTTTAACACTAGAACTGGAAAATATTTGAAATACTCAACAATGAAACAAAGCAACTACAAATAATAAATAAAAAAATATGAATAATCAGAATGGATATTATTGAACTCATCTTTATTTAACATGTAATTAACTGATTAATTATTTAAGATAAGAAAAAAATTTTCAGCCTCCCTCTTGAACTAGTCCAGCTGTTGAAGAATACTCTTGTTGGTTGTAACTTTGGAAGAGCAAGAAACCTTTGATACACCTGTAATCTGTAGTACGTTTCTTCCATGGTCACGTTTGACTTGCAGGTGATCTTTTTCCAACATTTTTTACAGTTTTTGAATCTCCTCCTGCTGTGATTTGACTTCAGCCTGATATGCAATCCTTCGGTCTCTTTCCTAAGTTCAAAAATCTTACTCTGCACTTCTGTTTTAAGATCGTCTACCTGCTTTGTGAGATCTTTGAGGTGTTGGCTCGTCTCTTTCACGTCTTCTACTAAGGGGGTGATCTTGAAGCCAGCAGAGGGAGTCGTTTTCTGCTCGACTTCCAATGATCTTGGACTCTCCAAGTCGCCGGAAGGACTTGATTCCCCCTGGACCTCTGCTGATTCATCTTCCGGGTTAATGGGGCTGTCGCTATCATCTTCCAAAGGGAAAATGATAGCGTCGTAGTCGACTTGGATGTTGAGGTCCATCATGTTGACCCATGAAAGCTCAGCTGGAAAAGCTTCATGTTCACAAGTAATCTGTTGTTGCTTCATGTCGATATTCTGGTAAATTCTCACTTCTCTGAAAGGCGTGTAATATCTGGAATCGATATCCGGCTCTTTTCGATAAATTTTGAACGTCCTCTGAAGAGTGATCTGTCGTGATAGAACTGTGGAACAGGTCTGAGAAAACGCTGCCTGTGAGCTACATTCAAGAGAGAGATTCCCTTGTGATATCATAGAGTGATGACATCACTGCTGATGTCATTGATACCATTGGAACTGAACATTCTATTGTAGCCTGACGTAAAAACATTTTGCTAGACATTGTCAAACATTGAGAAGTTTTAATTTTTGTTATCAAACATTATGAAGTCAAAAGAAGAAAAACCTCAGAAATACACAGGGTAGGGTTGCCACCGGTCCGTAAAATACAGAATCGTGTAACAATAATGACCAAAATAAAACACAGGAAATATTAAGGTCAGCTAAATTGCCATGGCGGGAGATAAAGGACCCCCAAACTCCTCGGAACGCTGCGGTCCTAGGGTAGGCAAGAATAAGCTTGGCTTCAGCCTATTCCTTTTTAGGTAAATTGTGGGTTTGTTTATTGTTGTTTTGTTTGTGTCATGTGTTTAATGTGGGCAATTTACCAAAATAAAATATTGATTGATTGATTGATTTTTTAAGTGCTCCCCACAAGAATTAACACTGACTACACTGGCCCTCGTGGTACATTTGGTCTAGAACCAGCCTCCAAACCCAGCTCTTGATATTGAGTGGTAGATATTTTTAACCTTCACAATTTTACTTTCACAATTGCCAGTAATAAAAAATGAGAATTCTGCACTTTTAGCTGCTGTATGGAGATAGGATCACATTTTCCTTTTGCATTGGCTAGATCAGGATCTTCAACCTGAATCTGGAGACACAAGTGGCTCTTTGGCTCAGAATATTAAATGATGAAATATATTGCTCTGTTTTTTTTTTTTGTTTGTTTTTTTTTTTTCATTCTTTTTTAAGTGCTCCCCACAATAAAATACACAGACTACACTGGCCCTCATGGTACATTTGGTCTAGAACCAGCCTCCAAACTTAACTCCTTATTTGTATAAATATTCTGGTAGTACTATTTTTAATACCAGAATTAAAAATAGTATGTTCACATATATTGGGTTGTCTGAGGACACATTTTGAATATTAAATCAGGTGTTACTATCAATTACTCAGTTCTTGAGTAGATTTTTACCAAATACATTTTACACCTACTTCATTAAAACTTAAGTAAATCTACTCAAGTATAAACGTGTTGAAGGTATGCTACTCTGATTGGAGTACAATTTTGGTGGGTGCCCTTTATTTTGATTTCTGAAAAGTGGCAACCCTACTCTATTCTCCTATGTCTACACATGGGACAGCTTCCTTATTAGTTCCGTATTGTATCACCAGAAAGTTAAACATGATCAAATTATAAAGGCCATACATAAAAATGGCCAGCAGATGGCACCAACACAAGACTCCACAACAGTTCATTTGCAGCTGCCAAAGACCAAAGAGTCTGTTTCATCACGATATATTTCTACTACTTTCTCTACCTAAATCCTTTACATTTAGGATTGTAAAATAAAAATGAATGCTTAGGAGTTGAGTTTCTCTATAATTAACTGTAAACACAACATATCATCTATACATATTTGCGCCGATCATTGTCCCGTATAATCAATTTTTAATTCTATCGATGCTTTTAATCTTTGAGTGATTCGCTTAAAAGGCTGAATCATTCGTCCATCAATTACAATCTGTGGCCGTGCATTAAAAACATCTTCATGTCTTATTGATTCCTTCCTGACACAATGAGATGATACTTCCCGGGTTGTTGTTTTTTCCGCATCGTGTAAAAAAAAAAAAAAAAAAAGTTAAAAACCTCGAATGCGACGGAACCAACTGTAAAAAAGTTCCGACGGCACAAACAATTTTCGTTTCCATCTATGCAGATAGAACATTTCTCTGAATTAACATTCAATTATTTCTCATGGTTACTATCTTCTCTCTGTTGCTATGGTTACAGGAAGTTGAGAACGGCCTCTCTCTCTCTCTCTCGCTCTCTTTTTTCCCCACAAGTAGAAGATGCCAATAAATGATAACTAGATTGAATTTAGGTCAAGACAACCCTGAGGGGTGCTGGATGCACTGTGGCACTTCCTCATCAGTATTAATGCTATTATTAGTGCTAAAAACTGGAGTTGCTTACATTTCATCGTTTTCAATTCATCCAACAATCACTCTGTAAATGTGTGTATGCGCCCGCGTTTGTGCGTGTATGTGTGTGTGTTATCTCTCTCCTCATGACGTCAGCCTCTGACTGTTTCGATTCAATTGGAGTAAAAAGCTTGTCAGCTTCAATTCCATCATCGCGGGGCGATTTACCGCTAATCTGATTGCTCCGCATCGGACACCTTGGTGAGCGCGCGCGCGCCTCCACCTCCCATGCCCCCGTTCATCCACTCACATGTTCACGCAACTCCACTGAGCAGCAGAGTGGGAAAAGGGCAGAAGTTGGGAGAAGCTGGTGATCTCATCCAGAGACGCGGGGGAAGATGATGTCAGATTTTACATCGGAGCTCGCGGGCTGCTCTTGCTGCTGCTGCTTTAATTGTTTATGTTTTGAAGGGCCACGAGGGTTCGAGAGATGAGAGAGGGCGTGGGCAGATGTAGGCATGGATGTTGGGAGCCATAACTCCATCAGAGCTCAGGATGTTGATGCTTCTGCACTTTTAATATCACTGACACTCAATAACTTGAGTGTCTGTAGTCAAAGAATTTCCCATTTTCTTTCAAATGTCTTTTTTTTTATTGATTATAAGAAACATTTGTTGATAGATATGGAACAAAACAATATATAGTTATTCAATTTGAATTGATTTTATCCCACAAACAAGTCCCCAGACAGAAGACACAAAACTAAACTGGGTAAATAACATTTACACAAAGTAGAAATAAGGCAACAAATGAATAATGCCTTTTCATATAACACTACGACGTTAATATATTATCCACAAATATCTATGAGAGTAGAAAGGTGGGCTACTCAGAGACCATAGGAGTGGTATTATGTATTTTCGGTTGTTATAAAAATGCTGTATGTACCAAATTAAAAGAAATCTGACTTTGTAATTAAACACCTTGAAATTGGGTCTCTGTCTCTTTAAGAAACTTCTGCTCTTTCTGAAACTCTGCCTTTAAGAAGTCATCACAACATGGCTCCTCTATTAAGCCTTTAACGATGTTTTTAACAGTGTTGCTCTGAAAATTAGGTCCTGCAAAGAGCTCAGCTGCTGCATAGTTCCACCAGGTGTTTGCTAATTGCTGCTGGCTAGTCTGAAGGAGCTGAGTGGGGGAATTAGCGGGGAGGGCAGGCAGAAGCTCTGATGCTAGGAAACTGCAGCTCGAGGAAGAAGCTTCATCTATGTCAGCCCAGATGTTTAGCACAGCTGAATGGTTGCCATGGAGATTAAAGGAAGGATGCATGATTTATCAAAGATGCATCAAAAAATCAAGGCAACACCTCAGGTATGATTTTGATGAGGCAATAACATTATGACACGATGTGAAGCTCAAAAAAAGTCAATTTTACATAATACGGCCTCCTTTAAGAAAAACTTTACAAAATCTATTTTCAGAACCTGGGACAGTAAATATTATCTTCACTTATTATGATAGGTCTCCGGGCAACTAATGATGAAAATGGGAGCATTGTTTGCTTGAAACTGTCATGTAGCATGTGCACTTCATCTGATGGATGTGGGGTCCATATTTGGGTACATACATGAGATTTTCCCCTTAAGATACTGCATAGAACCCTCAAGCTCCCAGGCCTCTGGTACAGGACCCGAGCTCAGAGGATGAGACCACCCGCGGAGGGTGAGAAGGGAATATATATATGAAATATATATATATATTCCTTACCGAGATAAGGAATATATATTTTCCTTATCTTGGTATGTGTTCTGCCACATTTATTTTCTTTATAATACCCTTTTGTTGCCCTTTCTACTTTGTTCTCTCCTCCACCACTCCCTCAGATCTTCCCTCCATCAGTCTCTCTCTCTTTCCGTCCAGTGATCTCATTTCCAGGATGTGTGCAATGTTTAAAATCACACATGCGTTTCCAGTCAGCGGGAGGCGGTGGAGAGCAGGGCAGGCATCTGCGACGGGATCCACCCTGATGCCACCTTGTGCTCATTCCTCTGTCATGTTGCTGGCCGGCGGATGACGTGGTGACATCATGTGGGCTGTGTGAGCTGAATGCAGGATCAGAGAGGCTAACAGTTTTCAACTGGGGATCGGCTACAGTCGCTCTCCTAAAAGCCTTGATGTCTTAAGTCAAGTTTGGATGGCAAAAAGAAAGTATTTGGCTACATATACCAAATGAAAAGACATCTAACTTTTAGTTTCTTACTGTTGTTTTAGGTCAGTTGGAATTATTTTCTGTTTGCTAAATGGGTTAATGGTTAGAACACCCACAACTTGTCCATCGGACTGAGATCAGGAGGCAAAACCTTAACTCTGTTGTTCTAAAGCCACTTTGTAACCACTTTGGCTGGATGTAGAGGTTTACTGTCCATTTAGACCAATCTGTGCCCACAGTTTAACTTCTTGACTGATGTCTTTAGATGCTGCTTCTAGAGATGCAAATCTTTAAACATCCAGCAATTTGATTCCGATTCTTTGGATCACGATTCGACTCAGAAACAATGTAGATCTGACAGAGACAGGCGTCTTTCCAAATCAAGTCCAATAAGCTGGGCTTCTGTTTTTAATAAATTTGCAGTCAAAAACTTTTTTTTCACATTACCATAAATGGAGTATTTGTGTGTAGGATTTTAGGGAAAGAGATTAAGTGATTATATATATTAAAAAAAGAGTGAGGGAAAAGCTGGGAAGTTGAATTCAGCTTTATACAGAAAAAAGAAAACCCATTAGACAAAAAAAAAAAAACATTTCAGAGTGGAGGCTTGAGGTTTGACCCTAAACATTCAGCCACGGCCACAATGGAAAAGCATATTGATGTGCTGGAATGGTCCAGTCAAAGTTCAGGCCTAAATATAATTAGGAATCAAAATTAGGAAACAAAATTGGGATGTTGGGAAAATTGAAGATTGTGTCTCAATTTGTTGTAAAAGTGCACACCCAGCTGTAATTAAACAATATTTTAAGGCAGCCATATGAATTTTTAGATATTGTTGTTTTCTTTACAGGTATAGTTTAATTTGTTCCAGGATGTAAAATTCTGTCTCATCCATTCCCAAAAGATTTCCATTTCTTCCTTTTACTTACCATCTGTACCTAAATAATTTATACCCTCACATGCCTCCAAGCCCAGTCTCCTGCTGAGACGCACACGCACACACACACACACACACACACACACACACACACACACACACACACACACACACACACACACACACTGCTCCTTACTGATTTCCCACACTACCACCCTTCTGCTCAGTTCACACACACACACACACACACAGTCCCACCCTCCTGCACCATGCAATAAAACACCCACCCTGCGGTACGACACAAAGAGCCGATGACCCTCCCTCCGCCGACCTCCTCTGATCTCCCATTGGCCGACAGGCCTGGATGCTGGCAGCGCCGCCGACCAATGAGGCGTCTCCAAGGTGATGTCATTCAGTCAGCGTTGATGCTGTTGCTGATGCTGTTGCCCGGCGCCTGCATCCACAGACCCAGACCTGGGGGGGTAACTACAGTCGTCCATCCACCTCCAGGATCAAGAGACCGCAGCCACAGGAAGGGGGGTAAGTCTGCACATCTGCACACATCTGGGGCCCAGTCTGGGGTTCTGATAGGGAAGTCAGATCGTTTGACCGAGGGTCCGCGTCTTTGAGAGTGGAGAGGCGTAAAGAGGTGATGGAGTGGGGGAACAGATTCATCATGCGGGGGGAGTAGAGAAGGTAAGAAAGGCGAAGAACAGCACTGTAACCTTTGTCATTTATTATTGATCTTTAAAGAGGCAGCCTGTCCTTACAGAGAGGGGGATGGGAGAGGGGCGCATCGGCTGAAAGACTGGAAAAGACTGTCAAAAGTTCCACTACTGTATTCCCTGTAGAAATTCTTTACGAGAATCTTCATGCATCTAAAATACACTTATGGAAGCAAAAAAGTACCAAAAAACAGTTTGCTAACCGACATTTAATTTTATGAAGATGCATCCTATTGGATGTAGTTGAGATGTTCAATATTTATTTAGTTATTTTTCGGTCATTTTTAACCCTTCCATACACAAGTCAAAAAAAGAAAAAACACACAATGCTGAAAGAAAAAAAACAAACAAAACAAGACAAAACAGAAAGTACAGAAATTGATAAATTCTTAAATTCTTGCCAATGGTAAGAACACAAAGTGTAGACTGAAAAAGGTGTAGAGAGAAGTACAAGCCAGTCATTCCTTCACTTTATTAAAAAAAATTAAAAAGCAGCCGATTTCCTGCATATTTCTCTAAAACGTATCTCCAAAGAATTCCAGCAAAGTCCGTAGATAGACTGGCAAAAGAAATCATAATCAAACCTCATTGGATTAGTTTAGCAAGTAATTTTTATACAATTTCTTCTACGTAAAGAGTAAAGAACACAGTTTGAACTCCTCATGTTGTTGGGTTTAAGACACGTGGACACTTCTCAAGTTATAACAATGATGTTTAGTTCCCCAAAAAATGATTCTTCCTTGTTTGGAACAGTGTCCAGATATGCATTAATAACTTGGACGTAAAAATAAAACAAATGGGAAAGAAAAATTGATGTTTTTTGAAGCTGTAGGTTCAGGATTCAGGGGTGTGGCATTGTCTTATGAAGAAACTTTCCCTCAATAGCTGTTACCATGATTTTTATCCAGGTATGTTGGGTCAGGCATGGGATTTTAATCAGATTATCTTATATTTTCAGCTAAAGATCATATTTTTCTATTTGGAAATGATAACAGCATAGTAAAAAGGGGAAACCCTGCCCATCTACAGCGGGCATCTCCTCCATTGTTTTTAATAATTAATGAAATGGGACGTGTTGAACTTTAACTTGTCACATTTTGGTTTAGTTTTTATTTGTATGCATCTTTTAGCAGACATTTTCAGAGTGAATTCCTGCCTTCCTCCATTGTGTGCCTTTTAGAAGCTGCTCTCTTCCTCTGTGTCAGGGGCGACACACAGAGCGCCTTGACTCCAGCAGGAAGCAGTGCATTGATCTGCAACCTGGGTGGTTTCACAGGATCAGATGCTGATGTGTGTTCATTTTGTGTGTGCGTGTGTGTGTGGGTGTGTGCGTGTGTGTGTGTGTGCGTGCGTGTTTGTGTGCGTGTCCGTGTGTGTGTGTGTGTGCATTCCAACAGTGCAGCAAAGCTCCACGTTTACTGCCTGATTAGTATGTGTGTACAGGGCTGTCCTTGTGTGTGTGTCTGTCCCACTGGGAGCCATGACAGGCGGGTCATGTAAGGGTGTGCCTGCAGCATGTTCACTCTCCTACTTGGTGGTCTTTCTACTACTTATGTCCTTCTGCAAAGCCGTTTTTTACGGCCAAGGCAATTTATCTTCCTTTGATGAAATAGTGGATGCAGAATAAGTTAGCTAGCCTAGCTAATTAACAGAGCTAAGCCTTTAAAGATAAGGCCAACAGAACCAACTACTATGTTAGCTCTGTTACTTGGGTAAGTTAAAGCCAAACTAACTGAGCAGCTAGGACATTAGCTAAAAATGCTCAAGCAACACAGTTTCAGTCATAATTGATGAAGATTTTCCACAATCTTGTATGATTTTGTCTTTCGAAAGCTGTGCAGAAACTTATTTGGGGGTTTGACTACAATGGAACCCGTCGCAACAAAACTGTCAGCAACACCAACGTCTTTTTAAGATTGTTAATACCTGATCGTTTGTGTGTTGCACATTCAATGGTGAGCCCAATTTAAATTGTCATTTTACTTCAATTCAAATTAAATAACATTTTGTTCATCCTATGATCCCAAAAATAATTCATATCAAGACATTACATTCAAGTGTGACCACTCCTTGAAATTTGAACCTTAGATGATCAAATGTGGTTGTTAGAAAACCATGAAATAGCCCCTTAATTTAGCGCCATTCAAAAACATCTTATGAATCCTAACTTTAGCATCATTTTTGGCTAACAGTCAGCTAGCGAGCATATTCTCAGTGCTTACAAAGTGTCTGATTGTATTCAGTCTTTACTGAAAACTGCCAGATTGTAGATTTATAAGTTGTGGAGGCTCCTTTATTATTTTTCGGAGGAGCACTTATGATACTCCTACACCCACAAGCAGCAGAAACTATTAAGACTGTGGACAAAGCTACCAGGGCTATCATTTTTATTTTTACGACTGGTGCTATAGTCAAACTGGCTGAATTTTAAACTTTTTATTTTCAATGAGCCAATAAAAAACCTGGTTAATCGTGTTAAAAATAGCATGAAGCCTTAACTCGTAACTCTGTTAAAACAATAATGGATAAGTGGCTTTAAACTGGGTCACTCAAAAGAAAAACTGAAGATACCTGTAAAAAGAAAAAGAAGCCATGACTTACATGATCGGAGGAAGCCAAGTTTGGGTAAGGGTTGCTCACAACCATTCAATTCTTTTGAACGTCAATTTCAAGTTAGGTGGTCCGTGAGTATTTGTTAAATGGGTTAAGTTTGAGAAACACTCCTCTAACACTTTACCATGTGTTTCTTTAAACCCCATAAAATAACTAGTGCAACTCAACCACAGTATTGCCAGTGAAATGTGATTTACTGGAGCAAATTATTCTCCTAATTAAACCAACTTTAGTGGAACAGTTGGGTTTCTGGCAGGCACTGCCTGTAGTGGGTGTTTGATTAAAAAAAGCCCATGTCGGTTGATTAAATCTGTTGTTTTCTGTGTTCAGTCTAATTCTGCTGCATCACGCATGATAGAAAAAAAGAAGCTTGTACATAAATGATATTAGCTCTAGGAATTCAAGATAATTCCTTTATTGTGTCTGTTTACATGAGAAAGGAGAAGCTGTGCAGGACATGACTAGATTTTCCATTTTTATCAAGTAAGATTTTTAACTAACAATACTTTTCTTTTGCTGAAGTATTTGAAAAGAAGTGAGAGAAACAAGCTTAAAGAGACAGATTTATATTTTCTTTCAGATTGTACAACAGTGGATGGCACCATCTGACATTTCTAACGACAAAGTAATAGCAGGCGGCTATGAAATCTGATTGGGCAATTTGATGCTTTGCTGCCTCTTTGACTTGCTACACACGTTTCTGCCCTATTTATGAAAACTATGAAGAATTGAATAGAATTAAATTTTGCCTTTCCAGGGAAGTAATCATGCCACACTGCAGCTTCAAGGTACTTTTCAGGCAGATGGTAAAACAGTTTGGTGGCACACTTTGTTATTCATCCCATCCTCTGACTTATTTGCATCTTCAGACCTACAGCTTCATCTGCTGCTTGTCTCTTGCCTGTGATTCATTGATTCAGGACACAGCAGGGTGGGGAGAGAACATGTCCCTCTAGCCCCTGGAAATATGTTTAACCTGCTGTTAGTTTAATAGGATGTTGGGACTTTACTGTGAAGCCTGATAAGCATGGAAAGTTCAATGCTGGATCAAGGGAAAGCAACACCAAGCTATATGAGAACACAATCTCACTGGCTAAAACAAGCACACTTTAACTTCTGAAACGTTCCTAATTACCAATTAATCAAAAACTCCGAATTTGTAGTCGAGTTTACACCAAGACTGTTCAGTGAAACCCTCTTGTATCAGTTTTTAGTCCCTGCATTGTCTTCCAAGCAAATGTTGTAGCCTAGTTCAAAGTTCTTCTCATTGTGGTTGGTTAATTAGGTTATGTGGTGCTCAACCTGAAAAGGATTAGAAATGGCTTTGTAACCTTTTCCAGACAGATACAGGTTAGAAGCTGTGTTTCCACTGACAATATGATTTCGTAATTTGACATTTTGAAAATAAATGTGCTTAATGGAAACTCGGAAAATTTGAAAAAAAAAAAAAAAACACGTTTTTCAATAAAATGTTTGGTGTTAGGGTGAGGGTTTTTTTTTAGATGTCTTGAAATCGGTCTAGTTCATAAAATTGCAATAGTTACACTTTTATTCACATCACACAAGTCACATGATCAACAACAAGATGTTACTACTGTTGCAAACTACAAAGATGACAGGAAGTAGTTGGAGGATGATGACAAGGTCATGTTTTTTAATGACTTATTGTGTGAACAAACTTATTCACCTGTGATTTTAATTGTGTTTCTTACTTAATGGAAAGACAGCAATTGTGAAATTGTTTATTTTCTCAAAATTAGAGGAGTACTGACGAAGTTTTGCACACATTTGAAATGGAAAGACAGCGACAACCTCGTTTCTCATTAGGCCTTGAATTTTTTAAGGCGGGGTATGATGATTGTAGCCTACCATAAGCTGGCAGATAAGTTCTACTTAAGTCATTTCATTATGTGATGCATCCGGCAGTAATCCACTGTAGGTGTGGCTAGAGAAATTGTGCTCAGCTTTACAAAAGGTCTGGTTATTCCCAATAAATTCATAATTTAACATTGCTCATTATTGTGTTTTCACATAGGACCATCTTTTGAAAACTGCTTTAAATATTTACTCAGGTTCTTTTGCTCTCTTTTTCTCTATTAAAATCAGTTTGATGATCTGAAGCACAAAAACAAAACAGCATAGAAATGTCAGAAAGGTCTAATTGGTTGACATAGGTCATCACCAACTTGAAGTTTCTGCCTCGTCTTTTGTCAGATACGTAGCTCTCCATTTACAAGAAAAATTTGCAAAGTTAGAATCCAAGAACAACAGATGAACTGCCTAATCCGAACACAGGAAGCTAACCTGTCTGTGATCCCGGTCTCACTTCCTCCACCATTGAACGTTTTTGCCTAATGCCTGCAGGTCAGTTTGGCTAGACGAAGATAAAGGGAAAGTATATGACCGACAGAGACAAAACCTAAAGCTGCATAACAGCACTAGGACAATGCGGAGCTTTAAAGGGACTGCTCCGTAGATTGTTTAATCCTGTCCTCTCTCGTTGTGTCTCAGATTCATTGCGTGACCTTTTGAGGTTGCCTCATTAAAGCCTTCCCGTGTCTCTGTGTCTGCGTGTGTCCCCTGGCAGAGTGAGAAGGAGCTTTGGTTTCCCCGGAGAGTTATATCCGCAGTGACAAGATGACTCTGGCAGGTAAATGCAAACGCAGCAGAAACTCATTTCACCTCATCGCTCCCTCACACGTTCGTCCTGCCTATCGGAGGTACGCCGGTCAGTGGCAGTGACTAATCGCTGTCGCCGCAACGCAGGACTGCATCATCACTTCTTTAAATGCTTGCTCATGATCCAATTTAAGTAAACCGGTCTTTGTGTGTATCTGTGTCCTCAGCCTATAAAGAGAAGGTCAAAGAGCTCCCCCTGGTGTCTCTGTTCTGCTCCTGCCTGAACCCACAGACTGCAGAGAACTCCCCTTACAAAGCAGAAGGTAAAAACCGTTTATTCTATGGTAATCTTAAAAAAAGTAAATCCAGGAAAAATGTACTTCTTACTTAGCGCTACGATGATCATATCTTGCTAGAAATGTCACTGTTTGATCAATTATTCTAACACAATGTCATCAAACGGCAAAAGATGCGGTGGACCTGGGCTGGTGCGTCATGAAAGACGTGGAGGTGATCGAGCTGAACAAGCGGACATCGGGCCAGGCCTTTGAGGTCATCCTCAAGCCGCCATCCTTTGATGGCCTGCCAGAACTCAACACCTCCATGCCGCAGCGCCGCGACCCTTCCCTGGAGGAAATTCAAAAGAAGCTGGAGGCAGCTGAGGAGAGACGAAAGGTGAGGGGCAGAAAGGGAATGGCATCATGGCCGCCTCTGACCGATCTGGTCCAGCACTCCTTAGGGTTTGAGGTGCAGGCTATGACCAGTTCATGTCTAACCTGCAGGCAGCAGAGTGTAGTTTTCCATTCCACTTGGCTTTTTTAAATCTTATGGCTCATGTGGCCATAAAATTTAAAAAGGGGAGAAAAAGAATTTTAAATTGATAGTAAAAATCTATTTAAATGTTAATGAAGTCTCTAATTCTCAACAACTAAAATTTGCCATTAGGCCTGCAGCAACAGCTAATTTTACTGGACAATATATAGTTCCAGAAATTATTGCGATAAACAATAATGTTGTTTTGAAACAATCTTCAAGTGATATGGCATAATAATGTAAGATCGCTCTCAAAGACTAATAAACTGTAAGTTTGTAATGAACACTCCCCTTGTGGGGTGTTCATGGAAGACATTTCAAATGTCCAAAATAAAACACACACACAAAAGTATCCAGTAGAATAAATACATATAAATATAACGTCCAGACAAGATTCAAATAATTTGACAAAAATGCAAGAATACTGATTCAGGAAAATTACCATCTGGTTACCACCTTCTTATTAGTTAAACATTTAAAGGGTCCATTCATGGTTTTTAAAGATTCTAGACTCAAGATACCTTGGGTGGGGTGAAAAGAAACAGGGAAATAGAACTACAAAGACGACCATGCAATGAAACACACACAATGGAAGAGACATTTTTGTCCATCGACAGAATGATTCGGTTTGTAGAAGCAACAAGTATAATGGGAAATTACTGTGAAGTCTTCTGTCTCCCTCTAGTGCCAGGAAGCTGAGCTACTGAAGCACTTGGCAGAGAAGAGGGAACACGAGCGTGAGGTGATCCAGAAGGCCTTTGAGGAGAACAACAACTTCATCAAGAACGCCAAGGAGAAGCTGGAGCAGAAGATGGAGGCCAACAAGGAAAACAGGGAGGCCCTGTTGGCGG
This sequence comes from Poecilia mexicana, assembly GCF_051168715.1. Lineage (NCBI taxonomy): Eukaryota > Metazoa > Chordata > Actinopteri > Cyprinodontiformes > Poeciliidae > Poecilia > Poecilia mexicana. The sequence continues at coordinate 4,212,262 of NW_028263390.1, read as the reverse complement.
CCATGCTTGAGAGGCTGCAGGAGAAGGTAGGATCCAGCAGGCCACGGTCTGACCAAATGTATGTACTTCCAAGCAGAGACGAATCCCTAAATGGAAATCTGTATTTTATTTCTGTCTACATTTTTTCCCCATGAAACAAAGAATCGGATCCGAAGAAATGTGAAGCATTCTTGATCAAAACAAGAGGGAAACGAGATCACAGCAGGGTCTGATGTTTTTCCACCAAGAGTTTTGAATGTTTTTGGAAAGCCTGCAGCCTGTTGTGAATTTCTACACACTCTTTGAAGCTTCATCCAGTCATTTGGCTTCACACATTTTCTGCTGGTTGTTCTACCGCGGTTGATGCTCTGACTAAACTGAGTTTCCATTGAAAAAGCAATATTTGCCAAATTCATGTTGCTTTTCAGCACAAGGTTCAAATTGACTTTAGTTTTGCCTGAACACTAAATCTGAAAGAAGCTTTTCTTAAAAATAAATAAATAAATAAATAAATAAATAAATAAATAAATCTGTCTAGCTTCTGGATTTAATTCTGGACTTCCAGTGTATCACACGGCAAATGTTTGACTTAAAAAAAAAAAGTTCTCACTCTTTCAGTCTGCTTTCTAAATTATACATGTATTTATGAGAAAAAGATGAACATTAAGGAAATGCCAAAGTTTACGTCAGTAACTTGATTACCACTTGGTAATCAAAACAAACCTCTCAACTCCCACAAGCATGTGGTTTATTTAGAGCAGTGGGAAAGTATTGAGTTGCTCTAAATGACTAAGCGGTGATCACAGATCAACGCTGTTACTCAAAATCTGAACTTTTCCATTTTTATATCTTTAGCCATGTGGCGTCTGACAAGCAGCATTTAAAATGAATAATAACTCCTACACTGCATTTAATCATGTTTAATTTTAAATACAGTTACTGTGTGCTGTTCAGGGATACAAATCACATTTCTTTATGGGACTGGTGTCCTAAAGAAGCATGTTATAAATGGGTAAGAGTGAGGCTTAGATTTTTCCGTATGAGCAGTGCCGTTTAAGATTTGAGAGGGGCAAAATACTGAATCAGAAATGAATGCTGATAATGTCTTAAAATGTAAATGCAACGATAGAGCAGACTTGCCATTACTTTTAAAAATTATTCAGAGGCGTGGATCTATAATCATCAATGTTGGATGAGGGGAAAAAAAAATAGTGTAGTTTTTTTTGTTCCTCAGGTGAATTTAATGTCCGTTTCTATCCTCACAACTGTTACCGTTGAAGGAAGCTGTGCTTTCACTGTGATCCAAGTCATTACTGCAAATGATTTAATGAATGGTAATGACTTGTTTTTTCCCTCATTTGGTGTCTGTCTTTGTCCAACAGGATAAGCACGCAGAGGAAGTCAGGAAGAACAAGGAGATGAAGGAGGAGGCGTGCCGATAGATCTGACAGAGTCGAGAAGAGAGACACGAAAGGGAACAAAAGAAGCGCAAAAAAAGAGAAAAAAAGGACTTAACGGTGACTTCAATGAGCTTTTAAGAAAGGCTTTTAAATTTGATGTGTGCTGTAAGACTTCTTATGCTGTACAAAGTTTAGCCAATGCTTGATGTAGATTTCTCTCGTTCTTTCTCTAAGGAAAACTGGATGGGGGTAGGCTGGGTGGGTGGTTAGGTGACAACATTAACACAGACAAGTATTCAACAGCTATGATTTCTTCTTTGTTGCAGAATGAAGCAAAATCTAATTGCAGCTCTTTCTTCGTAGTTTGTCAGAAAAGAGAAAATTAAACTCGCCTCAGTTTATTTTCTCTCATTACCGTATGTTGGTTTTGCAGCAATACAAACAGAAAGATGAATTATCTCCGAGACTACAACTCTGAAACACGGAGCTGTAATTTGAATTGTTAGCTCTGAAACATGAGGAATGCATTGACGTTCTACAAACTGGCCTTGGAAAAACAAAACAAAACAAAAAGAAAATCCCTGGAGCTTTGCTCCAACACAACAAATAGAAAACCAAAAGCTGTTTATTGTTAAGACTCACCAAAAAGTATGAAATTTCTTTTTTCTCTTCCAATGTTGTTTGTGAAATAGGGCGTGGAAAAAAAGCTTAATAAGTAAAGGGTTCATCTGCCATTACCAGGCTCTGTGAAACGTTTGTGTAGTGTAGTATCACATTCATTTAAGTCTCTTCAACTTAGAGCACTGATTGCACTCTTTTTTTCATTAAGCACAACTCAAAAGCACACATGCATACCAGAGTTCTCATATACAGTGAAGCTGAAAAGACAAAGGAAAAGGCAAAGCAGTGATTAACGTCAGTTCACAATTTGCTACGATTCCACGGGTTAAACGGCAAAGTCAGTCTGCTTGTCTCTGTGCTCTTATTGTTTCTTTTTCATTTTGAAGGTGAACTGAAACCGAAATAGAATATGCAGGAGATTGAAATGTGCCCGAACAACTGAGTCATACTGACTTTATCCTGGCTTGACTTAAAACGTCTAAATGTTTGTACTGTAACTGGGGGAGGAAATGGGGTGGCTTTGGACTTGCTGTAACCTTGTGCTGATGTGTATCTGGAAGGAGGGTCTGATTGTATTCATTTGGCATGATTAGTAAAGAAAGAAAAACGTACATAAATTCACAGTTTGGTCTCTTTATTTCCTGGATGATTAGCTCCAATCTATCAGAACTGAAGCCCAAAATATAATTTTTCATGGATTTTTACAAGAAACATGAACTTACATCAAACATGAGGAGAATTTACAATCCATCATCAATTTGTGGATTTCCTTAAATTAAGTATATGTGGCAAAATTGTCCTTTCACACAGGCAACAATTTTCAGCAAGGATTAAAATGTACCTGTACTGTGGTTTAAAACAACATATGTGTTTTAAACCCTATGTATAACTGCAAAGACATGTCTAACAAATATGAATCTGTTGATGCTGGAAACAAAATTATAACAAACAGAATAAAAAAATACAGCAAAATAAACATTCATAAAATAATAACCATATTTATACTACAATTTGGCAGAAGAGCACAATGTCATACCATCCCAAAAGAGTACAATATAGAACATACAACAATAAAAACATATTCCTACAATTAGTCATAAGAAAAAAAGGCAATTACTTGTTTTCTTTTTTACTGGTCATTTATTGCGCGCTATCAGGGAATATAAATTGTTTTTAAACATCAAATATTGCCATAATGTCATAGTGGTTCTAAAATCTGGCTTTGGCTGTTGAAAATTAGTCAAGTTCTATACAAGCTGAATTCTAGGGTATTAGCAAAAGGTAAAAACATCAACTAAACAACAAGAAAAATCTCCCCTGAAAAAGTTGTATCATGTTCCACAACATTCCACATTCACAACAACTGGCCTTGGGAAATGTGAACTTGAAAACATGTAAACATATCCAGTGAGAGAAAAATAAAGTAATAAAAGAAATGAAAGGTGAAAAAATATAGAATCTTCAAAAAGCATATCTTTTTCACTGCAATCACATCTGTTGTGAGGAGGATGTCTATGTAAACTACTATCAATTCCAAACCTGATACATGAAACTTCTTCATAAAACCCTGCTTGAACAAATTTAAATAATCACTTAAAACTCATTTTGTTTACAATTTGCTTCTCAATGATGTACAAAGATGCACAGCTGTAAATGTATAGCAATCTGGCATTTCCCTTCTACAGATCTAATACTGTGCAACACATAATTAATGAAGCAAAGCTGCTAAATATTCTTTCAACATATTGGAAACTTGAGGAACGAGCATAACATACTTAAGATTGTGCAGATATTTGGCAGAACAAAGGAGTTTACATATCTTATTTATGTTATTCTCAAGTCATAAAAAATGACCCAATCTCTTGTAACACTGTGCAGAGGCTTTGTCTGCACTAAAGAGGATTCCCTCACCTCAGCATGCCAAATGTTTTAACTGGCTCCAACAGCAGGGATCTGTTATTAGGTTATTAGCTAAATTAATTCAGCTAATAATAGTTTTGACCATGTGGGGGCACTCAGACTGTGAATAGAGCTGTTAAATTCAGATTAGGTGTTTGTTAAAAATGTAAAAAGACAAAAAAAAAATACTGACAGCAATGTCATGGCAAAAGAAACAGTGTATCTGCCCTGACAGAGTAGTACCCTGTAAATATTAAACCCTTTGTTACAATAAAAACAGGAGAGCATCATAAGTGGCACAGATGAAAAAGAACTTCTGCAATTTTTGCTTCATTTCTTAATGACGAAATTATAGATTAATCAACATACATGGCAGGACAAGCAACACAGTGAAAGCAGCTAGCAGTTAGGTTTTAAAAACACATTTTCTTGGCTGCTTTTAGGCACCAAAGATACACTGGCAAATGTATTGAATAAAGGTGATTTGCTTACAATACAATAAATAAATGAGCTAATTCAGTTCTCTCAGCCTAAAGTGTTATGCAGTAAGGACTACCTGACGAGATATTAAGGACACCAGTTATGAAGACAAGTAATAAGTCACAGTTATTAAAAATACTTTTTACTGTCAACTATGCAGTTGAAACCAGATATTTACATGCATTTTTCCCTTACTGTTTGATATTAAAACTTAGATAAGCTGACTTGTAATTGGAAAAGTTAAAAATGAAAAAAAAAACAAAAAACTTTTTGTTCTAGGGTTGCTAGGATCATCCCAGAAGAATGAAAATTAGACTTTTTTGGATATTTTTTTGTTTTACTTTCTTTGACGTCTTTGATTTACAGTCATTAAGACTGTAATGTCTTTAAATTATTTTACAAAGCCTTCAAAAGGTTCAGTTAAATCTTATGTATTTTAAGGCAACATGTCCAACACACAGCTTCCCTGTGTGACATCATGGACATGATTAAAGAAATTGATCAACATATCTCAAAAAACAGCTGTGAAAATCCATCAGTCTGGTTCTTCCTTCAGTACAATTTCTGCTCAAATAATTATATTTGCACATAAAGTGTGTGAATCCAAAAATCATGTCATGTTCTTGTGGCATTTAGCATATATAAAAAAAATCTATGTAGTTCAAACCGACTATAAAATAAAAGAGTTTAGTCTAATTGACTAAATAGTAATTTTTTATGCAACATATGTAAATATCTATTGTCAACTGTACAATTTTTAAAATGCATAGACATTGACATGAATGATATGTGTAACCAGAGCTTTTGTTGGATGTCTTGTTATTCTTGTGGTATCACAGTGGGTCTCACACAGGTACAGCCAACTGTGATCTCCTCAGTCCCCAGCATGAAGATGTACTTATTCTGCTTCTTCCCTTTTTTGTTGTTCTTTTTCTTTAGGGTTCTGCAGGGGGATATAAAACAATGCTGGTTAGTTTGATCATTGAACATGGGCTGAATGGTGGTGAGGGCCAGCGCTGTTAAAATCAGCAAGAACATCCCGAGTTCAAATCTCACCTGTTGGGTTCTGCTGATGTGGTTTTGCATGTTCTCCCTCTGCATTTGGCTTCCTCTAGATCAGTGTTTCTCAAACTTTTTCAGACTGTAGACCACTTAACCCATTGAACAAAAACTCACACACCACCTAACCTTAAATTGCCCCCCAATAACACATCTTAATACATACAACCTGAAATGAAAATATTAGTCTCTTAACTCACTTATTGTTGTTGATCCTAATAAGAACGGTAGCACTGATTTGTAAATGTGATTGGTCACGACAAAAAAGGTCACATTTTTAAAAATTAAGTCTGTAGCATTTTTGAGTTATTTACAGATTCTGAAACTGTGGATTTTAAGTGTTCCAATTATGTCAAAAACATGGAAATTAAAAAGGAAGTCTTGTGTGCATTAATAACATTTTAAGGTTATTTGCAATTTCGAATAATAATAAAAGACAATTAGAGTTCAGTTGCTTTGTCTCAATATGGGAAGGAATACAAACGTGTGTGTGTGGATGTCCTCTTATTGTTGCATAAAGTCAGGTTGTTATATTTAAGGTTATGTAATGTGTAAACAAAGTTTTAAGTGGGATATCTGTTGAGAGGCTCAGAAGATTTCTGACACATTCAGTCTGTCTCTACAGTAAGTGGAAAATGGTGTCCCTGTAGTTCATAACTATGAAAGTTTGGGGAAAATTGTCCTGATAGTTCACCGTTACCAGTATATGTGTGTTTGTGCATGTGTGTGTGTGCATGTGTAGGTGTCTTTTCTGTGCGTATCTATAGGCACTATTCCACTCGCAAGTCGCACGCTAACAGTTTTATGTCCCATTCAATTTTTTAAATGTGCAACATTTTAGATTTTTGAATTTAGATAATGCAGTCAAAAGATGTAAACCAACAGCCACGCCTGAACTTTTTGTTAAATCCAAAGGAAAAACATGAATTCACATCTTGAGCTAATATTATGTAGCTTCAGTGTTTCACACTACAGTTCTGTCAGAACGCTGACCACATCTTCACCGTTTCTCTCAAAAAGACTTTGATGGAAATAGATAATATTTAAAAAACCCACCAACTTTGTGTCTGTAATGAGATTACCCATAATGCAGACTTTTTGATGCATTCTTATCATGCAATGCGATTAAATAAGTCTGTTTGTTTCTCATCAAGCTTTTACCCAGAGGCAACAAAACAAAACAAAAATGCAGTGGTTTCACAGCTACTCTTAACACAAAGCCCAGTATGCATAAAAGCATTTCCCAGAGGTATAGATGGATTTACACCCCCCAAAAAACAAATTCATATTCAAAGATATGCATACCAGTAATAGTATTGGTACCATTTCAACAGCATGTGTCCACTGTAAGGTGGCTAGGGTGCTATTTTGAAATCATAGCATCTGATGCTGTTAGCTTTTTTAAGTATTTATTTATTCTTCACAGATGATCTCAGCTGTTTTTCTTCCACCCTTCTTCAACTGGAAATGTGTTAAATACTGTTATTCCTCTGAATTACATACCTAACTTTCTAACATTGCTTTTTATGGCTGCACTGCACACAGATTTGTGACCTATAAATGAAACTGGAGGCAAAAGAGTGAAATGTAGCTTCACTTCCCACTGTAGAGGCTCACCTGTACAGAACCAGGACTTCATATTTGATGGGTTTGGCCTCCAGAGTTGCATCCTCCCCTCTACCCTGGAGGTTCAGACAGCCAGATGTGCTGCAGTTGGCCTGCAAGATCTTCTGGGGTAAACGGGAAGAGTTGTAAGTATCTCTAGAGGGAAAGAGATTCAAAAATCAATAAGTTCAGAGGAAAACAGTTTATCTGTTCATCAGTTTTCCTGCAGGCAACAACTAGTCAGCAAAATGGTGACCGAAAAAATTGGAAGTTTGTAAAACGATAATTGAATAAAAAATTTTGAAAATTGTACCTTCTGTTAAGTATTCATTACCTAATCGATGTCACAATACAACGCTTTGGTTAATTTTTAGGTGTAGGATTCAAAAGTATGAAAAGACTAAAACTACTACTGTAACTAGTAAAAACTAAACTAAAGTTAAACATTATTTAAGTAAAAATAACAAATGAAAACTAGCAAACATGCTCTAAAACCTAATCACAACTAAGTAAATTAGATAAACAAAAAGTCACAATGAAATAAAACTAAGCTATGATGAAAAACCCAAAACTATTATAACCCTCTAGAGGAGTCTTAAACATTCACAAATCTTAGCTATTTGTGGACAGCTGTTGTCTGTAACACAGTACTGGGGATTCATTGTAGTCCATTAAAACATGAGATTAGAAAAACTAAATCGTTTGACAATAGAAAACAGTGTCTGTTTGGAAACTACCAAGGCAGCAGTACATGCACTTGCAGTCTACGAAAAATCTCTGTTAAGCAGCCCTAAATAATACCAACTAAATAAGTTAATGTATGTTTACTTTGTACAAATATCATAAAACTGTGGTATTGTTTTTAGTCAAGTTTATCCAACGGTTAGAATCTCAATGCTGGTCATTTTGCTGCTTCACCATTTTGGCAACTTTGGTTTTTGGACCTGAATTATTTCAATTATGAAATACCGTGTTCCAACGAAGAATCGTAACAGCCAAGGCGAGAAGGACGATTCATAGACGTTTTGACAACTGACAGCTGAAAGTAAATTTCTATCTTTTACTCATAGGATACTATAACGAAATGTGGTTTCCTGACTGGTGGACGTAGAAAATCATAAATCAGAGAGAAAATGTGTTCAGAGAGTATAAAATTACATGAAATTAAATGAGACTGTTTTCATTGACTATCCTCATAGTTTGTGAAAAGACCAAATTCCAGCACAATGCTTTAAATATATTAGTAAACATTGATGCTTATACACAAAAAAGGTAGAAGAATGGGACAAGATGGCAGAGCATATGTAAAAATCTGGCAAAGAGATGAATTTACCAGGAGCTTATGCCTAGTTGTGCACTAAAAAAAACAACTAAATAGTTTTTCCATATGACTCAGGGAGAACATTCCACAATATAAAAACCTGATTGAGAAACAAGCCAAGCAGCCTATTAAAGTTCAGATGTGGCAAAACCACAAAGTTGTTTCTTTTCCCAATCCTTTTTTATGTGTCAACAATGGTTGTCACATAAAGGGCAGGATTAAAATTCCTCTTGACTGTGGTTGGGGTGTCTTTTTTGTAGTATAAAACCCCCCAGAAAAGATCTAAAACACATTAAAAACACGTTCTTCTGTCACCACGCAGGAAGATGTTAAACGGATCTAAAATTAAACCTTCATTTGGTAATTTTGGAGGTTTTGATTTTACTCATTGCAACAACAAAACATAGCTCATACAAATTAGTCCCAAACTTTTAAAACTTATTGAATTTCAGAAATAAAATGCTGACTTCTTGAAGAAAGAAATGACAACTAAAACTATCTAGAATCCTCTTTTTAAAAGTTATGACTATTAGCTCATATTTACACCCTTCTCTTTCTTCAACCTTCACAGTCTAGAAAAATATAGCTATTTTCACTGGAAAAGAATTTAAGCCATGCAGTGGGTAGTCAGCCAGATGTGGACCCTCTTCTCAGCCAAAATGCATTCATGCTGGACTCAGCCCCAGGCGAGCGGCACTTCATTGGTTCCAGATTTCAGACGTTTTAACCCAAGACTGAACGTTAAAGCGTGTCATCACGGGGATCTAAAAAGCAATGCAGCGGCGTGTGTGGTGTTTCCTCACATGTACGTCCACGGTGACAAAGACAAGTTGGCGATGTTTGACGCATAGCTGTGTGAGAGGTAAGATTTCACAGAGGAGTCCAGGACCAGTTTCATTGTTTTGCTCCTCGGTCTGAGCTCCTGCACCGAGATGATCCGTTTTTTGCTGGCGACGGGAATCACCGAGACAAAACCCAGCAGCAGAAAAACTCTTGTCAACTGAAGAAGTAAAACACGAGAAAGTCGGAATAAGGGCTTTTTCTAAGTGTTGTATATCAAAAACATCTGTACAGCTTCTGGCTACTTTTAAACTCTGATTATGTTGATTTGAGTGGATTAAAAATGAACATTTAATGTAACAAACTGCTAAACCTAAGCAAACCACTGTTGCAGACTAATTATATTATGTCACATAACCCTTAAATTCACCCTGTGATTAAATCTCCTGGTGATTGATGAGAGATGGAGATAAGAAAATTACTCTGACTCACCAGCATTATGACTGAGTCCTCTCAAATGTTTCAGCTTCAACTGCGGTGCTCCTGTACTGTCCTGTGTTTGATCTCAGTCAGTGTTTTTATGCATGAAGGCGGTGTTGGGGTGTGTACTGCCAACTTGTGCGGCAAAGCGTATTTCCGTCATGCTTTAACAGATTTTTGAAGAGCCTCGACTTTTTCTGTTATTCTTTTTTTTTGTTTCTTTTCATCCACATTCATGTGTTTCCCTTTTCACACACAAAAAGTTCCCCTGCAGAAAACCTCAAAGGCAACACCGTGATGAGTCTATCAAAAAGTGTGAAAATGTTTCTTCACCTACAGACCTCCATTCTCTTCTTTCAAAAGTTCACTTCCTGTTAGTTGCATAAGAAACCCCCCACTTTTTTCTTTTTTTTGCAGAAAGGCTTTTTGTATACATAAATAAAAACAGATTTGCAACTGATTACCCATTTCTTTAAACACGGTGCAACTAAAATCCTACTTTTTCCAGCTATTGACATTCTTAAAATGAACATGGATACAATTCTGGTCCATCTCAACATTGACTTCTTAATTTTTTTTTTTTAATTAGCTGACTAAATCATTTACTAGTTTACCCTTATAGCAACCCCTACACACTGCCAACGCAGCCTAAACAATGTAGGTCAAGGAAATGCTGACAGAGCTTCTTGTAATAAATCAGCATAACTCCAAAGGCAAACAAAGTGATAACATCTCTTCATCTCATGCCTCACGAATGAGTAAGGACCCGAAAAACTGGAGCAAAGCTTGTTCTGGACAAAAGAGAGAGAAAGAGACCCGTTTGTCAGCGAAATGCAGTCTAGCACCTGTAGCTACAGATAAATGAAGTGTTCAAAGGAAATGAGGTGAACGCACAGTAATGTTTAAACAGGTGAAAGAGTCGGGTTTGCTTCTTAGCAAAGCTCCAGATTAGCGACGCTCCATTACCGGCCACTCAATCTGCGAAAATAGTGGACAGATTTTATATTCTAATTGAATATGTTTGTACTTACCTTTTGTTTCATAATACCTTACATAGGTTTTGAAGCTGTTTTTCACAGTTAGTCATTTTACAGCCATTTTTATTAAGGTCTTAAGTCAAAACAAAGAAACGCAGAATTTTAATGAAGAAGGAAAAATACATGCTTCAAAGTCTTAGTTGAAGCTACAAGACCTTAGTAATACAAATTGCATATATATATTATATATATATTTATACATACACTCACAAAACCTAGTGTCTGTAAACAGCAATTTTTTTTTTCACTTTCTACAGATTTTCCACCGGGCCTGTTTGGCTTTTACTGGGTCATAAAATGCTTCCAGTCATTTTATTGCAGCTCTGTTTACTGTTAGGGACGGTTCTCCAGCTAGTCCGTGAATCCCAATCCCAGTTTCTTTTGCATCCACTAACAGGTTTTCACCACAGCTTTGTGACAAGAATTTAGAAAAGCAGTGAAGGAAGTGATAAACGACTTGCTCACTGCTTCTCCTAAAATGAGCTGTCCCGTTTGGTAACTTCTGTTTTCACTACAGTAAAAATATGTAGAAATAAAAAAATAAATAATTAAGAACATAGTTCAAATACAAACACATAGAAGAAAAGTAGTAAACATACATAAAATGACACAAATACAAAGCATAACCCAAACAGAGCATAGTAATGTTTGAAGTATGGAAATCAGACCTCAGATTGTTTGTTGGTGGGGAATATCAACCTTTTTGGCTGCATCAGCTTTTATATAAATATATAATTAGAGTAACAGTGAAATGAACAATATTTAATAAGCTGCAAGGATCTGCCAAGGATTGTTTGGTCATCTATTTCTCATTACTGTAAAATTCTTATGAAATCAACTTTAAGGGAGCAAAAAACTCATAACTCCTCGTTTTGTCCCATATTTCTCAATTCTCCTGCCAAAATGCACCTCCTCCATTCCAAACAGTTCTCAGTGCACTGCCTCGCCAAGCCAACCAGGTGTTGGACATGTTTCAGCAAATCTATTTCCCAAATTGAACAAAAATTTAAAAGCATTTGCAAACCTTCACTTTTGCATCAGATTTAATGAGTGGCTGAAAGTGATTAAATAGTCCCAGATATCTAAAGAAGAAACAAAACGATGGCGATGGTGAGAAGCGAGAGCTGTGCTGGTGTAAAATGCCAATACAAGGAATGAGCAATTTGACACAATAAAATGAGAACAAGATAAATATCTAATTGGGGTCACAATCTATTTTTCCATGCACTGCAATGCAGACATGGATGATTAAAACACAGAGTGTTGTGGCCCTTTCTTTGCATGAAACAACCCTTTTACTGAAACAACAAACTCCCACACACAACCATAACGTCAAAACAAAGTAATGGAATAATAAGCAGGGAAGACAGCTTCAACTTGAGATGCATGAACAGCTGTTGCCAAGGCACCTCATGTCACCACGAATACGCATTTTCTGCTGGTAGCATGTTGGGTTTCACTGCTCTGGCCCAAAGAAGAGCAGTGAAGAAAAGTAATACAAGTCCAAATAGAAATGGATTTAATACAATATATGAGTGGAAATGGAAAGAAGGATTTAGTTTTAGTAACAGGTGAAGTGAGAGATCATGAAAGTAGGTCAGTTATTTGTTAGTTTGGAATTATGTTCTACTTTCTGAGCCGTTGTACTGATGTCTACAATGAATCCTATATGTAGTAAATGGCTTGTATTTGAATAGCGCTTTCTCAAGTACATTCACTGCAGTGCATTCCAAGGTACAGTCAATTTGCTACTTGTTTCTGAGATTTTGCTTTTTCAGTCTGGACCCAAACCTTTTGATCACAGGTGAGGGTGGGAACAAGATGGATTGGTAATCTGGTTCAGCTTTCCTTGAGAAACCCCCACATTACTGCTGATTAAGCTCCAATCCATTTACCCACCACCAGGTCCATCATGCTAATTTTTTCCTCTTTACATAACCTGGTAGAACCCCATTGAGATCCAGATCTTATTTTCAATAATCCATACTCTTCTTCCTTTCAGGTACTGTTCTGGTCCTCCATATGACACTGTAGAAGCAGGTCAACTACAACAACTCAACAATGTCCAGTCTTTGAAGACTTGATACAAACTCCTATTCTGTTTAATGCTTACCGCCATTAGGACCTATGGTCTGTGGGTGATATATAGTCCTCAGAATCCTTTTTTCTGGCCCACTACTTAATTTCAAATAAATAACTGGAACAATTGGAGCTTGGGGTACAAATGAAGATCCATAAAGGTTATTTCCGTGATAAAAGAGCTAGTAAAGCATATCTCATAGGTTCATTGATGCCAGTATGACTGGCCAAGTTTCAGAGATAGATCAAATCGATTAAAAGGGAGTCTGAAATCGCAATGGAGGAAAACAGAAAAGTGGACGCATTGTTGAAGAAAATATTTTTCAGTGAGAAAGATATCATCCTGCTTTGTCGTAAATTTGATGCACAGTTATCAGAGTTTATTTGACGACAGAGCAACATTAGAAGTGCAGCTTGTATGGTAAGTGAATTAATAGGTTGAAGCTTTGTGTAAAGGTGGAGTTTGTGAAAAACACTTTCAGAGAGAAGAACTGATTCTCTGCCTCTGCACTTCTGCCACTTAGTGGTTGGCAAGATGTAGGCTTCTATGAGTAAACTGTGCACTAACTACATTGTGGGTATTGAATTACATGAAGAAAATGTTTCATAATTATTTAATTTGACAAATACACTTTTGGATTTAATGATATAACTGAAATATTAGCAAAGTGAGATATATCTAGAAACATCACAAAAATGTTGAGTAACTGAAAGTTCTCAACTTCTTTCAACAAGTTCCTTCTAATCAGTAAAATACAAAAAAATATCCTCAAATGTATTCCTTAAGCAATAATAAAGTTTATTCTGTGTTATGCTTTGTCGTTTTGCACACAGCATGTTAAATTAGAAATGTACTATGATCTCAGCTGATGACACACTGTGATAAATCATAGAAATAAGCCAGACTTTTTAAAAACAGCAAGTGAAGCAAGTGAGAAGTGGATTCCAGACATCAGACAAATGTACATAAAGTTGCACAAGGAGCAAACACGGGTTGTTTGCAGAAATGAAATGCCTCCAGCTAATCTTTCGAGGGTAGACATGGTTGCCCTTGACATCCAAGTCAACTATGTGGTAAAGAAATCTAAGGGAGATCAGTTCCTTCTGGTGAACTTGAGAAGTTCAGCCAGAATCTTCTCCCTCTGCTGACTCCAGGCCTCTACAACTGAAATGTAATCCATCGAGCTTGTCAGTCATCTCTAAGGTCAGAAAAACAAAGGAAACACTTCAGTGCCTCTACTTCCTCTCAGGCACCTCACTTATATCGCCTGAGTTTCTCAGGCCAATACCAACAAACAGAGTGGGCTGACTTCCAGCCCCTGTTCGACTATGTGGCTTCCAACTCACAAAACCACAAGAGAAAGTCAAAGTTACAGTCAATGAGAGCGTGAAAATCTGTGAAAATATTGATCTCCTCCGCCTCCATCCAGTGTTCTATTGCTGTGTACCACTTCAAGTCAAAACAACCAATCAGACCTAGCAGGAGGGTCTTAGCGCTGTCAATAAAGCTTATGTATGCACTGCTCAGTCTGCTAATGGCAGAAAACCAACTTACCATTACAGAAAGTGTTTATTTCCCATCAACGGTGGCTATGCTAACTAGCCTTAGCATTCACAGCAGGCTATGCTATTGAGAAGAAGTCGTAACATACCAGAGAGCAAAGGAGAGAAAAGCATAGAAGCATGACTGACAGCACCGAGATTATTCTACTGGCCCTGATTGGTTGTTTTCTAGTTAGCACTGAGAGAAGACAGAAGAGCTAAAAAATTTTCACAGATTATATGTCTCATATCATACTGTCAATTTTAATAAACATGTAAAAATATGTTTAATCAAAGTTACAAACTGCAGCTTTAAACGGCAAGTGAAAAAAAAATCTTAAACAGTGAGAATCTGGCAAAAAAAGACCCGCTGAAGACAAACCTTGATCAACAGGAGGAAACAATCAAATCTCAGAAGGGTCAAGTTGCAGAGCTCAGAGCAGAAATTAAAAATGAGCAACATAAAGGTTCGTCACAAAAAGAGCAATTGTGTCCATGCAAACTGACACCAACTAAACAACAGAGATGGCCAGGCAAACGGGGCTCCACAAAAACAGAGGTGTTAGAGGCCCCCACCATGATCACACGAGACGGAGGCCTCAATGCAAACCCAGGCAAGCATGTAAACCCTGGCGACTACAAAAATGTAGGCCGCCATCCAAATGTAAGATTGCATGCAAATAGAAGACATTCCCGTAACACAAGCCAGTAGGCAAAAACAGCTTCAAGCAATTAGAAACATTTGATCACAAACTGAGTTTAACAAATCAATTGTTCTGTTGTGTTTCTGTTGCAGTTACCACAGTGATTTTCATAGTGTGGGCTTCACCCCGACAGGAGGACAAAAGACACATACTGATGTTTAGTATAATTTTTGCAAATAAACATGATGCAAAGTCCTCTAGTATTGCAATAGGTCATGCTTCTCGGATACAAAATTGGCGTTTCTACGAGGACGGGGCAAATCCTGCTCCAATTTTTTATTTTTTTTTTTACACTGATTTGTGTCAAATGTGGGTGTCGAGCTCAAGGCCTGTTTCATATTTACTAAAAGCAGAGAGAATATTTTAAGCAGAAGCGACTATTTGTCACATCTTCAGCTTGATCAAAGTCATGAGAGCACACTGAAAGTCTCAGCGTACGCCTGAGACATGTTTGCAGTGATTGCTGTGAACCACTTCTACCAAAAATGTCAATCTAACCAAAGTTCACCAGATAAGATTCATAGCAGCCTATTTAATAAATCCAAATAAGAGCATAAAAGAGATCCGCAAACCTGCTTTGCAACATGTGCGGAAGCCTACATTGTTAAAGGATCGTCCTCCCACGCAGAGTGAGACCTGGATCTGATGGGGGTTTCAATCACTTCTTGTAAACAGGCTTCTTGAGGCAGGAAGACGTTCAAAAGTGCAACAGTTGTTCCGGGAAACAGCAGAGTTTCCCTGAACTAATGACCATCTTTTTCGATCACCAAGTCCACAAGGAAATTTGATTCAAAGAAAGCAACTCGGTTTGAAACGAACAATAACTAAATGCGACAATATCAAGAAATGAATTGAGATAAGCTTTTGTTGTTCTTTATTGTTTATTTGCATGGGGACGAGCATTACATAGAAACATTTTTTTTTTTGGCAAGGGAGAAATTTCCAGTGCCCTATTAAATTCAGCAATGCTGATTGGCCAAATGTTTATTTTCCCCCTAACAACCAGGAGCATAAGACAAATAAGAATCTGGTAGGGAAAATTCACTGTTGAATGAGGACTTTTAATCGGTGTTTTAATTTTTTTCCAACCTCCTTATCTTGTCTTGGAGTGCAGCGCCACCTAAGGACCAACTGCCGCTGACTCATTTAGTGAATGCAAAACAGATTTACTAATCTTTTAATCCAAGATTTTCATTTTACATCTGATCCGACATTTGCCACCTACAGACTTCAATGTATTTTATTAGATTTATGAGAAACACAAAGTAGGGTAAGGGTTAGAGCACTTTACCAAATGTATTAAAATATTTCAAGACAAAATGGAGATCAAAATTTGGATTTCAAGCTGGGGCTCACTGACAGCAGAGCTGGACATTTCCATCACTGACAGCGCAAGGCAGAAGCTAAACTTATTTTAGATGGAATAACAAAGCTTGGTTCTAGTCCATCCAAGAACACACAGGAACTGAGTTATAGTACACCAAAACATTTAATTTTATTTTTTATATCAGCTACATTTATTTAAAAAAAAACAAAAACTATTTACAGATTTTTAACAAAACTGGACTCCACATCATGTCTGTTTCACTGAATTCTGAATCAGAACACAGCGGTGTCCTATCCAATAGTGATTGGGTTGGTACACCACAAAGATACAACAAAACATCTTCAGGATATGAACAGAAACAACCCAGTATGTTTATGTCCATATTTAATTTGCTTTTGGGGAACACTCATCCTTCCTCAGATGAGGAAGATGATGTCATCGGCCACCATGACCTGGTTGTCGTCCTGCATGCGGGCCAGGGCGGCACGAACCTCGCGCTCCGTGAAGCGGCTCTCCCGCTCTTTGTTGATCTCATCCATGAGCTTTGTCATTTTTACCGACTGCGCGTGAGCCGACTGGAAAACGGCGAACAGGGATGACTTGAACTCCTTCAGCCTGGAAGAAGAGATCAGGAGAAACCGTGATTGGGTTGCACAGATGCATCATTAGCGCAAACGTCACATGAAGGAGTTGTAGAAACATCAGTGGCGTACCTCTCGGCTGAGGGTTCGCCACCTTCAGCTTGTGACATGGCCTCCATGGGTTCCTCCTCCTGCTGCTGGGGTTTGGCCGGTTTTGGGGTGCCAGCTTGAACTATAAAAATAAAGTTCAGAGTGAGACTTCAAACTGAAAATTTTGTGATTAGTGAATTCAGAGCACAGCAGGAAGTATTTCCTCCACATTTGATGCAGAATAAGGTTAGAGAAGCCAGCCTGTGAGAGAGAGGTGGCTCATTCTCTGAAAAAATGAGGTTTTCAGTTCAGTCATTTAGAAAGCAATGTGGGACGATGAGACAGCCGCTTACTCTCAGGGACATCCTGTTCTTCACTGAAGTCATACGGGCTGTAGGGCTCGCTACTCTGAGAGCCTTGGCGCCCCCTGCATGACACAAGAAAGAAATGTCAGTCATCTGAGCAACAACAAGCACCCCAACCCGTTGAACATTCTGGCATTTAGTCCAATCAAACTACTGTATCTTAAATGCCAGAGAATTTACTGGATTTTATTTTAGGGAACCAGAGTAAAGTGAACTGTATTCAGTTTGTTAACTACGAAAAATATTAAAAGCAACACCCCATTTCTCTTCTTGCCAAAAAATCTAAATAAAAACACTAATATTTGTGATTGCAAATATTAAGAGAAATAAAAAGTATGAAAGCTTAATACTTCAAGCTTTGAGGCCCATTGAGGACCTTTTCTGGTTTATTCACCAAACCTTCTGAAGATCGTTGGACCTTAGGGGGCCAAATTCTGGTTATAATGTTCATAGGGTTAGGTTTGCAGGTATGGTGAAAATGGTAACACTTCATTTGAAGGGGGTTGAATAAGACTGACATGACACTGTCATAAACATGACATAACACCTGTCATGAACATGAATAAGCCTTCATGAATATTTATGACTGTTGTCATAAAGCGTCATTCGGTAAATTATGACACTTTTAATACAAAGTTGACATTATTCAAAATGTCTGTTATAACAACTTGACATTAACCAAGAAATCATTACTGATATAAATTTGGTATAAAAGTATTACTGATTGCACTTTAAAAATTAGGTAACTTTATGTTATCAAAGGTAAAGTTTAAACAGTAATGATTTATTGGTTAATGTCAAGTTGTCATAACAAAGACATTTTGAATTATGTCAACTTTGTATTAAAAGTGTCATAATTTACCGAATGACGCTTTATGACAACAGTTATTAATATTCATGAAGGCTTATTCATGTTCATGACAGGTGTTTATGACAGTGTCATGACAGTCTTATTTCACCCCCTTCAAATAAAGTGTTACCATGTGAATCAGGTTTTGATTAAGGTTAGAAATATGTTGGTAATGGTTAAGCATAAATGTAGTAACTAAAATGAGTGAAAGTCGATACAAAGTCAAAATATGAGTAAGTGTGTGTTTGTTTTGCCATCATCACGAGGTCTTACTGTTGATGAACAACCATGATTGTGGGGACAGTTGTAATTATGAGGACACTTTGGCATGTGTGTGTACTTATGACATATAGAGGGACCATTTTCACAATATTTACAAACAAATGGAGATTATTTGTGAAAAATGAGAACCTTTCCCTTGTCCTCAGTTTTTTGCTGTTCTAATGAACTCTACTAGTTAGATTCGTAGGTATGGCGTGAATTAAGTTTTATCTAAGGTTAAAATGAATGAAAGTCAATACAAAGTTCTTAGTTTGTATAAAAGTACAACGATGTGTGTTGGTACCTCTTCCGAGTTCTTTGCGAGCGTTGACTGGGAGGCGCCTCTTCGTCGTCATCTTCCTCTGAGTCAGAGTCGCGGTCCTGCCTCGTGCGCTTCTTTTCTTTTTCCAGAACCTAAATGACAAAGGGCACAACAACAATGGAGACAAGCTTTTTGGGGAGTTCTCGATCCATTTCCGTTAGAGTGCTTAGTGGATGACAAACCTTCTTAAAGTAGGCGAACTGGACTAGCTCCACGGCAACCTCCGTGTCCACCAGCTCCACCGCCTTGCTCATGCGGGCCTTGGCGTGCGCCGTGGAGAGGCGGATCAGGGTCTCTAGAGTACGGGCCGTCACAGGAGAGGTCTGGGCAGGGAAAGAAGCAGTTACATGTTTTACAGTCATCTGAAGTCATCTCAGTGGTTTCCAGGCAGCCATCAATTTCCTCTAAGAATAAGCTAAAGTACCTTATGGGGTGTTTCTTTTTTTTTTTTTTTAAAGAACTTTTACAGTAGGGTTAGGCACCATTTGCTAAAAATAAAATGGATTCTTTTAAATGCTAAATTTTATTTTTCTCACTTTTTCTTAAAAGTAAAATAGGAATGACAGGAAAAGAGTAGGAAAAAAAAGAGTAGGAAAACTGGCTTTAACTTCAATCATCTCTTCTATCTAATGATTTGAATTTAAAGTCCAAATAAAAAAATTTGCAAAACACCCCTTTCAAAAAAGATGATACTCCATGTGTGGGCTGACATCTATCTGAACTATGGAAATCCAAACTGTACATTGATGGGGTAGGAAAAAAAAATACAGATTTTCCCCAAATAAAATTTTTTAAAACTGAAAATTTAATTGAAGAAAAAAATCAATTTAGTTTGAAGGTTGATGTGAAGCGCTCACCCTGGCAATATCGGCTGCCAGCTGCTCCTGACTCCTCAGCCTGGAATACTCCTCTGCGATGTGATTGGCTGCTTCCTCGGTCAGCACAGGCGTGATAATCTTAGCGATGTGGATGTACTTCCTCATGAACTCCTTACTCAAAATCTTATCCCTGGAACAAAGCGAACAGCTTATTGCTTGCACACCTTTTGTACTTCAGACACTTCCTAAAACATGTCCTTAAAAAGACTTAAATTCATGCATCTGAAATAAAGGCCTTAAAAATACATGAATCACAGGTTCCATTTCATTTTGTATTTTCTATGTAATTTGTTTTGTGTTTGAGTTGACAGAGACATTTTCATTCCATTGGGACTTGAGGCAGTTAAGGCTACCACTAATTAGTGTCTATCAGTACATCAGGGGAATGTGAAAATTTATTGCCAGATGACTAGACAATATTTATATTTACCACTGAGTCACATCTGTTGTGTGCCCTTTTGTACCAAAAATCTTGCCACAGTTATGAAAATATTGTCATCTTCCTAAAATAATGGTGCAGGTCAATTTTTGCAAAAAGAAACCCACCGCTTTCTTTCCAAAAGATGTTTTAAGCATTATTTTTAGAAGGATGGCAACATGCAATTTTCTTTTGTACATTTCTGTCGTAATACAGGTCTTAAATTCCAGGCATAATGGTCTCAAAAAGCCTTAAAGCCTTACTTCTTCTTCTTGCTTCCATGCAGCAGGTTGTTGTGTTTCTCGTAAATCTGCAGCTCCTCATGCTCCTCCGTCATGGCGTCCGGGTCATCCGTGGCCAGCACGTCCACCGACCCGCCCAGCGTCATGGCTGGACGCAAGACCAGAATAAAATGGCATCAGAATGTGGGGTCCCGACAGGGAGCGGCGGTCTTACAGCCAGTGATATTCGGTACCTGCTCCCTCCTGCTCGCGGGGGTCGCGGTAACGGTGCATCCTCAGCACGTGGTCCGAGATCTCGCGGTCCTGCTCTGGGTCCATCTGGTCCAGCATGATAAAGAGCAGGTCGAAACGCGACAGCAGCGAGTCCTGCAGGCCGATGTTCTCCATGGGGGTTTTGTACTGGTCGTACTGTGGAGGAGATGGAGGAAGGTGAGCGACAGTGTTTCACCACAGGACGCAGAGACGCGGTTTTTAACTCACCCTGCCGTAGACCGGGTTGGCCGCTGCCAGCACGGAGCAGCGGGCATTGAGCCGGGCGTGGATGCCGGCCTTGGCGATAGTAACCCGGCCCTGCTCCATCACCTCATGGATGGCCGTGCGGTCCATGTCAGACATCTTGTCGAACTCGTCGATGCACACCACGCCGCGGTCGGCCAGCACCATGGCGCCCGCCTCCAAGCGCCGCTCTCCTGACGGAGGGAAAGAATCGATAGGTTGCCAGATTCAAAAGCAGAAGAACCAGTTTGTGTGGGTGGTGGGAGGGAAAGTACCGGTCTCCTGATCGGTGGTGACGGCAGCGGTCAGACCCACGCCAGAGGAGCCTCGGCCGGTGGTGGGGATGGCTCTGGGCGCCGTGTGGAGGACGTAGCGCAGCAGCTGGGATTTGGCCACCGATGGGTCACCTGAAGGAGAGCAAACGTGACGAAGAAGTATTTTCCAAAAATGAACAAGATAGGTACTTGAATTCAAAATTCCTAATGTGGAATTTTTTTTTTTCCATTGAGGTTGATTTTCTAAACAAATATCAATTTCAAAATTAAAAAAATTATATATATCTTTTTTCCTGTCAGATTTAAGGCATTTCATCCACCTAGTTGGGTTTCATCATATGATTCTGCCACACAAATCATTCAACAGAGTTGAAGCTCTCCCTGCTGAATCAGGGTAGTAAAGAAAAAAAAACAAAAAAAAAACACGCATTTCACCACCACAGTTCAAGTCGACGTTAAAAATCTGGATCAAATACAGATTCGCTTACAAAAAAGGAAAAAGAAAAAAAAACTTATTTCTGACTGGTTTTAGCTGTTAGCAACTGAAAAAACCACAATGATCAATGACTTAAATAGTGACATCTCAAACTTATCTTAAATTCGAAACAATAAAAATCCAATTCCATACATAGAAACCTGATATTAAGACATTCCACATCACAAGCTCATGTTTATTCCTCCTAAACTCATTAATGACTTTTGGTTGAAGCTACTAGTCTAGTCCACAGTGAATGAGCTCATTCTGCTGAATCAAAAATCAGTAATCTGGAACGCAGAGATGAGAACTTGTATTCTTACAAACACTTGGCACTCAAACAGCCACAGTGGTTTAAAAAAAAAAAGAAGAAGAAAACAAAATTTTGCTGGAAACTGCACAGGTTCCCTCTGAACAGACTCATGGTGAATGCAGCTGAGGTACCGATGAGCAGGACGTTGATGTCTCCTCGGATACGCGTGCCGTTCTCCAGAACCTTCTCCACGCCACCCAGCAGCATGCAGAGGATGGCCTTCTTGATGTAGTCGTGGCCGTGGATGCTAGGCGCCAGCGAGCGGGCCAGCTGGTTGAACACGTTCTGAAAGAGGAGGAGCCGACTCAGCGCCTTCACATACGTTTCCCCTTCAATGCCCGCCGGGTTTCGGACTTACCACGGAGCGGGTCCGGCTGAAGTTCCTGATCTTGGCCACGTCGTCGGCAGAGAACGACTGAGACACCTCTTTGCTCATCTGCTTTATGTGACACGCTATCATGATGGTCCTGCAGGGGGCAGCAGTGGAACAAATACAACAGTTTGAATCAGGTACTGATTTTAGAAATGCATCGCATTTGGATTGTTTCCCTCAACATGCACACAGCATGGTGCTGCCACCACCGTTTTTCAGCTCTCCAGACATACTTAGTAGCATGATCTTTTGCGTCATCCAGGAAAAAGATCCCTTTAGCATAACACTGCCACCACCTTGTTTCAGAGCAAGGTGATTTTGCATGGTAATGATTAAAAAAAAGTCCCTGAATTTTTTTTCTTTTTCATTTTCCATACTTGCAATATTGACAGAAGTTTAATTTTTTTTTGTCTTATTGTTCTCCTTCCCCATCATATTCCTCTTTTTTATGTTTTGACAACACATTTGTCTTAGTTCTTTTAATTTTAACACTTTCAATGAATGTGTGAGAAATAAAAAACTAGAGAAAAAACAAATTAAAATCACCCCAGCATGTTTACTGCCAAAAGATGATTCAGATAAAAATAAATAAATCACCTAATAAAAAATGACCATTATTTTAGGAAGGTGACGGTGTATTCGGCCTGTACAGAGTGTTTGTATGAGCTGGTTTATTTTGACACTTTCAGTGTATGATAAAAGAAAAAATTAAGGAAAAAAAGAAAGACCCTATGCCCCAGAGCATCACTTGATGCCTCAACCTCAGCGTGGCACTCAAAGACCTGCTGTTTAAATACTGTGCTTATTTGGCGCCCCTGTGGTGGACAATTCAAACTTGTCCACCAACTTGTGCCGTCATTTTCAAAACTTGCTGCAACCTGCTGAGACCTTGAATGAATCAATCTAATAATATAACTGCGTCAACATCCAGCCCAGTATTTCTTGCACCAGTCCCACCTGAACGTGCCAGAGGTGAATCCTCCCTTCTTCCCCGGCAGGCAGCGGTATGTTCCGATCACCTGCACCCGGTCTCCCGGTTTGACCACGTCCACCAGGTCGTTGTCCAGGATGATGTCCACGGAGCGAGGCAGCTGGCCTGCCGGCGCTTTCTCCGGCATCTCCTGCACCGTGATGGTCTGGTGGTCCTTGTAGATGGACAGGCCGAATTCCGTCTCTAGAGGGTTGTTCTCCTCGTCCTGTCAGAATATTCACGATGAATATTTGGCGGGTTTTCACCGCAACGCTTCAGAAGGGACCTCCTTCGAGTGCGTACCTTAGTGGGGTAAATAGCGCTGGAGGGGAAGGCGTCCAAAGAGGTCATGTCTGTGTACTTCCTCTCCATCGTCTTCTTGGTGGCGGGACAGTAATGGACGCTGCGCACCACTTTGGGACGAACCAGGGAACCTGGAATGTTCACGCAAAGAATGAATACACATAGAAATCCGCAGGAACTTGCACAGACGGACACTAGGTGGCGCTAATGCAAAAGGGAAATAATTTTGCCATTTACTTAATCTTAAGAATTTAGCAAAATGACCTTTAAGGGGCAGTATTATTTAGAACTTTTGTGAGCTTTAAATGATGCTGTAATGTCATTCCGTCATCAAAATCACACCATCAGTGTTGTCCTGATTCTTTTCGCATGTTTGGGAAATCCTTCAATCTCCCGTGACAACCACTCAGCGGTTCAAAGAGCTCAGTTGGAACTAGCACTGCCTTCAAGGACACCAACACATATAGGTAAGTACCTAAAGGTATTCCATTTCAAATTCATCAAATTGTAACCATCGCTTTAATTTGGATAATCTACTTTTTAAATGAAAGATAAGACCAAGGTTGTTCTTGTGCCAGCAGTCCCCACTGGAAATCGGAATGGCGAAACTCACACTTGGTGATGATGCCCTCCACACACACCATGCTGCCCAGCAGGCGGGAGGTCAGGGTTCGTGGGGAGACGTGCTTGGAGCCGAAGCTCCCCTCCAGGCCAATGAAGAACTCCTCGTGCTGCTTGGCGTAGGTCCCATCCACCGAGGCCACCAGGTCCTTCAGAGCCCGCTGGAACGCCAGCAGCTCCTCAAACGCGTTGCCCATCAGTCTGAGGGACAGGAAGAGAGATTAGACCACTATGTTAATACACAGAAAAACTACAAACGTTTTTATTGTGTAAAACAAATCAGGCACAGTCGGATAGCGTGTCAGCCATTTGTGAAGATACATTTCCAAGTATTGCCAAATGGATTTAGGTCTAGACTTTGAGTAGTCCATTCAAACACATAAATACACTTATCTAAACCTTTCCATTTTGTGGGTGTCTAGGGTTGTTATCCTGCTGGAAGGTAAAACCACCAAGCTAACTCTGGCTATGTTGCGTGTTCCCTTAGAAGAGAAGCATCCCTTCAGCATGATGTTGCCAACACCATGTTTCATCATAAGGTAGGGAGCCAACACACAACAGCCATATTTAAAATACACCAGTTGGGTCGACCAACTAATGACTCAAGATGGCAACTGGTTGTGTTGCTCAGAGGTAATCCAAATTAATCTTAAGAGTCTTTACTTGTCAAATATTTTTTAAACAATCACTTTAAGCTAATGCAACTAGTCGTATATTAGTTTATGTTGATCCAGAGAGTAGTTGTGACGACATAAAGTGTGGAAAAGTTCAATAGTTGCGGCTAATTTTCCAAAGCAGGGTAATTAGTGTTGTTTTCGTCCACAAGAGGCAGTAGAGAGCTACCTCCTTGAATACACTGATCTAAAAAGCTATTTACTTCCTCTGAGAGATGCTTTTAATTGGTGTAAAAGCCTCAGATCATTTCATGTTTTAGTTATTAGCATTCAGAATCGGTATTTCTAAATACCGGTGCTCGCAATCCTGTGTGTCTTACTTAGCAGCCCGGGTCTCGTTGCGCCTCCTCAGGTCGTTGATGTTCACGATGAGCCGGGCTTTATTCTCACTGATCATATCCCGGACTTTGCTTTGATAAATGCCTTGGTCTTGCTGCGATTTGAAGAAAATAATAACAATAATTTTTAAAAACACCACACCCGGAAGTTAACGTTTGATGAAACAGTGACATCATTGTATAATGAAACTAAAATAAAATAAAATGCGCATTAACGTTTGCATCAACTTCAACAAGATTATAAGAACTGCTGTTACTTTTAAGCTGATAAATGTATTCTTTGTTTTCTATTTTCCAAATCATTAGATTAAATAATTAGACCACATGCTTTTTCATAACTGCACATGAATGTCCTTTGTTGTTGATGTTTTTTTAACCGGACAAAAGCGTCACTCACATCGTCGTCCAGAAAGTCCAGGTAGTCCCTCTGTGCTTCCCTCATCTCCCTGTCATCTGCAGTATCGGTTGCCATTTTTATCCGATTAGTTACTTTCTTCTAAAAAGCCGCTAAAGTCTCGGAGCTGCTCTTCCCCGCTGATGCTTCACCGCACGACCGACTGAAAGCTTTTCGCGCCACTGCGTCCCGCGAGCGAATGAAGCGTGATACGCGATTGGTCCGACGCGAAACGTGCTGTTTGCATTCTCGGCGGGTCGACGTGAAGCTGTCCAATAGAATGCTCCGGTTGAAGCGCGACTCCGCCCTCGCGGAGAAGTGCCGCGAAAACGAGAAGGAAGAGGCGGGGTCGTTAGTGGTCGAGGAAACGGAGGAAACGACACGATGAGTGTGCGTTTTTAATTTTGACCAGCAGATGGCGACAAAAAAAACTTTTTTTGTCTATTACAACTCAACACTGAGACAAAACTAGCCGTATAGATTATATGAATTTACTGGAGAGCAAGACAGTGGAATAAGCGTCACTACGTCCTCGCAGGTCCCGACGCCGGGACCTTTACTACATCTGTCCCTTTGTCTAAATACCGCAAATAAAGGCAACTACTGCCACAAAATTTACCGAATCCAATGTGACTGAGCTTGAGCTATTTTGGAAAGTGAATACATATGCCACACTATACAGATTTCTTTTTTATTTGCAAAGAATTTTAAAACCATTTTTAATTTCCTTATACTCTTCAATTATTCTCTACTTTGTAAATACCACAAAAAGATAACTAAAAAGAGGAGTTTTGAAAACAAATATTTAATCTGTTTTTAGTTATGTTCCATAGAAAAATAGCAAATTAAAAGAATTTAGCATTTCAATACATTAGAATACTTCATATGTATTTCTTTCAGTAATTAAGTTAAAAAGAATTAAACTTACACATTAACCAGATTTATTACATACATAATTCAGGTTTTTATTTAATTTCTTTTGAGTTATTGGAGCAGAGCTTGCTTCCTTTTTGTTATGCAGTCATATTATAACATTTGTTTATTAAAACTCATTTGTTATTGACCTGACGGAATTTTCTAAATTCTCTGAAAAACCGAATTTCAGTTATTATTATTATTATTATTATTATTATTATTATTATTATTATTATTATTATTATTATTATTATTATTAGTTATCAAATTGAGCAGAAATAAACACTTGAAATGTATCACACACTCTATAGAATGAATCAATGGAGTAAAAAAAAAATCTTACCAAGAATTTTTGTCTAGTTTCTAGTGCAAATATGACTTGAAATAAGACAAAAATACAACTTTTCAGCAAGACAGTTAAGTTTGTTTTAACTGAATAATTCTTGAGTATAGATTTTAAAAAAGAAGAAGAACTAGTTTCACTGGCATATTCATTTCCCACTTATAACAAGACATTTTTCGTGTTTTAAGTGAAAAATCTGACAGCGGAGCAACTACGTTTTATAAATATTCAAGAAAGAAACTAACATTTCTCTTGCTGAAAAGCTACTTTTACATTATTTGTGTCTGTCTTATGTCAAGTGTGTTTGATTTAGACTAAAATAGTGGAGGCGCTACATTTTTTAATGTTTTGACATATTTAAATGTAAGAAGAAATCAAATAACTTAAATTAAAAATAAAGCATTTTTAACATATGATTTTTGAATTTGGAAACGCGTTGTATTAACTTTTGGCAGTTAAAGCTCCCCTCAGGGCGTTCCTGGTCAGTCAAACCCCGCCCACACCTCCAGCTCTCCGGGGCTGTCGCTTCGGGTCAACCGCTGGGCTTTTCTGCCGGTTCCCTCCCGAATGAGACCTCCTCCTCAGCTCAACATGAAGGAGTCGTCTGGACGTGCCGGGCAGCGTTAACGGGCCTCTTCCCCACCGGCTGCTTGAAGGGACGCGAGAGTTCGGGAGAGCAGCAAGTGTCCGTCCTGTTCGGCAGCTGCAGGTAAAAAGTTGTTCCTCCTCCTCCTTCTCAAAACCGCTTTATTCTTTTCTAACATAGATGACACCGCTATGGAAGCGATGTTTTCATGGACAACAAGTCCAACATTAAACTTTCTTCTTGTGTGCGATTATAGACATGTACTTATTTTAATATCAATGAGGTCAACAAAATCAACCGGCATTGAAGAGAACACGTGTAGTCTTAAAAGAACACACTTTTAAAAGCAAATTTCTCACGTAATTTGTGAATCCTCCAGATATTCTCTGTTTTTTTTAAATTAAATTTCAAGGTCAGATATATACTGTTCAGATTGTGTTGCCAAACAATTCAGAAGTAGAGGTGATGGCACACCCTTTAGCAAGAGGAACAGCTCCATTCACAATGTAGCCAGTGACAACATTGGCGTTGGCTTGGATTCCTTTCAGTAGCTGTCATTAGAGGTGGTGATTCTTGCAAGTCGGGCCACATACCTCAGCTACTGTTGGGGACACATGCAGGCGACTGTCTTCACCTTTGTTTGGACAGGGCACAACACCATGTGGATTAGACGTGCATCTACTAGAGCAGGGGTCCCCAAACTACGGCCCGCGGGCCGGATCCGGCCCGCCACGTCATTTGGTCCGGCCCCCTGAACAATGCCGGATCCGGCCCACCTCCTCATACCAGAGAGCATTCACTGTTTTTTTTTCATATATTGTATTTTCCGGTTTATATGTGGATTTTTCTTCAACCACCAGGGGGCTTGAGCAGATGTGAAACTAACTTTCCCTCAATGGAATATATACTAGTCAGTCTCTATCTAAAAGCGCGAATGTGTCGTCGCCCCCCCGCTTGACAGTTTCAAAGACAGAACAGCCCTCCCCCCGTCGACAGGAATTTTCTAAGGTTTCTTTCTCCAAAAACTAAGACCGGCCCCCGACCAGAGAAAGGAACAGCTATGTGGCCCTCGCAGGAAAAAGTTTGGGGACCCCTGTACTAGAGGAATTTTAAGGACGGACAGCAGGTAAGGTGAGGCGAACTGTATTTGTATAGCAATTTTCACTGGATAAAACAACATGGTGGTTAACCGCAAATCAACCATAAAACATAACGGATATCTAACATATCTCTAACTGACCTACCTCGTCTGGTTTTAGGACGAGTTCATGGAACCGTTAAAAGCCTTTGGCCAGACGATCTCAAACCACAAGAAGGGGAATATGGCTCTAACGGGTCGGTGATGTAGCTTGATCACACAAGGCTTTGAAAGTAAAGATGGAAAATTAAAAATGAATTCTAAAATGTACCGGTAGACGATCTAAAGATGTCAAAAGACAACACGAGAAGAAACAAAAGCGTCAATTATCATTTCTAATCCAACTTTGCACGCCAAAGTTCAAAGCTTTGAAATATTTCTTTGCTGAAAGAAGTAGTTTCTGGTTCAACCTCGAGAGTGGAACTCCAATGACAAGGTGGAATCAAAGATGATGCCAAGGTTGGGTGTGATGGAGGAGGCCAGTACACCAAGAAATTGTCTGATTTCCATTATTTAGTTCTCAGATGAGATAAATGTTTCTATACGTTTGACATGACTGACGCAGTTTATCAAACAGGACAAATTTAGATATTCAGGAGACTTAAAAGAGCAACGGACCTGAATATCATCAGCATATAAATGGTGAGACACATCAGGGAACTGCCTCATTATCTTGCCTAAGGTAAAAATGTATAAAAGAAAGAGAAGATGTTCCAAAACTGAGCCCTGTGGTACCACACAAGAAAGTTCTTTCAGGAAGGTAGGATTAAAACTGTTCGAGCCATATCAGATAGGTTATGTGACGTAGTTGGACTATCAATTGAGATACTGTGATCAACATTGACAAAGAAGAATTATTTCTAACAAAATTTAGTTCTATGTTCAGTCCAAACAATAAAGCTGAATCCTTTTGTGTTCATAGTTATAACATGAACTAGTTCTCAATCATTCATCACTTTTTACAAAAAAATATAGAGATCAGGGTGTCATGCATCAGTTAGCATATTGATGATGTCATCATGTACACGCTTCCAGATATGAAAACACACTCCGCTGTCCCCATGCTCTCACTTTTGAGGGTAAGTAACACTAAATTGAGCACTGTTCTCACTTCTAAGTTCTTTCCTGTATAAAAATATTAAGTTCAAAGGTCTCCATAAAATTGATGCCACTCATGATTGTGCTCCTTTGAAAAAACAAAATTTAAATTAGCTTAACAGAAACTGTCTTATGTACAAAATATTCATTACATAGCATCCAGCGTGCTAAACGGTGTAGAATCCAGAAATCCTTTACTAACTCTTTTTCCTTCATCCACAGGGTTACGGTAACAATCAGAAGTCATGTCGGCTGACATCCTGCAGGGGTTCAGCACCTTGACGCTGAGCGTCAAGCAACTCAGCCGACTCCTTCGCCTCTCTGACCTCCTCCCTTCCTCCCTGCCATCACCTTGCCCCACCGTTGCTGCCTCCCAGGTCCCCGCTCTGTTCCGAGAGCCCTACATCCTGTCGGGCTACCGCCCCATCCAGCAAGACTGGCGCTGCTACCTCTTGAGCCTCTTCCAGCGGCACAACGAAACCCTGAATGTGTGGACTCACTTGCTTGCAGCTCCAACACTGCTGTTTCTCTGGTGGGCCAACGTGGGCACCCTGGGGTACACCTCGGATGCAGCCTCCCTGCCTCTCGTCCTCTTCATGGTGTCTTCTCTCACATATCTGTGCCTCAGTGTGGCAGCTCACCTCCTGCAGTCTCATTCCGAGCGTGCGCACTACTACTTCTTCTTTTTGGACTACGTGGGTGTGGCGGTATACCAGTATGGCTGCTCACTCGGCCATTTCTTCTACTCCTCTGAGCCAGCGTGGAGAGACAGTATTGGGATGATGTTTCTGCCTGGTGCTGCCTTCTTTGGGTGGCTCTCCTGCGCCGGCTGCTGTTTTGCGAAGGCCAGGTACAGGCGGCCGTATCCACTGCAGCGTAAAATCTGCCAGCTGATCCCCACCAGCCTCGCCTACGTGCTAGATATTAGCCCCATAGCCCACCGTCTGCTCACCGTCCCCTGGTCACAGGAGGCCTCCCTCCCCTTTCACGCCCTGCAGATTGGCTCATTCATTTTGGCTGCCTTCTTCTTCTCCTGTCCAATTCCGGAGCGTTTTTTCCCCGGCCGCTGTGACTTTGTGGGCCAGGGTCATCAGGTGTTCCACCTGTTCCTGTCCCTGTGCACCGTGTTCCAGCTGGAGGCTTTGTTTCTGGACTACGCCAGGCGACGGGACGCAGTGCTGGATGTGTTTGGAGAACGGCAGCTGTGGTGGGCTTGTGTGTCCTTCCCCTGTCTCTTCATGTGTTGCATCCTCACAGCTCTTATAGCCATGAGGCACATGAACAAAATACTTCAACATGTAGAGAAGAAAAAGTGACAATCTTTTTTGCGTGTGCAGAAAGAGCCCTAGGCTCAGTGATTTCTACGAGTATTCAATCG
The DNA here is from genome assembly GCF_051168715.1 of Poecilia mexicana. Lineage (NCBI taxonomy): Eukaryota > Metazoa > Chordata > Actinopteri > Cyprinodontiformes > Poeciliidae > Poecilia > Poecilia mexicana. Next base: position 4,181,253 of record NW_028263390.1, on the reverse strand, counting down.
GATGTAACTTTTAATTTATGTATTTAACAGCTTGTGTCTCTGAAGAGTGTGATTACTTTTAATATCTAAACAATAAAGCCAGCTTTAACGGAATCTGTGCTGGTCCATTTATCGGGTCATCTGAAAATTCCTGAAGGGTTTAATTAGTGAAAGAAATGCTTGGCTCAGTGTACCTCATAGTTAGCTAAGTATGGCTCAGCCAAATTTTCAACAGTGGACAATGCTCCCACTGAAATGGTTCTTGTACCAGATTGACCTAACCCCAAAAATAACTTAGATTCGTATGCACATTCACTTGAAACCAGATGTTTACTTACACTGAATAAAAAGACACATCCACTTTTTTCCCCTCACTGTCTGCAGTTAAATCGGATCAACGTTTGGTCTGATTTAAGTTAAAATTTGGAAGATTATTTGGCTGGATGCTAAAGGTCATTGCCCATTTGGAAGACCAATGTCCACCAATTCTTTTACTTCCTGGTTGACGTCTTTCAATGTTGCTTTAATATCTCAAAATAATGTTCCTTTCTCATGACGCCATCTGTGATTTGGTACATGATATGAAAGCACCAGTTCCTCCTGCAGCCGTTGTGATGTTGTTCCAAGGCTTATAAGGGAGTTACATCGTTACTTTTTTTCCCAAATGTAACAAAGGTCATCATGGCCAAACAGTTCCACTTTAGTTTCTTCACCTTGCATAGAGGGGTGTGTTCCTTTCCAGATCAAGTCCAGTCAACTATATGTACCACAGGTGGATTCCGTTTAAGTTGTGGAAACATGTATTTTGAACTTCTCTGGCAAATCCCTTGAATACTTATGTAAATGTTAATTCTTGGTGGAGTTTTGCAAAACACACAAAAGAATTATACATTGTCATAATGTTGCACTTAAGTGTTGAATTTTGAGGAAAGAAATTGAATTTAAAACAACTTGGAATAACGCTGCAACATTAAAAGTGCAAAAAAGTGAAGCGTTGAGAGTACTTTCCATTTGCACTGCATATCTGGTAAATCATGTCTGTCTTTATCCTCTCTGAAGACCCAATGATGACATATGTTAAGTCTATCACTTCAAAAACACAAAATCTTACCAAGTATTTTTGTCTAGTTTCTACTGCAAATAACTTAGTGCACTTGGAAAAAAGACAAAACTAACTTACAAGTAACTTTTCAGCAAGAAACAGGAGCTTGATTCAAGTACATAATTCCTTAATTAGGATGAAAAAGCACTTATGGGAAAAATGTGTTGATAAGTGAAATAATCTGCCAATGGAACAAGTACTTTTTCCTCAATATTAAGGAATTGACTTAAAATAAGCTCCTATATCTCGCTGAAAAGTTACTTGTAAGTTAGTTTTGTCTCATTTCAAGCGTATTAAGATGTTTGCACTAGAAACTAAGCAAAAATACTTAAGATCTACAAGATAATGCCTTTTAAGAGTTCTTGATTACACGCTCTGCAAGTGGGAGAGAACATGAGCTCCACAGCATAACAAAGCCTCCTCTATACTTGCCAATGGACATTGAGGTGCTTTTCTGTGTATTCTTTAGGTTTCACACCAAACTCAGCTGAAAAGATCAATCAGTCTCTCACTAAAAGCAAAAGGTTCCAGCTAAAGCACCAGCAGCATTTAGCAAACTCCTGCTTTACATTTGTGTGATGGTAACGTTTGTTTTCATTCATCACTCCCAGTTTGGATTGTTGTCATGGAGACTTGGTAACCAAAAGATACCACTCTTTGCTGCAGTTCTCCAACAATGAACTGTGGAGAATCCCTGCTCACTCCATATGGTGCCAAGATAAAATGTGTTTGTGTCCAGCTTAGTGGCCGGTGGCTAAAAGGAGTGGCTGTCTGTGCCAAGCCATGTTTATACCCCAGGGAAAGAGGAAGTCATGGATTACGAAGTAGAAATTTAAAATCAACTAATAAAACAAAGTACAACTTAAAGTGTGCTTCACTTACATTAAAGGACCCAAACAGTCAAATAAACCAGCCCTCATAGGGCAAAAGGGGTGAGTAAGGAAGAGGGGGGTTTGCTTTTATTGTATATACAATTCAAGAAACTGGCTTATCCAAGTGTTTAGCATTGGCCAAACTTTTAATACTCCCTTGCTCTTGTTGCCACAAGCAGAAAGAAAGTACAGAGTGAGAGAGCAAATCTGGATTATTGCATTCAGCAAAGTGGCCAAACCAGAATCAGGGGTTTAGGTGAACAAAGGGGCTCATTTATCCTAAATGCAGACTGATTGAAGGCTCATTGGCATATCGGCCCTTCAAGTAGGTGAAATGCCCGACCTGACCAGGCTTCTAAAAAATGTGTGGGCAGGAAAGGTCACCAGGGTCACGCACTTTGTTGCATTGTGCAACAAGAAAGCAAGGCAAGTATATTCACTGGTCAGAGAATCTTGACATTCTATCATGTTACATGAACCTTGAGCGCTCATGTACTGATGTAAAACAGAGGAAGATCTTTGTTACCTTGTCAGTAAAATGGGCTGACTGGCTTTCTGTGTTGTTCTACCAGGTGTTTGCTGGGTGGGACTTTCTGTCTCTTAAGCCACCCTGACGTAGGAGCCACACCTTTAGTTCCCAGTATGTGGAGTAAATTCTGCGGTGACAGGTTTCAGGGCCAACCCAGGGATCAGAACTCCTTCCAAAGAAAACACCCTGATTGAGGGATGTCACTAAACTTTGTCAGTGCCGTGCATTTGATTTACAACTGAAGGCAAATATGTGAAATATTCTTATTTTAAGCCTTTGTTTGACTCTTCCCCCAGGCTAAATAACCTTATAAATTCACGTGTGCAGTTGTGTAAACTTTGGAGAAAGTTTGTTGTTCCTGCTGTTTTCCCCCCGCCCCCCAGCAAACTGGCTGTGTTAAGTTTTATCTGTGAGTATCAGATTTCACTGTGAGCAAATTCTAAGTAGCGCTTTATTAATAAATGGGTTTTTACTTGAGATTCAAAGGGTTCAGCATTAATTGAGGTTTTCCTGGAGTGGGCGAATGAACCCTGTGGATTCATGCACCCAAGCAGTAATCCTATTTTCCTCTGCAAACAAAGAGAAGTTATTTGTTTGCTGGTTTCCTGTTTGCACAAATCAGGCTTTCAGGACAGCAGTCCAAATATGTGAAATTGGCCATGATTTTCCTCCATATCCTGTGCTGTGGGAGAGTGGCTGCTGATTTTCCTTTGCACACGCAGACATTGTTCAGACATCACTCAGACATGGGTTGTATCTTCAGCAGATTATATAATAGTGAAAAGATGAGTGTTTGTGAGTGTGTGTTTGTGTGTGTGGGGGGAACCATTGCACCAATAGACACAAAATCAATACACAAACATTATATTACAGCAAACATTTTGTGGTTGATTGATCACAAAACAACCACAAACTTGTGAACGTGGTTTTCATTAGTTTGGGCTAGCATATGAAAGTATCCACACCGTGTTTCATTTGTTTCTGCCTCACATACACTACATTGCCAAAAATGAAGGGTCAGGACTCAGGTTCCTCTACTAGCCTGTATCTTTACAGTTCAGCTATATGCATTCAAATTATTCTTAAGGCCTTTTCTCCTGAAATTCATCCCAACTTCACTTTCTTTAGCTAGGCTAATATTTGGTGAAACCTTGTCCTGCCAAAAGTCACATCTAGCGGTGCACACTAAAATGATTAACACTACTGCAACCTTCTTCCTGGCTCTGATTGGTTGTTTCCTAGTTGTGTTTCTGCAGATGGCAGTAGGACCACAAGGAGGCACCAAAGGAGCTTGATGTTTTCACAGATCGTCTGTCTGATATTCTACTGTCAGGACATAGTGACAGGTTTAACCAATATGTAAAAAAAAATATATATCTATATTTTATTTTATAAAAGTTACCTACTGTAGTGGAGACTCTGGACGCCATCGTCAAGTCAGAGTCTTGGGAATTTGTTTTCAGGTTTATGGAAGGAAGCAGGAAAAAGTGAGTGAAAGGTCAGATTTGTGTTGGTGGTATGCAGCTGGAGGCTTCTGCTTACATGACCTCTTCTTTAAGAAAAAGGAAGACTGTCTGCAGACAGGACAATTATGTATCTGGCCACTGTGTTGGTCTGTAGGGGTCTTCTTTCAAACTGGAAAACCTTCTATGTTCAATACAATTTTGGAAATTTGTTGGTTTAGTATTGCTCTCACTTTAAATGTCAAATATTGAGAATGCACATCACACCAAAAGCTTCCTTTTTAATGTTTGCCCCTCATATAAAGTCCTTTCTACGTTGGTATGAAGAAAGTTTGATTTTTCAACTGTTTGCAGTAAGTAGAGTTCTAAAGAAAAAAAAAAAGAAATAATCTGAATGAAAATTCAAACACGGTTGAAGAAATTCTTAAACATTTCCTTTACTAGTTTTACAGATCAGTCCTATTTGCGAAAACTCAACATAAACGTCAGAAAATCTCTATTCTAGTAACTTCTGCTGGAAGTGTCTTTTTCTGCCGAGTTAGGAAATAGCAGAAAAACGTCCACATACCTGGCATACTTGTGCAGGAGTGGCTCGGGTTATTCACTCTGCTACTGTAGTCAGATGGTATGTCACCTAATACACCCACAAACCAACTAAAAGAAAACCCTGCGCACATTTATGTGCAGAAGTGTCTCCCTGATCTCACCATAACATGACGTCACCTGGTATTAATCGAGACAGATGCCTGAATTCTTTAAATCGATGGACAGCGCTGAAACCGCTCTAATCCAATCAGACCCGGGTTCCACTCCATGTCCAGAACAAAGATCCCATTTTTTTCTGTAATACTTTCCTTGTGAGAATAATTTGAGCAGCTCAACTTCCTCCATCAGAGAGGGGGAGAAAAAAAAACAGCCGCAAAGAATTTTGAATGTGTTTACTGAATATTTAGAAAAGCCTTTTCACAACAAAGCGACGTAAATATGTGAAAACGTACAATAAGATGTGTTGGAGCTCTGACTCCAGTCCCCCAAACTCACAATCATCTAAAAAGGCTGCAGATATCCCGGCCTCTTGTTGACCTTTTTCTACTCCACTTTTTCCTTCCACTTAACTTTCCATTTACGTGCTTAGACACATCTTCCTTTCAACGTCAATTCTCTTTTACAATGATGTTTTGTGGCTTGCACTCCTTGTAGGGCACAAGTGTCAAACTAAAGGCCTGCAGGCCAAATCCGACCTGCCACAGTTATTCATGTGGCTCAGATATTATTTTATCAATCTAATCAAATCAGTGTTTATTTGTATTGTGAAGAATTATGTTCAATGTGAAAGGCTGTTCAGAAATACAGAGACTATGCTTTAACAGTGTGTTGTATCTATGGATTTCTAGATTAAAAATCTTTTTCTATTGGTCGTATCATATGTAATATTCTAAATTTACTGAGAAACTGACGATTAAACAGTTATCAAAATAAACAAGCGCATAAAATACAACACTGTGGTTTTATTTAACTTCGTTTAATTAAAATTACTTAATGAAATGAACTTTTTGATGATATTTAATTGCACTTTTATTTGAGCCCTTTTTCTGCAAACACACTTTATATATGAACATGTACATCTGAGACAGTGAATGGTATGATGAAAACAATGCCATACTGTTATTATTTTAATAAAATGTTTATTTTAAACAAGTAAAATGTCAGAGAAAAAATAAAATAATTAAGAAAACAAAAATATATGCATTATAATAATAAAACATAGAAAACCTCCATTGCCAGTTTTGAAAAGGAGTGAGACAAAGCTTACCTCTAGTCTGACATTAAACATATTGATCTTATTTTTACTCATGTCACAAATTCCCATATTTCATCTACACAATTAATTTATTATTATGAAGTCTACACTATGCTTACTACCTACACTTTCCCGTAAGATATCCATACAGCTTCAGCTTTACCAAAACAACCAAAAACAAAATCTCTTCCTGTTGTTTCTTTTTTTTCTTTTTTTACCTGCAGTGCTGTTATCTGCTGCTAGGGGGAGGTGTTGTGTGAGTTAGTGTGTGTGTCCATTTTTACTGAGCGCTCATTTGCATTAAATCAACATATTTCCATAAGCAACAGCATGCACGTGGGTTAGCATCTAGCAGCCGAGTAACTTTACTGTTTTTCCTTTAAAACCTAATACTTCAGCAGCCATCTTAAATATTCCATTGATCGGCCTGTAACGTAACTGTGCCAGAAATTTTTGGCGTGACAAAGGAAAAGACGCATTCCTGCATTCCTTCCTTGGGGCCCCGCCGGCATGACAAGGTACCAAGGCACCAAGGCATCCGTCTGTGGATGCAATCGAGATGTGATAGTGCAGACAATGAGTGACCTCTGGGCTTCTGTCAGCACCTCCTTCATAGCAGACAGGATGCCAGAGAGCACAGTCCCTCCCTCACCTGTGCGCCGAGAGCCGTGAGCCATTTAAAGCTGGGCAGGTGCATGACTGACACAGTTGGTGGAACAGCTACGCCTGAGCTTCACCACAGCCGAGCCGAAAACAATGTAAGTTAGTTGAATTTATTTATTTATTATGATTTTTTTGTATGCTTGGTCATTTACTTGTTCTTTAAAATGTTGTCTGCTAAGTTTTGGCCTTCAAAGTGTCAAATTTTCACCTGAAATTTACATGAAAAATGTTTATTTTATTTTCTTTAGTAGATTGGTAACTACTAAAAAGTCTACTATGCAGTCCTCCGGATAAGCTATTTTAGGAACCAGGGTTAAAAAAGCTTAATATGCTTGTATTGTATGGCATTAGTGAACTTGACGGAGAGCACATAACTTTACATATTTAGACATAACTATGGCCTGTTTTTGCTTGGCAAACTGACATTGTTCTACTGTATCGGTGTCAGACGATGGCCCCGATAGGGATGGATAGCGTTATGAGCTGGGTTTCATCCCCGGAAGTTGCCATCATCTCTTCAGTCGCCTTCCTCGTGCTCAGCATCACTCTTCTCGCCCTCTGTACCAATTGCAACAGGTGAGAGGACACACTTTTTTTTTTCTTTTAAAGTAAATTCAGCTCCAATCAGTTTTTGTTAAGTCAAGTCTGGTTTCCTCTTGTTCCATGTTAAATAAATGGGACTCATTAAGTCCATGCTTTGCTGCCACGTCGCGCCGCTGGAATTTCAGGAATTAAAACCGCGTCAGCGAATAAACGATTAATTGAGACCAAGAAGTTTCTGTTTGGGGCGGCACACATTGCTGGTGATTCACGTTGTCTGTTCCGAAAGGGCTTTATAATTATCATCCAGTTTGTGTGAAAACACGGCAGAGAGAGACTCGTCCGACCTGACAGGTGGTTTTGGGTGAAGGGCGTCGCCGGGTTATGTAGAAAGCATGATGGAGGTAACCGGGCCAAACGGGTTGGGCTTGGAGCCACCATTGTCCTGATTGGATCTGTGTATGTAATTGTGAGAGTTACACAAGCCTCACACACATCTGTGTACATCCACGTGTTTCTTTGAATTAGTGTCAAACCAACCAGAGAGAAAAAGAGGAAGAAAAATTGAATGCTATTTTTTTCTGCTGCATGTTCCTGAATGTTCTGCTGACTGGTGTCTTTTTTTAAAGAAAAGAATAGCTATTAAACTAAAGAAATCAACTGATTGAAATATGTCACAAAAACGCAGAGTGCCTATTTAGTTGAAGCCAAAACCTTGTTAGTGTTGTGTAGTTATTTAACAGAAAAGACATAAGGCACATCCTACGCAGTGAGGTTTTGTTAAAAGACTATAAGATTATAAGCCATATTTAACATCTCCACCCCAGAAGATAACCCACTTCGCATCTTCATTTGGTGTAAACCTATATTAGCCTGAAGCTAATAGCTAACCCAGAGGAGAACAAGACCAATACGGGCCTCTTTTATTTTAAACCAACTTCTCCCTTAAAAACATTGCAGCATTATCAAGAAGATTTTATGAACCAATAAACTGTTGTACTGGGTGGTTAATTATAGGGATGTCAATCATTATTTTAATGGGAGACGGAGTTGCACCGCTGATATATGTCTGAGTGAAGCAAAGACTGACAATCGAACACATTTCTAATGAAAACTACTGTTTAATGTGAAAGTAAGACCATGTAAAAAACAAAAATGGATGGGTCTTTTGACAGCTTTATTTATTTATTTATTTTGTTAGGTAGTAACTATGAACAGAGACGCTACATATTCTGTCTAGCAGAGGCCACTAAACAGAGTAACTTCTGCCTTGAAAGGGCTCTAATCTCCAAAGTGTCATAAATGCAAATGCTGTTTATTAAAGCCTATAAATCTCTGCAGCATTTACACTGGTCTATGGAACCTGTCTGGTGACATGGCAGAAGGAAAAAACATCGCAGCCACAACTTAGTAACTTGTGGAGACAACTTGTTTACTTTGTGGGAACGACTTAATTATCATGGTTAGAAGTAATTATAGCCATGGCCACAACTTAGACAGGTTGTGTTCATGAGACAAGTCGTGGCCATGAGTTAAGACACGGGCACGAACTAACCAAGTCATTAAACCAGTAGTGTGCCAAATAGCACTGGGACTAGGCCCTAGATATTTCAGCTTTCCAAGTTACATTGACTTTCCAATTTTTTGGATATGCTTTACAAAAAACAAATCTATGAATTGGCTGATTTTCCACAAATACTGAACTGCGGATAGGCATGGCCTCATTGTAGTAGTCTTATGTAAATGTGGCAATAATTTATAGGTTTTAAAATCATGTTTTCATGATCCAGTTTGACTTTTCCTTTTGTTTTTTTAAACTGGAGTTGTCTAAAGGTAAAAGTGTTCTGGTCTTTTAAGAAGCAGCGATTGCTTAGGTTAAATAAACTTGTAAGGAGGAAAAGGTTTGCAAATGAAAAAACCTGTGTATCTTAAAAGGGCCATATTATGTAAAGTTGACGTCATACTATAAAGTTATTCATCAATTTGTCTTTCGAAATGTTTTGAGTTGATTCTAAAGAACAGGGACGTTATCCAAACAAGTGAAGAAGACTTAAAGAAAGGCTTTCCTTTCAGGTCCTTGAGAGTAGCAGAGCAACTGTCCTGCATGTTACAAAAAAGTCAAAAGTTGGAGCTTCATGATATCTTGGGGATGATGGTTCGTTCTGGCAGAAGCGATGGCAGCCTGAAACAGCTGACTGAGTAATTCACCCCAGGCTCGGCATGGCATCGACACAAGCAGGGATGAACAGTTCAGTGCACTGGAATGGTGGAAGGGCAGTGAAGCGGGAGTGGCCGAGCGCCGCAGCGGGGCGATGGCTATCACAGGTACACAGATTTATGACAAAGAGCAGGTTGTGAACAAGGGAAGCCAGACTTACAGGTGAAAATAAAGGCGATAAATGCTCCCAGCTTTAAGCTATAAATCAACATTTCACAGGTAAATAATTCATCATTCACAGACAGTGAGCATAAAGTGGATGATGAAAATGTCTTCATGTCACCTGGTGATCTATGATGTTTTCTCCTGCATCCACAGGGGCGGCAGCGGCTATGACGTGAATGGTACGATGGTATGAGCTCCCTCCAATATTTATTTAATCATTCTGTCTTTCTGCCGTCACGTTTCCCTTCATCGCTCTGTCCATTAGTCTCCAGAGAAGCTCTGGATGCAAGTTGTATCCATTGCAGTGCATTAGAAGCAATTAGTGGCTGATTATCAGCAATCAGTCAGAACACGGACGAGGTTTGGAAACTGAGGCTGCTGCTAGTCCCATAAGTTCTAAACCTCACAAAGTCATCAAAAATTGAAGATGGAGTTGACCAAGAGAAAATCTGACATGAGTTAGTAAAACAGCATCAGAAGCACTGAAGATCATTTTCTGTGCCAGACTAATACTTCTGTAGATCTGAATTATTTATTTGGAAATTACCAAATTTTTCTTACTATTTTTCATTACACACACACACACACACATATATATATATGTGTGTGTGTGTGTGTGTGTGTGCGTGTGTGTGTGTGTGTGTGTGTGTGTGCATATAGTATACAGTATGCGAGTACAGTGGCTGATTAGGGCCCCCGCACCACCAGGGGGCCCCAAGAGTAAGGAGTTAGCATGTTGAAAACAACATATATATATTTTTAAATTGAATAATACGAACTAAATTCTATTGCACATGCTATTTTATAGTTGGTACACATGCAATAGATTAATCTGTTATGTTGTTGGCAGCTTCCACTATTCAGGAAATGTAAGATGTCAAACTTGTTAACTAGTTTACTATAAAGTCAATGTTTGTTGGCTGATGTTACTTTCAAACAGTTAAAATAACATGGGTTGTCCCACATGACGCTCTGCTTCAGCCCCCCAAAAGACTTGTGTGTTTATCTATGCAAGTATTGTATATATACATTTTATTTCATTTCTGTTCATAGAACCACAAACAAGAACTTTAAATGCGACAACTAATAAATTACATGGATCAAATAAATAAATGACATTATTGCAAACTAGTTCATATAATTTGGTTTTTGTAAAGCTAATATATATAAATAAATAATGTATTTTTCCTGCACACGAAAACACAACAATTACCATGAATGAATGAATAAGTTAAATGTGACCACAAAGGGATTGTTATAAATCTCACTAAAAACTAGATCAACTCTAACTGGCACATTAAGAATGGGGAACATTCATGACACCATTTAAACTGTCATAGTTAGAATTTACTGAATTATTAAAAATGTGTTTTTGGATTTATATTTATACTGAACACCACAATAATTCAAAGGAAGCACCTGATTGGACCCACAGCGCTTCCACTGGTCGTAAAAAGAAACTACTCCACTGTCAATTCTGATTTGATGTGTTTTGTATGGAGGCCATTTATTAACAATTAATGTTACTTACACATGTCATTAATTTGTTGCAGACAATTTATTAAATATATTCAGTGTAAGAAACAGACATCAAATATTAAAGCTTTTACTGGCTGCAGTCTGCAACACATCAAAAGTGGATTTTGTCTGTCTGGATTACACATCCAGGGTACTGACGCAGTTCTGGTCAAAACCACTGATCTAATCTAATCAAATGCCGGACTCAATTTCTCAAAGTGCAATGGCAAGTTCTTTCATATTTTACCGTAGAACAGAAACGTTTATAAAAAAGAAATGCTGAGATTATATATGCTTTTGGCATAAAAAACAAAACCTTATGAAGCACTTATTTCATTAGGGTATTTAATTTATATAATTAGGACATATCCATATAAATGATCAAATCTGTGGGGTGTGGAACCTAAAACTGACGGTTCTTTCTGTTCACCAAGACTATCTACGATCAAGCTATCACTTTTGCATCACATTTTGTTGTTTCCAATTCCACACTGAGGTGTGGCACTACTGAGATAGATCACCATCGCAAATGGTGATCTATCTGAGCAGAAAGCAGGAAATATAGCCCAAATACTGGCTGCTTAGAGCTGACCAATAAAACAGAATTTAGGAAACTTCAGTACAGCTTAAGAGTTTGACGCATTGACTGAAGGAAGTGGGAGTACTGACGACTCCCAGGCAATGACAACAAGGGCAAAATATTGTAAATTCCAAAATCACCACAAACAAAACGACAAATTAATGTGCTTCATAATCTCAGAGGAGCGACATCCGCCCACACGGAGAGACGGATATAGTTTTATCAGATGTTCCTCTACCTTGAAATATCAGCTGTACATTGGACAACACATGCCTGAACCGAGAGGGAAACTGAGATCAATGCCTCCACACAGGAAAAACCTCCACTGATTGCGCGGAGGTATTTGGTTCCTCTCGGGTTGTTGTTACTTTCATGCGCTGTGGTCAGTGACCTTACTCTACAAGCTTGAACTGGAGGCGTTGCCGCTTGCAAGGCATGAAGGAAGCTCTGAAATGTTGCAAGACTCTCTCATCGTCCTGGATCTGTTATGTAACCTGACAGGCTGACAGACTGCAGGCGGATGTAAAATAAAATCTCAATAGGCTAGTAAGTAACTGGAGAGGAGAAGCTGGTGTTCTCACAGACCTGAAGACTGAGTTGCTCATTTCTTGTTTTGTGAACTTCAAAACAAAGACCGTTCAGCAATCTTCCCTTGACCATTCCACTGCATCTGTCTTTATTTAAGATCATGTTACTGATAGAAAGTCAAATCTCATCATTTTCTGCTTTCAGTCATTTATTGTTATTAAATCCTCAGGGAACCTTCTGGGGGTTAACAGCCAAATTCAGATGAAACAGATAAGATTGATTATTAAAAATTTAATCTGAGAAAGAGAAATTGCTGGTGACCAGTCAAGCATTATTGCGGTGCATTCCAAGTGGGAGGTGCACAATAACAAGATGTAGATCTTCTCAACCCTGAAGAAATGTTTGGAAGGTGTTGGAACAGAGCCATGTTTGAGAAAAGGTGTAATAATTATTACCATTCTAGAAAAGCAGGAATGACAGAGTCAGAGGGATGTTTTCTAGATTTGGTTTGTAAGTCAATATGTAAAAGTTCTGATCTCTGGCAAATAAAAGATGAAGTTGGGCTGTCTTTCATACAATACACAACTGTGAGTTTCACCCAAATCTGAAGTGAGAAATCTTTAAGCAGGGAAACATTTAGTCCTTTTAGTTTCCTTTTTATACCACCACTGGTTTCAAATAAAAAAGTTGTGAGCTGGAGTAAAGCTGTTCAAAATATATGTAATGACTATTCAAAGCTATTCTGGGTACACACTCTATTTTTATTAGTTTTTAAACCTTCTGTGTGTTTCTCTGTGGCAGCGTAATGGAAGAACCAATGGGAGCACAAAATCAGGAGGAGGTATGTTTGCTCTAAAATGGAAAGATGTTTAACACAGAAATGTGAAGCCACGTGTCAAAAGATCTCACAATTTCCTTCTAATTTTTCAGAACAAGATTTTGAAGTCACGACAGGATGGAGATCTCACACATTGCCACCAAACACCCTGGAAAGTTCTGAAACATCAGCCAACGAGCCAGCCAACGAGCCAGCCACAGTTTCAACTGGACAGTAATGTCACAAGCTCACAACAAGAAAACGCCATTCGCAAGACAAGGACTATCATATCATGTTCAACATCCAGTTTTCCTAACTTGACATTGTACCAAACGGACAGATGGATGGAAATGGGGCAGAAGACCAAACTTGGAACCACCTTTTCTCTCATTGTCACAGGAATTTACTTATCTATATAAAAGCATTCCTTTGTTATCTGTGGACTATGAAGTTGTGTGAAAGTTCATTTTCCATCAGCAATATTCTGCTACTTAAGGTGATCAGAAAATACTAGGTTTCTCTTATTTACCTATGCAGCTACATAGTTAGCACATCACATTCAAAACTTGTAAAACAGTTTCAAGCATGAGCAGTAAAAAGTAGCATACCCCTTTATAGCTTGCATGTACTTGTATAAAACTAGTTAGGATATGTCTTTTAGTCATATTTTCTGTTTGGTGCTATCTGCTAATTTGAATGTTTGCTATCACATTCAAAATAATTACTTTTAATTGTGATACTTGTTCAGTACAGTAAGCTGATTGTTTTTAATTTTTATACCCTCATCGTGTGTCTGTTCATCAATTCAATGAATTAGGACTAGATTCATACTCAAAACAGTAGCATACATAATTTGATCACCAGTCAAGCCTGATAGCCTTGGAGGGGTTTCAACATGTCAAAAAACTGCAGTCTGAATAAAAAATCTACCACATGCCATAGATGCAATGACGTTACTCTCATGCAGTCCTATGCAAACCCTCTGTCTATGCTGATGAAGGTTCACTCAACCTAGGGTGAAAGATGCTTGAACCTAAAGTAAAACTGATGGCATGATGTACTTTCTGACTAATTCATCTAATAAATATTTCAGAAATTGGGACCACTAAACGCTAGAGCATTGACCCCACACTGTCAGGGCAGAATACTGTGTAATCTATATCCCTAATTCTGATAAATCTGCACTACAAAGAGCACAACAAAAGTGACGCAAATAGTTCAAAAGCATGACAAGGTTTGATATTACTGAAAAACCTCTTTGTTTCTTCACAAGACCTTCGTAATGTCTTTTTCAAATGTGGAACCGTATGGTAAGACTGAAAACGGTGTGACAGTATTTGTTTAGATACTGTCACACTGAGTCTCCATAATTCTCCAGTAACAAAAATTTTTCCAGCTTTACAACATAAATATATTTACTGTTTGGTACAGAAACTACCCTTGATTTATTGTTTCCTCAGCTGAATTTATTTACAGCTTCAAGTTGGATTTTGCATGTTTTTGTTCCTTTTTGGACAACCATACCACCATCATCTTGCTCCTGATGGTGGTGGTGTGATGTTTCTTTTCTTACCAAATATTTTTCTTGCCTGTTGAAGTGCTTAACTCTCGGTGAGAGATTTCTCTTGTACTATTCTTTTTATGAATTTTTATCTATTTTATTACTTTCTTCCTGTTCCAGTGGTTGAACAGTCTCCGTTCTGGCTAGGTGATGCATGTGAGGTTTTAGCTAAATTATGACCTGTAATGTAAACACTGCAGCTGATTTTGGTAGGAGAGGCACCAGGGACTTCGTAGAATTCAAATAAAACTGCCTGAAAGCAGGGTGGAGTCGTCATTCTTGTAATGCCTGTTGTCATGCCATCCGTTACCATATAAATCAACTGACCTGTTCAAATACCACAGGCCCAAATAAAAGGCATGTTTGTCATTGAGCCTGCTTTTCCTGCCACGGTTCATTAAAGGCTGTGAAAACCCATTCTGTTCCATATTTGTGCTTTTTGTAGGGATATCATGGAGGAAGGGCAAAAGTGGTTAGTAGAGGGTTGGGTGACCAGACTTACTAATCTGAATTGGTTCAGGGTTTTGAGACATGACTTTTTTTTTTGAGGATTAGTTTATCATAGTTAATTCCAGACAAAACCCTGAATGTGGGTTTTAGTTCTGTGTCTGTCATTGCCCCTTGCATGTCGTCAGTTAGCTTAATTTTGTTGATCTCCTTGTTACCACCATGTCATTGCTGTTACTGATCACTCAGCTGTAATCACACCCTCCACTAATCCAGTAACCACCCTCCCAGACTGTTTACTGCTCTGTCTTCTTAGTTATCTATCAGAACTGCTTTGTGTATTTGTTTCAATCTCAGATTAAATTTGTTAGTATTTTTTATTTTATTTTTTTATCTGGATCTTTGAGATGTGGCAGTGATATTTAATATAAAATGTTTGGTTTCCATATCAACCTGCCCCTGGTCATTTTCTGGCAGCTCATCACAGCTGTATAAGCACATAACCAAAATGCAGTTATTTTCAACGTTAGTTCAGATATACTTGCTCAAAAGTTTGCTAGCTTAAATGTTTTAGCAACATTCTTGCTTGTATGCAGACGTTCTTCCAGGGTTACGTGGCTCTGATTCTTTAAACCAATCCCACACATCTAATAATGTAAATTATCTCCAAATTGCACCTTAGCTTACCTGTGTTCATCTGTGAGCTTAAGTTGACTTGTAAGACGGGATCTATCTATCCATATATTTTCTGTAATTAGTATGTAGTGCTACAGCATCTCCCAGCAATAAGTAAGGAAGGTCACCAGTTAGCATTTTCAACAGTTTGTGGAATTAACTGTATTATGATGTATTAGGGCCATTGTAGACAAAAATATGAGTACATTTCTGCCTAAACACTCAGAAATTTTTAGATTAATCAGAATTTTTCTAGAAAAAAACGAGGAATTTCTGAGTTTCAAGCATCAAATATTTTTGATTTGTAAATTTCGGCTTTTGAAACCACAAAATTTCCAAGTTTTTTCTAGAAATTTAACTAACTTTTTGGAGCTCAGAAATTTGTGATGGACTGGCAACCTGTCCAGGGTGACCCCGCCTCACCCATTTACAGCTGGACCAGCAACCCTGTTGGCCCCACAAGGGACAAGCATGTGAGATAATGGATGGATGGAGCCCAGAAATTTCCTTGTTTTTTCTAGAAGATTTCTGAGATTAATCTCAACATTTCTGAATATGCCCTCGTATTAATTATAAAAAAAACAACAACTTGTGTTGATTTCCTGACTTATTGCAATGCAAACAAATTGCCCACATGTCAGGAGCAATGCTTTTCAACCCTGGTTTAGAAGGCACACTGCCCTGCTTTACCACTTGATTCAGATGAGTAGAGTTCAGCAAACACCTCTTAATCATCAGTTGAAATCAGGGTTGTTGAAAAAAACACCAATATTTATGACACGTGGTTTTCAGAGGTGATGCCATGAAGCTTAAGATGCTTCACTCTCTACTTTATGGTCCAGATATCTCCTTGGACTGCAGGTTTGTTTCTGCAGGAAGGACACGGTGCTGCACCTCATTCCTTTCCTGACCTCTTTGTGTGTTACATACATCCCAACATGCTATTCTCCACCTCTTTTTCCACACCCTCTCTTTTTTTCCAGGAAAGACCAGTAGGGTAGGGACGGGTGGATCTGGGGCCAATGGAGGCCACAGGCAGCCTTTGATGTGTTTTGTTGACAGGAATGCTCATTAGGTAAAAAACATTTTTAACAATAAAGGCCTGAAGACCTAACCAATCTCTGCAACTCATTCTGCTACTACATCTTTAAAACAAACAAAAAAACATTTTGATTCTCTTATTTTGCAAACAAAATGACCAAGCTATGTTTAAGGTGTTGTGTTTTATCCCAACAAGGAGCTAGATATTTGATATCTAAATGTGTTAGTTGCAGAATAGGAGGCAGATGGAGTGAATGCATTTATATATCATTGGAAACTGTCTCAGGACTACTGCAGAAGCTAACGGTCTTCCTTTTCTCTGCTCTTGGGACTACAGCCAATGAGCGCCACGGAAAATGAATGACACTTCTAGATTGGATGCTTTGCAAACGTCATCCAACAGTGTGTCAAGTAGCTTTGCAGCCAGGTATTTCAGCTTCCCCAGCTGCATTTTCTTTCAAATATCTTAAATATACTCTACAAAAAAAAATCTATGAATAGCTAAATTTTCCGTGAATAAGTAAGTTACGTTCAGAAAATTCCACTAATACCAAACCGTGAATAGGCAGGTGTAAAATGTACATACTTTTCACCCAAAAATGTATACTCCTTTTTAATTGTTTTATTGTCTTTGAAGATGCTTGTCTGAAAATTATTATGAATTTGAATCTCCTAGAGGTATGAAGAACTTTAAACTTAGCTGTAGGCACACATCAACTTCAAGGTTTTCAGGGCTAGTCTACATGAAAACTGTTGTTACATCGTCAATGTAACAACTTATCATTTCTATAAAGTTCTTTATAAACAAGAACAATAGAAAGTTTTGTTCTTCTATCCGACCAAACCACGTTCCAAGGCACAATGTTTTGGGAGATTTTAACCATGCATGTCTGATATGTTGACAATAGTCTTCATTTTGCCTCTGTGCCTATGCAATGGTGTGTCATTTTTTTCTGTCTTACCTTTACTGTCATTGAACCCTGTTGCATATACAACCATCTTCTTGACCTTAAACAAAATGCTTGTTGAATAATAAGGCATATGTCACCATAATGTTGAGTTCTGAAGTGATTTACATTGTGTGTGTAGACGTTTTACCACAGAGTTCTTATTAAATAAAAAGACAAGCGTTTCATGGGATGTGGATTGAGTTTTAATCCACCAAAACCTGGTAAACAACAGCATAGTAAGGTCTTATTAAATCCTTGTTAACTCTCACCTCTGTAACTGTAGTGTCTTGGTTTCCAATCGCCTCAAGTCCAGCTGAGGCCTAGCGAGCGTTCCAGGGTAAAACTAACGTTCAATTCAGAGGAATTGTATCGGGTTTAGGTGTACGATTGCGATAAGGCCTCCCTCGCTCAGACTGTATCAGCGCTCAGAGCCTAAAATCCCTGCTGACTGGATGTCTGGTGGAGAGGGTGCAGACAGCCGACACTAATCCGGCCTCTCCAACACAGAAACAAACATGCTGCGTACACACACAGCGGTGTGCTGTGTGATACGCAGGCGATTCGTCCTGTGATGTTGGGGGTTGATATGCGAGAATACAATTATGTCAGCTGTTTGACTTCTCTCTCTGTGTGTGTGTGTGTGTGTGTGTGTGTGTGCGTGTGTGTGTGTGTGTGTGTTTTTAACTGATGGATTGTTTGATGCTGAGAAAAAAACACTTGTTCAAATTAGTATGGAGGTTCTTCTCTTAAACTAGATTAATAGCAGTCAGATTAGACAGTCTAGACTAAATCTACAGGAAATATTCATGTGTTGTACATTTGGAATTTGCATTTTTTTTTTATGAGGCATTAGTTAGGTCAACTCTGAGTGACCCCGTGGTTGCAGAATACATTCTCAAAAATTGGCCATCTCTTTTAGGGAATCTGTTGCAAACAAGTGAATGTATTTATTTATTTATTTATTTATTCATATTTTTTTTTACAAAAACACACCACAAGAGGGGGGGAGAGAAGAAAAAAAAATCTATTTTGGTTGTTTATGTTTTTGGATGGGAGCCATGTTAGATATTTATCTGCCTGAAAACACATGAGCAGAACCAACAAGGACGATGTGCTTGTGCTGCAGACAGACTGACAGGAAACAGACACAGTGGATGCTGCTGCTGCTCTGGTAACCCCTCACCTACATCATCCTCTTGTGCACAGTGCGCCGTGCCGCGGGCTGATATCTCTGCGCTCTGCCCAGCTGTCACCTCCGGCATTGGTCCACCAAGCAGACACACGTAGGCACGTATCCGACCAACCCCCTTTTTCCTCCGGCAGACTATAGAGCCGGCGAGCGGGCGGCGGGACAAGCCGAGGCAGTGCGAGGCAAGGCAGGCAGCGACGATCCGCTGCTGCAGCAGCTCGGACCGGGACGGTCAGGACCGAGGTCGGAAAAGTAAGAAAATCGAATTTTGTATACGAGGCGGTAGATGTTGCGCGGCTTTCTTGTTGCAAAAAAAAGAGAGAGAAAAAAAAATCTGTTTTCTTTTACAGCATGGGAGGAGGGAGGGGTGTTTCTCCTGAGGTCGGTCTGCGTTGCCGGGTGGAGATCAGTGAGCTTGTTGGTGGGGGGGCGGATGACAAACTGACACTTTTCTGTCGTTATTTCTTTCTGTAGCTCATCATAAAACGCAATAAATTCTGATAATCGCGCGTTTCATGCATTTAAAAAATACGTATTACTCCATTTCAGCATCGATAATGTTTTAGATGTATTTTTGTCCGCAATAACGTCTGCAGCCTTTGAATATGCACCAACAAATATGATCTATATTGGAATAATCACGGTATTTATTAGACTAAAATTAAAATGTTCGGTGTTTACGTCTATAGCAGAACCCTGTTTAGGTTCCTCTTGCACTATTTTGCGGTTCCACCGTTTTGCGGTCGGTTTAACGTGACTTTGCGTGGAAAAAACTCTAGATATTTTCAGCCGTATTCCCTCATCTAGCTCCGACCCTCCCGGTGAAACTCGTGTCCGAACACGTTGCTGGAGCGGGGGTGTGTACCCGAGAAAGCGGGGCTCAGCCAATGAGCGGCCGCGTTCCGCCCACACTGTGCCGCTTGTTTACTACTAACGCCGCGCACTGATTGGCGGAGAGCTGGGGGGGCTAGAAAATAGGGCTTTGTGCTGCGTTTAGGTGCGTGGAAAAGTACAGGACAGTGGGGCTTTCCTTGTGCCATGCACCGCTGGGGGTGGATTAAAATGAAGTAAACAACTTCCACATGCGCAGCAAATGGTTTGATAACAGTATTGGACGGGATATAGATACAAATATTAACGTTTTTCATGTCAATAAGCAATTATTTATTTATTTTTCTTTGCTGTGTGTCTTTTAATATTTGCTGCTCAGCAACGGTTGATACGTTCACATTGTTTTTGTGTGTGTGTGTGTGTGTGTGTGCAAGCACTTTCTTCTTTAAGATAAAAACCAACATCTCTTCTGTTTTCTTATTATTATTGTTGTTATTAATATTATTTTCTTTGATTAATTTACTTTGTCCCCTCGCCACGGCTACCATTCCCCGAATGTAACCCAATGTCAAGAATAGCTATACAGTGGACCTCTTTATTCACTAGTTAGCAACCACAGCAACCCGCGAATAGCTAAAATTAGCAAATACTTGATACCCCCTCTCAAATGCTTATAACTGCTTATTGTAAAAGTTTAAACACCAAACATACCTTAATATGGATGGACGAATATATACAGTGGAAACCGTAAGCATTACGCAAAAGCTAACATGCACGCTCTTCCTTATCGGGGCTCAGCCAATCAACACCAAGGAAAATAAATTGCGCTCAAGGATTGGCTACTTTGGAAGGGGCTGCCAATAGCATGTCAAGTAGCATTGCAATTAGTTTTTCAGTTTCCCAAGTTACTGTTTTTTTTGAGTCATTCATGTAATAACTGACTAGGCTAACTGCAGTTAGCAATACAAACAAATTACAATGTAATTCTAAGTATTTCATTCATTCAAACTGAAAGGAAGGCGTTTTCTAGGATTTCTATGATGATTGAGTTCATGAGATTAAAAGGGTCTAAAGAGCAAGTACACAATCTGTTATAAGAAAATCTGCAGCTTGGTAAGTTGAAATACATAGGCGCAATGCCACTTGACAAGTTACTGGTAAAGAAGCCAAATCCAGCTTCCTTGGCGCTGACTGGCATTTGAATGTATATTTGGTGTTTGAACCATTAAAATAGGCAATTAGAAGCAGTTTTAGAGGGCGTCTCAAGTATTTCAGACGCTCTCATTTGAGATGCCAGTATTTGCATGGGCCCAACCCATGCAAATCCTGGGGGAAAACTGTACATCCGTTAGCCACCCCAGGGTTCCTAAGTTAATGGTTTCCAGTTGATTTTCCACACTTGGACACACAGTAAGAGAACCCACTTTTTGCAACATTAAAAAAATTCTTTAAATGTCCAACATCTGAGTCTCTGCTGGTGTGTCTTTTCAGGAATTGCTTGTTGACTTTGGCAGCTTTGAAGTGCTTGTGCACTTGCAAACATACTCAATCTTTGCAGAGGGAGCATTTCGTTAAGCTTTTCAGCTTAAGTTTTGTTCCTGAGCTGTCCCTGCTGCAACTGAACGCAGCAGTGCCCTTTTCACCTTTTTAAGGCAGCAGGCCAAAGTACGTGCAGCCAAACGTTAGATTACGGCTGCTCAGAGTTTGAATCACTCTCATGTTTTTGCAGGGAAGGAGGCAAGCAAACAGCTATAAGATAGGAACTAAATCCATTCTTTCAAGAGTGTTTCATCATTTCGGACCTCCTGTGGTGTTGCTGCTCTTCACCACCAGGCTCACAGATGCAGGATGAATATTTGATTCATTTAGAATATTTTGGCTCTAACAGAAATCAACCATTGACCTTCTTTTTTTTTCTCCTGGCATTTGTACAAGCTTGATCTTTTTCTAAATTTGTCACATTACAACTGGGTATGCACTGATCCACTTTTCACTTCCGATATCTATACCGATATCTGATGTTTAGTATCGACTTATACCGATCCAATACAGAAAAACAGAGCTGAATTGACTTGAAATCTTTCTGTTTTTAAACACAGACATAAATGTACTGAATTACAAATTTATCAGTTAACTCTGCACCAGTACAGCACACCCAAATACATCAATAGCTTCACAAGCTTAGTCACACATGTAAAAACAACACAACTTTAATTTGTTCAGTCAATTAGGAGTATAACAACCAATAAATAAAACAATAGGTTGACTACCTTGGTCAAACGTGTAAAAATAAACTGCAAGAAAATTTCTTTCAAATGCTTCAGAAAGTGCAATTAGTCATTCTGAGTATAATGTAAAATAAATACATATAGTCTGATGTTGTTCAAAGCACAAAGCATAAAAAACAGACTAAGTAGATGTGCCCTTATGGATCGAGTATATTACCGTTATCTGAATTTTTTTTCAATATTTGGACCTTAGTAGATAAACACGGTTAGTGTTTGGTATTTGTCATTTTTTTAACATATCTGTATCGGTCCAACAGATAAAACTAGAGGTTTTTTCCATCTTTTTGCCATTTGTTTCTGGAATGGTAACCAAGGAGGTTGGCTATGTGACATTGATAGTGATGCAGAAAAGGATTGTGGGAAGTTTAACTGAAGAAAAGAATCAGTGGTGAAGTCACTGATGTGGTCGTTATTTTTATTTTTTTTCAAGACATTGAAAGGGTGATGAAATATATGTACAATATATAAAATATTGGCAAATATTGGTAATTGTCCATAGCAGAAGTATTAACATAATAGTGTCGTCCAAATTTTCATATCGTTGCATCTATCATTATTTTGTAACCTAACCACATTTTTTGTCCTTGAACTTCAGCATCTTGGTTAGTTGGATCTATTTTAAGGAGGAGGCATAAACTATCATTGTTCCTCAACAAACACGGAACCGGATCATGTTGTACTTTCACATCATGCAAGTCGATGTGCTAAGAACGAGCTACGTGTGTTTTCAGAGCACACACGTAGCAAGTTGTCTACAATTTGCAGCATCCGTCTGAGCAACATTCGTAAAGACGGGTGGGGGATTTCCCTTCTGTATCTGGCTTTATGTTCACTGCTTTAATATCACAGCATTCAGTGTGCATTACCTGAAACAGATTCCATTGGTTAAATCTCAGAACAAATCTTTATCATCATATCACTATGCAGTCCTGCATTAACATGTACAGTTCTTGGTGGTTACATGTTTATGTCTACTGTCTGAAGTGGATCAGGTGCATAATAGAGGCATGTGATACTCCAAGTTTTGGTATCGATCCAAAACCAAGTGAATACAGTCTCGCTGACACTGATACCGATACTGATACCAATACTTTTATTTAAGTCACATATATCATCAGACTTCTGACCTTTGGGTGTTTTAGTGGTAGCACTGAATTTGGACAAAGTTTATAGGTGTTTACAAAATACTTTAATAACATAAATATAATCTGTGTACACTAAAAAAAAATTATTTAATCATAAATTAAATTGTTGCAAACAATTATAATTTGAGAGCAAGTCAAAACTAAATCGTTTTTGAAGTTGAGTTGAAAAACTCCAGTACAAAAATAAAACATAATTTCAAGAATCTAAAGTATTAGTATTACCACACAGGTATGGATGCGGCACACCGATACTTGGTATGGCTATTACCGATATTTTTGGATAAATCCGCCCACTTCTAGTGCATAATATTGGTGGGTTGACATCAGCCTCCCCAACCAATCAGTTGATCACAAAACGAAAGGATGCTCCAAAACAAAAACAAAAGAAAGAACATCCAACTGTCCGTGTATGTTTGTAGCAAGAAGGGTTTGACCGCATGGAACCTGAAATGTAATAGCCCCCCAAATCATATACGCAGCCAGTGTTTTGCTGTCGAAAATGAGTGCACACACCTAAATCGTGGCCACTATAGTGAGTCAGTGTATTACGTAACTCTACTGCAATCCTACCAAGATGTGACCGTCCACCTAAACAGTCATGCTGGGGAAGCAGAGCCTTAATCAGAGAAGCAGCCAGGAGGCCCCCGTCACCACAAATCAGACCTTTATGGATGAGCAGCAAGAAGGAGGAGAGAAGGCTGAGGGTGAAAAGAAGCTGAAAGTGTAATACTCTGTCTCATTTGAAGTTCACTGCAACTTATGGAGGGCTTTCCAAAAAAAACTGTGTGCTGAAAGAGCAACATTGTACTGAACTTTCTGCGAATAGCTGAAATCCAATTCAAGGCTTTGCATGACTGAGAAAGTGATCTAATGCTTCATTTGCCCAAATCTGTTGCAGGTGTCTTGTCTGAAGCCAAGTGTGACGTTGTGCTGAGTCCCCCCTCACTGTGTGCAGCAGCACCATGGCAGCTATGGGACCAGAGAGCGGTGGTGGGACGGGGCCGGGCAGGACGGTGTCCTGCCGGGTGGGACAGCAGGACGGTCCGGTGACGGCGCACAGCGGCAGGGAGCTCAACCAGCAGACTCCGGTGAGAGGCCAGAGCCATAGCCAAATCATTCTTCTAATGAAATGTTCCCACTTAGAAGTTGTTTTTTTATCTTCTCATCTGAATCGTACAATTAGAGAAAGAGTGGCAAAGTTAAGTCTTTTCCAGAGGAACACAAAGCGTTCCTTCAAACAGGATCCCTGTTTTCCGTCCTCAGTTCATCGTAACACACCGCGGTGGCTCTGAGTCTGGCAGCCGCTTCCTCCTCCTGCCATTTATCCCCGGCAGATTTTGCCATCTACAGATGGACAGGAAGTATTCTCTTAACAGTGTTGTTCACAGCGTGGCGGCGAGGCTTAGTTGCAGAGGATCAAATTGTGATTTTCTCCAGGTTTAAACACCATGTGTGTCCAGTGATTCATCCTGATCCAGTAAAACCAGGAGGATGCAGCACATCACTCTGGCTTCCACTGGTTCCCTGGAGCTCAGAGAATAGACGAGGGCTGAAACGATTAATCGGACTGACTGTGATTAATCTATTGTTGAAATAATCGTCAACTAATTTAGTAATAGATTAATCATTAACTGGAGTACACTGACTTCAAAAATAATTACGCCAGAATTGTTCAAAAACATATATAGATTTTGCATTTAAGATCATAAAAAACCTACATCTGTAAATATATTCTGCCTAGAATTCGTCAAGATTCATAGTTTTAGTTTCACCCAATACAAATTCAGTAAAATAAAAAAACATAAAAAATCTAATGTAGACTTTAAAATACCTCTGTTAATTTCTAAATCACTGAACAGCAGAGCAACAAAATACATTAAAGATCTGTGGTTGTTGTATCAACTATCCAGACCTGTCAGGTCTTCTGGTTCTGGTTCTGGTTCTGTCACCAGAACCAAACACGGAGAAGCAGCATTCAGCTTCTATACTATACTAATCTGGAACAAACTACAAAACTGCTGAAGCGCTGAATTCCTTTATGTTAAGGTTTAAAACCCACCTGTTTGATTCATAAGAACTGGGAAATTAGCTGCATTTCCATTACCAATGTTCAAAAAACTGTCAATATTCTGCTAATGTAAATAAACCAAAAAATCACAATTTTGCAATTTCGATGTTTTAACATTAAATCTCACACAAATAAGTTTGTTTATCACGCGATAAGCCGATAGATAACATGCCGCGCCGTGATACTCCAACCACTTCCTGTTGTCTTCTTCATAGTTTCCGCTAGTGGTAACATCCTGTTGTTGATAAAGAAAATTAAAAAAAAAAAAGAAAAAACGTGTTTCCATTGGAGTTTTGTGAAATAAACCAACTGGGGTGTTTCCATTAAGCTAATTTATTTTCGACATGTCAAATTTTGAAATTTTACAAAAATTAATTTATATTTAATGTATATTTGCTTGATGATCTGATGATTGCATTTGAAAAAATTTAATGTTTACTTCTTGTTTTACAATTAGTGACTGTATGATATTTTTTATGGTATAAAATCGCTTTGTCCTGCCTTGTTGCTGAAATGTGCCACACAAATAAACTTCACATGTTTTAACACTGTCATCTCGTCCCTCTGCCACCTGAAGCTGCACACCCCGGCCAGCGTCCAGGCTGAGAAGGCATTCGGCCATCATCACAGGACCAAGACGTCAGGCTGGGGTAACTTTGCCGCTCCGCTGCAGAACATGGGCACCGCCATGCACCTCAGCAGCATGCCGCCCAGAGGAGACACTCCGTACAGGTGAGGGAGTGACACCCGGTGCCGGTGTAGCGGGTCGCCATGACAACGAATGCTTAAAGACATCTCTGCGTGTTGCTCTTCAGCTTCCGGAGCCCGGAGTCTGTGGAGATGGACGAGATAATGGCCGCCATGGTTCTGACCAGCTTGTCCTGTAGCCCGGTGGTGCAGAGCCCTCCACAGACGGATCCGGGTCCAGGTCAGACTGCATTCTGTGGTATTAAATACTGATTTTATTGGAGCTAAGGCTTTGTAGATCTGTCAGGAACATTATCTGTAAAGTGTATTTCTACTGGGACAGTTGTTAAATATCAGCAATTGCCAGTATTTCCTAGCATTTATACATTGTTTTTTAGTGCCCAATCAAATGCCAAGGCAGCTGATTGTTCCAGAGAAGTCTTACATAAAAGAGTCCCTCCACGATGTTGCCATGGTTCTGTTTTTGTGGCCTAAAATGACTGATTTTGCGGTACCTTTTTCAAAAAGTTGTGGTCAGTGTTGCACATTTTTTTAAGCTCTATTTTTGCCATGACATGGTCTTACAAAAAAAAAAGTTAGAAGTGCTGTACATAACCTTCCCAAAACAGACATAATCTTAATATAGTTAATATCAGGGATCTTAAAGAGACTATAAATAAGAGCTAATTCTTTTATTGTATCATTTATCATATAAAGCACTGAGCATTATTGCCAGTTTGTTCTTCATCCCCAAAGTTGTTTATTTAATGATTATTTTCTTGCCCTATGTCCTTGTATGCAATGACTGTGCCAGAACCAAGGCCACATGTTTGATATAAACTCACCTGCCTCAGTAAAATAAATATTAATCTTAAGATAACGAGGAGTGGACCACAGGGGAATAAATATGCTATAGTGAGATTGGACGTTTTTACAAAAGACCCAAATCTCGACCAGTTCGTGACGCCAATTGTTCTCTGTTGGGTGAAGCAGCACAGCGCGCGGCTGACTGCCGTTTATACCTCTTCAAAAAACCTCAGGAAGTTAGTTTTGACTATGTGGAGGAGGCAGCATCGAGAGGTAACGATGTTGGAACGCCTTCTCGAAAACTAAAATCATCATCGTCTCCGACTCCAGCTGGCTCGTCCTCGTCCGTCGACATGGAGAGCGGCGGCGGCGAGCTCTCCGACAGTGGCAGCAGCGGCTACTGGAGCTGGGACCACGGCAACGGGAGCCCCGCCCCATCGCCGTCTGTCACCGAGGTGGACAGCAGCCCTGATGAAGGCCTGCACATGGAGCTGGAGCAAGGCGAGGAGCTCACTGCCAAAAAGCCAAAGGTGAGCCGTCTGGGCGGGAACCTCTGGAAGAAAGGCGCGTTAGCCGGCGGACGGATTCAGCCGACCCCTCTATGCTGCCCCGCGCTTCACCTCTGCTTCCTGTTCTTTCTCCCCGCAGAGCTCCCTGCGAAGTGTGTATAAGTGTCTGTGGCCCAGTTGTGGCAAAGTGCTGACGTCTTCTGTTGGAATAAAGAGACACATCCGTGTGATGCACCTGGGGTGAGCTGACATCATCGGTGCTCTACCCACAAGAACACTCAGTTTCACTCCATCAGTTTGTTCATAGTGTTTGCTCCATGACTAAAAATAAAGATAAAAGAAGAAAACAAGTTGAAATACACACACACACACCCCCACACACACCCCCCCACACACACACACACACACACACACACCCCCACACACACCCCCACACACACACACACACACACATGTTTGTGTTGCTATCTTTGTGGGGACTTTCCATTGACTTCCATTCATTTCTACAGCTTAAACCTTACCTTTACCCTTTTCCTAACCCTAACCATCACATACCTAACCCTAGCCCTAATCAAAACTCAATTCATACCTTGGCCCTAACTCTGACCCCTGACCCAAAAACAAGGTTTCCCCTCGTGGGGGCCAGGCTCCGGTCCCCACAAGGAACAATTGGTCCCCACAATGTAGTATATGTCAAGAAAATCGTCCCCACAAGGTATTACAAACAAACGCACACACACATACACACACACCTATGGATAGAGTGTAGAGGCATGGGCATAGAGGGAACATAGAATATAGAACAGGAGACGCATCTGTTTTATAGTGTCTTTAAAACTAACCACACACTGCTGATGGAGGAAAAGTTTATTGTTGCCTCTCGTGCTTCTCTTCTCTTTTTTTCTCTTCTCTTCTTTTTTCTTTTCTTCTTCTCTTCTCTTCCCTTCTCTTCTCCACGTGAGTTACTTGCGTATTTCTTTAAACCTCATTTTTAAAAATCATTTACCACATTTTAAATATGTCACTTCTCATAGAGATGGACTGAGAGTCTGCTGAATGCAATCAGACCATTTAATAATTTTTTTTGTATTTTGTGGCGATCACTCATCAGTAACTTCAAATCTGATTTTTCCTCTGATCAGTAGACGCACAACATTTAAGCGATAATGGTTGTCTTGTTGCTTCCTTCCTAATTCATTCCCTTCTGGTTGCATCTTGTCTATGCTAGCAGTCTTTTGTGCCAAGTGTTTTTCTTAGGCTGTTTTTTGTTTTTTTTTGTTTCAAAAGTTACGGCAATTTTATCGTTCCTTATTCTTCTAAATATTTAATCCCCCCCAAAAAGTCTGAAATCTTCATTACCAGATCTACTCTAACACATGGACTTTCTATAATCAAGCACTGAATGCTAGGCATTTAGAGTTTACCATTAATATTGCTAATAAATGAGGTGAAGTCTCAGCTGCCTCATACAGCTTTAATGGTGAAATAGGGAAAATGGTTTGTATTTGTGTGTTTGATCCGTCCATTGGTTTGGGTTTGTGGTGATATACGGCAGTCTGATGTTGGGGGGCTTGCGTGCAAACTGTTTGACCACCATCCAGTCTGAGTGGGTGAGAAAACCAGAGAGTTTAGCCTTTAAAGACATTTCTCAGCTTCAAAACAGCATTAAAAAAACAAGAGGGAATAAAAATTTCAGCGTTCTGAAGAGCTCTGTTGGTGAGGAGAAGTGAGAGTTTCTATCTGGGCCACAGTGAGAGGTGCTCTGAGTAACACTTCTTCTTCTTCCCTCTGTGTGTCCACTGCCATGTCCACCCCCACACACACTCACAAGCAGCAGTGGATCAGATCAGTCCCAGAGAGAGGAGGACTTCTACTACACCAAGATCTGCTGTGAGACCATCGAGGCCGGTTCCGGTCCCAGTCCCGGTCCCAGTCCCGCTGCCGGTCCGGCACAGCAGACTCTGGGCCAGACCTCTGCTGCTCTGCTCAGCTGGGCTTCGTGCGGGTCTCCATCGGGATCCGAGCTCCAGATCCCCGCGACTCACAGGCCCAGGTCCAACTCCAGCTCGTTGCCAGGGGCGACCAGACCCAGTCCGCTCAGCCAGTCTGCCCCCAGCAGCTTCTGGCAGATCCACACAGAGCATCTGTATCAGGTGGGTGCAGACAGGGAGCGAGGCAACAATTTGGGATAGACGGATCTGTGAGTTGGTCTCGGTCAGCTATGGTTTTGGTCCTGGAACTCTATTATTACTTTATTGCTATTGAAACATGAGCTGACTTTAACCGAGGCAGGTGTAGGGCAACGTATTACTGTAAAACCCTTCTAAACCAGTTGTTGACATAAGTTGCTACCTATTTTCATGACTTGGACGAACTTTATGACACATCATATGTTTTTGTTTATGGTTATCCAATTCATACAACTTTAAAATGATAATATGTAGCAAAATGAAGATGAAGGAAACGACTGAGAGACAGTCAACTTTATGGTTAGTGTTAGCTTCTCATATTTAACCCTTGTTCGTGCGAGGACTGAGGCAAACGTAGAGGACTGTGGAAAATGATACAAGTTTTACGTGTGGGGTCGGTTACAAGCTACAAGGGTTAAAATGTTTAGCGGTTTAGTGTTAGCGGAGCTAAAATTCTTGTTTAGCGAATTACTGCTTAGTGAACTTAACATTTTGGCTAGCTGCGTCCGCAACTGGCAATATCTACTGCCAATATTAGCACAAACATATATTCTCCATTACAACCATGGCGTCCATTTTGAAAAATGTCTACCAGAAAACAGAATCACAAGAAGAAGAAAATATAGTACGATTTCTGGAGTTTGACACATTGTTGGGTGTTTTAGGGTGTTTTCTGCACTGAAGGAGTTTCACGTTACATGCTAGCAGTGCTGGTTCAAAGACCCTCCTTACCAGACAGCCCCCACCCCCTTCAACCAGACAACATCTAACGAACCAATGAGCTACAGCGTTGTTTATGCATCACAAAGCAGCACATTTCACTGCTGACCTGCATTTACCCTGAGCCACGGAGCCTGTAAATGGATGCTTTGTGACAGAAAGAGAGAGAGCGAGAGAGAGAGCAAGCTGCCGGCTGGCTCACTCGCTCTGTCGGCGAGACCAGACTCTTGCCGGCCTGTGAAAGCCACGAAAAAAAAAAAAAAAAAAACAGGTCACTGGCAGCAGCCAGCCTGCTCTGTCTCGAACAGCAACAAAAAGTGGCTCCCCAAGCCGTTCATTTCATACGTTTTGAATTTACTCCTAATTTCCGCTGTGAGCTGTTGTCGCCGAGCCGACTGTAACCTGGACTCTCACGGTCTCCCTTCTTACCCAGACGTTTTCACTTTTACTGCCTGGATTAACACGGTTAATACTTTATTGTGCTTTGTTCTGAAAGCTTGTTTCAGTCCTCTGCCAGGTTGTTGGGCTCACTGGAAGAAACGCGGCCAGGGGAATTGGTTAAACGGCACAGGAAATGATCAGTAACACTGTGACAGTTCAGGTTGCAAAAAAAAAAAAAAAGTCTGAGCCTGATTAGCTTTTCTGGTTCATCGTCAAGGTTGTCGGAGTCTGAATCTGTCTAAAGGTTTCCCTCTCTGAACATAACCGTGTGTGTTTGCTCTCCTGTGTGTCGTCCTGCTTTATAACTGAATAAGCTTCATAAAATGATCCAAGCTGTCCCCTCGGTGTGTGTCTGATGTGAAAAAGAAAAGAAACAATCATTAATTCAAACAAATCCACGGAGCCTTGAGTGTAGTTAATGATCTGCCGCCCTGCTCTTCCTGTTCCTGTTTGTGCTGTAAAGCCAGCCGCAGTGAAATGCCCTCGATGTGAAGCTGTCGTAATGCTTTCGGTCCGGTGTACACATCAGTCAGAGAGACAGTAAAGATGTTTAGTCGATTTGTTGCTCGCTTTAACTGGAACGTAGAAGTTAGTCCGTGTTTCAAAGCGGAAGATTTCAGAACAGACCTAAATGCTCCGTGTTTCTACACATTTTCAAAGAAGTAAAGTGCAGAATGTTAAGAAAATGCTTCAGGCACAGGATAATATTGCCAAAGCTGTATGTGAGAGTAAAAGTAAAAGTGATAAAAGCTGAGTTAGAGATTAGGGATTAATATGTTTGAAACAAATAAAAGCAGACTGGTTTGTTTGAATCACTGTTTCATTCTTCTTCTTTTTTTACTTTACTGTGTGTTATTGTAGAGTTATTGCAAGTTAAAGTTCATTCGAGATCCTTCAAGGAGTTGTTGTGAACGGCGACGCTGTGTGCAGGACATATCAAGAAAGAAAAAGTATCTCCAGTAGCAGTCAGTGTTTTAACAAATCTCAAGAGGCTTCTGACTGAAGATTGTTACTGTATGACAGTTTTGTGACTGATGCTAATTAGCTGCTTCCAGGTGTAAAAAAAAACCCGACACTTTGTTGCCACAGTTACACGTCACAACAACTGTGAGAGCAAAAATGATCCTAGAGACGCAGCATCAAGGACCAGACGGAATGATTGTCCAAACGTGTAACACTTCAACAAAACATAACGAACAAAAGTATAGAGAAGGACAAGTCAGAGCTAATGTAACAGAGCTACACCATGAGTGACGTAATCCTACAACCTAGCATGAAGGTCATTACTGCCACCTGCTTCTGTAAACAGTTCACTTCAGGAGCTGCTGTTGTTTTTTCTTTCCGAAAACTGTTAAAATAACACTGAAGTTGGTCCTTGGTTATGGAAACCAATACGATGTAAACTGATATAAAAGGAAGGATTTATAGTATAGATTAGCATAGATTATAGTGGAAACCTGAGGGAAAGCATATGAATGCTGTTCTTATTTTATTTTATTTTTTTTTAATTATGTAAAGCACCTTGAAATGCCCTGCTGCTGAAATGTGCTATACAAATAAAATTTGATTGATTGATTGATTGAATGAGTGGAACTTGTTTATCAAAGTCTCGCTTAGATTGAAGCTGATAACATCCATCAGTATCTTAGAATCTGACTCCATTTACAACCTGAAAGTGAACCTGCTGAGTTAAAGTTCTCCTCTTCTCTTTCTCCAGGCCTGCAGCCCTGTTCAGGTATCTATGGCCCCCAGAAGCCCGTGCAGTCAGGGCTGGACCCCTTCTGGCTCGGTACCCGGCCACAGCAACGCTCCGGTGAGTCTTTAGTCTGAGCCTGGGTGTGCTTTAATGCAAAAATAGGCCCTGCTAAAGCTAACCATCTACTGATATCAAACTAGAGCCCTCCATAGTTGTATAATTATAGTATTAGTAGTGTCTGCTACTACACTACTAATATGTGTAGAAACATCTGCTATTAATGTTTTAGTAGCTGATAAGCTAATGTCTTATCATGTAAGACGCTAGCAAATAAGACTTTCAGCTCATGCCTAGAAGACATTAACTACTAAGACATTTAGCTTAATAGCCAAACATTTATTAAGATCAAAGTGGGGCCCTAGTTGTATAATCATTATATTTGTAGTGTTTGCTGCACTAACAGGGTGTAGAAACATCTGCCACACGTTAGCTACTAATATCTTAGTAGCTGTTAGCTGTTAATGTCTTATGAAACAAATAAGACATTAGTAGCTGTTAGTAGATAAGCTAGCTTAATAGCTAACATCTTAGGTAACATTTTCAAGCTAAGATGTTAGCTTAGTTAGCTACTGAGCTAACTGAGCTAATTATTGTATTAGTCGTGTTTGCTACTACCCTACTAACAGTATGTATAGAAACATCTACTACATGTTAGCTAGTAACGTCTTAGTAGCTACTAAGCTCAATGTATTTGTAGCTAATATCTACTAAGCTACTAAGATCAAACTGGAGTCCTCCATAGTTGTATAATTATTGTATTAGCAGTGTCTGCTGTTGTTCCTAGCGTCTGCTTCTCCTCCTCAGATGGTGAAACCTCGCTGCCGCTCAGTCAGCGTTGGGGAACAGTGGCTGCAGCAGAACAGGCTGCAGCCAATGAGTGTGTCTCCCTCCCGCAACCACTGCTCCTTCAGGTAATACAGCCTCCACCAGACAGGCTGCAATAGCTGAAACACACTGCCTCGATGTGAATGCTGGAGTTACAATTGAAAGTGGGGGGTAAAATGGGAAGTAAAGGTTCTAAAGTGTTAGCGGCTTGGTGGCCAAAGCAGCCAGGAGGTGTAGAAAATCTCTCTGGTTTGGATTGTCTTTATTAATTTACATTTGCATCATTGAACTAAAGTCATATTTTGTAGGGATGGTGTAAAGCAGGGGTCCCCAAGCTATGGCCTGCGGGCTGGATCCGGCCCGCCACGTCATTTGGTCTGGCCCCCTGAACAATGCCGGATCCGGCCCGCCTCCTCATACCAGAGAGCATTCAGTGTTTTTTTTCATATATTGTATTTTCTGGTTTATATGTGGATTTTTCTTCAACCAGCAGGGGGGCTCTTGAGCAGATGTGAAACTAACTTTCCCTCAGTGGAATATATACTAGTCAGTCCCAGTCACCGTTTCACTCACGGTTTTTTCCATTTGCATTCTGGGTAAAAATCTATCTAAAAGCGCGAATGTGTCGTCGACCCCACCCCCCGCTCGACAGTTTCGAAGACAGAGCAGGGCACCCCCCCCCTCGACAAGAATTTTCTAAGGTTTCTTTCTCCAAAAACTAAGACCGGCCCCCGACCAGAGAAAGGAACAGCTATGTGGCCCTTGCAGGAAAATGTTTGGGGACCCCTGGTGTAAAGGATCAAAACGGTCTGATTATATAAATGTATAAGACAGGATAAGGGTTCAAAAAAATTAAATTAAAGACAGTCATCAATAACAGGGGAAGATATGAAGCAGTAAAAGTAAAAAAAATATGTATGAATAAAATAAAATAGAAAAATAAAAAAGTTTTGAACCCATTAAGGAGTCCTGAGGAACACCAAAACACTGAGTTTCCTCATCCCACACTGTTTTAGTTTAAGTAATTCATTTGCTATCGTTAAAAGTGTAAGGCTTTTTTTATTTAAGTCTAGGACCACCGTACCTCCAAATGCTTAATTATCTATTGATTATCTAGGAATTTGTTTGATCTTTCAATTTGTAATCTAAATTTTGTGATGCTCTACAAGATAACAACAGCTATGTCTTAAAATGTTAAAAACAATAAGTAGATTACGACTTTGTTCTCGTAGGTTCCAACGCCCTCCCCTTCCAGACACACAAATGGCAACAAGATAAAAATAAACATCAGCTGTTAAGATTGGCCCGGTTTTAGTCATCAGACCGATATCGATATGTTAAAAAGAATGACTAAAACTGGTCGATACTAGTGTTAATGCCGATATATCGCACGTTAATAATTTAACATGCTAATATCTGATGCATCTGTACATAACAGCGATTGGTTCGTGTCTCGCTCCAGGAAGGGCCGTGGGGAGGCCAAGAAGTGCCGCAAGGTGTACGGCGTGGAGCGCAAGGACCAGTGGTGCACCGCCTGCCGCTGGAAAAAGGCCTGCCAGCGCTTCCCCGACTAGAGCGGATGGACGGCTGGACGGATGGACGGACGTGTGCGAACAGAGACTTTTATCGAAAAGAGAATACAAGAATATAAATCAAGAAAAACTAAATTCTTTGTGTTTTCTTCTCTTATTTTTTTTCTTGTTTCGTTTCTTTCCTAAAAGGAATGAAGATGGACTCTTTGTGTATCTTTGTATCTCGATCCTGAAAACTGAAGTTTGCGATGGTGCTGTTGACTGACTTTGACCATGTGATGTGCTAAGTCCTCTCTTCCTTTTTTTTTTTTTTTTTTAATCCAAAGCTCATATTGCCGCCCCCCGTAGCTCCACTGTATCCCCAAACCGCTACCTGGCTGTCTCTTTTCTTCCAGTCTTTCTCTTCCAGTTGTTACACAGTGGTTATGATGTACATTTTATTGTGTGCTCTGATGTTCCGTACGGACATTTTATACCTTTTTTTTTTTTATATATATATATATATATTATCGTCTCATCTAGCCTGTGTAATGGGCTGACTGATGTTTTTTTTTAAAATGTTTTTTGGCACTTTGTTGGAATATTAACTCACAAGAATAAGCTACATTTGGTTCGACTCAACCAAGTTCCTTCCATGAGGCTGAATTCCTTCCTGCCCAGGCGTCGGCACACGGACCCAGTGTTAATGGTTTTATCAGTTGAAGGTATGTTTGGAATCGTCACGGCAGCGGGAATTTGAGGAATGAGTTTGTACTAGAGGAAATATATTGTCAAACACAATAAAAAAGCACTGAGAATTCCAACGGGCCTTTGCTTCCTTCTGCAAACAGCGCATGAGAGGGCGACGCCGTTTGGTTGGTTTATTTCCAGATTGTTTATGAAGACAAAAACATAGTTAGATGTCAAACGTGTGGTCTGAAATGATCACTGTTCTCCAAAAAAGAAAAAAACACTTTTTAAGCTTCCTACATGTAAACACAGTGTATCATCACCCACACAGCCATTAGCATGAATCAATGGATCTTTTAATCAAACACTAGTAAACACTTCAGCACAATTAAGATGCACGGTAATGGATTTGACCTGCTCATAATGGCAAAACAAATACAACTTTTTTTGTATTATTATTTTGATTAAGCAGAAACATTGTTTTGTGCGTCATAGTAACCGAACAGCACAGTTCTCCTCAGGTGGTATATTAATAGATTTTTATTTTTTTTTTATTTTTTTTTTAGGATTTTTGCATAAATGCTCTAAAACCATTAAGTAGACAATATGTGCAGATAATTCTCTTAGAATATTCGAGAATAAATCCATGCAGGCTCTGTATGGAGGCTGAAAATAGTTCAATAATAAATGTTACAATGTTTTTTGTTTTGTTTTCTTTCTTATCAAACTTTAAACTGTTCAAGTTTTTATTGTTTGGTTTATTTAAACAGAAGTTGATGATCATACACGTGGGAATTGGCAGTTTCAAAGTAACCCAAATTATTAGGGACGTTATAAAACTAGTGTGGATTCCAAGTTCTTTAAGTTTATTCAGTGGAAACGTTTTTATTGATTTACTTATTTCGGTCATTTTTAACCTTCGGACACCAGAGGGCAGTAATGCTCCACAGGGAGAAGCTACGTGACGGAAATCTGCTTTTCACTCCGTCTCAATCAACTTATAATGTTCGGAGCTCCCAAGGAAAACTTCCACATAATGGCCAAAATTTGAACAAGTATTTTATTTTTTATTATTATTATTTTCCTTTACGGTCTCTTTTTCCGTCGTTATTCCGTGGATTGTGCAGAATTCTGTAGAGTTTACAAAGTGCAGAAAAACCAATTTTATCTCCATTGTGTTTAATTAATGAAATTTCTTTAAGCAGAAAATTGGACTCTCCTAGCCGTAATTAAGAGTTTGTGCTTCAGCGCTTCCATGGTCCAACCTTATTTACAAGTAATTGAACTATCTCAGAAACACGGCGCTGGTCCATTTCCAATTTAATTACTTAAATCTGCGCTGACATTCGTGAAACTTAGAATTTATAAGTAGGTTAAAGGTGGGGATTAGTTTAGAGTCTGAAAATGCGTCTTTTTTTTCAAAGTGTAAGCCTGTGTTGCACTAGTTACATTGATGAGTCAATTTCCATCCAGAACTACAGAACCAGCTTTCCTTTTAAAGAGAGGCAGTGTGAAAGTATTCATTCCCCTTGAGCTTTTCCACATAGACAACCAGGATATATTCTATCAAGATTTTATATCATCTTTATGATGCTACGTGAGACTTTCACTGAATAACTAGATTAATACTGAGACGTAATGATTCACCACAAGTGAAGAATGGTACGAATGTGGTCTACAATATAGACCAAATTTTATTTGCCTATTTTTGCCAATATTTTTTTTGTAACAGTTTTTTTTCCCGAAAGTTTTCAACAACAACAAAAAAAAAATCCAAAAACTTTTGGGAAAACAATTTTTCTAAATTTTTGGAATTATTTTTCCCAAAAAATTTTTTGAAGTTGACTATTTTTCTTTTAGATGATTGTCTATTTTGTTTGGGTGTATCTTCAAAATAAAATAAACTGAATTTTTTTTTTTCTGAAAATTTTGAAATTGTCTTTCTCTTTTAATACGGCAACAGTCTGAAGCCCTGTTTATATTTTGGATCTTCAATGAAATACAAATTTCATTAAAACATTTTTACTTAAAAAAAATCACAATAAACTTTTTGTTTTTTTCCATTTTTAATGTAATGCCTTTTGTGGCCTGCCAGTGGTTAACATTGGCCAATTCTTTACCCATTTTAACTGAGTCAATTGGACCAATTGGCTAAGGTAAATTCTTTCTTTTAAATTCCTGAGTCCAAAAGCTTGGAGACCACTGCACTCGGTTTTTTAAGGGTTATCTGAGTGAAGGGGATGAATAGAAATGCATGTCACACTATTTAGGTTTTTATTTATAAAAATGTTTGAAATCCATAAATTCATCTTTCTCTGCCGTCGTTTTCCTTCTATTTCACAACTACGAACTGCTTCGTGTTGGTCTAACACACAGAATCTCCATGAAGTACACAGCAATTTGAGGTATGTAAGAAAATGTGAGGAAAAGTGTAAGAAAGTGTTTTATGAAGCTTTCTCAGCGGAAAAACTTCACAAGCAGCCAGTTTTCCAGTGTCACTTGGCCCCTTTTTATTGTATTGACACACAAAAATATATTCAATTGCACTTCTCTAATTCTTTTATTTCACAGAATGGCATGTAAATGTGAGTTTAATAGGGACATCAAAACATTCTCTGTTACTTAGGGACACGAAGAGAGGCGTGGAAGAGATGAGAGTCTGTTGTTCTGATCACGTCGACAGTTCAAATCCGAGGGAGCCGCTGAGAACTAAAAGGTGGGATGAGCTGAGGTAACCCGAGGGGGGCGGAGAGGCTTCACAGTTTGCTTTGCCTCCAGCGCCGGTTCGTGGGGAGGCCGCCGGTACCGGGCCGGCCGCTGCGGCTGCTGCTCCTGTACCGCAGCTGCTGGTTCACGTTCATCCACTTCGGACTGTTCCATTGGCGGGCGGATTTTCGGACGCCGATGAAGCCCCCGTAGCGCTTCTGCAGGCCCCTGACTGGGGAGCTGATCAGCTTCCTGTACCCGTGGCGCCCCCTCTGGAAGCCGCCGAAGCGCTTGGATAAGGTGACGCCCTCGGAGCTGGCGTCACCGTCCAGTTGGCCGTCGCTCTCGGAGCCCCGCTCCCCCCTCTGCTGGGCCTCCTCCTCGGTCAGACTGACATCCAGGCCCCGCAGGCTCCCGCCCTCCTCCGAGGAGCCCAGCAGGGAGGAGTCATACTGGACGCTGCGCTCGTCCCACGGCGTCTCGTCCTGGTCCTGCTCCGGGAGATGCTGAGCTTCCGCCGACTCGGCGTTCAGGTCGAGACGGGTCAGGTCCGGCTCCTCCCCGGCTCTTTTGAACAGAGCGCCCCCTTCAGCTAGTGTGGGCTGGTGCGACAGCTTTACGGCGTGTCTGCACACTTCCCATGTTAGCGAAGTGGAGACGTGACCCTCACACTCCAACAGACACACCTGCAGAGGGAACAGGAAGTGGGATTTAGTCCAGCGGAGAGATTAAAGCGGCAGCATGTAAAAACAACAACATATAAGATATATAAAATCTGTGGAAAACAAGCTCCTCCTCCTCCCAATGATAACTACGAACAACCAATCAGAGCCAGGAGGAGGGTCTTAGCGCTGTCAATCACTCTCAGTGTGGAGCTCCCCTGTTTCTTATGAACATTACTTTAATCGGCATTTAATTTAACCTATATAACAGTAAAGGTTAAATCATCAGAGGAGAGGTTTTTTCTCAAGTTACATCTAAAATGTAATTAATCTATGGCTGATCAATTTGAAATGTATTAATTTAGTTGGTACGGTCAATACACATTAATTAACAGTTTTGTAAATGCGCCAGAATTAGCCAAGAGTTTTTATCTGTTGTCCCTGACAATGAGTAATTTGTCTTGCCAAAAATAAACAAAGGTAAACCAAAGAAAGTTAAAATGACTTAATTACACAAATCAACAAGGTAATAAATTATTTTGTAGTAAAAGCCAATAAAATGGATTGTGATTTTATCTCTCATTTTGTGGGAGCTTTCCAATCCAACAGATCAAACCAAAGCCCCATTTCTGATGAAACTTTATGGCTTATATGATGAAACTGTTCCTCCTAAGCAAATATTTGTCAGACAGACATAGAAAAGATGTTGGTGTCTTTACACTGTAAAATAAAGTTAAAAAAGGAAATAAAAAAGACATCAGAATAAAAGGAAATACTAAGTTCTCATTAGCTTACCTAGTCTGGACTTTAGTTGTTAAGTTTAGGCTAAAAACAGATTTAAAAACGTCACATTTTAACATTTGCTCAAAGCTTTCTGTACTCAGAAAAAGTTTGTAGCATAAATGCTAATGGCTATTTAGTGAAATCTCAGTCCTCCCTAAAACTCTTCACTTAGGAAACATTTGTTACTTCACTAATTCCACTCATTGTGGAAGTTTTGTAACCTAAGAAATACAATCTTAACCTTATGAATGTCAAACTGCAGTAGAATATGGCTAATGTGTTAGCAAAGAGTTTCAGATTTTCAGAGAAAAAACAAAGTTCTGTTAAAGCTATTAGCCACGTTAAGCTAACTTAGTGTGTGTACACTCTTTGGCCCTGAAAAAACAATTTCACTTTCTTTTACTTTATGGTGGATGGGATTCGAATCATCTTGAAATATCTCGCTAGCTTGATAACAATATCAAGATGTATTGAATTTTGTTGGGCTTGATAAACTGACTACCAATTTTGACTTTGAACATCTTTTTTTTAAATCTGAACAAAATTGAACAGGAGATATCATCTGATAGGGTCCAATTTTGTACATGAAACTTGAGATAAAAGTCTCAAACAGCCCTAGGAAAACAAATCAATGCATGTCAAGTATTTGGAGGAATGTGTATACTCTCATTAGCTAGTTAGCAAAGAGATGCTAATTGTAGGCCTACAAAATCTCACTGGAGCTCAGGTGTGTCCAACTGATAAAAGCCTATTATTCCCTAATATTGTTTTTAGTTCGCCTAAATACGTATAAAAAATAATTTTATCTTGTTGCAAGCTTAACTAGCTGTAGTCACAACACTGGCTTCTTTTATTTATTTAAGCTAAAAAAGTAATCTAAAAATAGTCAAAAGATTCACAAGGCTGAGAAGAAGAGCATTTATGTATGTCTACAATAAAAGAAAATACTTCAATAGGCCTTACAAAGCTTTTCATCTTCATAAATTGTCTTTATGACTAAATATTAAAGTATTTTACACATGTTGTAAAACGATGGCAAGCAATCACGTTTCTTTACGGATCTGCAGCGGAGCCTGACTGGGCGGCTGCTGCGTTGTGGGGGTTAATGGGCCTTGTTACTGCCACGGTCAGCGTATACGGAAAGTTATGCACCAATATGAGATGTCCATCATTTGACAGGCGTAAAATCTGCGACCGCAGAATGACTGACAGCACCAAATTGAAAGATGTCGCAAACTGGCCTGAAGGACAGCAGCTGAATCATTTCCTTTGTCAATACCTATTTATTTCTGATTGACTCTTCGGTTATAGTAATGATGTGTTTTTCGCTCTTCAAACGACACCTGTCATATTTTACAACTTTTTAATATAGCACAGGTATGCTGTGCAGTTTTAATGACTTTCCTGTCAACTCATCATTATTCCTGACTCTTTGATTTCCTGTCAGATTTCTAAAAGGGTTACAGCTTTACTGTTTGGACATGAGATTTTGGTTTGTATTCTGAATACATTATGACCCTTTTTCCTGTCGGCAGAAGACTTGGTGCAACTTTTTCCGCATATGGTAATGTCAAACAGTCATTCGTTATAATTTTATGTGGTACATCCTCACAAAGCTTTGCAGAACAACTGCAGGAAAATAACGTGGAAGGTAAATAGCGTTGACATTTTGTAAGTTAAATACTTTATTTATTTGTGTCATTTGCTGCCAGGACTTTCACATTCATACATATACAAGGGTGTTACTGCGGTTGTGTTTTTTAATGGTCTTAAGGAAAACAAACACTCAAAGATTCACTCATTTCGAATCTTTGAAATGAGTGAATTTCAAAGATTTTTTTTAAGTGAGTTCAAAAATCACTCACGTAAAAAATTATTTTTTACATGAGTTCATAGACACAGTAGTTCAGGGGTGTCCAATGTGTGGTCCATGGGCCATTTGTGGCCCTTGAAATGATTACTTGTGGCCCCCTGACCACAAGTCAAGAACAATAAGAAAATAATTAAAGGGATTACAAGTGTCAAAAAGTCAATTAATAGAAGAATCATAAATTATACACTCAGGTTTGAGGTTATAACATGATAAAATTAGTAAAAGCTCAACTGGTGTGAATACTATCATTGTCAAGGAAGATCAAAAACACCAGAGAATGAAAATTACAAATCTCTGAACACTTTAAGAAAAGCATTTTCCTCCCCACCATGTTCTCCAAAGAGCTGTCCCCTTCTACTTATCTCCTTTTTACCCAAACCCTCCACTCTCAGAGTTAAAACTTTTGAGCCTAAGCAGAGAGGTGAATCCCATTTGCTCTTCAAAATCTCGTCCAAAGCGAGATAAATTGCCATTGTTATCAGAAGACCTGCTCGCATCACAGGAGCGAGAGATGAGGGAGTTCCGCTGCGGATCTATCAGCGGAAATTAATTATCCGTCGTAAATTAAATGAGCACACCAAGGGGATTCTCCACGTCAGATCAATGGAGCAATCTAAAAGGAGTTTATGAGTAAGCAGAGAGGAGTGTGTGTGAGAGAGAGGGAGAGAGGGAGAAAGAGAGGGGGGGGCACATTTACTCTGTTTTTTTATACATGAGAGGACTCAAAGGCGGTTGTGGAAAACTTTTGGCTGCCGCAGACGTTTTATGGATATAAGGGGTTGAGCCTCATATGTACAGGTGTACTACCTACTACCTACAACCAGGGAGCAGCTGTTGAGAGCAACTGCAGCCTTTTGAGTTGGGGTCGGGGGGGTTGGAGAACTAAATCCGTCTGATTAGCTCATTTCATGGTAGACAGTTTAACTTTATTGAGAAGGGAACATGCAGGTGCATTAGCGAGCGCTGTAATTCACACCTCCATCTGAGCGCACCTGTTGCCAGGTAAAAGCAGACCTTTGCTCAGATGGAATGCAGTCGTTATTGACAAACCTGTGTTTTCCCTCACTCGTTCAGGTCAAAATGTCTGCTTTCGAACGGCCGAGCAGGAATTACACCTTTTATTTTGTTTGCCGACGACATGACACCAGGTGGTGAAATGAGTTAAAGAGGTGTCGTC
Organism: Poecilia mexicana; assembly: GCF_051168715.1. Classification (NCBI taxonomy): domain Eukaryota; kingdom Metazoa; phylum Chordata; class Actinopteri; order Cyprinodontiformes; family Poeciliidae; genus Poecilia; species Poecilia mexicana. Next base: position 4,138,947 of record NW_028263390.1, on the reverse strand, counting down.
TAACAGCAGGTTGGAAGTATCATCTCCGTAGTCGACGAGCTCAGGCATTAAAAGTGTAATCATCAGAAACCAGTCGACTCGCTTGATTTGACCCATTTGGAAACGTTTTCTAATTCTGAAGTTATTTAGAAGCCCAGATTTGAGGCTGTGTTGAAAAGGGACATTTGACAAATTGTCCAAAATCAAGCAATCAGAGCCAGGAGGAGGGGCTTAGCGCTGTCAACCATCCTTATGACTGTCTGCTAAAAGTAATAAACGCGAAGAAACAACTTACTGTTACGGGAAAATCATTTGTTTGCCGTGATCAGTGGCTATGCTAACTAGCGTTATCAGTCATGACCAGTTCTGCTGGCTGCAGGATAGCAAAGAGAAAGGGAAGGAAAGGAAGTGATGATTGACAGCGCTAAGACCCGCCACCTGTCTCTGATTGGTTGTGTATAATTAGCACTTTGAAAAGGTAGAAAAGCTTAATTTTTCCACAAATTATCTGTCTTACATTATACTGTCACAACATGGAGACAGTTTCAACAAATGTGTAAAAAAAAATTATTTTAATAAACATTACATACTGCAGCTTTAACATGAAAATATCTTTGTAGATGTGTTCTTTTGCCGAAACTCAAGCAGCTTAGTCTTCAGTTCAAATCTACTAAAGGAACGCAATGTTATTGCAGTTTTGGCAATAAAATGTTGATTTTCTTCAGTCGTTTCTTGAATTTAATTCTAATATTGCATATGAAAAAATCTGTAGAACGTTACACTTTTTTATCGATATAGAATAATCAATTGTTAAAATAACTATTAGTTGCACGATGTAACAAGTTTTCCTAGCTCGCATCACAGGAGCGAGAGAGTGTTAAAGTTGATGACTTTTTAAGCTTTTTCTTGAAAGAAAAACTTGATTTGTTGTAGTTGGGATCAGATTCTCTGGAAGTTTCAAAGAGGTCAGTTTGACACCTTTCTGCTGCTCCGTTCTGAACTGTAACACTTGAGAACCCCAGGAATCCTGAATAAAGCCTGTCGGAGCTGCTGAAAATCCAACAACACAGATAATTAGCCCAAGTGTAAACAAAACTTGGCATTTACCTTTGAGAATATAATTCATCATGTAATGAATAGAAAGACAGAAGGTGTGTGTGCGTACAGTGTGTCTCCTCTACCTGTGTTTGTGCCTACTCCGGGAACAAATCAATGGGTCCTGACATTATAACAAACAGCAGCGACCTCACACACACACACGCACACACACACACACACACACACACACACACACACACACACACACACACACACACACACACACACACACACACACACACACGCATGTTTGCATGACTATCTTTGTGGGGACTTTCCATTGACTTCTATTCATTTCTACAGTCTAAACCTTACCCTTATCCTAACCCTAACCAAAACTCAATTCACACCTTAGTCCTAAATCTAACCCCTGAACCAAAAACCAGGCTTAAGTCCCCACAAGGAGTAGCGGGTCCCCACAACATAGTATGTGTCAGGAAAAATGCCCCCACAAGGTATTACAAACAAACGCACGCTTACACACACACACACACACACACCTTCTCTCCGTCTGGAGCGGGAAACAATGGAATTGCTCTGCGGATTCCATCTGGGGCTCGGCTCAATGGGAAGGCGCCTAACACAATGAGGAGCTGATCAAAAGTGTCAGTCACTGATGTAAGCCCAAGATGATGCTACAGAGGAGCAGTCAATTACATAGTTCTATTACAACTCCATAAAGGTCCCAGCTGTCTTTCCGCGCATCATTATCAGCTAAATTAGCCGTCCTGCCGTTATCCATGGACGCCCACAGTCTATTTTTACCCCCGCTGACGTCCTCGGACTGTTTGGAAAGCCGAGTTGGAAGTTCTGGGTTTGAGAGGAAGAGGAGGAGGGAATCCGTTCCTCCCGGTAGAGAGGCTGGCGTTTTAACGTTGGTCACAAACGTTGCTTTGCAATATCCAAGTTCAGGCTGAAATAATTTGAGATTTTATTTCCAGCTAAAGCCATGTCTCTCCAGCTTTCTAACTGTTCGATCTTATGCAATACTTGTCTGACAATAGGTAAACCACAGTGCAACAGGTGCTGGTGGTTTTCATATATGTGGATTTGCATCATTAGTGCTCTCTTCAGCCAATAATACTCCTTTGAGTAAAAAAAAAAAGTGTCTCAAATGTCATGTTTTTATGCTTTTTTGATTGATTTTAGCTTTCCTAATGAAATGCAGCAGTACAAACAGGCCCATCATGCTAATAAATTTTGCTGGACGATCAAATGACGATCAAATTTACTGCGATAAATCATAATATTGACATTTTGATTTTCAACTAATACGCTGATGGCATAATAATGCAAGTTTGCCTTCTCAAACACGAATAAACTTTAATTTTGTACAGAACACTCCACACCGGAACTGGAAGACATTTTAAATGTCCGAAATAAAATAAAATTCAGCGACCAAAAACAAATCAATAAAACAGAAATAAAAGCCTCACACAACTAGAACATAAATAAAATGGATTATGGTCTCTCTGTAAACAAGATATTAATCACAATGGAAATTATCAAGCTCATTTCAATTTAACATGCCATTAATTGATTAATTGATTAAATGATTAATTGCTTAATGCGAAGACCTTAGGAATGAAATTGAATTCTTACAGTATGTTTTAATGGTGTTAATTTAAAAAAATCTGATGACAAAAATGCATAGCATTGCTTCCATTTTAAACTAAAAATCAGTAGTTAATCCCACTGCTGCTAAAATAATTTAGCAAAATTTTGAAGTGATAAAAATACTACATTTATTTATTGATATTTTGTAGTGTAGAGTGAGTATTTAAATATTTATTGCCCTAAATAACATCTACTTTTCCTGCTCTGTTCTTTAAAAAGGATATAGTGTAACAAGCTGGTTTATTTTTTAGGTTATCTGCTCCTGTAGCTAGCCTGCAATCTGCTGCTTTACAGTGCAGCTGGTCATTTCCTGAACAACTGGACATTTTTCAAAACCTAATTTATCTTTTGACAAAAACTGACACATGCCATTATTTTTGGAAGGTGATGACACGTGTGCTGCAATTTAGACCCACAAAAAAAGAGAAAAGAACAAAGCCACCCATATACTCACTATGGTATCGAAGGCTTCTTCCAGCTGTTGCTGCTGTAAGAGCAGCCCACAGGCCACGCATTCCCCCTGACAGTCACAGCGCGCGGGGGTGAAGAGACATCCCAGCAGAACCACCAGGCACCACACAGGGACCTTCATGCTCAGCACGGCCAGGCAGGCAGGCAGGCGGGCAGGCGGGCAGGGACGGACGGACCAGAGCCCAGCAGAGATCACAGTCAGCAGCTGGAGAATCTGGGAGGCGATGCTGCTGGGATCTGGCTCCAGCCTACAAGGAGAGGAGCGCACCAGAGTGACAGCAATATTGCATCAATTCCATTTCTTTTTTTTCCCCAACAGATAATTAACTGGATTTGTGTGGTCAGTTGAAAGCGTTGGTGGTGTTAGAGTGTTCAGCCAACATCAGGAGATGGATGTCGTGGGTGGGGATTGAGAGAGAGCGCAACCTCAGGCAATAATAGATGGGCAAATTCCAGTGGGCAGGAATCGTCCTCTGCTCCAGGGGTTGCTTCACAAATTGGACTTTTTTTTTTTCCGATTGCAGAGGTTGGGGATTTGTTGCTGTTTATAAGTGGCTGCAGGGATTAGCTTTAAAGCACAACATGGGTCATCACCCGAGGCAACACGAATCGACACTCAGCTGTTTTCAGTCTGTCTGATAAACGACATACAGATGATGGCGCGTATGAGTTTTTACAAAGTTCTGACAAAACAATAGAGCTATGTTTATGTGTAACTTGAAGATTTAAACATATATATATATATGCTTTCTGCTACACTACAGCGTCTTCCAATAGAGTCTGCTAGGAATGTTACAGCTAGTTAGCATAGCAACCAACGATGTCAGATAAACAGTTTTTCCTGGAACATTAAGTTATCTCCACCATTAGCAGCATGTACATGAAGTTGTTTGACAGCTATAAGACCCGCCCCTTGGCTCTGATTGGTTGCTTCTAGTCAGCACTGGGAAAAGGCAGAGGAGCTAGATTTTTTATTTATTTATTTTTGACAGATTATCTGTCTCATACTATGCTGCCAGGATGTAGTGACAGTTTCACCAAATGTGTAAAAACATATATACATATATTTCTGTAGATGGCAGTATTAGCTCAGGGAGTAGGTGGAGGAGCTTGATTTTTTTTCAGAGTTTGTTTTATGATATGCTGCCACAACATGGTGACACTTTTAACAAAAATATAAAAGAACACATACAAACTACAGCTTTAAGTCATTATTTTAAAAAGATGTGAGATTCAGCTGGAAGGGCGGGTGAATGAATTCGAGAGTCCTCTGATGTGTGACTGTGGCAATAACTGAGTGAACCAGGTGCACAGGGTTGACCTTCATTCCCCGACCCACATTTACTCTGTCGCTCCCCTCTATATCAGCCGATAACACGGAGATGATGAAGGAAAACAGCCTCTCAGAACATCACAGATTGCCTTTGCTCAGCGGCTGGTCTACCTCAGCAGAAACATTTTGTGTTCCCTCTGCAGGCCTGCGAATCTAAAACACAGCCTTCATCCAGGTAAAAAGAAATTAGAGATTTTTATTGTTGTGTTTTGCGAAAACTTCAATGCCAACTAATGAAAACATGTTAAGGTAGTAGAAAGAAGCAGCACATCTAATTTTTGTGAACATGATGAAAATAACCACAGATGTTTTTACCTGAAAAACATTATTCCAGTTTTATGTAATCCTTTTACTCATTGCCATTTATATATATTAGGATCTGTGACTCACTTGCTGCTTAACTGATGCCATAAATATAAAAAAATAGCAACAAATAATATAAATATATATATGTATATATAAAAAACATAATTATATAATTGATACATGATACACTTTAGTTTATAGGGCTTATATTAAAAACAATATTTTGTGTAAAGGTTGATGTGAAATTTCAACATTGATGTCACGACCATTCCTTGGTGGACTGTCACTAATCTCCACATTAAAGAAAATAACTCAACAAAAAAAAAAAAACTCATATTCAAGAATAGTTCATATAAACTTTGGTTTCTACATTGTAACACTGTTAAGTGATATCTCATAGCACCGATTTTACAAAATTATCCATTGTTATAGTTTTTTTTTTTTGGCTGCTTTAACTTTCTTCTGATGTTATTTCATCTCATTTATTCTCTATCCACACCTGTTGCAGAACATCTGGCATCAAGTCCTCAGTGTCCGTTTTCTAAAGTTTTCTCTAAACATAGATTAGTTGATAATTATGTTTGTCTAAACTGCGTCAATCTCCAACGTTGGGTAACGGCAAAATGTAGATGTACTGTAACCCTGATCTGGATTGTCTTGTTATATTGTCTTCTAATATAACATAAATTGTTCTACTGGATAACAATATATTGTATTGTTATCATATATTGATATCGTTATTGTGAAAAAATTATTGTGATAAGAGTTTGGATTTATCGTGACATATCGCGGCAGATTCCAATTAATGATGTTTTAAAACTTCTGAAATTGTATTGTCAGCATTGCTGCTGTTGCTATTTTCGCCACAGCTTGTTATGTATAATATCATCAATAACTTCAAAAATATGATTTGTTACTGTGTGCTTGTGAGGCTATGATTGCTGTGCCATGAAGACACAGCTTTACAGTTTACAAAAATTGATGGCAAAGAAACTGCAACAGATGAAAAATAACCTTTTGGCTAATTCTGACACGTTTACAGAAATGTCAATTAATATGCATTGTCCCTACCAAAAAATAAATCTTTCCTCTTCTTTTTACCATCACTTTTATTCAAAAGTATGAAGATAAAATTTTGAGTCAATATCGGCCACATCTACTTGTCAGGATGTAGTCAAGTCCCAGCTGTCTGGATTTTATTATTTATTCATATGAGTTGAATAAGACGTGTAAAACCAACGTGTTAAATACAGTTGAGAGAAGAAACCGTTCACACTAAAACGTATATGAATCTCTAAATATGGACAAAATGTCAAAGTGTGCTACCCAAGGCTAACTCCACGTATTTTTTTAGACTAAACTTTGAAAATACACGCAGTAAAGTATATTTCTTGACTGAATCGGGACAACCGGTTTATTAACTGCAGTAGCTTAAAAAAAAACTTGTCTACGGATCTTGTTTGGAGGATTTTATCAATCTTTTTTACTATTTATTTATTTATTTGTTTGTTTTGAACAGCTAAGTCCTCAATTTTCATTCCCTACTTGCCTGTGTTTTGTCTCCACAACTTTTACGAAAACGGTCACATCCTTGAGGACTCCTGCCAGAAACAAGAGTCACTTGATGCTTAGCAAGGAAAGACTTTGTGCCTCGCTGGAACCAATTTTCCAAGTGAGAGAGTGTTCTTTAAACCTGCCTTCAGGTTTAAAGAACAAACTGAGTGAAGCAGTTTGTTGGAAAAGCTCAATGTCTGTAAAGTCAAAGGACTGTGGAGGAAGAAAGACTTCATTCTCTGCGTTCAAAGGAACTTAGCTACATGAAAAGTTTGTGTGAGAAATATTTCATCAGAAATATCACGACATTGCCAGCCCAGCGCAGAACCAGTAGTGGATGCAATCAGTCACAGTGAGCCTGTATTGATAACAGTGAAGGGGGACCTTTGAGAATAAACTGCACTGCTGCTGTATTGATGAGTGCGCTGAGGTAAAAACGGATGAATAGGTAACAGCTAGCACACCGTGGCCACTTCCACTTCGTCACATTACCACTTGAAGTCAGCGGCGTGTGAGACAGGTCGGGCACGGCTCCGGCAAATCTCCAAGCGTCTTTATAGGAAATCATTAAGGGAAACCTGTTTGCTTGCCTCCCTGAAATGTTTTGTGTGACGATTATTTACCCGCCTGCTGACTAAGTCCAGTTGATATTGTCATGTTCTCCCTTAAGTGGCCCTTTCTAAGTTAAACAAATGAGCACAGCAGCCCAGCGTGGGCGACGAATGCACTCCGGTGTTACAAAGACGCATCATTCACACATTAATAATAATTCCACTGAAGTATTTTAATATGAGGTGACATTTCAAGCGTCTATCCGGATGCTTTTGTCAACACCATTATTAATAAACAAAGTCATACAATATTCATAGTAATTAGATAAAAGGCGTCCGTTTAATTGCCTGCATGCATTTAGGCATTGGGGGATTTTTAGGCTTTCAGCAAAGCATTGTGTTTCCAGTCTTTTAAGTGTCAGTCCTGTCCTCTGGGGAAATAACCTAAACAAGTCATCAAAATATGAAGAATTTCCCAATTAAAAATTGCTTCTTGTTCAGCAGAAGCTCGAGATACCAGTTTAATTCATCGCATAAGTCAATCTGCTTCTATTTCAAACCTATTTTCTGCATTAAAGTTAACTAAGATAACTTTAATCTATTCCAACCCTGCAAAATGTGACCAAACCACTCTAAAGTTATAAAAAAAACAAATATTTACTAACAAATAACACAAGCCCATTTCCTCATGGATACTTTGTCTGTAGCTTTGAAAGAATCGTGGTCCCCTTGGCCACTTCGATAATTCTCACACAACGTTCATGTTTTTGTATTATCTCCTGCTTCAGTTCGATAGACGCCATTGTTTTCTTCTTTTCTCCTCTTTCCTTTGTGCTCACTTTCTTCAGACGTGTGACGCCACATGCGAGATGTTAAGCAAACATTAGAAAAGAACTGTAATATATTTTTTCAGCGTCGCACTAAAACTCTGTCATAGGGAATGACTTTGCTGTATGAAGCAATTTGAAAAAACAAACAAACAAACAAACAAACAAAAAGACACACCCCGAAAAACGTCTGGAAAAATAAAGAACTTTCTAAGACATAATCGTCTTTTTATTTCTAATTTCACATATATTGTTACATTGACTTGCATGGACGCAGGAAGCTTGATTAGCTTACTGGTTTGTTTTGTTAGGAAGCCATCAACACGTCATACGGACCCATAATGGAAAATCCCGTCGATGTTCTGGATCAGTAGACATCCATCTGCTTGTCCCTCAACAGTGATACAAATGTAATGATCTGTATTGACGCAGTGCAGGTTAAAATGACACCACTTTACTGATGTTTATTATATATCTCACTTACATCTGTTTGCACACCTTTTACCCATAAACCATGACAAACTTAACCCCATCATTGTTCAGTAATTTATCCCGTAAGCTGAAAGTGGCCTGCGATTATCGCCCAAACAGGGCATGTTAAATGCAGAGTACACACGTTTGAGTATGTTTACAACACAACGGTATAACTGCAGAAGTCCTGTGCTGGCTGTGATGAAGGCCATTTTGACAGGCTTTAATTTTTGTGTCTTCATTTCGTCAGAAAAATGCCAGCAGGTACAGATTACGCTCAGCCAAGTGGAAATGTGCGCAGAGCCAAACAATAAGCCTGAGATTATCTTTCTGTGACTACACGTTGTGTCTTTGTGAAAAATAACAGGTACAACAGCTGGAGATTTTACACTATTTACAGATTTAAGATCTAAATGTTATGTTTGAAATGTGCTGGGAAGAAGTAGAAGCTTGTTAAATCAGGTTGGTGGATCGATAATTGTTTTGTCCTTGAACGGTCTTAAATACAACGTGGGCTCCCCTTTTCAAACTAGGTGTTGTTTGGACATTACTTTATTTCTACGCTAAGACTATTCCACAGATTTACTCCGCAGACGGGAAGACAAAATGTTTTCAGTAAAGAGCAAGAGCTGAAGGACAAACTATTCACTTAATAAAAGCCTAGTAGAACAAAAAGCCACTGGGAAAGCAGAAAACTGACTGAACATGAGAGTACAAGGAGTTGTAAGTGAACAACAGCAAGATTTTCATGGCTGATGGTGGCAGCATGTTGGAGTAACATTAGTTCTTTGAGGTTTTTTTATATAGTTTTGAAAAAAGTGTGGACCATTGTCCTTTTCTTGTTATAGACACTGTGTAGATTGAATGATTCTTGCTCTTAACTTTTTCACTTTCGGATAGTTGCTATGATGCATAAAAGTGGCAACTCTGTTGTTTTTAAAAACTGGGAACCCTGAAAACTCAAATACTGTATTACCTGAACTTTGACCCCCCAGACCAGAGGATTTGAAGAGGAAGCTTCATGGAGGCAGAGCATGACCTAAGATCATATCTACAACTCCACCGTCGCTCCGCCTGGGTTTTAAAAATCATATGACCAGACAGAGATTTAAACAGAAGCAGCAAAAACAGATGAGATGGAATAGAAATGCTTGTCAACAACTGATGGTGTCATCCAAGACATGTCACTATAAGCCCCTTCTCCATTGTTAAGTCTAATATTAGCCAGTTAATCTCTGGCTTGGTTCTAGCAGAGTTGGGGGTCTCCATTGGTGCCTTTTTCCACGTGGGCGAACCTTGAGCGCGCAGGATCTGTGGTCGACGCTACAATGGTGTAATTTTGTGCCAGTAGGCGGCCAGTTTTTCAGAAATCTCTTGGTATATTTGTACGTTATATATTGGTATATTTGTATGTTTGTATGCTGTCAGGATCATTGCAGGTTGCCCCGTCAAGTTGATGCTGTATGCGCTCTTCCAAAAGTATCGCCATCTCTCATCCAGTGACGTAAATCCAATTAGTAAAAGCAGTCTCCCAATCAGATGAGCAAAACTCAGCTTGGACTGACTTGTACCACCCCGGAGGTGGATCCAAAAATCGTAAAGAAACCGCGCTGGATCTGCAAATTGAGACAAAACTCACGGGGGCTAACTGAGGGAGAACCGGTAAAGCCAAGCTTGTAGAGAGGGGCTGCAGATTATGATCTCTGCTGCCCAGAAATTGAGTCGTTAGCATGTCAGTCATGCAACAGTCTTCCTTCAAATACCTCTTCAGGTTTGTTTCCAGACTGACGGCTACAGGAGGTCCTTTCTATGAACAGCATCACCATCCACAACTCTCTGAAGATATTTGGATAATAACATTTACAACAATTAATTTTTGCCTTCTTGATTCACAAAACAACATATTCTGTCCTGCAGAATAAAATATTTTTTCTTTGCAGGCATTCAGCGATGTCAAAACCACCATTGTGTTATTTTAAAGTAGCTCTTTGGCTTCCTTCACCCCTCTGTTCAAACACCGCATCGCACTTTAGCTGCCCATTATCTCAGATCAATGCACTCTCCACCAGTGATTACACGGAGCGTCGACATAAAACACTCACCAATCTAGGCATATAAAGATAAATCAAGTGTCGCTAATGGTTCCGCGAGATGTTATTGGTAGAGCAGAAATTCTAATCATCTCTCCCTCCTAGACCACATCGTTGTGCCTTGGTTCTGGATTTTCATTACGGTTGGTTAAGATTGCTAATGGAAGGAACTGGAATCTTGCGGAATATGTTGCACAAGAGGAAAGGGTCCCGTTATAATTCCAAATGCTTCAAACGAGAGGGAGAAACATTGGGTAGGTGGGCTGAAGAAAGAGGGGTAGATGGAGGTAAGGAAGAGAGTGAGGAGGAGGGAGATGAGGAGAGACAGACACAGAGGGACCTCTGGGTTATCTGCGCATTAACAGACTCTTCTTTGCTTTTCAGCTCCATGCAGACAACTAATGGATGAGATAGAGAGCGTCAGGGCTTTGTCAGGATCGAGCACAGGGCTTTTCTTCTCCACCACTCACAGTCGTGACACTCTGGCGCCCTCGACGCCCTTCACCAGAGCTTCTAATTTAGCCTTATTAATTCCCTCCAAGTTTGTCCTAGATCCACATAAATAGTAAATCTCATTCATTCACCTGTCTTCTTCCTCTTTTATTTTTTGTTAGGAAAATAAAAGTAGAGGCATTGTGAGATGTCCTCTATCTAATAGCAAGACAACAAGGCAGTAGTGGGAGGAAAAAATTGATACACCGCCTTCCTGTCTCGGTGGAACAAAAGCCTGGATAGGGGAGAAGCATTTTTCAAAGTCTGCATTAGGCATAAAACACATTTTAATCTGTTTTTTTCTCCAATACAATACAGTCCATAAGGGTAGAGTTAAATAAGGACTTCTAAAAAGTTTAATGGACCTTCTCTGCTCAGTTTCCACTCAAAGAAAAGGTATATAATACCTCCCTTTTCTGACTGCCTCAGCGTCCCTTTGAAAGACCATAAACCAACAGTATCGGACATTTCTGCTCCCCCGTTATTATCCTCTCCAACAAGAAATGGACCCAGTTAATAAAACCAAATGCATGAGAGCAGTGGCCCCTTTGTGACGGCCTCCTTGCTAATTCAACAGGAAGAACATTTCTTTTGAAAACATAACATTTTCAAGGCCTTTGTTAACTCTAATGGAAGCGCTCGACCATACGCTTGTTTCAGAGAGATGCAGGTAAAAGCATTCTTCTCCACGAGATGGAGGGACGCATCTAAAAACAGCTCCGCATCCGGCACTTCATTAAAGTCCATTTTCCCTTCGCTTTCATGCCGGCATTCATTAAGGAGGACAAGGTCGCTTCGGTGGGGGCACCATGATGGAGATCTATTTTCAAGAGCCACCCTTCGGGCAGCGCGCTCCCAAGCTGCCGGACAGATGATGTCGTCTTCGCCTCCACAGGAAAAGGCCCCTTTGTTTGCCCAAAGATCCCACTTTCGTCCCGCTGCCGTCCGTCAAAGATTAGCCCCTCGCGTCCATCCCAACACTCTTGCTGTCAGACAGATTATGCAAATGAGGTGAAACACTAAAGGCTGAAGAGTGAAACGGCATGCAAATTTATAGGCAAGGGTGGCCGATATTTATTTGTGAGTGGCAATATCAAGATGGAGGGCTGAATCATTACTGCAAATAAAGCAGAGATGAGAGTTTGGAGGTTCATGGCTCAAACTGTTACACGGATTATTGAATTCGGGGAAATCTTCTGGCCTCCGGTGGTTAGAACCTCCTGGCTTGAATAATAGGTCAATTTTGGCGCATCAATAAAATATTTAAATGTTCACTATTATTGATTACTGATAATTTACCTCATCATATCTTGGGCCAAAAGACTGTTTGGGGTGAACAGATGGCATTGTAGTGATCCAGAATTATCTGTGCCCTCTTGTTTTTAACTTTGGAGTGACCTTAATTCATTCTTCTTAAAATAACACCTAACAGCCTCAGCTGTTCTTTTCTTATTCTGCCTGATTCCTCACAACCAGTCTTGATGAGTTCTACATTCAAATGGCAAATGTAGCCGCTGTAGCCTTTTTGGAAACATGAGAGACCTCTGAAATATCCTCACTGATGAGCCTAATACTCCAGTAAAACGTGACCAAATCATTTCCATTGGATTAAAACTATAAGTTAAGTTGGATGCGCTAGCTGTATGATGTTTTTCAAGCATTGTTATCGAGCCATTTAAAAAAAAAAAAAAGTACAATTTGGATCTTACACACTTTAAAAAGCCTATCTTCAAACTTGCTTTTATGCCCAACCATGTTAAGAACAGTTCATTCCTGTTTTTTTTTTTTGGGGGGGGGGGGGGGGAACATGAGATTCTTTTATAAACGAGCAAAGCGCTTAACTCAAAAATTTCTAGTAACATTTTGATGTCACTTTACATCATCTTTCCAGACTCCAAGAGCTTGGGTACCACTGGGTTCAATTCTGGGACCTGTTCTCTTTCTTTGGTATATTTTCTCCCTAAGCCAAAAAATCAGACCACGTTCTGGTGTCTTATCACTCCTATGCTGATGACATTCAGCTCTTCAGACTCATTCAGATTAGATTTTAACTAGTTTTATACTGTATGATGTTACATTTATTATGTTTTTATCTTTTTATTTCTGTGTTTTGATTAGCCCTGTGTATGCTTGTTTTTATTGTAAAGCACTTTGTAGTTTCTGACAGGTGAAAAGTACTATGTTAATAAAGTTTACTTACTTATTTACACACATAACAATAGCCTCTTTAACTAAACAGTTCAACTGGAAACAAGTGTTTCTCTCTATCATGCCTCTGGTCCTTCATATTAATCAAACTTGACACGGCCGCTTTCAAAATTGAAGTCGACAGCGAGGAACCAATGGAGGTTGAGGACTGGTCCTCAGGATGGTCAATATAAAGCATTAAGCCATTCTAAAGGGTAAAACCGATCAATGGTGATTTGTGACTTATTGGTTTTGTTCTCTTCCTACTTATGGAAGCACCTTCAGCTAATAATAACCAATAATCTCTTCTGTTTAAACGAGTCTTATCAAGCTGCAAAACCAGCTAACCCTTTAAGTCAGACGTTGTCACTACCTTGTTTGGCAAATCAGAGGAGTGGGCTGACTTCTCCTCATTCCATTCAGTAAACACACAAAGGTATTAACAGGTTAAGTCCCTGCTTGAAGTGTTATAAAAGCAGGCTAGTGAGTCAGATGTTACTATCGGTGCTACTGAACCTGTTGTTCACTTCACTTCAAGTGCCATCTATAATAAATGTACTCTATGCGTGGAAACAAAACATTGTTGCTGTTTATATGCTAGTTCACGCAAAGCAGAACAGAAATCCTTTGAGGAAAAGTGCTGCTCTCCTGCAACATTTAGATACATCCCGTCTTCTTCACATCTTGACCAAATTACTGACTTGCTACCAGGCCTCAGAGGAGTTGAATGACTGAATGCTGATGGAAAAACATAACCATTTGATTCTGGTGCGTTGGAACAGGTATACCTCATGAAGTTGCAGGATAGTACCTCTCAAGGACTAAACTTGGGCACCAAGTTCTAAACCATGTAATCAACATTTTCAGTCTAATGCTGTAGTCCGATATAGTCCACGGTCAGGGAGGTGACTGAGAACCCAGTAGTCACTGTGTCAGAGCTCCGCCATTCTACTGTGAAGAGAGGAGAACCTTCCAGAAGGACAACCATCTGGAGCAATCCACCAATCTGGCCTCCATGGTAGTGTTACCAGATCAAAGTCACCAGATGGGGCGGCCCATCTGGAGTTGACCAAAAGGCACCTGAGAGACTTTTAGATCAGGAGAAAGAAGATGCTCTGGTCTGATGACACAAAGATTCATCTCTTTGGTGTGACTACCCGGCGTCACTTTTGGAGGAAACCAGGCGCGCCTCATCACAAGGTCAATACCATCCGTATAATAATGTGAAGAACTGTCTGACTAGTCAGGCTAGGGCAAACTAAAACTAGAAACTTGTGAGAAATAGATAAAAAAAAGTTCCACATGTAAGAATACTTTCACAGACACTGTTGACAGATATGAATCTCTGAACAAAGAACACCAAAGAGCATTTAATATTCAGTAGGATGTGGTTGTTTTATGCCTCCTGAAACATTGACCTGTTAAATGTTTCCAAAAAGGTTATACAAAAGCAGCAGCATAAAAGCATATTTCTCTCTGTCTCTCTTATATTTTTCTAGCAGCCAGTTGATAATATTCTAATTAAAAACCTCCTACTCTAATAGCATAGCTGCGGTTTTAATCATTTTCACCTTTAATGGAGCTCAAATTAAGTCAGCAGCCATCTTATAACAATTTATAAACTATTTACCAGGTAAAAACAAAAAGAACCTCGATTTAACTAGCTTAAATGGCAGAGATTTTCAGACCTTTGCCAAGGTAGATAAAATTGGTGGATAAGATTGATTTCACATGTAAGTATCGGCCAATCCCCAATTTCCCAAAATTGAGAAAATCAGGTGCACCCCTATTAAATAATTAGCGTAAGCAATGCAATAATGCAAAAAAACTTAAACACCACCCTGGAGGAATCTGGAACATTACTCGAACAGTCGAGCAAAAGGGAAAGTTGGCTTTTAATTCTTCATTTCTTTTTAACTCTGACCGGCCTGAAGTCCAAGCCTCCCAGAAAAACACATCCAAGACATCCGGACCCCCATTTGTAACCTACAGGTAACTTTTTGAGAAGCTTTCGGCTTGTGAAGGATTTAGTCAGTTCGTCACAGGATGATAGTCGAAGTAAATCCATCCTGTGCAACCACTGATAAAGAGTGCGTGACTCGATGGAGAGTTCAGACGACCAGGAGAGGCTCAGGTGGCGGGCCCATCCTCGCGGGGTGCTTCCCGAAATGACAACATCTGAGAGTGAGCCTAATCCGATTTGGGTGTTTTTGCCACGACTGCAGCCGATCTCCCGACTGCGTCCGTCACCTGACCCGTTACCACATGTGTCCTGTATGTCCCCTCGACAATGGCAGTCATTTTTTCTGCCTCGCCAGTTCTCTCCATCATAATCTTCTTCATATCTGCTGGAAAATCACACAACCCCTGCTACTGTCTTTATCTTCCACTGCTGTTATTTAGGAAATCTCATCTAGTGCACACTGCTGAGAGAACAAATTGAGTTGCAATAATACAAAACCGCGCTTCTTTTTTTTCCCCCTCATTTCCCACAGAGGCTACGCTAACACTCATTTATCCCAAACATTAAATGGGGAACGATGCGGCTCATATTCATGTTTGTCATCTTTCCAAAACACAATCATGTCTGATCAAATGAGCGTATCGTCACCACTGTCTTCATTAGACATACAGGTGGGGTTTCTCTTATTTGCACCTCACGGTAGAGGCTCAACTTGGTGACACTTTTTCTGCAATCAGGCAAAGCATCACATAAGTCCTTCATGGTGGGAGAATCATACGAGCAGTCGTCTCATTTGGCCCCCACCTAGCTGGGTTAATAGCCCCAAAACAATATTACTCAAGCGCAGAGCAAGATCTCAGACAGAGCGGCTGTGTTTGGGCTGATAAACCCTCAACACAGGCGGAAGCCGATGCTTGGTTTAGATATGAGAGTCTGCAGGAGATAGCAGGGTCACTGTGCTGCGGAGTGAATTTCGATGCTTAACCCTGCTCTAAACCTGCTCTAAACCTGCAGAGAAAGACAATGTTCATTTGTTCGGCTTTCATAGTTCGGCATAATAAGAACGGAGCAGCAAACACTGGGACCATCAAGGATGCCACTCCGAAGTAAAAGTTAGATGAAATCGTCAGAAAATATGTCAGCCGTTGGAGCAGAATGATTGCCTAACGGGTGGGAAAAGCGGAAAGCTTTTTAAATTCTGCAGAGTTAGGCCGCTGACGCTGTGTGTCATCATTGATCTGGTTGCTGTTAAGACGCGTTGACACCTGCACGAATCCATTGGACACGGAGTCCAGGGGAAGGCAATCTCACTCGGCCAAGACGAGCTCCTTGGTTTTAACAAGGTGATGACAGTGGGGCCAGGGTGGGAGGACGGGTGGTGGAGGGGAGTAGAAATACAGAACACATAAGGGAGGGAGGTGCTGGCGGAGGGGGCAAACAGATGATAGATTATCTGGAGTTAGGCTCGGGTCGCAGAAATCCCAAAGATGGTGGGCATCATCCGATATGAGGCTGAATGAGATAATCTTGAGTAAAATATAAAATGTTTTCCCTTTAAAAATGGAAATTTCAACAAAACAATTGCTCTAATCACTTTTATTTAAACAGAAAGCAACACTTTTATTCTTCTTATTGCTGTTATCATAAAGTGTTGATTTGAGATGTTATAGTTCCAGTTCAGTTCAAAGATGCTTTATTGATCCCAAAGGGAAAATAAATTAGTACATTTAATCTCTAACATTAACTTATTATTTAGATTTTGATATATAGAATTTGTACAAATATATTTTTTAAAAGCACCCGCAGAATTTTGAAGTATTTTTACGTTTTTTTATACAAAGAATTTTGGATATTTTCAACATTCTTTTCTGTATACAGTAATACTGAGGATATAAGACGTTCATATGAGCTGGTTAATTAGTCAGGCTACCTGCTCCGGTATTAAGCCTTCAGCAGGATTAGGGGTGACTAGCCAACAGGCTGATTGTGGAAACTGTGGCTTTAAAACTGTTACCTCAGTCAGAGTTATCTGCGGCAACCTTTATTTTCCACCTCATTACTGTTCATGTTTACCTTAATCGAAAAAAAAAAATGTTTTAAGTGTGGGAAAGTGTAAAAAAATACTTTCTGTAAGCTAAAACAGCAACAGGCTGGGGAGGGACGCACAGTCAACTCTATTTTCCATCCGACTGAGGAAAACTTTGACTTAATAAATGAGCCTCAGACAAGTTGTGATGTAGTTTTTTTTTTCAGACCTTGTTAATAGTAATCATTTGATCAGCGCACAACTACAAAACAGTTTTAATAGATCAAACTAAAGACAACTTAAATTCAGACATTCCTTTTTGAAATTTTAAATCGAAAAATGTGATTTTCGGGAAAACTATTTTTAATAGTCTACTTAAGTGTGTTTTTGAAAACAACCTAAAAATGAGTGTTTTCTATGGAAACAGTGAACAGAAAGCGATCAAAACAAATCATTTCCGTCAATCAAATTTACTTCCAAAACACTACATTTGTTGCTGTCTTGTAAACATTTCAGTCTTCAAAAACCATTCCCCTAATGTTGAGTCGTTTATCCCAGAATGGCACATTAGGCACCCATTTTCTCCCGGTCTGCGTGAGTATCGTCTTTTTTTTCTCCCCCTCCCTGATAATGGGAACAGATTATGCACATTCATTACCATTATCATTACAACCATCATCATTATTATGTGTTTAGCATAATAACAGAGGATCCACTTCGGAAGCTTTTCTTCTCTTTCTCTTTTCTTGGACCACAGGTTGACACCAGAGCTGCTCCGGGGAGCAACGAGCGGGCTTTTGTTGGAGACTCTTTGTGTGGTTTAATCTGACGCGCAATAATCCGACAACAGGCTATGAATAAATTGATTCAGGAGTGGCATGGTGATTAGCTCATTGACCTCTGCCGGGGCTGTTTCAGTTAATCCATCCGTCCATCCACGAAAATAGAAAAATTTCCTAATAGTTTCAAAATTCCCTCTGACCTTATTTGCGTATTTAGTGTGTGTGTGTGCGTGTGTGTGTGTGTGTGCCTAGAGTCGGGTGCCTCTCTGTACTTTTCTCATCATCACTTTGTCTCCTGTTAATGAAGTAGTAATCAGGTGCAATGTGCGTACTGTTGATGGTGCCTTTAGAGCCACAGGGACATAAACACACAGTAATGGAAAAAAAAAAGATCTTCCTCTACGTAAGAAGGGTTGTTTACAGAACCGCCTCAGCGGTCAGATATCAAAACCATCAAACTGGTGGGAGATAAGGGAGAGAAGATTGACTGGACAAAAAATTATCTTAAAGACATTTTTAAAGAGATTCTTTCATAAACCCAGGCAAACACCCGTATCTATCCACACAGGTGAGCTCACCCTCACATGATAGAAAGTTCCCTCCTTACCTGTGGCAGTGACGTAAGGATGTCTCGGAATCCTCCCTTCTGCAGGCTCTGAGCTGAGTGGTTTGGCGTCTCGGCTCGTATCCTTAGGCTGAGGGTTTCAACAACTAAACGCGTGCCTCCTCTGAGGCTCCTTATAATGGCACACCCCTTCCCTCCTGGCTCAACCCTCCAGTTCCCTCACCACCCTCCCCTCTCCTGTACATCACCATTCATATCACAGGAGTGCAGAGGGGATGAGGGGAGGGAAAGAGGTGGATTCCCCCGTTCTGTTACGCAGGAACACGAGCCAGCGGGCCGCGGTGACGTAAAGAGGCTTTGCCTACGCCACCGGTTTCATCCTCAGTGAGCCAACTAATGGAGGTGGGGGCTCTAAAAATACGCAGCACCCACTTGGATTGATCTAGAACA
Source organism: Poecilia mexicana (assembly GCF_051168715.1). Lineage (NCBI taxonomy): Eukaryota > Metazoa > Chordata > Actinopteri > Cyprinodontiformes > Poeciliidae > Poecilia > Poecilia mexicana. The sequence goes on along the minus strand of NW_028263390.1, from coordinate 4,120,185 downwards.
TCTCTGTTCAAGCCAAAACCAAACGGCGACCTACTGTTAAGGTCAGGGAGACAATGGCGTTTCCAATCAGTTGCTTAGAAGGTGAGCCACCAGAGTGAAAGCCAGTGGCCGTGGTCGATTGGGTTGTTTGTGCTGGAAAAGGTTAAAGTATCAAGGTTTTTTGTTGCTTGTAATGATGCCACACCTTGATGGGAGACAGTATTATCTCTCTAATTGAAACAATGAGTTCTGTAGAGCAGAGAAATCAATGGAAGGAGGTGGGTTGATGACAGGTTAGTCATACAAGACATTTCAGAGCTTTACTGAGGTCTTAATCATGTTGGATGCTTAATTACTGACTTTACTTAAATAATTATCATGAAACACAAAGTCTTCAATCATTATTGACCCAAAGGTCTCCTGTTAACCTGTGACTATAGGAAAGTGATTGCAAAACACTACATAAGGTGGAGGTTTAATGAAAACTTTCTATTTAAGTGGGGAGTTTTTCTCTCCTTTTTTAGGGCTGTGAAAAAGTATTGAAGATTTCTGGGGGGGGTTCTTTTTTGTGTCACATGGATGTTTCAGACCATCAAACAGGTTTTATCATTAGACAGTGAGAACCTGAGTAAACACAGAACACAATTTTCAACAATGATTTCAAGTTTTAAGGAAAAAAGGTTATTTAAACCAGCATGGACCTACGTGAAAAAGAATTGACTACATACCTAAAGCTAACAAAGCTAAAGCTAACAATTCTTCAAAGGAACACCTTGCATTAAGCATTCTCCCACACTCTTTTTGTAGGAGAATGCTGCTTTAAAAGGTTTTTGAACACTAACAGAAGGTTAAAGGTCATGCCACGATACCTAAATCAGATTTAACCTTTGTGCGTGCGAGGACTGAGGCAAACGTAGAGGACTATGGCAAATGATACAAGTTTTATGTGTGTGGGGTCGGTTGGACCCCATTTCTACATACAAGGGTTAAGCCCAAATTTTGTAAAAGGCCAATCCAAAATCTTTAAATGAGCTTTTCTTCACACACCTTCTAAAAAGGCACGTGATTTTTGAGGGGAAATGTGAAACCTTTGTGTTCCTATTGGTCAGAAAGCTTCCATGGAGGTCATTTTTGCCCGCTCCCTTTCTTGTTGAATTATGACATCTAGTCTTAACTCAATCAAGTGACACCTGCAGTGCTTCAGATGTCCTTGATTCTTCTGTGTCTAACAGATGAGTTGTCAATGTCTTCTTGGGGCAATTTTGGTAGGCTAGCCTCTGCTAGAAAAGCAGGCCACTAATCCAATTAATCACAACATATTTTTCTCCCTCAGCCACAATTTGCAAATTACAGACTGAATGTAAGCTGTAACTCGTGAAAAACATCTGAGTACGTTGGGGAATTTTTTGGGACCCCTCCGAGGAGCAGCCGAGTGTTACCAAGGAGATGGATACATGGGTGTCCCTCCGCCATGATCAAGTCAATTGAAGTTTATTTAATCAAGGACTCCACAGTAAACAATGTTGCATGATAAAAAGACAAAGCAGCTATTGTTTTGTATGAAGGTTTTCTAACCAATCTTTTAGCCAAGATGATGGATGGTTTAACAAATGTTTAAAAAAGTCTTTGTTTCACACACAATTGAACCTGATCCTGATTAGTGTTTTGCGACCAAACTTCTGATTCTGGGTTATTGCCTACTATCTGTCCATCCATTGATGAGAGCATCCTGAAACAATGAACACCACTTTTACACATTAAATAATAATAATTAAAAGTTGTAGGAATCGAACCTGTTCATTGAGCTCTCATGGAAACTTTCTCATCTGGGCTGATGTGTTGCGTATGAAGGTATGTTTCCTATCTGTGGCCTGCTTTCACAGATCAGCAGCCAATAGGTGTTACAACAATTACGTCCTCCATAACAACAAAGGCCCTTGCCAAAACCTACTTTCACGGTGTCGAAGTTCAACGCTTCAACTGTTTTCTCATCTTGAGCTGCTGATAGCCTCGGCCCCCTGTGAAGGTGTGAAAGCCCGGCCACGGGAACCTGTGTGAGGTCTGATAGTGATGGATGAATTGGGCCCATGGTGAAGCGGAGATAAGCAGCCCAGAGGCACGAGCGGCTCCAGCTAGGCCTGTCTGTCGTTGATATCACCGCCATCCACCAGCTGTCTAGTGTACATAAACGCTCCTCTGGCCGGCCAGCAGCAGTGATTGCCTCAATGAAAGGGACGGTTATGCTTAACTTCACAAAACCTTGACGCTGAAGCGTCTGGTGTTAGCATTCGTGCAACTGTTCGATAGAGCTTTTTTGAGCATGAAGAAAACATGAATTGAATCAGGAATAGAAACCGAATCGTTGAGTATTTCATCAAAAGGATTATGGAAATCCCTTTGGAACTTTAGCGCAAATCTGTTATTAGGTGGACTAAAAGTACATTGCAAAAGCATACGTTTTTTTCAAGATTTTGAAAAAGATTGTCATTTTACAATCTCAGAGATTTGACACTATGATGATACCAGCACCATGTCTCACGATACCGATGGGAAGTGCCACACTCAGGGTGCTGCTGGTAGGCAAAACACTGAGAGAACCCTTTTGCACATTTTGGCTGAGCCTCCTACTTGGCTTGTGTCAGATGACAATAACAACTTCTAATGTCTTTCTTTCAACTATGTCTTTCTCTTTGCCTCTCTTTCATTGAGGCCAGATTTTTGCAGTTGCATTTATACTGAGATTAAAGGGGCAGTAATATGTTTTCCAGGGACATAGTGCAAATATATTACCTAATATTCCTTCAGTTGTCATAAAACTTCTTTCTCTCTCCCTCTCTCTCTGCTCTTCTCTCCACATATGTAAAAAGTTCTACATATGTAGAACTTTTACTTCACAATTTCATGCCTTGAAATTGGGCCTCTGTCTCTTTAAAAACTCCTGCTCTTTCTGAAACTCTGCCTTCAGGAAGTCATCACAACATGGCTCCTCTATTAACCCTTTAAGAATGTTTTTCTACCGTTTCATTGATAAGTAGCTCCTATAATGAGCTGAGCAGATGCACAATTCCACCAGGTGTTTGCTAATTACTGCTGGCTAGTCTGAAGGAGCCAAGTGAGGGAGTCAAGGAAGAGGGCAGTCAAGGAAGGGTATCACAGCAAATTTGGGCCAAGTACAACACAGCTGAGATTATTTATTTAAAGTGTTCAATTTGTGCTGATCTAAGAAGCGAAATCCCCACAAAATACATCAACTTTTGTTTGTAACGTGACAAGATGTGAAAAAGCTGATGGGGTTTGAATATTTTTTTGCAAACAGTTTGATGTGTAAATTATTTGCATCGCGGAGATGAGCTCAGCCCCTTCCAGTAGCAAGGAAAATGACTTTTTGTCATTTAATAACATCAGAGGATTAGAAGCATAAATAGCCCCCAATACAAATGTGTAATTGCTGCGAGAAGCAGCCACGCCGCCTCGTTAAAGCTATGGGAAACAATAAGCATTTATCGATTTCTAGGAATAAAACGGCACTATTTATGTCTTTCATGCACAAAAAGGGAAGTCACAGTGATTTTTTATTCTCTCTTTTTAAACATGAAGTGATGCATTTCAACATGCTCTTTTACAAAAAAAGAAAAAAAAACAACGGGAAAATTCAAGCTTTCACTGTTAAGAAAGAACATAGATACAAACTTCTGTTTCATCTGCCCCAAGAGATTTCCCTGTAATGATTTCTGTTTTCAATAATGAGACATCATCACCTACAAATACTTAAATCAGAACTTAATTGTTCCTATAATAGATCACGAAACTGGAAAAAAAAATCTTCCCTCTGACATTAATGACTTTATGAAAATAAAGAGCAAAGTGAACCAGAGAGTAAGCTTTCTCTCTTTTTTTCACTGCGTTGATGGGGGAGCGAGTTAAGAAACGGTCGGCTGACGGCTCGTGAGCTTCCTGTTGACAATTCCTGCAATTCTTAACAGACAGCCGCATCCGAGAGCCCCGTGTTCCCCTCTCCATTCTCATCCGGCTGATGTGTTTTACAGCCCCGCCACACAATCAAATCCACTGATGTGAAACTCAGCGAGCGATCCATAGTGTGGTTTATGGACCGCCCTGGCTTTCATCTGTCAAGATAAAGCCGATTGTTATTAACAACGGGACAGAAAATGATTTTTTTTTTTTTTTTGTTCCAAGGAAAGAAGGGCCACATTTCCATCCGAAGAAGCCAATTTCACAGAAAAGAAGAATTACTCCTCGGTTCGGGAAAACTGCAGCGTCAACCAGTCGGCACTTTGGGGGAACTTTTATTTCAGAGTGTAAGCGTTCAGCAAGACATACTGCAGCGCATCATGTCTGTGTATGTGGAGCCTGTTACATAACCTGCCTTTTCATTCCGCCTTTCCACTGGCACATAGAAACATTTGAAACCGGACCTTTGCACACTCTCTATAAATAAAACCATTTTTTCTCCTCGCTGTCTGATAGATTCAACTTTTCCTGTGGGTCAGTTAGGATCACCAACTCTTGTCATGTAATTTTAAATTTTTATTCTGTACATACACCAATGTCTCATTTTCACAGTTTTTATAATGTTGGTCAGTACGACCAACACGTACAGCACCATTCATGGTCCAGATGGTACAGTACGGTTATACTGGAACAACCGGCTTCAGTTCGAACAATAATAGCTGCGTTTCTATCGACCATGTAATTGCGCAATTTGACGTTCGAAAAATAAATTTGCTCAATGGAAACATCAAATTTATAAAATAAAATAAATGTTTTTCAATAAAAAGTTTTGGCACTAGGATGAGGTGGTGTTTTTTTCTTCTTCTTCTTCTTCTTCTTCTTTACCCGTATCAAAATTGGTGTATTTTGCAAAACTGCAATGGAAACACTGGTAACACTTTATTTGAAGGGGGGTGAATAAGACTGACATGACACTTTCATAAACTTGACATAACAACTGTCATGAACATGAATAAGCCTTCATGAATATTTATGACTGTTGTCACAAAGCGTCATTCGGTAAATTATGACACTTTTAATACAAAGACATTATCCAAAATGTCTTTGTTGTGACAACTTGACATTAACCAAGAAATTATTACTGATATAAATTTGGTATAAAAGTATTACTGATTGTACTTTAAAAATTAGGTAACTTTATGTTATTAAAGGTAAAGTTTAAACAGTAATGATTTCTTGGCTAATGTCAAGTTGTCATAACAAAGACATTTAGAATAATGTCAACTTTGTATTAAAAGTGTCATAATTTACCAAATGACGCTTTATGACAACAGTCATAAATATTCATGAAGGCTTATTCATGTTCATGACGTGTTATGTCATGTTTATGACAGTGTCATGTCAGTCTTATTCACCCCCCTTCAAATAAAGTGTTACCGAAACGGTAACCAACCGGATGTTACTCACTGGTGCAAACCATGAAGAAGACGATGACAGGAAGTAGTTGACAAGTTTTTTAATGACTTGTTGTGTGAACGAACTAATTCATGTCTGATTTTATTTGTTTCTTATTTAATTAAGAAATTGTACGCTTTTCGGGCGTAGCGGAATATTGACAAAGTTTAGCGTGCAATTGTAATGGAAACACAGCCACAGTCGATGTGTCCTGTTTGCTGTGGCACTAGCATGAAGCTACGTTGATGATTGGGTTAAACTCTACCTTCCCAATTAGACTCCAACTGGCGGTAGAAACGAACGCTCTCCTGAATTCGTCGCCGGACCATAAAATAAGTCCCAACTATGTTGTCAAGGTTCAGTCTATCTGGCTAATGTCTGGTTCAGTTTTAGCCAAGTTGGGTGAACAAGAATGTACGTGGAGATGTTGTTGATGTTGACCAAAATCTGTATGTATACTTCTGACCTTGTGTAGATTAGAGGAAATACGTAATAAACCAATAATAATTTACCAATATCTGGAAGTTTATGTTAAAAAAAAAACATTCAAGAGCCCAAACTTAATACGAGTATTATGTCGGTGGAAAGCTTGTCTTTCTAATGGAAATGTGTCTTTCTGAGGAAGATAGTCCCTGTTTTTAAGAGAGTCTGCTGTGGAAGTGAGTGTTTTCACGTTGTTCTGTGAAAATATTTACTGCTGTTTGCTGTTCGGTACCAGGAAGCTCGGGATAGACCTGGGGATTAAACGCAAGGGTTCTGACCTCAATCACGAAAATAATTACTCTTGCCCCTTCCTATTGGCGCGCTACTTGATTAGCATGCAAAGCCCCCACAGAAAGCGCCATTAGTCTGAAAACAGAGGTGATTACAACTATAATTCTCATTGAGCTCATCCACAGCTTTTTTTTTTCAGCACCTGTGAAATCTCTTTTCAGTTAGTTAAATCAAATTTTGACTCTCCTTCCTCAGCTCAGTAGCTTTCTGATCTTTTACCGTACATCTGCCACCAAAAAAAAAAAGAAAAGGAACGCTTTCAAAGCGAGTGAGATATGATGATAGCATAAAGGGCATCTGCTTTGAGATAAAACGCAAGTGAAGTGTGACTGATTCCATCATCCTCAAGTAATGAAGAGTATTCCTAACCGGCAGTGCTGATAAAAGCCACGGATCCCATCAGCGCACTCATCAAAGCCGCCTCCCTCTGCTCGGTGAATCACGACGTTTCCTGTTAGGCTCGCGCACGACGCTACGCTACGTGCTGGTAACTGTCATCGCCCTTGTTGTTGTTCCTTCACCAAATAACAGTCAGTACCCCAAACAGCAGCTACGCAATGTGTGTGTGAGTGTGTTTTGTTTTGTGATAAATCCCCCCCTCCGCCCCCCCGTCCAAACAGAACTGAGTCAGAGAGAGTTTTATCCTTCTCGCTGTTAGCGAGATATACTCTAATCTCCTCGGGTGTTTTTTTTTTTTTTTTTTTTGTGTGTCAAAGAAATGGCATCGCGTCATGAAAAAGTATCCACAGCCTTTGAATTTTCCTTATGTGTTTTATCATGTTCCAATCATGAACTTAAATGTGTTTTATTGGTATTTTATGGAATATATCAACAAATAGGAAGACTTGTGGAAATCCTTTCTACGGCAGGAAAAGCACAAGCTCTAATAATGTGAGTTAAAGAAGAATTGTTTCCCGGCACATAGTGTTCAACCAGGCACTAGCAATCAAATGTTACCTTCAGTTGTAAAAGAAATGTGACTTTGTAATTTAGTGCTCTTAAATTGGGCCTCTGTCCCTTTAGGAAATGTTTGCTCTTTCTGAAACTCCTCCTTCAGGAAGTCATCACGACAGCGCTTTCACAACGTGTTTTACAAACATCTCACAGAGAAGAGGTTCTAAAACAGCGCAGAAAATCGAAGTCGTCATTCACAACTTCTGCTTCTGTTCGCTGATTGGCCCGTTTGAAATTCTATCAGAAAATTCACCTTAATGGGAGAAATTCCAGACGGAGAAGTGAAGGGAGATGAAAATTGAGCAGCACTGCATGGAAAGGCAATGGCTGAGCTAGTTAAACGTAATAAATAAATAAATAAATAAATAAAATGTTCAAGTTTGTTTGTTTCGGCCCTCAAAAAATGTTAGATAGACAGACTATCTGGTGCTTTTACAGGGACATCAAACATGTAAACTTTCACAAGTAAAGTGGGAATAAAAAGTAAGGAATTTACAGCATATTCTTAAAGTACAAAAAGCAAACAGCAAGGAGAAAAGTGCTTAATAAGAAACTGAAATGAAGTCTAGCCCAATTCTTATTTCAGTTCCTGCCATAAATTCTCAGCTGGATTAAGATCTGGACTCGTTGCCGGTCTTGTTATGAAGTTGATGGAAACGTTTCAGTGCCTTGCTGGTGGCAAAGCTAAAGTGTTGAGAAACAACTTCATCCCCAATGTTTTCTTCAGGCTGTCATCTTTCTTTGTTTCATTTCATTGAAACTACCTTTCTTTTCTTCTTTTTTTTTTTTTTTGGTTCACAAATTACATTTCCTTCAGTCGATTTCTTTCACTTTGACTCAGATCTGTGCATTTGCATTCCGGTTCTTGTGAAGAATGTTCTGCTATGTGCTTCCCAGACTATATTTCTCATGATCTAGAAGTTTCCGCGTTGCATTTTGTTTGTACATTCTTCAAACTTTGGGCCACAGCTGAGTCGACTGGAAACAAATATCTCTGGCACACTTGAAGGTTTGATTTACCATTTAATAATTTCTTCCATTGTTCTATTGCTCTCATGTTATGGCATTTCCCCCCTGCCAATCAGCCATGCAGGTGCAGCAGCTCGTTAGGGTTTGCAGGCACCCTCTTCATCAAGCAAAAAAGGAAAAAAAAAGAAAAGAAAAGAAAAGAAAAGGATCCATAATCAAAAGTTTTTTGGTCTGATAGACTTTCGTTTTGCAGTGTAAAATGACAAAACTTCAAACATCTGTCTCCCGATGCAGCAAAGTTATAAATCACAGTTCTGTTTTAAAAGACAGGCACTACCAAGTTGATTCAAGCAATAACATTCTTCTTAAACAATGAAAGACATGTTTAGTTGGCTTAAGGTTGTATTATTGCAATCTCAGCAGAGAGCTACGCTGATGGTCTAAGCAACACCAAAGGCTATGAAACCCTTCGATTTCAGAATATAGATCTTCTATTGAGGCTTCAGTGTGCGCCATACATCAAACTGGCACGCCGACAAAAAGAAATAGTATATCGTTAAGAAAACTTAATATTTTTTTACATTTATTTCTGAAATGAAACTCGAGTATAATGAAATCTATTAATGTATCGGAAACGCAGAAGTCTCTCCGGAAACGGAGAGACTTCTGAGTTTAGTTGAGGACGCGCCGGAAGTCAATATTTAAAGGTAAACGGGTTTTGTGCTTGAAACCCGCGTCACATTTAACGGTATTAATTCTATTTATTTCCACTTCATAACTACATAATGTGTTTGAATATGTTTTCGTAATGTACTAATGTATATATCTGAAACTATAAAGTCTTTTATTATGTTGCATCTTCTTTTGTTTACAGACAGAAGGAGTCTGTGACCAATAGGATTGCTGCGTATATGTGGCCTCGAGAGTTCGAATGATAGCCAATCAGAACTCACGATCGGAGTTAAGCAGCCAATCACAGTAGACGTTGAAGCAAAGCGGGACGTTCTGAATGGGAACTCGGAAGTTTTTCTTGTTTGTTTCTTCAGTTTGGTTTTTTCATCTTCATTTCGGTTGATCATTGAGGATTAAACCGAAACTAATGCGGATTAATGTTGCTTGGGACACCCTGTAAATTATATCGGCTACGTTTTTGGAGTTTCTAAGACCAACTGCGGCCGTGTGGGTAAGTCGGAAATGATAAAAAAAAAAAAGGTAGAAACGCTTCCCGTTTTTACAGCGCTGTGTTAAACACGTCAGGAAGTTGAACTGAAATGTTAAAATCACAGTTTATACTTTCAATTTCTTTCCTACTAACTTTAAAAAAGTTTAAAGAGATTTGTTTTGATTTTCACCTTAGCGTAATGTCATAGTTTGAGGCTATTTTAGATGTTTGGTCGCTCTTTATGTCGTTTCAGGTGTGTTTTATAGCTAAATAAAGTAAAAAGTCGTTAAGTCGTTTCTTGTCAACCTAACATGAGTTGTTCTGTTTCTTCTTGATGTCAGGCTGCTTGCTGAAACATGGAGGAGTTGTACACCTTGGACAGGGAGGTGGGTAGGGGCAGCTATGGTGTTGTGTTTGAGGGCCACATGGCCAAAACGGGACACAGGGTGGCTATTAAACGGCTGCCCTGCAGCAACCCAGAATGCATTGAGCTCTACCTGCAGGAGCTGTGGGCCATGAGAGCCACCGCCAAGAACCATGTCAACGTTATCGCTCTGCACAGCTGCCTCCTTCAGACCGGATCCAGGAGCCTGAAGCCCCTCAAACCTGGAAAACTCCCCCTGCGACTTGTGGAGACCGTGCTCAAGGGAAGTGTGGTGAACCCGCAGAAAGGTCGTAGAAGCAAGACCTTGTCGAACACCCCAAGGAGGACGAACTCTGCTTCCAGACTTCAGGACAAAACCAACACGGTGCTGGGTAGAAAAAAATCTGAGGAGGGGAGGAAATCGACTGGTTCTGATTCCTTGACCCCGCAGCGACCTCCGAGCCGAGCCATGAAGAGGTCAGCCCAGAGAGAGTTAGGGGAGGAGGAGGAGGAGGAGGAAGTGGAGCAGGCTGGATCTCTGCGCTGCCTGGCCCTGTGGCTGGTCATGGAGTACTGTGATGGAGGTGACCTGAATCAGTACCTGCTCTCCAGACCCCCGGACGCTGACCGCAACCACAGCGTGGTGCTGCAACTCTGCAGCGCCGTGGCCTTCCTGCACGCATTGGGCATCACCCACCGAGACCTGAAGCCGGACAACGTCCTGGTCTGCGTGACGCCCAAAGGCCCTGTTATCAAGGTCAGGTCATCAATTTGTGGTCTGTCGTGATCATAGATTTCCGGAACTTACTGCGATACACGATGGTATTGTTTGTTCTCTTAATTCAAAAGTACTTTATTGATCCCAAGGGGAAAATTAATTGTTATAACTCAAATTATTTAAGATTCGTCAAAGAGTTTTAGATGGTGATTGCTGTGGGCAGGAAGCGTCTCCTGTAGAGGTCTGTGTTACAGCGACTTTGAAGGAGTTTCAGACAATTTTCTAGTAATAGTGGTAATGGTATAACAATACCAGTTTGAACTCCCAGAGATCATTAAACTTTAATTTTGTAAGGAACACTTAAAACTGGAACTGGAAGATATTTTAAATATCCAATATAAGTAAATAAAACGACCAAAAATGTTAAATAAAACCAGGGTGTCCGCCCATCCTTAGAAAGTCTTAATTTCATGCAAAATTAAGGCCTACTTAGACTGAATTAAAAAGTATGAAGGTGGGCCTTAAATACATGTGAATCACTGACCAAAATAATAATAAATAAAACCAAAGTGTTCAGACGTCCTTCAAGTCTTGAATTCATACATCTAAAATTAAAGCCTTAAAATATCTTAAATTAATAAAAAAAAAATAGTTTGGCCTTAAATACATTAATTACAGGTCTTAAATTTAGTTCAGGCAGGACTATTTAGCTTTAAAGCTAGCTGTTAACTGTATTTGCTGTTAGCTTTTTGGTGTCAATCATGGGTGGAGTGCAAATGTATTGCCTGTTGACTGGACAACATTCATAAGCAAAATTTGCACTTCAGACAATGCTAATCATCCTCATCCTAAATGCAAATTATGGAGCTCATTTTATTATATCATGTAATTAATTCAGTTATTGTGACAGACTTAGTCATTACAATGTCTTCTCGAAATCTAGTAGTTTTTAGGAAATGCAACACTGTTCAAATTTGATGTTTAACTCAGGTTATTTTAATGTGATGGAGTCTCTTTAAACATCAGCGTTGCTACAAATTCTCAGTTTTGAGTCAGGACTTTGACTGGTCCATGTTAGTACGTTGATATGTTTTGATGTGAGGCATTCCCCAGATTACCATGGGGATTGTTCAGGTTGATGTGACGGATTAGTTTTCCACCACATATAGCTTGAGGCAGACTGGAAAAACGGGAACGCTTGGGGGGCTTTCAGCAGTTTCCTCACAGTTCTCTCAGCTGCTTCTCAGATTAAAGCGTTAAAATGTGAAAAGGTTCTATAGGTAAAGATACACAAATGGTCCAATTGTTTGAATTGAGTAAGACGTACTGAAAAAAATACTGAGCCTAACGCTCAGAAACATTCTTTTTTTAAAAACAAAAACAAAAAACTCCTTAATTAATCAGCTACAAAAACACTCTTTCTTGAGCAAACCATCGTCTCAGACATCCGTCTTGGAAAGGCCACTCTGTGTGTTCTTGTGTCGGGTTTAGCACTCTTGGTAAGAGGCGCAATTAGCAGTTTGTCTTGATTATGATTATCCTGCCACTCCTCAACTAATCGCTTGATCTGTAAACCATCAGGGCCAGTGAAAAATGTCCTTCAGAGTTTCCCCGAGGTGAGGGTCCATCATCAGTCATCAAAGCCATAGATATTCAATAAAACCTATTAAGAGTAATGAAGCATTTGAGTTGAAACTTCGGCACGTTTGGCGTTCAGTAAGAAAAACGGACGAGCAAACTCCTGGAGAATCGATGCATTGATTCTCCAGGAGGAATGATGATGTAAAAAAAAAAGTTGAAGTAATATCTGTAAAACTGTTATCCATTTTTAACCACACCACCTTGCAAAAGTGAAAAAAGTTAATGTCCCTTCATTTTTTTTATCACATTACAAACACAAATTTTCACTTTTGTGGAAGAACTTTTTTTTTCTACATTCAAGTCAGTGCGGTAGAAAAGTAACATCGCATTTCACCCTGAACACACCATCCAAACTGTAACACATGGTGGTGGCAGCAGCATGCTGTGGGGATGCTTTTCTTTAGCAGAGACCAAAGTTGGTCATGGAGGCAGAATCCAGTTTCAGACGCATCATTTTCTATTGTATAATATGACTGTGTGTGCAATTAGTGATTGTTAATGTGGCAAAACGAAGAAGGTTTAGGAAATATGTACACTTTTTGTAAGGATATTATCGTGCTCAATGTTTTCAATCCCTCCTAAATACTTAATTTTATCATGTAGACTCGTCTCATTTTCTCTCCAGTCCTTTGCATTTCTACGCTGCCTCCTCTAAAATAAGTAAATAAATAAAAGCCAGACTCTTTAAGAGCAAACTATAAGAGATGAATTCTAACTTAAAGTGTGTTTTCTGTTAATCAGAGAAAAAAAAATAAAAATAACTGATGCAGAATATTAGAAATCCATCACCCTTGAGTTTATAATCATGACTTTAACAGCTGAATAATTAGTAGATTTAGACAGAAGAGCAAACAAATTGTAGAATTAATTTGTTACGAGGGGAGAATCTGTGCCAGCCCTTCAGAAAGCTTGATGTTAGACATTTACTCTTAAAAAGTCTGGACTCGGTGAAGCAGAAGAAATGGTCTTGAATGAAGACTTTTGCACGTTTCTTTGTCTCAGTGATTTGCTGAACTGAATTGATTGAACCCAGAGAACTGGGGGGTGGCGGGGGGGACGCGTGGTCAGTCTGAAATATTGATCAGTGATTACCAGCAGGCTTCATAGGTGGTTTGCTCTGACTTGTCGTTTATGTTTTGATTGTTGGTATTGATCTTGCCCCCCCTCCTCCTCCCCCCCCCACACACACACCGGGGTCACTGCATGTACCGCTCTCTTCCAGTCACACACAAATCCCAGCTTTAAAGGTGCAGTACCATGTAAAATCGACTTTTTTGAGCCTTACATCATGTTATAATGTTGTTCCTTCATCAAAAACATACCTGGAGATTTGTTTTGATTCTTTCATGCATGTTAAAGGAATCCTTTAATCTCCCATGGCAACCATTGAGCTGTGCAAAACATTTGGGTGTACCTAGCTCCACCTTTCAGGTGTAGCTCCTCCTCTTCGCTGCAGTTTCCAAGCTTCTGCCTCACAGAGCAGCCCTCTCCTGTGACTCCCCCACTCAGCTCCTTCAGACTAGCCAGCTGCAATTAGCGAACACCTGGTGGAACTGAGCATCGGCAAGATACTTCTCAGTGCAACGTTGGTAAAAAAAACAAAAAACAAAACGTTGTTAAAGGGTTAATAGAGGAGCCATATTGTGATGACTTCCTGAAAGTGGAGCTTCATAAAGAGCAGGAGCTTCTTAAAGAGTCACAGACCCAATTTCTAGGCTCTGAATCAGAAAGTAAAAAAATTTTGTGATATTTTGTATATATACAGGTATAACATTTTTATAACAACTGAGGTTGACGTAGTTAATTGGCAGTGCCATTTTTATAACACACATTGCCTGGAAAACATATAACAGTGCCCCTTTAAACTGTACTGTCTCTGGTTTCTCTGGCAGCCAATGTGGCAGAAAACAAGGCATCAGTTCAAACATGACTCCTCTCACATTGCACTTCCTGCAGAACTCATCTCAAATGTCAAACACATTGTTTTTTCCCTCCCTTTCTTTTCATTTTTTCTACATCTGTCTGCAACAAATCTCATCAAGGTGGCAGATTTCGGCCTGAACAAGATGAGCGGCGCCGTGGCGAACGGCGAGCAGTGCCGGCAGCACTTCTCGTCCACGTGCGGTTCTGACTTCTACATGGCCCCCGAGGTGTGGGGTGGGCTGAGCTACACGGCCCAGGCAGACATCTTCTCCCTGGGCGTGATGTTCTGGGCCGTCCTGGAGAGGATCACCTTCGTGGAGGAGGGGACGACGCAGGAGCAGCTGGGTGAGTGTCTGGGGTTGGTGACGCATCACCCCGAATCAGGTTTGATTAAACAAACTGCCGCATATTAAAAATGTCAGATGCTATACATCATACATTCATCATCCATGGAAAGGTGCAGTCCAATCTAAATGGCAAGGAGATGAATGATGATTTCTACTATCTACTTGTTTATGGATTATAGCAGCCGGAGTTCATAACACAAGCCAACAGCTCCTGCTCCAGCCGTCCATCCTACAGACTGCATGTAAGGGGAAGTTCTGTGTTTCCCAGGCACTTATGCCATTTCATAACACAATCAACTGTTTTAACTTCAGTTGTAAAAATATATACATATATTAAATATGACTTTTGAAATTTTACTTTGTAATTTAACATCTTGAAATTGGGCTTCTGTTTCTTTAAGAAACTGCTTTCAGGAAGTTGTCACTACATTGCTCCTTTATTAATGTAGACAACAGTCTCTGCCTACATTAGTGAGTTAAAGCTTTTTCATTTTTAGTTCAGTTATATATGTCCCCCATATACACAACTGCTGAAAATGTGCTATATAAATAAAATGACCTTACCTTCTGCCTACAGCTTTGTCCTTGTTTGTGTTTAACAAGGCAGTTGCCCTTAAGGAACTGGGTTTAGAAAAAAAAGCTATAATTTATTATCCCAGTCTGTAGTTTGGTTGCCGCTAAATGTGGGAGGAGCCAACAATGCAGGTCTCGCCATGCATTATGGGTCAGATCTGCCTCGACTTAATTTTAAAAACATGATGACAGCACTAGGCTACAAGCTTCTTTCAGTTATGTTCAGAGAAACTGGAGTGCGAGTCATTTTTTTTTTTTGTACTCTTCTGGTTTATTTATTTCTTGTCAAAATGATTAAAAGTTCCCGCTCTTTAAAACGGTGTACTACTTTCATAGTATTATTATCATAAAACTGTCATGAAGTCACATTAGCTGTCAGTTATTTGGATGCTATATCTTTACAAACAAAACTTTTCATGGCTTTTCCTCAGCCGCTGCATTCTGCTCCCCAAATCTCAGTCAGGCTCATCATGAGTGAAATTTCCTCCCGTATATCTTCTGTGTGCCGCTGAGATTTCAAACCGCCCCCCTCGGTCCCGTCGTGCTGTCAGAACCCAGCGCAGCCGCGACGCGTCTTAACGCCCCAGCGCGCCGGGCTCGGCTCTGCCTCCGCTGTCACGGAGTAATGAAATGGCCGTAATACAAATGTCTCATTTTATTTTCAAAAAACGGCTCCAGCCGGAGCCGGGGGGGAATGTGGAACCATTACTTCGAAGTTTAGTGCCTGCGGACCTCCCTGAGTCACTGATGTTTCATTTAGCTGAGGGAAAAGGGGCTGCTGTCGCAGGAAGAACCGGATCTCAGTAGACGCTTTAAAACGGCTAAGTGGAATTAGCCCCTGTAGCCATACTGTCAGTGAGGCGATGCAGAGAAGACAGAGATATGACTGCTTTTTTTGTTTGTTTGTTTGTTTGTTTGTTTGTTTTGTTTTTTTGTATGCTGGGAGAAAATATGGGATCTGGATCAGATATTTGACAGTCTTTGGTCATAGTAAATCTTAAATTTGTTTGGTAGGAGTAACCCTGATTCCTTCAACCTGAAGCCTGTCACTGCAAGCAATAAATCAATTAATTGCATGATAAAGTAAAATGAGTGCAATCCTTTTCATTAAAGAGATGCTTTAAAATCATTGAAAAGCTGGCTGCAAACGTTTGACAGGCAGTACGAAGTAAGCTAAAAGATGATCTTTTCTTAAATGCAGTTTTGCTTATTAAGACTTGTTTCCATTGTTTTATTTATTTTGGCTACTAAAAATGTTTCCCAGTTTCAGGATTAAATATTCTTTAGAGATTCAATAAAAAAAATTTAAGTGAGTACACTTGCATTAATAAGCCATTATTATTACTATATTAATTGAATATGGTCTCAAAATAAATTATCATTTATCGCAATAATTTCTGGGACAATTTTATCGTCCAGCGAAATTTGTTGTTGCGACAGACTCGACTGACCCAACTGGAAAACTTCAGACTTCAAAACAAAAGCGAACATGACTGGATAAACATTCAGAAGTTCTGTTAAATTCTCACTAACTTGAGGTTACTATACGAGTTTAGAATGATCAGTCTTTGTTTGTTTGTTTGTTTTTTCTTTCTGTTTCTAATTACAGGTCGTGTACTAATCCATTTCACTGTGGTGTACCTCAAGGTTTTGCATTTGATCCCTATTATTTCTGTAGCACATGTATCATTTTCAGCTTATTTTGAGTTCTTCACTTAATTGAAGAAAAGGCAAGAAACCTTTATTTTTCCAGGATTATCTTGATCTATGGAAACTCTCATTCCTTCATTTCCTTTACTCTTAAATCTACATGTAGGAACCTTGGATATAGTTTTACTAAGGTATTGGTAACCCTTGTTGGACAACCATGTTATACCACTAGTTCAATCTGGTGATATCTGTCTGTAAATGCTTTATGAAATCATATTACATACCTGATTTCAGTTTAAATTGTGACTCAAATTGCCATCTTATGACTGACCAACATGAGATTCCTGTGAGAATCTCATGTCGGCCCATTCCTATTGGGGAACACAATTAACTCCTGCTAATGTGTAAAGTACTTGGTTGAAAAAATAATACCTAAAACCACAAAAAATATTTTATTGCTATTATTTGTGATAATTCAAAGCTTAAGTTAGATTCAAAAGAAGAAAATCAAACAGTTTTCCTCTTCAAACTCTAAGCAGCACAAAATTCCAAAGACAGTTTTATTTTTAGCCTCAGTAGAAACACTAATACAGGCTTTCAAGCGCAGAAAGAGTGGCCATTTTTATGGCCTATTTTCCTTTTTCTTTCTTTCTTTCTTTTTTAAAGAACTCTAATGGTCATATAAAAAGGTCCATTAACATAGTTTCATTCTTTCTCTAAATGCAAAATTATTTGACGACACAATAGTGGGTGGAACCTGCTTAAAAACCTAAACACAACCTCAGGTTTTTGTTGCCTTAGACCTCAGTTAATTAAATAACTGACTTTACACAGAGAACCAGAACACTTCACATCCGGCGTCTGGCATTGGATTCATTTTTGGTGATTAAAACCCAGTTGAAAGACTGGAACAACTGTACTGCTCAGAAGTGTTAACCCTGTGATTAAGCACCAGTTGATGCCTTCTTAATTACCCTCATGGATAATCTACCTTCATTTTTGAAACGGGTATGTTTTGGCGATGCAAATGACACTTGTTTTAATCTTCATTAATCTACAGATTTTTGTCACTTAATCAACGTTGTACAGACAAACTCCAAACTCCATGACAAATGAGCAATTCAAGTTATTAGTCTTACCTTATCTACTGCAAAGAGCAAGAAGTTTGTTTTGCTTTATACAGGGGAAAAAATTAAAAAGAGGGAGTTTGCTCAAGTTCTTCTAGCGGATTAACAAAAGTAGAGTATTCACACCCCTTGAAGTTCTATTTTATGGGTTTTATCTCTTGGCCACTAGCTGTGCTTCCAATACAAAAGTGCGCAAAACTTTGTTGAGATTCCGCTAATGTTGGAGAAACACAATTTCGTGATGGCGGTGTTTCCATTAAATCCGAAACGTAACTGCAGTCGCATGTGAATAAGTTTGGTCATTAAACTCACCACACCACCATCCTCCGACCACTTCCCGTCATCGACTTCTTCGTCTTTTTTCCGCTGGTAGTAACATCCGGTTGTTGATCATGTGACTCGTACGACGCGAACAATGTGTTTCAGTTGCAGCTTTCTAATTTCGATATGACCAACAGAACCCATCTAATCCTAGTGCAACAAATTTTTAGCAAAAAAACTTGGAATTTCAAAAATATATTTGCTCAATGGAAACTTGTCAAATTCATAAAAAATGATTTATAAATGGAAAAGCAGCTATTTTCTTGTTACATTGGGGGGGAAAAAACTTAAAAATGGTTTCTCATTCTCTGACTTCGCTCTGCATTAAACTTCTCTACATCTTCAACTTCACGACGCTGAGCTGTGTGGTTATAATGGGACAAAATGGGAAAATGTTCAGTGTGAGTTCCAGTGATGGCCTTTTCCCAAACAAGTGACCCAGATCTCACAGACACCCGCTGTGTAAAGTCACATGTGATCACAGCAAAGTATGATTGAGTCATATTGACATAACTGTGAAATGAATCCTATTGATTTTTGTAAGTACAAGATCAAATATGATTGGATATTGACAAAGAACTGCCTCCCTGCTGCCAGAAACATTTCTTCTTTTGATGTTATATATAATGAAACACCTTTTGGCTCTTTGATAAATGCTTCTCTGCTCTGTCTGAACATGAAAGTATTACAATTCAAAAAAATAAACAGCTTTTTCTTGTTACACTTCAGTTTTTTTCTATGTTACTATGGCTGTAGTCTTGGGAAATCTAAAATGGATCGCCAGGGTTTTGATTTTTTTCATTAGTTTATGAGGTCTGTCTGGAAACAACACAATCCGATGTAAAAACAGTATTTCTGCTTAAAATCATCCAAAGTCTTTTCAATCTTAATTTTAGACTTAAAATTTAATTTGGTTAAGTCTTCAGTGCTAATGATTGCTCATTTGAGGGATTTTTATTTGTTTTGTTTTGCTTTAACAATGCTTGGCAGCATCCATTTATTTGGGAATTTTGGCTAAGGTACTGGGTGTATTTAAACTATCAAAAAACAAGTAGACTCCTCATAATCCAGGGCAGCAGTTCTCTGAAAAATATATATCTATGGAGGCTTTGCCTTGAAAACACAGACTTCAGCTGTTGACTAAAAGAAAAGGAAAATGCTTTGATCACCATTCATTTATGACAAACAAAAAGTATAAAATATCTAAAGGGGTGAATAAATTTTAAAGTAACTACCTACAAGAAATGAAGGGGGGAAAAAACCCCAGCAAACACAGCAGAGTTGAGACTTACTGAGATTTTTTTTGGGAGCAGTGATGATTATGAAGTCTTCCAGCTTTGAAAGGAAGGATCTACGATAAACGCTCCTTTGCACACTGAAGATGCAGCAGTCTGTCATTTAAGGAGACATAGCTTGTATTTATCATTATTCCTTTGTCATTGTGCAAGAAAGCACAACAAAATAAAAAAAAAATTATATATATATATATATATATATATATATATATATATATACATATAAAATGTGTGTGTGTGTATGTACTCTAGCGTCTAAGCTGACTTTCCTGAATGTGCCGTCATCCAGGTGCCTACGTGTGTAAGGGCCGGTGGCTGATGCCCCTGGGGGAGGCTCTGTGGGAGAACGCCGACCTCCAGCTGTGCATCCCTATGAAGTTTAAGAGGGCGCCGCCGCTGCCGCCCCCACCCGGCCCATCCGTGTGTGCCCTGCTTTTGGACATGCTGGCCTTGAACCCGGATGCTCGGCCCTCGGCGGACCAGCTGGAGGCCAGGGTGCGCTCCGCTTTGAGAGACGACTCCCACTGACGGACCCTAGAGATGGGAACGGCTCGGCGAAATCAAATGTGGCGCGTTCCGACTGCCGCTGTTCCTGTACGGCCTGAACCAGAACGTTTGAAGGCTATGCTAAGGAACGTGATACTAAAACACTCGGTGGTATGTTGGTCCTCTGCTTCATTTAAGGTCTTAATGAGGCTTGTTGTTGGGTGATGATAAAACAAATGTTTCACCTGCTATTAAAAAAAAGGTAGCTGAAATTAAAAAAAAAATGTTTTTGCTGTCATATTTCCATTGCACTTCAATGTAGCATTCCTTGTTAAATATGCTAATTAAATTTGTATTTTTAACTTGTAAAAGGGTATATATGTAAATATGCTGGGCATGTTTTGCTGATTATTTTCTTTAGTTTTAAAAGTTAAGAAAATTTAGAAGGTAGAGAAGCACCGTTGTCAGTCTGCAACAGATGTAAATCCGACAACTTTAAAAAAAACAAACAAAAACTTTCTTCCCTCACTGCTTCTGGTGGATCGGAAGTGCAACACTACTATGAATAAATTTGTAATTAAATAAATACATATTTGTGCTACAATTCAGACTCACTTTGAAGTGGATTATGAATTGTTTAACCTCTAAAGTATTCCTGGGTGGTGAGATCTGATTTACCCAAACTTGTTGTTACTATGAATCCTGCTCTAAAAACCAAAATGAGTCATTATTAATTAGACTACATCTCTACAGCAGCTTTGATTCAGGGTTCATGTTGCTGGATGACACTGTTTCAGAGCGATATCTCCCGTTAGCACAGCAGCTGAACTGCAGACCAATCAGTTGGTCACTTAATTTCAAATAAACATTCAAAATAAATTTGACATCTAAGATAATTAATTCATGTGATGAACTTATTCACCATGTAATTTAAATAGTCACATTTACTATACTTAAAAATATACTGGATTGTGGCACTTCTGGCCTTCCGTAGGCAGGTGAAATACTTACATTTTTGTAGCTTCCCCCCCATATCTAAAAAAAAAAATGCATCACATTCTGAACTACCACCATTTCTGCTGTCTTAAGATATTTGAAGTAATTTTAATAAAAAATATATACAATTTGAAGCTCTTAATAATTTTTGTTTTGTTATACAAAAGTTAAATTGGTACAATCCAAGGCCTGACTGGATTAAGAGCTTGGATTTAATAAAATAAAATATTTAATAAAAAAAATAATTTTAAGGTGTTTACAACGTAAATGGCCAGATACATATTTAAGCGTTTTGCTTTTTAAAATATTGCTTGAATGTCTTTTAACGTGTTTTTGTGATAAGGAGTACTTTTAAAAGTCGTCTCCTTCTTGTACAGTGTGAGTATTTTTGTGTATGTGATAAAAAGTCAAAGAGCAAGTAGCATGAGGCTTAGTGATGTTACTGATAAACTGTCCTGCTGCGAACAGGAAATTAAAACCCGGGTTCAGGATTGGTCCTGATCCGATCGGCCCGACACCCACAGCATTTATTACGGGTCATCAGTCTCAGTCCTTCAATGTAAACCATTGTTTTCTTTCTTCAAAGCCTGAAATGACTTGTGTTTTTAAATTAAATGTAATTTAAATAAAGATTAATATTATTATCTCTGCTAGTTTTATTTACAGTGCACACCCACATTGTAGCATTTTTTTAAAGCTCAACATTCCAGCATTACAAACTCCTTAAACCATTAAAAAAAAAAATTCTCAAATCTTCACTGAGCTGCATGGAGGGATTCCATTAGCAGGGAACGCAGAGCTAAAAAGAATGTCTGTAGGACGCGGCAACTTAATTTGACTAATCTGTACTTGCCAAAGGCTCTTATGCCCCATTACTCAAAATTGAAATTGCATTAGGAAGGCATCAATTTACAGCTGGCCAGTCTGGACAGCGAGAGATTACAGCGAGAAACTCGTCCGGCGAACCGTCAATGTGGAAACTTTTCCACGGTGAAGAAACTTTCAGCAAAGTTTTATCTTTTTTTTTTTTTTTTCTTTAAGCGGGTTTCTGTTGAGACGTTATGACCGGTCAGTATCTTACACGTTGTTTCAACAACATAATAGTCATCCATATTTATTTAATCTTTTAAACATATAATTTAAAGTCAAATTTGTGAAAATTTTAGATGATTAATCACTGAATTATTCCGTGCTTTTACTGCTGCGGTACACTATTAAATAATTTAAACCTTCATAAAACACTTTGGCTCATAACATAGATGCTAAGATCTGATTGGCTGGCATCCAGAGCAAGTCCATTTCCACCCAATACTGTTGAAGAGCAAAATGAAGCCCCACCCTCTGACTTTGACAGGTAAAGTTATTCCTGATGCACTGCAGCAAGGGAGCATTAACATCTCATTAAAACAGTAAAATAATTGTTTAGTAAATTATTCATGTCCACAGTAATTTGACGTAGTCACTGACTCATGAATTGTGGCAGATTTTGTGACGGGGATAAATGGGACCAGGAGGAATCAGCTCTGACTTTAACGCAGAGAGGAAAATGATAAATGGTTTTCATTTCTTTTTTTAAGCTGAAACGTGTACGCTGCGTTTGTATTTTCCTCCATCCATATATTTTGAGTGGCCATCTTTAACAGCAGTCAGAGCCGCAGGCCTGTTGACGTCTGTCTCAACTACAGTCCATCCCTCTGCAAAACAAGTTGAGTCGAGTTGGATGGATCAATTTTTTATGTCTCTGCCACAGATTCTCTGTTGGACTAAAGCTGCAGTATGTAATCTGAAGATGTTTTTACATAAAACAGAAGCAATCAGTCAGGACAAGTTATTGTACTTGCTGCTAAATGTGTTTATGATGGAGAAACAGCTCGTCCTCACAGGTAAACTGTTTATGTGCCATTATCTGAAGCCATGCTAACTAGCCTTAGCATCGACGACATGTTCTGCTGTAGAGAACTAGCTATAGCGTAAGCATGGAGTGAGGGGGAGGATGTGAGCAGCACATACATAACAATGATTAGCAGCACAAACACACTCCTAGCTCTGATTGGTTGTTTCTGGTCGCGATGTTTTTCTGCAGATGGCAGTAGGACCACATGGAGGCAGCAGAGGAACTTTTTTTAATAGATTATCTGTCTCATGTCTTGACATTGTCATATGTTAGCAAATATATTAAAAAACATAGATTATAAAAGTTGCATACTGCAGCTTTAAGATGTGAAGTTGGCTGGACAAGCACCACACATACTCCAACCAAAACCTCCTGCTGCACCTCTGGCTGCTGTCAGATTATTTGCAGCCTCTAAAATCGATCGATTCATCCTCCCTTTCAATGCTGAACAACAACATCCCCGCAGCATCATTGTGCCACTACTACACGTTTCACTTTGGGGTGTTGGTTTCCACCAAACATAGTTACATTTTGACCAGAGCACATATTTGCTGCGTCACCTTTACGGTTTGTGAAAAAAGCAGCTACTTTTTTTTTTTTTCCCTCCAACTACTGCCGTGTTTTTGCCACCTTTTCTGTCATGTCCCACTGGCTCAGAACGTAACTACAACAGATTTTCCTGAGCTTCATCCAGTACAGGTGGACATTAAAGGTGGAAGAAGTTTAGAAATTCTAATCTAATTTGAATACAAACCTACTGTTGATGCAGGGAGATATTTTTCTGGTTGCATAACTGTGTCCACTGGATATTTCTGATAGGCGCACTAAACCACTGAATTGAGCAGAATTTCACACCGGCAGAATGTGAGCTCCTAACTGTATCCAACCAGGCTGCAGGAACAATTACATAGATAGAATCTATCAGCAGAGCAGCGTGCTGCTAATATTAAAGGGGAATCTATTTAGTGCAAACAGAGCCGGATGCTTTTCCTCCTCGTACCGCTGCAATCTCTGCAGATAAATCCTGTAACCTTCAGCTCGGCGGAGTTTTAGGAGCCACACGGCACATTTGTGCTCCCGTTGCAATGACGATTAAAGCAAATTCTGACCAAATCAGCTCCGCACAGAGCCGGAGCGGGGAGTCCTTTCAGATTTCACAGCTGATACCGGAGGGGAGGGGAGAGGAAGCCCGAATGCGGCCTGTTCCTCACCGCGTCAGGACTGCAACACCGACAGCAGCAGTGAGAGCGCGGTCCCGTCCCGGGCCGGGGAAATTAGGCGTGTCGGTTCGGCTTCATTCACCTCGCCGAGCCGTAATCTATACGAGGCTTCTTGCCCTTTATAGCCGGCTATTTTTCAGATGACAAATTCTTTCCGGTAACGGCGCGGCTGAACGCAGCCTTCAGTCAACGCTCAGCAGACAGGCGGCTGATGGAGACGTAATTGGAAAGGTCTGGGTCAAATGAGCCAGGTAAACAGGCTCATAGGGCCATCAACAGGGATCTCCGGAAGAGGCCAGGCACCCATAACATTATGGGACATATATGACAAGGGTTTCTGCTGGTTTCACTGACTCAAATGTAAGACTTTTTAAGACATTCTTAAGATCATTATGAATTAATTTTAAGACCTGTAATGACATAAATATAAAATTTTTTACATATTTAGCGGTGCTCTTTATAGTCTTAACCCACGTAGTGCCAAGCTTTTTTCGACAGAATGCACCTAACCTCAGAGAGGCTGCAGCTCACCGAAGTGAGCCAAGAATGTCTTCTGGCCAACTGGCAAGAAATTTTAACTTACCCATGACAGAGGCAAAAAAAAAAAAGCTACCAAGCTAAGTAGTTTTAAACCTGTCGTTAATGGTAGCTTTAAAAAAAAAAAAAAAAAAAAAAAATATATATATATATATATATATATATATATATATATACTGATTGCTGCAACTGCCTAACGTCTCAAAACACAATGAATTAAATTTGAAATAAATTTAAGACCTGTGCCACAACTTAAATTTAAAGAAGAAAATAGCATATTTAGCTTTTTCAGGCATTATGCACCCAGCCTCATACCTAGAAGTGAGCTAATGGCTAAGACGACTGTTGTCCAGCCTACTGGTAATAAATTTTCACTTACCCATCACAGATGCAAAAAAGCTAGCAAGGTTTGTACCCTTGCTAGCTAAGATACATGCCGTTGCTATGTAACAAGAGCATATTAGCATAGGTAGCGACATCTGCACGTGACTCAAAACTTTTACCTGACAGAAAAGTTCTGAGGAATTTTTTTTCAACTATATAAAATATTCTAGATTAAATAGATCTGTCACAACAACATTTAAGATACGTGACTAAAGTATTCAAGGCCAATTATATTTTTAAAAGAATGTAGTTTACTTGTAAAAGACTTTATTCCTTAAAGTGTTTCCTTAGGATGTTTCCAGAATGCATGACGAAACAAACAACAAAAAAAAGCACAAAAACAAACCGGATTATGGAGAGGGCTTTAAAAAGCAATTTATGTAACGCTAAGACTCATTTTCTGCCCCATAATTTGAAATTGTTCAATTACACAACCGCTGGCCGGTGAGGATTTCCCAGCCATCCCCCGGCAGCCAACCGTTTCCCTTTCACATGATTGCAACAGAAACACGATTAACTCGAACCGTGACGTTAATCCCAGACAAACACGTAACAGAAATCAGAAGTCCCCTCTGTAGGTTTGTTGTTTTACATTAAAGGCATGTCGGGGTCTTCAAAAGTTGAAACGCCAGGCGTTAGCGCCACCGTCTGGAATGAAGAGTCTCCAACCTGACCAGGCTTGCTTCTTCTCCCTCCTCCCCCCAAATAGCTGTACTTTCTCCCCCCTTGTCCTCTCACACGTCTCCTTATCTAAATAAAGCAGAGCGAATGCAGCAGCTTCAGATAATGGCAGATGAATGGCCTGTGGAAACAACCTCAGCATTATCTCCTTTCCGTGCTGCTGGAAGAGTTTCTCCGCAAACATGGCAGGAATTGTTTCCCAGGACTATTGTTTTGATTAAAAAAACAAAAGAAAAATCATAATAATTTGTATGCGTCTGTGGTTCTGTTTGCACCATCCAGATAAGGGAAAACATCCGGTCAGTCCAGCTGTGCAGGGTAGAGCTGCTTCACCATGTACGGCCCCTCCAGCTCATAGCCCATCTTCCTGTAGTAGTTTCTAGTTCCTACACCTGCAGAAGAAGGCGGTGAAAGGAAGGTGATGTTCTCAGAACTAAAAATAAAACAAAACAAAACAAAAAAATAACCAGGATAACTGCAGATACTTAGTCAACTTCACCAACACGTTCATTCCTCCAGCCACCGGGGGGAGGAATGAATTATTTATTTTTCTGTTTATTTTGACATCTTTAGAAATCCTAATGCTTTTGGCATTGTTAGTGAAAAGCCCAGGTTTATTTTTCATTTATTATAACAGAGTATTGAATGTATTTTAAATGACTTGATGTTCATAATATGGCTAATGATAACCGAACATGCTAATTTGTGATTAATGTAAAACTTGATTATTAACAGGATGTCCAGGTGGAATTTTGGAATGTTACAAGTAACTACATATTTAATTTGTTAAATGCTGATTGCTAATTGCACTTTTTGTTGACCTTATTTATATGTGAGGGTGTTTTTAACCCAGAACATCAGTTAAGAGTGGTGAGTTAGTAGGACGGTTTTATCTCTGGACCTCAGACATTCCCATTTTGGATAAATATTTCATTTGATCCCCCCCTCCCCAAAGAAAAAGTGAATTTTTGAACTACTCCCACAGTTAGTGGTGGAGGACTTTCCTTCAGCTCACAAACCATAAAATAAAACAACACATTCAGACAATCACAGTATCAGCAATTTATGCATAAAATAGAGAAATGTAAGCCTCTGTATAAATACATTTTGTGATGCCACTTCTTGTTGTTAAAAATGACTTTGTTTCAGGTATGAAAAATGAAAAGGCTCAATCATTATAAATCCAAAATGAGTGTGACATTCATGCCGATTCTGACTGCATGTGAGCTCGTAAACATTCAGCTCGTTACCTGAGATGACAGCCAGTTTGTGTGAGCCGTGTTCCCCTCTGGCTATTCTCTCAGCCTCCTCCATCAGCATCATGCCGAAGCCCTGCAGGATCATTAAAACACGACAAGGAGGCTCGTCTTTTTAATTGGCTTTGCAGACGGGCTCCGCAGAGAGCTGAGGACGTGATGTAACTCTTTCACCTGGTGCTGGAACTTGCTGGGGTCGCGGCTGCTGACTGGGACCACGCTGCCGTAGACGTGCAGCTCGCGGACGATGGACACGCCTCCTTTCAGCTCGGGTCGGAAGGACTGAGGCGAGCAGCGGCGCAGGCGCAGGAGACCGATCAGGATGTCCTGCTCCGGGTCCTCGTAGGACAGGAAGGTCTCCCAGCCGCCGTTGGCCACGTAGTCCCTTCTGACCAGCTCCACCTGCAGGCAGAGCGGAGTGAGGAAGCGGCTGGTCCAGGTGTTTGGATGAATGTTTTCGGCCTGTGGGAGTTTTACCTGGTAAGGCCTGACTTTGTGATGGATTTCCTGAATGCCAACTTCTCGGGTCCGAACGTCTCGGCACTGAAAAGAGCATCACATCTCTGGGTAACAAAATGGATTGTTTTGGTTTATTAAATATTTATTTTCCTTCCAAATACATCATTATGCTGTCCTGAAACTTGATCACCCTGAGCCAGTGGTGGACTCACTTCTGCTAACGGCAGAGCTAATTTTTGGTTCAGCTCTTTAGCGTTTTTGCTAACTTTAAAAACATTTAGCGTGCTTAATGAATTTCTTTATCTGGAAAAATAAACTCAAAGTGCTAATTTATTTGTCTTTTTTGTAAACTTTCAGTTGAATTGAGTTCAACTGAGGGCGAAGCAAACACACTGACACTCGCTGGGTATCAATATGGTTGAATTTAGAGCATTAGCGTTAGCTTCCACTAAATACCGTGTTGATGTAGCGCTTCAGCGTTAGCCGAACGAATGTTTATGATTAGTGCTTCATGGTTACCAAGCTAAGTTTTTACCTAGCTGTATCCTGAACTCTGGATTTTTTTGGTGCTGTTTGCTGTTAGCGTAGCAGCTTATCTACTGCTAAGAAACTTAAGTAGCTAGACGTTTGTATTCATGCTCTGATTTTGTAAAAGACTGCTTACGCAGCAGTTGTGTTCCCTCTCCTCACGTTCTCCACCGCTGTAGTTTGTGTATTTTCACAGAATTAGTCATTAAAACCAAAACTTCAGTGTCTCAGACTGAAGTCATAGGTTTATGGCCCCTGCTGTGTTGAAAGGGGAGTCAAACTAACAAGTGTCTGTCAATGTTTACTGTTGCCATGACAACTCCTTATGTCCATCCAGGTCAGTAATCTTACACGCCATAACATTAAAGGTGTCTTGATTCATGGTCACTTTCTAGAGAGCCTGGACTTCACAGGAAAGAAGAAACTTTGTAGATTTATTTTTAAGTCGGAGAGGAGAACTTTCCTCGCTGCCTGGATGGCAACAGATACGCTCACATAAAAGCTCCGAAGCAAGGCAGAAAACGCTAAAACGTAAGGAAAGAGGCAGACGGAAACTAGGTCAGACTCGGGGACAATTTCCGCTCCGCATCACAACAGGTTTGTGGAGATACGCGGCGCAGGGACGTCAAACGCAACACGCTTCCTGCCACTGTGTATTCAAATGAAGCCTGGGCAGAAAAAGGACAAATGGGGGATAGATGCTGAAGTACAAAGTGAAGAAAGCTGAGAACTTGAGTTATGTTTTTTATTATTTATTTATTTAACTTTTCCTGTTTTTAACAGAAGCGTTCCCAACCCGTGGCTTTTATTTAAGGGTGGATTTTGTCGAGCGTGTCTGATGAAAGCTGAGGGGTTTCCTGCCTCCTGTCACCGAAGCTGTAATCTATTTCCCACTTAGACATGAAGGAGGGATGGAGAGAGTCCTCCTGCGCTCAGCTGTACCAGAGAGGCTTTCTGGATCTGTCATCTAGCCCTGCTATGAATGAAAGTGACTCCTGTTATCTGCCGGTGGCCGCTGCTGGCCCCTTTAATGGTTCACCGCCGGGCTGGAAAAGTCCGTTAGCTCAAAAATAAGCCGACCCGCGATCTTTAAGGCTCCTGCCCATCTCACCTCAGTGCCCATGTCCTTCATCCGAGCCAGAGCCAGCTCCCTCAGGTTGCCATGCTCCACGCCGGAGCTGACCAGTGGCATGGGGATGTCCCTGATGGGGCAGAGCAGAAACCATTAGTAACACATCTGTTACTGTTTCAGGGCCGTACTAAGATGGAGCTTTTCCCCCATTTTGTCACTTAGCCGCCAACCTTAAAGTATTTCACATGATTAGCAAAACAAAAACAATACACTCTGAAAGTGTGAATTGTACTTTAATGACAAAGACCCTCAACTAGAAGGGCCGTACATTGACTAGACCATTCTAGCACATTACTTTAATTGCTACCAAGGGTGTAAAAATCTGTCACTTTGGGGCATATAAAGATCATGAATGTGCTTAAAAGAGCCAGGTGTGGCAGAATGTATCCATAAAACCGGCTAAACAAACTTAAGAACAATAACAAATAACCACTGTGTATTTGAAAAGTACTAATTTTAAAATTAAATACTGAACATCTTTTCACATTGATGTAATTTGGAATGTACAGATGATAAAATTGCTTAGATTTGATTAATAAAATATTGAAAACCCACGACTGTTATCTGAAGATTCTCTAGAGTCTAATGGGCTACAGAAAAAGCTGCGGCGCGCTGGATTTGATTGAATAGGTTGTCTTAAATAATCTTGGATTGTTTTTTTTTTTTTTAAAGGAAGCTGGCCTCCAATACGTTAATCACAGGTCTTGAATTTTGCCTTCACAAGATCATTCAATCTGGTACGTTCTATTTATGATACATCCTGGCTGGTTAACTAGCTTTTTTGCATCCATCAAGGGTTAAGTGCAAACTTATCGACATTCGTACATTTCTGTCACGATACAGGTCTTAAATTTCATTCATGGTGGTATTAAAATGTCTTAAATTTGATTTGGTGAAACCTGTGGAAACCTTGTAATAGGACGGTACAAATGGAAATGTCTTGACATATTTGCAATTGTGCCACACTCTCAACTTCCTCCTTGACCTGCCAGATATGTTTCTGTGTCGATAGATTACATTCAGGCTTTTGGGGTTTACTGATAACATGACTTTGAAGCCATATATGTGTGAGTCCAATTGCTCCATTCTTCCAGTTCCCTCACCTCTGGACGCGGTATACCCGTGTCCAGGGTGGCACCAGGGCCAGAATGCGGGCCACCAGGTCCACCAGGGCGCTGGGCGAGTAGCTCTTGTAACGGCCCGTCTTCCACAACTCATACAGACCCGTCCCTCGGATCACCAGCGTCGGGTAGAGCTTCAGACCATCGGGCCTGAACGCCGGATTCTCAAAAAACTCCTGCAACAAACAAGGACCATTTCAGAACAGTAGCTACAGCATGTTTCCATCCAATTGTCATGTGAATTTTGCCGCGTTTCCTGGTTTGGAGGGAATCAACCAGGCTACAGAAAAGCATACTGCCAAATAAATGAAACACTAAAATGTTCACTATGTCTGAACTTATTTGGCAAATGTGTTTTCATCTCCCAATGTAAATAGAATTATAAACCTAAATGTGCTTAATGGAAATACGCTAATTTCAAAGCAATAATTTGGTTTGTGTGATAGGATGAGGTGGTTTTTCAGAAGACTTGAAATTAGTGTACTTTGCAAAACTGCGATTCAAAAACAAAAGTGACTATCAACCCGATGTTACTACTGACAAAAACAACAAAGAACAAGTGGAAGGAGGATGATGCCGCAGCATGATTGTGAATGATGATAGCTTGAGCAAATTTATTTATCCAGGTTTGATTTTGGCTTTTATTTCATTTAAACACCGCAATTGCAATTTTTTTTTTTACATTAGCAGCATATTGACAATATTTTGCACACATTTATAATGAAAATGTAGCTATAGGGGAGAATATTTAAAATTTTGGTGTTTTTGTTAACCTTTTCCAAAGCAATACTTCAAAATGCGCATTAAAAAAAAGTTGATGGAAAAACTGCTACTGTTTTATCAGCTAAATCAGAAATAACCTCAGCTCTGTAACGAACCGTGAACAATGACCTAGTTAACTTTAGATGCAAAGCTAGTTTAAGCAGAGGAAGGGCGGAAAACGATTAAAAATATGAGATGATTTTATCTGTTTTCTAGATGGAACGGATCAATTAAGTTCATTGACATGAAAGCAGCTAATAAGTGCAGCTCTGCTTCGTCCAATGGAGGGGGGGATCCGTTGTGATTTCCAGTCATCCTCCTCCCTTCTGCACCAGCTATCACGACCGTGAAGATCTGGATTCTGGAATTGAGGAAAGTTACCAGAAATAAGCTGCATTATCGTCTCCTTATCGTCTCTGCTGCTAATCACAAGAAGATGTGTTACACACGGGCCTGCGGTGAACCCACAGGGAGGAGAGGCAGCTAATCAGACGAATTACAACCCGTCTATAGGGACTGTTCTCAAGATCCTGCACCTGCTGCCGTTTTCAATTGTGCCTCCTGTCTGCCAGAAGAGAGAAGCGGCGTTACGGAGGCCGGACCTGGGCGTCGAGATAAGAGAGAGAGAGAGAGCGGAGGGCCTCGGGTTGGCAGGGGGCGATCGAAAGCCATTATCGGGACACGAGGAGGATGCGGGACTCTCCTGCTGCTGCCGTCCGCAGGACGTGGTGGACGCCTGTCTGTCCGAGCCGGTGTTGCATCATAGTAGGTGACCACCACTGTGACCAGTATTACACCGTGTTCTGTGACCACCATTATTGTGACCGTAGGAGGCGCTGTTGCATTTTTATGCTACGCCAGAAAACGAAAGCTTTGGAACGGGGTTGGGACGCAAAAGGAAAAGTAGATGAAAAGCCGAAGAACAAAAAGTAAAATACTGAACTCTACTACTCAAGAATTTAATATTTTTTCTGTAATTTACATTTTGGTCACAGTATCTGATAAGACCTGTCATATTCTGTGACTGTCTATATTCCCTTAATAGTCATAATATTAGCGGTCAGATGATACTTTTTATTCTTTTCTCTGCTTTTTATTTATTTTTCCTTTTGCGTTTGTTCTTCCGCCCTCCGAAAACCGCTACGTTTTTGGTGTAGGCGTGGCAAAGTGTTAAAAAGCAACAGCGCCTCCTACGGGCACAATAAACGGTGGTCACAGAATATTGTGTAAAGGCCAAAACCGTCCAAGTGAATCGGGTCCAAAAAGACGAGAAACGCTTGGTTGGAAGCAAACAAACAGCTCTCTGGTAATCTCAGCTGCTGTTTACATCATGAAGGCAACATTTACTTCCCATTAAAATCAAATTAGACACTGCTAACAAACAGCAGCTATGATGGGTTTTCTTTTTTTTTTTTTTTTTTAAATACGTGTATGCATTATTTGTTTCTGCCTAATCCTTTTAATATAAGCTGCGGTCTACATGGTGCAGGACGGAGGGGGGGACATCTGACGAAAATTAACGGCCCAGATCTTCCTCAATGTCGAGGGAACACATCTCTACTCCATGTCGTCTGCAGCATTTTAAGTGGATTTTGATGCTATTGGTTATGGTTGGCTGGTTTCAAGGAAGGGCTTGTTGAGAGACCTAGAGGAGAAAACGAGGACGTGATACAATACTCTGAAATGTAAATTCAAACATGTGGAAGAGCTAACGTGTTTATCAAGAAGATAAAATTAAGTAGGAGAGCTAAATAAGTGGAAAAAAATTATTGAAACTTTTTTTTTTTTAAAAAAGATGAAAGCAAGAAAACTTGAAGCTTTTGGTGAAGTGGAAAGTTAGATTCAGGGTTGGGACTTTAACAAGCTAATTTGGATTAATTACATTGGTTTTAATGTCTGAATGCAAAAGATTCCCAGCAGAATCTTTGTATTTTGTGTGTTTCCGGTACACCCGTAAATCCAGTGCACAAGCAACATCCAAATAACAGCAACGGAAGATAAAGTCACTTCTCAAGGTTAACTTTTGCTTCAAAAAACAACCTGATGGGAGGATTGTTGAGTTTAAGTTGTGCTAAAAGAAGTTAGCCTATCAGTGAAGCTTTTCAAGCCTAAAATAGCATCTCAATGCTAAACACATTAGCAACGCTAACGTCCCCAACGCTAATGTCAGCATCAACAGTCCACATTTCTAAAGAAGGATTTGTTCAAAGAAGCTCCATGAATGGTTTGCTTAAACTAGTGGGTAGAAAAGCACACTGCACCAATCCGATGGTTGGATAATGTAAATAACAGATTAAAATCAATAAATATTTTTGTCATTGAGCTATAATTTGTCATATGTCTATTTATTCAATCATTTGGAAGCAGAAAAGGATTTTGAATTGAAAATATTGCTTTTCTTGAGTTTGTAGGTAGTTTTAGATTAAAATATGATTAACTACAATTAATGAATTACATTTCGAATTTTAATCAAGTCCCACCACTAATTCTATTACATTATGGCAAAAAAAAAAAAAAAGCAGGCTTTGCATATTCAGTGTGCACATTTCAAGACTGTCTATGCTTAGCCACAACTGACGAAACGTTTGTTGTTCTGAGAAGTCTTTTAAATGCAAAGATTTATAGGAGTTACCAGAAAATGTTGCCTGTAAAGAATTCATGGTGATTTCCAGAAGAAAACCATTCATTTAGCTCTGGAATTTGAATAAGTAAACATCTTAATTGTATCACATACCTTGTTCTGAAAAGCAAGGTATCAGTTCCAAATGCTAAAATTAGCTAAAATAAACCATGAAAAAAAAGCATCTGTCTGACCAGATGTTATCTTTTCATAACGTCTTCTACCAACCTTCCTTCCATAAGATGTCTGACTACAACAGGTAAGGAAACTATTTCTGATGACGTTACGGAACATCACCTTAAAATAACCAAACTGTCTCTTAAAGTTGCAGAAACAAGAAAATGTAACTTTCTGAACTGCTAATATTTGAACTCAGTGTTTTGACATTGTTTGTGTGTGTGTTTAAATTAAATTTGTCCTGTGTGTAATTTATCACCTAAATATAGAAATTATTCTAAATCATTATTATTTCCCCTTTCCTCTGCATCATTTTGACATCAGTGGCAAGAACCTGGAAATCTTAGCGCACAGGCTAATTTGGTTCCCCTGACAACCTGTCAGCTACCCCTATGTCCCCCCTTCCCCATCTTCCTGTGTGTAATGGCGGGGAGCGAAATTTTACGACACGGACTCAAAAATCCCACGTCGCTTCGCTTCGGAGCTGTGAATTTCTCCTGATGGCAGACAGCGTGCCACGGAGGATTAGATATGGCGAAGGGGAGAAAAGTGGGAGTCTCACACACAACTTGTATAATCTAAGTGTCAGTATGATAAGAAAAGAGAGAGGGGAAGAGCCGCAGAGAGGAAGGCAATGCAATCGGAGGAGGACAAAGGGACGAGAGCGGGGAGATTGATGAAACGGGGTGGAAGGGAAAACTTACGACTGGAAGGGAGGGGGAGAGAGGAGGGGAAAAAAACTCTACAAACAGACAGGAGACAGGAAATACAGAGAGTTAGAGGAGGAAGATAAGTCCAGAGGACGAGTGGTGGAGGAAATGCTGCAGGAGAGGAAAGGAAGAGGGTCAACAAGACATTAAATCTGCTTCCCTAAAACATGCCGACCCGCAGCTGCCCTTCACATTACTATTACACACACACTGACTGACGCAAGAGTTCACACAACACACACGCACGCACGCACGCACACGCACACACACACACACACACACTCACACACACACACACACACACACACACACACACACACACACACACACACACACACACACTTTCCAAACACAGGTAATCCAAGAAATATACGAGAAGGCACAAACTTTTACGTAACCTCATTAAGGAAGTGGGATGGAGACGCTACAATAAGCTGATATGGATCCTGCATGAACAAGTCTGGAATTCACAAACTAATTTGTTTCTTTTTGCTATAGGCTCCTGGTGTTTAAGTCTTCAAATGCATTAGGAGGCAGTGTGGGAGTATTATTGTCCTATAGCATTGAGATGAAAGGCTAATATGCACCAGTGTAGAGGATGGAGGGGGTAACGGCAATCAGTCGGCTAATTAGATTGATAAAAATGATTCCAGATTAAATTAACAGACTGTTCCTCACTAGAGACACTGAAAATATTTTCCTACACACTGAAACTTTTATGCAAACTAATGAAATAATTCACATGAGATCAATCTGAATAACATGCCAAACACATAACAACCTGGCTAAAGGCTGAGCTATAGTCGTGTTTCTACAGGTTCACGTTGAGCATGCGAGTCACGCTAGCGGTGTGGTTTTTATATTTAGCATCGAGGACGCAGATAAATACTTTCCAAGTTGTGTACAGACACATT
The DNA here is from genome assembly GCF_051168715.1 of Poecilia mexicana. Classification (NCBI taxonomy): domain Eukaryota; kingdom Metazoa; phylum Chordata; class Actinopteri; order Cyprinodontiformes; family Poeciliidae; genus Poecilia; species Poecilia mexicana. The sequence continues at coordinate 4,085,084 of NW_028263390.1, read as the reverse complement.
CTAGCACCCCTAGTGGATTTTTAATGCACAAACAACTAGAGATAATTATTCGGCCATCGTTTTGGCGCCCCCGTTAGCATGGAGCCCCTATGCGTTGCCTATGGTGCATACCCACTTTTTGCACCACTGCTTTGGACATATATTGGTGTAGTCTGGTAAAAACCAGGCACTTGTTCTATGGTTTGCTTCGTACTGAGGGTCTGGACTGTTAGCTACTGAGGAACGCGCAATATTTTAACTATAAACCAAACTGTAACCCTAGAAATACCACGAGAATTAGTGGTATTCTAGCTCCAATATGAGAGAAAAGAGGGCCCTGATTTTGTTGACCTGCCACTGTAAAAAATATTTTCTCAATGTGTCACCTTTGACATTTCCCTGCTGGAACTGAGTTTTCTTTTAATGTTTCTTAAATTAGTCGTTAATTAAACATGAAAAACTCAACTTTCAAACTTCAGGAGTGCGTTACCTCCCGATTCCTACCAGTTGGAGTCAAAACTATTTATATAAAAAAAAATCTGTTTAATTAACATAAAACCTATTCAAATGAGAAAATGACTGACATTTTGAGTCTAAAATCTCACCAGTAACATTTACAAAAAAAAACAAAAAAACAGCAACACTATTTTCCACTCATTCCACTTTTAATTACTTGATTTGATTTGTAAAAACAAACCCCCAAATGAGGCGGAAGCGCCTGCGGCTGGAATGCCAGCCTTCATTTACATCCTACAGTCAGGCGTTCTGGGAGGGAGCCCTGCCTGACTCTGCACATTCACGTCGAAGCCGCCTCTAATCAGAGCAGAGGAAGCCAGCTGCTGTTGAGAGACATCTGACGGGATGCTGCGTCGCATCGCGTCGCGGTTCGGCCTGTGATGCCGCTCTCGCAGCTTTTGGCTCTGCTATTTTCAGATGCCACATGTAGCACTCGTTGCCACACCGCTGTGAGCCGAGTGACGGTGACGCACGCGGATGCCGACGAAAGGAACGAGGTATGATTACGGATGTCACAAACAATAAACTTAATGATATACTTGATGCGGAGATTTCCTGCTATTTTTTGTAATTTTGTTGTGTGCAAGTTGTGCCCCAAAAAAAGGAGTTAACCTAAAATAGCATCTCAAAGCTAAACATGCTGCTGCAGAATCGCTAATGTCAGCGTCCGTAAAACACGTTTCTAAAGATAACAGATTGAAAACAAGAAATTAATTTGTTGTTGAGCTCATGTGTATATTTTTTTTCAATAATTTAGCAGCAACAACAATTTCTAAATTGAGAATGTTGCACATTTTGTCAATATGTTTATCGATTAAAATTGTGATCAGTTACAGATCCTAAGTGAAATTAAAGCTGCAGTATGTAACTTTTTAAAAAATATATTTTTTTACATATTTGTTAAAACTGCCATTATATTGTGACAGTATGGCATGAGAGATAATCTGTGAAAAATCTATTTCCTCTGCCTTCTTCCAGTGCTTGAAACAATCAATCAGAGGCAGGACTAGAGTTTTAGTGCTGTCAATCACAATCTCATGTAGCTGCTCATCCTCCCCCCCCCCTTGCTCTGTGCTATGCTGTAGCTAGCGCAGCCTGTTGTGAAAGCTCAGTCTGGTTAGCATAGCTACCAGTAATGATAAGTTGTTTCTCCCCCACCAGCACAATTAGCAGTGAGTGAATGAGGTTGATTGACAGCATTAAGACCGTCCTCCTGGTTCTGATTGGTTGTTTTGGTCGGAACATTGCATTACTTTAGTTAGCAATAGTAGTTCAGGGAGCAGGTGGAGGAGATTGATCTTTTCACAGATTATTCGTCTCATAAACTGTCACAACATGATGACAGCTTTAACAAATATGAAGAAAACTTTTTTTTTATTAAAGTTACATACTGCAGCTTGAATAAAATGCAACTAAATAGCATTTTTTTAGAAGTCTGGATTGCTTTATGTATATTTTGCATGTTGCCTATGACTATTGCTTGCAGGAGAGACATTCAGTAATAGAAAAAATATAAGCAACCTACGGGTGCCAGTGAGCGTGGGAACTGACAAAGTTGTCAAAAATTATATTTTTACATCAATTTGTTCTCTGGCTAAATAAAAACATGCCTATTTTTTCTTTTACCAGAGGTGGGAGTAACAGTGATCCCAGCAGCGGACAAACAGTCTGTCCTCAGGTTCTCACCGCCACATGTCGTCATATTCATGACCTTTTTTGCTTCAATAGAAAAACACTAGAAAAAAAAGCTAACTATTCACAATCTTTTTAGAACATATTAGTCATTGCTCGATATACGGTGCATTAGGACCAGTAAGCCAGAGTTCATTAGTGGATTTTAGTCCAACATGCAGTAAAGTATATACTGTCAGACAGTTTAATAGGTCTACTCTCCTTTATGTCCTTGTTTGGTGGTTACTGCCAAAACTGCAAGAATGCCTCCATCATTAAATCTGACTTCTGTAGTTTGAAAGGACATCCAACACATTTATTTATGGAAAAGCAGCCACACTCTGTACAGAATTGCTTAAGAAGTCTCCAGTGGCAGCATGATATTAACCGGGATTGTAAAAACAACTACAACAAAAGAAATTTTGATTTTTTTTGTGTGTGTAATACTGCCACAAAAATACAGCCCTACCCTCCTTTTTCTTTACACATTTCAGTGTTTGGAACTTATCAGCACTGAGATTTATAAGGATAATTATCTCATTCTCTAACCCTCAGTAACATCTATTTCTGTTTAATGTTGTCAAATAAAATCTTTTGCTCTAATTGACCATGTTGAAACAAAAACACAAGTTTCACCCACTGTTTTGATTGACAGTTTTGAATTTTAACCGTTAAAGCCAACTCCAGTCAAATCACCCTGAATACACCACTTCTCCGTGAAACACAGTAGTGGCAGCTTCATGCTGTGGGGTGTGTATCTTGAAAAAGAGTTAATGGGAAGATGCATGGAGCTAAACATAGCGCCCTCCTAGAAAATCTTTTTTTGGGGCTAAAAAGCCTGGAGCATGGAAACTGCAGCTCTGAGGAGGAGCATTGTCCTCGAAGGCGGAGCTACGTCCATCCAGGCATTTTGCACAGCTGAATGGTTGCCATGGAGATTAAAGGATTTCTCAAACATGCATTAAAGAATCAAGGCAACACTCCAGGTATGTTTTTGGATGAGGTAATAACATTATAACATGATATAAAGCTCAAAAATGTTGCTGTTACATAAAACTGCCCCTTTAAAATGAATAGTACTTACTATAAACTGCTCCACGTCCCTCTCCATGCCAACATTGGGCAGGTCTGGCATCATGTGTGCAACAACCTTAAACCCAGCATCCTTTGCCAGCTGGAAAGACTCACACACAGCTCGCACTGTGTGGCCTCTGGAAAAAAAATATGGAAAAGGTCAAATGTAGAGACAGGACTGGGATTATTTTACCAAAATAAAAACAAATGTTCTGTTTTCCCTGTCAGACATACTAACCTGTTGGTGTCTCTGGCCACGTCTTCGTAAACACTCTGCACGCCGATTTCCAGCCGGGTGCAGCCGTAGCTCAGCATGTCGCTGAGGTGGCGCTTCAGGCAGTAGTCCGGCCGCGTCTCTATGGTGATTCCCACACACTTGGTGTTGCTGTGCTCCGAGTACCTGCAGCGAGAGAGAGGCCGCCACTAGAGTCAACCCGGGTTGGGTTCGGTTCTCCCGCGGTGCGTCTTGGGATTATTTTGCTAAATGTCTCTCTTCCTGTAATGACTTTTTAATTTGACCATTTGGTGCCAATGAGAATAAATATTTGAGGGTCGGAAGAGAACGGAGGATATATTGGAGGCATCATTTAGCAACATCAATTTGCGTGCTGTAAATTGAAATGGCTCATCACCCAGATAGTTAACACTAACCTCACATTAAAGACACATTAATGCTAGAAAGATGAAAGACCCAACTTTAAAAGCTACACAGGACATCGTTTCCAGTGTTGTTACTTAGAAACGTTATTAGGTGCGGATATTTTTGACTAATACCGGAAGTCATTAATCAATTTATGGTCGGAAAACCAATAGCATCATCAATGAACCATGATCCCGACAGTTTTCACAGTTTGCCCTGTAGTCCAAGGCCCCTTTTCTATTGTCTAGTCTCACTCCAACCAGTTAATGTTTTGTTTGGTTCTAGCAAAGTTTTTCAGCAGTGTGTTCTTCACTCTGCCGGCACACAAGAGTTATGGTTGATGCTAAAATTATGTCATTTTGCACATAGTGGCCAGTTTCACAGAAATCTCTTAGTGTATTTCTTCACTATGGATTGCCCCTTTCAGATGAAGATGTACGCACTCTTCCACCCAAGTGTGGCGCTCTGCAACTGCGCACAATAGATGTTTTTATCTTCAATTGATAAAAGCCTCAAAGTTTAACCACAAAATTATCTATTTCCAGCTCGCAATCTTCTATGGTCTAGTAGCAGATTGAAAATTGTGGTTGAGATGTTGTTCGAGGAGTTTGAAAGTACCGCCTTCACTCAGATTGTAAGGTAAATCCAAGGCACAATCAGTCTGTTGCTAATGAGATCACTTGCACTAAAGACCAGGTTGTTACCACTCCTGAGGTAGTTCCAAAAAATTTGAAGGAACTGCGCAGGATTTGCAAACAAAGACGAACATGGGCAGGGCTGACTGAGGAAGAACCAGTTTAAGCCACGCCCTTTTCAACGGGACTCCCAATGAAGTATTAGGCACAAGTTATCTTCTGTCTGGTGCTGGTTCTCTCCAATTGAATTTGGGATTGTCTTGTCCTTGCGTCCCTGCACTCTGCGTTTCCAGTTTTCCCGATGAAAACCTGTGTGTACACACACCATGTCTGAACATAAATCTATTGCTGAACCTTTCAGACAATGGGTGGAAATGACAATGAACCGGCTTGTTTTGCTGTCCTTTTTAAATGTAATCTGAAGACCAATGTCTTCTCAGCTTCATTTAGCCTGAATCTGACCGGTGTACCACTTTCAGAGTTACTACACTCACTGATCAAAATCACCAAAACAACAAGAGCTGCGTCATTTCAGCACACGAGCCAGATGTCATTTTCTCCGCTCCAGCTGCTCCAATGACCATTAGCTCCCCTCACACCAGCGCCTATTCCCCCTGATTTTGGATCTACTGGCAGTAAATGTCCATCTTTTACAGTCTGCTGGCTGATTTACTCTAATTACAAGAGTTTATGCTCCACAGAGGATGATCAGATTGTGGGAGATGAATCAATAAAAAGTCTATTATCTCAGGCGATTATCTCCAGGTACTTCACCGCTTCTATCAGATCAAGAGGCAGTGTGCCCGCAGCGCGAGTAAGAGCCGCGGCCGCGCGATTCTTCGATGCACAAACATTGCAATTATCACACACCAGCAGCCGAAAGCTGGAGCGCTTTTCAGCCGAGCCCAGTCTTATCCGAACCTAGCAAGCGCTCTCCACAATTACGGCAATCATAGTGTCTTAACAAAGCGTGACAACAGCGGACTGGGGAGAATTAAGGCACACACCTGTGAGATTGCTCACACACTTGATGACAGACGCAACGAAAGACGCTCACGTAAACCAGGCTACTTAGTCTTTTTAGGCTTTAGGAAAGGAAACGTCTCCTTTTGACAAACCAGTTAGTAAAAGCCCAGTCACTTCAATTAAACACCATTTGAAAGTTGCAGTCCATCCATACTGAGCAGAAGCGTGTCTGATTTCACTCGAAGTTCTCCCCTGACTCAGCTAGAGAGGAATCGATTGAACTAAGGGACGAGTGGCTTCACTTATCTCCCCCTACTGCATTATCACTGGCTTCATTCAGGAGATGGACTCCTTTGGGCTCTTCCAGGATCAACCATGGTGCGTTGAATCAAGCAGTGGTGTGATTCAAAGGTATACGGTGTAACTACCAGAAGTTACATTATAAAGTTATGCGTCCAAACAAAACAAATTATACATTGAGGTCTAACTCATTTTGGTTCTCAAACATCATCATGAACAAATTCTGCCTTTATCGTCTTTACAAAATTGTTTCCTTGCTACCAGATGTAGCCCACCCTTCAGCTGTTAGCCAGACGGCCTGATGTTTGACACCAGAATATGTCGACTCAATTACTGGAAGGTAACGGTGGGCATTTATCATATCGTTTATCACCATTTATCAAGTGATACACTTCTTATGATAATAACTGAAATATATTGTTCTTGCAATAAATTTTATTTAACAATGTTTAAAATCCCCCCAGGAACTGTCTGTGTTGTTGGGATTGTTAAGTTTATAATTTGTTCCACTGCTTTTTCAGCAAGAAAGTGGCAATAAATGTGAAAATATGATTAAATGCAGATACTATGAGCAGATTCTTTATATGACTGGTGTCCAAAAGAAGCGTATTACAACTTTTTTCAGAGCAGCATTTGTATTTGCGAAACTATGATTACTGTGCCATTCAATCACTTGAAGTTACAGAAAAAAAGAATAAATTGTTTCTTTTATCATTATCCCAATAGTGCTATAAAATATTATGCTAAAACTTTAAGTCCATATCGCCCACCCCTACTGGAAGGTGTCTGGGTCACATGGCTGTAAAAAATAAAAAAATAAAAAAATGTTGCAACAATTTTTGGTAGAATATCATATTTTGTAAACAGTATTGTCATTGCAATTTTAAGCAACATTTTCTTCCGATGTTGTGGGCTCCTAACACACATTGTACCCTCTATTTTTTTCTGTTTGCCATCATCATCATGTCTGAGTCTTTTTCACTAAAACTATCTACAGTTACATCTGAATAAGTTTGAAAATCTGGAATAAGTTCAAGAGTTTTGTTTCAGAAAGCGAAAAATGTTAAGTAGGGATGCACGATATATCGGCATCAACATCAATATCGGTTAGTGCTTTGTTGATGTATTGGTATCGGTCCAATAAGTGAAACTAGGGTGGTAAATATTAGTTAGCAGCCAGAACAGCAATGATCCTGCATCAATATTGGCCTGAATTTTCAAACTGGGACATCCCTAATTTCAATCCTTTATTTCTTGTCATTTTGATAATAATGGCTTGCAGAAAATGAAAAGCCAAAAAAGAAGCTTCTGTTTCCTCCCAGCCCCCCAAATTCTCTAAGTTAAAGCATTGCACGCTTTAACTAAGGGATGAATAGATGAGAAAAGCTACTACTTTGAAGATTGGTATATATATTCAATTTTTTTCCACTTGTGCACATTTTCTCTCTTTGTAAATCAAGATAATGCATTTGTGCACAGATGTCTAAGATCATTGCTGATTTCTTTCATTCTTGATATTGTGTACCAGCAGAACACATTATTACATTCAAATTACATTCAAGTTATTTTCTATATCTTTTTGCCTCAAAGTTAAGCTGTAACACCCAACAAGATACGGTGCTTCTACGTTGTAGAGAATAATGTATAGTAAAACAGCACCCTCTAGTGGCCCAGTTGTTACATACAGACACTCTTCATAAACTGTCAAGAAAATATTGACTGAGTATTTCCTCCTAAACTTAAAGTAGAAAAGAAAGAACTCTAAAGGGAGAATTTAAGGCCTTTTTTGAGGTACCAAACCCACCAGTTTCATATGCGCATTCACTGAACCCTTCTGTAGTGATAAATAAAATATAACCTCTCCACCCCCCAAAATTCAAGACATAGGGGTGACTTTTAAGTGATCATGTCTTTTAAGAAGACATGATCACTAAATCTTCTTAAAAGGTAGAGTCTCTGAGAACAGTTCTTCAAAATATAGTCAGTGTTTTCAGCAAAGTTGAGCTGACTCTCCAGGAACGACCCAAGGTATTTAAAATCTGCCACAGTTTCAACAGGTTGGCCATCGAGAGAAACTGGAACCACTTTAAGGTCTTGTTTAGATCATTTAATTAGCTCTGCATTCTTAAGAGAATGAGAAATGTATAATAAATAGTAAAGACTTTGCGGTATTCTGATTTAATAATGTAATTATATTAGTTGTGTTACCACCCCCACGCCACTAGAGGCAGTAGCAACCCCGAAAAGATGCGACTGGGGAGCAGATTTAGAAGTACACCGAAAGCTACAGAATTTGGTAAAAACTGTGAGTTTTGCTGAAGTAATTAAAGACACAAGTTCAAATCCATGCTGAGAGTGGAACTCCTTCAATCAGTGCTCCTCCGCAGCTCTGATTGGCTCAGCAATGTAACGTGATCCTCATCACGACTTTACACTGTAAAGTCGTGATGACGACACTCTGTAAAGTGTGTCTTTACCACTTTACAGAGGTAAAGACACAGTGTGTCTTTACCTCTGCGGCAGAGGCTCCACCGAACCCCTGAGACCGACTCATCGAACCCCTTGGGTTCGATCGAACCCAAGTTAAGAACCACTGTACTAGGTGTTGTCTAATTGCTGCTGGCTAGTCTGAAGGAGCTGAGTGGGTAAGTTGCAGCGGAGGACTGCTCTGTGAGGCGAAAGCTCAGAAACTGGAGCCTAGGCCTTCAAGACGCAGCTCAGAAGAGGAGCTGCGTCTCGAAGGCAGAGCTAGTTTCAACGAGGCGTTTTGATCAGCTGAATGGTTTCCGTGGAGACTAAAGGATTTCTCAAACATACATGAAAGAATCAAGACAACACTCCACATATATTTTTGACGAGAGTATAACATTACGACATGATGTAAAGCTCAAAAACGTCTATTTGACATCATACTGCCCCCTTTATAGAGAAGTCTAGAAGACAGATGAAATACTGAGGCGCTCAGAAGCAGTTTGTACCTGACGGCCTCCGCTACGTTGTTGGAGGTGTGACCTGACAGGGCGTCATGGAGGTTCCTGATGAAGTAGTCTCTGTACTCCTCAGGCAGGGCCATGAATGTGCCACCCATCACGATGAACTCCACCTTGTCCACACTGTGGCCCAGCTGCTTCAGCTGCAGACAGCAAGCAATTAAATCAGTTGTAACAAGGTGAGAAATAAAATAAACTTTAACCCAAAATAACTGTTGTCCTTCAAGTTTGCAAGAGGTAGTTACAGCAATAAACCGACTTATATTAATTTAATGTTTTTCCTGCTATGTTTGTTTTAGAAGAACAACCTAATTTCACCATTTTCCCACTTTGTGAGTTTAAAAATTACTTTACTCCATTTTAAACAGAAATATTTTGTTTGTGTGACGATGATTTCTCAGCTGAAAGCCCTAAACCTGACTGAAGATTTTAGATTTGGTAAAAACTGGGGGCTCAGCCATCAGTTTTAGCTGGATTTTACAAGTTTTGAGCATTATAAAGTTAAAGGAGTCATTTATGTAATAGGTTTGTAATATGTGCAAATCAAATAAATATGTGCTTTCTAAAGCATTTGTTAAAAAAAAATCTAGTTTTAACAAAAAAAAACTTTATTTTTCCCTCAACAGTGACAGCTGGTAGACATTAGGGTGCACTGATTGCAAATTTCTTGCCGATCACCGATTTTTAAAAAGATTAATGTGCCAATTACGATTTTTTTTTTTTATATCTGAAAAATTGCAAAATATATCAATAGTCGCTACATTGGCAACAGGTGGATGACTGTTAACCGCGCTCATCTAGACACAATCTGCATGACTGCACAGGATTGGTGGAAAAGATCGGTTTTACATTCAAGCGTCAGCCAGTCTTCCAAAGTTAAGGAAATCTGGTCCGATTTATCGGTTCTCTCCTAGCGGATAGCGTTGTGTTTCCATCAGAAAAGAAAAGGTATGAAATCAAAACTTGAAACCCAGCCCACATGAGGTTGAGTTACAAGCTATTTGATTTCACATAAGAGCAGCATCAGTAGATCATCAGCAGAAAATGAATCGTTCTGCTCTGATGCACAAGAGAAATTGGGACCATTCATTTATACATTCCTATAATTGAGGTCTTGCAGGGGCGACAAAAGCTGTGACCCTTAATTAGCGTCTGCAAAATCTATCATCAATGACCACATGTGTTAGCATCCCTACTGAGGTGGATTTGTTCCAGCTGCTGGTTCTACAGTTCAGTTATTTAGGGGCATCAGAGTAAAGAAAACCATCTTTCATCCTCTATGTTTTCCTTCTGCTTCACTACTATGCACTACTTTGTGTGTAAAAACCCAATAAAATACATTAAAATTTGTGGTTATGACATGAGGAATTCAAAGGGTGTAAATATTTATGAAATATAGAGAGCTGGGAGTCTCTGACCTGCTCCACTCGGTGTCTGGTCTGTAGAAAGGGGTCATAGCGAGCTCGGATCGCCCTCATAGATGTTGGCTTTTTATAAAAAAAAACAAACAAACAAAGACATTTAAATGTTTTTTGTTTTTTCACTTATTAAATCATACAGTCACTGGGAAAACAGATGGACTATAAGAGCCTCACCTCGTAGCCAGTGTACGACTGTGTGGAGTATTCGAAATCAGAGTCCGGTCCCCCTGGACAGTAACTGCCAAAGATAAAAAGACATAAAATATGAAGAAATGTAACATTTAGGAGACTAAATAGCAAGCAAATAGCCCTTCAAGACAACTGAAGCTTTCTAAAACGCTGTTAAAAAGTCTGTTTTGTTGTTTTACAATAACATGAAGTCTAAAACAGAGAATTTATTCTGTAAAAATTAAGAGTAATACTTACACACAGATGTTTCCCGTAAAGCTGATGTGAGGACATCTATGTGGTTTGCACATCACAGCCACAACCGCAATCTGCGACAGAGACAAAAGTGCTGAAGATTTAGCTATTTTTTTTCAATTAACAAAGAAGCTTTAGATGCTAATGTTAACCCATAGTTTTTGTGTACAAGTCTACTGGTGAGGTTCTGGGTTTTTGCTGAGGTCAATTTAACTTTTTTTGAGGAGTTCTTCATGTTGTAATTGTATGGTAGTTATCTGAATGACACATCTGACCTCTTTTATTGCATTCAGAAAACTAATTCTATGTATTTAGTTGGAAGGCATGAGGACACTTAGAGAACTCTACCAGGAGCTAAAGGGAGAGAGGAGGAGAAAGTTGGGGTTACTCACCCCGCTAGCGGTTCGGATGGGTTTGGCTTTCAGCTTGGGCACCAGAACCCGGCGGTACTGTGGCGGAACCGCCGCGATGATGTCAACCAGCCGTGGCTGGGCTTCAAGTCCGTACTTCGCTGAGGTCTTCGTCTTCACCCTGAGAGAGAAAAACGTGAGTCAGTACATCTTAAAACAAGGTAATGGGCAAGGTATTCCAAAAAATTCAACCTAATTTATTATTGTTTTGTTTTACCAATACTTTTGTTATGCACCAACTATGGATGCTTTAAACTGTTATATTATAAAGTAGAGTCACTGGTTAATTTTGCAAAAATTTATATATATATATATATATATATATATATATATATATATATATATATATATATATAGGGATATTTTTTTTTTTTCTTTTTTTTTTTTTTTTTTTTTTTTTGAATCCACAAATGTTGGGTTTGGATCCCCATTAGATGCAGCCGCTTCTCATTCATTTCGTATTTCTCGAAAAACATTCGTGTCGTTTCAAGAATTCTCACTTGTTGAGGTTGATGTCTTTGCCCTGCTCGTGCGCTTCAACCAGCTGCTTGATGACGTCGGCGATGGTCATCATCATCAGCTCGGCTCGGCTGATATCACCTGGAAGTCAGTAAAGATACTTTAATTTAGATTAACTAATGTATTATTTTCTTATAATAACTCGGTGTTTACATAAGAGCTGTTGACAAAGAAAGTCACATTTACTACATAAAGTATCGTTTTGTGTCATTTAGCTTACTACAAAGGCAACTCTTTGAAGAACGTGGGATAATATGAGGAATAAATAATTCCTAAATTGAATGGTATTGGTGAGCGTTAGCAACAAGCTACAACTAGTCTGCCCAATTTAAAAGTAATTTAAAATATTTAACACATTTCACAGCAAACTCACTCTTTTTCTTTGGTTTCCCCATATCCTTCCGTGGACACTGTCAAATTTTAAACAAGGTGCTATTTATTAAAGAGTAAAACATTGGTCTGTCAACTCAGAGAATAGTAATAAACAACTCCACGTTACGAGCATACTGAAAATGCCGCATCGCAACAGGAACTGTCGTAAAATGATGTAAACTACTGTATCGAATTAAAATGCCGAATAAACTGTTTTTCTACTGTTTTTGAATCATCATTATTATTGTTATTATTATTAAATCATTAGGATAGATTTACACGCGTGTCTTAGTAAAATCAAAACGCTGAAAAGGGTTCATATTTTAATGAAAATGTCTTATTTGCACTTGCACACAGGAGTTCGGTGAGAAAGGCTTGTATATTTGATGAACGTCCACGGGGTGGCGTTAAATCCCCGTGTTTGTGAATGTGTCCAGAGGCAGCTGAAGGCTCACTGACTTAAATCTCACAGCAAATCCCTTTAGTCGCGAGTTGACATGGCCCGACTGATCTCTGCGGGAAGTTTCAGGAAATGCAACAGGTGGACGAGCTGCAGGGAATGAAGCGTGGACTACCGTGAGTGTTACCAGACTCTGGAGCAGACAGCAAACTTCCCCACTGAGAGCGGACTTTCTGGAGTGGGCAAGGCAGGCAGGTAGAGCAAGCCAGCGGTCGCTGTCATACAGTGTTTGACCCTGTGTGTTTGCTGCTCATATCCAGACCTCTTTAGCGTCCTAGGCTAGCTGCTTCTGCTGTGCCTCCTGGGTGTCGGACTGGGAAAAAACTGCGCACTCCTTCACTCGGTTAGTTCCCTTCTCCGTCATTTTATCCGTCACTCCTTGCCTCGTTATGCGCTATTCAGAAGTTATTTGGACAAAGTTGCAAATGTCAATTCGAAATGAAGCTTTAATTCTGGGAAAATGTATATTTTCGGACCGTGCGTTGTGTATGTATAAAGTCCAAACAGAGTCTAACTGGTTTTACTGGTGTCCACTGATTGAATTGCCGCAGGTCAAGTGCCACAATGGATGACAACAGCCTGAGTGACTCCAACGTAAAAGTCGCCGTGCGCGTGCGACCCATGAACAGGAGAGGTGAGCCATATAACACTTTTTAAAGCCAAACTCCAGATTTTTCGGTTAAAACAAAATGACTTATTATGTAGCTTAATAGAACAGCATAAGATTCTTTTTGGTATGTTATAAATCATTTTTAATTAAGATGAGTTTTACCCTCCCCAAAACAAGCTTCTACTCACACATGCCTCTGGTGACGTCACAAAAGGCACAACAGATCAGGGTGAGGGAACCTCAAGAAAATACTATAGGGTCCACATCAAAAAAATTTAGTTAGAGTTTGCTGGGGTGGGACTTTTAATTTACAGTAGACGCCCTCCTATTTGCTTTATCAGTATATCACCTATTTACATTTTATTTATTTATATTTTTTGTGGAATATAACTTCAAATTATTTGAAGAAATTTCACCTACATACTGCTAGTTTTTTTTTTCACTCCGTGGAAAGAAAATACAGTTTGGGAAGCTGAGTTACACAGGTGCAGTGCTACTTAACAAGCTACTGGCTGCGTTTGCAAAGCAGCCAATCCAGGAGCGCCATTCATTTTCCTTGCTGCTGATTGGGTGTAACCCAAACAGTGATGAGGAACGCCGTGGTTGTTAGCATCTGTGGTAGTACTAAGACAGTTTCTACTCTGTCTGACCTTACTAAGGTATTAATGCTTACTAAGGTATGTTTGGTGTTTGAACTATTAACATAGGCACAATCGGCTGTGGTTGCTAGCCCCCACGAAGCTTGGACGTCTTCTGTAGGTCTGATTTTTTTTTTTTAAGGTTATTAATAAATAAGTAATTTTCTTAAACATTGTAACAGTGAGTAAGTCCATGTTTTAATCTGCATGAACACCAAAAATGAGTTTATTTTGGATGGTGGTCTAAGGGCTGCACGATACAGTTCCTCTAAAAACTATCCACCCCCTTTTATTGCTTTTACAAAGAAATCATGATCAACAAAATGTGGCTTGAACACAGGAGTTTAAATGATAAACTGGAAATTGTGACCTACAAATAGATGACAATGAATATTAGTATGTAATAATATTAATATTATGTAATAATAATATTAATAATATGTCATAACTACTATTAATAATACCCATATTTGGTGTATATTTTATGTGGATTTTTGGTAACTAATATTTTCAGCATTCATGTCACTTTGGTTGGTCTTTTAATTTTTTTAGCCCCTTAAAAATGATTGTTAATGATTTTTAAGATGCTTTTAATTCTGATATTTTTAACTAAACATGATATAATTAGAAAGGCAGAGTCAGGGGTTGTTGACAAGTAAAGGCATATATTAAAGGGGGTCAAAATTAATGAATGAATCGATACATTGTGTAGCTTTTTCTTCTTTTCTTTCAGTTCTTCAATAAAAATTTTAGGGGTGTTATTCATTTAAAGTGACTTTAAACTGTAGAAATAGTAAGAGTTTGCTTCTGCTTCAACTTTGAAGCCACTCACCTGCCATCATATCTCCAAACCTCAGCTGATCAGTCAAACTCACATGCCTCTTGTGATGTCATCAGCCCAAATCGCAACAAAACAGATTGATTTTTTTTTTCTCCCTTCAGTACTCTTTTTTTTAAAAATGTGTTTTGTGAAAATCTAGATTTCATTACCCAAGTCTGCTTGACTTGTCAGTGAACGTTTGTTGGGGGGAACACACCACTGGATTGTATCTTTAACATAAATATGTCTGTCCTCCATTTTCTTCCCTCCTTTTCTTATCATTGGCCTGTGAGACATTTTCAGGAAATCCCACACCCACTCCCAAGTGAGAATAACCAACCATGTGGACCGCCATGCATGTGTTACGCTACTTTCTTTAGATCAGTCAGGGTTGGAGCATTTATTTCTGACCATTTTGTGTTTTGGAAAGGATTTTTTTTCTCCCCTCTGGAAAGCAACAACAAGATGTAGTTTTGCTGATGTTTTGAAGCGGGCTGGCAGGAGGCCTGCAGTCTGAAAGCAATAAAAATATAATGAGGTGCTGCATGTTTAATGTACTTTTAGTAAATTCCCAGAACAGCAGCATAGCAGAACTTTATATTTGGACCTGAGAACACAAAGGTTTGTGTTTCTGTTTCCAGTTATGTTCCAGTTATTGTCCACTTCATGAAATCTAACACAACATGTGACCTAAATTCTGCAGGGACAGGAAGTCCAAACACTGACTCCGCCCCCTGGTTCAGGTGGGAATGAGGAAGAGAAGGTGTGACTTGGCTCTTCCTTACTGGCTGCCTGGCCAGTAGTGAACTCGCCGTAATGTTTGCACAGGCAGGTCCTGTATGAATCATCAGCAATGCAGCCATTTCCTGTTAGTCCTCGTCAACCTGTTTGTGTTGTGATTACGAGGAACTGGCACACGCCCACACCCACCTGTCACTCTGCAGTGACAACCAGGCGATAGCTGCCTTTAGTGGTGGGCAGGATGACAACATCAGATCATGTGTGCACAGTGAATGGAGCTAGAAATGGGATAAAACTTAGAGGAAACCTGATGAAGGTTTACCTGAAGCTGCAATGGCACATTGGGGGCCAGTGTAGACAGGGAGGGGAAAAAGAGGAGTTAATTGCTGTCAAAAAAAGTTGGAAATTTTGAGATTAATCTAAAAACAACGTGGACATTTCTGAGTTTAAGTTGAATATTTAAACCAAGGGTTTTTTGTCTAGCAAATTTGCGACTTTTCACGTTTTCTTTTCTTTCTAGAAAAATTTAGATTTTTTTGGAGGAAAATTGCTGCTTTAATTAATTTTTTTAATCTACATTGGCCCTAATACACTGTTGTATGAAACATACAGAAATATGTTATAATAGAATCAATTAATATTCCAGAGCAAATACAAAAAAAGTACTTTAAAAGTGTGTTCACACACAGTCTCCAGCCAGTTTTTACCCACCACTGTTTCCCATGTTTTCAAGGAATCCCCATCATATTGTTTTTGGGTAAATGTATATATATTTTTATTTTTTTGTAAATCTAGAAAAAGACCTGAAAACCAGATGTGTGGTGGAGATGGAGGGGAGCCAGACCTTTCTGCATCCAGCCATCACTAACGTAAACAAAGGAGACCCCAGGTAAGCTGAGAGATGTAAATATGTAAACACTTCAGTTTATATAGTTATACCATCATTACAATAGAATGAGTCAAGATAAACAGCCTGGACAATGACTTCCTCTTGAATAATGTGGAAACGTCTGTGGGAGTTCAGAAAAATATTACTTTTTTTTTTTTTTTTATCAAATTTTTAACAGCGTTTTATCATAAATTCCACAAAAGAACAGAACATTTTCTGGAACTAAATTAACTTTTCTTTCTTCTTTGGCCTGAGTGTCTGGTTGTGATGCCAGAGCCTCTGGATCAGAGCAGATCTGAGGCTGTTTTCTGCATCGGTGTTGTGAATGTTACACAGGCGGCTAATGTTCCACATTTCAACATGGATATTGATTCCCACCTAAAAGCTTCTGTGTGTGTGTGTGTGTGTGTGTGTGTGTGTGTGTGTGTGTGTGTGTGTGTGTGTGTGTGTGTGTGTGTGAGAGACGGGTCTATATTCATTTGCTGGTCCTCTTCCTCTATTGCATTGCCGCTATGGGAGCTGTTGACTTTTATTTTTTAATAAAAAAAAAAAAAGAGTACGTTTACACTAATTTAATGAACAAAAAGAAACTAGTGATTTCATTTAAAATGTTATTTGCTTTTATTAACACAGTTAAGCCAACATGCCTAATTACAGCTGATGGAATCTCAACAATGGTAATCATTTTGATGGAGAAGATGATGGCAAAACCATTAGCATGGTGGTGAAACACAGTTCTCGCCTGTATGTGTTAATAAAAATTACACATTTTTGAGCTTAGAGAAGCCCCGCATCACATGATATGACTTCACTGTTCATTAATGACACACTCTTCAGTTTCTTAAGACAATCCTTGCTTTATGCAACAAAATCCTAAACAGTACAACAGCTGTTGGCTTAGAGGAGAAACTCTGTTTTCTTAACGCCCTGAGAAAGTTTCCACACCCTACTTCATCACAGCCACAAAATGTGTTTTATCATGACTGTCTGACAGACAAAATTGCAGTAAGTGTCATTGGGGAAAAAGAAAACAAAAGTAACAAGCTGTGGTTCATATTTTTTATTGATCATATTCCAGACGACATTTCTGTTTTCTTCAAATCTGGCATTTTTAGTGGAAAACCTGAATGCAGAAGGCCGTTTATTAATAATAAAAAAAAAAAGTCATGAGATGTCCTGTTTTTGGTGATTGGTGTTTTGCCACAATCATTGATGGATTGTGGCAAAGCACCAAACATCCAAACACAGCTACAGTGGGATGAATCCAATCAAAGCTTATTCATGAGCTGTAAAGACCTAAAGTAAAGACCTAAACCCAACTAAGTATTTTCAGCAATACTTCAAAATTGATGTTCAAACACGCTCGTCATCCGATTTGAGTTTGAGTTCTTTGCAAAGACAAACGGATTTGGATTCATTTACTAGAGCTGTGCCGATCTGATATTAATATCTGTATCGGTCCAGATGTTAAAAAACTTCTAGATCGGTTATCGGAGACAATGTGCCCAATCCATAGGAAGACATCTATTCAATCTAGTTCTATACTTTGCGTTCTGAGCGGTGTCTAGCTTTATTTATTTTACATTATATTTAAAATTCCTAATTGCACTTTCTGAATCATTTGAAAGAATGTTTGTTGCAGTTTATTTTTCACATTTTTACCAACCTATTGTTCTATTTATTTTACATTTTTACATATTTGGCTGTTCTACTCCCAGTTGGACCGACTGAACAAATGAAAGTTATGTCGATCTTACACGTTTACAGAAGTTGACTGGTGCATCCCTCTAGTCGTGTAAAGCTGGTAGAGACATGACTCAAAAAAACCTGCAGTCACACTTTTTTTCAGATTTCTATTGGCACAAAAACCGTTTTCACTTCAATTTCACTAGTTAGTGTTTGTCACATAAAAGGTTCATCGTGAAGTAACAAAACATGTAACATTTAAGAAGGTGTGAATACTTTTGTAAGACTTTTTCTGTTTTTTATTTTAAAGGATGACTGGTTCATGTTTATAGTTGTTGCTTTTTTTCAAATCAGAACAAACAGTGTATGATTTAATCAATCTGTTCACTTAAACAGGGTAGTTGTTTGTAGAGTGAGGAATCCTCTAATCCTGCTGCTGATTGGTGGATCTGATCTATAGCACATGTATGCAGCTGAAGCTTTTTTTTTTCCCCACCCTGTCGTCTGGAAGACGTTCAGATTTAATCATCACTCCACCTCTCCTGCTTGAAGCTCTCCTCCTTTCTTCCTCCTCCCTTCTTTTGCACGCTCTTTACAGAAGGTGTGTCTGTTACTCAGCCACTTAACCCTGCGGTAAAGGAGTAGAGGACGGTGCAGGAAGCCAGATATATGTGCTTTATAGTTATCTGAGGCAATAATGTGCACCAATTGTGCTGATCTGAATATATAAACCCATAAAACTTGCTCTTCCTGAAGCTTGGGGTCTGTAGGTAGATATCTCCCTGAAGGCTTTCAGCCGGTCTTGGTCTTCCTTACTTACTCTGAATTTCCCTCAGGGCTACCCCCACTGCAAACACGAGGGCGTGAATCTGTTTTTGTCCTGAGTTAAAAGCCTTTGGTTTCATAATTACCTTCTGCATTTTTTATTTTTTTTTTAGTGAGTGTCAGTGCGCTTTTATCTGCCTCAACATGCTCCAGCGGTGGTATGCTTCCCCTTCAGGGATTTGACGTGAACAAGTTCTGCAGGCTCGGCGCAACACCATCAGCTAAGCTCAAAGGTCGAAGGGAAGGAAAAACCGAAAGAGGCGAGATTAGAGTCGTCATCACCTGATAAATATTCAGGAAACTGGCTGAGCAGCCAGATGTGAACAGTTTGTGCTGAGTCAGCATCGCTGATGGTTGACGTTGGGGTGAATTAGTGTTTTCTGTGGGGGGTGTTAATATGTTACAGGACCCCTGGGTGCTGCTACAGTAGGACAGCAGGGGGCTGCCAGGCTCTCGAGGCAGCAGGGATTGATGCAGGCAATTATTCACTTCCTGCTGCAGGCTCCTTTAACAGTTTAGCTTTAAACTGAAAATTTTTCTACACATCCATAAGCTACTACGCACAGGGGTCTGTACTCCAATGTTTTAAATTAGTGTGTCTGAAATTAATATATTAAGATGTCTTAATTTTCTTTATTAAAAAATGTAAGTTGGTATTAGGGTGCATTCACACCAGTACTGTGTGTCTACTTTAATGGAACTCAATTTTGTGTATCTACCAGATCCAGTTTGATTCTGGAGGTGTGATCGCGCAATCAAACTCTGATGCGGATCAAAAAAGTGAACTCTGGTCCGCTTAAAAACCTCGTTTTCTGTTTGGTTCAGATGTATGTGTGAACGCCAAGCGGGCTGCAGACTGCTCCAAAAGCAGGAAGTGGACTATGGTGCGGGGCACTGTGGGTAAATACAACCAAAACAAACGTGCTAGTCTAGTGCTAGTGCGAGAAATGACTCATAGTTTCTTACCAATGATGGAAGAGAAATCCTACAGCTAGTAAAATCTGATGCCACTCCATGTTGTTTCCATGCAACATGGAGCGCCACCTCAGATGTGGTGGTGAACAGGACTTTCAAGGAGAGAAAGCTGAAAATGTAACAAATGCAGGAATTTTGGTCCAAAACTGAACAGTCTATCGGACCATCAGGTGTAAGTAAGGGGGGTTGAGGCTACTGCTAACTAGCTGCTAATATACCCTTGCTAGCTAGCTTTTTTTTAGGTCTACCATGGGTTAGTGTAACTTTATCAGTGGTTAACTGGATGACTTTTGTTTTTGCCACTGGCTGACTAATTCTGCCAACCAATAAGAGGCTAGGTACAACAAAACCTTTAAGGTAGGCACTATGAGGGTTGTCAGGCCATATGCAGAGTGAGAAGCTCAAAGCTGGCTTCAGAGTTTGTGCTACGCTTGATTATAATTCAGCAAGTTCCCCCAACCATTCCCTATATTAAGCATCTTCAATCTTAAATTTAATTCAAGATGGCTTATTAAACATAGGTCTTAAGAAGTCTTGAATTTGACTTGTTGAAACCTGCGGATACCCTGATGTAGAGTATTTAGAATGGGATCCAGATTAGCCGCTCAGGCCTGCATGCTGGTGGTCAGGGACTTGGTGACCTGCTCTCCTCCTCCTGCTCCTCCTCCTGAAGTGACTCCTCGGTGATCCGAGGCCCTGCCAGTTATCTCAGGAATGTCCTCACAAGCCCAGGAGAAGGGAGACTTAATGTTGCTCTTTCATGGAGCAGCCAGCGCTCACATAGAGGCCCTGTTTCAGTACAGCTCCTCCGTTTGTGTGGCCAGAACAAAATTTGCAGCTTTTTTTTTTTAAGGCCCCACAATTTCTGCCTGAGTGAAGGTAATGTTCTGAGTCCTGATTTACACTTCTACTAAAGCGAGGCTCCACACATATAGCTACAAAAATGTGTTGTTTTTCTGCACTCAACCTTGTGGTTGTTGGTCAGTGTTTCCATATTAACTATATAGGTTGGTTTTACTCTGTCGATACTGGAGCACAGATTACTCCAAACTCAGCCTCTCTGTGAAAGCAGATTGTTTCACAGTGAACTATGAAATATAAGATTTTTTTTGTTTTTATTTTTTTCACAACTGGATACGTAAGGAAAAACGAGAGAAACACATCCATCCATCCATCCATCCATCCATCCATCCATCCATCCATCCATCCATCCATCCATCCATCCATCCATCCATCCATCCATCCATCCATCCATCCATCCATCCATCCATCCATCCATCCATCCATCCATCCATCCATCCATCCATCCATCCATCCATCCATCCATCCATCCATCCATCTCTTTTCATTTCTTATATCCTTTATCCATACATTTTTGATGATTAATTCACCAGTATATTTATCCATTCATTTATGTTCATATTTTCAAAATGAACTGGAAAAACACCAAGAGCTCTAAAATGCTGAGTCTAAAAAAGATGGAACCCTGTGAACCTTTAAGACAGGGGTGTCCAAAGTCGGTCCTTGAGGGCCAGCATCCTGCATGTTTTAGTTCTCTCCCTAGTGGTTGTAACAATCTCCTCAGCAAGTCAATGTTCTGCTTAGGCCTTCTAATGAGCCATCATTTGATGCAGGTGTGTAAAACCAGGGAGAAAACTAAAACATGCAGGATGCCGGCCCTCGAGGACCGACTTTGGACACCCCTGCTTTAAGATAAAGGAACGTTCATCAACCGTTCATCCTACGGGGAGAAACAGAAAAAAAAGATTGATTCTGTATTGACCACAGCTCATTTATGGCCTTCCTGTTTCTCAGCTAATGTTGATGTAATTAAGGCCCAGAGCTGCACTGGTGACAGGAGTGACATAATGACAGGAGCTCCAGCTATGTTGGATAATTGAATTTGACATAAACTTTCTGGAATGCAGCTAGGTGTGGGCTCTAGGCAGCCGTGGCATGTCGGGGACACCAGCAGGGTGTGAGGCCCAGACTACTGTTCAAGATTCCTCCAGTGGGTCACCAGCAACATAAGAGGATTAGTAACCTGGGCAGATTTTGGAGCTCTGCTCTGATTAAAACACCTTTGACTCCATATCTCTGAAGGCCAGCCATGTTTCTGCTCATGTCTGGGTCATTTATAGTCCCTGCCTCTCATGTGCTGACAAACGTAGGCAGACGTGGATCATTTTACATCTATCAAGGAAATTTTTGATAGTCATTTCATTAGGAAGTTTTTGGACTTCCCAATTCTGAAGCTGCTTCTTAAAAAAAAAGAATCTTAGATAAAGTTGAAATCAACCAGTCACATCAAAACTGAACTTTATTATTTACTTACATTTGTCTGATATTAAAGGGGCCATATTGTGTAAAATCAACTTTTTTTTACCTTTACATCATGTTATAAGGCTATATTTTCATTAAAATCATACCTGGAGTGTTGCCTTCATTCTTTGATGCATGTTTAAAAAAAATCCTTTCATCTCCATGACAACCATTCAGCTGGTCAAAACACTTGGATGCACATAGCTCCGCCTTCGAAACCCCTCCCCTGAGCTGCAGTTCATTGGAAAAAACTTTGTTAAAGGGTCAATAGACATTTTTATGATGACTTCCTGAAGGCGGAGTTTCAGAAAGAGCAGGAGGCCCAATTTCAAAGTGCTAGAGAAGTAAAATGTCCTTTAAGCCATTTTTTATAACAACTGAAGGTGACATAATTACTTTATTATAGTATAAAACTGAAGTAAGTAAATATAAATTTGATGGAGAACACATACTTTTTCATTATTTTGTAACTAAGTTAATTTTTACATTTTATATCTCAGGTAAACCGTTTGATGTTTTGCTCCATTCAATTCAGTAGACCATAAATTACAAATTTATTGATCTCTAAATGCTTATTATTAACCACCCTTTAATTTCTATCTTCCCTCTTATCCCAGGAACCAGCCTAAGGTAACTATTAAAATAAACTTTGCTCTAAGTATTTTATTGTGGCCCATGCATTTCAAATTCCTCTAACACTCCTATGTTTTCCCTCAGGCATTTGCCTATGACTACTGCTTCTGGTCCATGGATGAATCCCAACAGGACAAGTTTGCAGGTTAGTTGGTTGGTTTTAACTCTGTCCATGTGATTTCCACGCCGCTGGCTGGTGAGTCATCCCTTCAGCCCGTCTCCTGACACAATGTTTCCTGATATACGGGTCTATTTCTGGAGCTGAAGAACGGGCACCGTTAGGGGAGCGGATGGAAGACGGTAGCACTCTGCTCGTCTGTAGTATTAATATTGTAAAAGAGCAGGCGTGCAGGCCTCGATTCCTTCATACCAGTGAGGTCAGACGCATTGATTCTGAACATAATACTCACCCTGTCCAGCGTCTGCTCAGGAGCTTTCCAACAACTGTCCTTATCTGCTCCTGCTGTCCGTATCATTTACCATAGACTCTGAATTTAAAATTTGATCTCAGTTTTGTCACAGTGAGGCTCCTGTTTTGTTTTATTTTATTTTTTTATTCCTGCAGGTCAGGATGTGGTGTTCCAGTGCCTTGGGGAGAGCCTGCTGGACAACGCTTTCATGGGCTACAACGCCTGCATCTTTGCTTATGGACAGACAGGTAACATGATGATCTTTGTTACTTGCCTACATTTGAACTGTAAAGTGACAGCGTTATGTCGTGGGGCTTTTTTTTTTTTTGCTGCAGGAGGGACTGGTGCACTATACTAAACAGATGAGAAAAGAACATTATGTGGAATTATTGAGGCAATATCGCCATGAAGTTAAAGTTTGGGCACAAATTGGTCTTCGAAATGATTGTAGCTATGCTGCTATATCATTAACAAAAGACTATAAAGTCAATGTTTCAGGGTGGCAGTCACCAAAACCAAGAAATTGTAGGAAGAGTTTAAAAGGAGTGTGGGTGAGAGCATAGCAGTCTATAAACCCAACCCAGCTGCAATATTTCTGTTTGGAATGAGCCTCAAGAAATTCCAGCAAACTGCTGTTGTGAGAAGCTAGTGGAAAGCAATTCCACCAAATATTAAAGGGAGGTCAAGGTCAAAATGTAAAAAAAAACAAACAATTTATCAAAATAGAACTCCCTCATATTATTCTAGCTTTTTGCAAACAGAAAGAATTTGGATAACATTAACTGACCTGAAACGTGAAATGTTTAGTTTAAAAGTCAAACACTGAGGCAATAATGTTGTTTCTTTGTACTGTGACCATAAATACCTTGTTTAAGCCGTATTTAGATCATTGGATCCTTGTGTTTTGTTTGTTCCTGTGTCATGTTTTTCGGGGGTTTTTCAACTGTCTCCAGGTTCTGGGAAGTCGTACACCATGATGGGCTCAGCGGAGCAGCCTGGTCTGATCCCTCGTCTCTGCAGCTCGCTCTTCAGCAGGACGGTGCAGGAGGCCCGAGAGGGAGAGACCTTCACCGTGGAGGTCTCCTACATGGAGATTTATAATGAGAAGGTCCGAGACCTGCTTGACCCCAAAGGGTGAGAGGTCTACGTTTCACATTTTGCTGTTATGACGTTGTTTGGATTTTTCTTGGCTTGTCATTCATCATTCAAACCTTCAGGAACACTGAAAGAGTCAGGATTGTTTTTTCTTGTTTCTGCAGGAGTCGCCAAGCGCTGAGAGTGAGGGAGCACAACGTTTTTGGTCCCTATGTTGACGGACTGTCCCGCCTGGCTGTGGCCAGTTACAAGGTAACGCAGCCATACCAAAATGAGCTCTGTGTTCCTCCATAAAGGAAAAACTGTAACATGTTAGTGACTTATGTTTTCATCAGGACATCGAGTCTCTGATGTCAGAGGGGAATAAATCTCGCACTGTGGCGGCCACAAATATGAACGAAGAGAGCAGCAGGTCCCACGCCGTGTTCAACATCATCCTTACACACACACTCATGGACCTGCAGTCTGGGGTAAGAAACACTCTGCTGGATGAAAACCTGAACACCGTTTTTGTAAATTAAAGCAGGGTATTCACACTTCCTTAAAGTCTTAAATTCATTGGCCAAGAATTAAGGCCTTAAAAT
The DNA here is from genome assembly GCF_051168715.1 of Poecilia mexicana. NCBI lineage: Eukaryota > Metazoa > Chordata > Actinopteri > Cyprinodontiformes > Poeciliidae > Poecilia > Poecilia mexicana. Next base: position 4,060,480 of record NW_028263390.1, on the reverse strand, counting down.
GTCTCAAGTTAATAAAAAGATTTCGATTTTAGTCCTAGCTGGCAGGAATATTTAAGGTGGATTTTTTTCCCTTTCTGGCCTTTTCAGTCAGGCAAATGTTTGAGTCAAACGCAAACACCTTTATTTTGTTCTGTCACTCAAAGCAGTTCAGACATCCGGTAACTCTGCTAATATAGCTTTGCTAGCGAGCTAGCTAGACAGCTAGTTTTTTGCATCTATCGTGGCTAAGTGTAAATTTGTCAGCAGTCATTTATACTACGTTTGTTTTTGGTACTGGCTGACTTCTTCTGTCAACCCATACGAGGCTCGGAACAAAAATACTTTTGCTAATATACCCTTGCTAACTAGTTAGCTAGTTTTTTCACAGTTTTTGCTATGCTTGATTGTAGTGCAGCAAGTTTCCCCAACCATCATCTATATTTATACTTTTTTCTGTATTAAATATCATTCAAGGTGGCATAGAGGTCTTAAATTTGACTTGTTGATACAGAAGTTGTTCTAGTTTTTAGAAAAGCAGCTTTTTAAGAAGAAAGGTACCTGAACTAATACTGAGTGTGCGTGTTTGTGTGTCTGTGTTTGGTTCAGACGAGTGGAGAGAAGGTGAGCAAGCTCAGCCTGGTGGACCTGGCTGGAAGTGAGCGAGCAGCCAAAACTGGAGCAGCCGGCGAACGGCTGAAAGAAGGCAGCAACATCAACAAGTACGCAAAGAGATGAAAAGGAGTCTCACTCAGCAGTCTGAATAATTTTAATAAGCTGTTTTTAGTTGGATAATCACTTGTGTATATAATGAACTTTGTGCAGTTGAGAAAATTCTGATGATTTGCTAACTTTTCTCTCCCCTGGAACACGGCCTCCCCTCAGGTCTCTCAGCACTTTGGGTTTAGTTATCTCGGCCTTGGCTGATCACGGAGCCGGAAAGAACAAGAGCAAGTTTGTTCCCTACAGAGACTCTGTGCTCACCTGGCTGCTCAAGGTACGAACACAAAGATCCCCGCACAGCACCCCAACAGGCCCGCCTGTGTCTCCCTCACCCCCACCCGCACCCCCCATGCTGGACAGGCACAATAAGCCTATTTTTAATCCAAAGAAAGTCTCTGAGTAATTAACTTTCTGCTATGCTTTGGAGAGTTTCAACACTCTGCTGAATCCAGAAAAGGTTTGTTTCCTCCACTTTAAGTCTTCAATGTTAGCATTTTGAATTGGCTTTAATTTGGTCATAGATTGTATTAAAATTGCTTAACTTTAAAAACTCAGATCTAACTCTGGCCAAGTTAGTCAGCAACCCTCGTAAAGTTGTGTAAAATCTAGATTTTTAAAATTATTTTTCTATTGCAGCAGCACAACTTCCATCTGAAAATGAAATATCAAGCATTTCTCTAAAATGTATCTAGTGGAGAAAAGCCTTGCTAAAAAAGCCTTAACTTAATGACACCAGGGAAACAATCATTGCCTTTTTTCTGCTTGATTTTGTTGAGTTACTTAGTTTTTAGGAACATTTAATTAAAAATCCTTGACTTTTTGTTCACCTGTGAATATGGTGTGACACAAACTGAGGCAGCTTTTCATCAACAAACACTCAAAATTGTTATGGTCATTTGTAGTACGGTGGAGGGTCTGTTATGCTGTGAGTTTGATTTTCCTCCAAAACAAAAGTAGATGTGCTCATTGTCACCATGACGATAGAAGGACAGCAGAAAGGTTGTCCTTTGTGTTGCGTCAAACATTTTTGTAAGTAGATTTTCATTTAAAAGTTATAGTTTCGTCTTAGTTTACAGGCTGCCGCAAACGAACACCAGACTCTGAACACCTTTGCTGTAAACGCTGAGATGTATTTTGACTCTGTGTCTGCAGGACAGCCTTGGAGGGAACAGCCGGACCGCCATGGTGGCCACCGTCAGCCCGGCGGCGGACAACTACGACGAGACGCTGTCCACCTTACGCTACGCCGACAGGGCCAAGAGCATCGTCAACCACGCCGTGGTGAACGAAGACCCCAACGCCAGGATCATCCGCGAGCTCCGAGAGGAAGTGGACAAGCTGAGAGAGCAGCTGACGGAGGCAGAGGTGCGTCTACATGCAGAAATCATGAACACTGCAAAAACGAAATGCACTTCTTAAAATAAGAATGTAAAAAAACGAGATGTTTGGAAGTGAAAGTGAAAAAATCTGCCAGTGGAAGCAGATTTTTTCATCAGTATTCATGAATAATGGATTTAATGCAAGGTCCTACATTGTGTAATTTAGTTTTGTCTTATTCCAAGTGCACTCAGATATTTGCACTAGAAATAAGACTAAATACTTGGTAGGATTTGAGTTTTTGTAGTGTTAATATGTGGAACGTTTCCTTCCAGTCTATGAAGGCTCCAGAGCTGAAGGAGCGACTGGAAGAGTCCGAGAAGCTGATCCAAGAGATGACGGTCAGCTGGGAAGAGAAACTCCGCAAGACCGAAGCAATCGCACAGGTACAACGCTCACTGATCTGAAAATCTTCAAAATGTAGAAGTCGTTGGGAAATTTTTCTTAATCTCACTAAAAACAACCTTTTTTTTTTTTTCCTCTGAAACTATCAGTGTGCAAATGACCTGTCCAGTACTAACCAGATCACTAGCACATTAGCACCAAAATACATTAAAGGTTTGTAATCATATCAGCCTTCCAACCAGTCAGGTCTTCTGGTTCTGGTCTACTCTCAATCACCAGAATCAGAACCAAACATGGAGAAGCAGCATTCAGTTTTTATGCTCATCTAATCTAGAAGAAACATTCAGAAAACTGCAAAATTGCTGAAATGCTGAGTTCCTTTAAATCGAGGCTAAGAATTGCCTTTGATTCATAATAACTGGAACATTAATCAACATATTTTATGTGTAATTACCTGATGATAGTATTTGACAAAATATAATGCTCACTGGTTGTTTCATAATTGGTGACTGTATGACAGTTTTACGATGTGAAGCATTTTGAGCTGCCTTGGTGCAGAAATGTGCTTTTCAAACAAATAAACATATAAAATGTGTGTTTCCTGTAGGAGCGTCAAAAGCAGTTGGAAAGCCTGGGTATCTCCCTTCAGTCATCCGGCATCAGAGTGGTGGACGACAAGTGTTTCCTGGTCAACCTCAATGCTGACCCCGCCCTCAACGAGCTGCTGGTCTACTACCTCAAAGTACTGCACACAAACACACAACTCAGCTGTTTGTATATAAAGACTTGGAGTGTTAATCCCTTCCAACTGCTTTATTTTTTCTCTTTGTGTTTGCTCAGGACCACATGCGCGTCGGCTCGGCCGACTCGCAGGATATCCAGCTGTGTGGGATGGCCATCCAGACGGAGCATTGCGTCATCGACATAACGGAGAGCAGCGGCGTGGTGCTGACGCCTCACCGCGGCGCCCGGTACAGAATTCACATCCTCAGCTTTTATTTCCAAATCCACCATGTCCCCAACACAGAGATGGAAGCTGAAAGGGGCAGCATTATGTAAAATGAGCTTTTATTTTTAGCCTTACATCATGTTATAATGTTATTAACCCAGAGTCCTCCTCTTGGCTCCTTCAGACTAGTCAATTAGGTAAAGGGTTAACATGTTGTGATGACTTCCTGAAGGCGGAGTTTAAGAAAGAGCAGGAGTTTCTTAAAGAGACAGAGGCCCAATTTCAAGGCATCATATTCAAGTCATTTTTGATATGTACATCATTTTTATAACAACTGAAGTTAACGTAGTTAATTAATTGCCTCCCTGTTATCTCTTCAAAGTCTCATTCTCTTGCAGCGTGAATGCATCAATCATAAATTAATATGAATTTAGTTCCTTATATCTTTATATAGCTAAATATCTGCCTTGTCGCTCTCCATCTCAGTATCAGCATCCACTCCAAAAGCCGTGTTCGCGAAGGTCTAACCAGATTGTTCAGTTTACGACCGACTGATCAGTCAGTGCTGAAAAAGCCGACGGTCGTCTGATTCGACTTTTCTACGTGCGTAACTGTAAACGTTTGCTTCTCTCCATGCAGAACGTGTGTGAACGGCGCCCCAGTCACCAGTCCAGTGCCGCTGCATCACGGTGACAGAATCCTGTGGGGAAACAACCACTACTTCAGGTCTGGTTTAGCAGGCATCTGATCTTCTCCTTGTGTTTTTGGAAAACAGTTCTGTTTCGATAGCAGAAGTCCAGTCAGGTTTATTTGTATCGCACATCTGCAGTTAAAAGTGCTTCATATCATAAAGAAAATGAGTCTGAGGTTTGGTCTGACCAAAGTCTGACAGCGGCATTTAGTATTTCTGTTTTTTTTGTTTTTGTAAATTTCCTTTTACTGATCGGGACAGGTACTGCCCCGTTTCATACTTCCGGGGGACCAGACGCATTCTGAAGGAAGACGGGTGTAAATCTATGGGCTATGATAAGCAGTCTTGTCTCCCACTGTATGGGGAATCCATATCAGTGGGAGACTAGTATGGATTCCCGTCTTAGTTCCTGTCTGAAACGTTTGGGTCCATTCTCGCCTGCTGGCTCTGTGCTCGTCCTTCTACGATCCTTGCTGGGACAGGGACCTCGTTCTTTACATTGTCCTGTGTTGGAGGTGTTGCTTTAACAGCATTGAAGAGGTTAGCAGTGAAAAAGCGTTTCCCAGCTTGATGAAGAGCGACTCCGTCCTGTCTGAAAAGATGATAGCACTCCCAGAAAACGTTGATGTTGTCAACGCAGGTCACTGAGCTGGCAGAGCATTCTTTGATGACCCATTTGTTGATGGTGAGCTGTCTGCTGTAGTTCTCATCTCCATGTCCAGCTCTCTGATAAACATTCTTGTTTTCAGTTTTTCCATTGGTTTCTCTAAAATTTTCTCTAGGTGTGAGTGTGTATGGTTGTGTGTCTCTGTGTTGCCCTGCGATAGACTGGCGACCTGTCCAGGGTGACCCCACCCCTCACCTGGAACGTTTGCTGGAGATAGGCACCAGCAAGAAAATGGATGGATGGAGATACCCAAAATCATTTCTCTGAATTTTTGATTTCTGTTTGTCCAGATCATTAGCTCCAATGTGTGCGAGTTGATCCTCAATGTTTGGACGGTCAGTGGTTAATGGGAGTATTTCCAGGCAGCCTTTATTCTTGCAAAATCTGTCACCTACAATAAGAACTTTTGTCATAAATATAGTTTTTTGTGTCACTTTGGGAGGCCGGTTGGGTTGATTTCGTCTCGTACCTCTTGTTGATGCTTGTGGACGAACTGTCGGTCGTAGGCTCCCACTGAAGAGCAACAAACCTGTTTTAGAACAAACTCTTCCCATTTTAAAACTTCCTCTTTCTCTCACTCGCACTGTGTCTCTCAACCAACCTGCACGCAGGATCAACCTGCCCAGACACAGAGGGCGAGCGGCGGGCGAGGACGAGGGCGGAGGAGCCGCCATGAAGAAGTGCCTGAGCACCGACCACCTGGAGGTGGACACGGACGCACTCAGTGACGTCTCCAGCGAGCTGAGCTTCGGATACGAGTTTGCTCAGATGGAGGTCATGATGAAGGGGATGGGCACCAACGGTGAGTCACGCCAATCAACAAAGGCCCTGCAGCAGGAAACACCTTTTCTTTGTCCTTTCTGGCTCGTTTAAATGACATCTGTCCTGGAATGAGGCGCTGAAAATCCTCAGGCAGCGAGAGAGTAAATATTTAGAGCCCAAACACTTCCAGGTTCAACTCGATACCGACCCATACCTGTTTTAAGCTTATTGTAACTGTGCTGTGTGTGAAGAACGCTGTGAAATATTAGACCTGGAGCCTTATAGGATGATTTTACCCAAGAATATTTAGTAAAGCATATGAAGATGTTTACTCATCATTGTTCATTAAGTCTTATTTAGTTTTTAATTTTAAAATGTGACTGGCATTACATAACTTGTTTTAGGATCCACTGGCTGATGACTTAAAATTTAACTGAAGTGCAAAAAATTTATACTTGTATTTTTTTAAGTATTGTCAATAATGTCTTCCATTAACATATAATTATCTAGCCATATTTTTAAGTTTTCCGTCAACTTTTAAAAAATGTTTTTAACATAAAACCACAGTGGGAACAACTGTGGTGGTCTACTAGAGCGCCCCTTACCACCAGGATTACTCTTCTTGAGGAATTGAAACTGCATCAATTCAGTTTCTGCATCTGAATTGATGTGACTCCTCCTCCTCCTCTTCCTCCTCTCCAGACCCCTTGCAGTCGGTGCTGCAGACCCTGGAGAGGCAGCACGAGGAGGAGAAGCGCTGCGCTCTGGAGCGCCAGAGGCTGATGTACGAGCAGGAGCTGCAACAGCTCCGCCAGCGGCTCACACCGGAGAAACCGTCCCACTTCTCGGATGCGTCGTCCCTCCCGGTCGGCGCCACCGCTGCTGGGACGTCATCGGGACCTCACAAACGAATGCGACGATGGAGCGAAGACAGGTGAGTCGAATCGTAGCTCGGATGGACAGACTGTCCGGACGATCCGTTGAACTCGTTGTTGTTTGTGGTGCAGAGAAGCGATGATGACCCGCAGCCTGCGGCGCCTCAGGGAGCAGATAGTTCGGGCCAAGCTGTTGGCTCAGGAGGCCAGCTTCATCGCTGAGGAACTCAACAAGAGGACGGACTACCTGGTGACTCTGCAGATCCCTGCCGCCAACCTGGACGCTAACAGGAAGGTAACCTGTTTGTTTCTGAGAGAGACAACCGACAGGTTCTGGTTATCTGGGTTGGATTAGTGGGTCATCATTTCTGGTCACATTAACGTCTAGTGGAAATGACCAACTGTTTTTTAGGGCTGCCACATGTTACCATGGAAACCGACCTCAGGGTGGTGGACATCCCTTGCTGAGTTTTTTAGTAGCTTCGTCAGATTAATGCTCCATCTGAACAAAGATGCAGGATAACATCCAAACCGGAAAAACTAGGGTTGAAATGATCAATCAGATTAAATGCAATTAATCTATTATTGAATAATTGTTAACTGGTATAGTAGTTGATACTCATTAATGGGAGCATACAGACTCGAAAGAGGCCACTTGCTGAAAGAAAAACTTACTCAGACCAGTAATTAAATAAAAACTGGACTACAAATGTATACATTTTACATTTAGGATGTAAAACAACTCTTTGTAAATCTGTTTTACACAGAATTAATGAAGTGGCGTTTTTGCTTCACCGGGTCCAAATTCAGTTTAAAACAAAGCAACTTCTGCTATCCAATTATTAACTAAATTGAAAAATAATCAACATATCGGCCCGACACTGAATTGATAAGAGGAGCAGAAAGGCCTGAGAGTTTCACGTTAGGATGATTTTTCTTTAGCTGGAGATGAATCCTTGTGATGACCAATTGTTCACTAAAGGAATGTTTTTACTGCATTGAGGCGAGTAAATGTTTCTTATTTTAAAAGGTAATTCAATTATTTGTTTATTTCCATCCTTTAATGTATTTCTAATACATGCAAGCTTAAATGAAAAATTGTCAGAATGTGGCAATTTTCTTTTCTGATTTACATTTAGAATAATCGATAGATTAATCGACAACTAAAATAGTTGCTAATTGCAGCCTCAGGAGAAACACAATTATTTTTCTTTTTTTTTTTTCCAACATATATAAGTGAGAATAAATATCCCATCAGTGAGTGCAGTGTGGTTTCTGTCCCTGTGCAGCGGGACGCGGTGCTGAGCGAGCCGGCTATCCAGGTCCGCAGGAAGGCCAAAGGGAAGCAGATCTGGGCTCTGGAGAAGCTGGAGAACCGGCTGGTGGACATGAGGGAGCTCTACCAGGAGTGGAAGGCACTGGAGGAGGACAGTCCTGTGAGTACAGGACAGAGGGATGAAAATATCAGCGCGTGCCCTCATCATGTCCTAACCTCGTCTCTCTGGCTCAGATGATGCACTACTTTAAGCGCACCGACCCGTTCTTTGACGAGCAGGAGAACCACAGTCTGATCGGGGTGGCCAACGTTTTTCTGGCCTGCTTGTTCCATGACGTCAAGCTGCAGTACGCAGTGCCCATCATCAACCAGAAAGGAGAGGTATTCAAGGTTTATGGTCTTTCAAAATGAGGCGCTACAAACTCAAATATTTCATGCTATTGGTTTGGTTTTTTGTTCCTTTTAACTTTTTCAAAAATGGTATCAGACGGTTGATTGCTCTGGATTTATCACAATGAGGAATGTTTGTAAATGAAGACATTCTGCTGTTTTCCACAAAATTTTGCGGTTCAACTTTTATTCAGTAAATGCAGATAGCTTTGCATTCTACCAAATGCTAAAAGCAGATAATATATACATGATATCGTACCACTGGGGTTAACACCAGAACAGAGCAGGTCTGTGCTGTGCTCTCCAAACAGAGTAATCACAGAAATGAACAGAAACAAGATGGAAAAGCTCTGTTTGTGTCACTCATTCCTGAGACTGCCTCCTAGTGGTAAAAATATGATAGTGCACCTGTGCAAGGTGAATAAAGAACAAAGACTAAGCTGCTTGAAAACAACTTTAGCATCAACCAACTGGATTTTTTTTTTCTTCTTGTAATGAACTTCAAAAGAATCCTCTTATAATATCTACAGGATTCTACCTATCAGTACAGATGGCCGTGTTGAATTTTCTTGTTAGAAAATAAAGTATTTATCGAAAAACTTCATATGTAAATGTTCTGATGGAGATGTAAGGTGAACTATTGTCAGCTGCTATGTGTGCGTCTGTATCTGTCAGGTGGCAGGGCGTCTGCATGTGGAAGTGAGGCGAGGAACAGAGAGCTCTGAGGAGAGCAGCGCAGGACGTCCTGACACTCAGCAGAACGGGGAGCTTCAGGAGCGCAAACTGGACTGTGTGGTGAGACGAAGGCAAATTTACACCCCTTTCTGGCTTCTTGTTTATTCGTTTCTATACTAACAGATTAGTATAATCCATTATTGTTAGGACTGTAACACATATTAATGTTAAATTCCTCCATCCATTTTATTACTCCCTTATCCATAGATGTTAACGTATTAAGAATTGTAACACAATCACTTTTTTTTTTTCTTTTTTACATACAAAGATTCCGGCTGGAACCTTCATATTTGCTTGTTTCCAGTACACCCATAAATTTGGTGCACAAGCAACATTTGCTCACAGCAGTGGATGACGAAGTTGCTTCTTTTGGCCCACTGAGGGTTAATGTTGGCTTCAAAGACTGATCTGATTGGACGCTGGAAAAGGCTATTGTTGTGTTCAAGCTGTGCTAGAAGGCGTTAGCCTAGCAGAGAAGCTAATCAAGCCTAAAATAGCATCTCGATGCTAAACATGTAACAGCAGCACAGATGTCCCCAATGTCATCATGTGGCATTGGGAACAACAAAATACTTTAGTTTTTGAGCTCAAAACTTATTGAATAATTTAGCAGCAAGAAAGAGGATTTAAATTGAAAATGTAGCTTATTCTGTCTGTTTTTTTCTTTGTTAAAATGCGATTAATTGATTACAGAATCTGCATTTCACTGAATTTAAGGTTTTAATTGCGTCCCATCACTCGTCATTTCATACATCCCTACCTGAAGCTCTGTCAAACTGATGTGTTGTCTCTTCCTCTACGTAATGAGCCGTGTCTCTCTCAGGTGAAAATCCTCCAGGCCACAGGTCTCCCTCGCCACCTGTCTAACTTCGTCTTCTGCCACTATCACTTCTGGGGGCTGGAGGAGCCGGTGTTCACCGCTCCAGAGGTGGGGTCATCCAGCTCGTCGTCCGCTTCCAAAGACCCGCAGTGCACCGTGGTCTTTGACAGCACCAAGGTGATGAATGATGCAGAAAACTGAGAAATAAATGAGACAGAGAGAGCAGTAGCTAAGAGGAAAAAACACGGCGGCCGTTTTGTTGTTCTGTGTTCAGGAGTTATCCGTTCCAGCATCAGAGGACTTGCTAGAGTTCCTGGCTGACGGCGCGGTGGCCATTGAGGTTTATGGCCACAAGCAGGCCAACCACCGCAGGAACCTGGCACTGTGGGACCTGGGAGTGATTCAAGCCAAGACCAGATCCCTCAGAGAGAGGTCCAAACACACAAACTGCCTACACACTCCACCCTAACAGGGCAGAAACAGAGAATATACTGGTTTGAGCTACCAAACCTCAAGATCCAGTAGAGCGTCTCCTCACATCTGTCAGAATCAGAACAATGTCAAGCAGTGCCCTGATGACCCGCTGTAACATAGGTGGAGCGAGGTGACCCGGCGGCTGGAGCTGTGGGTGCAGCTGATGGAGCTGAACGAGGCGGGAGACTTCACCGCCGTAGAGGTTCTTCCTGCCAAGGACGTCCGCACCGGCGGAGTCTTCCAGCTCAAACAGGTGACGCAGATCTGAACGTCTTCAGTTTAGCAGTTCACTGTTAGATTAGACAGTTTGTTCTCTTTGCAGTAACTGTGGAGTTTATAGTAGCTGTTTTGTTGTCATAAATGTCCGACTTTCTCCTGCTACATATCAATTTGTCTGAATCCAAACTCGTCCACCAATCGGAGCATGAATGTGTGTTTTTTTTGTGAGCAAAATTGTTCATGGTGGCGGCAAGTTGCCGTAGCTTTGTTACATTGGCTCTGATTGGTTCACACCAGCCCAGTTTAGTCCGCTTTAGTCTGTCTCCAGTCCGTTTGCCTAGAAAGTCCCGTCCGTTTGGGGAGGTGGGAGTCAGTCGAATGCCGGTCCACCTATAAACCTCGGTCTATGTTCAGTTGAAGTGAACTCCTGTGTGGTTTGAATCCTTATGTTAATGCCAAACGGCTCAGAGAACGCTATAAAAGCAGTATGTGGACTATAGTGCAGAGCATTTTAGGTGAATACAACCAAAACAAACCTGAGTCTAGCACTATTTACCAAAGACAAAAGAGAAATCCTCCAACCGCTAAAATCTGATGCCACTCCAATTTTCCTTACATTTCTTGAAGAAGGAAGTTGTGCTCAGTGTCTTCTTCACAGGTTTTTATGTTGTTTCCTTCAGTGATTCTTGGTGCAGCACCCCCATAGGTGAAGAAGGGAACAGGTTTTCCAAAGGGTTTGGTTCGTTTGACACAGCGTCGTGTGAAAGCGAACCACACCAGCTGAAAATAGAACAAATGTTGCAATTTTGGTCTATCGGATGTGAAAACGCACTTAGTGGAATTTTGTTCATCATTGTTTCGGTTGAGGGGTCAGAAGTTTGGACAATTATCCCCTCTGGTTTTGGATGCTGCTAAGCTGGCAGGTCGTCTGCTGCTACTGTTTTTGCTTTCAACCACTTGTTACAATGCATGACCATGTCAACAAGTCGTTTTTACAACTGAAATCAGCTGATTAGCATCTAAAAAGCTCAAATAATCCCAAACCACAACCTCAAACTCAACAGAAGTTGAAAAAGAAGCTTCATGGATGAGGAGGAGGACCAAAGAGCAGAAAGAGAAGGAGGAAGTTCTTACTGTAGTCTGTGAACGTTCTCCGCCTTCAGGGTCAGTCTCACCGGATCCGGGTGGAGGTGCGGCCGGTGCCGGACTCGGGCACCATGCCTCTCATCGCGGCCTCCATCGTGTCCGTGTCACTCGGGGACATCAAAGTTCGCCAGATCTCCAAGAACAACCCCCATCCGGTGAGAACCCCACCCCAAACTCCCACTAGTTACCTCTTAACATTAATATTTACACCCAGGCTTGTCACTAACTTTTCTCTTTAACCACCATTAAACCTTTAGGACGGAGGCGAAGACATGGACAGCTATCAGGTGAGTGCTTATCTGTCTGAACAGGTGGAAAACCAGTGTCCTTCCAGCTGATGTGTGTGTCCGTGTGTGCAGGAGGTGGACCTGGAGAGGATGAGGGAGCAGTGGCTGATCACACTCACCGAGAGGCAGGAGTGCCTGGACCAGCAGCTGCAGAAGATCGTCACTAAACCAGGTAGAAGCAGCCGCAGGCGGCCGCAGACTGAGGAGACGATCAGTTTTCTTCCTGCTCGACTCCATTTTGATAAAAACTAGTAGTTGGACTCCGTTAAAATGTCTAAATTAGTTCATTTCAGGGTCTGTAATTGATTAGCTGCATTTTTAATCAAATTATGCATTGACAAAACAAGCATGACTTTCAATTTAAAAATCCTTTTTGCTGCTAAATTATAAAGTAAATAGACATGAGCTCAACAGGAAAGATATGTATTGTTTTGAATCTGTTGTTCGACCATCAGTTTGGGTATAATATCACTTTGCTCCATTCAGGTTTCCAGTGATTCAGGAACTTTGGATGCTGACGTTAGCTTTCTTAATGTCTGTGCTGTTGCTACGTATTTAGCATTCAGATGCTATTTGAGTAGCTTCACTGGTAGGCTAACTCCATTTAGCACACCTTGAACACAACAATAGTCTTTTCCAGCGTCCCATCCCATAATATTTTGAAGCTAACATTAAACCCCAGAGGGCAGAGAGAAGCAACTTTGTTGTCCACTGTTGTTAACTGATGTAACTTGTGCGTCAGATTTACGGGTGTACGAGAAACGTGTGAGTATATTGATTCCAGCTGGAACCTTTGTACATTAAAAAATAATAATAATAATTTGTTGCATTAAAAATATATATCTGTAATTAATTAAAATTAATGTGTTAAAGTCCTGGATCTAATAAAAAACATTATGATAGATGTTGCAGAAGTAGAATAAAATTCAGTGCAATCAATTGGCTTCTGAATGTGTGTAATTGAATGTCTATACAGATCCAGCTGTTCTGTAACGGCTTCAGAGGTTTGTTACCTTTCCTGCTGCTAAACATGGTGGTGGCAGCATCATACTATGGGAACTGTTTTTCCTTCAGCAGTAGGAGGAAGTTGCTGTAATTAGAATATATTGACGAAATAATAAACACTTTCCACATTTCCATTTGTAAAAATGTTTTTTCACATTTAAAACGATATAAGTAATATTATTTTAGTTAGAGACTTTATATACAATACCAAAATAAAAAGACCATTTTTACCAAAGAGTCAGTTTTAATCAATCATATTTTTCTATTTCTTTCGTAGAATACTGTATGAAACACTGCCCCCTAGTGGCCTGGAAGGTGTCTCATTCACAGTTTCTCAACTTTTGAGAAACTGTTCACACAAGTTTCTCACAGTCTGTTTGTCTTTAAGTGTCTCCGTCTGTCTCCGTCTGTCCCTGCAGACAAGTCGGAGGACGACGTGGAGAGGGAGTCCCAGCTGCTGGAGTGCCGCCTGACCCTCACAGAGGAACGCAACGCCGTGCTGGTCCCATCGGCCGGCAGCGGCATCCCAGGAGCGCCGGTGGAGAGGTAGCTGCTCTGTCGCTCACGTGACTTTATTTTAACAACAGAAGGAAATCCCTGCAAAACAAAATCTGGACGTGTTCCTCAGGGTTCCTGTCCCCGGGATGGAAACCCACATTCCAGTTCTGTTCCTGGACCTCAGTGGTAACGTTGTTCTGTAAAGTATTTCAGATGGATCCGTTACCTGTAGGGACAATAAAACCCACTCATTTCCTGATGTTCCTCCTTCCAGCTGATGACTTCCAGTCCAGTCTGTCGGCCCCCCTGGCCGGGGGTCTCGACGCGCTGCTGAGCGGGGAAGACGAGGACGACTTCTTTGAACTTCAGATTGTTAAAAACTTCGAACCGGAGGTAAAGACACCCCCTCCTCTTTTTTTTTTCTTTTTTTTTAAATTTGACATCTTCCCTCCCGTTTCCTACTAACTTGTCCTCCTGACTGGCCCAGGTGAAGGTGGAGGCATCCTGGGACTCCACCGTCCATGAGTGTCCCCAGCTCAGCCGAGCGGCGTCCCCGGAGCAGAGGGTCTACCTGACGCTGCGCGCCGTGGTGCAGCTGAGCCACCCGGCCCACATGCAGCTGGTCCTCAGGAAGCGCATATGCGTCAACGTCACGGGGAAGCAGGTGGGGGAGCCGACCCACCGACACGCTGGGTCGTCCTGCTTCAGCTGAGAGATGAATGATGAGAGACGTGTTTTTTATTCCAGGGCTTCGCTCAAAGCTTTCTGAAAAGAATGTCTCAGCGCAGCACCATTCCTGGCTGTGGAGTCACCTTCGAAATAGTCTCCAACATCCCAGGAGTGAGTAACGAAAAGTGCAAAGACCCGGTGGAAACCAGCTGAAACACACTAACTTTACTGTAGATAGAATAAAACTGGATAGTAATAGTTCAGCTTTCTGCTGATGATTCACAGAACTCAGGTCTACATAAGATAATAATGATGAGGAAACGGGACAACATGATCAGAGTTCCATTAGATTTGACTGAACAAGCCCGTAACAACTAGGGCTGAAACGATTAATTGTGATTAATCGGTTAATGAAATAATCATCAACTAATTTAGTAACTGATTAATCTTTAACTGGAGCGTGGAGACTCAAAGAAAGGCCATTAGCGGAAAGAAAAACAGCATTTACAGCAGTAATTAAGCCTGTAATCTGTACAGGATATGTACACTTTGCAGTTGAGATAAAAACCATAATTACATTTTTCTGTAAATTTGTTTTACCCAAAACTCTTCAAGTGACCCAGCTTTAGCTTCACTTGGTTCAAATGAACTGAAGATTTTTTCATGGGAAAAATATCTTGTTATAAGTGAAATCTGCCAGTGGAACCAGTTATTTTTCATCAATATTAATGAATTGATTACTTAAAATAAGCTCCTGTATCTGACTGAAAAGTTACTTGTAGTTTTGTCACAGGAGACTAAAGCAAAAATACTTGGTCAGATTTAGTGTTTTTGCATCGCGGTGGTTTAGACAGTAGTGACTGAAAGCTGATGAAGGTCCGGTCCCGGTTCTGTCAGGACATCCACGGTCCGGAGGACAGGGAGATGCTGGCCCGGCTGGCCACCAGCGGCGAGGACGAGGCATCCGCCGACAGCGAGGCGGCCATAGAGAAGTACCTGCGCAGCGTCCTGGCCGTGGAGAACATCCTGACTCTGGATCGCCTCAGACAGGTTCGGCAGAACCGCTTCAGAAACAATACTTAGTCTGTGTTCTGGAATGAACCAGAACGTCCTCCTTGTGTGTGTGTGTGTGTGTGTGTGTGTGTGTGTGTGTGTGTGTGTGTGTGTGTGTGTGTGTGTGTGTGTGTGTGTGTGTGTGTGTGTGTGTGTGTGACTGTGAGCAGGAGGTCGCCGTGCAGGAACAGCTGGCGGTCAGAGGGAAAGCTGCCAGACGCTGCCTGAGCTCTCCAAACGTAAACCAGGTAAGACGGACCTGATCCACTCTGCCTGTTTACACTGACAGCAACTATGTTAGCAGAGAAATGTGCTGTTTCACCAACAGCCTGGCTTTGGTTCTGTTCTGCTTTTCAAAAAGCTCCTGACAGACACTAAGAGCTCTATGGAAGAAGATTAGTGCCACTGGGGGGGGGGGGAAACAAACAAATTCTGACTTTAATCTCAATTCTTTTTTTTTTTTTTCTCAGAATTTTGGCATTTTTTTCTTAGAAATCTGACTTTTCTGACTGAAAAAGCCAGAATTCTAATTCTAAGAAAAATGTCAGAAGTGTTTTTTTTTCAGTGGCCCTAACTCTCCTCAGCTCTGCTCTGTCGTCTCGGTCCAGATCTGCTCATCATTAACCATACACTGACCTTGAGGCTCTTTTGCTTCCTGTTCCTCTGTTGTTTCTCTGTAACCTGCTCGTCACTAACTCCTACCGTCCATCTCTCTAACCGTCTGACCAGCTGTCAGCCAGCAGTCTGGACCTCTCCTCCTCCACTCAGAGGCTCACTTACTTCAAGGTGAGATTCTCATTTCTACTAACACCGTCAGTTAAGTTAAAAGTCTGGAAAAAAAATCATATGATCCCAATAAGAAAACATGAGAATGTACAGAAAATGACTCTGGCAGATGGGTTCACACACGCAGTGAGTGAATGAGTGATGGCAACTCTTAAAGTCACAAACACAAAGATGCAGCAGAAAAATGTTGCAAACTAAAAATGCTGCAATCACAGAAATTGGATGCAAAACTCCACAAACAACCAGAATCAAAAGTTTTACCTTGTGCATGTGTTTAGTTGAGTTAAAATGTGAAATTAAAGCTCATCACAAGATAAAAAAAAGATGTAGATGATTAAATACTAAACTATTCATGACTTCAGCTTTTTATCTTTTTTTGTTTAACTTCAAACTTCTTTATTTTCATGATATTTCATGTGACACTTGAAGGAAAATTGTCACCTTCCTAAAATAATATCCAAAGTAATTTTTTTTAACTAAAAGTAATTTTGAAAACCAAAATCACTACCCCTTTCTTTTTAAAAATGTTTTGGCCAAAACAAACAAAAAAACAAACCAACTTTTGTCCTTGACATAGGCCATTATTTTAGGAAACTGATACAAAAAACTTTTCTTTAATTTCCAGGTTAGTGGTAATCTATTTATGCGCCTGCTGGCTGTCAGAGATTGTTCTAAGTTCTGGGTAGCTGAACCTTCCTTCTCATGACCTTTGTGTGGCCTTTGTTTGACCCCCTGCAGGGCTGGGAGAGCCACCAGGACCTCTCAGTGGATCCCCCTCCGTCCAGACGCTCTCTGGCCGGCGTCGTGTCCCAGAACCTGAACGCAGAGACGGGTACGTCTGCTAAATGCTTCCTCATCTCAAACCGTTCCGTCTGCAGCTCTAAGGCGTCTCCTCCTGCTTCGCTGCCTCTGTGTGTCGGTGGTGATTTCATGTTTTTTCCCGTTGCTCAGGATCTCAGCTTGGCTCTGCATCAAAAAGCTTATCTCTTTCACTCTCACTCCTCTGTCTCCTCCTTCCTCCCTTTATCTTCTTCTCTCCATGTCTGCTCCTGCGACCTCTCCATCCTCAGCGCATTCAGGCTTTGCTGCGTCTTATCTCTCTCCAGTGAAGGCCGTCCCCAAGCTGCTGAAGTCCCTGCTGCCTGCAGGGAGGGAGGAGCGGGAGGCGGCGGCCGGCCCGCAGCAGGTACTCTCCTGGTTCTGAAACGACTCTCAGATTGTGGCCCAGACCCTACATATCTCCCCGTCTAATCAGCAGCCAGTTTCATTTGTTCGGTTGCTATGGAAACAGTACTTATGTAGATGAGAGCATAATTATTTCAACCAAAATTGTATTGATGCCTCAAAGTCTCTGGAGCCTGAGGTGGATCTGTCCCTATATTAGGGCTGCAACAGACGGTTATTCTGACGATTAATTGATTATTCTGATGATTAATCGGTTATTCTGACGATTAATTGATTATTCTGACGATTAATCGGTTATTCTGACGATTAATTGATTATTCTGATGATTAATCGGTTATTCTGACGATTAATTGATTATTCTGACGATTAATTGATTATTCTGACGATTAATTGATTATTCTGACGATTAATCGGTTATTCTGACGATTAATTGATTATTCTGACGATTGGATAAAAAATTGCCCCTTTTTTGAAGATTTCTTATTTAACTACTTAAGCCTTTTTGTACAATATTAGAAACGCATAAAAAATGCTAATAAATAATTTTATTCCCTTTTTTAAGCACTTTATGGCCTAAAATGCAATAAC
This sequence comes from Poecilia mexicana, assembly GCF_051168715.1. NCBI lineage: Eukaryota > Metazoa > Chordata > Actinopteri > Cyprinodontiformes > Poeciliidae > Poecilia > Poecilia mexicana. The sequence continues at coordinate 4,042,984 of NW_028263390.1, read as the reverse complement.
GCAGCATTCTTTTTGTAAACTCTTGATCATTTGTAGCAAAGGGGGCGTCAGCAGCTAAAAATATACTTCTAACGTCAGCATGTGAAAATCTCAGGCCTTTCTCTTTGACTTTATTAAAGTGTAGGGGTGATCAGTTTATTTTTTTTAAATAAAAGATTCTTAATAGAATTTTTATTTTTACAGAATTTGACTCAGGTGAAGCTGAAACTTTACCACCTGGGGAACAGATTTACAGACAAGGTTTTTCATCTGAAATACAAAATGTATCTATTGTTTGCATAGTTTTGGCTTAATTACTGCTCTGAATATTTAGTTCTTTCAGCAAATCAATTAATAAATTAGTTGACCACTATTTAAATAATCAATTAATCACATTTAACCCAAATAATCACGTCCTACCTTCTATGTAGCAAAGTAAGAGTCCTGTTGTATTTTAACTTGCTAGCTCCAGTTAGCTCAGGTCGGCCTGGATCTAATCAGCAGAGACTAGAAATGACCCCACTGTTGTGTTGTTGTATTTGGGATCCCATCTGAGCCTCTTCATGCAAACACACACACACACACACACACACACACACACCTCTGAGACAGAAGCCCAGTGTGTAGAGTTGATTATCACCACGTCGTCCTATAAACCTTCCCACTCGTGTCGTTGCAACCCGGGGGTCTCCAGCTCTCTCATGGCAGCCAGACACCTCCGCAGCTGACTGGACTGATTAGCACCTTGAGCCACGATGGGAAGCTATTGATAGAAACACCAGGCGGCGGCGGCGGCGTTGGGTCGAGGTGAAAACCCGTCAGACCTCGGTGGCTCGTTGTTTCAGGCCACTGCTCTAATTAGAAGCTGTTCTGTCACAGAGGCTGATGAAGGTCAACACACCAACAGCTCAGTCACAGAACGACGGCGTCTGATTGGGCCAACGTTTCAGCTTCCTGATCCAGGCTGGACAGTACACAGGTCATTGTCAGGTTATGACTGGACTGATGGTTTCGGAGGACTTGTTGATCTCAACCTGACTCTGCCTTGATTGACCAAATATTCCAACCAAGACAAGCAGCTGTCTTCTGCTTGTCCTTCCTGCAGAATTCCAGTCCGTCCTTGATGCCGTCTTCTCGTACGTCTCTCTAGTCCGGTAGTCTGTTTGACTGAGGACCAGGGTTCCTACCAGCTGCTGCAGTTCACTTTCACAATGCACTGTGTCAAACAAACCAAACCCTTTAATAAACCTGTTCACTGAAGGAAACAATACAAAAACCACTGAAGAAGACACTAAGTGCAACTTTCTTCTTCATTAAATTTGAACAAAAATGGAGATTTTAGCAGCTGTGGAATTTTTTGTTTGTCTTTAGCAAAATACCACAAATCATTTCTCCTGCTAGCACCAGACTCTTGAGTTTGTTTTGGTTGTATTTTCCCAGAATGCCTTGCACTCTATAGTCTGCTTCCTGCTGTTGGAGTGGCCTCCAGTCCGCTTGGTGTTTACAGATGCATTTGAACCCACGACAGAGTTCACTTCAACCAAACGGTCAATTACACAGTCACACTTCCCCAAACGAACCAGACATTTAATTCTAGGTAAACGAACTGGAGTTCGATTGAATCGGACTAAAAACATCACAGGGAGACATTGGAGTAGGGGATAAGATCCTTTCCTATTCTGATAAATGGAAGAGATGGTAGAGACTTCCTTTGAACCTCCTTCTCAACTTTATAGTTTAAGTATTACTTGAGGTTCTTGGATGCTAATCAGTTGCTCCCTGTTGTTAAAAACACCTTGTTGGCATGGATACACATATGACATCACTAAAAAAACTAAGAGTCAAAGTCCTTCCAGATGTGGAGCATCCCAAACCAGAGGAAATGACTGTCCCAAAAACAATAACAATGAACAAAAGTCTACAAAAGTAATAATAATCAGAGCTAACATAACAGAGCTGCTCCAGCATGCTGACACCAGGAGCCGTGCTGATCCAGAACATCAGACCGTCCCGGTAAGCCTGACCCTCTGCGTTGCGTTGCAGGTTTCTCGTCCCGAGTCGCCGATGGGCAGGATCGATGTGTTTAACCTGCTGTCTGACGTAAAGGCCGGCCATTGGCTCCGCTCACAACAAAAACAAACTTTTAATCTGAATCAAACCGCGGATGGAGCATGTGGCGACGAGGGCGGACCGATCCGCCTCACTCTGATTCTCTACCTGTCTGCTGAACTCCCAGTTGGGCCTCTGTGCTGATTTATTAGCCTGAAATTACAACCAGATATTAAAAAAAATAATTATGGTTTTAATCTAGGGGGGGAAACAGTTGGAGAGGAAATCAGCAAAGATTTAATCAGTGCACAAATTATAAGAGTTGCATGTACCATGAATGCTAAAATGAGACAAATGAACACAAACACAAACACAATTATCATTAGGACGCAATTATCTCGACTGATTCTCCAGTTTATCGTGATTATCAGTGATTTACGGAGCAAATATCCTAATTGCACTTTGAATATCTTATATCAACATCCCACCTGCTGATCGCTGGAACAAATGAAATATTCAACTCTTTTTTTTTCTGTTAATGTAGGATTGTTATTAGATTGGAGAATGTGATGGTGTGTTTGCTCGTCTCTTGGCAGATAATCACTTTTATTTGATGGGTACCAAAAAAAAAAAATGCAGGAGATTTTATGTGGACAGACATCAACATGTTGACGTTGTTTCAGATGCAGAGTCTTCCACGCATCGTGGTTCAGTCGGCCAGCGTCGAAGAGGACATGTGCAAACATCAGCAGCCGGTGAGTCAGCCGGGAAGCACTTCCTGGATTCCTACATTCCATAGATGGTTTATGGAAAGCCATATGGTGTCTATTTGACCGTTTCTGTCTAATCAGTAAAACTGAATTTAACAGGCCTTTCCCACGTTTGTGTGCTGGAACATTTGTACTGCTGTACAAAAAGCATCTGCCCTCCTTTGGATTTTGTTTTCACTTGTTGTTCTTGAACGGTTCAGATAAGCTGAGTAAAAAAAATAACAAGCGGTTTTCAAATTATGATTTCCATTGTTAGGGGGAAAAGTCATCAAGCGTTGGTGATAATTGGCAGTGAGCTTTGGACAACACTCTGGTGTTTTGGGCTTCTATTCTCTGAAGGATTATTTTAATTTAGGCATGTGTGAGGCTTTTCAAGCTTAAAGCTGCAGTATGCAACTTTTATTTATTTATATATTTTATTGTTTGTTTCTTGCCTACATTTGTTAAAACTGCCACTGTCTCTTGACGGTACACTGTACAACAAATATGTGAAAAAAAGTCGAGCTCCTCTGCCTCCACTTTGTGGACCTACTGCCATCCGCAGAAGCACACCGCTTGGTCAGAAACAACCAACCAGAGCCTGGAGGAGGGTCTCCGTGCTGCCAATCATGCCTGGGGACGTGTAGCTCACACTTTCCTTCTTGCACCATCTCTCCTGCTGTTAATGCTCAGGCTAGTTAGGATCTTTTTCTGAAAGTTTTTGGCCAGGAGTAAATCTTCCTAATGGTTCCATTTTTGTTTTGTCAGTCTACAGAATATTTGGTAACACTTTATTTTTTGGGGTGGGCCTGACAACACTGTCAACACCTGTCGTGAAGATGGAGTCTTCATGAACGTTTACGACTGTTGTCATAAAGTGTCATTCGGTAAATAATGACACTTTTAATGCAACTTAAAGTGTCATTATTTATGACACTTTAATGACATAAATTAAACGTTCATGAAGACTCCATCTTCACGACAGGTGTTATGTTCATGTCAGTGTTGTGACAGTCTTATGCACACCCCTTCAAATAAAGTGATGCAGAATATTTTTCTAAAAGCCTTGGGAATTATCAAGAGGTCTTTTTGGTGAAGGTGAGACTATCGTTTTTGGATAGCTGTGTTATTTTCTTCTCTCGTTGTTGAGTCACGGATTCTGACCTTAAACAGAGGAAAATGAGTTCTGCAGAGCTTTAGAGGTTGTTGTTCTGTCACTTCTTTGAGTCATTGATTGGTTCTTGGAGTAATTTTGTTGATTTCTTGGAGAAGACATCAAGGTCAAGACAGAGTTTAACCATCACCAAAGGACGGGGGGAGTGTTAGACCTCTCTTCTGTGGCGCCCAGGTTAAGTCTTGACCAGTAGTTTTTTATGACCGGTGACAGTTTTGAGTTTAAGTGTAACAAAATTTGAAAGATGCCTGATTTCCAAATGCACATTACCTGTCCCTGAAACTATCATGAGGTTGTGTTTTCATTCAGGTTCCCACTGAGGAAACACCTCTCGCCGATGTCCAAACAGAGGTCCCCAGATCAGTCCCCCTCCCACCTCCAATCATCCCAAAGAGTGACGACTTCAGCTCCGGTTCACCTAGTGACACGTCCAGCGGGTACATGTTGTCCAACATGTCCGCCTCGAGGCTTTCAGACGTCTATACGCTGAGCTGGGATCTGCCCAGTTTGTTATCAGACGAAGTGGAGGAAGATGACGAAGCGAGGGAGCAGTTCTCACCTGAAAAACTGGGTTTAACCGAAGAGACGGCTGCCTCGAGTACTGACCAAACTCGGCCAGAATCGGATCTCTGTGAACAAGAGGCAAATCCATCTCTGTCCATTGATTCAAAGGGTCTGAAAGAAGCTGCTGCAAGTACAGAAGCACAATCAGAAAACCAGGCTGAACACAACCAAGTTCCAACTACTGATACTACTGAACTAGAGCAATCAAACGGTTCAGAGAATCACACTGATTCGCTGGGAGAACGACATGACGAACAGGAAGAATCGCAGCTAACGGATCCTTCTGAAGGTTCTCCAACAAAACATCCAGACATCGTTGCTACAAGTGAGGATAACCACGATCCGTTACTTATGAGTAAAACCCAAGCAGATGAGAATCTGGTAGAATCTATCGCTATGCAGCACCAGGAACAAGATCAGGCAGCTTCTGACGGTGTTCAAGATCCAGCTCCAGATGTAACCCAGACTCCTGCTGCTAAACCAATGGAAGACTCTAATCCTAAAGATTCACCCCTACAAGGATTACCGCCTGAACCCTCCGGTACAAACAGCACCCTCACCCAACCCTCAGCCACAGTCAAAGGCAGTCTGAAACCACTTTCTGAGTCTTCCACTAAAGCTGCTACCAGTGCCGCCCAACCCTCCAAGTCGGGTTCATCGGCAGTCAACCCCTTCAAGATTCAGAAAGTCAAGTCGTCAGACCTCAAGTCTTTCCAGCAGATTGTGAGCGAAGAAGGTGGTAAACTGGCACAGATGGAGCGGGGAGGCAGCCTCGGGGCGGGACTCAACCTCTCGGTGCCGGCAGAGAGCCTGGAAAGCATCTCGGACTTAGAGGAGGGAGACGAAGTAGCTTCGGATGTTCTTCCCGACTGGATGAAGGAAGGGGAGTTTGTGTCTGTGGGGACCAATAAGAGTGGGACGGTGCGGTACGTTGGGCCCACGGATTTTGCCGAGGGAACCTGGGTCGGAGTTGAACTGGAGCTCCCGGCAGGTGAGAAACACGACTCTTGTTACTGTTCAGGTTTTCCTTATCATCCCTTACGGATCTCTGTTGGTCCGTCTGCAGGAAAGAACGACGGCTCTGTGGGCGGGAAGCACTACTTCCACTGTAACCCGGGCTACGGAGTGCTTGTGAGGCCTGACAGGGTTACCCGTGGGGGTGCCAAACGCCGGCGCCAGCAGCAAAAGCGTCGTAGTGCCAATCTGTCCGGGTCCAGTCCAAACTTGGCGGCTCTTACCGCCCTGGCGAAAGGTGAGACTGGATCGGCCAGCCGCAGCAGAGGGGAGAACCGTAAATCGTGGAACACTTGAAATGTGGCGTACGTCTGGAAGTTTAATCTAGGATTCAGGATCTGGCCCCTCACTGTGAGAGCTGCTGTGTGAACAGCTGGTATCACTTCACTGACAAATACAAAAATATTGAATGTTTTCAGCAGAGATTTGCAGAAAAGTATTTATTTTAGAGACACTGAAAACCTCAGAAGCAGATTCTGCATGTTGTGCAGCAGCCTTCGAAAGCCTACATGAGTCATGGCTCAGCTGTTTAGAAGCTTCATATAAAAAAGGTTTCCTGCGTTAACAAGTCCTGAACATGAGGAAAACTGTATTACAACTTCTCTGAATGTTTAATATTGTGGAATGAGCTCACTAGATGACACTAATTCCAACTTGAATGCATAGTTTTTTTTAATATTCGCTTTTCTTGTCTTTTAACATTATTATGCTGTTTGTGGATGATATTTGGAGCATGTGAGTGGACTACTGTGCCTTAACTACTGCTAAACACGAGTGCCTTGATCATGTCCAACCAAAATGTGTTCTGCTGGAAGTGTTGATCAATGAGATCATTCTGGTTCTTGAATGAATGTTTCTACTTTTACACAAACTTGCACTCTGATAACTACAGTAATAATATCTACTTTAAATGGGTCGTCTTCCTGCCAAGCATGTATGTTGATTGTTTTAGGGATTTTCTTGGTGTGTGACAATACTTGGAGTGGGAAAATTAAGAGTAATTTCTGATTCATAACTTGTCTGTGTGTATATATATATATATATATATATATATATATATATATATATACACACACACACACACATTTGCATTTAGGCAGATCAATTTGGATGCTTATTTATTTGAAAATAAAGACAACATATTGGTTATTTGTTTCTCTTCTCTTCAGACTGGATGAAAGACAAGATGGGTAACGTCATTGATATAGCTTTATTCTCTTGTACATTATATATATATATATATATATAATATAGATATCATACTAAAATAAACACAAGTTAAAAAATGGACAAAGAAACTGTACAAAAAATGTTTATATACTACATCTTAATTACAGAACAGTCTACTGTCCAAAAAAGGCACTAAATTCTGAAATGGGCAATACAGTAATTTTGAACTTAACTATATTTGAGATTGATACGACAGCATTCAGTCCTCTGTTCCTAAGTGATAGTGGGATGAACCGGGTGGCATTTCACTTGAAGACATTGACCGACACGTAGCCACACCGTAAGAGGACGCCTCCGTTCTGGTAAGCGTCCACCACACACACACACACACACACACACACACACACACACACACACACACACACCAGTAGTTTGACAGATCATGGCATGTCAAAGTTCAAGGCAGACATCTGAATATGAGTTATTGAGAGAAAAATCTCTGAACACACTCTGCAGGATTCCTCCCTTCATTAACCTCAACCGATCTGGTTAGTGTGTAGAGACACCGACATCCATCACAGCTGGGATACGATGTGTGACGTGTTAATGCTACACCAGCTACCGTGTGTATAACTGTATTGTAGTACACTGGTGGAGGTTACAGTTCAAGCTTACTCATCAATACTTTTCATAAGGTGCATCTTTGTTGGCCTTTTCATGAAACTGTTAGTCGGACAATGGAGGACAGCTGAATGCTAAAACGATAATAGAAAAATAAGTTTGGTAAAATGAAAAAGCATTAATTTAACTATAAAGCACATTTCATTTCAAAGCATGTCATTCGTCTTTGTACATTACCATAAAAAAAATTAGCATAAATACATACTTTTGTTTTTTTAACCACTTCCTTTAAAAACCAGTTTTGTTTTTTAGCTTCTTACAAGCGGAAGCTGTTGATTAGCTTTTCTAGACCAGAACCCAGCATGGGGAGTTATGAGCATGAGATGTGTATTTAAAAAAAAAGAAGTTAAACACCTTCAGTGTTGTAACATGTAACCTGGTTCATCACAAACATCAAATCATTTTAGATATGAAGAATCACAAGATATGTTTTCCTGCCATGAGGTTTATTTTCCAGTTCTCCAAAACCATTGGACAGTCTTGCATGTACCTGGTGGTCTAAAAATTTTATTCACTTTTTTTTTTGGTAAAAAGTATTAGCATGAAGGTAGAATGGTAGCATAAAGGCGGGGAAACGCACAGCTAGCCTGACTTTGTCCAGAAATATCTCCTCACTTTGCATCTTGAATAGTGAGTGAGCTCAAGGCAAATCGACAGAAGCTTCATAGCCTCTCCTGAACCCATAGGGGGCCCCCAAGAGTTAGTTTGACAGTTTACTTTTTTTCCCCATACAGAAAATATTAGCTGTATAATATCTTCATACAAAAATGAACATGATTTTTACATCAAAGATATCCAAAGCAGAATAGACAAACAGGAAAGACTGAGTTTTTAAATCTTTTGAGTAGAGTTAACATGTTTGATCGAGCCTAGCATAGCATAGCCTCACCTTTCTCAAGATCTCCAACTGTATACTGCTGAATTCAGTGTTTGTGTAAAAACTAAAGGAGTGACATCAACCACTCTTACAAAAGTTAAGTTTAAAACCTATAATTGTCAACCTCAGCAGACAGCCTAACTAATGACCCAGCTAATGTTAGGGTGTTAGACATGTGTAAATCTAATGATTTACATCCTCTTCTTGGTCAGTATTAAAGTCTGAGAACAAGATGACTACAAAAACAAGAGTGTCTGAATATTAGCTTAGCAGCGGTTACCAAGTGGTTTTTGTTTAGATCTGCTGCTTCAACTATTTCAATACTGGATCAAATGTCACCATGAAGACATTATATTGTTTCTTTAGCGTTGCAGCTCATGGGAAACAGTGGATGCCACCACAGCCCCTACATGCCTGAGGCTACCAAAGCAATTGCAAGTTTTCAATGAGCCATGGCTGACTAACTTGGATGAGAAGCTGGAAAGTTCCAATGATGCGTTAAAGTCTAATGTAATCCTACAAATGGAGCCACTGACACCAGTTTGATTCTATGGGAGGGTGTTGAGTGGGCGCTCCATTTAAAACGTGCTCAATTTTCCTCGACTTAAAAAAAAAAACAAGTACACTGAACAAAAATATAAATATCGTCATGTGGAGTTAAGAACTGCAAATGAACATTATTTGACATTTTCTTGCACAAAAGTAAAATTTTCTCTTGATTTGTGTACATTTTTTACTCCAATTTGCTGTCAGTGAGCTTTACTCATTGAGTTGTATTTTTTTTACCCAGTGCATGGGTGGGGCATGTCGAATGGGTAAATGTAGGGAAAACTTGAGGTTCAACTCAAAAGGAGAGAGTTGGCAACCAACATGACCTCCCTTATCCTAGGGGTAAGGGAGCCCTAGGATTAACTTATTACCCGATTACTGGGTTCAGCTTTACATACAATCCGTAGTTATGCTGTATTCCAGTTACATCAGACAGAGTCGGTTTAGACATCAGACCTGAGTTTAAAAAAAAAAATTGGAATTTCAACATGCCACAGACACCTACAGTATATTCTTACAAACGTTTTAAGCTTTACTTTCCATAAGCAAAACACTGCTTTTCATTTGTTCAGGTTGTAGTCACAGGCACCATGTGTAGCACTGATTTTACACACACCCTTACTTGTGTATGTCTTGGAAAATAAACAGAGCAGCCGTATTTAAATTCAAAGTCAACCTTATAAGTCATAACTTTGGGTAGTTGGAGTTCCTCCTAGTTTCCCAGTAGAAAGTCTGACTTCAGAGGGAGGTGCTGTCCCCCCCCAACCAGGAAGTAGGAATTTACCAACTCCATTTGAACCCCAAGATGGAGCTGTGGTGCAGTGAATGATGGAGGCTAAACCGTAGAGACTCAAACTGTCAATCATGGGAACTTTTGCACCACTTCCTGTCCTTTGGACAACCCAATCATTTATCAACACTAAGAGCAATTTTTGGACAAAGTCAGGCTAGCGGTTTTCCCTGACTTCTTGCCACAATATAATACATCTAAAGTAGAGAGGAAGCTAGGCTCATCTACAGCCAGGGTTTTGGAGAACTTTCATTGAGGACAAGAAGAAACCAAGACACCTGAAGTGACTGATTCCCTTCAACGCTTCCCTTTGAGGTTATTTATAGGTGAAATAGGAAAGAAAAAAAAAACGTTTGTAGAGTTCTTTGATATTTATCTCCAGTGTGGATTCAGTCTAATTTAATATCTGCTGTATATAAAAAAAAAAGCACATAGCTTACATTATTATCATTATAAAGAGGCAGCGTCACAGAAGTAGTAAATAGCTTAGGGGTATAATATAAGTGCCTGCCAATACCTACCAGTCCAGACACAGGCCTGCTGTAGTGTGGAGCTACTGCAGCTGGAGAGGCTTCACTGAACACTGAGGAGGAATCGACACCAAAGGAGTTAGAGGTCACTTTGGGTTCACTCAGCACAGAGCCACTTCCTTTGGCATGGATGACATGGAAAACAAAGCAACTGTTCCCTTACTGGACATCTTAGGGAGGTTGATTCATCCTCAATGACTCTGAGGGGAGTTTAACATAAGAGATTAAAAATAAAAAACCTGCTGCAGCTGCTGTTGGGTAGAAACTTGAACTGTGCAGATTTTGGAACGGTGGGATATGAAGAACCAGCTGAGGGGAGGTAAGGCTACTTCTTAACAGACATTTTGCAAAGTTGGTTTGGCGTCAATCGAATGTAGCAGCGCAACTGCGAGGGAAAGGAAAGCAGAACTTCGGTAAGAGACTGACAGGCCCCACGCCGAGGGTCAAACGATCCCTGCCGACCACCTCGGGGCCGGAGAGGAAGAAGCGCTCTTCATCAGCGGACGGCTCCTCTTCGATGCTCTGCACTGAGAAGAGGTGAATCTGAGGGTGTAGGTAGTATGTCATGAGGTGAGGGTGACTGAGAACGTTTAGAAGTCCGCTATATATACACAGTGCATCGATTTTTTTTTTTTTCTTCTGAGGTTGAGGTGAGAGACTGAGGATCGGCTCAGACGACCAGGCTGCTGAGGGAAGGAAGAGGAGAGACAAACTGAAGAAGAAGAAGAAGAGGTATCCTGTTTTGGGAAGGGAGAGGAGTTCCTGGGAGACCCGGTCCCAGAGAGGAGCCACCGTTAGGTGGGAGGTTCACAACTGGCTGCTGCTTCTTCTGTCACAAAGCCTACAGTAGCAATGTCTGCCAGGTGGGTCGGTATAGTGAGTAAAATAGGGTGAGGAGGGGGGAGGAGTGTTGGGGGTAATCACTGTTTTACATGGAAGTTCTGGGAGGAGCGGAGACGATTTTACTTAGTCAGATTATTTTGGTCTTTTTTTTTCCTTGTCTTTTTAAACGCTCCCTGTCGTCCCCCGTCTCGACTGGGCTTTGTACTCGCTCCGTCCCGATTCCTGAGCGCTTCATTCATCCTCCAGGGATTCGGTCTTGATGTCGTTGGGCACGCCTCCGGTTCTGGACAGCGCCAAGATGGTGTGGTTGACAGCAGCCATCTCCACGGCCAGAGAGATGGGGTCCTGATGCTCGTTGTGAGCCGCGCTGTCGTCCTAACGGGAAAATCAAAACAGGGTGTCTGATGATCAACTCTTCATGAGCTGCAGTGCTCTGCTGAAAACCCGAGTCAATCCTTTATCAGCCTTTCAGCTCACTTTTCTACAGTTTGTCATAATAATGCATCTTTTTGGAATTTAAGCATATGGAACACAAATCAGAGAATATTTCTGAGGTAGAAGGTGTACATTGTGTATTAAATGTTTTTCTTCTAAATAATTTGAAAAGTGTAGCTTAAAGGTGTTTTCATCTAGAAACTGAAAAATTCTCCCCATGTCTCAAACTCAGTCAGTAGAACGGCTGCATTTATTCACTTGTGTTATAATTAGATGATTTGTGCAGGCAGTCAGTGGTACATGGTTTTATTTAGGGATATCAGATTTATGTAAACAAAATGCATGTTGAATTTTTCAATTTTAGTGAAAATATTGAAGCCTAGGAACTAGATAGTTGCTAGTTGTCCTAGCAACTATCTGCTTTTTGTGACAATCACATAAAATCCCAATACATTAAGTTTGGTTCCTGATGGAAAACTATTCAAGCTCATTATTATTTATTCCATTTTTTTTTTATCTTTTTACATTTTGTCATTAATTTTTTTTTTTAACTTATGAACATTTCCAACTTTAAGAAGCAGATATTCACCTTTATCTATTTTCATACATTAAACAGAGGGAGGAAAAAATCATAATCTTATGAAATCCAACTTTTATTGAACAGGTTAGGGCTGTAATGATAAATTAAAAGTGACAACGCTCCTCGGTGTCACTTTGGTGGACTTTTCCCAAATTTATTTGGAACAGAGTTATGCTTTCTCATATGGGGTCTAGTCAAAGCTTAAATAAGCAAACAGGAAGTTTTTTTTTTCTTTTTCCAAACTGTCTTCAAAACTCAAACTGCATACCGTTACAACCCTGATGTACATTAGAGCATTTTATTCCAAATTTGACCTTTATCACTGTATCTCATGTACATTTCTCTTTGAGCCAATCAGGTTTCAGCTTTGCTGCACTCACCCCATCATGCCCCTGTCATGAGGACACCAGTGAATGTAGTCCTTACTACACTCTTCTCCCAGTTACCTGTGTAGGTGAGGTGGGCTCCAGGCGGTAAAGGCCAAACGGTCGGCTGAGAGGTCTCTTGTCGAAGTAGGGCAGGTCACAGGCCTGAGACGGGGGAACAGATAGAGACGGCTCACTGCCTTACTTCTGCTTCCATTTGTTCCAACAACAGGGAGGCTTGTTAATGAGGGCAATGCATCAGAGTGAAGCAAGTGTGCTTTTTCTATATTTAGTGAGAGCTGACTACAGAGTTTCACGAGGTAAGCAGCAGTTGAAACGCCGCAGCTCGTCTTTTTATGTTCGAGTTTTATGCCAAGAACACAGGCTGCTGCTTAGTTCTGTGTGTGTGTGTGTGTGTGTGTGTGTGCCACTCTACCTGCTCTGCAAAGTCATTCCCATCGATGTCGTCGCTGTTGGAGTGTCCACCCGGACTCTGAACGTCTATCCCATGACTCTCCAGGATTGTTGCTTCTTGGAGGAAGAGGATGGATTCTCAGTTTTACGGTGAACATTCAGTTCATCAGATATTAAATGTGACGTTCGTTAGAACACAAAGTGCTCTGCCAGCAAGTGGCGCCCTCGTTACCAATATTAGCTCGTCTCTTGATCTCCTTGCGCCGGTTAGCGAACCAGTTGTAGACTTTGAGGGAGGTCACCCTCTCCAGATCAGACAGCTTCTTCCCTATGGAGAAAACACACAAAGCAGTCTTGCTTTAACACGCCTCTTAATTAATGGAAATATTTTTCCACAATGTTTAGATTCATAGAAACGTCGCTGGCGGCATTTGAGATTCCTTCAGTCGCGATGTCTGACACACCAAAGTCTGAAAACAAAACGCTGCAGCATATTTTACGCCCCTTACCTCTGTGTGACCCACAGAGACGGATACATTCCTTGGCACTACAGGCAGAGAGACGTTCACACAGTGTTCAAATCAAACCAGTTACAGCTGAAACATTGAGAAATAATCTCCAATTGATGCGTCTCAAGAAGTCAACTCTGAACAATCCCCTTAGAAACAAGAAAAGGAAGTAAAGCATTCTAAGTTGAACCTCACTTCAAATAGAACAGTTTCTAGATGTTTATGATTCACAATTTTTTAGCTACTTTTTAAGACCATTATGAATAGAGTTTAGAATCAAATGTAAAAATGTGACAAATCTAAAAAAAAAATGCAAATAAAGTTTACCGACTGGCAACAGAAGTGAGCCAGTGGCGAAAACGAACGTTGTCTGTTCTTATCCATGATGGATGTAAAAAAAAAGAAAAAGAAAAAAAGAAAAGCTAGTAAGCTAGCTAGCAAGGGTACATTAGCGCCTAGTTACTGCCAGCTGCTGCTGCCTCAAGTAACAGAACGCAGAGAAGAAGTTTGTATGCAACTCAAACGCTGATGCAACAGTAAAGTCCTGTGAGAAAACAGAAAATTAAACAGATTAAATAGTCCTGATATGACAGCATTTAAGGGCAAATTATTTTTACTTCTGACTGAATTTAAGACTTTTTAAGGATGTGAAGACATGCCCTCTTTTCAGTCAATTGCTAACCTTTAAAATTAAAGGAAAGAGGAAAGTGTTAGCATAACTATGCAGGTTAAGATAAGTTTAATTGCGTCTAAATCAGACAGGACAAACGTCGCCAACAAGGCTGAACCGGAGCACAGCCAAAAGAAGAATACAACTTATGTAAAATAAAAGTTGATTTATTCTTGAGTGAGGACTTGTTAGTGTAGCTTACCTGGTTTCTGAATAACAGCATTGCAGGCGTTGGCTATCTCCTCTCTTTTGGCTTCATCTGGGTACTGGTTGTCATTGAAGTAGCTGGAAACAATAATCACACCGATTCATTTAATTTCACAACAAAGGACAATATCAACAATATTGTTGGGCTGATGTTTGATTTTGCAGACACTGGAAGTCATTTCATTGTCCAGACTGCCTTTTACTCCTGGAGGAAATAACCGCGGCGTTATGAAGCCGTCTCCTCCACCCTCACCTCTCCATCACAGCCAGGCACTCCTTCCTCCAGGTGAAGCGGCTTCCCCGGCGCAGCCGGAAGGTTCCGGGGGCGGTGGCGAGGGGCGGCGGGGTTTGCCTCCATTCCATCTCCTCCAGAGGCAGCGGTGCTGGCCGCATGTTCAGGGTGGCACCTGGAGCAGCAGCAGAACCGGCCATGGGTTACAACGGAACGCGCTGCACAGAGAGCGAAGCCGCTCGTCTGGGTGCAGGTGTGTTCGTGGTCAGGAGACGCAAACTGAAATACAGTGGTTTGGGTAACCAGAGCGGTAAACGGTGAGCACATGTTCTCCCACGGGAAAGAACCAGAACTGCAGAGCCACTAGTAGAAACAGTGCGTTGCTCTATCAGTATTTCCATAATGTCTTCTTTTATTCCTTATTAAGGAATGAAAGAGGATCAACAGGATCAATACACTACCAGCGCCTCCAAGTGGTCAATAATAGAAAGGTAGAATTATTCAAGTTGGTATTTTCTGCCACTGGAGCTTCCTCAAGCATTCAGCATCTGGAAGTGAGTCAGACTTAATCAATGCAGACAAAACACCTGCATGACATAGCATGAGATTAAAATACGCAAGAAGCTGCATTTCCATTGAACATAAAATTATGCAATTTGAAATTATGAAAATAAATTAATATTGAAATACCAATTTTGAAAAAAGTGACGTTTTTTGATAAAAAGTTTTGCTCTAGGATGAAGTGTTTTTTCCAGCCATATCAAACTTTGTGTATTTCACAAAACCGCAATGGAAACACTGTTTTCACATCACACTACCTTGTATACCTCCTTGGATTATGTAAACATGCACAGCTGACTCCGTAACTGGTCATTTTGAAGTGCTGAATATGGAGCTCTTATGTAAAATTTGCCACATGTAGCTCCCAAGTATTTTTGGTTCCATTAAATATTTCTAGATGATGTTGTATAGTTTATCCTAAACTGCAGCCATCATGGTGTCCCCTCATGTTCTCACTGGCACTCGTTTTTGTAAACATTTTGATCTTGACATGTATGGGTTGTTTATTCTAAAAGTGTAAAACGTGTTCACGTGTGTGTGCTAACATTTAAGACGTCTCATCTTGTAGAGGTGAGATCAGCATTCATCTCTGCATTGCTGACTCCTCCAGCTCATCTTATTACACACTATAATGAGAAACTGCATCCGCTCCGGAGACTAAGCTTTCCACGCTAATGCTTCCAAAGAAAAGCCTGGAAGGAACTATTGAGAAGAGCTCCACTTCCACCATGACGTCACATTTCCTCGTCTAAAGATCTGAAAATCTGCCCCGGGGTTCGTTTGAACCCTCTGTGTTACCTGGTGTGGTTTTCTCCAGGATGTACCAGCGGTAGAAAGCCCTCTTCTTCTGCTCGCTCAGGTCGGAGCCGTGCTGCAGCAGCCAATGGGAGATCCTGCTCTGGCTGATGCCTGGAAAGCAAAAAGACAGCCACATGTCCAATCACAGCGCCGGAACAACGTGCGGATAATTAGAAAGCAGAGACCCAAGAGGCACAGAGGAGATGAGTGAGGGTGAAGTGTTTTTCTCCTGTCTTGGCTTTGATTTCACCTCCTCCTCCAATCACAGCTGGCAATCACAGAAATGCACCTCGACGTCTTCGCTAATTTACAAACAATGCCTCTTATTTAGCTTTTCACGTCTGATTCTGCTCTCGGTTTAATTATACATGAACGCCATATGAGCCATAGATGGGAGTTTTAGATAAGGCTTTAGAGTAATGTGTGATGGATGAGACCATATTCCTCCAGGCAAAGTTAAAGAATGCATTTTTTCCCTTTGGTTGATAACATCTTTGTTCATTACTGCAACTCAAATCCTGACATGCAACAATCTGATGGTTAAAGGGCAACTAGGTGGTCTTAACCAACCCAGGGCACCATGTGGGGTCTGCATGCGTTCTACAGTTAGAAACATTTCATTTCTATTTTTAGGTGTTAAAATAACAAATAAAAAATCCCCCAAAAAACTAAGGATTTGGTTTAGAGTGCAGATGGATGGAAAAGTCACGTTTTATACTTTTGTGAACTATTGGGACAACATGGAAGTGATGAGGGAAGATTATTTAGATTTAGTTATATTATCCAGGTTCTCTCCTCTTCAGTTTAAGGCAACATTTATAATATAAAGAGCCACAAACAATCTGCTTAGAGCCAGAAAACAACTTTACATTTTGGATAAATAGCTACCAAATAAAATTTGCCAACTTTTTTTCTTTTTTTCAAAGAACCAACATTTTATTTCTATTTTAGGTGTTAAAATAAAAAGAACAAAATCCAACTTTTTAACAAACATGGGTGCAAAATTAAGTAAAAAATATTTGCTTTTTAGTTGTTTTTTAACTAATTAAAACAATTATTACTGGGACTGTTGTTGAAGAAAATAAACAAAAATTATTCTACATATATATATATATATATATATATATATATATATATATATATATATATATATATATAAAATCATTTATTATACCTGTATTTAACGTAGGGGTGCACTGATCATAGAGCTTCAAAAAGTCTGACCTGTCGATTACGATTTTGGCCGTTACAGATTTTCTTTTTGTGGGAAATGTTGCTAAATATAGCAAGAAAGCTGCCGAGTTGGCAGCAGAGTGGATTCATGTGCTACTAACCGGTCACTTGAGCCACGACAGCCTGAGAAATCCTCCGGTTCCCCAGGAAAGCTTTGATCTCTTCTTTCACCAGACTGCTGTCCCTTCTGCAAACAGAAACACAGCAACACTATTAAAACGTAGACTGGGACACAAGTAGCAGGAAAACAGCAATGACAGGCTACGGTGGAATAAGTGTCTGAATCATATGCTAAATGAAAGCTGCTGTTTTTTTGCACTTTTAAAGATAAAAGCAGCGTTTGGTTCTGAAACAACATCCTGAGATTCGATATCTCCCAGAGCTCAGTTCAACCCATCATCTGAACAGAGAGAGTAAGAAACTAACATCTGTTGCAATCAATTGGCATGGCAACTACAGCATTAAGTAGATAAACAGAAAAGGTAACACTGGAGGAGCTGCAGAACTTAAAGAATCTATAAGACAGGACAGTTTTGTTTTCACACCTGATGGTCCATTAGACTGGGTTTGATCAGGGATCAAAGTTGCAACATTTTTATATTTTCAGCTGCTGCTGTTCTCATCTAGACTACACTGTGTCAAACAAACCAAACACTTTGAAAAACCTGTTTCCCTCCTCGCCTGTGGTGGCGCTGCACCAAGAACACAGAAGAAAACAACACGAAAATGTCTGAAGAAGACACTGAACTCCTGAAGTGTAAACAAAAATGAAGCGGCATCAGATGTCAGTAGTTGTAGAATTTCTTTTTTTCTTTGGTAAGAGAGCCAGATGCATTTCTCCTGCTAGCGACAGGCTTGTGCATTTGTTTTGGTTGTGTTTACCAGAATGCCCTGCCCTGCTCTGTAGTCCATTTCCTGCTTACGAAGAGGTCTCCAGTCCTCTTGGCATTCACATAGGCATTCAAGCTGCACCAAAGTTCACTTCAACCGAACAGAGACCAAGGCTTGTCGGAGGACCAGAGTTCGATTTTTTGGTCCACCCACCATTCCTATGGTGAAACCCAGTTCAGGCTCTCAGACTGTTGGAGGTTCACCTTCCAGTCAGATCTACAGTCAGAGCTCTAATACAACAGCTCAGATCAAAGTCCAGACCTGAATCCAAAAGAAAATGAGGAACAGACGTCCACAGATGCATCCTGTCTGAGCTTGGGTCTACAACATGAAAACACTCAAACATGATTATAGTTTCAGAATCCTCCAAGGGTGTGAATATTTTTCCCCAGACGTCACAGCTGTCATTCATGAGCCAATAATTAAACCCTCCCGTTTTATTCAGGCCTCCATTTTGTCAGCTTCACCACATTTTTGTTCCTTTATGCATAATGAGCGCTGCGTTCCACAGGAACACAAAGGCAGCCGCTCTATAAATGGAGACGCAATCAACGTGTTTTCAAAATGTCTTCAAGGCGACATTTCCACCGACTTAATACGGAGGAGGGAGAAAAAACTAAATAAAATAAAAACATGCAGAGACTTGCAGCAGAGTGCAGTCACACAGTGTACCCAGCCTGCCTTCTGGCATCCAGTCAGCCCCTCTCCTCCACTTCTCCTTCTACATATATATTTACACATTCGCAGGCGTAGGACCACCGTGGCCCCCCGACTCGCCTCAGGGGACGGAACATGTTCAACGTTTGCTGCGTTTATCCATAATAACACGTAGAAAAGTTAATGTCTCCCACAGGAAGGCCCCCGCCCAGCTCCAGGCGAGCTCAGTCACAACGCAGCGCGCCCAAGAATCCTCGACCCAAGAGCGCGTCACGACTCTCGACATCGATATATACATCCTCCACGTTGGGCTCTTGTGGCACGGCTAAAATTAGAGCCTGGGAAAAAAAAAAAAAAAAGCTGCTTGTATTGACACCAGCAAATCAATGTAGCAAGAGCTGCTGTACAAGACAGAGGAGGAAGAGGAGGATGATGGGGGGTGCCAACGTAAAGACCCGACCCCTGCAGAGGAGGAAATATGCAGCTTAAGGGAGGAATGAGAAGGGCAGCCGGGTTCTGCTGACAAGTTAACCGCTCCCAAAAATCTAACTGGATCGGCGTCAAAGCAAAGGTGTTTGATGTAGACTTTTATTAATCTTTTAAAAATTATTGTTCATCTTTAGTTTTGTTTTAATTAAAAAAAGGAAGCTTTTGTATTTAATTAGGACAATATTATCAAAGTAAAATCCTAGAATTAGGCCTGTTATGATGAATTTTACTTGGTGATAAACGACAACATTGTTTTGAGATCATTTAAGTGAGATAATGGCATGATAATATAAGTTCACCTTCATTAAATTCTAATGAACACTGAAACCGGAAGACATTTAAAAATCCAGAATAAATAAACAAAAACAGAAACAATAAAATAAATTCTAAAGTCTCTGAACAAAAATAATTATAACATTTTAAAAAAGGGCTATTTGAGACTAATTCAGCAGATTGAAGACCAGTTTTGATGCAAATGAGAAAAAGAGAAACGATAATGAAAATTTAAATTATTTAACAGGTTTTAATTTACCATGTGATCAGCTGATTCATTGTTTACTGTGACAGGTCTACTTACAGTAGAAGATATTTACTACAATACCAATTATTGTCGCTTTGCATTCCACGTCTATCCAGGAACTTTCACTCAAAAAAAAAAAAAAAGCTGACTTGGCTGCACCTAAAAGTGCTTTTAATTAATTTGTTAAATGTGTCTAAATTCAGCAAGCATCTTCAAAGGAAAAGGCTGCTATATTTTGATTTTATTGGTCAGAAATGACTGCATATTCTCTAAAAGTATCCATTAGGAAAAAAATGGAACCACTTTGATTTCTGAAAAACCCTTTTAAAGTTTTGTATAATTTACACATCCCTCTCCAACAACAACAAACAGCCTACTTTGAGTATTGCTGAGTAGGTACAACCAGGCCCTCTCCTGCTCTTCATAATGTGCAGGCTAAAGCAGAATGAGCGATGGGACGGGCGGATGGCGCCCAGGACCCGATTGTACAGCCGTGTGATAATCAGGATGTAGTGTGAAGCGCTCCGAAGGAAGCAGGAAATGACTAACACGTGTACCGTGATAGATTATGAACACTGAACCTTTCAGGCTAATGGGCCTAATTAACTCCTCGCCATGTCATATGATAAGTGGAGTTTCATGCTTTGTTCCCAGCTAGGTGCGGAGCAGAATCCTCCCTTATCCAAAACCAAACAGCTGCGTTTGTTTTATTCGTTTTTTGTTTTTTTTTTAAATCATCTCCTCTCTGAAGCTGAAACCGTTTCAAATGTGTCCTAACTTGTTTCACTAATATTTAATCAGTGCTCGTGCTTCAAGGCTGTACTTGCATCCAGCAGAGCTTTCTCATTTGTCAAAATGTAACTACGTGACCTACATAGGCCTCGCAGGAACTAGGGATGATCTGCGTGATCCGTTTTAATGACGCTCGCACATTAAAACCCCCCTACACCCCTCCACGGCGAGCTGCTCCGGCTACTGGAACCGTTTCTGCTGACAGAAATCATCTCCAGAGAAGATGGATTCCATAATGCAGCCGGACCGCCGCAGTTTAAAGAGCAGCACCTCTTCAAATGTTCAACTCACTACACTGGATTCACCGCTTCGCAAAAGTTTACATGCTTTTTAACGTGTTGTCATCTTTAACAGTTTACACTGGAAGGGTTTATATCGAAGCACATTCTTGAGTTCTGGGCTGTTCAAACAGATTTAGTAAAAATAAATAAATAAATAAAACAGCAAGCAGTAAATACTTTGTTCTCAAATAAAAAGGTTGGATCTAAAATTAGTGGAGAGATTGTGCAGCTGCAAATTCAATATAGGAGCTTTAACAGGGCTGCCAATAATTGTATAAGTGGTAGTTTGTCCGTCATCATCAAGTGGATATAATTAAAGCAAGGGAGAAGAAAAAAAAAGCCAAAGCCTGTCTGTTGCAGCATCTAGAATGGGAAGTTATTACAAAAACTAAAGTGACTTTTTTCATCTTAAATGGGGCAGTAATATGTATTTTCTAGGCACATGAACATTTTATGACAATAATATAACTGTCACCTTCAGTTATCAAATATGACTTGCAAAAATATTACTTCATGATTTAGAGCCCTGAAATTGGGTCTCCGTCTCTGAAAACTCATTCTCTTTCTGAAACTCCGCCTTCAGGAAGTCATCACAACATGGCTCCTTTATTAATCCTTTAGTAACATTTCTACCAGTGTTTCACTGAGATGAGCTCCTACAATGAGCTCAGCAGATGTGCTGTTCTACGAGGTGTTTGCCAATTGCCGCTGGCTAGTCTGAAGGAGCTGAGTTGGTGCTGCTCTGTGAGGCAGAAGCTCAGAAACAGCAGCTAAGAGGAGAAACTTTGTCCTTGAAGGTGGGGCTAGCTCCACATGGGCGTTTTGCACAGCTGAGTGGTTGCCATGGAGATTAAAGGATTTCTCAAACATTCATGAAACAATCAAAGCAACACTGCATGCATGTTTTTGATTATGTGAAGAGTGTGTTTACTTTACATAATACTGCCCCTTTTAAATCAGAGGAGCAGTAAAAAGGTCTGTCAGATGTTCAGTTAAGCTCTGAGAACAGACAGGATGTCATTTCACATTTCTGCTGTTTTTCCCATGTATGAGGGGGGAAAAAGGCATGATTCATAATGATATACCAGTCGATAAAGTAAAAAAAATCATATTGGGACATACCTAATAAAAAGGCCTCTCTTACAGAGACTGCAGTCTGATGCACAGTGTCTCTTGTAGGAAGGCCAAAAATAAATGCTTCTATAATTCTAGAAAAAAAAATCAATATTGGCTTTAAAAAGAAAGAGAATAAAAAAAGATAATAAAAAAAAACAGAGCTAAACCTCTAATCGTTGCGTTTCTATGCCTCTACATTCAGACACCTCCAGACAGAACTGGTGTGATGCTGAAGCGACGTTTTACTGAACACGTTGTCTTGGCTTTGAAAAGAAATAATGGTGCTCCGACATCAGCTGCACTTCAACAACCCTGAGAGAAAATGTGCTTCTCTTCTTTTTCATCATGAACCTTCAAGCTTAAAAAAAAGAGCCATCAATGTCCCGCTATTCATGATGAAAATGCACCGAGAGTAAAAGCAAAAATAATGAAAAATCAACAAAAGGGTATTTAAAGCTGCTCTCAGAAGCACTTTATGTGTTCATCTGCTTTAGGTGTGAGAGAAAAAGTTTGCAAAGTAAACAGTTTGAGACCAAATCCCACCACCCCCACATCCAGCTGCCACTACCACTCACCTCATCAGCTCCTCCACCTTGTCATCCACGTCCAGGTCTTCTTCTGCAGCTTCAAAGCCGAACGCCCTGGACGCCGCCGCGCTGTTCACCGGGTAGCGAGGCGGGGACAGCTTCCCGTTGGGTGTGGCCGCCAGGCTGTCCCGCCCATTCTGCGACAGCGCCACCAGCGCCACGGGCGACGGCAGCACGGCTGAGGGCGGTGGCGGCCCCGGGGGCGGGGACGTGTCGTAGCTGTTGCTGGGCGACGGGGACAGCCCTCCGCCGCTGTTGTTGAACTGCGTTTGCGTGGCTGTGGAAATTTTGGAGGTGGTGGACGAGGCGACGGCGGCGGCGACGACGAGGGAGGAGGAGGAGTGGTCACCGCCTTCGCCGCCATTGCACGTCACTGAGGAGGAGGTGGTGGTGGTTGTTGCCGAGGCAGTGGCGTTATTGTTGAAGGATGTGGCGGTTGTTTTGGCGACGGAGCTGTTGGCCCCGGCTACGAGGTAGGTGGACGAGGAGGAGGAGGAGGAAGAGGTGCGGCGGCCGAACTTGTCGCCGTGCTCCCGGTCCAGCCGGTCCAGAGTGTCGAGCGCGTGCAGGATCTCCTGCTTCGTCATGCCGGTGCGACGCAGCCGCTGCAGCAGGTCTATCTGCTCGATGGTGAAGCGCGGCTCCTCGCTGAAGTCGGACATCCTGCTGCTGCTGCTGGGCAGGAAGAGACAAACAGGAAGCACAGGCGGGAAGTTCAGGAAACTCACAGGCTGACAACGTGGGAGCACACAGGATGTCAGAGGATAAGAAACAGTCGCATCATGGGGAGGAAAAAAAAAAAGAAAAATGATGGGAGGAGTTTGAGGAATGATATGTAAAAAGGAAAATTACAAGGAGGAAAAAAAAACAGTAGGAGTTGATAAGAAAAGAGAGCAAGATAAAGAAGTGTGAAAGAAAAAGAAAAGGGAGGGGCAAGGCAGAGGGAAAAAAAAATAAATCAGCTATTTTTGGGAAGCGGCAGGCAACACGCGCAGCCTGCCAGAGTCACCTTGACAGCTGATGCTATCTTAACATTCAGACTGTCGTTCTTTAAGAGCTGCTCCATAATCCCCGCGCGCTGCGCCGCGCTGCGCCGCCACCCACGCTGGATGCTTTTCATAAGCAATTTGCTGGACTCCAAATCAATGCCTCTGGAAACAGACTGCGGCAGAATTTTTTTTTATGTTTTTTTTGCCGTGTTCGGCGGCGGCCCAGCCTGCGTTGACATGACGACTGCTTTAAAAAAAAAGGGGGTCACCGGCTCCTCACTACAGTTCTGTTACTGTGGAGAGTGGGAAAGCGACGGGAAGATGTCGTTAGTCATCTTGGAGGTCACAAATAAAGGAAGGGTGCAGCTGAAGTATTCACACCCGTTTTTTTGTTGGAACTGGATTTTACAAACCACAACCAAGTTCTGCACACTTAGAAAGTGGAAGGAAAAGAAATACATTGTTCCTTATTCTTTACTTATTAAATCTGGAAATGATTTAAGAGTTTGAATCCCACCCCCTTTACTCAGATGCCCGTAAATAAAACCAGCTGCCTTAGAAAAAGGTTCCCACCAACACAACCTAAACCAACAAGCCTAGAGATTTTTTGTGCCAATATTCAACCCACCGCAAACTTTTCACAGCAATTTGAACAGACCAACTCCAAACCTTTCACCCAACAAAACAGACCAGATAAATAAAATCAGATTATTGACATTTTTTAAAGCGCTTGCGGTATTAACGGTTATGTTGCATTTATTCCCACGTAAATCACTTTAGTGTCATTTAAGTCAGATGTGCGTCCTAATTCTGTACCAGAAGAAACCAGGCGTGGCAAATTGGGATGCAAACAACAGCTGAAAAGAATAATTGTGACCGAGTTTGTCACAATAAGCAATAAAATTAATCACATGATAAATTAAAAATAAGCTCAATCATTTTTATTGGCATGTTTTATCATTTTTCTCTTTCTACCAAAAATTGGAAGACAAAAGTCTTTGGTCTCAACTCGCCTTTTGTGTTTACATGTCATAGACTTCATAATTTTAGTTGTTTAATCTGTTTTGTTTATTTTGGATAATCAAATTGTCTTCTTATTCCAGTGTTAAATGTTTATCGGAATTTCAAATTTATTGATTTTTGAGAATGTGTTCTTGCTTTATTATGCCATTATCATCACATGATTTGAAAATGGTCTCAAAACAATATTATTGTTTATCGTAATAACTTCTGGCACATTTTATCATCCAGAAAAATTCATTATTGTGACAGGCCTAAGTCTGAACTTATGAAGTCTGTCAGTGAAGCGGATCACATCACAATCCCACCTCTCATAGCTCTACCAATCTGATTTCCCTACATTAGTTGCAGTCAAAGCTCCATAAAAGGCCGTTGCTATTGGTTGTTCTTTCTTCTTTTGTCTCATGATCTTGTGACAATCCTGTCGTCTCCTATTGCTGAATAAACTTTAAAACTGATCCCATATGCTCTGCTGCGTGATGTCAACGTTCTTCTGTGGATGCAAGTCGGTTGGGCTGCAGAAGCTCCACAGCTCAGGTGGAATAATATGTTGACCGGACTACAAGGTGCTTTCTCTCTGAACTCGGAGTTTCAGAATTCCCAGATGGAAATATGACAAAAAAAAATGTTTTTGATAAGAATAAAAACTTCTTCCAACTGTGAAACTAGCCCCAATCTTAGTATTAAATATGGCTAGTGTATATATGATAAGCAGTGAACGTCTCAGGGATAAATTATGAATGGAGGACTCCTTACAGTTTATAGCTCATTAAAACAATTTCCCATATGGAAAATCACCTATTAGTGAAAGTTTCTCTAATGCTTGGATGAAGAATATGGACAGAAATTGATTTTCTGGTGTGTTTGCATTGCAAACACTGGTTAGCAAGAGCTTCCATACAAACACAGAACACAATGTTGGATCAAAGCATGAAACATCCTTTTCTTTAGCTTAGAAATCAAGCACTTTGCTGTCTGAGGGATTCTGTTCTGATAAATAAATTCAAAAAAAATGTCCCACAAACAAACCTGAGGATTTTGAATAAATGTGCACTCTGATTAAGCATTAACCAAATTAAGCATTCACTGG
Organism: Poecilia mexicana; assembly: GCF_051168715.1. Taxonomy (NCBI): domain Eukaryota; kingdom Metazoa; phylum Chordata; class Actinopteri; order Cyprinodontiformes; family Poeciliidae; genus Poecilia; species Poecilia mexicana. The sequence continues at coordinate 4,017,579 of NW_028263390.1, read as the reverse complement.
TTTTGCTAGTCAAAACGATGTCCAGTAGAAGGAAAAACAAAAACAAAAAGTCACAGGAAAATATCGGATCAGATTGGACCCCGTCAGGAATCCAGGGCTCAATCTTTTTTCTTCTTCGTTTTCTTTTTTTGTTTTTTTTAATAAATTGTCCACTTCTGTTCTACTGTAAACGATTTAAATGTACGACTCTGATAAATAACGTCTCCAAACAGGAGATCCCTCAGAGTATTTGGTTTGATCGTGAGTCAGGTCACTGAAACACGGATCAAGACATCAATCAATAGAACCAGGCAGCAATTTGAGTCTTCATTAACTGATCAATAATGAAATTATAGGAGTGATTCATGCATTTTTATGATTAGCCATCTTCAGAATTCAATAATAATGCCAAGCAATCTTCATAAATAAATTGGTACGAAGTGAGTACATGGGTACAAAATAGCTGTTTTGGCAAATCCTAAATCTAAATGGCAAAATGTATGTGAGGGATGAAAAAGTTATTTTTAATCTGAATTTAGTTTTCCCAGACATTTATTTTTACATGTTTTTATGCAGTGGAGATGATGCATAAAATATGTCTAAAGATAATATTTCTAAAAATATGTACATTATATTGAAATTATAATTATATCTTCATGTTATTATATCATAATATAAGCTCCTCAGACATTTCTTTTTAGCAAAATTCTTGGTTCACTTTGAGATATTTCTTTTAATCTGTTTTTTATTCATTTAACTGGATTTATACATTGTAAATGCTCATGTTGTTTTGGTATCCCTTTGATAAATATATAAAAAGGGCATTATAGGTAAAATCCATTATTGTTACAAAAATGTTAAGCTGCTTTCCGACTTGCAACTTCTGATTCAGTGCCATCACAGTTTAAGAAAAGCATTGCTCCATTTCCTAATTTTAACTTAAAAATAAAAAACTGGTAAACATCAGCTGGTTTCCACTGCATGATTCCAAAGGGTGATGTTTTAGTTTTAATTGTGGAAGGACAACAAACGTGTTTTTCCAAGTATTGGGATCACCTTAACTTGTTAAGTGGCATTTATTATTATTATTTTTAAATTAACAACTGGTCACATGAGGTTTTCTTTTTTGTAATGTTCCACTTTTGAGTATATGTACCTACATTGAACAGCAACATAAAGAAAAGTAAAGAAGTTCCAATTATGGCTTTTGGTTTGTCAACCCAAAACCAGTGGGCACCATTTGAACTCCTTACCCCTCTTCCTAAACTTCCTAGATACGCCCCTGTTAGTAATGGATAATAATGCTAACTTCAGCGAAAAATAATCAGAGGTTCAGGTTTCTGACACATAACATACAAGCTACGTCAATTGTACGCACCTTGTCTTCCTCCGGTTCTGTCCGAACCGACCTCCTCGGTTCGTGGTGCCTGTTCCATCCATGTGTTTTTGTTTTGCTGACTATGTGGCCCGCAGTGACAGCGCCAATGTGTCGCTCTGAACGGCGGAGCTGCAGGCACGCCGCCCCCGGCGTTGATGCCAGTTTTCACGCCCTTTGCCCAAAAAGCTAACGACGAGTGAATGTTTTTCCGTACCAAAATGAGCCACGAACAGCACAAACATCATATCAGACACATTGCGACACGTTTTGCACGTTCGACTTTACTTCATTAATGCGGTCCCGTTTCTGAATTGGTCCTGACAACAGTCCACTGGCACCACAGAAGCCGCCAGCCAACTCAACCCGGGTTATTTCGGTCGCAGAGAGCCTTTGAAGTGATTAGCATAATGTGCTAGCCGTGCCAAAGCCGCTCCTAGCTGCCTTTAGTTAGCCGCCATCGCTGGCTAGCGAGCGTTTCATATTAATAACATCACTTTCAGTGTTGGAGACAGTAAAGTACATGACTTACCTCGGTTCAAATAGTCCACTTCACCATTTAACTTTAAAAGTAACGCACAAGTCAAGTGGTGTCTTTTACTGCTGCCGAATTATAACGCAGTTTGATGGCAGTGCCCTGCACGACCCTTTTCCAAGGATTTCTAATCAGAGGCGAATTATTTGCCTCTCCGCTTTGTCTGTCTGACAACAGCCATATTGACAACTAACACCTTCGAGGAGCGCAGAGGGAACTGTAGTTTTACTCCCACAAAGGCCTTTATAACACGCGGCGGCGTTCTCCAGGCGAAAGACTACAAATCCCGGAAAGGAGAGCGAGGTGGAGCTGAGGGCTCGCGGATCTACAGCTGTCACATCAGAAACAGAGGCGGTGCGGCTTTTAATGCAACCGACAGCAGGCACCAAGCAGCGCCAGGCAGCCAGGAGGAAAGCTTCTGGGAATGAAAACAGCATCATATACTCCACAAAAAATGTTCTGTTGCTTAAAAATGTAGGAAGGTCTTCTTGTCCGTACATTAAAAAAAGGTGAATTACACTTAATATTTTAGTGAAGTGGTATAAAATTGAAGTTTGCTATCAAAAGAGAAGACACAGTAACACAGACTAATTAGAGATGAGGTGGAAGCATACAACCACTGTTTCGTGGTACTGAGCACCCCTGTAATGTCAGTGTTTGATACAGCCCCTATGAAAGAGTATTAGTGATTATATCCAGAAAACAAATCACTGCTTTTATGCACTAAACCTCCACCAGGAGCCAAAATAAATAACTATAAAGTGTTTTTTTAATATTTGATCCAAAAGAATGTTTCATTATTTGATTTTGTTCTGGTCACTCCCTTTGCTATTTTATATGGAAAAATGTGGAGCAGGATTACTGTGATTGGGGGCAAAAAAAAAGTGTTCAGATTTTTTTTTTATCTCAGAACTCTGACTAATATTTTTCTAATTCTAGCTCTAATTTTGAAATTGAAAAAAAGTGTGGCCATCTCCTCTTCTATAATTTTATGAGAACTAATACGAACAACATAAACATGGAGTCCATATTTTCATAACATTCTGAACAAGACAGATAATGATGATGACTGCAAAACTAACTTGCATAATATTTCAGAATGCTAATTTGTCATTTTCTAAGGTGTTTCCTTTGTAAATAAACAGGAAAAGGAGTAGAAGGTTTCAGAGAAAACAAAACAAAAACAAAAAAAAGAAAGCTCTGGGGCAGAGCTACATCTCGAAGGCGGGGCTAGATCCACCAAGGCGTTTTACACTGAATGGTTGCCATAGAGGCTAGAGGATTTCTCTAACATGCATGAAAGAATAAAAGTAACCCTCCAAATGTTTTGAAACATATATTTTAGTTTTGTTATGGATGTGAAAAGACCAGGTTGTTGACCCAGCTGTTCAGCAGTTAGACAGATGGAATTAAACGAGGTTTAATTCTGGAATGTGCAGAAACCAGGTGGCTAACTTAGTATGCAAATAAATTGGACGCTTCTACTGAAAAACAGAGGTCACCCATGTTAACCATTAATATTTTTCAGCCTGTACCTGTTTTGCATTTGAGGAGCTGGTGCAGTTGCATTTTATTGTTCTGTTCTCTGCCCTGAAGGCAAGCAAGCTTTAACTCCATTTGGTTTTCTTATTTAGCTCTAAGTTACCCACTTTATATCAAAGTTCATCAAAAACATTTAATTTGAAAATAGGCATCAACATAACCACAAGAAGACATACATGGAAATGGGCTTGATGTAAATGTATAGCTAGTTATCACTAACACCTAAAGAAAGTGGCCAGTTATTAGATTTATAAGGTCAAATACTTTCTCCACATGTGGAAAAAGTATTTTTTGAAAGCTGTTTTTTTCTCTCTCTTTTTTTTTTTAACTTTGTGTATTGACATTGATCGTGTTTTGTAAATGTGAGGTATGACAAAAACAAAGAAGAAATCTTTAAGGGAAAAACCCCCAAACAAATCTCGACACTGAATTTTGTTAATGTTAATAATTTGCAATACAAATCCGAGCGGTTCAACTGCAGTTTTGTGGTTATACCGCCCCCATGTGTCCACAAGTTGAAAGAAACCGCTCTACCACCAAGCTTGTACGCAATCTTCCATGTGACTTCTTAAATTGCTAGTTTACAGATTTTACATGTAGTTTGTTCATTCAAATCATTAACAGACATTTAAATTCAAATGCCAATTGTAAAATAAAGCATTTTGTCTTTGAGCTGAGACATATTTACTTCTGAAGTAGAAGTACGCTCTCAAAAATCTGGGGGGAAAATGCTCAAAACTGGGCAGACGGGGTTACTTTTCTAAATTAAATTAGTTATTTTTAGTCACTTCCATTCATTTACAGTTTTTTATTTTGCTTAGAGTTTTTTTCTTAAGGTTTTCAATACGGCGAAGAGCGTGGAAAGGCATGTAGCGATTGGCTCGAGATCGATTCCAGGACAACCACGTCTTGCGCGTGCTCTACCAACTAACCCTTTATAGTTTTAAATGGACATTAATTATATAGCCAAAAATGAAATAATGCCACAAAATAAATCACTTTTCTGATCTTCAGGATGCAATAAGGTAAACTACCCCTTTTCTAGTACCCTTCAGCCCTCCCTGGGCTGCACTGCTGTTTCCAAGTGCAGCTCAGACCTCAGTGCGCAGCTGCCCACCCAACATGGTTTGAAGATTGAACTTAAGCATCCGGCAATAACTCCATCTGGACGACCAGGAATACTTTTCCCCATCCCAGTTCTGGCACCGTCCCTGCGTTCGGCTTTCGGAGCCCGTGGCAGTCCGTGTGAGTATGTAGTTCGGCGGTGAAAGGAGCCGCTGTTCAGCCAGCAGCCAGCTGTTTTGGTCAGCGGTTAGCTGGCTAGCAGCGTCACTCAGCTAACATAACCATAGCTAGCGAGGTGGGGGTGAATTCAAGCTCCATGTTGTTGTTTTTTCAAGCTGAAATGGCGCTAATATTCAGAGCTGGGTGATAGGAATGTGTTTCTGAATGTTGTCCCAGGTTCCTGTGAGCTTCAGAGGAAACGAGCCAGGCTAGCTTCGACTGGGTCAGCTGTGATTTGACATAAGGCCGAAAGCTACAATGATAACATCATAACTGGCTCAAATGGATAGAAAACAATATTCTAGGCTAAAAAAAAGGAAAGCCAACTTCCTGAATCTAAAGCCTACTTATGTAAAAAAAAAATTAATCAGGTGCTGCTGAGTTAACTTTTAACTTTAAGAATAATACTGGTTCACAATGCGTATTAAATGTTCACTTTAAGGCTAAAGCCACATATAAACAAAAATGTATGAGGCTCATTGTGTGTTTGGACACCTGCCTGTGGCAGCAAGTTATTTCCAGAAAAACTAATTTTATCACCTGGATTTACCACAACTCTTTTAATTTATGTTCACTTTCTGAATTTTAGCTACTTTAAGTGGATTTTTTTTAATAATTTAGTTTTTGTGATAAGTTTGTAGTGAACTTATCCTCATCATATAGCTCTCCAGCCACAATTCAGAAAACTTGGAAGTGAAAAACAAAGTAGATTGTTTATATGTCCTAATATTTTTGTTGCGTTATTCCAGCTGTTAGATGGTCTTATTATAAGAATCTGGAGACATTTCCAAGTTTAGCTGAGCCTGTTAGAAGAGATGTTAAAATCAGATTTTCTGGGTTATTTTCCAACTTTCTGACCTCCTTTTGTAACCTGATTTACTAACTCTAATTTTCAGAAGAAATAAAATGCTTGAAATGGTAACGTGCCATAATATGTGCTGCAGGTTACTTTATAGAGGTAGCGAATACTCCTGTCGCAATAATTAATCGCATGACCAATTAAAATGTGCCTAATCATTTCCATTCTAATTATTAATACTTCTTGATGGGAGATTTTGTTTACAGAGACTTCATAATCCATTTTATTTATTGTTTCGATAAATAAAACAAAAAAATTTACAGTTTTTGTAAACAGAACAAAAACAGTAAATATTTTTGTTCTATTTACAGTTTTTTTTTCTGTCATTTAAAACCGTTCTTTACAAAATTAAAGTTTATTGATCTCTGATGGGGTGAACTTGCAGTGTTAGGCCTTTTATCAATACTTGAAAATGGTCCCAAAACAACAGTATTACTGTTTATCGCAACAACTACTGGGGCAACTTATTGTACAGCACATTTTTAATCATGACAGAAATATTAATGCGTCAAAGCATAGACCCCTTAATTTTGTAATAAATCAAAGTAGGTGCTGCTGGTTCTTGCACTTATGGCTGTTGAAATCCTAAGTGTTTATTCCTTAATAAAAAGAGGAAACACATTCCTGTTTTTCCAAGTATCTGACCTGCGATCAAAAGAAAACTGTCTAGACAATTGATTGGTACATGTCTAACTTAACATTTAGTTTTTGCTTTTCTCTCATCAGGATTCCTCAGAAGCTGCCAGGTGAACTCATCCTATTGCCACAGGACCAAAAAAAAACCTAAACAAAAACAACCCCACAGATCTTTCCGAGAATTCACAGTAAGTAAACAAAAACACGCCTCGATTGTTAATTTCACACTTACACTCACAGTGTGAACATGTAATGAATGAGAAGGAGAAGAGATGCACCAACAATAGCCTGGAGGTACGCGTTTACTCCGTCTTGCTCGTGTGCGTTTCAGAAGAGAAGCCACTAGAGGCCGCTCTCACGCCTGGTATTCCCTCTGCTTAACTGGGTATTCCTTGTGTTGCTTTTAAACCAAACAATGTCCATCAACAAGTAAACATCATCTACAGGGCTGGAAATCATTTACTGATGATGTGAGTAAAGAGACTTCTGTTTTAACACTAGAGTTGTGCGTGTGCGTGCTTGTGTGTGTGTGGTCTTTAAGTTGTTGTGGAAGTGTTCTGCCTCCCAAAACAGTACATCTGCTGTGTGTTTAGCCTAATTTCTTTCCGTGGTGATTGTTCAAAAGCGGTTTTGTTTTGAGCGCCCTGTGATTTAGAAAAGGAAGCGTTATCTTGAAGATAGCCAGGTCTGTCCCATTCTGAGCTGCATTTCCCTCCCTCCCCCCTCAAAAATGACTTTGAATTCCTCACGCTGGCCTCCCAGTCCCCTCAAACAACTGGCAGGGCCAGCTGTCCATAACAGCTGCTTGATATCTGGTTCTGGCTCCTGTCCGCATCTGGCCAACGTTCCTCCGTGACCCCCTGTTCATCTGCAGGGCAAATCTTTCTGCTTCTAAAATTGGTCTCGATGCTATTTTTTGATGCCATTTCGGCTTGTGCACCTAATCTAGCGTGTGTGCGTACTTTTCTTTCCTTTTTTTTATTTTTGATGTTCGGGATAAAACCCTGCCGTTACCTTTTAGCTCACAACTCTGGTATTTGTCCTCATTGTCACAAAATTCATCCCACATGTCTTCTGAGCTTTAATAGCCTGGTCTGAGAACGCATTTATCTGCTGCTCTGATAATACACAGCATTTTTTCCAGATGTTTCATCCTGGCTTGTAGTTTGAAGGAAGATGATGCCTTCTCGTTTATATCGGAAACGGAAAGTTGGGGAAGAGGTTGGAAAAAGTTAGTAAATCGTGCGCTGATTTCTAAAGGGTAATGCATCAAATCAAATTTAGCTTTTTGTCATTTTCTTTGAACAATAAAACAGTGCTTTGTTTCTGAGATTTGTTACAGATTAGTGTGAACAATCCTGCAAATTAGACATTTTAATTATAATGGCAAAATAAATGGTAAGGCATGACATCGCTCAGGTAAGGTAAGGTCGTATTATCTGTAAAATGACCTTACCTTACCTGTGCTGTATAATTATAGCACATTTTCAGCAACAAGGCAATTCAGAGTGCTTTACATGAATTAGAAGGAAATACAAACAAAACAATAAACCAAAGGAAAGAACAAAAAGAAAAAAAAACACAAAAAAGATGGTAGATGGTGCTAAATGTTGATGTTGATCTAAAGTATATAAACTAAATGCTCAGAATTAGACAGAATAGATCTGCCCTTATGGACTGGGGACCCGATCTATAATTTCTTTTCAACATTGGGACCAGTACAGATATTAATATCGGATCAGTGCATCTCTACGTAGGAAGTTGAAAGTTGTTCACTGACCAAATAACCGATGGATAGAAGCAACTTTGTAAATACAACCTTGAACTTGACCTGGAAATAATGAATAATTGTTTTTTGGGGTCTATTTTTGGATCATGTGCATCATCTTCTGGTTATGTCATGTATGACCGTAAAATGGTTGAAGGAAAGTTCATTTTCACGTGCAGACCAACAATCTAGCAGAGGTTAACCCCGTCGTGTTTCTGTTTGTTTCTTTTTTCCTTACTGTACGTGTCCACACTCCGGAGTCACGGTGGACGGATGGAGCTGTCGAAAAGCAGCGTACCTCTCGTTCCGTCGTTGACATCTTAGTTGTTGGTTTTGTAATTTATCCTGGCCCGCTCTCGGCGGCACAGGGGTTAATCATGTTGGGATTCGGATGCCACAAGGAGCATGACCGCACACTTGGTGTCTATAATTCAAACTTTCTTTGATGTGGAGCCAGAGGACGAAGACACCGGTGGATCCCGCGGACCCCTGTGGCACCAGCATTACTAATCTCTGTCTGTCTTTGTGGAGACAAGAAACTGCTACAAAGCGTGGATTTGTGCCGTCCGGTGCTGACAGCTTGGCTGGACGGATTGTCGTACTGGGAAGGGATGGGGGGGTGGAGACTGTCTCTGGACCTCGGGAGACAAAGCCCCTCGCTATCAAGCCTGTTGAGTTAGACTTATAGGAGACAAATATTTTTGCTTTCATTAAGGATGAAATGCTATCCAGGATTTAAATTTCAAAGTTTCAGTCTTGGCCTGAGAACAGCAGACTAGCCTCTTTGTCAAGAGCATAGCAATCTGTATTAGCCAGAAAAATATGCAATATATTTCTTCTTAGAGATCAGAAATGTAAGAATACCAGTAAGTAGACAGTGTACCAAACAACAATGAAGAAAATCCTCCCATTGCCTTGTCGCTAACTTCTTTTTAAATAGCCTCCCTTTGTGCCCTGTGTGATGTTATGGCAATATTATTATTATGGATTCAAAAGATATTTGATTAAGTAATTCTGCTTTTTTTGTTCTCCCAAATATCCTTCCCTGATTTATTTTTACACCTATTTCAGTAAACAAAATGGGTATTTACTGAAATCAAGCATAACTAGCTAAAGTTGTGCTTGCAAAACTAGCTAACTTTGGCCTCTTTTTTATAGTTTAAACTGCCTGTTGCTGAATTGTGTCATACAAATAAACTTGATTTGACTTTTTCGTCCTGTTTTTACCAGAAAATTCAGATTTTCGTTTTGATCTTGGCTCCTTTTTTATAGACTGTAGCTTTCTGCCTGCATCTTGACTAATCCTAGATGACACCAGGCTAACCTAAGCAGACAGAGTCATGGATCCTACCCCAGAGCATCCGTCACATCAGCCCCTAACTCAACGTTTTTATGGCGCTCGTAATGGAAAGCAGGCAGACTGATAGGCTTTTTTTTTCCCATCCAGTCTCTGGGCTTGAGATTAAAGAAATCGATTGGTGCTCCCTGAATTCCAGATGTGAAATATTACTGGCTCTGGACTCTGTGCCTTTTTTTTTTTGACTTCCAGAGGGCCCCATGAGGGAAGAAGTGCTCTGAAAAACGCACCACCACTTATCTGCGTTTTACATCGGCCCTGGCGAAGAACTGTGCTGTATCACTGCTGGCACCGCAGCTGTCACTGTTCATATGTGAGATATACTGACAGAAACCAAAAAGGAACAGGTGTTGCGTATTAGTGCCACTGCTTTCCTCTGCCCCCCTCTGGCAAAGGGGAGGTGTAAAAAATAAAAAAGAGTTGTGGTCAACAGAGTTGTCAGAACGGATCATTGTAATGTCTTTTTTTTTTTTTTTTTTTCTTTGCCCTGAAGAGAAATAACGGGCACAGAAAGAGAAGTGGGGTTATGTGGTGGTGGGGGGATAATGTAGATAATGCAGTTCAGGTGGAATAAGCCAAGAGGCAGATCGGAAACATGGGAATCTCTTTGAACGTTGACATTTTCTATCCTGTTGTCTCTTCTCTGTAAGTTCTTCTGTGAATATCAACCACAGATGGAAACTTGGAACTGATTTTGACATTCTTGTTTTCTTGACGCAAAAGATGAGCCGCAGTCATTGTTTTGAGTTTTTCCTTGACATAGACAGTCTTTTCTCTTTATTGCAATGCTCATCATTTCAATATGAAACTGAAACTGTAATTCAAACAACATTCTTGCGGTTTTCAATCTTCTCTGCCAGTAGCTTAACCAGACATGCAACCCTATTAATGAGTTAATCTAAAAGTTGATTGATCTTATCTATTCATTCATAAACTGCTTTTTTCTTAAAATTCTGAGGTTCCGCCATCTTTATTTCTGTATCAACTGGCTTCACTTAATGATGATCAGCAGCGCCTGCTGCAGGATGGCAACCAAACTACAACCCTAAAACAAGGTCAAAGTAGATGTTTTTTTTATTATTATTATTATTTAGAATGGTTATCTTAATTCGTTCACATGATACCCCTAAATCAAGCCAGATGCAGCTATGATGATCAATAGAGAAGAAGAATTAAAGGATGAATCGGATTAATTGTGATGAATCAATTATTGAAATAATCAGCTTTAGTAATCGATTAATTGTTAACTGGAGTTTACAGACTCAAAAAAGGCCATCTGCTGATGAAACAACATATTCATAGCATAAAAATTCCCTTCTCACCCTCCGTGGGTGGTCTCTTTCATCCTCTGAGCTCGGGTCCTCTACCAGAGGCCTGGGAGCTTGAGGGTTCCTCCAGTATCTTGGCTGTGCCTAGAACTGCACATTTCTGGACTGAGATGTCTGATGTTGTTCCTGGGATCTGTTGTAGCCACTGCTCCAGTTTGGGGGTGACTGCCCCGAGGGCCCCGATGACCACAGGCACCACTGTGGTCTTCACCTTCCAGGCCTTCTCCAGTTCCTCTCTGAGGCCCTGGTATTTCTCCAGTTTCTCATGCTCCTTTTTCCTGATGTTGTGGTCACTTGGTATTGCTACATCCACCACAACGGCTTTTCTCTGTTCTTCATCCACCACCACAATGTCCGGTTGGTTCGCCATTACCATCTTGTCTGTCTGGATCTGGAAGTCCCACAGGATCTTAGCTCGGTCATTCTCCACCACCTTTGGGGGTGTTCCCCACTTTGACCTCGGGGCTTCCAGTCCATATTCTGCACAGATGTTCCTGTACACTATGCCCGCCACTTGGTTATGTCGTTCCATGTACGCTTTCCCTGCCAGCATCTTACACCCTGCTGTTATGTGCTGGACTGTCTCAGGGGCCTCCTTGCACAACCTACACCTTGGGTCTTGTCTGGTGTGGTAGATCTGAGCTTCTATTGCTCTGGTGTTTAGGGCCTGTTCCTGGGCGGCCAGGATGAGGGCCTCTGTGCTGTCCTTGAGTCCAGCTTTCTCCAGCCATTGGTAGGATTTCCTGATATCAGCCACTTCAGTTATTTGTCGGTGGTACATCCCATGTAGGGGCTTGTCTTCCCATGATGGTTCCTCCAGCACCTCGTCCTCTGTTCCCCATTGTCTGAGACATTTGCTGAGCACATCGTCCATTGAGGCTTTGTCCTCAATGGACGATGTGCTCATATATATATATATATATATATATATATATATATATATATATATATATATATATATATATATATATATATATATATATATATATATATATATTGAGACTTTGTCCTCAATCGTCCATTGAGGACAAAGCCTCAATGGACGATGTGCTCATATATATATATATATATATATATATATATATATATTTTTTTTTTTTTTTTTTTTTTTTGAGGCATACGTTGACATAAAACTTCTGTTTGATAAGGTCAAACAGAAGACATTTTCTTATATTCACTTGATTCAAATTCACTAAAAGAATGCTATGTTATTGCAAATAGGCAACAAAATGTTTCATTTCTTGTTTAAGGGAATTTAATTGATTTTTTTATTTGCATCTTTTAATGTATTTACAATATTGTATAAAAAGTCATAAGTGATTAATTGAAAAACCTATAGATGTGCCAATTCTTTTATCGGATTAATCATCAGAATACTTGGTAACTAAAATAATCTTTAGTTGCTGCCCTAATGACAAGAGACTTTTCAGATTATTAAATGTGTAATTTTGCTTTCCATTCATACATCTGCACTGTTTTGTGTTGCTCTTTCTATTTTTACCAACTAAAACACATAAAAGTTCACGTCAGTGCTGTATGCTGCTATAACCGTGTCCTTGCATTGTTTGTAGTTGTTTTTTTTTGTACATTAGCGATGTTAAGAAGGTGTGTTGCGTCACTGCATCTGTCCTTGGTTGGGCGGCTCTTCAAAACAAATCCCCAGAGTCGGTGCTGGTTCTCCCCCGCGGAGCGCAGCCTCATTAGGGTTTGTTGCCCAAACTGGAGAATTCATTCTGGCTGAAGGAACAGCTCAGTACTCTCTCCCAGAGACACATGTTTCTAACTGAGGCCTGACCCTGGAGCTTTGGGCCTTGTCAAATCAGATTTGGCTCAAGTGCCTTCCAGTCATGGGCTCAGTTACCTCTGAACTAGACTCACTGAGGCAGCCATACAAAAAAAAAATGGACTCACGGTTCTGATAAATGCAGAGCTTATTGAGAAAACAGAGATGTTACCATCACAAGATTCCTGATAAATGTGAGGCCAATGCTTGGAGCTGAGTTTTTTATTTTTTTTTTTTTTCTTTTGCCACAGGGTAACAATCCTGAACACATCTCATTAAAATGGATCTAAAAGAAAGAGAATCTGCATGTTGCAATGGTCCAGTCTTGGTCAAGACATCAGCTTGATTGAAATTCAGCAGCGGAACCTGAAGAGAAAACGGTTGATGAACTACTGCCAGCAAAACCTCAGTGAACTTAAAGATGTGCTGTGAAGAAGAGCAGGCCAAAATTCCTTCACATTCCTCCGCCGGAGATTGATAAGGTCAAACAGAAAATGATTACTTTAAGTTATCTCTGCTGACGGTGCTTCTGGAGGCTCTGCAAATACGGCCTGGTCTTACTTTTTCACTTACTGACGTGAAATAGGATTTAGCTTTACTCTACGTTTACAGGTTAACTCAGGTATTCTCTCTAAATCCAGTAACTCTTTGGTAATCAAACTCAAGATATTCTAGTGGCCACAAGTCAAATGTGGATGGAGAAATCAGATGTTTTATTATCAAGGCAGTGATGAATTTCAGTCATGCGTATGAAAAATATTGGACTTCTGTAATTGCTTAATTTCAGTGTTCTGTTTTTTGGCCCCATCTGTATTGATGATTTTGTCCCACTTGACAAAAAATTTGGACACATATGCTGATGAAGATGCTGGTCTCTCCTCCCTTTTTTCAATAGAGACCGAAACTTAAAACTTTTTGTTGTCTTTGCCCTTGTTTTCTGCCTAGTATCCATTTTCTCTCCCTATCACAGCTGATGTGAACAGAAGCATGCTGTGCAACCGCAATAACAGTCCACTTTGAATCACAGTACAAAGTAATATTTAATTAAACAAAGAATTCGGGCAAAAGCTTTTGCCTAGAGGATTTTTTTTTTTTTTTACTTTTATTGAAGCATATATGGAGTCGCTCCATCCCTTGTCAGAATCATCCAAATCTGCACCTTGACGCATCGAGAAATAGATTTTGTCTCCCCTTCCTAACATACACATCAGTTATGGCCTGGTTGTTTTGTTTTGAGGCATACGTTGACATAAAACTGTAACGGTTTCAAAACCAAACCATTGGTACAGGTCAAACCCAGGTAAATATGTCAGAGAACCAAATTTCCTTCAGCTATGTAGAGAAGTCACTTCACACTAACTCCATGACCTTGTCACTGCCTCTGTTTTCCTTTACATTTTGAGAAAACGCCGCAGCATTGAGTTAATTCAATCCGTCAGATAAACCAGCCCAGCCTGCCTCACTGAGGGCGTTCTGCTATTTTCAGCTGAATGCCATGGCATCATCAGCCATGTATGGGATTACTTTTCATTAAAAGAAGGGTTGGTAAGTGCATTGACTGACCAGACTATCAATGTCACCTTGAATATTGTTAAGCTAGCTTAAAGAAAATGCTCACATCCCCCGCAGTAGACGACAGCCGAACACTGGGAATGTGAGGTTTTTTTTTCTAGGAATACACAGTGGTAATAGATGGCCTGTATGTTGCTTTCACTCACCCATGAATACAGTGATTACCCTGAGTACAAAGAGTCCTCAGAAAGCCTCATGTACCCTTACAGAACTGCTGTTATTGCTGAAAAAGTCTTTGCTTTGTTCCCTCTGTGTAGATGGTGCTCTATTAAGAGTCCACTCCCTTCTGATTTTCAGCTTTGAAATCCCAACTCCACTTTGTGCATGTATGAACTACAGCAACACCAGATCCAGTCCAAACAGAAAGATCTGTCTGTGACGCGGATTGTGACGCAGCTCCGGGTTGCCGGGGTCTTTTAACAGAAGCAGGGAGGCAATGTCAGTGATGTGGTCTTTTTGTCACGTTGTCCAAAGGGTAGGGAAATATTGTATTACATCCAAAAATATCACTTATCAGCTATGAGACCAATAGAATTGTGGTAAAAAATAGATTTTGTAAAGAATTACAGTTCCAAGTCCTGGGACTTCTGAATATATTCAAAATGCTCCAAAACTGGTTTTAAAATAATAAGGTTGTGTGTCGTCGCTTGCTCCAATTTTCAAGTATACTTGAATATCGTCGACTCACCCACTGAATATATTTTGAATAATTCTTTGATATTTTGTTATTTAAGAAAAAGCCAAGCTGCTGTGCTAACCTAATACTAACTAATTTAAGTTACATAATTTTATGCACAAACCTATTTTGTAAATGTCTGTCACTCGTTCCAAAACTCATTTCATTCCATGTAACCAGGTTATTCAAACTGGTCTTTGTTGCTGTTTTTCATCATGTGGTTCCAGATTTGTTGTGTAATGTCATGGTCTCCGCTGTTTTTGAGTTACAAAATGTTTAATGTTGAAGGTAAGTTTGAAAATATCACTAGGTAATTTTCTTATTGGAAGATGTTAATAACACCTAAACACCAAATACAAAATCTTAAAAAAGACAAATATAAATAAACAGACAAAGCTTAGCCTGGTGGGGCCACAAATAAAGCCTGGTGGCCCGCCAGACTTATTATACACTGGGGGAAATCCTGAATGTCTTCTAACAGGAAACTAAATCAGTCTCGCATCATGCAGTTTAACAGAGTCCATGCAGGTTAACTCAAACTGTCTGGCACGTCAAAATTCACGTTTGACATTTTTGAACATTAAAAGCTTTTCTTTCCTAAAAATAAACGTGGGATCTCTATCGGCTGCCGCGAAACTGCCGGTTAGTCATCGTTTTCTCACACAATGTCTGCATTTAGTGCCCGGACCTTTTTCACAGCCTCCGTAGAGACCCATAATGCCTCAGTGTGCGCCGCTTGGGAGAGAGGAAAGTGGCAGCATTGTTGGACTGTTATGATCACAGCTGGAAAGCCGGTTTATTCTGATGATCTTTTTCCTCCTCTGCATCACTGCCAGGAGGAACGAGACGTGTGCAGTTTGCCTGAGTCTGGAGGTCTTTGGGGGCGGGAGGAGTGTGAGCTGAGCAGGAAGTAGGAAGGACATGCAGGAAGAGAGGCTGCACGCTCTGATAAGAACATCAATACGCTCCTTTATCGCCACACATCAACTCCTTGTTTGCTGCTCTCTTAAAGTAGCTGCTTAAAACACTTTATGCTTCCCTGCTTTCAATTGTTTCTGGTATTCATTCCAAAATATACTGATTGTTATATTATTTTTCTTTTTAGATTCAGGTGTTTATCAGATACACTTACAGTTGGGCTGCAGTTGCCACTAAATACTTCCTGTATTACCACATACTGTGCACTTTTCAATAATGTTATAACTGTATATGCATATGAAAAGTAGACCAGTCACAATAAATCAATTAATTGCATGATAAATTAAAAAGAGCTAAAACAATTCCATTTGCATAATTTATTGTTTTTTCTTTTTTCTCTCTTTCTACCAATAATTGGATGACAGAAGTTTTCAGTCTGGTGCTTTGGTCTCAACTAGAGCATTTATTAAGGACAGTTTTGATTACGGAGACTTCAGTTTCCGTTTTATTTGTTGTTTCTGTTGCTTTTTTATTTATGATGGATATTAAAAATGTCTTCCAGCTCCAGTGTTAAATATTCATTCGAGTTTAAAGTTTAATGTGCTCTTGCATTATTATGCCATTACCATTATATTACTTGAAAATGGCCTCAAAACAACAATATCATAATTCATTGCAATAACTTCTTGGACAATTAATCGTCCAGCAAAGTTTGTTATAGTGACAGCCCTATCCATATGTTTGTTGTTGTGGTTTCGCTGTTTTCTTTTCTCTCTTTCTGCAGGTTTAGAGACACTTTATTCTTCTCTGCTTTTGAACGTTTCTGTTGTCCGGACTCTTTGCTTGGGAGATCAAATACTGACCACTTTTGTCTTCAAAATGTAACTTTTTTAATGCAAGTCATAAAAAATCGTCCTGAACAACAAATATGAATTCTAACTCTGAATACTTTTCCTACTGGAATAGATAAAGCTGAAGGGGTGGGGGGAAGTAACTTTCTGTGAGCCAATCAAACAACAGTTTTCTCTCTCTGTTCTCAAAAATGTTTTCCTCCCTCCGCCAGGACCGTTCTGTGCCAAAAGGGATCCAGGTGTGGTCAAGGCAAAGTTTATATTATGAAGAAGTTAGGACTCGATTATCTACACAGGAAATCTGAAAACCTCAATGGAAGTTGCTCTAAAATCAGAGTAGATACTCCCAACAGAGTGTAAACATCTGAAATAATGCTAAGGTTGACGAGGTTGGTGAGTTGAAAACCTTATTGTTTGGCTAACTGTAACCTTTTATAGTCTGTTTTTGATCAAATTGTTATATTGAGTTTAGAAATGCATTGATTAAGCATTTGATGATATTTTCTCCACTTTATTCACGATCGCACCCCCCCTCCCTGAATGGAGTCTACGAGACTGAAGCCTCAATAAAATACTAAGAAAAGAATGTGCAAATGTAAGGCATATTTGAGACTCTCTGGACTGAAAAGTATTTCACAGATGTATTTCAACTGCCCTCTTTCATTTTCCCCCCCACAATCTATAGACTGCAAATCCTTATAGATTTTAGCTAGGTGTGTTTATAATTACCTAACAAGTCATTAGAATGACAGAAGACAAACAGAATCTCAGTTTTTTTAAGTAGTACTTAAAAAATGTTATTTTAATGACATAAAATTGAAACATTGGGGGATAAATGATGGATTCATGCAAAAATGATAGAGAAAACATTTTTGTTTCAGCTAACATTGACACCGAAAGATTGATTTGTAAAGCTGCTGAGCAACATTCATATCCTAACCACGTATTCATTTCATTTGAACTTTTTCATACATTTCCACATTATAACCACAATTTCAATGTTTTATTGT
Source organism: Poecilia mexicana (assembly GCF_051168715.1). Lineage (NCBI taxonomy): Eukaryota > Metazoa > Chordata > Actinopteri > Cyprinodontiformes > Poeciliidae > Poecilia > Poecilia mexicana. The sequence continues at coordinate 4,000,106 of NW_028263390.1, read as the reverse complement.
GGTTTTTTGTGATAGACCAAAACAAAATGATGCATGGTTGTGAAGTGGAAGGAAATGATTGATGGCTTTTCAACTATTTCAGTGCTGACCAGTCAATACTAGCAATTACAGCTGGAAGATGTTTGTTTTGGAGGCGAAGTCTCTGCCAGTTTTCAACATAATTTTTGCTTATTTATTGCAGCAAAGCTCAAGCTCATCCAGATTGGATGTAGAGACTTTTGGACGTTTATTTTTAACCCTTGCCACAGATTATCAGTTAGCTCTAGGTCTGGAGTTTGACTGGGCCCATTAAGTGTTGCTGGAAGGTGGATCATTCTCGGCAGCGTTGAACAGGCTTCCTTCCAGAAACATCCTGTGTTTAGTTCCAACTTGTTTTCCATCAGCTCTGACCAGCTTCCCTTCCCTGTTTTGCATTATAGGAGCTATTTCTCAGTGCAAAACATTGTTAAAGTGTTAAAGGAGCCATATTGTGGTGACTTCCTGAGGGCGGAGTTTCAGAAAGAGCAGAAGTTTCTTAAAACGGCAGAGCCCAATTTCAAGGTGTTAATTTATGCTGACAAACTTCCTGTAAGCCATATTTGATGTCTATACATACAGCATTTTCATAACAACTGAAGTTAACATTGTAACTTCTTTGTGCTATAAAATGGCAGTGTGTTTAAACTTCTTCGCAACCTCACCCCTGGCCCGTCAGCTGTGTTCCTTGGTCTTCATGTTGCTCTGCACACTTCCAAAGCTGATTGGTTGCTCTTGATTTTGATGATTTCCCTTCAACTTCATAACTTTGCTACTACTGTGTGTTGGTCTATTAATTCAAATACAGTTCATTGAACTTTGTGGATACAACAAGATGAAACATGAAAACGTCCTAGGAGTGAGAACTTCTGGTTTTCATCTTGCTCCTCTGTGTTGGCCCCTTTTTCTCAGTGGCTCCTGTCGTCTCTTCAGCCAGACTCCTTATAAGACGTGACAGTATTTCGTTTCTTCCTTCGTCCGGAGCAGTCGTGTCGTAATCTCTTTGTCCATCTGTCGTTTCTTATTCCGAGGTCTGAATCAGTTCCGTGTAACAGTTTGACAGACATTGTTGTCGCACAATTAGTTTTAATCACGCTCTAATCCTATCTAATCTCATTAGCATGAAGTTTTCTCTCAGTGTTTGCTTAGCTCTCTGCTGAAGTTCTGGATTCTCCTTTCTCCCTCTCAGTGCCGGGGAGTTTCCTGTCCTCCATGGGGGATTAAAGTTGACGAAAAGCACGTTCGGGTTGATGAAGTTGTTCAGACACACCTGCGTTCGAACAATCCCATATGGTGCAGCTATGCATGTAGGCACAGGCATAGCCGTACATATCGGCACGAGTGAACTACAGCAACATTTGGCTTGCATTTCCGCAGCAGCTTCTTCTGCAGACGGTAGGGAGAGGATGAGATTGCGACAGAGCACTTTAAAGTTCTTTGTCTTAAGTAGTTTTTCCATAATACTTTTTTTTTTGCTTTGGATTTTTGTTTGACCTTGACATGTAGGAGCCCAGGGTCCTAGCAGTTCCCTGCTTTCTTTCTTTGCTCAACTTGCTGGTTGTTGGCAGCTTGTTGGTCCCTGCTGGATGGTTTCATTGGTCCCTGTTGGATAACAACGTTGAGTAAAAGCAGGATGTACAAGCTGCTTTAGATACAAGCCCTTGCTTTTTGTTGCAGTTTCATTGCACAATCCACTTCTCCACACCATTTCTGTCCTTTTAGTATTTCACTAAAGGATTTTAGCTTATGCTGCACGTTTACTGCCCACAATGGTAAGTACGTCCTGTTAAATCTGCGTCTGAGCTGCCTTAATTGTTAATGGCGTAGATTCATCATTGTTTAAGAAACATTCCTCAGAGATTTTGGTCTATTTTAACAGGGTGTCTGTGAGGCCATTGGAGGTAGAGTGAACTCATGTTCAAGAAACCAGTTTGAGATGGTCTGAACTTTTCAGATACAATTCTCTGTCCTGTACGGGACTGCCATCTTAAGGGTGTTTTTTTTTTTTTTTTTACAGATTATAGTCTGGTAGATTCAGCTCAATTGGAAACCAAAATGGCAATATTTGTTACATTTTCAGGTGGTGGGGTTCACTTTCACAGTGTGCCATGTTAAACAATTCAAACACTTTGAAAAACCAGTTTACCACCCTCACCTGTGGTGGCGCTGCACCAAGAGACACTGAAGGAAACAAAAAAATTCTGAAGAAGACATTGAGCCAGGCCAGCTGTAGGAACCCATATGAACTGATTAGATCCCAGTTGTCACCCTTTGGTGGCTGTTATAGATATGCCAGGTTTTGCTCTTAAAGAGGCAGCATTATGTAAAACTTTTTCAGCATTGTTTGTTATTCCCTCTTCAGAAACATACCTGGAGTTTTGCCTTGATTCTTCCTCATTCTCATGCATGTTTGCGAAATATTTTAATCTCCCATGGCAACCACTCAGCCGTGTAAACGCCTGGGTGGAACCTAGCAGCGCCTTCCAGGTGCAGCTCATCCTCAGAGCTGCAGTTTACAACCTTCACAGGTCCCACCTCTCATACCAGCCCTTCCCCAAAACTCCCCCGCTTAGCTCCTTCAGACTAGCCAGCAGCAATTAGCAAACACCTGATGCAACAGCGCATCTGCTGAGCTCATTGCATGCAGGAGGTGCTTCTCAGTGCAACGCTGGTAAAAATGTTGCACAGGAGCCATGTTGTGATAACTTCCTGAAGGCGGAGTTTCTTAAAGAGACAAAGGCCCAACTTCAAGGTGTTGGATTACAAAGTAAAATTTCTTATATAGTCATTTTTAAAACAACTGAAGTTAACATCGTTACTTGATTGTGCTATAAAATAGCACCATGTGCCTGGAAAACTTATAATTCTTCCCCTTTAAATATTCTCTTTCTCTTTAACATTGTACTGTGATTGCTAAAATATAATAGTTTTCTCCCATGTCAGAATTTACTTTTGTAAGCTTTTTAGATGTTTCTTAATCAGGATATTGTGACAATGTTGTGAACTATGGTTGCACATTCTTAGGAAAACATGTTGTGCATCCAGTGAGCAGGGCGATTGCTTTATTACTTTTTAAAAAAATGCTTTAAATCTGTAATAAAACTTTCAATAATACACGAAGGAAGCAGGAAAAGCCTCTCCTATGCCAGTGTGAACAATAAAGTCTGAAAGACGCACATCTCAGTAGAAAATCCTACAAAGCAAACAATGTGACATCATGGGGTCTGAACGCTAAACAAAAGCAAACAGACAGACCTGTCAACTGTCTGACTGAGCAGCAGGATAAAACCGAGAGCTGTCCCAGAAATAGAGGCTACAAGCGTCCCACAGTCTACTAGACCCAAAATAACAGTAAACAAGCCCTACCTCGAGCAGAACATGACGCATGGAAAGTAATTAAGCGAATCCTCAAAGTCCACACTCCCTCGCCTGGTTTAGACTTCTCTTTTTATGGATAGAGTAATGCTCGTAGGGCAACAAACAGGTGATTGAAACGTGTAAAATAACTTGTTTATAACACTGTGCAATGTAGACTTTTGGAAGAAACACATAAACAGAGCTTTAGCTGTTTACTGCACAAGACGGGTAAACATGTCAGTCTTGTTCCTTGTGGAGAAAATAAGTCACTTTACTGAACAACCTAACTATGACAGAGCATCAGGGCCACGCAAAGAAAAATTATAATATAATCACAAAAATAGTCATAAAATTACGAGAAAAGCAATGTTGTTATGACTATTCTTGTAATATGACTTTGTTTTATTTCGACTTTAATCTCACACAACTTTATTCTCATAATATTGTTATCTTGTAATATTGTGACTTTGTTCTCAGGATATTAAGATTATTCTTGTTTGATTTCGACTTCTCGTAGTTTTACTTTGTTCTCAAAATTTTACGATTTCATTCTCATTATTTTGACTTTATTCTCATATGACCTGACTCTTGTAATATTATGTCTTTATTCTCATTTTATTTTGACTTCTCATAATTTTATGACTTTATTCATAAAATTTTAACTTCAGTTTCATATGACTATTCTCATAATATTATGACTTTATCCTGGTTTTATTTTGACTTTATTATTCTACGACTTTATTCTCTTCACTGTGACTTTGTTTCAGCTTTATTCTTGTATGACTTTATTCTCATAATTTTACACTTTTGTTTTTTTAGTATATCTCTAATACTCCAGTATAAAAAACTACTTTTTCTTGAGTGCATGTTATGTTTTGGTAGTACCGGTTCATTCAGCTGCATTTCCTGGTTCTGACTTAGCAGATCCCAAGGTTTCAATAGGTGGCGCACAAAGAATGACCTCTCCTGCTGATATCCGTTCTTCCGACCTTCTTAGGAGCAGATAGGTTCCTCTCTCAAAACATCAGCATTTGCATATAGACACAGACTAGCCTCAGTGAGCTCGTCCAAGTCTTACATCAGCCCATTGGACCGGACTCATGATTGCCCCCAGCTGCCAAGCGCAGACGTGAGCCTTCTCACACAACGTGTCCGCAGCTGTCAAGGTCAGCTTGAAAGCTCTTTCCTGCACAATTTTTGACTAGAGAAATGTGTTTGTCCATATAATTGTGGGCTTTGGTATGTTGGAGGAAAAGCAACTTGCTTTGATGGTACTGCACCTGCTTCTTTATTCCTTAAAGGGGCAGTACTACGTAAAGTCGTTTTTTTTTTACTTTTATGTCATGTTATGATGTTATTCCCTCATCAAAGACATACCTGGAGTGTTGCCTCGATTCTTTCATGCATATTTGATAAATTCTTAAGTCTGTACGGCAACCATTCAGCTGTGCAAAACGCCTGGGTGGACCTAGCTCCGCCTTTGAGATGCAGCTTGTCCTCTTAGCTGCAGTTTCCAAGCTTCAGATCGTCCTCCTCACTGGGAGCATCCCTCCCCTGTGACTCTCTCACTAAGCTCCTTCAGTCTAGCCAGCAGCAATTGGCAAACACCTGAAGAACTCATCATACAAACTTCTACAGTCTGAAACAGGATCATGGAGACCCATTGCTGTGAAGGTGTGCTGAAGGCGGGTGTTGGAGAGGATAGGAAGTTCTTAAAGAGACAGCAGCACAATTTCTAAACGTCAGATGATGCATGGTCATATTTTGTAAGTTATTTTTGATATATTCAGCATTTTCATTAGAACTGAAGGTAACATAGTTACTTAATTGAAATTGGACCTCTGTCTCTTTAAAACAACTGCTGCTCTTTCTGAAACTCCGCCTTCAGGAAGTCATCACAACATTCCTCTATTAACTCTTTAACAACATTTTTACCACTGTTTCACTGAGAAGTAGCTCCTGTAATGAGCTCGGCAGATGTGCAGATGCACCAGGTGTTTGCTAATTGCTATTGGCTAGTCTGAAGGAGCTGAGTGGGAGAGATGCGGCGGAGTGCTGCTCTCTGAAGTGGGAGCTCGGAAGCTTAGAAACTGCAGTTTTGGGGAGGAGCTTTGTCGCCAAAGGCGGAGCTAGGTCAACCCAGGTGTTTTTCACAGCTAATGGTTGCTATTGGAGACTAAAGAATTTCTCAAACATGCATGAAAGAATTAAAGGAACACTCCATGCATGTTTTTGATGAGGGAATAACAAAACATGATGTAAACCCCCAAAAAGTCGATTGTACATAGTACTTGCATGTTGATAACAATGTTCCATCCACTTCACAACTGTCCACTACTTTTTATCTTATCACATAGAATCCAAATAAAAAAGTTGCACTTTGTGGTTTTAACATGACAAAATGTCAAACAATTTAAAAAGATCCAGAGATATAAATACCTGGCATGGCACTGTTGGTGGAAATGTCTACTGTAAAAGGTTTAAAGACACGTGCTGCTTTACTACTCCCCCCTGCTTTTAAATGTGTAATCATAAGAAAAGAATAATTGCCGCAAAATGTTCTTCACCAAGCTCTCTGAGTAGCAGTAATAGTTGTCATTAATAACGGAGTGTAATTTAATAGACAGACTGTATGCAGGAATCCCGTACAGTTTACTCCAACATGAGTTCCTGTTGGAGAGCACCGCGGCCTGGTCTCCGTCAGCTGTCAGTGGTTCTCGTACAGACCCGGCCTGTGCTGTGCCATCGGCTCTCTCACCGCAATCACAGCATGTTTATGGACCTCTGGAGGCTCCGCGCTACAGGCCGGACTGCTGTGTCATTTTGTGGACCTAATTATGATTTGTGGACTTGATGCTTTTGGGGTTGGCTGCATAGTTTTTTTTTTTTATTGACCAGCTCTTGGTGAGGTTAATGTCGTTGTCATTCTGACATCACGGGTGGAGGTTTCTGTGACGTCGTCTTGAGCCATTTGAGACCTTCTCCTGTCGTTCCAGTCACCTTTGGATGACGGTGTTCAGTGGAATACAATTTATAAACCGATAAACAGTTCAGTGTTCCTTTTGATTTAAGAGTAAAGCTGGACGAGATGAGCTAGAAGTTTGAAAATGATCTCTATAAAAACACTGGCCTTGCTCCTATAATAACATCTGGATCTGGTTTTGGTCAGTACCCTTCCCAGAATACTAAAGCAAAGCGGACTACCTCTTAGCTGAAGGTTTGCCTAACGGCTTAATAATTCAGTTATTCCTCCTGATTCCCACAAATTCTTCAAAAGAATGGCTCACTATTAGAAAACTGCTGATTTCTACTTCCCTTACCCGTGTCTTGTGCCCATCCTCCCAACATCCTCTCTTGTTAGGGAAACAGACCGCGCTTTGTTTTTGCAATTATCACTTGGGCCAAAACCACGTTTCTGAAGCCCAAAGGTCGCAACAACTTGCCCTTTGGGGTTCTGTTTAAGTGCCACTTAAGACCGCTACTGTAGCTAATCACAAGGATTTATGAAGTGTATCACCGAGAGACCAGCGGACTGGAGAGCAGTTGCTGGCACCCTGCTAAGGTGTTACAAACCCTCTTTTCTTTTGTCTTGACTTTCTTTTCCATCTTCTGTTAAAGCTTCCGATTGATGGCAGCTGGTGAAACGTTCTTTGTTCTCCATTTGTTGGCTCTGAAAGAAGGTCCGTTCCACTGCCAGCACAAGACTTTTCTTCCTCTTGCCGATGCTGGTCATTCCTTAAACAGTCCTGCACAGAAAGCTTTAGATTGATCTTGAGAGGACCCTTTACGACTCCCTGATCCATCCAGTCACATTCCAGTGTGGTTCTTGTGAAGGTTTTGTCTGTTTTTCATAATTCCAGGTTCATGTCCAACCATTAGTGCTTCCAATGTTTCCGGTAATTGGGAGTTTTCAGCAGGTCTTACTGGTGAGAGGTGTAGATTGGGGTTTGGAGAATAAAGAAAAACAAAACAAACTGAGTGGAAGAACGCAAGCAAAAAGTGTTCTTAGTGAACTTCAGAAAACTTCAGAAGCATGTACTACAAAATCCAGATGTTGTCCCATCCCCTCCCTCCCCACACACACACACCCTACCCCAGGCACATGCACACACACCCAACCATCTTCATAGTTACCATCACAAACTTGAATCTATTTTTAGGAGGAATTTTATGTGATTTTCAATTACCTCTACAAGTAACAATTTGAAACACATTACAGAGTGTTCTCGCAGCATGTTGTTGCCAACAACATGTTTCACTTTGGGTATTTTGCAAACCCATTGAATAAATTAGAGTATTATTGAAAAGTCAAATTATTTCCTGAACTTGAAACACACTGTATAGATTAATACACACAAACGAATGATTGAAAACCTTAATGAAAAATATGTTTAATACCAGTTTGAAGGTTGTCAACTTTCAAGTGCTTTTAATGTGACAAATGAACCTCATTCAAACATACAGTCTAATTCATTGAATAACCGCCTTTTTATGTTAAGGTCTAAAATATCAATGTTATTTTGAAGTCCATATTACCCATCCCCATTTTTTTCCTTTTTAGGGTCTAGTGGCCTTTATTGAACAGATCGTTTATTTAGCCATAAACACACACAAAAATATTACGTTTTAAAATTTATTTTCTTTATATTCCACTTTTTAAAGATGAAAACAGGAACTCCTCATTAGCTTCTTGCCTTATCCAGGGGGATATATCTGTCTCTTTGCTCCTCCTACTTTTGTTAACCTCTTTAAATCTCTACCCGATAATGCCTTTGGTCTGGTTTGAGTGAACACAACAACAGGTCAGAGCTAATGAGCTCTCTGTCAGGAATGCAATGTATAGGCACCCCTCCACACACACACACACACGGACACACGTGCACACGCGCACACACACATGTTTGCGTGGCTATCTTTGTGGGGACTTTCCATCGACTTCCATTCATTTCTACAGCCTAAACCTTACCTTTACCCTTTTCCTAACCCTACCCATCACATACCTAACCCCAACCCTAACCAAAACTCAATTCATACCTTAGCCCTAAATCTGACCCCTGACCCAAAAACACCGTTTCCCCTTGTGGGGACCAGACTCCGGTCCCCACAAGGGGCAATTGGTCCCCACAACGTAGTATATGTCAGGAAAATCGTCCCCACAAGGTATTACAAACAAACGCACACACACGCGCGCGTGCACTCTTCCCCCTCCACCCTGTGGCAAATGCCATACTCTTGGATACCTACAGATGGGGGTTGGAGGGGACACACTTCCCATTAGATTCCTTAAAGAGGCCTGATTGGTTGAGAAAATGCCAAAGAGAAGTCAAAATCACTTCAGATGCTGCCTCGCACAGCTGTGTGAATGCAGGAAGCAACGGTACCGGCGCTGATGAAGAGGTTAAGTCAGATTGGGGGACTGCACTGGGAGGGGGTGAGTTGAATCGGGACTGCAATTAGTTTTACCATTTGTTCACCTTCCTCACTCTTTTTCTCCTAATCCCTCAAAGTCCCCCTTATCCATAAGTGACCTTTGCCATGGGAGGTCGATATTGCGTTCCTGCAGGATGACCTTTGGTAATGAGAAGGTAGGTTAACGGGCGACCTGGAAGCACTTTGTCCCCATCTCCTGGGAACTCAAACAGTGAGCATACAAAGGCACACAGCAACAGCTGCTCCATCCCTTGCTCTCGTTTGGAAATAACAGGAACATAAACACCAACCACATCCCCATGAGCGATGCGCTTGAGGTGTCATGGGCTTCTACAGCAAAGAAGAGCTTCCCCACAGCCCTAAACATTTTGTGTGTGGGACAGAAACTTCAAAGGTGGTCTCATCTGATTGTAGCCCCTGCTTCCATGTGTGTGCTGTGTTCTCTACATGAGTTGAAACAGACTGTAACCGAGACATTTGATGTCTTTGATTCTGAACAGTTTACCACATGGGTCATATTTAGGGGTGAGCAATATGGACTTAAAGTTTTATCATGATATTTTGTGGTACTATTCTGATAACAATAAAAGTGACAATAAGAACTATTTGTCACTTATTTTTAGGCAACTGTTTGGCTGTTTGACTACATGACACAAAAACAAAGGTACAGTTCACACACTATTTTGTAATATGCTTCTTTTGGACGCCAATCACATGTAGGCATGCACCAGTCCACTTTTTTCACTTCTGACACTAAATCTCAGATATGAGGCTGATATAATATATGTATCATATGAACTGATACCGATCCGATAAAACAAAAAGTGCTGAATTGACTTCAAGCATTTCTATTTTTAAACACAAATATACATGTATTCAATCACAAATTTATTTTATAGCTCTGCACCAGTACAGCACACTTAAATACATCAATATCTTGACAACCTTGGTCAAACTTGTAAAAACAACTCAACTTTATTTTGTTCAGTCAGTGCTTTTAGAATTTTTCTTCAGCATCAGGGCTGATACAGATATTGATATCGGATTGGTGCATCTCCAGTCACATGACGGAGCGTGATTTATATCACTAAATTGCTCATAGTAACTGCATTCAATCATATTTTCAAATGTATTGATATTTATTGAAATTCTCATTTGACAAATGGCGAAGAAAATATCAAAACTAACAGTCCCACAACAATACAATAAATGTTTATAAGTGCCCACCCCCAGTCACATTTGTTGGGCAGCTCACAAACGCACGGCACACCTCAGAGGCACAACTTCTTTTTTTTCCAGATGCATCTTCTGAACCTCTTGGCTGCAGATAAAGCATGGATACAGTATCCTTGTTGACCTGTAGCACATCTGCGATAATGAACTCTTGCATTCTCCATGCTTACTCCTTGGTTTATCGGCGTAACATTGGAATAACTCAGCAGACAGGTGTGTTGGGTTGATGTATGCCCTTTATCCTGAGCAAGAAAGTTTGCTTTAAGTAGGTTAAATCAGGCAGCTCCAACAGTTTAAATTATTAAAAATAAATTGTGGTATGATTCTAAACCAACCTTCCCCTCTCACCATGAGCCTATTTAGTCACCACGGCCTGCTTTGGTTTGCCCTTGCCGTTTTGGAGTCTCTCCCAGCACTGCTGCTTTCATCGCTGTAGATCTTTCATGCCGATATGCACATGTAATTTGATACAAGCTTAATCTCCCCCCACCTCTTCTTTTAAAATCTGACTTGTCCCATTGCAATTCACATATCTAGCAAGAAATCACACAGCTGAAAAAAGACACAAGTGGAGACAGGAGCGAGTAGAGGTTTCTTGGCTGGCATCCATGTTTTACAAAGACAGGTAATCTACCTCTGTAACGGGCCATGCAATTCTTTTCTTTAACTTGAGAACCTGAAAAAAAGGACTCCCTGCCCTCTTTACACATAAATCTATCACATATTGTACACCAAGGGAAAATATCACGAAGGGGCAAGTGTACACGAAAATATCTCCTCAAAAGTATTGATGTCGTCTGCGGGTCCAAAAACTGTACAGTGAAAGCGGACTAGTTGAAGTGCAATATCAACATTGTTGTCCCAATGCATTAAGGCATATAACACACCCACAAACTTTTAACCAGTCACACAACTCATCGCACAAAGTTGTGTGATGAGTAAAACTAGCCTCCCTGCTAACAAGATATAGCTATTTTAGTATATCATTGAGAGACAATTTTTGTCGCTTTGGATGAAGCATGGGAGAGCCTTGGCCTGGTTAAAAACCAGCCTCTTGTTTTATGCTTTGCTTCTTACAGAGAGTCAGGACCCTTGGCCATTGAAGAACAATTTCTGAGAAGTCCAGCTCAATGGGAGACAATCCAAATGGAACACTGAAGGGAGATGAGAATTGAGTGGAATTGCATAGAAGGCAATGGCCAGGCAGGGAGAGCCTTAGCTCATTATAGAAAGTTCTCTGTTCTCTAGTCGTACTTTTTTTATTGATATGTATAAAAAAAATCACTCTTAAAGCCAGAAGTGGGGCTTGTTCAGACTCCTTTGCTCCAAAACAATATTTTTATTATCTCATCTGCTAATAATTGCATAGTATTTGAGACAACAAATTATAAGGTCCTGATTAATCTAATGTCATGTACAAGTTACCCTTAAAGTTACCCTTAAAGGTCACACCCCTTTTTCAGGGCGTAAAATATACAGCACTGACAAAGTACACACACAGAGTGGTGAAAATGAAAGCAAGCGGGGCGTGTTGAAAATTCATATGACTAAAATATCAGATCAAATGGATAGTGGAGTGATGGAAACCACTGATGGTTTCATGTTGTTAGGATGTAGCTCTCCTTAGGGCCTGGATACAAGCAGCTGTTGTGTTCCCTCCTACGGCAGGATGGCCCACAGCTGTTGTTACTGGTCCTCGAGATCCAGCAGATCGACACTGGGGTGAACTTCAACACCAACCTGATTCCACTCATGCTGAGTTGGGAAAAGACAGCGGGGTTTGTTTGGCTATGGGTGGACCTCAAACCCGTGCAGGAAGTTCAAAAACCCACATTGTAACTTATCACTTCTATGCATGGGTGTGATGCTCACCTTTGGGAATGCAGAAAAGAGATATGTTGCAAAAAATGATACAAAGGCGAGTGTCTGAGGCTGACGACCTGAGCCTAACTTTACAACAGCAATACAGATTCTCTGTTACACAGCCTAACCTGCGAACGGGGCAGGAATAAACCAGATTTCAGAGCTGTCTTGTCTGTCTAGAAATGGCTTTCACTCAGAGGAAATGAGTCTACGATACACAGGCATTGCTCAAATTCCTCCCCTTGTCATTGCTGCTAAAGCAAATAATGGCTTAGGGGGAAGGATTCCGCCACTGAATCAACAGATTGTTTGTATCTTCACAGGCTCAAAGGGAACATTTTCAAGGTTTTGAAAATGTTAGAGCTTTTTTTTTTCCAAAGGAGATGATTGCTTGCCTCACTGAAACCATGGGGTTTCAGCATCTCAGTTCAAGGAGATATATGGATTTCACCTCTCGGGATTGGAAAAGACACTGGACATTGGATAATTTGCTGCAAACCTGCCTGCTTAGAACTACCAGCAATGTGACTTCCATTCAGACTGGAATAATATCAGCATGGGAGCAGTATTTTTTGTTTGTTTTTTTTACAGCGACATAGTTACATGTTCATAGTAAACCACATTAATTTGAGAGAGAAGGTCAACAGGAATACAACATTATTTATGGAGGATTTAATGTTTTAAAGGAAACCATTTTGGACAATTGAGGGTTCAAGTTTTAAAACCAGACCACAATATGTTTTAGAGTGAACTCTAACACATTAGCTTAACAAAATGAGTTCCCTGAGACTGGTTCTATGTTTTCGATGCTACATATCAACATATTTTTAAATTGTTTTCTCTTGTTGTTTTCTGTCTCTTGATTTCCAACCTTTTGTCTTTTCTGGTTTGGATAACCTTTCCTCAAACTGGAAGGACTGGTTGAAATTTAAGCCCTGTTTCTGGGTAAAGAAACTACCTTTGACCTGAGGTCATTCCTCTAAATTGGCTAAAAGTTCCTCTTTTTTCCCCTCCTCCTGTCCATATTGAATTCTTAAACTGTGTCTAGCTCTCTCTTCTCCATATCGACACACCTCAGTAATTGGTGATGTGGACCATATGTTTGGCTTGAATGGCCTTCTGTTCTGTAAAGCCATTAGACAAAGTCAAAGATATATTATAACCTTGTTATTGGGCTACCTGTCACTGGCTGGGTACCCATCACATTTAGAGGGGTTAAGCCTTCCAGTGCTGTTTCCGTTTTTCTGGCCTTCTCAGATGGTGGATCTGTCAAATCAAACATATTACTTCAAGACACAATGGGTATAGATTTATCATTGTGGGTAATCTTCACAGTTAAATGACCTGCTTGGAACTTTTTAGCAAAGCAGGGGTATGAGGTGGGTGTATGACCTTCTAGCTGGATGGGGTTGGGTGAAAAATGCTTGCATTTTTTGGGAATTTATGTTTTATGGGGTCAGAGTTTAGGTTGTTGACTTGCCATCCGGCACTGGTCTTTTCGCTCCTTTACCATTGCGTGCCTTGGTGGTCTCGGTCATGTCACACAGTGTAAAATTGAGAAGTTCACTATTTAAGTTCAGCAATTTTAGTTTGCTCATGGTAATGGTCTTTCATGTTTTGCAGGACTAAGTTGACCCAAATGGGGTTCAAACCCAGAGTTAATGGAAGGGAGGCATGATGTAAAGACTTTGAAATAGATTTATAATGTCAAATTATAATGAGATTTTAGCAGTTGGGTTATCTTTATAATTAATTCAAATGGACTATTTTGAAAAAAAACAACAAAAAAACAACCCAAACAGTCCCTCCAGTTTTTCGCAGGTTCATGATTGTGGAAATTCACAACGCTAATATACAGCTGTGAGCTGTGAGTTTATTGCTGATTTCCCACAAAAATGTTCAAAAACATTGGGCTTACGTGACAGCTAACTTTCACCTACTGCATGCAGTATTTTTTGTTCTACTACACTGCTGCCTCAACCTTACTTGATGTCAAGTTATAGACTGTGATGGATATGGCGAGAAACAAAAATCACATTTACCGTTGTACATTTGCGCAAAGGTTGGAGCATGGTTATGGGTTATGTCCAAGTCTGCTGATATTGACGTATTGAAGTTTTTTTTAATGGTTTTATTGGCTCTAGTAGCCTTTGAGAGTGGTTAGACAGGAAAGAAGGTCATGAGAGAGGGGAAAGACATGCAGCAAAGGTCATGAGGCGAAGAATCAAACCTGCAGCCTCGAGGACTAAAGCCTCCTTATGTGTGTTGTGCTTTACCCCTGAGCCACCACAGCAGCCCATATTCAAGTTTTTTAAAGAATTAAAATGTTTGTGTGCCCAGTCTGATTGATCTATATTGGTGCTTATTTTCTCTGCTTATGTAGTGGATGCATTTTCCTCTTGGTAAAACCCAAGCTCTCTGCTTTTTAACTGCTGTTGATTGATGTTATAACCTGCGGATTATCAATAGTAACACTTCAGCCTTGATCAAATTATGAAAACCTGTATTAAATAAAATGATTAGAGACAGAATATTCTCTTTGTTTTTCCACAGATCCAGATGTGAAAGCCTCAGCTGGTCTGAACACATGAATGCATGCAGAGCATGTTCCAGTGTCATGTTGCAGGTGAGACACGCTGATCCAAAACAAAATCCCTTTCACCAGACGTGTACCAGATAGGTCAATAAATCTAACATTTTTTGATCACAATCTGGAAAATGTCCTTCATTTTTTCCCCCTTGATATCAGAACATTACCACAAAAATAAACACCTTTATATCGATTTGGATCAATCAGTTCATCTGTTCATTGTAAACTGTATTAGCTAAATTAAAATTTGTATGCAGTGTGTGAAAAGGGGTGGTTTTCTCTCACTTCAGCAAATTGACCATATCACTTGGACATGCGGCAACATTTTCCATTTCCTAGCTAAAAATATCAACAGTCCTGATGTTCTTACTGCTCATAGTCTTGCCTCTCTATAAAGTCTGGTCGTCTACGAGTCACAGTTTGAGATTACGATGGTGGCAATCTTTGGCTATTATTGTTGGCATTGCAACATCCTTAGCAACAATAATATTGAAAACTGCGACGCACACTCGTTATGATAACTGCCTGCCTAAATGGATGCCACATGACCAAATAATAAACCAGTGGCTCATGAGCAATATTTAGCTGTTTCTTGTTGTATTTTTTGCCGACAGTCTGTTTAAAATTAGAGTCAACTGTTTCAAGTACTGATGCTAATGACTGACATAAAAAAATTTTAATCTAAACTTATTTTGACGAATTCAGAAAGTAAATACTCTCGTTGTGTGAAGTATTGTAATATCTTGTTTCTCTGTTCTTTATAAGGTAAAACTTTGAATCTAATAAGTTAACATTAGCAGGTTAATTAGCCAGCCTGCAGTCTGCTGCTTAACAGACATGCCACTCATAATACTATTATGACTAAATTACTTAAAAAGATAAAGGTTCACAAAAACAAACCACTGCTGTTACCGGTCTCTAATGGACCAGAGCATTTCAATTTTTCGGTTCATTTAAATGACCTAAAAATGTTTTTGTAAGGCAAATGACAGAAAACCAAATGTATAAAAACAAGGCCATCTATTTATCATAATCACAACCTTTCATGCACCGTTGTCAACGTAATACCAAGAAGAGAAAAAATATTATTTTTATTGATCTTGTTCAATTAAAGCAAACCAAAAAAACAAAAAAGAAAACGTCACACCACTGAAGAAGGAGCAGAAGCAGAGCTGACTGGATATTGTAGCACAAATGCTGTCTTTGAACTAGATCCACAATCAAATTGAAAAGCCCATGTTTAAATAGGCTTTCACATTCACCGTATATTCATTCTGACAGGCTTGTCTTGACTTCATGTTGTGAACAGCCCTTTAAAAGCCCGTTATTATGAACCTGACGTAAAATCCGCCCACCTCCTCTTTATGTGCTGGAAAAGTCAGACCCCTTTCATCAATGCCCCTTAATCACAAGCAGCCTAATAAAGAAAACATGCAAGGAGTCAAGAGCCGCTGCTGGCCTTCCTCCTTTCACCATGCCTCTGTCTGGCAGGTCCAGACAAGCATGCTGTAACAAAAAAAAAAGCTGAAGATGTTTGTTCTTTACCTGGCAACAGCTGGGTCACTGACACTGAGCCAGGTAGTGATATTATTTACCTCCAGCTCTGTCTGAACAGACTATCCAAAGTTGGAAGAAACACCATTTTTCAGTTAGCTTCTGGCAGCACTGATGTGTAAATTGTGGGCAGTTCTCCTCTGAAAACATGTTAGTTGATGTGTGATTACAGCGGCTTCAGGGTTGTGTGATCATTCACAAATTTTCTGTAACAAGTAAAATAATACAGAATCCCGGGTAATCTAGATCTTATTGGTTTTTTTAACATTTGATTTCGTGCTGTGGCAGAAGCTTCAGGAAGCAGTGGAGAATTGGACGCTCAGGGAAACGCCAGCACAAACGCACACAGATATACACTTTTCTCCCAGAATCTTTCTTCCTTAGCTTTTGTGACACACAAATAAAATGGTTACTTCTATTCAACTGAGGACTTTGTGTTCCATTCATTTTAGTAGCTGCATTTATGCCCAACCCAGACATTTTCCCTAACCATTACCAGTGTATTCTTAGTACCTCTAAACTGAACAACTTGTGTATCTCTAAACCCAACTTATGAATTTAAATTTTTTTATTGTGTGCAGTTGATCACATTTCCAAATGTATGTGATGTATGTGATCTCCTGTGTAAGAAATGCAGGCAACCTAAAATGCCCCTCATTCACAGTAGAGGAGGCAATAACAGCGTTATACATGTAGTGAGTGTGCTCAGCGTTTGCGGAAGTTAACATGGATGGTAATGGTGGAGAGATTTTAAAGTTGTTGTCCAACAAGCGTTTGGACATTAACAATTTAATCCGTATTACTGTCCACCATGGTTGCTGTTTTTCTTCACGCGTCCACGTATGAGGACGCAGAATAGTGACGTTTGTTGAGTTGGCACCACATATCTAAGTGGTCTGGGTTGCGTTTGTAAAAATTCGATCTGTGTTGTTCAAACAGACATGAAAAGATCAGATACAGCTCACGTAAGACCAAAAAAAATTTTTATTCGGGCCACGTCAGCCTGCAGTGTGAACATAGCCCAAATCTTGGACTTAAATTTGGTCGGATTTCAAGATAGCCAGTAAATTAACTCTCACACAAAGTGAAATTTGTTTAAAAAATAAAATAAAATCACAATAAATGAGAACATATAGCAACTCAAAGCACCCAGGGTACTGGTTTAACCATTAGTACTGATGACTCTTGGTCTCATTGAAACATTTGGGTCTGTAACCAATGACTGATTCACCCTCCCCGGTCCTCCCTGGCAGCTGTGTTGACTGTCTCATGCATGGGAACCCTTGATTATGGGGCTGACTGTACTTTTTGGGTCGAGTCTGGCAGTCAGTTCACCGCTCTTCCCGCCGCCGGCACGCACGCAGCACCCAGTCCTCTGCTTTGATCATGGCGCGCTGTAAACGACCGCTGCTCCATCACCCCATGCCTCAGGTCATCCACCGGGCTTTATTGGCCTAATGAATGCCTCGGCGATGTTTATCTGTGCTGTAACGGGTCTGACTGAAAACGCCTCCAGCAGCCACTTCGTGTCCAACGAGCTCACACTTTGGCAGACAGTTGTGTGGCGTGTGCTTCATTAGAAGCCTCAGCTGCGAGGGCCGCAGATCATTTCTTCATTAAAGTTTATGATTTGTTGATTTTAATAATCTGTTGTGTGATTGTTTGGAGAGCATTAGAAAACCAGCTCTCCTTCGGTTAATGGGATACAGGTGTTCTAAAATGACATCAGTGTTTGAGCTCAGTTGGAAGTGGTTGTATTGCTGAAATATAATTATATATATTATTTTTTTCCTTATGAAAAAACATCCAGATGTGATTTATGATTAACCTTTCTCTGTGTAATGCATAAAATATATTAACATATGATGAAAAACTGCAAATGTTTTGGACTATGTAAATAATATGTCTTGAGTGATCAATAACAGATGCTTGAATTGGATGCATTATGGGCATCAGAGTTTAATAAATACTCGAGTTGGCATTGAGCCTCTCAGCCAGTTTAAATATTGACAAGACGTTTGGCTGTGTTTTGCATTAGGTCTTTGCCTGTGACCAGCAGCTTAGCTGTAAGAATTAGAAATTGCGTAGCTTCAGGAGTTGAGTTTTGATGTTTCCCCAAAGGAAAATGACCAAACCCTCATCATCAGCGCTCTGTTACAAGCATATCTGAGCATTTCCCGCCTGTTTTATAATAAAGCAAAATATGTCAGGAGTAATCCTCCAGACTTTAGCCTTATATTATCACAAGAGAAAAATTATGCATTAATGCATGTTGACCGGTTCCTTTTTAATGAAGAAGAGGAAGTTGTTGTACTTGTACCAGATGTGGTGTCTGGTTAAGTTTGGAAGACATATTATGGAAAGTAAAAAAAAAATCTTCCTATGTCAGTTGGCGCAAGGTACTGAAACAACTTAAGACCAAATTTCTTCTTTCCAATTGTGGCCCGGCAAAAGATGAGGCATCTTGATGGAGAACAAGACTTGTAACATGAACAAAATAAGGCGGAGTAAGAAGAATGAGCATGTAAGAAAAAGGACAGGAAGGATTACACACTTTTCTTTCTCTTCTGATTCTTCTTCATCCTTCATTGTCACCTCATCTTCTTCTTCTTCTTCTACTCTTTGAATCCACATCTACTCTTTGAATCCACATCACACCATTTCACACCATTTCACCAGTGACACTGGCTGTCACTGGTGTTTCAATGGCACATTTCCGTAGGTTGCTGAAACACAAGGCTGACGTAATAGTTTTTTAGTGCTATAAGCGATACAGTGCCACTGGTTAAAACTGATGGTGCAATGAAATGTTAAAACCCAACATTTCAGACTGTTATTGGTATATGCTGCCTGGCCAAAACCCATCACCACAATCTGGATTTAACTTAGTAAATGAGTACGAACCTCATATTGGATAATTACTGCATCCATTGTCTTTCAGCTGACGAAATGCAACAAGTAGGTTCTCATGATTGACAGACGTGGAAAAGAGGTTAGTTTGTTTAGCAATGATCAAATAATTTGCATTAAGCAGAGAAACATGTAAGGAGATTGCAGAAACTATTTTAAAAATTGGATAAAGAATTGTCCAAGGAATTATCAAAAACTGGAATAAAAGTGGGAAAATGTGGTGGATTGTGACTGGCGATCACTTATACGTTTGGTAAAATCAAATTGAAGAATAAACACAGTAAAGGTCAGGCCTATGTTTTACAGTGAAAGTAGGAGCATTTCCACATGCACAGTGTGAAATGAATTCAAGGGATTGGGACTGAACAGCTGTGGAACCATAAGAAAACCACTAATCAGTGAGGTTAACCAGAGAAAATAAGCTATAATTTGCAAGTGAGCATAAAGATTGGTCTCTGGAGCAATGGACGAGGTCATGTGGACTGAGGAGTCCAGAGTGATGGGTGCATAAGAGTAAGAAGAGAGGCAGATGAAGTGATGGACCCATCATTCCTAATGTCTCCTGTAGAAGCCTGTGGGGGCAGCTCTATGATCTGGGGTTGCTGCAGTTGTTCAGGTCTAGGCTCAGTAACATTACAAACTGACCGACGGCTGAATGGCCAGGTTATTTCATCAATGGACTTTTTTCTTCTGTTATGGCATAGTCATATATTAAGATGACAATGCCAAGACTCATCAAGATCAGATTGTCAAAGAGTAGTTCACACATGGATCAGTCTCTGATCAATGTGTGTGACCTTAACGGGGTTAAGGTCAGACCTTAGCCCCGTTGAGAAGGCTTTGCACAGTGGTCAGACTCTCCCCATCATCAATACAAAATCTTTCTGAAAACTAATACAATACTGGATAAATCTTGACATTCCTGAAGCTAATTGAAACAATAGCTATGTTTCCATTACAAGGGGGAGGGGAAGCTTTGTTGATATTCTGCCAATGTTGAAAAAACACAATTCCGCAATTGTGGTTTTTCCATGGAATAAGAATCACAATGAAAATCACACTAAAGGAAGTTTGTTCATGCGACGTCATTAAAAAAACATGCCGCACCAATATCCTCCCACCACTTGCTGTTGTCTTCGTCTTTGTCACCAGAAGTCACATGACTTGTGAGATGTGAAAACAGTGCAGTTTTGTGAAATGCACTAAATTTGATACGGCTGAAAAACCACCTCATCCAAGCGCAAAAACTTATCGATAAACGCCCATTCATCCATTTTCTGTACACCCTTATTTCTAGTGGGGACAGGAGGGGTGCTGGTGCCTATCTCCAGCAAACGTTTTGGGAGAGAGGCGGGGTTCATCCTGGACAGGTCGCCAGTCCATCGCAGGGCAACACAGAGACAGATGGGACAAACAACCAAACACTCACACTTAAGGAGAATTTACCTGACAGTCTTTGACTGTCAGGTAAATTCCAAAAACTCAGGTCCAAAAACCTGAGTTTTTGGACTGAGGTTGGAAGCTGGAGTACCCGGAGAGAACCCATGTATGCACGGGGAACATGCACACTCCATGCAGAAAGACCCCGGGCCGGGAATCAAACCCAGGACCTCCTTGCTGCAAGGCAACAGTGCTACCAACTGCACCACTGTGCAGCCTTATCGATAAACGTGTCTTTTCAAAATTGCAGTGTTTTTGTTAAGCAAATGTATTTTCGGAATTCTAATTCGTGCAATTGTGAGGCCCAGGCAGTGTGTTTAACTTCCGATTGGTTTAGGTCGAAGTGACTGAGTTGGGGCTTGGTTTCTGATTTTCCACTTGGCTTTTCTAAGTCTTTGATCATTTGCATGAGACTCTTGTATCTACATGGGTTCATTCAGTCGCCTGGTATGTGCTCTCTGTCAAAATGTCAAAATGTGGTATTTCGACATGTCGGTACCTGGTGCTGTGGGTTGGGGTGGTCAAAATTTCCCTCATCACAAAAACACTGTTCTCAGCACAAAGATGAAGTTTCTATCGTTTTAAATAAACCCTAAGAGAAAGCTGCATTGAAACATCACAGTTCTAACTTGTGACATTTAATATTCTCTTGAGTTCAGTCTTCAGTTTGCAGAGCATGCAGGCTCTTATCATGGCTCCGTTTGATCTTGTTTGACCAAGTTCTTTGGCTCGTAGATCAGTGAGGTGTAGTTTCACCAGTGTCATGTAGTATTCAGCCCGTAGTCTGAGAAATGTTTGCTTTGAATTTGCGACAGGTTAAGTTCCGATCCTCCTTTTTTTAGAGAGAGAAAGCGTATCCCACACGCTGAAAGAGGGGGGCTGCAAATGAAGGAATGGCACAGTTGTTGTTTTAGCAGCTGAGATTTTTTTTCTTCATACAATTTGCTTTGATCCCGCTGGTTGGAAGCTTGACCCATACATCTGTGTCTGACACTTGGCCGACCTGCCGTGTGTGCGTGTGTGTGTATGGGTGAATGCGCGTGCATATGTGGATGCTTATTTTCACTGTAACGGGTATCCAGGCTGTTTCTCCTGAGAAGTTACAGAGAGAGAGAGGTCGTGTGTGGATGGAGCAGCTGAAGGATGAAGCTTTTAACCCGGCGGTTCAGATGATCACATTTTTAATGATTTGGATTTCCCGCTCACATCTCTCAATATGAATTTTATTTTCTTATTTTCTAACCTTCCTATGTATTTTATTGGGGTTTTGTGTGATGAGACCAGCACAAAGTATGACATGGCTCTGAATCTGAACAAAGATGCCAAAGACTTTTCAAATTATGGAATAAAGAAGTCTGAAAAGTTTGCATTTGTAATTTCTTCCCTTTGATGTTACCCCTAAAAGAAAATCTTCTTGTGGTGCTCAGTGAGAGGGACCAGGCGGTGAAACAAAGAGGTTCAACAGCGTAGGCAATTTAAATCTGTCTTTAAATTAACCACTGCATAAAAGCAGATGTTCAAGGTCTCTGGGTTTTTTTAGAGAGCTTTAGAGAACAATAGTGATATTTCTTACTATTCTAATATAGTACAACCCCACAACAGTCTTGCAGACAAGACCCTTCTGTTGTCCTGAACTGGCCAGAGTGAGAGAGCATTTATCAGAGATAAAATCAAGAGGGTCATGGCAACTCTGGAGGAGCTACAGAGATCCACCACTCAAGTGGGAGGACAATGACTAGCAGTCCTATGAAGGGAAAAGAATCTGTTGAAAAACATTTAAAATGTATGTTCATAGTGTATCCTATCCAGTTTGAATGAGCTTAAGCTAATTTCTTAAAGAAGTATGGGCAAATATGTCAGTCTCTAGCTATGCAAAGTGTATGAATACTTTGGCAAGACAATTTGGTTAATTTCAGCTTCTTTGGTTGCATCTAGATACTAATGTCTTATGTGTGCTTAGAAAATACTTATTGGGTTTCTTTTGTGTTGAATTGGATTAGTTGGGAAATGTAGCCCAAAGGGACATGCGTATTCGTGACACCATTGCGTCTTTCTTTTAGGCGGCATTGTCTGATATAGAGGATCGTCTTCGGACCATTGTCCTGCGAGTTCCGCTGGTGGTCCCTGCCGTAAACGGCTCTCGAGGAGGAATCCCTTTCTAACGTGCTCTCTCCTTCCTCCAGGCCTGTGTCTCTTTCTGCGGTCGACCTCTTGACTGTCTGCGCGTTTCTCCGCCTTTCATGCAGCCCCTTTCGCTGTCTTTGTCACACGCCCACATTCGCGCACACAGGCTGAGCTCTGTCCCAGTGCAAAGCTAATCGCATATTGAGGTTTTTAGGTGTCTGTGGGGAAAGGAAGGACCCTGCTGGCTTGTCAGCGTCTCTGACCTCTCTGTCACAATGGGTCGCTCGCTCTCCTCCCACTCGTTTCCCTGCCAAGCTGGAAAGAGTAAATATTTATCAGCCCCCATGACAATGAGCCAGCTTGGGAGAGAGAACCTCTGACTGGAGCTCAGGCATGGCCCCTTGGCAAGGCTGATGTCAGTTAGGAAGGATCGTAGGGAAGTTGAGTTGGAACCTCAGTATGCAATACACAATTGAAACATAAAAATGCTCTCAAGGTAGCAATTTGTTTTTACCAGGCAGATTCTCTGTACTTGAGTGGTGTTGGTTTTGGTCTATCCTTTAGAGGAGTAACTTATAAACTCCTGTGAATACTGGGAATCCACTGTGACGTGAGCTATTGGCACAAGACCTTGCAAAACTAAAAGACCACAATATTTCTTGTCAAAAGAAAATCACTATCACAAACCCTCATACTCTTTCTGTTAGGTATGACTAAATATCTATACTGTTTTGAAGAGGCCTGGAAGCAAAGGTAATTTTGAGACTCTTATTTTCAGTTCAAATTCAAAAATACTTTATTAATCCTAAAGGAATTTTTGAAATATGAAGGGGAAAGACTTTGATTAGTAGATTTGTAGGCACTGTAAGAATTGCACAATAGGTAACTACAATTGATGCTAATGTTAGAATTTGCTTTGGAACCTTCTGAAGCAAATTCCAATTGGCATTAAGCTAAAGGGCTAGTTCATGATTATATGTATTTATAATTTCTCTCATCACACCCTACCCTTTAACTGAAAACCAACAGGCTGCTGCTCAGTATTCTGTCTCATGTTATTCATTGGACTTCCCTCGAGATTATACACTCCTTTCATGCTTTTATCCACTGCATACTTTTTCACATTGCTCTTTAGAAGATCCAAGAGAAATGCTATCTCGTTTACTTGTGCACAATGAAATGTCAATCTGATTTGAGGAAAGAAAACAGCCTAGAACCAAACATCCAATAACATGTCAAATAGGCCTGATAAGCTTTTTACATGTACTTGCAGTGCAACGGGGAAGCGGCATTGCTGCAGCTGTACTGTGATGAAGCACAGACACAGAGTGCACTAAACGATAAAGGAAGCACCTGTCCCAATGATTGAAACGCAGCGAATTACAAGCAGGTGCTTCCATGCAGGTTCATTTGGTAGGATTTCTTAGCAGTTAAGCACTTCCTGTACTTTCACATAGAAGTGCTGGATTTGCAGGAGGCAGCTGAAGTAAGAATACTTCGTAGGCAAAAAAAAACAAACAAAAAAAAAACAAGTCCGAACAGATTTCAGAATGTATTAAAATTGTTTTGTTTAGCTAAGCCCTGCACTTTGAACAGATTTAAAAAAAAAAAAAAAAGTTCACGTTTTCAGACTTATCTCCCAGCCTATTTTTTTCTTTGCTGAGAAGAGCACACAGCCACTGAGTCAGCACATATTCCTGAGGCAGCAACCAAATCAAATCATTGTCAATTTGCTCGCTGCTGCGCTGTTGTTCTCCGCAGGCATGTTAATTGGCCCAATAAGATTTGTTTTGGCTGAGCTCCACAGTGAAGTTCTAATATGTCAGATATGGTGTGAAAAAGCGGGGGGTAACGGCCTGGCAGGGATAGGATCCATGTGTGCCAGAGAACTCAGAGTTTATGAGACACTTGACTAACAGACTCATAATTTTAAGATGTCTTTGATTCTTGTTTGTTTGAGCACATTGAGAATATAAATGGACTTATTCCAGTAAAAGCAAACTAATACTCGTACATTTCTCCTTGGATAGTTCTTGCCAGAAGTTGCGTAGACTTACCATTCTCATGAATCTCGCGTAAATTTTTGGCTTCTTTTTGATGAACTTCTATTGTTCCCTTTTCCAAAGATAACGCAACGTCCACCTTTGCTGTTTTTTTTTTTTTAAAGACAAGAATGACCCTCAAAATTGTAAACTATCCACACAAAACGATACATAAAAGCCCAAATACATCATTGGTTAACTGTTCCGCAGCAAGTAGATTTCAATAATCTCCTGCCATACTTCTGTGTATAGCTAAGGGCACGGCTTTGTGTTTTGTTGGGCGTTTGTGAACATAGTCCAGTTGGAACTCTCATTTGAACCCAAGTTTCAACCATTTTCATGTTAATTTTGAGCAGACCAACGTGTTTTTGTAAAAAATATTTTTTTAAAAAATGACAGGAAATTTTAAAAAAGCACTTGGTAACTATTGGAAGACATTGTCGACAAAACTTAAACACACAACTACAGAGTCCTAAAAATGTTAAATACAAAAAAAAAACAACAAAAAAATTACAATTAAAATAAATATAATTTTTTTTTGTACTTCATTTAAATTCCTTGAACAAGCTAATTAATGCTGGTCACATTCAGATCTGACCCAAGACATAAATGAACCAAGCAGCTGCTTGGCATTTGGGGGCCCCATAAAGGCATATTTTGTTTTAATAAGAATGACATTGCTATTAAATTAGATTTAAAGGGTACAACATACATGAATAAAAATAAATGTTAAATTGTTTATCATTTAAATTTAAGATTTTAAAGGAGCTGTCTAGGTTTTTTTGTGAAAGTGCAAAAAAACATAATGTTATATACCTTTAGTTTGTTGTGTTACCATAGCTACACTCTGATGCTATGAGTTAATTTTTTGTGGTTGGGCTCTGGGGGGCTGTTTAGCTCCACATGCACACTCTGTTGTACCCTCCCCTTGTGCCTGTTCTCTGTCTCCCCCAGTCGAATAGCAATATGAGCCTGTCTGTTTTAAACGCACCAAAACGATGGAGTAGAAACCAATACATTTTCAAAGAACTCTACCAGGGTAGAGTTGTACAGCAAGTCAAACCCCCTAAAACTAGCATCTGTTCATTAAAATGACGTTTGGGAGTGACTAATTATCACATGACTTAACTTTAATCATCTTTTCCCTTTTATTTGATTTATCTTTGAATATGACCAAAATGCAGCTTTCACTTTCTAGCTAGAGTTAGAGGGGGGAAATGGCAGAGAGTAGAAATCCAGCCAAATCCTCTAGTATTTATGTTTTCTGTTAGCTTGGTTTGTAAGGGACAGGATTATGCATGTTAAGCGCAATCTTAGCCAAACGTGGCATACATTAGTGTAATGTTCTTGGCCTGTGTTGAACGATACGAGCAGGTAAATGTGGAAATCATTAAGCGACGCAGCCTGAGCAGATGAGTCAGATTCAGCGGATGTGTTTCAGTCCAAGGGTCCTGGAAGTGTTATAATCGCTCTGTGTATTCAGTGTGGAAATCATTTATTCAGCGTTAAACCTGTGTATGAGCATCCTGTTTTGAAACTATGTGCAGAAGGAGCATCTCTGGACATTACATTTTTTGTCCAGTGGCCTGATCTCAAAACATTAGCTTAAGTCCCAAACCCTTCCCCTTATATGTTGTACATTTGGTTTCGCCGTACGCCCAACTGTGAGACTTATTGCATAGCTCCACAGCAATCCCAACACTTACAGATATGATTGTGGTACCTCTTGTCCTCCCATTATTATGACTTTTGGGGCCCGTTGACCCAACGCATGATGTAATTCCATAAGCCTGTCACCACTAATTTCCTCTTCATTTTTAATGACTAAGATTAATACCAGACCAACGCTGGGCCTCCGACATTTACAGGGCGTGGATTTTTTTTTCCCTAATTTTTATTTTTTTAACTTTTTTTCCCCCCAGTAATTTGCTGTTAGAACAATTTCGTACTGTTTATAAATATTTATGGACATACAGAGACTGTTAATAAAGTCCACACAGGTGGAAGGAAACTGAACAAGTTTTTTCCCCTTATTTTCAACATTATTGGTTCTGTGTGGAGCCAAAAAGGCTGAAGCCACCATTAAACATGCTATAATAACGACTTGTTTTCACGCATAAGGGAGAAAGGATGGGGGGGGAGTCATAGGTTAAACGTACCCTGATTTGTCTACGGATCATTTCTGCTCTGCATGTGCGGACAAACACACACCTGCATAGCCTCACAGCTGTATACACACACACACATCGACACACAGAGAACCACCTGTTGGCCCTTTCTTCCCCCCTATGATACTGTATCGGTTTGTTTTTGGTCGTCAAGGCTCAGCGGCTGCAGAGGGGGGTCAGATGTTGTGTAAAGTGGATGAGCTGTCAAAGGGAGAAAGGGGCACCACTATAGTTTTAGTACAGTTTGCTTTTTTTCTTCCCACCCCCCCTCTTAAAGCTGGCACTTTTGATCAGAAGAATTTCCCCCAGCAGAGTGGAGGGATGGAGAAAACTCCCGCTGCTCTCGTACCTTCTTCACTCGCCCTCATTTCACAGCCTCGCAGTCTGTCCGCTGTGCTGGACCAAACACAATGTGCGTCTTTGTGTGTCCGGAAGAAGCAGCGGCTTGTACATGGGGAGCGTTTCTGGGATCCATTTGTCAGAGCCTACATTCATCATGGAGCCCCACTGTTGTCAGACCTGCTGCTTTCCCACCGCTTCTCTATTACAGCCTGCTGGTACTCTAACAGACACTCAACACCAGACCTGACACAAACAGTCTGACATACGCACACTCGTCAGGACTGTGCACGCGCAAAATTCTGAGCACTACTGTACGCTGTACCCTGACAAAAAAGATGAATGAATATAAGAAAGTGATCCTGAGAGAGTCAGGCAGCTCAGCTCTACCTAGAGATGTTGGGTTTAGGTAGCTGCTTGAATGTATTGGAGCACCGATATATCTATCGGGATTTGCTTTGGGAGCTCAGCGATTGGCCAATACTTGCATCACAACCTCCCAACCATGCCCCTCCAAGTCTCACTGTCATTGCCCATGTAAGCGTTGAAGCCCCCCAGCAGAACAAGGGAGTCCCCAGGAGGAGCACTCTCCAGTACCCCCTCTAAGGACTCCAAGAAGGGTGGGTAATCTGAACTGTTGTTCGACCCGTAAGCACAGACAACGGTCAGAACCCATCCCCCACCTGTAGTCGGAGGGAGGCTACTCTCTTGGTCACCGGGGTAAACCCCAACGTACAGGCGCCGAGATGGGGGGCAATAAGTATGCCCACTCCTGCCTGGCACCTCTCACCATGGGCAACTCCAGAGTGGAAGTATGTCCAGCCCTTCTCAAGGAGACGGATTCCAGAATCGGAGCCATCCGTCGAGGTAAGACCAACTATTTCTAGCCGAAACCTCTCAACTTCACACACCTGCTCTGACTCCTTCTCCACCAGAGAGGTGACATTCCACGTCCCAAGAGCCCGGAATGGGTTTTGTCCGTAGGGTGTCTGGGCTCTCCTTTAGAAATAGGGTGAGAAGCTTGGTCATCTGGGAGGGACTCAGAGTAGAGCCGCTGCTCCTCACGTCAAGAGGAGCCAGTTGAGGTGGCTCAGGCATCTGGTTAGGATACCTCCTGGACGCCTCCCTGGTGAGGTGTTCTGGGCACGTCCCACCAGGAGGAGAGCCCGGGGAAGACCCAGGACACGCTGGAGGGACTATGTCTCTTGTCTGGCCTGGGAATGCCTTGGGATTCCCCCAGAGGACATGGAACAAGTGGCTGGGGAGAGGAAAGTCTGGACCTCCCTTCTTAAGCTGCTACCTCCGCGACCCGACCAAAGAGGAAGAAAATGGATGGATGATATGGATGGACAGTTGTAATTACAACTCCCTTACACTTTACACAAGTTTTTTCACTGTTCATTAACATATCCATCCATCCCTTTATCCATGTTTTTTCTTTGGGGAGATTGGAAAAATCATTACCTGGACAGTGGTCTCTTCAGGGAATCCTGTCTTCTAATGCCGTTTTCATCAAAGGAGAAGTTGAGTATTCAGTCTCAGCCTTTTCACAGTAAACTTCCCCAGCCGGGAAAGCATCAAAATGAAAAGCATCGAAAAGATCATACCGAGAGAAAGTGCACTCGTCCTGAGAACTACTTTTTTTATAAATCGCTTCCAGAAGGTAGTTTGTCAGAAATGTTCCTCGTTCCTGAGGTAATCAAATATCCAATGCCAAAACCCAGGTAGAAAAAACATGCTGACTAAGATCTCTGCCATACTAAAAATCATGGGGAGCGCCACAGATGTAACATGCTGTCAGTGAAGATGACAGACAACAAGAATTTCTAGCGTGACATTTGGGCTGATATTGAGCTCTTTGAGCGCAAGCACTGCAGGCGGCGAGTTCTGATTTGTTGGGGGATCGAACATTGTAGATATCCTCTTCTTTTGCCCTTTTCTGCAGCACAGAAGTTAAGGTTTGATAGTCAGGTCTCATCTCTTCAGAGGAAACGTCAGAGGAAGTTTGCTCTTTTGGAAGATTGGCCAAATCGTTCCCTTCTACAGCGGTCTCTCCAAGGGTAACGTTTTCAGACCGATTTGTCTTTAAACCCTAGCCACAGCAAACTTTCCCAGTCGAGGAAGTTTGCTGAGTTTTGCCCGGTCAGAGAAGTTTGCTTCCCAGTTGTGGAAAGATTGAAAAGATAAGCATCAAACTCATCATACTCAGTAGACTCGTCCGTATAACGACTTATTTCAAAAGTGATTACAGGAAGTAGCTTGTTAATAACTTTCCTCACTCCTGTGGTGATCAAATATCCAGTGCCAAAAGTCAGGGGAAAAAAACATGGTGGCTGCAACCTGTTCCATTTTTAAAATCATTGTAAAACACTTTGCTAAGGGTCAAAGAGCTTCTTGTATATAACCTCCTGTTTTGAGAACCAAGCATTCATAACCTCAGAACCAGATGTTCTTTGATCTATGTCATAGATGAGGTCATAGCTACAATGAGTCTCTGTAGTTCTGAGGGAAGTCTTGCTTTTGATTGTTGCTATGGAAACGGTCAAATCAGTTCTGCATGACTCAAATTATTAACCCTTTGCAACTGCGTCACTTATTCATTTGAGGCGCCATGACGGACATCAGAAGGGTATATTTCAGGAGGCTAGGAATTAAAACAGGGATTTTAATGGTCTTAATGGTTAAATATTAACACGATGATTGACGATGGTATATTAAAACCATTAATTTAAGTAGAATTTTTCATCATTCTATCAGGTTTAAAATTTTGAGTCATACTTGACTTAAAAATATCTTAAAAGTAAAATTAAGTGTAACTTACACACATTTGCTGCTGTTGTAAATTTTTCCTGCTTGGAGAAGAACTACAAAGAAATAATTTTGGTTTAATAATTTTATATATTGGCATAAAAATAGAATAAAGGATGATCCCAAAGAAATGATGCTGCTGCTCCATATTTGATGGGTTGTAAACGACTCACTGGAACACAGTTATTCTGTACAGTGCAGAAATGTAAACAATAGACAGAACGTAATGTCTTCCAGCTTTTTCTGTGTAACTGAGAGCTTGACACCAACAGCAGCACAGCGTCAGCAGCCCACATTTCTGTTAGCTGGGAAGGAGATAAATGAGTCCATTTCTATACTTTCCTGTAAACTGGTTATGAGTCTGCTGGTTTTTCACTTTTCTTGTATTTTAACTATTATACCAACTGGTAAACAAATGCTTATATCTGTTTTTAAAAGAATAGTAGCTTCTCTCTTATGTCTCCATCAGATGAGCAGCATAAGTAGGTTTTGGTGACATTATTATTAATAATAATTAGATTGTTTTTGAATACGATGTAGGATTTAAAATGAACTGATGAAGATGGTCTACGTGTCTAGTGTGTCTGTGGTTCCCTTCTGGATCTGTTACCCCATCAACCCGATGTGGAAGACTATGTTCAGAATTTAGATCTCGCGGCATCTCGCGGTGTCAACATTGCAGCTAGTGGGCTGAGGGAAATACAGCTCTATTTTGTAGCAATTCAAGAGCTATACAGCTTTTATCGCTTTTCAAAAAATTAATCAGCACAGAAACTCCAAAGCACACAAAGAAGCAAAATATATATATCTATATATATATATATACACGCACACATTTCTTTTGTCATAGAACCCCCAAGAATTTAAAACTACTTTCACCCCTGGGTTCTCCACATGTGACTGCTGTCAGACAAGTACTAGACCTATCCCCGAATGTTGCTACCTTAGAAATACCAACTTCCATGGATTTTATTGAGATTTTACACGATAGAACACAAAGTAGTTCACAATCGTGTAAAATCAGTCCGTATTTTCAACGTGTCTTTCTGTGTCGTGACTTGCGTTGTAAACGTGCACATCTTAAGTCTGTGACTGTTCATACATTATTTTTCTGATTTTATTCATCTTTTTCCTTTGGGTCGTCTCATTAGCTCTGACCGTGAAAATTCAAAATGCAAGACGGGATACAGATCCTCCGAGAGAGACTTGAAACGAGTACCATGATAAACTGTCAAGTGTTCATGTGTGTAGGAGTGTGAGACACAGAGAGAAGAAAGCAGCTGCAGAGGCCCTGACTCTCGCCCCTCTGGCGCAGACCCTTCCACGGGGAGCAGGAAGGGCTCCAAGTGCCCTGAGCTCAACGCTCCCCGGAAACAGAGACATCCCATCTCCTGCTCCACACAGGCATGCACATGCATAACCCAGATTACATGGATTAATGCATTATACGCAAACGGACCATATTAGAAGCTTATCTCCTATTTTTTTTATTTTTTTTTCCACTTTATTTAGACCAATTAGATCATTTAGTTTATCAGTACTAACTTGTAAAGCGTGTTTTCTGAGAACTTATTTTTTTCTTTTTTTTCCCCCACCCTTCTTGTACCCATCACATTGATGGGAAGCAGGACAGATTTTTTAGTTTTACCCAGGCCTGCCATCCTTTCAGTCCCCCCACAGGGACCCTCCAAAGAGCCCACTTGTCCTTCAGTGAGATGACACAGGATGAAGTCACTGTGTTTGCCTTGGCGCCAGCAGCTTTGTCTTCCAGCGCTGCACCGGTTTGCCAAGGCTCTTGTTCTCACAGCGGAGCGCTGTGCCCACTACTCAGTGAGAGGGACCAGGATGTAAAACAAAGAGGTTCAGCAGCGTAGGCAAGCTGAAAGAGCAGATCGGTTTTTCATTATTATTGTTTTTGCCATCATTTATTAGCTATAAGTTTTCTGCTTTGCATAGTGTTACTAAATCAATTTTGTTGTCTTTGGTTGAAATGTTGTTAGAAATGTTCATCTTCTTTAACTGAACATGTATCTGACTAGAGAGCCATATTCAGATGTATCTTTAGTACATTGAAAACAATTCAATTCACTTCAAAAATGAAGCTCATAACATCCAAGTATCTTCAGAGAGTCATAGGGGATGATTGTTTTGTAGGTAATCTCATGATTGTGATGACATGCCAACAGCTTGATTTCCGAGTAGCACTGACAAAATTTCCCAAGGACACAATCAGTTGTTGGCAAGCACAGCTAATCCACCTTATTAGCTTTTGCCGCTCCTCTTTAAATCCCTGCCTGGCCGCCTGGTTATAAAGTTGGGCAGAGAGATGTCGTAGTCGTGGATACGACCCTTACCTTTTATGATTGATGGAAGAGATGGTTTAAACTTCCTCAATCTCTCTCTGCTCTGCATCTATGAAGCCCCCTTTCCAGCGACTAAATGGAACTTTGCGGCTATAAGATTGAACTGTTTTGTGAAATGAGATATAATCTTTAAAAGATTGCTAAGTGACTTCGCAATTAACCTGAAACCTGTGCTGTCCTGCAGACATCTAGCCTGACCATTGACTTGCTGTGCAATTCTACTTGATTCTAATCTCACTTCGCAGCTCTGTCTGGGCTTTTTCTCCCATTGATTCCTCCAGTAGAATTTCTATGAACAATGACGTCAACTTTCTGCACAGTTTTGGATTGTAGTCTGTCTGTAGTTTTAGCAGTGGCAGCAGAGGAAGCAAACAAAACTGTTCAGTCC
This sequence comes from Poecilia mexicana, assembly GCF_051168715.1. NCBI lineage: Eukaryota > Metazoa > Chordata > Actinopteri > Cyprinodontiformes > Poeciliidae > Poecilia > Poecilia mexicana. The sequence continues at coordinate 3,967,482 of NW_028263390.1, read as the reverse complement.
ATGTTAGCCATGCTTCCAAATATGGAATTAACATTAGCCACTTTTCTTTTCATGGTAATTTACAGCACAGATAATTTCTGGTAAGCTACGAATCGTTTGTCTGGCACATTACATACGTCACGGCCAAATGTTAGCAATTGGATAAAACCCCAGCATTGCCCAGTCCTCCAGGAAACAATCATTTCTCAACAGCCAAGGGTCCAGGCGCTCTGTACGAAGCCAAGCGAAGTCTGGTTGCTACCAGGTTAGCAGACACCTGAAATTAGCATCATTATTATACACTGTCCAGCATTGCATGTTAATAGATAATAAATCAGCCAATTAGTGGCTGAATTCAGCTAGCAAAGTGTGCCGAATTCATAGCGTATAGCTGAAATGACGATTGCAGAGGTGTACACATTTATCCCACATAATCTTCTTTAGTTGTTTGGTGTGTTTGCATCTGGGCCAAATAAGACACCAGCAGGAATGAAAACAGATGGTTGATATTAAAAATGTGTGTTGCAGCACAGTTCTGTGATGCTTTTGGGATGAGACAAAGCTAATAACTACGCTGAAGTCCCTCCTGTTGACAATAAATGAGGGTTTGATAGAAAACAGAGAAATGAACACATTGGAGCATCGTATTTAGTCAAAATGAATTTCATCTGTGGGTTTAAGTCTGGATCATGAAGATCCTCTGAGACGGGGTTAAGTACTGCAGAGGGGCCCGAGTGTGAAGGAAGTTTGTTAATGGGGTGCTTACTTTGGCGACACTTTAGTGACACTTCCATCTACAGAGCCCTGAGTTTGCATTTCTAGAATCACAGAGAGGTTTTTCTTTTCTTTTTTCCCCTCCCATCTCCTTCCCATACCCTCATCCATCATTTGTTGCAGCATCACTCTCTCTTTCCCCCCTGCATCTGTATTTTTGACAGCCAAAAAGTTTTAGGCACAGAGATGTTATCTCACACCTCCAGTAATTCCAGCCATGGAAAAGAGGGGGAAAAAAGTCCAGATTTCCCTCTGAGACTCCTCCTGGAGAAATTTGACACACGGTTGATATCTTCCAGGTTTGATCACAGTTTTCTTTCAGCATCATGTTAACCTGTATTTGCGTTAGCTCTCCTCTGTTAGGTGTTCAACATTAAACTTTGCTTTCCTGCCTGTAAAGTTGAAAGCACCCTCACTTTAGACGATTGCGCAACTCACTAATATTCTGCGAGTAACTGAAAGATTTTAAGCTGCGTTCCGATCTTTGGAGGAAGATGTGCGCAAACACTTTCATGTACACGGTGTGTTAGCAACGGCCTTTGAAGGGGAGCCATTCCTCAAAGGCTGCTCTCTTCCTGAAGAGCAAACGCTAACTTTGCTTCTCTCTCTTCAAATATTTCACACGCACAAAACATCTGTCTGTGAAATTCCTCCTACACAGACCTTCATGTCAATTCTCGGCCCCACTTTTTTTTCCCCCTCTTTCAGATCAAACCAAGAGTCTTTTGTAGCACCTTAAGATGTCCCTGTTCTGTTCTGAAGACCCTCCTCATTTACAGGCCTCTGCTTCCCTTCTACCACAGAAGAACTCTGTTTTCATACCACTCCTCACTTAAATCTTTACTTTCTCGGTCCCATCCTGACCCCACCCCAGTCCTTGCCCTCAGACTTAAGAGTTTCAATTGAACTGCGTCGTTTTTCAGGCAAGGAAGTTCCTCTGCTTTTGGAAAGGAGAGAAGAGAGATGGAGAGGATCTGGGGGATCAAAGCAGAGGGTGTCCGATGTTAAAGGACAAAAGAGCCTCTAAATCTTCTAACATCATGTGGGATCCTAAAAAAAAACAGACGTAATTAGAAGACTGAACCGAGCCAGAAGTGTACATATTTTAATGCGCAAAAGCAACAGGAGTGAAACAGCTAGCCTCTGTTTCTAATTTCCAAATGCTGGTTGGTCGTGTGCCAAGAAGGTTTTTTTTTTTTTTTTGTTGCAAGTATTGATTCTGCATGCATTTGCAAAACCCTGCAGGGCTCTCAGTCTGGCTGTAAAATAAGGTTTACACTTGTTTTAATTACTATATGCCTTGAATTATAATACACAGATGGTCAATTTTATACAAAGCGTGGGTCGTTTTGGCCTGTGGAGTTGTCTACAGTGGGGGTTCTTGGATGAATGCTGGCCTTGGTGGGGCCCCTCTTTCTGTGCCTGGTGTGTAATACACAAAATTGGGCTAATAAGAAGGAGAAAGGATGAGAAGTGACTGAAAAGAATTTTTTTCCCTTTAAAAAGTAAAAATCTCCTCTTTGTTACAAATAGATTAACTGCTCAGTGGGAAACCGTGTTCACACAGAACTGTTTTGTATTCTACACCGAACTAATTTGATAGTTTGCACCATCTTGTGAACGAAATGGACTCAAATTTTGAAAAGCATCCGAGATGAGATTCGAAAATATTGAAACTTGTATGATACATCAATGAGGGGACATGTAGGCTGAATGGTGGTAGGAGGGGCATAATGGCTGTAAAACTGCATCACTAGTGATAAGCGGGAACCAAATCTGTTTGACATGGGACCAGCGTCGTTCCCTGGTACCATTAACTCTGTTACCAACAGTTCAGCACTGCCGGTTTCATTTACTTTCCGCCTCTTCATTTGGGTTCAGTAAGAGGAAGATGAAATTAGGCGAGATACAGGAAGCAGGGGAAATTTCTCTTTAACATACAGTGCTGTTCTGTACTGTAAGCTCATTGCTCTGTGTTTTTCCAGTGTTTGCATGGGTATCGTCATTGAGCTGGTGAGCTTCTATGTCATCTGTAGCCGTCATAGAGCTTCAGAGCATCTCAAGACATGGCACTGACAAATAAAAACAGAAGATACATGAAATAAGTGAAAGCAACTGACCTGAACTAAAACAGATAGGTGGGGAATCTTTGCTCCACCTTCCTCTCGACATTCTTCTCCCAGGTGTTGACTGACAGCTCAGAACATGCATGTTTGGTTGACAGGTGAAAACCTCAGCCAAGAATGTGTGGAATTGCACATGGCTTTAATTTGGATAGCGTAATAAAACGAAGAAAAGCAAAACCCAGGGGAGATGGGGATAAACCAATAGAGTTAAAAACACCTTTCAAACTGGTCTGCTCTGGCTGGGACACGGATCAGGTTCAAGAGGTTGCTAAGAGAAGTTTTGCGGTCATTTAGTAAAGCACAACACACGTGTATGGACATCTGTCTCTTGACACCCAAGCACCAGAGGCAACTTCCTACAGGGGAACATACATCGGCAGCATCAGATATGCATGAAAACCTACGCCCCTATTATTTCCTGTTAAACAACCCACCGCCAGATTCTGGTTGCCATTGGAGGTTGGCCCCCAGTGATCCTGTTAGGACCTTTACTGTTCAGAAACATGGATGCTTCTGATTTAAACTCCCTTTAGCCAAATGTCTCTAATGTGTGATTAAAAAATAGGTGTCGATGGGGGTGGGAGGATTACTTTTAGGAATATTATACTACACTGTACTTTTTTTGTTTGTTTTTTGGAGCAAAGCTCTAGAGGGAGTTTGGTCCAGAGTCGAGTTGCTCCCACTGAAAAGGTCCAGTCACCCCAGTGCTTCAGTCTGGTATTTGGGACACCTAACACATCAGTAGATAAATAAATCATTTTATATCAAGAGGTCATGTTCACAGCTCCAACTTGAACTTATCCTCATGCATACATGGTCTACACTGGGGTTACATCTCTACATATTTCTGTCTTATAAGTTCTAATCTGTTTTATTCTTTTATTTCAGAGGCACGCCATCAGTAGCAGTGAATTTAAAGCCAAAATGACCGAACTGAGAGTTTCACATGGAGGTAAAATCTAAATAACTTGTTCTTAAAGGGGCAGTATTATGTAAAATCAACTTTTTTGAGCTTTACGTCATGTTATGATGTTATTCCCTCATCAAAAACCTACCTGGATTTATTCATGCTTGTTTGAGAAATCATTTAATCTCCATGGCAACCACTCAGCTGTGCAAAACACCTGGGTGGACCTAGCCCCACCTTCAAGGACAAAGCAGCTCCTTGGAGCTACAGTTTCCAAGCTTCCAAGCCTCACAGATGCCGTGTTACTGTCATATTGTGATGCCTTCTTGAAAGCAGAGTTTCAGAAACAGCAGGAGTTTTTAAAGAGACAGAGGCTCAATTTCAGGGAGTTAAATTTCAAAGTCAAATTTGCTTTAAGTTATATTTGATATAACATAGTTACTTGATTGTGCTCTAAAATGGCACTGTGTCCCTTGAAAATACATAATACTGCCACTTTAAGATATTAACTTTGTGTCTTCTTATTTGATCGTAACAAATAATTAAAGTATGTATTTTATCAGAAGAATGATGAAAGCTGAGAGGAAATCAGATGTCGGACTGAGGTCAGACTGGACTCCAGCGCGACTCTAAAGGTACAAACCGAGATAAGACTTTAAACTAAAACACCTGCATGTAGCCACTTTAAAGGCCATCACAGATAACCTTCAAAGAACATCTTTATCTAGAGAGGCAGACTTTACTCACATGCATGTTGAACCGGAGCGCCGGGCGTCATTTGGACACTTTCCAAAGAAAATTCAAGCTTCCCAGGAAGATCACCTGTCAGCTAACCCAGAACCATGTACAGATGTTTGAGCCAGATGGTTGTGGTGCTAAATTAGGGCTTCCCCTCTGCATCCTATATGCAGTGAAACGTTAACCTTGGCAGCATATAGGAAAGAGGAGAGGATTAAATGAAGCAGAGCCTAGTGTCGTGGCTGGTTGCGGGAGTTTAGCAGGCATCAGCTCCCACTCAGCTTTCAGTCACTCCTCGGGCTCTTTGGCTCCTTCCGGACATGGTCAGGGGCCACAGCGCTAATCAGGTGAGAGATATCCATCCTCACAGCCGAGGTGTCGGTGAGATTGGGTTTCAGAAACTCAGACACTCAGAAGCCAGTGCGAAGTGAGACATTCGTGCTTGGCCTTTTTTTCCCCCCTCACTTAAACACCTTCTTTTTTTATCAATGCAACCCTTTAACCTTTTCAATATTACTTCCATTATTTTCAATCTTATAATAACCAGATATTATTGCACGTAGGGGTAGCTGCAATTCTAGGATTACCCGCCTCCTTCTTCATATATGTCTGTGCGCATTAAGGCACAATCTTAATGCTCTATTAGCTCTTTGCTCATGTTTTTGCAAATCACACAAGTCAGATCATGTCTAAGCTAACAGAACAAAGCCTTCCAGAGGGTTTAAAAATGTTTTTATTGTTATTATTATTATTATTCCTCTCCCGTTTTTCTTTCTTCTCGCAGCTGTTTGAGGTTTTACAGCCTTTTCTCTTCTCCTCTTTCCTCATTGAAAACAACAAGTTTTCAGTTTTGGGGGGCGCACGTCTGCTCTGCTTTCTTCAGTTCAAAGACCGACAGTGAAAGGGAATTGATTGTTATTGGGAGGCAGAGCGAGGATGAGATGATCTGAAAGCAAAATTGGAAAGACGTTAGATTATTTCTGACATCGCCTGCCAAAGCCTTAAACAGTTCAGAGGCATTCCATCCTCCTCTGCCCTCTCTCCCTCCCTTAAACCCTCGTCTTTTACTCTTTTTTTCCCCTTTTTTTCTGTCCGCTAAACCTGTCACTTTGATGAGTTGTGTGCAATCTTTTCGTGGGCCGTTCTGCTTTCACCAGGGCCTCCATCCTTCCTGGTACAGTGCGCGTCCTTTGATGTAGTCCCTCCTTTAGTTCCATGTGGGTAGACCTCGGCCCTGCTCCACTGAAGCTGAGCTTCTGTGGTACGTTTTTTTTAATGTCGTGTTTAAATGTAGAGGATAAATAGCCGGACGCTGGCGTTGCAGCTTAAATGCGTTTGTGTTTTATCTGCCGTCAGATGAAATGGAGGCGCAGTCCAACACGCTGAACCCTGTACAACCTATTACTACCAGGTTATTATTATTCCAGTCAACTACAAAGCGCTGCGTGGCTTAGGCTTTAACTGGCCTCGGGGCCAGATGTGAACAAGCGCCTCACTACTGCAGATGATTACACTTGCTATATGAACTGTGTCCTAATCGTGGCAGACAGCTAAAATTAAAGCCAGGTACTGCCCTCCGTCTTCCCAGCATTCCCTAAGATAAACCCAACTCTCCTGCTGAGCACAACCTGAATGCATTTTTAAACTTCGGCTCAACTGTTTTTTTCTTGCTGTTTTTTTTTCCTTTTGGTATCAAAAGCCTTTGATGAACTGTGAATATTACAATTCTGTGATTCTATGTGATAAGATACATAGTAGTGGACCAGTGTGAAGTAAAATGATACATGGTTATCAACATTAAAGGGGCAGCATTATGTAAAACCAACTTACTTTTTTGAGTTTTTCATCACGTTACTGGCGACCTGTCCAGGATGTACCCCGCTTCTCGCCCTGAAATATTTCGCTGGACAAATGTGACATACGTTTGATTTCATCCTCCTTGAGTCTTTACTTTGTTGAGCCACGTCTTACTGCAGTTGCAGCAGCTAGTCCATTAGGGTCCATTAGGGTTTGGGAATAAGCAGGTTTTCATCCTGGATCGTCGTCCATTTAGCTTCATCCATCTTCCAGTCAACTCTGATGATCTTTCCTCTTCCTCCTGAAGATATGCGGTAGACAGCATTAAAGTAGCTGTCTACCGCATAGACAGCGGTAGACAGCTGTCTATGCTGAGAAGAAGCCAACTGAGAAGAAGCCAACATATCCAGTCAGTCATCTGTAATTACAGTAAGCTGATGTGTCAAGCCTGGGTGCGTCCCTTTCAAAGAGTTATGTGGTTGAGTGTCAGATAATTAAAGACTGTTAACTGTCTCTTCAAGAAAGGTTAATGAAAGCCATTATTTGTCTTTTAAAAGTACTATATATAACTGATGTTTTTCTTGCTACTTAATATTTTGCAATGTAATCACTAATGCCCCTTAGTCTTAAATGCGCCTCAAATGTAGTTAGTATACTTTTTGTAACACAGTGGACACCCAGAATTCAACGAATAGCTAAAATCCATGACTACTTAACACCCTCTCTAAAAACATTTATAACTGAATAGTTATAAGGTATAGTTCACATACCAAATATGCGTTAGAAACCATCTTAGTATGCCCTACCATGGGAGTTAACATCTACAGTTTCCCTTAGTTTTGCTCTTTGGGAAACAGTCAATCAGACGCAGGAAATAAGTGGCCCTTGGGATTGGCTGGTTTTGCAAATGTCAATTGATTGACTATAAATGAATTTCATGACTTCTTTCAGTTCTGATAATGTAGTAATTTTAGTATATATTAATATTAATGTGAACAACACAACATGTATTTTTTGTTTTTCATTAACAAAATAGTGAGAGAACAGTGGTAAATATTTAATGATGTATTTACATAGGTCAACTGTAATAGCAGAAACAACATTCAAAGGTGCTAAATAGGCTGACGAGACTAGTTCTGCTTCCTTATTACCAGAGATGGTGTTCAGTTCGCTGTCATAGCAGAAAAATTACAGTTTAGCAATAATCTGAATTTTCAACTAATGGCATCATGCCGCTATGTTAAAGAAATGTAGCTCCCACCCGCCCAAACAGACTAGGACCGCCTCTGGACATTAGGGTCCTCTAGTGTGTGCATGTGTATCTTATTTAGTAAAGATAGTGTCAGTAACTGGGAGTTCTTGAATCCAAGACAAGGTTTTTGCAACGTTTTTCATGCTTATCAGTGTTGGCTAAATATGCCTAATTTTTGGCGTAAAGTAATGTAAAGGTGTAAAAGCGAGTTGGGAAAAGTTAAGTTGTAATAAATCTTTGGCCAGACTTCTGCAAGCCGTTTGGGCGTAATTTCATTTTTAAAAAAAAGATATTTACTTAAATGTTAGCATTTTAATTATTAATCTATTCCTCATTAGCTGTATGACGAGTAATCCATGTATTCCAATGGAGTTGCTTGTCTTCCGGTATTTTTCGGCGACGCTACGGCTGGTCTCCTAGTAACCATTCCAAGTTGTCTTGAATGTGTGTGACGAGGCGCGCGTGCGTTTTGTGTGTCGACTCGTGCCGCCGCCGTGGCAGTGAGCGGGTTAAAACAGACGGCGCGACCGTCCTATCAGTGCTGCTGGGAGCAGTCCCAGCCTCCGCCTTCTCCTCTTCTCCCCTCCGTCCCACCGCACGGAGGGGAGAAGCAGAGCACAGAGCCGGGGCCTGAGTGTGTGTGGCTGTTTGTCATTCTGGCAGGACACACTTCAATGAGAAACAGCCCCTCTCTGCTCGGGACTTGTTGCTGCCGTGTCGGGTTGTGTTGTTTGTTTAACTGCGCTCGCGGACATTTTAAATCAACCGGGCGTCTTTTTTCCCCTTCTTCTTCGTCTTCTTCTTGTTTTTATTTCTGGTGTTTGCGAAGCGACGCCTGCTAGGAGCGTACAGGAGATAAGCAGCGCAACGCCCCGGGAGGCACGAAAACACGGTAGGGGTAGGATACGAGAAACCCTGTTCACTCATTACTCTTTGCATTCTGTTTCTGCAGACTTCTGTATTTCCTCCAGAGGAGGACTGAACCAAAAATGTGCTCAGTTTGGTCCCTTATGGTTTCATGAGTCTCCTTCATTGAGCGTCACTGGAAGTATAAAAAATAGCTAAACGTCTCACTATATTCTCTTTTCACACCATATTGCCAGATTTCCTTTAGCTCTCACGAGTTACTGAAATTGCCCTTGATATCTGATCTTATCCATCGGAAAATAATCCAACCTTACTGTAAATTTAGTTTGACTTACTTTGCGCAAACTTAACACATTCGACCATACAGACACTCCTATTATTGACTTATGTGGATTTTGAGCATGTTATCTAAAATAAAAATAACAGTAACTGGACAAAAATCTAAGCCAAATCCGAACATGTTCATTGATTTGTAATCAGCTAATCGCTTTAAACATTTGCCATTGTTAAATTCATAAAACCGGCTGTTTAATTCTGAGACTCAGCTCGTAGCCTTGAGCCAGCCGCTCCACTTGATATGTTTTAACAACCCAGCTGTGAGTAAGGGCCCTGAGGGGATCATATATGACTAAAAACCACTCCTGACAAACAGAAAGCTGTCAGAGAAAGCTGTATCTGAAAGCCATGCACAGCGGCTGTGCATGGGGGTAGGAGGGGGGCAAGTGCCTCCTGTTGATGTTATTATTGTGAGGAGCAATGTTGTTATTAACAGTCTCTTGACTGATACCTGGTAATTGCTGCCTATTAGTTTTAATTAAAGGGAAGCAGGATGCTTTGCTTTGCCTTTATGCTGCTGCCCTACATCTCAGCATCTCTCTCACACCCGGTAATCATGAAATTGACATGAAAGACAGCAGAAGGAACACTTTATCACCTTCGTTGTTCCAAACCAACTTGCACCAGGAATCATGTTACAAATTGGTGTTTTGGGCTTGTTTAAAGTAGTGAAATAATTCCTCTGACTGTATGTTTTTATTCAAGAAATGGCTGGTTTTTGGAAAACCTGGGGGCAATCAATACTTTGATATAGTAGTATATTTCAATAATAATAATCTTTATTGTCATTATAGAAAGATTATTGCTATTATTATTATTATAAAATCTGATCAAGGATCAATTGCCCCCATGTTACCCAACCCCATTTTGGGATTGGTTTATGTGGTTCATTTTATCCTTTTTTTAAATTGTAAAAACATGCTAGTAAATTATATTTTCATGCATCTTAGCACAATAAATCTGGAAATCTGATGTTTTATGGTCTATTCCTGGTGATCCATTTTATAGATTTTTGTACATGTTCATTATCTGTAAGAGCTAAAAAAATTATGACATTCAATATATATTTTCAAATATTCTTTATGTTATAGTATTCACAAAATGTTTATAGTGTTATAAAATACTAGAACTCAAATACTTCTAACCTCTCGTCTTCTTCCTGCAATATAAACTTCCACACCGAAGAGTGTTTGCAGTACAAGTCATCAGTGCTTTTATATGTTGCAACCGCTGCGTGGGAAGTAGATGGGATTTTTAGTTGCTGACCAGTCACAAATTTTTCGTCAGCTTGTAATATTTCTAGACTCTTAGTGAAGACAACAAATCTCTTTCATAATGCAATTTTAAAAAATCCTCACATGCCATTTTTGAAGCCCAACCTGGAGTTGTTTTTGTTCTGGTTTGACTCAGCTCTTTAGTTTTTAGACACAAGACTGATTCTATCCAGAGTCAGTCCAAGATGTCTCACCTGCCTGTTAATGCCTCATGGCATTTACAAAGATCTGAGGCCGAGAAAGCAGACTTTGTTGCACTGTTTTTAAAATATACATACTCTTTTTATACTTTAAGCATCTTATGAATTCAGTGGAAATTCAATGCTTGTGCTTCAGGCTAGCTTTTAAGATTGGTCCAAGCTTTTGACATCAACAGAACCAAAGCGAATGACTTCGTCTGGGTTTCCCTCGGTGTATTTGTAGCTCTCTGGTCTCCCAAGTTATTCCCCGTCTCCGCCTCTTTTTCAAAACCTCGCCCTCCAAGCCCACCTCTGACCCCACCGGACTCCCGTTCTCGTATTTCGCCACTCGCTCACATTGAGGTATCACAGAGCTCATAGCTCGCATGCGTCGCGTGTCGGACGGGAATGGCGGACGCTATGTGACGTATCGTTTGCCGCTCAAATGCAAGCGCAAATATTTTATCGCAAAAAATAATAATTTCTGGAGTTTAGGGTTCTGGGAGAAACAAAAGCCAGTGTGTGCACATATATTGAACAGTTAAATGTGCAAGCATGTTAAGAAAAAGTATTTGAATTCCTTTAAAAATGCTCTAAAATATTTACAAAAAACAAAACATAAATTCTGTTTTTTGACAGAGATACGATCATGACAACATAAGTCATATTTGACTCTCAATGGACACATCAGGATGGTACTTTCAGTGAAACATCTGCATCAACTGAAGTCTTTTCCACGTCATCAGCTTCCAGTTAGAAGCTTTATTAGATGATGGCGTGACAGATAAGTGTTCCCCTGTTTCTGAAGAGCTTCTCAAATCACGCCATGATGTAATAAAAATGCTGAACTTAATTCTCTGTGGAATTGAAATCAGGTGTGCTTTTGATCACACAAGCCATCACAGCTGCTTTCTCCTATTATTAGTCTAAACAGCTTCACAAATTGAATTAGTTTTTTATTTTTGTATCTGTTTGTAACCCTCTTGTAAAAAAAAACAAAAAAAAACTATAGAAATTTACATTCTAAATGAATGAAAACATAAGTCATAGAATGAGCATTGTTGTTCTTTGGGCTATTTTAGTTATAACTAGGACAAATGCCCTCTGGCAGCAGTGGTATAAAATGCTGTAAAATGCATCGGTTCAGTGTAGTTTCCTCAAATTCAACATATTTGGGCCCAGCATGACTGACAGTACAATGTATATGTGGTAATTTATAAACCATAATGGTTATTCGTCATCCAGTCAGCTGTGGTGAGACCAGATGTGCTCTAGTCTTGGCAATTTGTAGAGCAAATCAAGTCCAAATGCCAAGTCACCACCAATCAACAGAGCAAAGACTCAACAAATGGAAAGTCACAGAGACAACGGCCATATTTCTGCTCAATAAGACCCGGCTGGCTAAGCTAAATGTAACGAAGCAAAGTTGTAAGGCACATTAAATGTCACATCACAGCAGCTTGATCAGTGTGGTCTCAAAATTTTCAAAACACTGTCTGATAACTACATAGCTTGTTAGACATTATCTACTTGTTGATGGTTACAATAAAACTCTGTGGGGGTGTTTGTTTTGTTTAAATGCTCTTCCACTGCTTCTTAAAATGTGGGGAAAAACTCCAGTTGCATTACAAATTACTTTTGAAGTTGGTTTTAGATGGCAGACTTAAATCAGGCATGCAAAAATCAACAACCAGATCACAGTTTAAGACTAAGTGGCGGTGTTCTACATGGCTCAGTATTGGTTTCAAAGTGAATTGTAATTCATTAAAACTTTATTTTTTCCAAGGATTTTTTTCCCCATGGAAAAAAACAAACAAAACAAAACTATATATATATATATATATATATATATATATATTATTTTTTTTATTTTTATTATTATTATTATTTTATTATTTTTTGTTATTCCAGATAGTGCTTTTTGCCAAGAGATTAACAAGCACACAAATACTATATATGTATGTATATATTACACACAGGGTTTCCCCTACATGTAATTGATCGTAACATACCACCACAGAACAGTAAAATTCACACCTCCAGAGTTAAGTTTTATTTATTTATTAGCCTATATTTGCACACTTACACTAAACATAATAAGAGTTTGAAATTAATTTCAAATATGATGAAACGTTTAAATTTACTTTAGTTTAAAACCCAACACCTCCAGCTCCTGTCTGTCTATTTGCTGGATAGACAGACTCCTCCTCCTAGTTTTTCTTCAGGAATGAAGAAATACTAGAGATGACAGTACAAAGTAGAGGGAGAGAAAAGGTGAAAGTACTTAAGAAGGTCAAGTAGAATGCATTTTTAGTTCAAGCCTGCCAAGACGACCCTAATGTTTACATATGTTGCATTTGAACAACAAATGCAATATATAGTTTGGCCATCTCATGTCTGAGATATAAGGCTCCCTGATTATGCTAGTTATCAGTAGCGTTCTTGTCTCACAGACCACCATTAGTGTTTTAACAAATCCTAGAAGAAACCCTGATACATGTCCATTGTTTGCCATGGTTCAACTTATTCATTTATTTTTTAAATTGAAGTTTGTGGCATAAATGTGTTCCCTGCCTTCTCAGAAGAGTGACGGTGTTGGTCCCAGACCTGCGGGGAAAAGATCATGGCCCTGACTGACTCCGGTGGAGACCCGCTGTTGCTTATCAACGGTGGACACCATCCTTTCGGCGCCAGTGGAAATGCTCCTTTAGGTACCAGTACAGAAGACCGCAGCCACCTGGACCCCCTCTCTGCTGCTTGCAGCTGCGACCTCCTGCCACCTGACAGAGACGGAGACATGGCGGTCAGGAACGGAGCCCTGAAGCTGCAGCAGGGAGCCCACGTCCAGAGAGCCTGCAGGCCCGTCCAGAACGGTGGGCTGGTCAAGCTCAACGGCTCTTTGAGGAATCTCCTACCATCACCGGCTGCGTCTCCGTCTTCTGCCGTCACAGACTCCCAGAAGCCAAACAGACTCCACCTGGCCCCCACCCTGTCACCAACGGCGCCTTCTGCTCTCTGCTGCCCCCACTGCCACTTTCACTCCACCCAGTGCTGCCCCTGCGGACATCCGGACTGCCCGCTTGTCCAGAGCCCTGCCGCCAGCCCTGGGCCCTGCTCCAGTCCACAGCCAGGTAGCACCTCCTCCTGCCCCTGCTGCCTCTCCACCTGCACATACTCTCACCATCTTCCTCATCACCAAGCCTCCCCGATGTCTCTGCATCACCAATGCTGGCAAGAGCACCTGCAGAGCCAGATCCGTGCTCCTGGGATCAGGTTGGTGCTCTGTCTGTCTGTCTGTCTTGAATGAATGCTGCTTATGCAGCCTGGAGATGGCTGATGTGTCTATCCAAGGTCTAAAGAAGTATTGGGGAAAATTTTTATATATTTCTTGCAAAAATAATGTTTGAAAAATAAAAAAAGACTTTACCTATTATTTCATATATGTATATTAGATACATTTGGACATAGTGAGGAAAAAACAACCACGCCACTGCAACTGCTCTGCTTCAGTTAAACATCCTACAAGTCCTGATAGCATCACCATAATTAATATAGAACCATAAATGGCAACAGGATAGGAATTGACTTTGGTTGGCACAGTTTTACTTATTGGACCCACACCAATATGTTAAAAAATAATGAACATTAACCAATGCCAATGTCAACATATCATTCATTCTTTATTTTATCCATTATCCATTCATCCATCTGTCCAGATTGCGTTTTGAAGCCCTGATCACTTTAGAATTGTACGCAGCATATTCAAAGGGAACTTTCTGGATCTGGGTTGACATTTAAAAAACTGGATTAGAAATAGTAGACACGACACGACAAAGGTGTTGTAGCAACAATAATGACCAACTAAGCATATAAAAGACAGGCCTGGGGAGTCTTGGCACTTAAACTCCTCTGGATGTCAATGTTCCTTTATAACCTATCACACACACGCATCCTTTCAGTCAGGAATTACATTAGGAAGTTGTTCCAATCATTAGGAACCAATCATTCGAAGCAATGGAGAACACAAACAGAACCCTATCATGCTTTGCCACAGCTAACTGCTCCAGTTCAGCTCATGAAAATGATCTGAAGATTATGATTTCCTCACCTTGAACTCAGCCTTTCTTAAACATCATGAGCGGTTCACATGTAATCATTTTTGGCTTATTTGACTGCAGCGATCATGAAGGAGTTTTTTTTGAGTGATATCAAGCTTGTGTGTTCAAAATGTTAAGATGCAAAGAGAAACAACAAACAGTTTGCTCATTCTTGATAGCTAAATGGAAGCAGAGTGCAAACTCCCACATGAGCAGTGTGTAAACATGTGGTAACTATGTCTTTTCTGTCTGAGGTGGAATTCTGGGCACATTTTTTGGTAAACCTCTGCTCTTCTGATCCCTTTTTTTTAGTGCATCGGTTCTTTCGATTTGCTGTCTGAACCACAGCCTTCCTATCATCCCATTTTAACCCTCTTTAAAGCCTTTCCTGATCATTTGTATAATTCCTGAACTGTTTGAGTGTTTCCTCATGTCAGCTGCTTTTCATTCTTGCGGGGGGACACTGACTTTCCTGAGAACGTCCCCCACACCCCAAACCATACGTTTCATTAAAGAGAGTGGCATTGTGGGTGGTGCTGAAAGATGAGGTTTGTGTAGCCACTGCGGGCACATGCCCCAGTAGCTGGTGTGCTCACGTTAAAGCCTGGGTGGGCAGACGGAAGCAACACTGGTTAGTGTTGCTTCCATTCAGATGCGCCTATTGACCTCTGTGGGGGGTTTTTCCACTCTCTACTTTACTACCTTCACATTTTCTTCAACTCTATTAACACTCACTCAATCTTTGTTTACTACTACGTCAGAATGGAGAGCAGATGTACGATTGAATGATTCTGTCTTGAATCTGAACCTTTTTCTCATTTACCAGATGAAGCTTTAATGACCCAGCCTGGGTCTATTTTAAAACTACACCATGACCTATAGAGAACTATTTTCTGGGTGTGTGTCAGATGAGGAGGTGCGTAGGTATTCAGACTACTTGGAATGTTGACGTTTTTCCACATAACTATAAACTTCATTGTATTTTATTGGGGTTTGACATGAGATGCCAAAGTGAAGTAATGGAATAATTGTAAAGTTGAACAAAAAGATGCACTCTTTTAAAAAATTAACTGAAATGAAAATTTGGTCTGATATCAGTAGCTGATATTAAAGTGGGAGTATTATGTAAAATTGACTTTTTGGAGCTTTACTTCATGTCAACTCCTCCAGACTAGCCAGCAGCAATTAGCAAACATCCGGTGGTGTATGATTGACTTCTCAGTGCAACGCTGGTAAAAATGTTGTTAAAGGGTTAATAGAGGACCCATGTTCTGATGACTTCCTGAAGACACTTTCATAAAGAGCAGGAGTTTCTTAAAGAGACAGAGGCCCAATTTCAAGACATTAAATTACAAAGTCAAAATTCTTTTGTCATATTTGACGTATATGACATTTTTATAATAACTGAAGGGTACATAATTACTTGATTGTGCTTTAAAATGAATTTATGTGACTAAAAATCACATTGATTTTCTAGTCACATAATATTGCGGTTATGTTATGACCAAAAACTGATATTTACCAACATTACATATATTTTACTGTCCTTTCAAAACCTTGAAAAAACAACAACCATACTGCTTCTGTGCTTCAGCTAAATTCCCCACAATCCTTTGGTGCATCGCTATCATGTGCATCGTTGGTCATGTGGTGCTTGTTTATGACCAAACAAGCACCACATGACCAACCCATTCCCCTCCTGAAGCAAAATATTGGTTGTTTCCATCAGCCCTGTTTTATTTATTGGACCAATATGTCAAGAAATTACTAATATCAACCGATACCAATGTTAGTGCCGATTATATCGTACATCTCTAGAAATTTGTATGAAGCAGCCAGGGTGGAAATCAGCACTTCTAAATCAGAGACCATGATCTTCAGCTGAAAAATAGTAGAGCGTATTCCTTTGGTCAGGGACGCGGTTCTGCCTCAAGTGGAGGATTTAGGTATGTCAGGGTCTTGTTCACGTAAGAGGAAAAAACGGAGCAGGAGATTGATAAACAAATTGGAGCTGCAGTGATGCGGGCTTTACTGGTTTGTCATGGTGAAGAGAGATCTCAGCCAAAACTCTATTTACTGGTCAATCTACGTTCCCACCATTATCTTTGGTAATGAGCGATGGGTAGTTACCAAAAGAACAAGATTGGTCATGACCTGATCTTGACCCACTGCAGCTCCAATGAGTTTCCATGACGAATGGATGTTGTGCTCCCACATAAAATCCAAATAAAATGCCATGAAGACTATGGAGTGACAAAATGTGGAACAATTTCAGGGATATGAATACTTTTACAAGACTCTGTCTACATTGGCCTTTCTTTCACCTTAACACCATATCTCTGTTTTACTTCAGCTCTCCACCCCTTCATTTATATCCTTAAAGAGCTTTGTAGAGGTGAAACATATCTTACACACACGTAAACCAACACTGTATACTTTTATTACACTTCTGGTCATTTTGGGAGTGAACGGTCATAGTACATGGCGTCAGATATCAGCCTGACCTGCCTCAGAGCTGTGATCTGCCAGATTAGTCCATGGATTACGTCTGTGATCACAGCTCTCCTGTTTCTCTCTTACACCCCGAGAGTGATAAATTGAAATATTAGCTCTATAGGGATTAATCTGTGTTACGTTTCAGACCTGGTGGGGGATTTTTATGCCCCGGTCCCCGCCTCACAAAACGGTAATCCATTTAACAAGATTATCCTATGCTTGGTTTCCTAATGTTTCTATTTTGAGAGCGATAAAAGGCTTGTGGCATAACCCAAATTTATGAAAAAAGTTTAATCACCACTCTTCCCCTGACCCCCTCCTTTGATTCCAGATATCTGTTTTATACATTAGGATCAAGTTTGTCTCAATTGTGGACTATCTATTACAGGCATTTTCTGTAGACAGTGTTATTAATGTACCAGCAGGTTTAGAGATTTTAGCCAGAGTAGTGGAGAAATGGATGAAATCCCAGTTTCACCTCTCTGTTTTAGCCGAGCAGCTCTTAAGCCAAATGACTAAATACCAAAGGTTGGTATTTAGCACCTTATTATTGGTCAATGAGAATCAGCTATTGGAAGACAATTACTCATTTACTGCAGATAAATGCCCGAAGGATGCAGTGCAAGTGTTAACCTGGAGTAAAGAATGCAACCGTCTGCCGTAGCTACAGCTGTGTCGCGCACGCAGATAGTAACAACGGTCCAGAGCCAGAGCTTTGTAACCAGAGACCAAGTATAAAACAAATTATGTGGCGCCTCAGGGCACCTGAAGTTAAGGCAACCTGCTTCTACCTGCACTGTTGACCCTGCTGGAGTTGCCATGGCGCTCCCTGACACTCAGGCATCCAGGGTCACGTTGAGTATTTAACCTCTCCCTTTCAGACTCTGCTCTCCTGGAGGTAAATGTTTATGTCCTGTTCCCCGATGCCTCCCACAACAGCCCCTGTTGTTTATGGCAACCATGGGTTTTAGTTTAACTTAATGCCTTCTCAAAAAGCTAAATAATAATAATAAAAAAAAAGAAACATGTCTTACTCCCTTGTGGCGCCTTTTCAGAAGACATCAGTTTTCTTAAGTTGAATGTGTTTGAATATTGAATACATTGTTTTTGTTCTGGTTACTATGATGTTACTAAGCTGCATCAAATCAAGAACACACCCATGTTGCAATTATTTGACAGTTATTTGAGGGACCGTTTGTTAAATAAAGCCATTTGGCATATATGAGCTGTTCTGTTATGAAAAGAAAAATCAGATTAGATTTCTGTGATGCAAGAAGATATTGGAACAGCATTGAAATGTTTTCTCTCTTCTTATTTCTGTGAACGGTCATTAATTCATCATATTAGGAGCAGGGGTCACATCACACCACATTCAATAAGGAGAGCGTCTTTCACATCATATGAGATGGCCACTGAGCTTGTCGCCTTGTGAGCTTTCAGCATATATTACTGTCATAATGGAATCACATTTATCTCAGATCATAATAAACATAAAGACCATGGAAATAATAATGATTGGGAAGAGTCTGTTCTTTTTCTATCATTTTAAAGCCTCTCTTTTGCTGTGTTTCCATTGACCATATAATTGCTCAAATTGGAATCACGAGAATAACTACACTTAATGGAAACACAGCTAATTTTTTTTTTCTCACTAAAATGTTTTGCACTAGGATGACGTGTTTTTTTAGCCATATAGAAATTTGTGTATTTAGTAAAACTGCAGTGGAAGCACTTTTTAATTTTTTTTTTTTTTGCATCATTTGCTTACAGCAGCAACACATAGCTGGTGCCACCAGAGGTCTCAGTGCATCGCACAGTTCATCAAAAGTTGAGTTTATCATTTGAAAGTGTTGAATCCACAGCTGTTCTGTAAAATCGCCGACTACAAATTCCCAAAAATGTCACATATGTACCCACTTCCAAATACAAGGAGCTTGTTGCTCCAACATCTGAAAAAGATGTGAGTTTAATTAAATTTCTTATTTAATGGAAGCACCGCAATTGGGAAATTGTGTTTTTCCAACATTAGCAGAATATTGAAAAAGTTTTGCGCACATTTCTAAGGGAAACACAACAAATGAAAATGCTATGAATTGCCAACTTTGAGTCTTCTCTCAGTAACAGCATCCACACTTGTAGGCTGATCAAACAGCCAAAAGTTCTTAGCATTGCCTGTTCATTTAGTAGAAACGACTCTATTTCTCCCCTGAACATTGTCTAATTTCCTTCACCAGTCATTTTGTTGCTGTTTTTCTTAAGTTCAATTTAAAAAGGTCTATGAAGTTCTACTTTCTTACCTGTTTCAAATGCTTCTTTTCACAAGGCAAGGTTTTATTGCCTAACTCACATGTTGTAAAAGTCAGCTGAAATGAGACGACTCCATCTGAGAAAGGCGTTGTGTGTGTATTTATGTGCATGTCTTGAGACTCCAGGGGCAAGTGGAAGGCCTCTGTGAAGGATAGGGAGGAGATTTACAGACATCCTGCAGGTCTCCTCCTCCCATCCTCTCTGCACCGTAGGAGGAGAAGCACAAGGTTAACCAGGGATACGTGTGACGACATCTTCATTCCAACAAGATAATGGATAGTTTTGTTGGGTCTGTCAAAGGAAGTACAAATTTCCTCCCTTTGCTTTAAAAAATACGATTTTCTGGGGTCTATATAAGCCCTGCACATTCTTGAGCTGTTGTGCACAAGGGCTTTTTATATCTTTTTATCCAACTTAGTTGCCATTAGTCTGAGATAAGGGAACTTACTCATCTCTTTCAGACTGATAGACAAGTTCTCCTTTCAGCGCTGCTCATCAAATGGCTTGATCATGTGATCACTAGTAAATGTGAGGACCGTCAAAATATCATTTGATCATAATGCGTTCTATCTTGGTCAGCATTGTAAAGAAAAACTAGCTATTAAATGTTACAACATAAAAAGGAAAGCATTTCATCTAGAAAGCAATAGAACAACTTTTTCTCTGGTTCTCAGTTTACAGTTAACTCCCTGCAATATGTTATCAGCAAAATATGAGTGAATGAGTCATTAAATCAGAATGATTTTGCTCGCTTTAGTCTAAATCAAACAGAACTTTAGTTAAACTAAAGACCATGGCTGTGTGTATCAATTTGGATATATCTTTAGAAACTTAAGGCAGTTCTGCTTGGACAAATATGTTTCTCTCAATGAAAACCCATGCTGTATCATTGGTGAATAGGTTAATAGTGATTAAATATTTCTTAGTTGTACTTTAGAGCTTCTGAGTTTTCATGACCACACATGGTTTGATTTTAGCGAAATATTGAAGGGAGTCTACATCAGCAAATGACTGATTGACACAAGGAACAAGAAGTTCTGATGAGAACATCCCAGGCTGAACCAGTCTGACAATGACTGTGGTGTCCTTGTCCATTTATGCAGATACTGCAGGATGCGGTGTGTGACCGTATGCGTTCACCTGAATCTGTCCTGGTGTTGCAATGATGTGCTTAAGTGTTCAGTTTTTTCACTCCATAAAATTAGGTCATAAATTAACAGAAAGATGAAGTTCCTGCGTACGTTAATCGAGTCAGACTCTTCTATGTCCGCATCTCGCTGCGGTTTTGTCTTCCACACCTGTTGGTTCACTTTTGCTGTGGCAAAGCTTCCTGAAGTCATTTCTACAAAATTATTAACTGCCACCTTCTTTGTGGTGTTGGTGAAATACAGTGGGAATTATCTCTTTATGATCGAGTTCCAGTGAACCTAAAATATTTAACTCCTTCAAGTTTCACCACCTGAAAGAGGGGGCGAAACCACAGATCTTTCAGCCGATCTGTGGTGTCCTTAGAAGACCTAGTGATCTTACCAAATTTGAGTCTGAAGTGTTTATATTTTTACGTGGGCTGGCAAATTTAGGTATGATAAAGATTTATTACTCACACATGAATAACTCATCAGTAACTAGATTGTCTTTCGGAGATGAAATGTTGCCTTTGCCTAGACTTGTGTCTAGTTCTTGGTTTACAGATGTGTTTGTGTAATGATAAGTCAATGACTCATTGAACTTTGAAATGGTTTGGGCTGTGAAAAGGGGAAGTTATAGAGAAGTAAAAATGGTTCTAAATGCAGCATGGATCAACATCCTTTGTTTTTGAGAGTGTGGGGTGCTATTATATAATACAGCTCTTTGGTGTAAGTTTATTTAATAGTGACCTTGTTTGTTCATGAACAAATGAGCTGTAGAAATGAACAGGATGTGACAGAAGGCAACACAAAAGCCCCAATGCCTCCACCTCCACACATCTTCTTCACCCACCTTCTACTTTTTAGACAGTTCCTTATGCAGACCGGTGATTTCATCTGGAGGTCTTATCTACATGTTGCCTTTTAGTGACATCACTTCCCTCACACAGGATTTACCCAGTCACAGTTTGCAGAATGCCTTTCAAATGTATTCCGACTCCTTGAGCTTTCCCTATTTTAATCACATTCAAACCTCAAAGAAATGAAGTCTGGTCCACTTAACCTAAATATATGCAAAATATAGTTCTTATTGTATCTATACACCTGTTACACTTAGTAATGTAATACTGACAAAATAGTGCATTAAAAATGTCAATATAATGCACCAGTTTCAATCCTTTTTTTGTTGCTTTCAGTAAAAGAAAAAAGTTAAATCAAAAATGAAACAAACAACCCCCATCAAATCTTAGCTCACCAGAGTCAACACAAAAAGACCTCAGCAGAGATATACACCTATATTCATAACCAAAGAAAAAGCACCTTCAGTTGGATAAAATCTCTAAGTTTGAAAAATAGGAAAGAAAACATTGCTATTTTTTTTGTAAAACCTTTGTGCACATCATCATAAAATGTATTTAATTTTCTCTAGCATGCACTATTTTCTGTTGTTCTATCATTTAAAAACTCTCAAAAATCTGTTGACTTTTGTGGTTGCAACATACCAAACATGGAGTAGTTTGCTTTAAAGCTTCAAATTTGCGCGTGAAACCACGGTTTTCAGTTTAAATCCAAGACGGAGAGGTAAGAAATCACACAGATGAAGATGTCACACAGAATGACAGCTTGCAACCATCGGCTGCAGCCCTCAAATCCTGACTGTCTGCTTGGAATTCGTGCACGCCCGTATTTCACCTCGAGGAATTCAAGGCAGTGGCAGGTGCAGACAGAAAAGGCCATGCTCACCAGTGGCTTCAGTCATCCCAGAGAGCTCCATAAACACACACACACACACACACACACACACACACACACACACACACACACACACACACACACACACACACACACACTTTAGCATGAACACATGTTGCTATGAATTTTTTTTTCCCTGCATTTAGTGGCTGAATGAAATCTTATTTGGAGGTAATTAACACAAAATTCTGAGAAGGCTGACATTTGGCAGAAGCAGGAATCCACAGACTGAAGCAGAGTGGACATTTCCGATGCCTTCACTGTCTATGCCTGGTGGGTTTCCTCTATAACAAGAGGAGGGGTTCTTCAGCTGAAGGGAATTTAACCTGTGTATTTAAAGAGTTCCGTCCTGTTCTTGTGTTTATGGGAGGCCTGTTAGAAACCTGATGCCCTATGAATCACTGTTTGTTGCTTCAGAGACTACTGACCAGGTTGTGCAGCTTTAACCTTTAAATGCCGACCAAGAAGCTTTTTATAAAAAGTACTTTATTTTGATAGTGTTTTAGATTTATGGTGTGTTTTTGTGTTGGAAATCATCAGCTCTTATTGGTCATATCTTAAAAAATGTTGGAAGATTTAGTTGTTCCACAATTTCTGTCTCTGTTCTAATTTACAGCCAACGTTATTTTTGTAGATGACTTTGCTGGTCAAATACTGACTAAAACACTACTGAGACTTAAAAATCCAATATTTGTCACTTTTCTGTAACAGTTTAATGTAAAGGTTAAGAAGTTCACATGCACTCAGCATAAATGCCTTGAGTTTTGGGCTATTAGTGATGAATTTCTACACCATTTACAAGATCAGTTACTTGTTGGAGTTAGCTGTAGATGTCCTCTCGTCCACAGAGGCTCATTTATATACAAACACCCCCACTATTATTTAGTTGAATCTCCACACACTTTTGTAACTGGCTAGATAGAAGGATATCAGGAGGTATTAAGCGCTGTGGTTTTCTGCCAGAGGCCCAGGATTGTCCACAGATTTTCAACTGGAATATAGTGAAGTGGACATGTTAAATCACTGTGTCCATGCAGTAAAAGTGATGTGACATAAGGATGAGGGCTAACTGCCAGCAACAGTGTGCTTTTAAAGGCTTAAAGATTCTTATGCCTTTAAAAATCTTAAAATTAAGGTCTTATGCTGTCTTAAATTTAAAACAATAAAAGTCTGAGTCGCACGCTAACATCGAGTTGTGTGACTCGAAGCGTTGAAGCTAATGGCAACTAGCTGCTAATATACCTTTGCTAGTTAGTTAGCTTTGTTCTCTCTGTCATGGGCATAAAGCCATGTTCAAGCTTCATTGTAATGCAACAAGTTCCCCCAATCACCCCCTATATTTACAGTTTTCTGGGTCTTAAATTTCACTCAAGGCAACGATAATAAAAGGTCTTAAGTTTGAAATTTGACTTGCAGATGCCCTGCACACACAACATCCTTCAAATCAGCCTGGACATAATGGAGCGTCCTGGTCAACAGTAACAGTAAAACAGAGTATTTTAAGTTAAAATATCAATATCGTTGTTGTTATTTGACATGATGTTAGTATGCCTAAGTGCAGCACAGGATCATAGAGCTGAGCATCGTCAGGCACCAGCTCTCATTTGCTCCTCTTGCTTCTCCCCTCTGTCAGCACAGTGCTGAGTGAGCGGCTAGTGGTCTGTGTTTACCTTATTAATTAGCCCAGTGATCCAGAAAAACACTCCTGGTAAATAGACTGACAGCTAAAGGAGAGCAAGAGAAAGTTGGGATGGAGGGGCAGAGCGCAGATGAGTGGCGATTGAGGGAGATCAGAGTGTCTCAGAGGAAAACTGACACGGCGGCTTGTTGGCTGATAGATTTTAGAGCCTCATCAGTCAACACCATCCTCCTCCATTACCTTCCCTTCCATCTTACTTTTTCTGCATTTCTTTGTTTTCTGTACCATGCTGTATGTTTTGCTTTCTCACACACTTCACAAACTTCAGATATATTCAAATGCAGCTGATTCCTGTTGCCTCAATGGATTCTTCATCAACCTTATCTTTTGTTCACACATCCTCAAGTATTCTGTGCGTCTTTCCAGTTGGCTGCAGAAAATTCCCATTGGAAGTGTTGCACAGCGAAATTCAAACCAGACCTTTAGCAGACAAATGGATAGACTTGACAGCACTGCTCTGAATCCATTCCAAGTGTTTTGTTCCCCTCTCCTCCATGTTGGGCCATAACTGTGTCCTGAGGTCTGCAGTTCAAGGCCATACAAGGAAAGTTAACCGACTGTGCACAATGAAAAGACTTGCATTCCCAACACACTTCTTCCTTGGCCATCAGTTCAAAGGCAAGCAAGGCAATAGGGATCTTATTTAGTTAATAAGTTAACTGACAGGCAGTTGGAATCAGACATGTTTTTCTAGGTCACCTCTGACCAGTACAGAAAAATCTGATTCTTTTTTTTCCCCCTCCTTCACAAGCTTGTGACGTACTATTTTTTGTTGTGCGGTCAGTGGCTGTTTGATGTGAAGTCTTGTCTAGTCTTTACTTTGTTTTCTGTGCTATCCAGGAATTTGTTGCTGTGAGTGATATGGACTTAAAATTTTATCATTATATTCTGGAACTATAGTTCTATATACTTATAGCTATAATTATAACTATGTTGATAACTATAATGGTGGCGATTTAAAAAAAACTAACTTCTTCTCAGTCTTTTTTTAGGGAATTGTATGGTTAGAGCACAATAAACACAAATGCTGCTCTTGAAAAAGATTTTAAAGGACAGCAGTTTCATAAAGAACAGTTTTATCACTAAAATGCACACAGTAATTGCACTTAATGTTTAAATATTGTTGGAATTTACTGATATTTATTAATGCTCTCATGAAACCAACAGTGGAGAGAAAAAAACTGAGTTTTTGGATTTTTCAATATCATTAACTGGAGTTTAAATGAAATCGTGATAAATCAAAATTCTTACAATCAATTTTTCGAACAAAACAAGAAAGCATAACCCACAGTGGTTGTACTTTGGGTGGAATTTTCAGAATGATTTCAACGCTTATATTTCTCAGTTTGGTTTTGATTTATACTAGCTCTAACTATCACGGCTCAGATGTTCCAGTTTAATGACAAATTTGGCTGCTTTTAGCCGTTAATCCAGACACAAACTGCTCCATTGATTGAACTAAAGTTTGATGACCTAAAAGTTCTCAGGGGACTTGAACAGAGAGGTTTTTGTCCCGCTCCTCCCTCTGCCGTTTCCCCCTCAGACACTTTTCCCTCTTCTGTCAACCATTTTATCCCAGTCCCCTTATCTCCTGGTGCCCCGCTGTGATCAGGTGGTCATATCTGATTTTCCTACTTCCTCTAGCACACACACACACACACACACACACACACACCCTCTTCCACTTTTGCTGTTAGCATACCAGACGCACAAACACCAACGCCCCCTTCCCATCACACACACACACACACGCACGCACACGCACACACACACACACCTCCCGCTGCTCTCTGGAGGAGTTGAAGAGATGTCCAGATAAATCTTTAGCAGCTAAAAGCCTTCTGTGTGTTTGCGTGTGCATTTTGGGGTCAATACCACAATGTCACAAAGGGCTATTAGTCAGTAGTAGATAACATTTCACTAACACTGCACATTGGGAATATGGGCTCTGTTGATTTTCAGAAGGTTTATAGGACCTTAATTACCAGATAGATTGACAAGCAAAAGGAAAATGAAAACATGGTTTCCAAAATGTTTTATGAATAAAAATCAGAAAAGTGTGATGTGCGTTCCACCATCTCTACTTTAATACTTCTATTTTGTAAATCTAATCCATCCACTTGACAATTGTCTCAGAATAATAAATGTAGAAGCAGATTTTGCTGCGGTCCTACCTGCCAGTTTTCCAGGGTAAGTTTCTACCAGTTACGCAGATGTAGACACTGACAGTTTTCCTTAACCTTCTGTGTGACATAGATCAAACTTTAATGAAGTCTGTCGATGAAAAATGTGTTTTTCTTTTTCTTTTTTTTATGTCTTGCCCCAGATTTTCATTAGGATTTAGTACCGAGCTTTGGCTGAGCCATTCCAGCACATGAATGTGGAGGGTTTCCACCAGAGAAGACCAGAGCAAGACTAGAGCAAGACTAGAGCAATTCACCAGCATCCCATTGTGTTCTTGTGCTGAAAAATGTTCTAAAATCTTAGAGGTGCATGATGAGGAATCATAATTTGGAAATAATAGTGAGGCCAACAGGCAGGTGCAATTCAATGCATCAACTATAAACCTAGCTTACTCTGTCTTTACTGTCACTGTATAAAAAACCCTATTTAAAATAAAGCCGGGTAATACAGACTTGTAATACACCTGGGAAACTCTGATATGCTTTATGCAAAACATTTCACTGTGGTTAATGTTCTGTATTTAGCTTCAATTACTTTCTTTTCCCTATAGTTCAAATGCCTCCCCACTGCATGACGTTTCCACCACCGTGTTTTAGGGTGTTGACGGGAAGTGCAGGGCCATGTGTAGTTTTAGTTTTCACCATTTTAAGCATTTTACTGTTGGCCATTTATGATCTCATCTCACTAGAACACCGTCTTACACATTTGCTGGCCCAATGAATAGTTTTGGGAAAACTGTAGATTTTGCAGTTTATATGAGTTTGTAGTGAATATTGGTGATTGTATTCACTTTGAGGTTCAGAGCAGAGTCACAAAAGTATATTAAAAATGTAGAGATTCATTTTTTTAGGTCTATATTAAATATTTGGACTCATGAGAGATTTATGTTTAAGGTATTTCTTCTGACTGGAAATTTTATCAACATTTTAAAGATGCCCAGTTAGAGTTATGACTTGACAGTCTGTGGAGGGAGCTAAAGATTAGGGTGATGGCAAGGAGCCATTCAGACATGGAACTAGGGCTGTTGTAAACGAATATTTTAGTAATCGAGTAATCTATCGATTATTCTTACGATTAATCGAGTAATCGGATAAAAAAAATTATAAAATGAAATATTGGTAAATCTGGCATAATACCGGTGTTACTATCAGATATCAATATCAGTCCAATTTTTCATATTTGAGCATCCCTAACAGTTGCTTTTTTGTAGTTTAGAAAACTAACCTGTAACAATAATAGCTCACTTTCTAAGTTAACCAGAAGAAAAGTTATAGAAAAATCTGAAATTATATGGAATTTAATAACAAAGAGGCAGGCTCACAAATATGCTTATAAAAAATGTCTACAATCCAGCTTTTAGTTTATGTATTCATCTTCAGTGAGTTTAATAGATTAATTAAACTCACCTTGCCACCTAACCTGTCACGCTTTGGTTTTGAAAATACGGGAAATGCCGCCTGGAGTGGGAGGAGAGGGCGAATGAACGAACATGGGGTGGAGGGGAGGAAATAGACCAGCGGACTGACGAACCGTTAGACCGGGAGACGAACACGGGGAAAGCAATACGGGATATTTACGACACCTTCACTGGTCACACTCAGAAACTCATCTACCAGCCATGTACGATGCGCTCCGCCACCCGTTTCTTCAGACCGGGATATGAAATTTATTGTGCGGTTCGTCGGTAAAGCTACATTTACACGGTAAGCATCAGCTACTCAGCCGCCCGCCCTGTTCAGGCTATCCGCTCACCTCAGCGCTCTTCCCGCCGTTCGCTTTCAACCAGCAGCCCCGGAGGAGAAATGCTGCCGTACTCCAGGCATTCCCCCAGTCATTTTAAGGATGCTTATTGGTTCCCCAAAAACGATAAAAAGTCGGGCATTATCATCAATCAATAAAATCCCCACGGGCCAATCTTGAAGATTGGACTTTATGCCGCTGAGACTTAGCTTTTGTCAACAACTCAGAGGCGGAAGTGAGAGCTCCGCGCAACGCAAATGAAGTCCCGGCCGGAACACGGTGCGCTAACTAATAAAACATAAATTAACGAAGCTTCGAGGCAGGTAAATTTTCCTCGAGGAATTTTAGTAATCGAGGTACTCGAATCATTCGAGGAATCGTTTCAGCCCTACATGGAACTTTGTCATAAGATAAATGGTTAAAAAAAACAGTGGAAGAAGGTTTTTCATTTAAGCCTTTTAATGCCATATTAGAAAAACACAAAGATGCAAAGAAAGAAATAATTCAATTCATTTAAAAAAAAAAAAAAAAAAATATATATATATATATATATATATATATATATATATATATATATATATATATATATATATATGTGTTTATTTTTGGCAATAAACATTTTATTGCATAAAATGCAATAACCTCAACCTTTAGTTAAAGCTTGATCATTTGCAGCATTTGTATCTACAGCTAAAAAATATTTCTGTATTTCTAACAATGCTTCTTACTTTCGTTATTTATTAATTTTTAGATTACCAATTAATAACTAGATATTATTTTTACAGAATTTGAACTAGGTGAAACCAAATCCGCAGTTTTAAAATTTTTTCTTAACTTAAATGCAAAATGTATAGATTTTTTTTATACAGTTTTGGCTTCATTACTGCTCTGAGAACATTGTTCTTTCCGCAAATGGCCTTTTCTGAGTCTGCGTACTGTAGTTAATGATTAATAAATTACTAAGTTTAGTTGTTGATTATTTTAAGAATCAATTCCTCACCATTAATCCAAGGAATTGTTTCAGCCCTGCACCGATTAAAGACAAAAACTGAAATGTAAATCTGCAGGCGTGCTCGAAGGGGTTTTTGATTAATCCTGGTCTTAACTGTCTGTCCGTTCATAGAGTTGATGTCTGTACCTTGGGTGTCTGTATATTAGTAACACCAGCTGAACACTGCAGCAAAGTCTGGTGAGAAGTTAGCTGGAAATGACTTTTGACAGCAGTGGTCCAGGACCCACGCTGGAACAGACCTCTGCTGCTGAGGACAGGCTGTCCACTTTTTCTCTAAAGTCTCCACAGGTCTGTTTTTGATTGGCTGTTGCTTTGACTCCAGGATGTAAACTTGATTTATCTCCTCCTTTCTGTTTTTCAGCCCTGCAAGGCCCTTTCGATTCCCCAAAAGGTAAGACCTGCCAAAAACAGTTTCTTCTCTGTCAATGTTCTGGTTTTTGCGAAACTCTCCTCCTCCCCTCCTTTCCTTTGGTCCTGTCATCCATCCATCACTGCTCTTCTGGAGCCATCATTCCTTAGCAGTGACTCATGAGAGTTGGAGGAGGGAGTTGTATTTCTCCCTGTACCTGGCCTCCAGTAACCAGCAGCTTGGATCACCTCATCTGTCCATTCTTCTGCAGCCTAACGTATAGCAGGAAGAGTGTTTCGGAGAAAAGACTCATGTTTTACCGGCTGTCCATAGGGAAGGGGGGGGAAGACTTCCCAAAAGTCTGGATGTAAAGTAGGCTGATTAGATTTCTGTCATGTTTCCAGTTATTCTGAGCTGATAGCTGATTGGCCAGTGGTTGTGCTGGGAGTGTGTACGGTGCTCATTGTGATTTGTGCGCTGGTGGGAGTCCTGGTGCCCGACCTGCCAGATTTCTCCGACCCGCTCCTGGTGAGTACAGACATATTGTGTTCTCCTTTTATAATGGAGTTAAAGGTTTCTTGCCAAACAAAGAAGGTTTTAGAAACCTTTCATCTCCTCATCTTCAGTGGACTGTAGTTGCATTTCCATTACAAATGTTAATGGTCAGCTGTGTTAATGCTCCACTAATGTTGGGGGAGGGGGGGAAGCATAATTTCACAATTATGGTGTTTCCATTAAATAAGAAATGCAATTAAAATCACAGGTGAATATGTTTCTTCATGTGACACATCATTAAAAAACGTGCAACCCCATCATTCTCCTACCACTTCCTGTCGTATTTTCTCTCTTTTCAGCCAGTACCAACATCCGGTAGTTCATCACATGACTCGGATGATGTGAAAAGTGCTGCAAAATGCACTAATTTTTATACAATTTCGAAAATTGGCATATTTCCATTAAGTCAATTTATTTTCGAAATTCCAAGTTGCACAATCATATGGTCAGTGTAAATGCAGCTAATGACATGCTGAGTTGTTTTTCTGCACTGCTGTAAATAGCGTTTGAATATTTAACCCTTTCGGGTGGCATCAGGATTTTTTTAATTTAAAAAAACGTTTCGCTAAGTCTTTCTTTTTCCCGAAAGGGGTTTGAGCCTCGGGGAACTGCCATTGGCCAGCGGCTGGTCACATGGAACAACATGGTGAAGAATACAGGCTACAAAGCCACACTGGCCAACTATCCCTTCAAATATGCGGACGAGCAAGCCAAAAGGTAACCCCACACACATCTTGCACATGAGCTGCCCAATCATGCTGACAACAACACTCTTTAGTGTGGAGGTTGTCACTGAAGAAAGAAGACTCCAAGTTAGCTTCTTTTAGTATCGACGAGGGCTTTAGAATGAAATCAGAGGAAGTACAGCCTTTTCAAAGGAAAATACTGAGACGTGTGTTTAGTCTGTTTTTGATGGGAGAGAGAGAATGGAACAATGTCGCTGGTAACCATGGGGACAGTGATGCTGTATCACTCGCATGAGATCAACAAAAGAAACACAGAAGATGGCGCCAGCATGACCTCTTCAGCCACATGCTGCCATTTATCTAAAGCCCACCACCTTCCACTATGCACCTTTTTTGTGACTTTGTACCATGTTTGTAATGTTTCTGGCACATTGCGATGTTTGCTGTTTTTTGACACATATCTCTGAACTCAGATGCTAATTCAGCTAACCTGCTCTCTAGTGTCTACATTGCCCAACAACAATGTAATTTTATTACACACATTAAAACATGCAAATTGGCCTCTAACTTTAGGCTCTGCAATATTTAGAACATGCATAGTAGACTGATGTTTTTCTACTATGTGCTTCAGTATCCACTATAACTGTTAATGCAAAATGCTGAAGCCATGTTAAGATATCA
This sequence comes from Poecilia mexicana, assembly GCF_051168715.1. Taxonomy (NCBI): domain Eukaryota; kingdom Metazoa; phylum Chordata; class Actinopteri; order Cyprinodontiformes; family Poeciliidae; genus Poecilia; species Poecilia mexicana. The sequence continues at coordinate 3,936,568 of NW_028263390.1, read as the reverse complement.
AGTCTATAAATATTTAGTTTGGTTTAAAATAAACCCTGTTTTACATGAACTGCTCCCTCAAACAGACTTTATCTCTTTTCCTAGTATGAATAATTAATCAATGATCATAGCAAAGAAGCAGAGAAAATCTAAAGTCAACAGACCATGATGTTTTTGCTCAAAGCACAGAGATTCACAATAGGTGCATAGTCTCAAATACATTTCTAGACCCAGCTCACTCAGGGTAATTATTCTGATTATAATGACTGCAGTATTCTGTTCCTGATTGCTGACTTCAACTTCTACCCTCTTTCACTTTTCACGTTGCTGAAGTTTCCAGGTGTACCCATTAGGGCTGAAACGATTCCTCGAATGATTCGAGTACCTTGATTACTAAAATTCCTCGAGGAAAATTTACCTGCCTCGAAGCTTCGTTAATTTATGTTTTATTAGTTAGCGCACCGTGTTCCGGCCGGGACTTCATTTGCGTTGCGCGGAGCTCTCACTTCCGCCTCTGAGTTGTTGACAAAAGCTAAGTCTCAGCGGCATAAAGTCCAATCTTCAAGATTGGCCCGTGGGGATTTTATTGATTGATGATAATGCCCGACTTTTTATCGTTTTGGGGGAACCAATAAGCATCCTTAAAATGACTGGGGGAATGCCTGGAGTACGGCAGCATTTCTCCTCCGGGGCTGCTGGTTGAAAGCGAACGGCGGGAAGAGCGCTGAGGTGAGCGGATAGCCTGAACAGGGCGGGCGGCTGAGTAGCTGATGCTTACCGTGTAAATGTAGCTTTGCTTACCGTGTAAATGTAGCTTTACCGACGAACCGCACAATAAATTTCATATCCCGGTCTGAAGAAACGGGTGGCGGAGCGCATCGTACATGGCTGGTAGATGAGTTTCTGAGTGTGACCAGTGAAGGTGTCGTAAATATCCCATATTGCTTCCCCCCGTGTTCGTCCCCCGGTCTAACGGTTGTCAGTCCGCTGGTCTATTTCCTCCCCTCCACCCCATCTTACGTTCGTTCATTCGCCCTCTCCTCCCATTCCAGGCGGCATTTCCGGTATTTTCAAACCCAAAGCGTGACAGGTTAGGTGGCAAGGTGAGTTTAATTAATCTATTAAACTCACTGAAGATGAATACATAAACTAAAAGCTGGATTGTAGACATTTTTTATAAGCATATTTGTGAGCCTGCCTCTTTGTTATTAAATTCAATAGAATTTCAGATTTTTCTATAACTTTTCTTCAGGTTAACTTAGAAAGTGAGCTATTATTGTTACAGGTTAGTTTTTTAAACTACAAAAAAGCAACTGTTATGGATGCTCAAATATGAAAAATTGGACTGACATTGATATCTGATAGTAACACCGGTATTATGCCAGATTTACCAATATTTCATTTTATAATTTTTTTTTTATCCGATTACTCGATTAATCGTAAGAATAATCGATAGATTACTCGATTACTAAAATATTCGTTTAAAACAGCCCTAGTACCCATAAGTATTTCTACATTTCTACAGGATGATGAACTTATGGCAAAAATGGAACGTTTCAGCTTTGTAATTTTTGTGTTCAACTACAAAAAACGAGAGGAATATATCTGAACAAGGTTCCATTGAACGCTTATCTGATCAGCTGAGTTGACAGAAATTTCAATTAACATTTAGTGGGACTAAGAAAATGATTTTTTTTTTTGCATAAATCCCATCTTTTTCAGTTTAGTATTTCAGTTTTCAGTTGAATTTAGTTCAAATTTTAACCCAAATGGATGGAGAATTACATTGTTTTTTTCCTTCTCATTTCTAAAATTGACCAGAATGTTGCTTACCAGCTGAATCTAACAGAGTGAATCTCCTGCTACTGTTTTCCAGTCACCAGGAACCTCGGTGGTCAGATGACCACTTTGAAAGAGACAAGCGGGAGGTTGAGTGGGACTTCAGCAAAGAGTTCTTCTGTGACATACCAGGTAAGATTAGCTATACAGATAAGGGAGCACTAAAACTTCGGGTACAGTGCTGTGCTAAAGTTTTTGCATTTTATTCACTAAACTTCAGTGTCCTTGTTTTGGAGCTGTGTAATAGAACCACACAAAGTAAAGGATAGTTTTATAGTGATAGGATAATTATGAATGCGTTTTATTCAACACTTATTTCTCAGCTTCTCCTAAATATTCCTTTCACTTCACTATTACTCACCACTTTGTGTTTTATCTAATAAATCCCAACAAAATATTTTTAAGTTTGTAACTAGAGAGACACCGATCTGATAAATATCTGTATTGGTCCCAATATTGAAAAAAGTTTCTAGACTGAGTATCAGTGAAAATGTGCTCGACGCACAAGGACAGATCTATTCAGTCTAATTCTATGCTTTGCGCGATGTCATTCTTTATTATTTATTTTACATTGATTTTAATTATTTTATCTAGAATTCCTAATTGCACTTTCTGAACCATTTGAAAGAAGGTCTGTTGCAGTTTATTTTTCTATGTTTGACCGAGTAGTCAACCTGTTGTTTTGGTCAGTTTATTTATTTTACGTTGCACTTTTAATTGCACTGACTGAACAAATTCAAGTTACATTGTTTTTACATGTTTGGCTATACTTGTGAAGGTATGATGGATGTATTTAAGTGTGCTATATTAGTGCAGAGTTATTACATATATTTGTAATTCAGTACAATTATTTCGGTGTTTAAAAAAAAAAGAAACATTTTATGTCAATTCAGTTCTGTGTTTTTTTTGTATCAGCATCAGAAGTGAAAAAAGTGGATTGGTGATTTCCTCTTAGAGTTGAGATGATTTTTCTAACTTTCTGCAGGTGACAGTTATTCCAGACTAGTGTTTGCGTCGGCCGAAGGAAAAAGTCTGTGGAATATTCAGGCCATCAAATCAATGTGCAGCCAGGACAACACAAGAGTAAGTCCACTAAACAGTGGAACCCTTCACTGTTATCTCCATGCTGTGTTAGTGTTACCCTCTTTTTGTCTGTGTTTATTTTTCGTGTGCTTCACAGGTGCGCTCCCACCGTGATTACCTGAATCTCTGTCAGCGCACCAATAACGTCTCCTGTTGTCCAAGCTGGACACTGGGCAACTACATAGCTGTCCTCACTAACAAGTCGTCCTGCCAGAAGATCACAGAGCGGGACGTGTCCCACACTCTCAAGATCTTGCGATCGTGCGCTAAGTACTACCATAATGGCACGCTTGGACCCGATTGCTGGGACATGGCGCTACGTCGCAAAGATCAGCTGAAATGTGCCAGCGTGCCCCGGAAGTGCACAAAGTACAACGCCGTGTACCAGATCCTTCACTTCCTGGTGGACAAAGACTTCCTGAGCCCAAAGAGTGTGGAGCATCCTCCAGTGCTCAAGTACAGCATGTTGTTCTCTCCCACAGAGAAAGGAGAGTCCATGATGAACATCTATCTGGACAACTTTGAGAACTGGAACTCCTCTGACGGGATCACCACCGTCACAGGAATTGAGTTCGGAATCAAACACGACCTCTTCCAGGACTACCTCCTCACTGACACGTTGTACCCCGCTATCGCAATAGTCATAGTCCTGCTGGTCATGTGTGTGTACACACGCTCAGTTTTCATCACTCTGATGACAATAATTGCCATCATCAGTTCGCTGATCGTCTCCTACTTTCTTTACCGAATGGTCTTTAACTTTGAGTTCTTCCCTTTCATGAACCTCACTGCCCTCATCATCCTGGTAGGGATCGGGGCCGACGACGCGTTTGTTCTTTGCGACGTGTGGAACTACACCAAGTTTGACAAACCGCACGCCGAGTTGTCGGAGACGGTAAGCGTGACCCTGCACCACGCCGCCCTCTCAATGTTTGTCACCAGCTTCACCACCGCTGCCGCATTTTATGCCAACTACGTCAGCAACATCACCGCCATACGCTGCTTCGGGGTCTACGCCGGCACTGCCATCTTAGTCAACTACATCCTGATGGTGACGTGGCTCCCTGCTGTTGTGGTGCTACATGAGCGCTACCTGCCCAACCTGTTCATCTGTTCCAAGCCCCCACAGCAGCAGCAGGGAAACTGCTTCACGCAGGTCTTCTGGGCTGCCGTTTGCCACAAGATCCACAAATGCCTGTTCACCGTCTCCGAGGGATCACGGATCTTCTTTGAGAAGGTGCTGCCCTGCGTTGTCATCAAACTGCGCTACCTCTGGCTCTTCTGGTTCCTTGCCATCACGGTCGGCGGCGCTTACGTGGTCTGTGTGAACCCCAAGATGAAACTGCCGTCCCTGGAGCTGGCCGAGTTTCAGGTGTTCCGTTCCTCTCACCCTTTCGAGCGCTATGACGCTGAGTACAAAAAGCTCTTCATGTTCGAGAGAGTTAACCACGGCGAGGACCTCCACATGCCCATCACGATCATCTGGGGGGTTACGCCAGAGGATAACGGAGACCCCCTGAACCCCAAGAACAAGGGGAAGCTGATGCTGGACAGCAGCTTTAACATAGCCAGCCCAGCATCTCAACTGTGGATCCTTAACTTCTGCCAGAAGCTTAGGAACCAAAGCTTTGTCTTTCAGTCAGAAGATCAGGACTTCACTAGCTGCTTCATCGAGACATTCAAACAGGTCAGTACCGCCTCTCCTACACAGTGTCATGGATTTTGTCCTTTTTCATTACTTCAATGTGTTTTATTTGAATTTTAGGTAATAAACCCACAATAAAAGTGCATGATTGTGGAGTGAATTGAAAGTCATACTTTTCAAATTTGTATAGAGAGAAAAATATGAAATGTTATAAATTTTTTATTCTGCTTTTACTCTAACAGCTCTAAATAAAATCCTACACAACCTGTCACCTTTTGACGTTACCTAATGACTAAACATTTTAGTGTAATTTAGTGAACTTTGCCATCAGTGTAAATCCAGCTGATCTGTAAAGAGGTTTGCTAAAGAACAATAAGCATCATGAAAACCAAGGAACACAACAGACAGGTCAGGGAGGAAGGTGTGGAGAAGTTTAGAGCAGGGTTGGGGTCTACAACAAACTCTGAAGATCTAACAGAGATCTGTATAGTCCATCATCTGTAAATGAAATGAAGATGGCACAGCTGCAAACCTAGTACAAAGATATGGCCGCCCACCTAAACTGACAGCACCATGGTAATTTTGGGGGAGCTACAGAGATCGGCAGCTCAGGTCAAGCAATCTTTCATCAGGCCAGTTATTAGTCATTCACTCAACAAACCTAGCCTTCATGGAAGAGTGGCGAGAACAATCTATTATTAAAGGAAGACGGTAAGAAATCCTGTTTGGAGAAGAAGAAGGTCCTCTGGTCAGATGACATAGAAGATGGAGGGAGAAATCATTACTGATATAAATTTGTTATAAAAGTATTATTGATTGCACTTTAAAAATTAGGTAACTTTATGTTATTAAAGGTAAAGTTTAAACAGTAATGATTTTTTGGTTAATGTCAAGTTGTCATAACAAAGACATTTTGAATAATGTCAACTTTGTATTAAAAGTGTCATAATTTACCGAATGACACTTTATGACAACAGTCATAAATATTCATGAAGGCTTATTCATGTTCATGACATGCGATTCTGACAGTGTCCTGTCAGTCTTATTCAACCCCCTTCAAATAAAGTGTTACCGAAAAGTCTCATAGCTTGAGACTGGAGAACAATTTCTGCTTCACAATTATGTACAACTTTGTTTGGCCTTATCACTTAAAATTCCAATAAAATCCAGTTTGTTCTTGTAATACTTATGAAGATTTTAAGGCATATGACTTATTGTCAGACACTGCGTGTACAGACCCATCGTTGAACAGATACCTTATAGTATGTGTTCTACTCTAATAGTGGATGGAGAACCAGGACTGTGAAGAGACCTCTGTCTACCCTTGCTGCAGTCAGTCTACCTTTCCCTATAAGAAGGATGTTTTTCAGTTGTGCATCAAAAGAGCCATTATGGAGCTGGACCGAAGCACAAGCTACCATCTGGACAGCAAGACCCCCGGACCTCGATTTGACATCAACGACACCATCAGAGCCATCGTTTTGGAGTTTCAGAGTACCTACCTCTTCACTCTGGCTTATGAGAAGATGTACCAGTTCTATCGTGAGGTAGTGTTCATTAATATCTCATAATTAATTTGTGTCAGAGTACTTTATACTCAGACTAAGATTTTGCCTCTGGTATCATGTTTATATTTTAGGTGGATGCCTGGATCACAGAGGAGCTCCGCTTCGCCCCAGAGGGTCTCAGCCATGGCTGGTTTGTCAGCAACCTGGAATTCTATGACCTCCAAGACAGTCTGTCTGGTGGCACTCTGGTTGCCATGGCGCTATCTGTGACAGTGGCTTTCAGCGTCATGCTGCTAACCACCTGGAATGTCATCATCAGTCTGTACGCCATCTTGTCTATCGCCGGGACCATATTTGTCACAGTGGGCTCCCTGGTGTTGTTGGGCTGGGAGCTGAACGTCCTTGAGTCCGTCACCATCTCGGTTGCCGTGGGTTTGTCCGTGGACTTTGCCGTCCACTATGGTGTCGCTTACAGGCTCGCTCCAGAACCCGGCCGGGAAGGGAAAGTGATCTTCTCCCTTAGCCGGATGGGCTCTGCAATCGCCATGGCGGCAGTGACCACCTTTGTTGCCGGAGCGATGATGATGCCATCAACAGTCCTGGCCTACACCCAGTTGGGCACATTCATGATGCTCATCATGTGTATAAGTTGGGCTTTTGCTACCTTCTTCTTTCAGTGCATGTGCTGCTGCCTCGGACCCCAGGGCACCTGCGGTCAGATTCCCCTGCCCAAGAAGCTGCAGTGCCAGGCCTTCAGTGAAGACGCACCCTCAAGCCCCTCTCCTGAGGGGAAGTATCAGCTGGACAGCAGGGGCGGAGAGGCAGAGCACTACGAGCTGGAGCCGTTGGCATCCTGTCAGAAAACTGGAGTTAAACCAGGAGAGAAAGAAGAGGCGGAGGAAGAACTGGGCACTCGGCTCTGTAATGGAGCCCCTTCTCATGCTAACCACACCATGTCTATACCACACATTCACAGCAATGAGACAGGCAGAAAAACACGGCCAGAAAATGGGCTCGTTACCTCACTCACTACGCCATCCAGGTGCCACTACACTCCCAACAACTGCACATGTGTAGACCCCCCATCCCAGCTTCTACAGCAGTGGGCCCCGCATTCCTGCACTGTGCCTCCCCAGGACTCCCCTTCCTGCCCCCCCACCCCTCAGCTTCTCCATCTCTCAGGTACCGCCAGGTCCAAACAGAATGCAGCCCTGTTGCCTCCAAACGTGGACGCGGTCTATTCACACATGGACTGCTGTGTTCACTATGTCCACTGCCCCCTCACCCATTTCCATCACTGCTCACAGGGCAGAGCAGTGGGCCACAGGCAGGGACCGGCCCATACCTGCTATCTCAGGAAGTACTGTGTCCAACCACTCTCAAACCAGGACACCGGCCAAGCTTCGGGGTCACCATCTGCTCCACAGACTCCAGACAAAGAGACGGAACATTTAAGTCCTGACAGTACCCAGAATGGGAGCTCCCAAGTCTCAACGCGACCCAATGGCCAGTGTCTCAGTCCCACTGCACTAACAGCTCATCATGAAAACCAGAGGACAAAGGAAAGCGAACACTGCTGTGATAAAAACCCTGCATCTGCCATTAATACAGACTTAATCACAGACATTGACGTTTGTCATAAAATCCCTGGTAACCAGGAGAGGCCTGAAAGTATTCCCGTCACACGGGAGCAAAGTGTGAAAAAGTGCAAACGGAACTCAAAAAGAGCGCAGGCGTCCTCCGCCTCTCCAAAGAGACTCTACTGTTTTAACAGGACGTTGAAAGTGAAGTGCAATTCAGTTTCAGAGTTTAGCTTGCCAAAAAGTGAAGCCAGCGTGCCTCCTGTTGCAGTGAACACTCAGCCGTCCTCTGAAAGCTTATGCTGATTCATGGGTAAAATCGGCGAAATAGCAATAGCCCAAAAATGACTCACATTTCTGTGCAATCACATTAGATGCTGGGTGTGTGTTTTCACCAAATCCCAGCTGAACTATGAAATATTTTTTTTATTGTTTTCTACTTATCACTTTTTCACATGCCAGATTAAGTACTTCATTTTTCCAGTGGAACATACTTATAATGCGGTGTCATGTAAAAGATAGATCATCTCTTTACTAGCAGCTATTTGCACCACCACTACACCCCACTGTAGTGTCTGAACTGTGGTGTCTTGCAAAACTATTCAAACACCTGGATCTTTTCCACATGGAGTCACATGATATCCACAAATTTGAATGTAGTTTATTGTCAAATTATGTGATAGATAACCTCTAAGTAGTGTATGATTATAAATTGGGGAAAAATAATAAATTGTTTAACATTTTCTGCCAATAACTGGGGGCATCCATCTTTGCAAAATTGCTCAAGCTCAGGTTGGAAACTGCATCTATTAACATGCATTTTCAAGTCTTGCCATAGATTCTTCATTGACTTAAGCCAGAGTTTTGACTGGGCCATTATAAAAGTAAAGGCAGCTTATGTTTGTTTAGGGTCATTGTCTGTACCTTTTCCATTTTCAGATGATGAACTGAACCGTTTTATCCCACTTCACAACTATGCTGTACTTACTAGCTGCACTTTTCCATTAGAAATATGCGCTAATATTTGCGAAATTCAGCTGATGCCGGAAAAACAGAATTGTAAATCACATGTAAATATGCTTGTTCATTTGATAAGTCATTAAAAATCATGGCGATGGATGTAAACAGTTACATTAAATAAATTCATAGTTCAGCCATGGTGCTAGCGCTCATCATCTATCAGCCATCAGAGGAAAAGAGGCGTGTTTCTCACGCGTTGGAGCGACAAACACCATGTACTTGGTAGCAGCTACGTTTGCGGCATTTGGCCATGTCACAGAAGATCTGTGGATTCAACATGTTGAAATGACGCACAACATTTTATAAACTGAGATGCTACGAGAGCTTTGGTGGAGCATTGTCTAAAAAAACCCCAAACAAACCATCATTCTTCTGCTACTTTTTTTGTCTTTGTCTTTTCTGCCAGTAGAAACAACCGATTGTTGATCACATCACTTGGGTCATGCAAAAAAGTTTTGCAAAATATATAGATTTTGTTGCGGCCAAAAAAAATAACGCCTCATCCTAGCACAAAAACATTTTATAAAAAAGTGAGTATTTTCAAAATTGCCGTGTTTCCATTGAGCAAATTTATTTTTGCATTTTCAATTTGCGCAATTCTATGGTTAATGGAAATGCAGTTACTGTTAGTCCATTACATAAATCCCAGTAAAATACTTTGGTGTTTGTGGTTGGAACATGACGATAACATGAAAAAAATTCAGGAGAATGAATACTTTTGCAAGGCACCGGACGTGCACTTATCATTTTTGGTCGATGATCACACCAATCGTACCAGTGTGCCATGTTTCACAAACTGCTTAAGGTGGTTTATGTGTCACCTTCTGTATTTCCGAGAGCTCCGGTTTTGCTCAAGTCTTCACACGTCTCACATAAAAGCTGCAGTGTGTGATTAAAAGGCTTTCTCTTACCCCCATTGTCCTGTTACTGTTTGTATTCCCAGAAGGTATCATCCCCGAGGTAAAGAGTCAGGATGAATAACAGCTGTACACCTGTTTCATTGTCTAATAAAGGCTGGTGCCTTTCAGCCTCTTAGTGTACAACCAGGGATTTCTTCTTGTGTAGACCTGTCATAAGTCGTCGCAGCAATGAAGTTTTTCATAAGCATTTATGTGATTCTGGAGTCCAAATCCGTGTGCAGTTTTATTCACAAAGCCTCTTTTTGAGGATCTTCTGAAACCTTCAACACAGACGCATCAATAGATGGATGAGAACAACATCCCTGTGCCGAGAGTCTCATTACATTACGTCATGACATCTACCGACAGAAACGCTCTGCACTTACAGGCCGGCTGCGGCAGACAGCTTTAATTACGCGGAGACAACGCTCTGGCACAGAACACGTAGAAACCGAGAAGCCGGTTGCCATCACTGGTGGTTTGCTGCTCAAAACAAATTTATATTTTAAATGACTTATGCTTTTTAGATTTGGGGAAAAAGCTGGAACAAAATCTGCTGACTGTTTGCCTCTGATCTCTTTTGAAAGAACTTTATATGACCATGTTTTGTTTCTTCCTTGTCTTGGTACATAAAATGTCCTCGAAAGATGTTAACCTCAGGAGTCGGCGGCCTTGCAAAGATGCGTTGACCCACTGTTGAACCTTAGATCAGGGGGGAGTGGTATGGCTTTCATCCAGGCCATTGAGCACAGGACCAGTGACATATTACTGTTCTTGTGAGCCAACTTACAATTGTTACAATTATTACAGGCATTTTGTAGGCATTGTTGCAGGAGTCTGAGGTGCTAGCAATAGTTTTAAAGGCATCCCATCATTGTACACCCAGAGCATTGTACACACAGAGCTGTGTTGACATTCCACAAACTGAAGCTCTTACTCTAGGGTTTCCCTCGTCATTGATCTGGTTTGAGGTATTCATGAACTGGACCTCACGGCATAAAGAACTTTAAGGTCTCATTTTTGTTTTTAACATATGTGATTTTGTTGCCTTCTTCTAGCCATGACATTAAGCATTTCACAACCAAGTGTAAAGCAGCCACCGATGAGTCAGCTCCTCTAAATGTGAGGTCGTCCTTCTTGACTGGATGAAGACGAACTCCTCCTTCCGGTCAGGGAGGAGTTCTTCAGCTTGAATCTTCAGCTTCAAGCTGAAGATTTACAGTATCTTGATGTCTTTTTGTGTGCGAGGGATGGTAGGATGAAGTGGGAGTCAAACCGATTGGGTATGGAGTGCACTGTGGCAGGATCTGAAGAAAATCAATATTCTGAATCCGTGAACTTAATTCAGACATCTGATCAGGACACCTCCTGGGTGCCTCACTGGAGGCTTTCTGTACACATCCCACTGGCTTTCCTACACAATTCTGCTTGATTCTCATTACCCTTCAGTGCTCTATCTGGGATTCCTCCTATTGAAGTAGATTTTTCCAGGCCAATCAGCCAACAGAAGGAGAAATTGTGAACAATGATGTTGGTTGGCTGCACTGTTTTAGGATTGTAGTCTGCCTGTAGTTTTAGCAATGGAAGTAAAGAAAGCCATCCAGTCTGTGTTGGCAATGCTTTCAAATATTGAATTAACATTGACAGCCACCTCGTTCAGCTCAGCACTTATCTCTTCACTTTGGGGGATGCTTGTTTACAGCATCCCCCAGGCAATTGCGCAGGCAATTTCCGGTAACATTCTTAGCGTCATATTGGCGCATTATGTACATCATGGCCAAACGTTTGCGACTGGGTAAAATTCAAGACTTCAATGGAGTCCCCGCCTCCAGGGAGCAATCGTTTATCAATACCCAAGAGCCCAGACTCTCTTTACGAAGCAAAGTGTAGAACGAGTGGCTGGTTTACCAAGCTACATTGGGAAGAGACCCCAAGTTAGACAAAGAACTAGCTGGAGGGACTGGCCTAAGAACACCTTGCTAACTCTGATAATGAGCTGGAGATAGAGATGTTTCGGTTTCCATTTTGGACTTGCTACTTTTGTAATTGGTATTGTTTTATATCAGTATTTAAAAACTGGGTGTGGTTGTAGAAATGCTCCTCAAGCCTGAAGTCCTTCCTGTTCAACAGTCACTCTGTGAAGGAAAGGAAGGAAAAATAGCACTGTGTTTTTGCTACCGTTTCGCTCTGATCCGCCATCACTCCCTCAACCCCAAAACAAACTTACACATACAAACAGGTCCTAGAAAACACATTACATAAGTTAACACCCACACTGGGATTGCTTGATGCCTCTTGAAGGAAACATCTAATTTGGGCTCAGACAGCTCAGTCTCTAATCCACTGCGCCCCCACCATTGCCGGTCTTCTTTCTCCTCAGGAGCTCAATTGCCCCTGTGAAGATGAGTCCACTTCTCTAGAGATTCCCTGTAATTATATTTGCCTAAACGGAGGTCAAATATTAGTTGTGGCCGTGGAGGGGGGTTCATGACGTTACCCCGTGAGGGAGGATCTCTCTCTCCGGCATGTGGATCTGGTCTGACTAGGACCCACAGGCCTGAAATAGCTGTGAGGAGGCCGCCGAGCTCGATAGCTTGTTTACAGGGTAAACATTTGCTTCCAATTTTCAAATTATGTGCTGGTGGAGCTGCTGTGCTGCTCCAGATTTATGATCAGAACAGCGTTTAATTTTCAGGACACTTGAGCGGTGTAGTAATTAATTGGCGTTGTACGGATCGTTTTAGATCGACTCCCTACCCCCCTTTTGGGCTGACAGAGAAGCTTATCATCAACCATGTCAATTATGGAGACTTACAGTGAAAGTTGTACATTTAAATAGAGCATAAAATATAGATGATTGACGTCTGTATTCTCTAATGACATTTGATCTGTCAAAAGCCTTTGAAACTGAGGCTTTCATAGTGTATAAAGGTGCATAAATATCTGCTCTCTAATATTAGAAGTTCTCTTAAGATGTCTCAAGATCTCTTCTATGTGTCCTTTTAGCACTAATAATGCCTCCCAGACATACGGACAATCTGGAAATTCTAGGACTTGCAGCTCAAACCAAGGAGGTGGTTTGAATCAGAAAGATATTTAGGATGCCACATCTTAATCAACACAATCAGTCTAAAGTAGAGTAGAGAGGAGCAACAGTAGCTGTGCTTCCATTGGTCCTGAATATAAATTTTGGGAAACATTTCCTGACTGGGACACAATGCTGGCCTTCACAACCCCCTGGAACAGCAGTCAAAAAGTCTGTTGGTTCTTGTTGCTTCAGCTGACTGAGAAACAAACTTTGTGGTTCAGATTTAATTTTCTGGTCTCGCAACAGATGCAACATTTTTACAGTTATTTTTTACTGCCTCTTGATAAATGCAAATATTCTTATCTTTAAATGACCAGAAACTATTGTGCTGTATCAGCAGGCTGGGCAGATGTCTGGGTTTGAATGTGTTCACATTAATGGACTGTCCTCAGTGTATAAGTAGTCCAAGTCTGCAGACTCACCCTATTAATGTTCTGAGCAGCTGGCTCATAAAAGCTGAGAGGATACAGGCGGCCGGGGCCAAAGGGCCGGAAGCTTCCCACTGCCCAGTAGCTTCCTGTTTTCAGATGGATGTGGAATGGAAGGAAACTGGCTGACCCCTTCATCTTCACCCCGGTCCAACTGAGCGGAGCACTGAGACGGTTTGTGGCTCTGGGATTATAGTAAGAATTTAACAGGGACATTATTACATGAAGCAGATTAAATATCTTGATCAGAAAGCTCTAAAACCAAACAAAATGCTAGGATTCACTGAAATCCCACGAGAAACGAGTAAAGATGCAGCTACCGCCATCTAGTGGCTAAAACACGGAGGACAAATTACACAGGCTGCACTTTTTTCAGCTTTCACTACTTCTGGTTTCATAGTGGCAGTTTGCGTTGCGTCAAGATTACTATGAAGAATATGTAAGTTAATAAAAATGAAATCACAAAAATCTAATTTGCACAGTTTCTGTCATAAGCTCAGAATTACCAAAGACTTTAAGGAGGTCCAAATGTGCCCAAATCTATAAAAACGAACCATTTTTACTTGGTAGTACTTACAATTAGAAACAAATACGTAAATAATTTAATATATGCATAAATTAATTTTTATACAAAAGCATACGATATAAGTTGAATCCTGCTGCAACCCAGATTTTGTTTCATCTATCCAGATTTTTGATCACAATCAATGGGTGGGGCTATATCTATTGTCGTCAATATAGTTGGTCTAAAGGGGACTTTGTAGTCCAACCGACCATTCAGATTTTAGCGTCTGGTTCTGTAGGCCACAGGACAGTACCAATGATCATATAGAGACCTTCAGCACAGGAACTTTAAAATAATTTATTAATTGCATAAGTAATTCTAGGATTTTAAGACTTGAAGTGAATTTCGTATGGGGTGACCAAAGCTGGTTTAGCACGTCCTCTAAAAGAAAGGCCCGTTCTATAAATATTGAAGCTTTGCTAAAACTTGATTTTGTTTTCACTAAAAGCTTTTGAAACAGATGAAATGTTCATTATGTGACTTTATTTTACCAGCTGTTATTTAAAATCCATTTCTACGGAAGCGCATTGCTATCACGCAGGAAAAAAAAAATTTCGAGCGCTATCACGTTATAACGTGATACGTATGTCGTTAAAACGTGATAGTATCTCGTTAAAACGTGATACGTATGTCGTTAAAACGTGATACGTATGTCGTTAAAACGTGATACGTATCTCGTTAAAACGTGATACGTATGTCGTTAAAACGTGATATGTATGTCGTTAAAACGTGATACGTATCTCGTTAAAACGTGATACGTATGTCGTTAAAACGTGATACGTATGTCGTTAAAACGTGATAGTTATCTCGTTAAAACGTGATACGTATGTCGTTAAAACGTGATACGTATGTCGTTAAAACGTGATACGTATCTCGTTAAAACGTGATACGTATCTCGTTAAAACGTGATATTTATCTTGTTAAAACATGATAATTTTAGGTCCAGGAAGTGGCGGTATTATGCTAGGCTAGTGCAGTGGCTAACATGAATTGGTCAGGTTTCCTTTCATGTTTGGTCTACAACATGTAGAGATACGGATGCTGCTTTGCACTGTGGTTAAAACCATTAATAGCATGCGTACTCTGAGCAGGATCCTAAACAGAACGGGACTGCACAGAAGGAAACGTCAGTCCGGTCCTCTAGCTGTAGCGGCGTTCCTGACTGTCTGGATCGAAGCTCAAGTTGGCTTCCGATTGTAGCTTCTGATTCGGGAAATGGCTAAAGGGAGATTATAACGGAGGCTCAGACGTATTTGCTGAACAGTTTCTGTTCAGATTTGTTTTAACAGTACACTTGCTGAACTACGGCTGTTCGTAACCAAGCAACCGAAATCAACAGAAGGCTCGATAGTGGCAAAAGACAAAACTAGATCCTGTTAAGCATTCTTCAAAATAAAAGACTTCCTCTCTCCAAAATAAATCATACAGAAAGCTTTGAATTTAATTATTTTTCACGTCACCTTTTGGAATTGTGTACAATCAAGTTAAATTCGGTGAATAATAATAATCATGTAAATTATACTTAACATATGACTTGACATATGACTGTAAATAAGTAACTAATCATGGAAATTATATTTAACATATAAATGTTAAGAAATAATTTGTTCTGCTTTAAAAACGAACATACATCGACACTTCAAATCTGGAGTAGATTATTCTAATCTACGCTAATGGCAGAATATTTCAAACCTAGTTTGTGATTTGTGAAATCTTTATCTGAATTGAAACCTCAGCAATGAGAGATTTAAAAATATGTTTGCATCTGGAATGCATTAGAAATAAACTCCTATCACATTTACAATATTTGTTATTATTTTAACCTTCTGTTTTCTTTCACTTTTTTGTCCTAGAGCACCTGCCTTTTTGTGTGGCTTACAAGGATCCATCAGCTGGGATAATAATGCCAACAACTTTTCAGATTCCGATTTATAGTGATGCAACGTAGCATCAGAGATGAATAATCTATTCCAGATCAGAAGTGTCTAAGTATGTTAGCTTTAAAAGTTTAATAGTTAAAGATGCTACTCATCTCCTTAATTGGTCACATCAATATTATAAAAATTACAATATTGCCAAAATTCTTATATGTTTTCCAATCAGTTTCAATTTCCTTACTCCCCTTCTTCTTTAAGGAGCTAAATATAACTTTTTCCAACTTCACTTAAATGGTAAACGCCCGAGAATGAAACTGTCTGTCTTATATCAGCCATATGACAGAGGGTGTTAACAATTATCAAACCTATTATGTTATTTCAACCCAGATCAGGGCAGCAATGTTTTACTTTACTGCCAGACAGCCCCCAGCATGGGTTACTATTGTGTCCCACTGGATCTCTATTGCTATAGACTTGTACATGTACTCATCAGGCAGGAAAAGGTCAATTAAGCAAACAAAATACCCATTTCTGAAAAATACAATGATGATCTGGCAAAAAACACTTGATTATTTGGGAGAAATGCAACAACTATCCGATGTAATGTTCATCCATGTAGAGCAGGATTTAAACTGCTAAGAATATAACTAAAGTGTCTGATCTTTTTTCAGGGAAGATATTTATGTAACTTGAAGAAATTAAAAACAAACATGATATTCCTACAAAATATTTCTATAACTATCTTCAAGTTCAGAGTTTTATTTTATCAAAGCAACACAATAATCTTTATCTACCCTCTTTGTCTCCATTAGAAAACATTATTTTAAGTCACCTATATGGTAAAGGAGAGGTGTCTCTTCTTTGCTCCTTGTTTGTCGACAAATATTAAAAATTGTTGACCAATATTTGACAAATATTATTATTTTATTTTTTTATTTTATTTATTTTATTTTATCAGGTAAACCCCGTTGAGATACACATCTTATCTTATTTTCAAGAGGGACCTGGGTAGAAGTCTGCAACACACAGCAACCTGGTTACAAAATAAAATTAATTAATGCATATGCAGAAGTGTAAAACAGTAGAAAAGAATTTAAAAACAGTGACACTGTTTAATAGAATCTCGTCTGTTTTTAAGAATCGCTCGAAATAAGTCCAGTGAAACCAGCTTTGACATCTTTATTTCAGACTGGAGCTGTTTCCAGGCTGTAGGAGCCATCACACTAAAAGCTTGCTTCCCTTTTTCAGTTCAGAAAAGTGGAACATGTAAAAGAAAAATATTGTTAAAACGTAAAGAATGGGAATTAACAGACCTATGTAAAAGAAAGTTTAAGGATGCTGGAGCCAAGCCGAGTAGAGATTTATGAATCACGATCATTAGGTGATTGTTTCTCAGGACGCTTAAAGGAGGCCATTCAGCTTTTGCTTATCATGTTTTAACAAGATAAATATCACGTTTTAACGAGATAACTATCACGTTTTAACGAGATACGTATCACGTTTTAACGAGATAACTATCACGTTTTAACGACATACGTATCACGTTTTAACGACATACGTATCACGTTTTAACGAGATAACTATCACGTTTTAACGACATACGTATCACGTTTTAACGACATACGTATCACGTTTTAACGAGATACGTATCACGTTTTAACGACATACGTATCACGTTTTAACGACATACGTATCACGTTTTAACGACATACGTATCACGTTTTAACGAGATACTATCACGTTTTAACGACATACGTATCACGTTATAACGTGATAGCGCTCGAAATTTTTTTTTTCCTGCGTGATAGCAATGCGCTTCCGTACATTTCCATTCATTTTTTTTACTGCAGCCTGAATGCAACATCTAAGCAGCTTGTAATCACTGCCCCTTATTTTTTCATTCATTCATTCATTCATTCATTCATTCATTCATTCATTCATTCATTCATTCATTCATTTTTCAGTGTTTTCTAAAAAAATAAAGAAAAATTTAAACATTCTGTTAAATCAAACTGAATCATCATTTATTCACAGAACATTTGATTCTGATGAAAGCTCCATCACACAACACAGAAAATCAAACTGCAGTGCTTTACCAAAATTTTCCCCAAAATCAGTAGTATTTATATCCCACTGGTATATTGAAAACCAGTATTGCTGAATTACAAAAACAAAAAATTGGAAGAACTACATCTTCCAACACTTATTACATTGCTACTGATCACTGGTATTGAACTCCTCATTACTACAGACAACAGATATATACCCACCACCAAGTTAAACACTGAACACATGCATCTTCTCTCCACAGGTCACGTTCTGATTTGAACGTTCTGAATAAAAACTAGTGTGCGCTGTACACAACAAGAAACCTGCACCACACTGTTCACAGTATCACACTCAATGTTCCCGATTATGGACTGGTGACTATAACTTGTGCAGAGTGAGTAGAGTCTGACTTCGTTGGCTCATAAAAGTGTTCCTGTAGAAAGAAAGGCAAACAAAACTAAAGTCAGGTTTAAAGACTTGTTTGAAGGTATGGGTATTTCATTTAAGGCTGTTTAAGTTTAACAAAGACTGAGGTCTTCTTAAATATAAAGACCTTACCTTCACATTAATGGATTCCCTGCTAAGTTGTTAACTCTGATGTTCTCAAGTGGAATCTTCTCTTTAGCAGGAGGTTGGCAATCTGGCTTCACAGTCTCAGGCTTGTCCTCAGCAAACTTCTTCACCTTGGTGTCTCTGAGGATCAGTGAGACAAGCCGCTCATAGAACCACTCCAGGTCCTGAGGGTCCTCGGGCCAGGTGAGGTACTCTCTCCTCTGGACAAAAGCTCTGACTGCATTGCACTTCATCAGCTGGTAGTGAGCAACCTTTGGGTTTGTAACGAGCAGATGGTTAAGATAGATGGCGGCATTTCCACGCATACATTTCACAACAGGAAACACGGGTGTAAAATGGAATAACTTGGAACAAGGGTGTACATATTAAATTAAGTAAAACTTATTTAGTACGTAGTCGTTTCACAGGGCGATTTATTTCAAGCGTTTGTTAATTTTGCTGCCAAAAGGCTTACAGCTAAATATGATAGCTTTGAAACAGAAGTTTCAAAGCTATCATACACTGCTGATTCATGGGCTTCAACTGTGACAAGGGACACATCTGAAAGTTGCCAGACTCTGGCTCTCAAAGAATGAGGTTTGAGACCATTTTCATGGAGAATCTATGGAATATTAACAAGAGGGAGCTACCAAAGCAACCTGGGCTTCAATTACACCTCAGCAGGACCACAATATGATTGGCTTCATGCTGCATTGGTGCAGTAATTCATGCTTAAATTCTGTCTGAAATATTTTGCATTGGCTGTGTAAAATAATGTAATTTTTTTTAGGAAAATAATTTTGTGTTTAGCTGCAAGCCAGAATTATCAATATTAACAGACTCTTGAAATAATAAATTAAGTAACAGCCACAAATCACCTTTTAACAATATTCTAATATATGGAGAGTCACAGGTATGTTGTGTACCAGTAGTTTGTATTAACCCAGTGTCAGCAGCATAGGATTATACGCACCTTCCCTACCACCAGCATAACCAGGACATTGGTCAGCTCCTCTAACATGCGGCCCTGGGCTAAAGTGAACGCCTCCAAACACCAGCCATCTGTAGGGAGGCAGAAATGTAGTAATACGTATGAACAGAGATAAAGTCAGCAGCGAAACAACATCCGAACTGTGGTAGCTAAAATGCTACTGTTAGAAAGATGACACAGCTGTAGGGGGGTTTTGTTACTTGAAGGGACAAACCAAGAAATCTCTTGGTTTCATACTTTCTGAAATCATATAAAGCTCACCAAGAAATTAATGAAGGATTTCTTGGATGCGTCTTCTTGGAATTGGAAATTATTCTTAGTTCTTTTTACTTTAAGATATGCCACCCGGATGGATTTCTGTATATTGAGGCAAGGAAAGTGCTAATTTGGCATTAGAATGAGGGAATGGGAACCCCCTATTACCATCTCCCAAAAGTGAGAACATAGAACTTCAGAAAAGGATCTTTGTAAATACAGCTACTTGCAGATTATCTCAGAAGTTACAACTTTACACCTCATTTGGGAGTGACGCTGAAAAAGCTGTTAGATATTTGTTTTCTTTTCATAGGTGCTAAAGACAGATTGACAGGTTTCAGGGTGAAATCAGAAAACAATTGTAGCCATTTTCCCTCCAAATCTCAGTGTACATAAAGCCACACCTTTGAGGAACTCCTTGGAGACGATGCACAAGGTCTTCCTGCTTCCCCAAATGGCATCCCTGATGTTTGACAGATGATCCTCCCCAGGTAGAAAGTCTCTCGCTTCGAAGCAACAGTGGAACAGGTTCTCTTCTGCAAACTGGTTGTCTAGCTTCTTCAACAAGGCGGCCTCCACCCACCTGTAGTCGCTGTTGCTGAAGCACAGGAAGGCATCGTATTGCCAGTTGTTCTCTTGGGCAGGTGGTTTGGGGCCCTCAAGAACCCTGTTAACTACCTTTTTGTAGATGATGAATATTTGCCCTCGTAAGCGGGCGTAAATAATCCCGCCGAGTACGAGGCTGAAGACAAGAATGGCGGAGGAGATGAAAAGAGCCAACTGAAAAGCCTGAATGTCTTTTTCCTCATCTTCACATGACTCCATGATGGTATGAAACTCCAATAGGGGAAGATTATGGAAAGAAGCTGGGAACTCACATCTGTATTCCTGAGCTGGGCTCAGGAAGGTCACATTGGTCATGTTCAGCCACTTCAGGAAGTCCTCCAGACCGCAATCACAGTGGAACTGATTTCCAGAAAGGTCGAGGGTGCTGAGCGAGTGGAAAGTCATCGGATCGGGAGAGACCAGGAAGTTGTTTGAGAGGCTGAGCGATTTTAGGCTGGCTGGGAAAACACTGGCCTCCAGATAGGTCAGGCCATTGAACGAAAGGTCAATATTTCTAATCGAGGTGAGACCCCTGAAAATCCCATGAGGAAGGGTCATCAGGGAATTATGGCTGATATTTAAACCAATCAGATTCTGCAAATTATCAAATATGTCCAGGCAATGCCCCTGTGCCCAAGAAATCTGGAGGGAACTGCCATGAAGATCCAACACAACCAAGCTATTATTAGGAGGCATGGAAACCCCTGGATTTATAGTGCACCACAAAATGGTGTTGCCCCCGTAAAAAAAGAACAGCAGACGCTTGAAATGAGTTAAAACGACATAAAGGTCTTCCAGGTTTGTGAGTCTGTTTTCTGAAATATCTAAATATTTACTGCTGTTCCACAAGCTAATAATGCTTCTGATGGAATTCAACTTATTGTCTTTTAGGAGGAGGAACTCTAAATTTGGTAGCGGGGCAGGAGATGCCAGCTGTCGCAGAGCGTTTCCTGTTAGATATAAATGATGTAACTGGGAAAGACCACTGAAGGCCTTGTCTCCAAGAACACCAATGTGGTTGTCAGACAAGTCCAAGATGAGAAGCTCTGTCAGATTGCTGAAGGTGTCGGAGCGGATCTCTCCTAACAGATTGAATGACAGGTTGAGTTGTAGTAGATTCCTCTCCAGACCAATGAAGGCATTTGTCTCGATAACGTTTATCTTATTCCGGGAGATATCAATGTTCCCCACATCTTTCAGAGCCCTAAAGACTCCAATCTTTAAAGCAAAAATCCTGTTCCCTGATAGGTCTAAATGAACAACTGAACTCTCCTCAAGGTCTTGAAAAGTGTCTTTGTCTGGATCAGGCCTGTTGTTATAGGAAAAGTCTTTTCCAAGACTTCCAGAACATTTAAGATGAGCAATTGGAGTCCCCCTGATTGCTCTGAAAAACAATTTTAATGTCTCCAAATTCATTCCACTTCCTGAGATATCAAGGATGTTGAAGGCCATCTCTTTGAAAGGGTTTCCACAGTCCTTCCAGTCAACGTCAGATCTGAAGAAGCTGTTCGACCTCAAGCTCAGGAGGTGAAAATATTTCCCCTGGAAACCAACGAAGTCTTTCTCACATATTTTCTCAAGCTGATTCAGATCAAGAATTAACTTTGAGAACTTTGTGAGATTCCAAAAGAACTGACCCGGATTGAGTCTCACTATGTTGTTCCCGTAGAGGTTGAGCTTTTCCAGTGACAGAAGTGGCTTCAGGTAGTTTTCTGCCAGTATGGAGTCGGTCAAAGAGCAGTAATCCAGCCAGAGATCCCTTAACCTGACCAGCCCGACGAACGCCCGTGGCTCCAGCTTAAGGCCGACATTGCCGCCAAGAACCAGTGTGGTCAACTTTCTCTGCCTGAGGAAAGAGTCGTTCCTGATGGTGAGGACTACTTTCTGGCTTCCCAGGTCTAATTCCTGAAGTTCCTTTAAGTCTCTGAGAGAAGTCCTGTTGATCTCATGGATTAAGTTTATATCCAAATATAAGTGGGTGAGGTTGGGAGGCAGAACAGGGACCCAGCTGAGGTTCCGGGAGGTGCAGTATGCTTTTTGTCCCCACAACTGGCATGATGGGTGACATGTTGCTAGCTGCAGGGAGAAAAGATGGATTCATTAAGAGTTCAGGACTAAGTACATTCAAGTTTTTCAGACTGCTCATAAATTTGAAGATGGATTAGGGTTGTTTGCCTTTTATATTTTTAACAAAATAGAAAAAAGACCTTAAAAGAGCTAAAACAAAAATAAATCTCTGTATAATTACACAACAAGGTATATTATGTGTGAAATTTTTGATTTTGCCGCAATGCAAAAAACTTTACTTTACAAAACTTTACAAATTTTACTATAAATTCTGGCAATTTTTTTAGTAAAATCACTGAAATTTATAGTAAAGTTCTGGAAGTTTTACCATATAAATACCAATTTCTATTGTGTAAATGTGGAAATTTCTGTATTTATATGGTAAAATGACCAGAACTGATGTTTATAATTACAGTGATTCTGATAACCAGCTTGCTGGCACCTTGTCAAACAAGATCTCTTTGTTTCTTCTTTGATTATGATAAAAGGAACACGACATATTTCAAAAAAAGATAATGAACACAATATGTGAACATATTACCAAGAACATTACTGTAAAAAAAATATAAAATTTTCATTATGCTTTCATGTTTGAGTGTGTGTGTGTGTGTGTGTGTATTATATGTACATTAACACAGCTGCCCTTTGCTCAATCAAATGATACTTTGTTGCAATTGAAATAAATATATATATAGATATAAATATGGATTCATCTATTGGAGAATATTGGACCGATATCAATGTCCATCACATATTAATAATCCTGCCACAGCTGATAATTGGTATTTATCTGTGTATTACCCCAACCTTTCACCACTGATATTGCTTCAAATAGAATAGAAAGTAACTGTTTTTGCCCCTCAGTGGGGACATTTATGAGTAAAGTTAAAAGTATTAATATAACTGTACACTCAGTATGCTAAATCTGTAGAAAATGTGTGAGCTAAGGTCTAAGGTCAATGTTAGACACCAACCTGTAGATAGAAGCCAGCGCAGATCAGCTGAAGAACCAGGAGCCACATACTGTCTTGGACCTACGGAGGACAAACAGTCCCAGTGTTTACTATGGTTCACCCGAACAGCTCATGTTGTTCATACACTGCCCACAGAGTTGTGCAATCCTTGATTTGTTTGCCCTGAGCGGATATGAAAGTGGAAATGTGTCCTGCTGTACAGATTATTAGAGCTTTGTCGGAAAAATGGTTGATGTTTCAGATTAGCAACTCTGAGTCCAAATGCTTTTCCACTTCGGTTGTTTACTATTAATATAATATTTCATTTTATGTGACAATATGGAGTTCAGTAGACAAAACAGAATTTCTTTGTTTATGATTTAAAAAAAAAAAACAGTTATTTAAAATATAAACAGAAAATCAAACCAAATACAAATTTCTACATAAGCTGCTTTCTACATAAAAAAGAGAGCATATGTTTATCATTCCAGCGGCAGCAATCACTCGACCGTCCTGTAGTGTGACGCCAGGGGGCGCAGTTTCCCGTTACACCCTGACTTTCCCCTTTAACTTAACAATTAGTTTGCGTGAAAACGCTGACAGTACAGCGCGAAGATAACAATTAAATAGGAAGCAAGAATGAAGTCTCCCTTTTTTGCTACAAAATTAAACGGCTCAAATTTGGATGTTACATTTTTAGAGGAAAATCAAATAACTTTTTTTTTTTTTTTAATCCTCTGATGAGAAAATCCAGATCAGATTTGCACCGAATCTGCCAACAGTTGTTGCATTCTGTCTTGTTGTCAGTGACGGAGGAGGGGAATTTCAATTTTGTTTGATTTTTGTTGTTGTTTTAAATGTTTAAATAAGAAAAACAACGTAAGAAAAAACAAAAATGCCCTGCGTAATTCCTGTTCTTAAACTGCCACCTGTACCTGTGACGGTAGGAGGCGCTGTTTCTTCTTTATGCCTGTAAGGCGTTTCTCCCCTTTTTCACTCCTGAACAGATACACAAGAACATATAAACAGGACAAATTTGTGATGCTCTTTAGCACAATATAAGCTTTACATTTAAATCAATGGACCCTGCGTGACGTCACGGGTTTAGCACATCAGAATATGGCAACTGACTGCTTTTTCCCCCGCTTAAAACTAAATTCATTTATGCTCATCTCTTTATTTTTTAACTACATCTAAAAAGATCGACATTTTTGCTTTCATTTCTGATGAGCAGCTTCACCCACCACCCCACCCTCTCTACCTACATAGTTGGCCGCAGGTTCAGCTCAGGTTTAGCTTCACAGCAGATTTACGTTTATTGCGTAATTCGGGCTTGTCTGAATCAGAGAGTGATCAACAGAATCCACTTACTTTAAAGGCTTTAACGAGGTCGTGAAGTGACATCGTCACGTGCAAAAGCCCCCGCTCAGACTTGGAGTGGGACACATTGGGAATGTCTTTCCTCTGCTGCTGAACGAGACGGTGAAAGGAATCCCTCACTGGTGGAAAATTCGCTTAAACGCTTCTTCCAAGCATACAAGTGGCTCCGTAGATTCTCTCAGTGTGTGTATGTGTGTGTTTAGAAAGACTGATTTTCCGCTGTTCTTACAAAATGCACATAACTCGCAATTTCCTTTATGGCCAAAGAGGCTTCACCTTCCTCTTTCTTACAGGTGGCCGTGTTCCCGTCCTGGAGCTTTCCCTTTTCTCCGTAGCTCCATGTTGGCTGATAGTATCCACTTCCTCTCTGCCCCCGGAGCCTCCTCCACAGGCAGCCACTCCGACACACCCGGCAGCAGAACCAGGATGAGTCCGCAGGCAGGCAGGCCGCCGTTCCGTTATGACAGATAGCACACAACGGGTTAACATATCAGGGGGCAGCAGCAGGAAAACTAATAATAACTTCGCCCATCACGGATTGTTTGCACAAAGTTACAGTTTCTCTAGTATTAGATGTCTGTGCAAAATTCAGTGACTGAAGACTATCCTATATAATAATGCATTATTGAATTTTTTTTTTTTGTTCGGGAGAAGAAAAATACAGGTTTGATGTAATATTGTAATCTTAAATGTAGTTTGTTTTTTCTTTATTAGCTATATGCAGAAAACCAGAACTGAAGCTTCAGACGCATCAGTCTGTGCGAAATTAAGCTTATAGAATGTTTTTGACTCTGATGGAGATACTGAAATAAATTAACTTTTTGGCCATATTTTAGTTTATTGAATTGGTTTATAAACAAATACGCAACGCAGACGGTTCTTCAAACCGGTTCAGTTATGCTAACAGTTCTTCAAACCGTCTGCTAATTGTTATCTGAATCAAGATTTAAATACAAAATTAGGTTTCAGGCAAGTTCATTGTTTAACAATATGATTATTGTTTTTTTTTTTTTAGCTTATTTCTGTTCGTCTTGTTCTAGTGCATATTGTTAATAATAATACTAATAATAATAATAATAATAATATTGTGTAACAATAAGGCTATTATAAGTTGAACCTACTGAAAACAGTAGCACATAAGTTCTTTATTTTTCCTTTGTTTTGGTTATTAAATGCAGGTGTTGATGAAAACAGTGTTGCTGTGACATGTTTTGTAAATAGTCAATTTCGTTCAGTCATGTTTATGGTCGCCGCTGATTGCTGAAACATTGCATGATTACACAAAATGGCTTGCCATACACCGTGATTCCTGTTACTCTGCATCTGTTTTTACCTCAAATAAAAAGAGATGCAGAAAAACTAGACATGCTTCATCTTCTGGAGATGTTCAAAGTTTGAGTTGCTGTAAAAGTTGGAACCTTTATCTGGAATCAGGACTGATACGATGAGCTCTTCTCACTGAAAACAATCTTTGTATTTTCTCTTCCCCGTCACCTTTACTCATGTTGTAAATGTGTCTTTACTGTATATATATATATATATATATATATATATATATATATATATATATATATATATATATATATATATATATATATATATATATATATTTTTTTTTTTTTTTTTTTTTTTTTACCATTATAAGATATTCCCACTTACCTTAAGTTGCTATGGTGACACCTGAATTCCCTCCAATCTGAGACAATGAAGGTTACCTCTATTCTAACACAATATGATCCATGTGATGGTCTATTCATTTAGAACTGTGCAATTATGTGGTTACTTTCAATAATTACAATGATAATCAACAATAAATAAACATCTGTAATCGACAAGATAAGCTACCCACTAAAATATATATGTATATTAAAATATTTGTTTTCATTTCATAGAGTATTTATTGATTTAATTTTGAATGAGAGGCACCATTTCCACTGCATCTGAGCAAATATGGGCCGAGGAACAGTTCCGTTGCAAATTAATTTATTTCCACCAGATGGCGCACCCAATCTACAGAGATTGGAGACAAGTTAACTGAAAGAGTTATTTAAAAAAATCAATCAAAAAGTCATTATATTCATTTACTTGTTCATATTACATTTTATTACCAAAGTAAAAACTGTAAACAGTTATTTTTGTCACTTCATTACATGTGGGAGGCTGTATGTGAGTTGGGCAGTAAATATAAACACGAACTGATTTTTTATATTTTTTTTGTAAACCGTTTGCTGCTTCATTTACTCATCTGGCTGAGCTGCATCCTGCCAGACTTCTTCCTCAAAAGTGAGAGTTTTTTTTTTTTTTTTTTGAGTCTGTGCTTCTGAAGGCTCGGCTCGTACATTCATTTACGCCTTTCGTTTAAAAGCGTCTCTCTCCTACACCACCTTGTCCCTGCGGCTGTCGCTCAGCCTCTGCAGGCCGTGCATGTCCTCCTCGGCTTCTTTCAGCGCACCTGCGGCGCTCTCCTCCTTCTTCCCTCTGCGCAGGAGCAGCACGTGAGCCGCGAAAACGGCCAGCACGATGATGAACACCGTGCTCACTATGATCCCCACCAGACCGCCGGCCGTCACCGCGGAGGGCCGCCGGGTCGGGTCGGGGTGTGGGTATGTGGGCGATGTGGGGATGCTAAGAGTGGAGCTGTCCTCGTCGTCGACTTCTCTGCACTGGTCTTCATCCACTAACTTGAAACCGGGCTTGCAGGAGCACACGTACCCGCCGTACGTGTTTCGGCACTCCTGGTCGCAGTAATTAGAGTCGCACTCGTTTATGTCTATGCAGAAGCTGGAGCCCCCCCTTTCCTCTAACAAGTAGCCGTCCGGGCAGAAGCACTGGAAGTTGTTGTTGGGGTCGCACTCCGCGGGGCACATCTGCTCCCCGCAGTGCAGCCTGCATTTATGCGGATCCTTCTCGTCCACCCTGTACCCCTTAAAGCACGAGCACACGTAGCTTCCACGAGAGTTGGTGCACTCGTGCTCGCACGGCGCGAGCGTGCACTCGTCCGTGTCAACGCACGCGCCGCCTACCAACCTGTAACCGCTCTCGCAGACGCACGTGTAGCCGCGTGGCGTATTCACGCATTTGAAGTTCTCCTCGGGACACTGGCGCTCGTCCGCGCACTCGTCGAAGTCCACGCAGGTCCTGCCGTCCGCCGCCAGTTGCAGACCGTGGTCGCAGCCGCACTGATGCCGGCCTCCGGCCTCGTAGCAGGCCTGCTGGCAGTGCAACGCCGCACAGGGGTCGTCCGTGCCCTCCGCCTGGCACGAGATTCCGTTGGCCGTGTTGACGGTCTTGCCCTGCGGGCAGTAGCAGATGGGGGTGTTACTGGGGTCCATGGCGCATTTGTGTTCACACCCGCCTTCGTTTATCTCGCAGTTCCAAGGAGCCCGCAGCCACTTCTTGGAGGTGCCGCAGATGTATTTGGTCTTGGACGGGAAAAGGGTGGCGATGCTTCCACTCGGCAGAGTGGAGGACTGAACATCCTCCACCTCGAACCCGTAGGGAGTCCAGTAGCGCACAGACTGCTCCGCTGCGTGCAGCAGGTTAGTGCAGGGGTCGACGAAGCTGTTCTCGCAGAGGAAGCCCGCTGCGGGCTGGTCGCACGGGGTCTGCCTCCATTTAAAGTTCTCATCTCCGTTCACGGACACGCAGCGGGCGGCGGCGCAGCTGTAGTCGAAGTCCGGCTCCCAGTTAACGAAGTCGCTCTCGGTGTCCTTGGTTACCCACTGGAAGCCTCGGAGCTCCTCTGACAGGTTCGGACAGCCGCTCAGGCGGTGCAAGCCGATCCAGAAACTCCCGGTCAGGTTTCCCAGCAGGACGGTGAGCACGTCGCTGGACACAGAGGTCCGCACCGTCATCAGGTGACTGTTCTGGTCTCTGCAGAGCTGCTGCGCAGAGCTGAAAGTGCTGGGGTCCCGGAACAGGGTGAAGCAAGCATTCCCGATGCAGTAGCCGCTGGTCCGCTCTGCTCCCGCAGCTTTTCCCAGGAGGAAAACAAGCATCGGCACAAACAACCCCGCTGCGACGTTCATGTTTGGATCTCAGCTGTGCCCCGTTTAAGTTCTTGCGCGATCCGGTAACCCTTTGACTTGATTGTTTGAATAACTATTTAGGTGGTATTTATAAGCCCCAAGCTCCATATTAGGGCCCGGCGGAGGAAGGAAGGGGCTCTGAGTAACGAACTGCCGGACAGCTCGCTGCCCTTCCACTTCACATCCACAGTTACGCTCGGCTTGTACGGGCTTACGCATAACTTTTTTTCCCCGAAAGACCCTTATATGTCCTCGTAGCCCCTCCCAACTCAGCCACGGCCATCGTGACTATCCAGTATGGCAAGCAGTTTGTGTAAATATTTGATATTCTGGAGAACTGTCAGCATTATGGCCTTCTAACTCACAGTAAGGTTTGTGACTAAACCTTACTAGATATATATTTGCTCTCGTTATTTCATTATTAAATATTTTTAAGCACCACAAGTCCCAAACTCGAAGGCTTCTTCACATGCTATAATCAATCTGTTCTACTAGTAGGTTGTTGACCTAACATGTTAACTAGTCCACATATTTCACTCACCAACTTACAAGTATTTCTTAAAGTTGGTGTGACCCAACAGTTCAGCTGGATTACTAGCCAAAACCTACAATGCATATTTAGTAAACTTTATTGTCTTTACAAGAGAAATTGCTAATCAGAAAGTTAACTGGCAGTTGGTTCTGATGTTGGTTTCTTCACTAGTTGAACAAGTTTTGCAAATCTGGCAAGAAGTTGGACTAAAATATTCAACATCCTTTCAGCCATCATTTTAGCCAAGCTGTTTGCTACCACTCTGCACTACTACATTTACTCATGCTAGTACAATGTTTTCCTGCTCTAGCAAAAAAAAAAAAAAAAAAAAAAAACACAACAAAAAGACTCTACATCTTTGTTAACTAATCACACTCTTTTTCTACTAGTCAGAGTGAAAACCAAAAAGTACTTAAGCTGTCCATTTTAGTAACATTTTTGACACACTTGTCAACGACCAGACCCCAGTAGTCAAAGCTTTGGCTTCAAAAAATTATTATATTATTACTAATCATTACAAACTTGGCCCAAAAATTTCCAAGTGACCATTAAATATCTGCACCTGTTAACTCTAGTTAACTAGGACCATTCAAAACACTATTTGATCTGAGAGGCTAATTAGTTTGTCTAACTGGTAAAATCCTAAACGCTTTATTTTGTCAACTAGTTGAATTTGCACCTCACAGTGAACTAGTGCACACATTTAAGGGTTACTACTTAACAAGTATGTCAGTTGTTTGGTATTGTTAACAAAATACAACCTTGCTGAGACACTTACTGCAGAACTTTTGCTATTTAGACTTTTAGCAGCTAGGCTAAAGTGCCAGCAGTTTGTGAAACGAGTTGCTAAGAAGAGTATCTTTTTATTGAATTGGTTTGAGCAAAAGTGAAAGTAGTGGAGTTTAGTTGTGACCAGAACGGAGGGGTGATACGGAGGTTATTGAAAATTTCCAAAACTGCTTGCCATACTCCAAGTAATCCATTAATTTGTGTTTGAATTGCAGTATTTCATGATGAGAAATAAATACGATCTGTTGAATATATAGTGTTAAAAACTTGGAGTCACTTTATTTCTTTTATATGTTTATTTTAAAATAAAACTGAATTGTTGAAAGTATGCTGGTCGAATAATTTGTCAACTAGTTCAATTAGCGATTGGACCTAATTTGAGTCAATTTTTCCCCTAATCAAATTGAGAACTATCAGTCCTATAACAGTCCTATAATGCGGACTTGAATAATTCTGTCTTAAAACAAAAAAATAGTTTTTTTGAATACAAAATAAAACATTTTCTTTAGTTTTTTCATTAAACTATGAATAAAAAAGAAGAGAAAATGACCAACAACGATCATCTGTGTCAGATCTTTGTTGGTTTCATTTCCCTGTTTTGTAAAAACACTTTCATCTGCTGCAGTTTTTTTTTACCATCTTTTATCATTTTGAAGAGACACATATATACTTCTGTGAACTTTGCATCTTTATTCCCTTTTTATTTATGTATTGACAAACAATTTATTGGTAAAAATACTCATACTGAAAATGTTAAGTTCAATAAATCATGTAAGAACAAGTAGGAAAATAAGCTTAATGAAGACCTTCAAACAGGAAACAGTCTGGCTCCACGGTGCTGAACGTAATGAGATTTTTTCTATGGAAGTAGAAATGAGTAATTAATGTAAAAAAAAAAAAATCATAAGAATTACTGGGGAATTGTTTGCTGTCGTTCAAATATTCGTTTGGACGACAGCAAACTATTAACTCATCTGCTTTGGCAGCATGAACTAGAAAACAAATACACAGTCAACCATGATTTTATACAGATGTTTGCAGCTGTAATACATATAATAGCAGCACAGTTTTTACATTCACATGAAGCTGACCGGTGAGAATCAGCCTGGTACAGTAAGGTTAATAGTAGCAGTGTACAGACCATGCTAACGCTAAGTGGTTTACTCGTCAGTGACACTCATTTCAGTTCGTTTGTCACAGTCTTTTTTTTTTTTTTTTTACATAATTCAGGTTATTAAAAACCTGAACTCCAGCTTTCATTTAACTGTTAACATAAATACCACGTTATATTTATGACTCACGAGTCATCAGTCCGCTCTATTTACACGCTGCGGTTCTCTCCCAGTGATGAGATCTGCAGTGTTTGTCAAAGGTCCACAAATCAGGCAGCTCATTTCTTCTTCTTTTTCAGTCACATCCAGTGTCGATCTGTTTTTAGCTTTACATTAAATGTAACTTCGTCAGACAATTAAAACAGAATAAATTTCAGAAATGCAGCAAATACGTGCATAGAATGTTGCATAGTTAGGAAATGTTTGAAACTGCAGCTTGCGCCAACTGTATAGTACCTGACTAGAGCTGGAAACTGATCTAACTGAAGATTTTTTAATGGAACAGAATTTGTGTTAATTCTGTTTTTTTTAAAGACAAGTACAGAAATCTTAAAGCTGTTTTCACTTCTCACTTCCTAATAGTATGACTTTAATTTTTCAAATATATCGTGGCCAGGATATTTTCTGTCTCCAAGGTCAAACTTGGATGCACTGATCAGCCCGATCAAAACACACCGATTTTCTCTAATTAATAATAGGCTGTAATTTTTAACATTAAATGCTTAACAGATAAAAAAAGGGAAAAAATAATTTTGGTCCATAAACACGATGTCGTCTTTGACAATTTTAAAATAAAAATCCGTCTTTATGCCTTTGAGTTTTGTAATTCCTTCCTATTTTGTTGAATACAGCTACCTTTATCATTGTACCTGAAGGCACAGTTGGGTTTTATATTCTGAGAGAAAAATCGAAACGATCGATATCGACCGTTGGACGTCACATCGGTATGGACATCTGATCGGTGCATCGCTCCTCCAGGTGAGCCCGCCTCTCAGACTCTTTACGAGTCGTTTTTAAACTGCTTATCGAACGATAATCTCTTGTAGGTCTCCGTTGTGACCTGCTGCAGGTAGAAAATATCGATGTCCGGGTGTTTTATGGAGTTCAGGTTCAGAGATGCGCAGCGTCTAAACGCCTGTTTCATCACGCACGCCAGCAGCGCCGCGCACAGCACCAGGAACACGGTGATGCCCAGGACGCTGCCGGTCTTGATGTAAGACGGCAGGGGGGCCGGTTGGAGGCTGACCGGCGTGCTGGCAAGATCAGGAGGCGACCCCGATGCGTTCTCCTCCTCTCCTCCGTTCTGCAGACGGACACACTTTTCAGTCCCCTGCAGCCGGTAGCCTTTCCTGCACACACACCTGAACCCACCGGGCAGGTTCTCACACTCGTGGTCACAGAGCGCCTGGGATTCGCACTCGTCGATGTCATAGCAGGTGGCGGAGCCCTCCCAGAGGTCCAGGATGAAGCCCTGGGGGCAGTAGCACTGCTGCATGTCCTTCTTCTCCAGCGCCAGATTGTTGTTGCAGATCGCAGGACACTCCCTCTGGCTGCAGTCCTGCTCGCACTCGGTGGGGTTTTTGAGGGACACCCGGTACCCCTCCTTGCACGCGCATTGGTACACCCCGCTGACCTTCTCGCACTTCATGTGCTCGCATAAGATGCAGATCGACGTGTTGACGCAGGCGCCGTCCTCCTCCACAAAGTCGTCCGCGCACATGCACTCGTACCTCCCGTCCAGGTTGACGCACTGCTCGCCCTCACCTGTGCAGAGATCCAACGTCTCCGCGCACTCATCCACGTCCTCACAGCGTCCGCCGTCCGCCGCCAGCTTGTAGCCCTCGGGGCAGCGCTTGGCTTGAACCTGTGGTCTGGTAGCCGTGGGCTCCGTGCAGGAGAAGTTGTTGTGATGGAGAGAACGCGCGACTGGACACGTACAGGTGTTGGAGGTTTTGTTGCAGCCGTGATCGCAGCCACCCTGGAAGACCTCGCAGGACCACGGAGACTGTAACCATGAGGACATGCACAGGTGCTTGGAGTCCGGGTACTGAGCCCCGGACCGTCCCACCAGGGCCAGAGTCCCCGGTGGAAACGTCTCAGACTCCAACACGTCAAAGCCCGTTAGTGTTCTGTACGTAACCGACGTGCCTCCGCTGCTCAGAACGGCTCCGCAAACCGAAGAGGATTTATACATACACAAGAAGCCGTCCAGGGTGTTTCGGCACGGCTCTGGCCCAAACGAGACTCCGGACCCGCTCCCCATGGAGACGGCGGTGCAGTTTGTACCACCGCGCAACCAGAACCTCCCCGTGAACGTTCTCACCAGACGACTCAACACGTTCATCTGCTCGTCAGAGCCGGATCGGATCAACTCTCCGTTCGACTCTTCGCAGGCTTTCTCCGCAGTTTCAAAGTCCGCGGAGTGCTGGAAGCAGCAGAGAGCCCCGGAGCAGCTGGCGCGCTGAGAGGCGGCAGCTTCCTGCAGGAACAGCGCACAGAAAATCAGAGCCGGAGTCGCGAGATTCATGCCGGCGGAGTGAGGGCGACTTTTAATTAGGACCCCCGGTTGTATCGAACAGCTGCAATCGATGATCCGAAGCTGAAACAAGAGTCCCATTTATACATTCCTTGCGGTGTTTGTTTTTGCGCTGGTCCAAGTCAGGAAGGAAGTCCCGTTCCAGAGAGAGAGAGTGGAGTGTGGTCAGATTGCTCAACCCCCACCCTGTCCGTATCTCGAAAGAAAAGTTGCCCATCACAACCACCACACACAAACACACGCATCACAAACTCATAAGGCTACACATTTTCTCACCACCAGATGTACGCACACGAATATTTAATGAGATGACAAATAATTAGATTCTCCATAACCCCTTCGTCTGCTTTTACCAGAACCGCCCTCCAGCTGCGACCTGCACTGAGACCAAAAGCTGAAGTCTCATGGGAGGGGAATCACCCAGAAATACCAGAGTATTAGTTCTTCGGAATTTGAGAAATATCCCACTCTAGTTCATATTAAAAGGAAAACACGATCCAGACCTCAGAGGCTGAATCAGGTCAGTGTCTCTGAGCATCTTGAGGCTTAAGAAGACTGAGTTTGGATCTGATTAGAAGGAGATGACGTGAATAAAAACTCAAAGCCCCGTGTTTCTGAAAGTTCCCAATTATTCATGTAGAGTATGAAAAATAACTAAATAGCTTTTTATGTCTACTCACTAAATGAAACATGTTTTCAGTTTACATGTTTATAATTTAACCTTTTATTGAATATTTGATATGACAGATCAAATGTATCTCAATTTAAAAATATTTTACCCTAACAGCAAACTTCACATTTTGTAGTTTGATGAATACCAGAATGTATTTTTGTTCAGAGGTGTGTCTATTTGTGTCATGTTGTCCAGGTTCCTGCCCCAGCAAAGCAGCTTCATCTCATCTCAGTCCTGCCACCATGTTGGATTGTCGGTATCATGTTCGAAATGTTTTGGAAGTTTTACGCTCAACGAAACAGGACATGAGCCATCTGAAATGTTTTAATTTTGTTTTTCCAGTCCACAGAACATTTTCCCAACAGTGTCTGGACGTCATAAAGATTTCTGGAGGTGTGGGTATTGGTAGGGAAAATGTGAGATATGAGGATTTTGATATTTGAACCCGTCTATGGATGCCATTGTTGCAAATCTAGATGTCATTTGTTGGAATCATAAAACCAGATTTCTTTACTTTGAGACTATGAGTAAAACATAGATAGGTACTATGCTTATTGGTTGTCAAAGTGAGTGACAAATGTTCCTCCTCTGTACAAAACAGCTTCAAAAAAATCGGGCACAAAAAGGCAAAAGACTGAAATGACCAGCAACTGATTTTCTTTGTCCAAGGATGACCTCTGTTGGAAACTGGCTGTAAACAAGTCTGAGTTGCATTCCACTCTAATCCCCACACACATAGGATAAAATGATTGATTTGGGTGCAGCTTGCCTTAATGCCTAAATGATCCCAGCAGCCATTTTTCAGTAAAAAAAAAAAAAAAAAAAAGAAAAATAAAAGGAAAAAATCTTCTAAATTTTGTATTTTCTGTCTCTAACTGTTAGGGTAGAAACAGTATGTTGTCTATGAGCAAAGGGACTTGGATAAAAAAAAAACTGCATTTGATTTTTGCTGTTTCTTTTATTTTTCATTTATTACATTATATTCCATTTATTCATTGTATTTTCTGTGTTTAGATTAGAAAAAAAAATCTTGCATTTATTGGTTCTTTTTTCTTTTCTTCTCTTTTCTATGCTTGGCTTTTGCATAAAGTTTACACACATAGTAAAATGATAAAAAGGGGGGAATGTTAGAGAATTTTCAGTATTATCATTTTGTTATTACTTTAGTTCACATTCAGTCTATAGATTATTGTGATTTTCTGTTTAAAGTGTTATCTTCCTTATGTGTGTATAAACTGACCTGGAAGTCAGGACTGTCTGTTTCATCTTCATGTGAAACAGTTAACTCTGTGTTTCTCAGACCTTAATTCTTATCAACCAGAATACCTCCTAACTGCCTGTGAGCAGTCGTATTTTGTCTCTTGTTTATCTACCCTTTTCTTAGTTGATAGTTTGACCTAGAGCCGAACTGGGCGTAGATCAGATATCACACCTGGCTGGTTTGTTTAGGTTAGAAGTTTTACGACCTTTGTTGTTCTTCCTGACTGCCCCTTTTGGCTGTTCTGCTTGGACAATAAAACAGGGGCTCGCGTGGAAGGAGATCAGAACTCTCTGTGAACGGCTTGGAGAAGTTGTTGATGGAGACTTCTCCTTTTGCAAAAGCTTTGTCATAAAATTCATATACGTTGTCTGTGGTTCTTTTATGTAGGTTCAAGAAAAAGTACCTATCAAAAAAATCTTCTAAATTTTGTATTTTCTGTCTCTAACTGTTAGGGTAGAAACAGTATGTTGTCTATGACCAAAGGGACTTGCTCGTCATTTTCCTATTTTGAACATTTGCGGTTTTTGTCATTTGACATCCGATATCAACCATATCAGGGGGACATTTGTTTCCTGCTTTGACAACCAGCAGCTTAAATGGTTAAGACAGTTTTTTTGTGTGAAGACATTTTACAAAGTTATTATAAATGATAGGTCCCTATGGATACGGATGTGATATCGCTGAGAGCTGGATGAAAATGTAAATACCTCTCCTGTGTGATGGAAGCTAACCAGCTAGTCAGATGTACACTGACTGTGTTGAACAGCAAAAGTAAAACGAAACAATTCATGCTGAAAGTGTTCATGTCTGTGGACTCCAATACTCTATCAGACATTAGCAGTCTGCTATTTCACAAGAAACCACTGCTATCAATGGGGCTATATTTGTTCTGCCAGTCAATGTTGCTGTTACTATGTGGAGTTACTTTGGTTAGACCTTCGGTTTGCATCAGAACACGTCATCAGCTGATTTTTGTGGTGACTGTGAGTCTGCCAGGATACTTTTAAAACTATTGAGATGTGGGAATTGATGAAACACATAGTCTTCAATGCTGCTCCACAATTGACCGTCAGACGTTTATATACTGAGCTCTTCACCCTTCCTCTGAGTAAACACTAAGGCAGCTAATTATGGCTTTGAAAGAATATGATGGCTGGTATTTCTGATACCTGTATAATTATAGAACCATCTGTTACAATAAATGCAACAAAACCTAGTTCCAGGAGAGACCCTGACTCAGATGGACAAACATCCTTAGGTAATGCTCCTAGAATAGCTACGGAAGTAGGTACAAGAGACATATTTATAGTCTGTATAAATCAGTAATCACTCATAAAGTATTCAGCGTATTAGTCTTTTTCCTTGGGGCGGGGGGAAAGCGATAAAGCTTCGAGGAGGAAGTTTGTTGGAACCAGGAGTTTGAATAGATTTCCTTCACCCCCACAGGATGTAGAAACCTGCCATGACAACCTTCCATAAACATGTCGGTAAACTACATTTCCATTGCTCCATTTTAGGCGATGGATCGGTCGAACAATCTGCAGTTGGACCTTATAGATTTTCTCTCAGAGCTACTCGGAGATGGATGAAATCCGTCCGCATAAGGACAGGATGAAGCACAATAAGGCTGTAATTTGTTATACGCCCACAAAGCTGCTTTATCACTTTAATATCAACAAATTGCGATAGAGAAAGGAAGTGGCTCCCCCAAAGAGGGGTTGGCACCAAAGCCACGGCGTTGGAGGATGTGGTGGGATGGAAGCGAAGGGAAGGGAGTGGACGGGGCGTAAGAAAGGACATTCTTTGTTCACGCTGTTCAAACAAGAAATGATCAAGGTTTTTATAATGAGCAATTGA
Organism: Poecilia mexicana; assembly: GCF_051168715.1. Classification (NCBI taxonomy): domain Eukaryota; kingdom Metazoa; phylum Chordata; class Actinopteri; order Cyprinodontiformes; family Poeciliidae; genus Poecilia; species Poecilia mexicana. Next base: position 3,899,416 of record NW_028263390.1, on the reverse strand, counting down.
CATTCATACTTTTGCCAGGATTACTGTATTGGGGGTGGGTGGGGACATTACAAAGAGAGAAACATTTAAAGTCCAAGAATGCCCGGCGCCGTCAGTGTTTCCGTACTGAGGGTGATGTGAGTCAGCAGCACAATAACGTATGTTTCCTTTAAATCAAAGTCTGCTCCTTCATCCTTCATTCCAGTTTTTCTTTTTGTTTTATCAGTCCAATAGGAAATGAAAAGGTTCAGCTCTTTCATTAAAGCGCTGCTCTGGTTAAAACTGCCTTTCTGTGGCTGATCGCTGAGGGGGCCTCTCTGATTCCCTGATCTGTGTGGAGCGTAGAGGCTGCTGACTGGCTACTGGCTCTGGGTGTCCACCTCATCCTGTTGGTAGTGAGCAGGAAAAGAGCACAATAACGTGGAATACCACTGAGCGAGCTCAGCACTATGCAAACACCTTTGTACTCTTCTGTTTCCTCTCATCCTCTGACCTGTTCCTGGAGAGACATTTCATAGCTGCACCATAATCACTTTGTGTGTCTGTTACCAAGAGGGTCTGCAAGGCCTGAACACATACACCTACAGCCTAAATGATAAGGATTGTTCGATTAAGTTTTATTACTTTAGTTCCAAAAGTTTATTCTCTTTTTTCTAATGTTTGCCTGCAACACTTCCCGTACATCTGTGTGGATTATCAACATTTCATACAATTTGACTTCAGTCTCCATGTGCTCTAATCCATCCAGCGCCTCCAGCATCAGTAGAGCAGGCTTATATTGAATAAGTAGCAGTTTGTCATAAACAGCATTTCTCCTTACAACGGTGGAGACCTAAAAGCATACAAAAGGTCCTTACTAGTTTTATTTTGTGTACCTGGTGGGCTACATGATGGTGGGCTCTCCATAGTTACTAATGATTGAATGCGTACCTTCTCCATATGCCAAATCTGATATCATGTTATTTACTTCTGAGGTATTTGAATGTTAATCTTACCTTGTAAAAAGTGTTTTCTGCAAATCCGCGAATATGCTAAGGACTGCCAGTTCTTACAATTGACTCATTACTAAAAAAATGTTACTGACATCATTGCAGAGTTCATATGTGCCTTCTCCCTTAAGGTTGAACATTTCGGATTACCTTTGGGTTGGCTCAGGATGCTGCAGGAGTTTTCATCTTCTTCACAGCATAGCACTCCGGTCCTCAGGGGTTGGTGTTTAGTTGTATTCCGGGTCTCATGTCCCTGAACTAACCTCTGTTCCAGAAATCCTTCTTTATTGGTCTCCACAAACATGGTGGGCCACAAAATGACATTGCCATGGTAGCTGGCTGTTCCAAGTATCCAAGCATATCTATGGACATTTAGTGGAAGGAAAACAGTGAACTAAGCCACAGTGATAATTGAAGCCACAAGAGTGAAACAAAGTAAACTCAAGAGTTTGGGAGAGAATAACAAGATGTGGACTGGAGTCGGATTTTGCGGCTGATGCCAAAAACGTACCAACACAGATATTTCTGTGCCTGACCTGAACGCCACCTAAAATCTATAAAGTTTGTTGAGGGATATTGACAAAGTATTGACTACATACAATGTGCAGGACATGGACATACTTTTTAGTTGACCAATATTTCTTGATGAAAACTCTTTTGTTGCTGATCTGAATGTAATATTCTTATTTTCTGAGGAACAGAATTTGGGGTTTTCATCAAGTCTAAGCCAGAATCCTCAAAACAACCATGGTGTAATTTATTGACACTGACCCATAGATGTTGGTTTTCCATGTCCAGATCTGTTTGTGCCTCCGTTCCTCTCTCACTGTGGCGCCGCCTTCGTTCAGACATTTTATGGTTCACTGAATATTTCATCACTAGACTACCTTCTGATCTTCAGTGTCCTTCACTTGAGTTTTATTAAAGTGGAATGAAACAAGAGTCAGGGTTTCCATTTTTCTATTAGATGCTCTTTATTTTCTATTCTAAAATCAGGCTGAGCCTGGTAAACTCACGACAGGCTTTGCTTTTGTTCTCAGAAAACTTTTTACAGTTTTTCAGTTTGATGACGGTTGTCTGTGCGTCGCATGGAGTCAAATGGCTTTCATCAGTAGAGCAGGAAAAGTCGCCTTTCCATCCGGGATAACTCACATGTGACCTCATGCACCTACACCCATGTCAGACGTTTTTGGTTTGTCTACCATCCAGATTCAACCACACCCAGAGAAACTGAGCGAGCTCTGATGGAATGAGTAACAATGAGAGCGCTCGTTCCAAAGTGCCCATAGGAAGTGATTATTCTCTACGTAAACACCCAAAGTGACATGAAGAGACGAGTGGGCCCCTTTGCAGAGAATGATAAAAACATTACTAATGCTTTCACTTCTAATATTTAAATACATACCTCAACTTGTGTCATGCAGCTTTTAAGTAAAATTAATGTTCTTTTTTTTTAATGAGAAACAATTTTGTTTGTCTGAATTACAATGATAACAGGATTAAACTAATTTCAGCTGTAATTGTACTAACAAGGAGATTATTAAAAGAAAAAGCAATATGACAAACATTATTTCCGGGGCTCATATAAACGAGTATTTTAATAGCCTAACTGAGTCATCTATCAATCATTCTGATGATAAATTTAGTAATGGACTGAAAAATCGCCCTGTTCTGCAGTAGCTACTTAAGCTGGTAAAAAATCAATACGTGGTGGTAGAACTGGCCCTTTAAGAGCGTTCATGATTTGGTCCAAAATGAAAATGAGTTTGAAACTCCTGGCATAAGAGAACAGTGACTGATTTATAGAACTTTGTAGTTCTAGATAAGGTTGGTGGATAGGTTCTGTTCCACAAATAAGTTCCTGTTTGCAGTGCATTAAATAGTAAAGTCTCCAGGCAGATAATTTGCCTCGAGGAATTTAAAAGTTGAGGTTGTGGGATTATTCGGTGAATCGTTACAGCCCTGATTATGTCTAAGGCAGAGCACTGCTTGGCTTACTGTGATCTTGCTGTAGATCACATGTATTAGTGATCTACAGCAGCAACCATTACAACAAAAAAGCTTTGTAAAAAGAAAGAAATAAGGAACAAATTATATTTAAAAATCCAGATTAAAATCATCATAATTAAAAAAAGGTGTGTTCAAGGGCAATTTCTTTCCTTGAGTTAATTTTAATCTGTTTAGTTCATGGAACATCAGTTTACAGCAAATGCAATCTCAAGTCACTTAACAAAACAAAACTTCAGTTCAAATTCAAAATGATCAAATGAATTCCAGAACAACCCAGCTAGATTCAGATCCAGATGGTAATCTAATGCCGTCCTAATCACATCAGTCAAGTTTCAGGTTCATGATTCAAAGAACTGCAAAGACTTTGGGAAGAAATAAACAGAAAGAAAGAATATATATAAAAAGCTAATGTTTGAAAGAAGCAGTTCACAAGAAAAGCAAAACGGTGAAGTGTCACTGACAATTTTAAACACATCAGTGCTTTAAAGGGAGTTATTGAATTGTGAAGTGGCCCCACCTCCCTCTGGCAGCGCTGCGTCCTGCCGTCCTCCTCTGAGCCCCATTGACCTGTGAGGTTCTCTTGTTCCACTGAGACAGATAACAGCTCTGCTAGTCCTGAGCCGAGGTACACGGGGGAGAAGGTAGCGCCAGACGCTCAATGGCAGGAAACACACTCCCTACAGGACGCTTGTGTGAAGCTTTCAGGTTAAACAAGCAAAAAAAAAAGTCTTACTCTTAAAATCTTATCAATGTAAACACGGAGCTTCTTTGTTTTATTACCGGTCTGCTCTGCTTGTGCTGGAAACACATTAGAAGATAAATCATTGTGGAAAATAAAAGTGTTTGCAGGGCAGTTTTGGGAAATGTAAAAGGCAAAATATTAGGAATAAAATTCTCCTTCCACTGACATTGAACATTCTGAGATATTTCCAAAAAGCATGAACAAACAAAGGATACTTATGAACAGAAATATTTTGGTGTTGAAAGATTTTCAACAATTAACCTTCCCTTATGAAGTCAGATTAATTTTTCATCCATGTGTGAGAAATTCTTTAGTCTCCCATTGCAACCATTCAGCTGTGAAAACGCCTGGATGGACTTAGCTCCACCCTTGAGGGCAAAGCTCCTCCTCAGAGCTGCAGTTTCTGAGCTTCGTTACAGAGCAGCTCTCCTCTGTGACTCCTTCAGACTAGTCAGCAGCAATTAGCAAACACCTGGTGGAACTGCACATCTGCTGATTTCATTATAGGAGCTACTTCTCAGTGCAACGCTGGTAAAAATGTTGCTAAAGGTTTAATAGAGGAGCCATGTTGGGATGACTTCCTGAAGGTGGAGTTTCAGAAAGAGCAGGAGATTCTTAAAGAGACAGAGGGCAGATTTCAAGGCATTAAAATGACAAAGTTATGTTTCTTTTAAGTCATATTTCATAAAGCATTTTTATAACAATTAAAAGTAAGATATTTACTTGATTGTGTTATAAAATTGTACCATGTGCCTGGAGAACACATCCGATAACTGAAACTGGTCAGATATTAATGTTTATTTCCATATTGTTGCTGTTTGTGCTTCTATTGGGTTTTGGTCATGTGACAGTGATGGAGTGCAGGACTACTGGGTGTTTATCTAAAGCAGAGAAACAATGTCAGCATCCATCCATCCATCCATCCATCCATCCATCCATCCATCCATCCATCCATCCATCCATCCATCCATCCATCCATCCATCCATCCATCCATCCATCCATCCATCCATCCATCCATCCATCCATCCATCCATCCATCCATCCATCCATCCATCCATCCAGTATATAGTAACTTTCATAATTATGAGTTACCAGTGATAACAGGTATTAATATCAGATAACAGTATCAGTCATATCGGTACAGCCTTAGTTCATCATGTTTCATCTGACTGGAAGCAGTGTTAGTTCTTTAGATCTTTGCTATTACGCACTAGTTTGTGTTTTGTCTATCACTAAAGAAATGTTTATAAAGTGTCTTTTGCAGACACTAACTTTCTAAAATATAAAATCGGGCTCGTTGTGTAAAGACAAGCTCACTTCTGTCCTTACAGAACTGATAAAACATGGAGGACAGTGACTGGATGAAGCCCGTGTCAGCGCTCTGTTTTCCGCAGTCCTGCAGCCAGTCTGCTTCATTCCACAGTTAATTTGCTGGAATCTCCTCATCTGAACAGGCCTGCTCTCGCTAACAGGGCCAGATTCTCCTCGGCTCGTTTTTCACACTCAGCTGAGTCGAGCCAAACAGAAGAGCCTCAGTGTCTGGATCTGATCGCCGCATCAGTTCAGCCGCATTTCGTTGCACGTTTTGATTAGATGCCATGTCAACTGTGGACCTGGCAACGGTCAATTTATTGGCACATGTCACCGTTGGCTACATTTCCTGCTATTGTCCTTTATGCAATAAGGAAGCAAGCTAAACAGGAGGCTGAATACTGCAGTGAAACACTCAACACACACTTCATGTTGTCACCGGCGTGAGGTGACAAGAGATGGACGGCAGTGCTGAGGATACAGCAGTCCCTGCAGCCATTGTGTGAGATTTACTTAAAAAAAAGCGGAAAGTTTCAAAATGCTCTGAACATTCAGTAGTATAATATATTTACATACACAATATTGCATTCTACTTGTATCACAAGCTGCATTTCCATTACAAATGCATGCAAAACTTTGATGTTTTGCCAATGCCGAAAAAACACAATTTTGCAACTGAAGTGTTTCCGTTGAATAAAAACACAATTAAAACTATATTCCATCATCCTCCAACCACTTCCTGTCTTCTTCTTCATGGTTTGCACCAGTGACAACATCTGGTTGTTGACTCGTATGATGCAAAAGAAGTCTTTCCATTGCAGTTTTGCAAAATAAACCAATGTTGACACATCCAAAAAAAAAAAATTGCTGTGTTTCCATTACACTAATTTATTTAGAGGGATAAACCAAAAGAGAAGTAGCCTGGGTAAAACTAAGATGAAAAGCTAACAAGAAGCAGAACAGCAGAACAGCAGAACACAAGGCAACAAGGAAACTAAACATAAATAAACTAACCTGGCAACAGGATGCAATAAACATTATTTAATGAACGGAATATGTCCAGACTAATAAACATAAGTGAAATTCACACAACCAAAAACCAAAACCTAAACACCAAGGAATACGACATGATTCCAAAAGTTGCACTGAAAGGTTATTTTATGTGTATACTATTATTTATAGTAACTTGTGGCTGAACAAAATTATAACAATGATTTTTCCTTGACCTCCCAAAAGTTGTCGTCTTGGCTCATTGACAAGAAGGAATGGCGTTATCGTGTCGGACGCGCCGCTGCCTCTGCCTCCCCTGTTGCTCGTTACTTCAGGGCCCATTCACACGGTTTCCCTCTCAGGTTTCCTCCCTGCTCATTCCGGTCCTACCTGCACCGCCGCTGATCAGCAACGCATGAATGCAAGACGGAAGACACAGGAACACGGTTTGTGCGTTCCCTCCTGCTGTAGTGAACGGCTCTGCCGCAGAGCGCAGGCCAACTTGGCACACAAGCTGAGCTTTTCTGAACTTCCCTCGACCTCAAGAGCAACAATGCTCTCCCTGGACGTTTGAAAAATGGCTGCCGGTGTTCTCGTCCACACATTAATTTATTTCTTTTTCCTCTCCAGTTGTTCGTGTTCTTCACCGAGTCCTGCACGTGTTTAGGGTGTGCAATTTTTTTTTATTTTTCTTATTTTTTGCACACAGGGAAAGCAGAAGTCAGTGCAGCTCTGATAAGATTATGTCAGGTAATCGTTCTAAGATATTGTTAAAACGACAATATTAGCGAGAAGTCTGCAGTTCAGGAAGATGAAAAAACTAAAGATTTGAACATTAAATAACCCAAGACAATGTGTATCTTGTTTTTGCAGGAGTTCTCTGTAATTCTTGGAGCAGTGCATCCATTTCCCACTTCCACTGCTTATTACTTTTTTTTTTTTTTTTTTACTCATTTCCATCCTTTCCTGGCCCATAGCTATTTCTGGGAAGCTGTTCTATTCTCTTCAATCCTCAAACATCTACATGCCTGAATGGAAGGACTGGAAATGAGACTGATGAATTTAAACTCTGACACTCTACATGTGATCCGTGTATTTTCCACACTGCAGGGCATCCAGAGATGTTGGATGTCGGGGGGTCAAGAGAACGATTCCCACACATGGTGCACTTCTCTCTCTGAAGCCGTGCTCTACAGTTACAGAGACAGACGAGGACCTTGGTGAGGGACGACATCTTAACTGATGATCCTGAATGGAAAATGTCCCCACTGTATGGAACTGTCATGGATTGAACTCCCTGAAGTAATAGCAGCAAAATGTCATTCTGTGGGAACATCTTCTCTTTTGGAAAGTTGACCCAACAAACTTAGGTTCTCGTCCTGCCAGAAGCTGGTTTCTGGCAGACCCTCACTCTCACGCTATAGATTTGAGTCACATCCCTGGTTTCCCACACAGTGAAACAATGTTTTACATCATGGAGGGCTGGAACTTTTTTCCAGGTTCTCCAGAGTTCAAAAACAGAATCCAACAATATTTAATCGATGTTGCCAACTTAGAAACTTTGGGCCTACGAAACAAGTATAAAGAACCCTTAAGCAACTGTTTTTAATAAATTGACTTACAGCGAATATAATATTGTTTTATGTTTTATTAGAGTCTTTCAGAGAGTCTGACATGACATGCAGATAAATGTAGCCAAAACTTTAGCAGTTATCTACCTAGTTTATAATCTTACAATGTGAAAACTCCTCCCCTCGCAAACCTGCTGGAAAATAGCTAGCTAGTTTTCTTGAGTTAGCAGAGCAAGATTTTAAGTAAATGTCTTTTATGTAGCTAATGGCACAAAACCATCCACTACAAAAACTTCCATACTGTGAGATTTTAAACAAACGTGTAGCTACTTTTGCCAAGATAGCTGCACCTTGATCTCTCAATGTTTGAAAGTGTTCACCCACTGAGACCTGCTAGCAAAGGTGAAGCTAGTTTTGTTAGACAAAGCCACTACTGGAGCTTTTGCTGTGGCAAGTGATGCGTTCCAGTTAGACTTCCGAGTAAGAACTACAGCGCCGCTCGAAATCAGACTTAGCACTGGGAAGTATTAGTTTCTTTAGCTTTATTTTGAGGAGAAATTTGATGGACGGAGTCATGTCTGGGTTTCTGTCCTTGACCTGCTGCCTCTCGAACTCAATTTTGGATACAATTATGAGAAATAAAAGGGGAAGTTCAATTTCAAACCTCCTATAAAATTACTGTCAGAAGGAAGAGAAGCTTGAGAAAAATTCTGCTGTTGGCATGAAGAAGTATCTCTTTTAGTTGTCACTTATTGGAAAACTTAATCAGTAGTTATTCTGGATCCTACTTGAAAATCAGAGTTGACCCTTTGAACATCAAAGCTGAGAATTTATGTTAATATAAATTCAAGAATGTTTATTTTAAAAAAAAAAAGAAACATTGATATAACTTCTATGAACAGAAGAAGTGAGAGGTTGGTTAATTAAATTACTTTTTAGGGAGCTTAAAAGAAAAATTAAATGTTTTTTTAATAAAATGTGAGTATTTGTTTTAACAGCCCTTTGTTTTATATATTCACAATGAATATATTTGTTTAACTTAAACTCTGATGAACTTTTTCTGGCAGAGTTGTTCATATGTTCCTGTTTTCCCATAAGAACAACGGACAGAAACATCAACACAACTGGGCCTGTAGTTGAACGGTTTTTGAACTCCCAAGGAAACCTTTAATCTCCAGCTCATTTTCATCCAGCGCACCCTCGGGAATCCTGCCTCTTATTTACACAGCGCCCCAACTTTTCTGATTCCTAAACGTCACATTAACCAACATGAGTGGAAAATCGCTATTCACCTTCTTTTCCGGACAAATGTCTGTTGGCCGCTGATAAAATGGGCGTATTTAAACAATGACAGACTGCCAGGTTCAAGGGTGGCAGCAACAATATTTAGCGAGAATAACGAAGTGGAAATCTTGTGCAATAACTCTGGTTTTGTTGTAACGGGAATGAAGAAAAGTTGAATCTGGGATGTGTCAAACAACCCAAACCTGGCTGATATCACATGGGAGGAATGTTGAAGTCGTGTTGGACATGGCGGGATTTCTGCTTTTCACCAAAGAACAAACACCTAGTATTGATATAATAGAGAATTTATGAAAAAGGGAACTAATCAGAGCTCATTGTTGCTTTAATATATTTTTAACAGAACTTTTGAGATTTAGCCAATTTTGAATTAAATTCTATGTTCAGGTTTGATATTTATTTGAAACTTAGAAATAAATATAATTTTACACCAGACATTTACATATCCCAAATAAAAATGCACCAACACAGTTTTGTCCTCAATATCTGAAGTCAAATCAGACCAAACTGTTCTTGTTTTGGCTCAGAATTACCAAAAATAAGTTCTATTTGCTAAATGTCAGTAAACTTAGTGAAAACATTTCGTTTTGGAATTTTTATTTCTTTATGACGTTCATTAAATTCAAAAGCCTACATACTTTTGGTCAATATCAGGGACAACTGTTTTCTAAAATGTATGACTTGGGTCAAACCTAAGCTAGAACAAAAATGTTTGGTCTGATTTATTTTCAGTCAGTGAGAAAGCCATCGTGTTTCCTCTCCCATGTTTGACAGACGGCATCAAGGACTCAACTAGCATCTTTTCATTTGTTCTACATCTCTCAAATGTTCTTCTTTGGTGTCCAAACACCTCACGCTTAGATCTAATTGTCCATAACGGCTTTCTCCGATCTTCCTCTGTTCTGTGTTCTTTTGCTCATCTTAATCTTTTCCTTTGGTAACCTGGTCTCACATAAGGCTCTACCTGCGAAGTAAGACAACGTTCAAGTGGTTCCAACCTTTGCTCTCAGGTTGTCATGTCCCAGTGAGTGCTAAAGGCCAGGATAGGACTGGGAAGGACGGCTCCTCATTGCAGAAGGATGTACAGGTTGAGCAGATGGTTTCATTGAACAGTTTTAACCGATCCTCCGGCTGACGTGATTAAGTCTTGTTGCTTTGTTGTTATCTTGTTGACCTTCATTCTAGCCAATTAGTTTTTTAATCTCAGTTATTTATTTATTTTTTTTTGTCAGGGATAAAAAAAAGCCAAAGTGAATCCCTTAATCTGATCAGCAGCCTCATCCCAGTCAGCAGCTGTGCTAATATTAGGTGTTTCTCGCTGACAGCTCCGGTAAAATGTAGACCTCTAGTGTTGAACGTACTTGGCCAACTCTCCAGTCAGCTAAAAACTCTTCTTCCTGATCGTATTTTATCCTGTTTATAGTTTTCTACCTATCAGGAGGCTACAGAGGAATTGTTGTTGAAAAGAGGACGTGCCAAGAGAACACGCTTGTATATTCATTAGTTATGTCGAAGGAAAAGATGCGTGTCTTTGTCATAGTATTTTCAAGAGCTGCTGCCAAAGTTGAGATATATTTTCATATTCACTTGAAATACAGAGCTGAACCAAAGTCCTATTTTATAGCAAAAGATAAACTCAAATGTTGGAATGTCTGGATGGATAAATAAGACCACATTTGGAATTATTTCAGCTGAAGTAAAAATCTACGAGTGAACGGCACAGATTGACCTTCCTCTTCTAGGATTGGGATCGGTCGGGGTTTGAAGGAGTAAATCTAAAGTTCAGATTTCTGCTGCAGTCATCGTTTTTGTTGTGCTGGAGAGATAAAAGGTCAAGGTCACACATGCTAAAACTTGAACTGCTAACAGAAGTAGAAACAGATCAGTGTTGGTTTTGGTTCCTGAAAAGAATCTTTGTAGACTCAGCGGCTTTGTCTTAAAATAGCAAAACCTGTCATCATGAGAAATGGAGGAGCAAGCTAAAATTTAAAGAAGGGATTTCATTGTTAAAACAATAAAACCTTTATCACAAAAGTATTGGGCAACTTCCCCTTTTGCGGCTCCAGCCATTTTAATTCTTCTGAGAAGGCTTTCCACAGAACATTTGGCAAGCCGGACACTGTTGGATGTGAAAACCTGGCTTACAGTCTTCACTCTAATTCACCCCAAAGGTGTTCTATCAGGCTGAGTTTAGGTCTCTACACCAGCCAGACAAGTTCACACCCAGCTTGCACATCCATGTTTTATGGACCTTTATGCAAAATGATGTTGGAACAGAAATTGGCTAAACTGTTTCCATGAAGTCGGGGAGCGTGGAATTGTCCAAAAAGTCTGTATGAAACAAACAAGCTGAGCTCCCTGCACCAATCCCAGGATCTCTGGAACCCCAAACCCAAACCCCTGCATGTCCATTGGGTTGCCAGGCAGAGAGAGACATGGCGTGCGTAATACTACTGCATCTGAAACTTAGCAATGATGTCAAAATGCTGAAACACAATCTGTACTTCATTTGGCTCAGATACTGAGAGGAAAAAAAACAACATAATATATACATATGGATTCTACCGTCACAAGGCACTTAAAAAGCAGAAACAAATGACTTACTAGCCTCCCACATGATAAATGCATTAGAGTGGTCTTATTTGTAATATGGGACAGTCTTGATAAACATTTACTGAAGTTGGGTCCTCAGAGAACCATGATGCATCTCAATAGACAGTTGTGAAGTGGGTTTGCTTCGTTAGAAAAATTATGACTCACCTGGTGAAAATCAGCGCAAATATATACAATAGGAAGTGACAAAAAGGGTGCTCCATTACAGGATTAAAGGTTATGGGGCACAAATGTTGATGCAGTTACTAGAAAATGGACTGAAGATGACTGTCTTCCTCTAACCAGGAACTTGCCTGATGGAGTATTAAACACATCTGGACTTTGCCAGTGATCATCTGGATGAGCCAGACGAGACATGGGAGAAGGTCATGTGGTCAGATGAAACTAGAACAGAACGTTTTGGTGTCATTTTCACTTGCCGTGTTTGGAGCAAGAAGAAGGATGAGCAGAATCCCTAAAACACCATCACATACATGAAGCATGGAGCTGGAAGCATGATTATCTTGGGGTGTTTTCTTTCTGCAAAGGTGACAGGACGACTGCAGTCGGCACCGGACTGAGGAGACGATGGACGGGGTTATGTATCGCAAGATTTTGGGCAACAACCTCCTTTGCTCAGTATGAACCAAAGGGTCTCCAAGTCCAGTCCTCAAGAGCTATTGCCCTGCAACTTTTAGGTAAACCCTGTTCCAACACAGCTGAATCAAATGACTGAATTAATTCTTAAGCATGCCATCAAGTTTGGCAAACAGCTATTCATTTGATCTAGGTGTGTCAGAGCAGGGATGCATCTAAAGGTTGCAGAGCAGAAGCTCTAGAGGACTGGACTTGGTGAACTCCTGCTGTAAGCACTGAAGACGGGTCATAGCTGGATGAAAATGACCCGAAGCTCACAACCAGAGCAACTCCATAGTGGCTCCGTAAGAAGAGGCTAGTGCAGCTAGCCACAGGTAGGCCACCAGCTTGGCTAGTGGCCTAGTTGGTCTCCAGACTTGAACCCAATATAAAGTCTTTGGAGGGAGCTCAATCTCCATGTTGCCTAGTGACAGCCCCAAAACCTGAACCATCCGGAAAAGATCATTATGGAGTAAGGAACCAAACTCTCTGCTACTGTGTCTGCAAACCGGATCAGTAACTACAGGAAATGTGTGAACTGTGTGATTGTAAACAAAGGTTTCTGGATTATTGACACATGCGACTCTCCTAGTGATTTTACTACTCCAGACTGTTTCTCACAATTGAGGTATACCTGGAATGAAAATTACAGACCTCTTCATTTTTCTTAAGAGAGAAAACTCAGAAAAAATCAACTACATATCAAATACTTATTGTGCAGCGCTATTTTTTATAACACTGCAAACCTTCTCCAAGTTAAAAACAAGGTTGAAATTGTTATAAATCTCTAATATCATGTGAATAAAATATATAAAACCATAAAAATATGATTTATGTTCTTGAAATTGCTGTTCAAACGTGGATAACTGGTGTCTTGAATATTTATGGGCATCACAGGACCAACGGATTGTTTGTCTGAAAAACCAGAACCGTGGAACTTGGACCAACTACCATCAGCACCTTTTCCATGTCCTGTTCTTTTCCGCCGGTGTGCTCCTGGACGGTGAGTACTGTTTGAGTTGGCAGCCACGTGGGGCTCGTCTTCATGATCGCAGCGGGAAAAATGTCAAAGTGAAGCAATCTGTGAGAGGAGAAAGTCCCCCGGAGCATTACAGGCTGGGCCTTGGCGTCATCTGTGACCCGTCACTTCTGTCTGGACCAGGAATCACGGCTTAGTGTGAGTGTGTGTCACTGATGTCTGGTTGAGTTTGAGTAGAGAAGGTATTCTCTATTCTAAGGTAGTCACTGAAAGTGACTAAAAAAAATGAAAAGTGACAACAAATGATTAGTAATTCACACAAGCAAAAGTCTTGACGTCATGACCTGCACAATGATATCCATGAACGTATTTCCTTTTTACTCACTGGACTCTCCTCCCACAGGCAGAGAGCTTCAAGTGCTTCCAGCCGGTCAGTCAGTTCATACCACATCTTCCTATTCAGAAAAGATGATGAAAAACAGCTTAGTAGTAGAATGTTGACCTCAAAAGTTATTTGTTGACCACAGTGGGAAACCCAGAAGTAGGAAATATGTATTCAGCGTCATAGAACGCATTCACACCGACTCCATGACGTCAATTTGTCATCCTGAATTTTTTTGCCGGATTACCCACTTACTTGATTTGACTCATAATCCTGTTTTGGATCAAACATCGATTATTTTACAATGTCTGAACAACAATTCAGTGCAATGTAGAATTTCATGACAGCTACTCTATCAATTTTCTGCAACGGCACTCATGTAGTCCACAAATCCATACAAGTCTGGCTTTTATGACAGAGTCACAAGAAGAAAGACATTTGTGAGCAAAATCTTTGAGCATTTGGTTTAAAGTTCGCTGCCAGT